>NC_058096.1:1130000-2380000 GCF_020171115.1 Neogale vison | reverse complement strand
AGGGCGGCTCTGCTGTCTCGCGGTCGGTGAGTCTGGGTCCTTCGTTAGCACTTCCTGACGACGCTCCCTGCGGTGATGGTGACACTGTTCTCACTTCGGAGATGCGGCTCTGCCGGTTCCATGCGTCTCTTCCTCTGCTGCCGGCGGACGTTTCTTTCTGTCCTTGGGTAACAAAAGTTGTCTCTCTCCAGCTGATCCGTCTGGTCCTGAGGCAGTCCTTCGAGGTTCTGAAGAGAGATGGCTGGGAAGAGAGGTCGGTAAATTATTGGGACCAGCATTTGGTGGCTTTAAAACTTTTAAAGTAGGGGTGCCTGGGTGGCTCCGGGGAGCGTCTGCCTTCGGCTCGGGTCATGCTCCCTGCCCAGTGGGGATTTGCTTCTCCCTGTGCCTCTGCCTGCTGCTCCCCGTGCTTGTGGCTCTCTCTGTCAAATATTTAAAAAAAAAAAAAAAAAATCTTAAAAAAATAAAAATATAAAATAAAACTTTTAAAGTAACAGTGTGTTTTTCAAGCATTTCAATGAGCGAGCTGGGATGAGTTGCCTCAGCTCTGCCTTCCGCTCTGCTAACTCCGGGGAGGAGCAGAGCCTCCTCCCGCGTGAAGAACTCGGAGCCCGCAGAGGCTCCTGGAGGGGCCGGGCCCGCGTGCCGCGTGTTCTGCCCTCTGCACGGATTGCTTGCCTCACGCGCTTTGTCACGCCGCGGAGCATGAGAACGAACGTGACTGTTTCCTTTTGGGGAAGAGAGAGGCCTTGGCCTGCCGTAGTTCATAGAACCGTGTGTGTGGTTTCTTCAGCCGAATCAAGCTGTTCCTCGATGTCCTGATGAAAGAAATCCTGCACCCCGAGAGCCAGTCTCCGAACGGGGTGAAGTTCCACTTCATCGGCATCTATCTGCATGAGCTGTCCAAAGTGGGAGGGAGAGAGGTAAGCCGCCGCGGGGCTGCCGGTGTCCCCTGACCGTAGCCGGCCTGGCCGGGGCGCTGGCTCTGCCCGTGGCCCCCAGGCTGCGGAAGAGGCGCTGTACTCCGCCGCACGGGTGCCGGGAACGGGCTCAGGCTCTTCCAGCGGATCATTCCCCAGCTGGGAGCGCGTGGTGAGAGGCACAGGGCATGCGGGAACATGGGCTGTGTGCTAAGGATGCCCCTGGAGGGCTCACTTAGGGACCGTGGGAAGCAACGGACATAGTCCAGTAGTAGCACAAGGACGGGGTCATGGTACTGATGTTTTTTTTTTTTTTTTTTTTTTTTTTTAAGATTTTATTTATTTATTTGACAGAGAGAAATTACAAGTAGATGGAGAGGCAGGTAGAGAGAGAGAGGGAAGCAGGCTCCCCACTGAGCAGAGAGCCCGATGCGGGACTCGATCCCAGGACCCTGAGATCATGACCTGAGCCGAAGGCAGCGGCTTAACCCACTGAGCCACCCAGGCGCCCCGGTACTGATGTTTTGAAAGGCAGCAAATAAAGCTGTGCTCGCGGATACCTCTCCCGAGCGTGAATTCACCCGTGCGTGGACAGTGTGTGGAAGGACTTGGGTTTGCTTGCACGTGATTGTCTGAATTTGGGACTGTCAGCAATCTTTGCTTTTTTATTTTTACAGGTGTTCTGCAGTGAACACTTTTTTTTTTAATTAAAAGGAAGTAGAAATATTACATTTTTAAAAATTGGTTGGGGGCGCCTGGGTGGCTCAGTAGGTTAAAGCCTCTGCTTTCGGCTCAGGTCATGGTCCCAGGGTCCTGGGATCGAGCCCCGCGTCAGGCTCTCTGCTCCGCAGGGAGCCTGCTTCCTCCCCTCTCTCTCTGCCTGCCTCTCTGCCTACTTGTGATTTCTCTCTGTCAAATAAATAAAATCTTTTAAAAAAAAAAAAAACTGGTTGGTCTTACAGTTTTTGACATCAGTGAAGAGCCTGTCTGTAGGGCAGGGAACACAGAACAGCACGGGTCGGCGGGCTGTTTTCTCTGGTCAGTGGACTGACCAGGCGGCTGGAGACAGCCGTGGCCTTTGGCCTGCCTCCGAGCATCTGGGCAGTTCACGCGGTGGGTTTTGGGTGTGGACAGAACTGTTTTCCAGACATAACCTGTGTGGAAAAGGTGAATGGCTCCGTTTCCTAGGACGTATCAAACATTGTTTCTATTCTGTTTTTGAATTTCAGCTTTTGGCAGATCAGAATCTCAAGTTTATTGATCCGTTCTGCAAAATTGCGGCCAGGACTAAGGAGTGAGTCCCGGGTTTGCTCTCGCAGCTTCATTCGGTGCCTAACGGTGGGCAATGGTGGTAGAGTCGCTGGGAGGCGCGGCGCAGGGCACCCGCGATGGTTTATGCAGAGCCCAGAACAGCTGGACTCTGGAATTCCCTGTGCAAGATGTGGGACGCCTTGAGTCCGGCATGGGCTCTGCTGGCTTTGACCCCAGACATCCCAGGAGTCACGCCCTCCCACTGGCGTCCGCTGGCCCCGCGCCGTGCGGCTGGCTGGCCCAGGCACGGTGCTGCCTGGGTGACGGGTCCCGGCAGGTGCTCGGGAGGCTGCAGTGGGCCGAGCGCTGGGCACCCCGCCCCCCACGCTCACGACCGGGCCGCGCGTTGTCGTCACCTTCTCCCTGCCGTCTTCCACCCTCAGCCAGACGTTGGTGCAGACGATAGCGAGGGGTGTTCTGGAAGTCATCGTAGACCAGTCTCCTTTCGGGCCAGAAGAGACCCTCGAGGAACAGAAAACCCAAGTGGGTGAGACCGCGTTCTCCGAGGAAGAGAAGCCGGAAAACGAGGCGGCGTGGAGGAAACCAGTCAGCAAAAAGCAGCCGGGTGAGAGGATCCCCCACAGTCAGTTTAGACAAAGTTCTCAGCGGAACAATTTTTTTTTTTTTTTAAGATTTCATTTATTTATTTGACACAGAGATCCTAAGTAGGCAGAGAGGCCGGCAGAGGGAGAGGGGGAGGCAGGCTCCCCTAGGAGCAGAGAACCCGACGCAGGGCTCGATCCCAGGACCCTGGGATCATGACCTGAGCCCAAGGCAGAGGCTTAACCCACTGAGCCCCCAGGCGCCCTCAGCTGAACACTTTTTAATGCATTCGTGGGAGTCTCACTGCTACAACCTAAGAGTTTGTCGCGGGGGGCCCCGCTGTGGGCCGTACCTGGGAAGAGAGGCCGGGGCGCTGACACGCAGCCCTGCACCCGGGAGCCCCCGCCACGCCCGCCACGCCCGCGCCGCCTCCTGGTCCCACCAGTCTCCACAGGGTTTATGTTGTCGTTGCACTTGCTTTTGTTTCTGTTTCGGGTTTTTGAGGTTTAAACATCTTGATGGGGCCCTATGTCTGCCAGAGGGTCGGGGGTGTGCTCACTGCGAATGCGCATTGTTTCCGTGCCACCTCCTTACCTCCAGGGCCCCTGGGGCTCCCTGAAGCCTCTGGGCTGCTGCCACTGGGGCTGCCCCTGGAGCCCGCATTTCAGGGGCCCCTTGACCCTGGCCGTGCTGAGGGGTGTGGCGTTAGGTAAACGGGACAGTCCGGGTATACCCAGACTTTTGAAATGTTACATAGACCTTAAGAAGCTGAGATTCAAAAACTGATGGCCAGAGGAAATTTCAGCATTTTTTACAAAAGGACACAAAACTACGTACAAGATGCCTGGTTTGGCACATGCCCTTAAAAGTCTGGCCGGCTACAGGAATGACCGTCGCCGGCCCCAGCGGCAGAGTCGCGGCAGAGTCCGGGTGACTTCTGCTTCCTTTGTACCTTTTCTGTTGCTCTCAATTTTCTGCAGCAACCGTGCGTTATTTTTTAATCAGAAAAACTGCTCTTTTACAACGAAAGAAGAAAAACTTCAATCTTAAATTCAGCGTGGGTGGGGGGACTAGCCAGGTGACCTTGAGCAGGTGTTGCAGGATTACGGGGCTGTCCCCAGCTCTGTGGGTCTTGCAAGTTGCCTGGGACCTGCGTGCACAGAGCCCTGCGCCGTCTTCTCCAGGCTGGGCCCGGAGGCCCCACCACTAACCAGCCTCTAGGATTTGACAAGTTGTGAGCTTTCCTTGTGATTTCTGTCTGCTTCTTCATGGGCATCAGTGCTCTTTAAATGTTAAGAGTCGCATTATTAATAATTTGTGTCTGCCGCAGCAGCCCTGTGAGACGTTAGTGCATCATCTCAAATTTACCTGAAACCAGGACAGACTCCCGAGCGCTCTGCTCCCCTGTGCCTGGGCCTCCTGTCCCCGCTGGGGTTGATGTGAAGACAGGGCCCTGGAGGGCACTGAGGGCAGCAGAGGTTTTGTCTGTGACGTCGTTGAAAGGCAAAATGTGCGATTTGTCCGGGACTTCCTTTAACAGACTTCTTCGGGAGCTGACAGATGTGTTGGCAGGATTTTCTCTGTGCAGAGACAGAGACGGTGGCTCCTGTGGAAGCAGTCTGGCCGTGTGTTTGAAGAGCTCTGTCTCTGCGTGTGTTTTGATAGCGCTGGGCAAGCAGCAGTCCAGAAAGGACGAGGTCCACGACAACGGGGAGCCTGGAGGGCGCCTGGAGGACGCCGGGCCCCTGCTCCAGGTTGGTAGAATGTGGACTCGCTGTGGTGAGGCCTGGCTAAGTGGGAATTAGGGTCACGGCTCATCTTCTGCACGGCCGGAGTCTGCAGCCGTCCTTAATCCCTCACCGCTGACGTCCTCCTCCTCACGAGGACCTTGCTGGAGACCAAGGGAGCTTACTGGAGACCAAGGGGACGGAATTTTGAAAGATGTCAGTCTCCACTTTGGCCTGAACCGTAGATCCCGTTCCGTACA
This sequence comes from Neogale vison, assembly GCF_020171115.1. Taxonomy (NCBI): domain Eukaryota; kingdom Metazoa; phylum Chordata; class Mammalia; order Carnivora; family Mustelidae; genus Neogale; species Neogale vison. Next base: position 2,375,239 of record NC_058096.1, on the reverse strand, counting down.
ACAGAGGCAGCTCCGTGCTTTTCCAGTAAAGGTTACCGTGTTCCCAAGCACGAGTTGGACATGTAGGTTAAGTTGACAAAGACGCACACCCGGACAAGTTTCATGGGGTGTGGTTTGCCACGACTTTTTTTAAGGAAAGAATAAATAGAACAGACGAGGACTAGCGTCCCCCGACAAAAAGTAGAACAGATTTTTCAAACATGGCCCTGAACTTCTTGGTCACTGGGTCTTAGCCCTCACCTGTGGACCGTCCTGCTGAGTGCGCCCGGAGTCCCACGCCGCCGGTGTCTGTCACCAGCGGTAGGGACTTTCTAAGAGTGGGTTCGCCTGCGGGTCACGTTTCTCTGCTCTTCTCGCACAGTTCGACTACAAGGCCGTTGCCGACCGACTCCTGGAAATCACCAACAAGAAGAACATCCCTCCCTTCAACAGGAAGCGTCTCTCCAAGCTCATCAAAAAGTAGGTGACAAGTGGGCACGGCCTGTATTCACGCATCTCGTGGGGGAGGGTGCGGCCCCTGCCCACGCCCCTGCCCACACGCGGCCGCCTCCTAGTGGTGCGGAGAGAAGTGGTGGCAGCGGCGGACGTCAGCAGAGCCAGAGACGGCGGCGCAGGCGAGCCCCTCGGCTGGGATCAAGGCCCCTCATCGCCCCCGCCCCACCCTCCTACCATGGGGATGCCGGAGAGCGGCTGCGCCTGTCACTCGACGGAGCAGCCGACTGCACAGCCGCCCCTCTGAGCACTGGACGGGAGTCCACGCTGACCAAAGCCCTGTAGGACGGCTTCTCTGATTTCCCCACCGCCCACGGGGCTCGCCTGGTGTCCCAGCTGGCAGATGGCAGAGCCGGGCTCAGGCCCGCTCCCCACGCCCCCAGAGCTCAGCCCCCCCCCCCAGCACACAGCCCCCACGCTTCCCATGTGCTCCGGCCCCGCGGGGAGTGTTTTCTCCCCCTGGGTGAGCAGAGAGGACAAGGGGCTGTCAGCAGAGAGGGAAGCTATTCCAGCCCGGAGGAAGAAATTGTCATTTCTTCTGTTCTGTGTGAACGAACCAAGACAGAGTCTGCAGGTCGCCATGTCCCGGAGGGCAGTTCCTCCCCCGCTTCAGGCCTCTGGCTGCCAGCACCCTTGGCCTCCCCTGGGGAAGGAAAAGACAGTGGCCTGTGCCCGCCCAGAGGGCGCAGCCTACACGTCAGGTCGTGTGTGTTTGCGGAAGACCGAAAAGAGGGCTTTCCTCAGGGGCCCTTGTTCTGTGTTTCAGGTTCCGGGATCTCTCTGAAGGTGAGGAGGCCGGAGGAAAGCAGCGGGTGACGGTACTTGCGCGTGGCCCCGCTGGGGCAGTCACGGCAAATGCTGAGACACAGGACAGAGAGGCGCTGGGAGCGTTAGCAGCAGCCCTCGCCTGTGACGGCCGTCCGCGGGCAGAGCTGCCCCGCCACCGTGCACCCAGGCCGCAGCAGGGCAGGGGGGTCCTTGTCATTTCAACGGGGGGATTTCTGTTCGTCCAGGAAGCTTCCGGTTTGATTTTTCAGGAAAAAGGAGTCGACCTCTTAGGCTCCCTTTCCTCTGCTGTCATGGTCGTTGTGCCCCTGGGGAAAAGCTGTCGTCCGTGGCCAGTGCCGCGGGAGCGAGGTGGCTGAGCCCCAGGGGCCCCGCTGTCAGCGTGTTCCCCCACGGGTGCCATCCCTGCGTCTGCGGCAGCTTTGGGTTGGGGAGGTCATGAGAGCAGGGATGAGGACGTGCAAGTCAGGGTGGAGAAGCTTCCCGGGCGAGGCGGGTGCGGAGTCTTGACGGTCTCGGCTGACGAGCGGCGGCTCTGGGGTCCGGCAGGATGCGCGTCTCAGTTCGCTTTTGTGGACGGTGTTTCTGCTGATGAAGATGACCAAACCCTTGACCGAGGAAGGCAGAAGAGAAAAGGAAATAAGGTTCTAGAGAGAACAGAGCTGGAGAAGGAGGGAGGTGAGCCGCGAAGCTGGTGCTGGCCAGGGAGGAGGGCGCGGCGGGCGCGGGCCGCTGTCGGGGAGCGCTGGGAGGCCTGGCCCCAGACAGGGCTCCTGGCGGCTGGAGGGGAAAGAGCTGAGTGTCGTGGCTGTCCAGGGGACCACCCACAGCCTCCCAGGATGGAGAGCCCGTGTTCCCTCCTGGGGGCACCTTCGGGGCAGTGCGCAGGTGTGAAGAGCGCGGGACTCGTCACCCCCCCCCCAGCTGGTGTTCACGTCCGCCCCGGCTCTGCGCTTCCCACGGGCCTGAATACGGCTGTGGGAACTGGTCTTCGGAGGCTCTGGTCCTGGCTGGGCCAGGGAAAGCAAGGCGCCCGACAAAGCCTATGGCCATCCCCACGTTGGACACTGTTCACGGGCTGTGGTGTCTTTCTAGGAAACAAGTTGTCTCTTGCTGAGGCAGAGGAGAGCGAAGCCAACGTTCAGAAGAGAAAAAGGAAGAAGAAGAAGAAGAAGAACCACCTCCAGCCTGAGCATTCGGGGTCGGGGCCGGAAGCCATTCGCCCAGAGCAGAATGGGGGTGGCGAGCCGGAGGCCAGTACGGGCAGAGTCCCGAAGACGCCCATGGAGCCAGGGACAGTGGCTACCCCGGGCCCCCAGGAGCAGAGCAGCATGCAGCCCACCCCAGTGCACAGCAGGAGAAAACGGCCCAGGAAGAGGAGCCCCACGGTGCAGGGCGGGGGTGTGGAGCCTGCGTCACCTCTGCCTCCGGAGGACGCGGCCCCCGGCGGCCCCAGCAGCGCCCGCATCCAGGCCCTGGCTCCAGGAGCCTCCCCAGCCGGTGGGGCCCCCATCCCGAAGAAGAAGCGGAAACTGGGAGCCCTCCCGGTCAATGGCAGTGGCCCCCCGGTGTTGGCCTGGCCCCTGGCCCCGGGTGGGAGGCTGAAGAAAAAGAAGGGGGAGCCCAGCAGCCTCGACCTGCACAGCCCGTCTGGTCAGAAAGCTGCCATCCTGAAAAAGAGGAAGAGGAGGAAGGAGGGGCCTGAGTCTGTGTCACTCGGCGGAGTGCCAGAGGCCAAGGACACGCTCGTCCCAGCTCTGGTAAGGCCGCCGGCCCTAATCTGCGGGGCAGAGGTTGGGGGACAGGCCAGAGTTCCGGGCCGAGGAGCAGCCCTGGTTTGTAACAGCCCCGGCCAACGAGGAGCTACGCCGGTGCCCTGGCGCCCCCGCCCCAGCAGGCTGCTCCCCCCGTGGCTGCAGAGGGGCCAGCCCCAAGCCAGGAGGGGGTGCCCCTGGCCGAGGACGCTGCTGCCCTGCCGTATACACGAGCGGGCATCCCCGCCAGGCCCTATTCTCCTGTTCCTTCGTCAACTCCCAGCTTTTCTTTGATGCTGTTGGGGCCAGGTTTCTTACCTTTCTTATCTTTTTAATGGAAAGCCTGTCTGCCTGTCCGTGCTTACGTGTCTGGAGCTCTGGATCTTTCCACCTCCTTCCCCTTTGCCCCCCCACCCCACTGTGTGGCCACCTCGACACCCGGCAGTATTTACAACCCTGCGACCCACCGAGCTGTCAGTTCTTCCTCCCTAGCCCTTCCCAGACAGGCTTGCTGCCCGCGTCCAGCATGCGCATGGGCGGGCACTGCTATGCGGCGCCCAGGGAGCTGAGGCCGTGGGTCAGGGGCACCCGTGTCTGCTCAGCTAAGCACTGTTCCCAGGCTAACGGTGCTTCTGACCAGTTAGGTAGGTGAGTCTGTGCTTGGGAAAAGTCTTAGCTGGGGAAACACACGGATCTGGGCTCTGGGAAGCCCGGTCTCGCCTTAGACCGTCCCCTGAGCAGCTCTGTCGCTGATACCCCCGTCCCTCGGCCCCCGCGCACCATTCATTTGGTCTCTTTCTTCGCTGAGACTATCCGAGCAATCTCGTCTTACTTCTCAGGCCTAGACAGTTTTCCTCGGCACCGGAACAATTGCTAAATGCGTTCAAGGGAGGGTTTTCCCTCTCAAAAGCAGTCGTGTGTCTCTGCTGTGGGGTGCTGGCATGCGAGAGAGGCCTCCAGGTCAGGCCCTTGCTTACGGCACCATGGGGTCTGCTGAGGGAAGGCAGCAGCTTCCAAGCTAGGGACGCCGAGACCCTGCAGAGACCAGCGGCGTGACATCTGCCGGAGCAGGGGCCTCGGGGGCCGGCAGTTGGTTGCGCACACCTGGGGAGGGTCGTAGCCATAACCATCCTGCAGGTCCTAACTAGACCCCATGCTCGCTCTCCTGGCCCCGACGTCTCAGCGGCTGGTAAGGTCTTTGGTCAGAAATGAGAAGACGAGTTCCGTGTCACAGGTGGTCTTTGAAAGGCAGGCATCTTCAGAGCAGAGACAGCTAAGTGGGAAGACAGATAAGCGCGGCTTCTTGTGGCTGAGCAGCTGGGGACTCGCAGTCTACACTCGCCGTGTCGGGCGCAGGGAGTGCTGCGGGGGGCGGGGAGTGTCTGAGCTGCAGACGCCGTGTCCTGTGGGCCCCGGTGCCCCCTTGCACACGGTGTGATCTTTCCTCTCCCCCCTCCCTTCACAGGAGGGTGGGGGCGTTTGCAGCCCTTGCAAGAAGCGGCCGCTGAGGCCAGAGAATGACTTTGTGCAGTTCGACACCCCCTTCTTACCAAAGCCGCTGTTCTTCAGAAAAGCCAAGAGCAGCACCGCCGTCGCCTCTGCGCCCCGTGCCATGCAGGTGCGTGAGCTCAGCATGCTCAGTGAGCCCACTGCTGTCCGTGGAGCCCCAGTCTGCCGTGCTGGGGGTCCCCAGGGCAGGGGTCGCACGGGCTCATCTCTCGGCAATCTGGGATGGCCTGAGGGATTGGCTGCGGGGATTGCAGGTGCCGTGGGTGAAGCCTCGTCTTTGAATGCCTGGGAACAGGGGAGACCTGGAGGAGGTCAGCAGGGGTCACTGCCTAGGACACAGGGGAGGACTGGTCAGGGTGGGGGAAGGAGTGGCGGCTACGCCCGGCAGGCCGGGTCGGGGTCGCGCTAAAGCACATGGCCAGCTCCACCAGGTGCCGCTGGGGGTGTGGAGCCAGATGCAGACCGAAGCCCAGTGGGCCGGGGGCTGCTGGGCTGGCCCTGCCGGGAGGCCCACAGCACAGAGACCGTTCTGGGAAAAGGAGGTGCTGCCACGGCACCTGCTCAAACTAGCGGAGGGGCGACTGCCTGTGTTCGCCGCGTACGCGTACCGTGTCCCGGGGACACCTGCCACGTGACCCCGAGGACAGGAGACAAGTTCCTGTCCTGAAACGTGTATGGCCTTAAAGCATGAATGGTGTGGGCAGAACTGGGGGGTTCACCAGAAATGGGGTGTTTCATGCAGTGTGGGCCCGTACCCGGAGTCTTCTAGACGGAAGGCATCTTGGCTAACTCTGAGTTGTTAGAAGCCCCCGATCTGTCTGTGTGGGAAACGCTGGGGAGCATGTGCGCTGCCCCCCAAAGCCAGAGTCCGTCCCTGGTGTGTGTGAGACCGTGAAACTCCAGGTGAATGGGCTTCCTTGCCGCTCTGAAGAGCTGAGCTCTCCCGTCGGCTGGGAGGTTCAGACCTTATGCCGTGCCCTGCATCACCCCCAGGGTGCCTGCCGTGTGCCCAGAGACACCAGGCCCAGGGCTGGCCTGTCCTGACGGAGGGTGTCCGGGGGGCGGTGCAGTTCGCCCGGCCAAGCGCCCCCACCACTGCTGTCACATTCCCTTGGTGGTTCTCCCTTTGCAGCGAGACAAGACGCCATCCAGCTCCAAGAAAGTCACCTTCGGGCTGAACAGAAACATGACCGCAGGTGAGTGTGGGAGACGCAGGCCCTGACCTATTCCCGAGTCGGAAGTCCCGCCGCCAGGCTTTGGGTGGGGCGGCCAGGGTTGGGTGCGGAGGGGTTTCCTTGGGGCCTCTAGGCATGTCTGCCTGGGAGCCGGCGCGGTGGAAAGCCCTGTCGAGCCTGGACCACTGAGAATGCGCAAGGCTGGCCTGGCCTGGGGCACCGACGGATGGTAGCCAGCGGTGGCTGCCTCGGGAGCCATGTCCCAGGGGAGACGGAAGTAGGGACGTTCTCGTCTGGTTGCTTTTAGTCTTGGTGCGATCGGCTTGTTTTGTTTTGTTAACGGAAGCCAGACTCTAAAAGGATGCAGTGTGTTTAAGACCTGATTCTTCGTAGGGCCCACCTGTAAATGTGTGCGTGTGTGCATGTGTGTGTGCACGTGTGTGTGCATGAGGAGGGGAGGGACCATCCCGAGGCCCTGAGAGGCCCCAGGGCTTGCAAGGCCTTGTTCTGGGAGCTGGAGACATCGGCGGTGGGGGGAGCCAGAGAGCTGGAAGGAAAGTCTCGTGGCCGCCGCTCGAGCCTCAGGCTCATCATGTTCCCTGAGCGCCCCTGACCCCCCTCCTCTCAGAACCAGACCCATCGGCCCTCCCCTCCCATGGTGTCTGCAGACATTGGTTCATTCGTCCCCGTGAACCAGGATGCCGGCTCCATTTCCTCCTGAAGCCCTGGGCCCGCTCTCCGCCTCGGGACAGGCACTGCCCTGCTGGGGTGCATGGCCTGGCTCCCATGGGAGCCGCCGGCGGTGTGAATTGGTGACAGTGCCCATGGGGGACGCTGCTTGGCCGGGGGAGGCAGGTCGGAAGTGCTGCTGCATTAACGTGGGGCCTTGCTTTCAACCGGGCCAGAGTTCAAGAAGACAGACAAGAGCATCCTGGTCAGTCCCACGGGCCCCTCCCGAGTGGCCTTCAACCCTGAGCAGAGGCCCCTGCATGGAGTGCTAAAGACCCCCACGAGCTCACCCACCAGCACCCCACCGGGGACCAGGAAGCTGCTGCCCGCCACGCCAAAGAGGAGGCCGACAGCTGCGGACTTCTTCTAGTAGCCGCAGAACCTCGCAGAGACTGCGTTTGTACAGAGTCTATAAATTATAACTGTAAGAAGGTGGGGCCTTTTCTGTTGGTTTCTAAGTCCTCGTGATCTCCGTGTCAACAAGGTGTGAGCAGGCGCTGCGGGCCTCTGCCTGAAGGGTTTGCTACACACGCCGCCGGTGGGAGCGCTCCGGGCCTGGCGTTTGCGGTGACTTCTGGGACCCCCACCAGCCTGGGAGCCGAGCACAGTGACCGTCCGTCACGTGGCACTGAGGCCGCGGGAGCCTGGAGGCGGCAGCGTAGCTCGGGCACCAGCACTGCGGCGGCCACGGGGGCTCCTGGTCTCCCCCGGTCTGCGGACTCCTGGCAGTGTGTGCCGGGCAGACGCCCGTAACCCGACCAGCAATAACGTGGACCTGCAGGAGGGGCGGGGAGAGGAGAGCCTCCGCCCTCGGGTCGCCCCTTCCCTCCCCTAGGCCCTGTTTCCTTCCGTGTTCCTACCTCTCAGGCCAGCCCAAAGTGTCTTGACCGGTGAGCGATGCTCCTCGGCGCTCACCCGCGACGGAGCACACTCCTTGCTCGGGGTCCCGTGCTCTGGTCGCCCTCCTTCCCTTCCCTGTAAGCCTTTGCGCCCGCCGGAGTGAGCGGCCTCCACGGAAGCCACCCTCCTGACTCCGGGTGGAAAGGCTCTGCTTCGCAGGCGCGGCGGCAGCGTCGGGCGGCCCGCATTCCCGCTGGAAGCCCGAAACCGGCCTCTGGGGACTGCGTGTGCGTCTGATTCATTCGCGGCCCCTGTCCTGAAGCATGGAAGCTTGCGCTGAAGATTTCCGTAGATTTCTGCTTTTCGCTCACTACGAGTGTCGGAGGCGGGCGCTCAGGCTTGCGCAGGAGGAGCGGGACGGAGCGCGGGGAAGCTGCATCCGGCCCCGAGCTGAGTGTGGGTGGGAGGCGCGTTCGGGAATCACGTGGTCACCTTAGGGGAGCCCCTGGGCCCCCGGCTCCCGTTAGAGTTTACGAATACAAATCACAGACCTCAAGAAAGGAATGAACGCGGGGGTCTGTGACGTGGGGGTGGGGGTGCTCGGTGCTGCCCTGGTGCGCACTGTCTGCTCAGGGGACCTCAGGCCTCCTGGGAGTGTGGGCTGCCTCCCCCTTCCTGCCTCCACCCCGTGCAGGCCCCCAGGGCTGCCTCAGTGGGACCAGCCCCCGCTTCGCCTGACCAGGGAGGCCCCCTTGGTTGGCGGGGCTGTGTTGACGTGACTCTAGTTTCTCATCACGTCGCCAGGGTGGGACTCTGTCTGCAGTTACGCGCCCCCGGGGTCAGGCGGCCCGTGCAGCGGAGCCGGCCGAGAAGGGGGGTGTGCACCCTGTCCTTTGCCTGCTCTGTAATGAAGTTCGGTCCTGATTAGTCCCTGAGAGAAGACGTGACTCGACTGAGCCGTCAGTCACTGTAACGGGAAGTCTGGCGTCCGAGGTGCGGGGCCGGTGTTTGCGTGGGCGGGTAGTGCTGCGTTTGGTAAGACAGAACCAAGCCCGATCACGGCAGAAGATGAGATTGGAAGAGTCATGTATTTTTAACTTTTTGTCTAAGAAAAAAGTGTTCCATTACCATTGGCCAGATTATTTTTCTAATGGTTTTTAATTTAGCTTTAAAGATAGGCCGTGTAGTCCAGCGGGCTTGAGATGTTGTAGCGAGACACCCAAGGGCACAGTTGGGTGAACACAGGGACCTCCCGTCACACGCACAGCGGCCTCTGCTGCTCCGGGAGATGGGCCTGCTAGTGAAGCCGTGCCTCCGGACTCGGGTCCAGGAGCAACCGGGGACCCTGTCCCTCCTCCTCCCAATCTGTCCTGACTTACTCTGTGGGTAAGTTCCATAGGTTTACGGGGGCGTATTTTTAATACCTAGATTTTGGCAACAAAGGAAGAAAACTTTTTTAATTCTTGTTACACACACACACGAGTGTGTTGCACAAAGAAATGTATCTAGAATACCAGTTTCTACACGGTGCACGTCATTTTCCCAGGCAGAGTAGCGAAGGGGACTTGGAAGTCCGAAACTGGAAACCGCCTACCTTAACGCTGGTGATCTAGTATTTTGTAAAACAGTCCTCTTCCTGCCCCCGACCTCCTGTCTGGTTAGTTTTGTACAATTTGGTACCACACTTTATAAATGCGTAGTCCTAACTCCCGTGTACCCGCAAGCACAAAGGAGGGTCAGGGACGTGCGGAAGCGCTTGTTGGTATTGGAAAGGACATGAAATGGAACCTGTCTTTTGATCTGTGTGTTTTCTCTGGATTTACCTGGCTCTGCTGGCAAGAACCGTGTGTTGACGATCGGTCTGTACTTCTGTCTGCAGTGTGTCCGTCGCATCCGAGCCAAGTCCAATAAACAGAACCTGTCTGCACTCACATCAGTCCTTGATGTCGTACGCCTCTGGGGAACGACCGGAAGGCGGGGGTTGGCGGACGCTGACATCCGCCCACATGCCTGACGGGGAGGCTCAGGGCCCTGTCCCTCCCCCACACGCCCTTACCCCAGCTCTGTGAGGGGCTGCTGGGCACGGCTCCTGGACCCTTCAAGCATCCCCGCACCTGCCTGTGCAGAAACCCCACTACCAGCCGGACGCCTCTGCTCCCCCGGCCTCACCTGACACGTGAGCAGAGAGGTGCCGTGTCCCGGGCGGAGACATCCAGCTCTGCCCCAGAGACAGGCCGCACTGCAGCGTGAGGCCGGTCTGCCGGGTGACCTGCCGCACCGCATGGGGGGACCGCGACGGGCTCCCTGGGTGGGCGGGCGGGCGCCAGGGCTGTGCTCCAGCTTTACCTGCACGCGCTCCCAGACTTCCTCGGCTGTGGTCTGGATCTCAGACCAGCCCGCAGAGCGTGACTTCGCCCCTCAAATAGCAACTCGAATGCCTGTGGGACCTGTCCCCGCTGCTCGTCGCCCTGACCTGACCCCAGGTCCCCTTGGGGAACTCCTGCCACAGCGGCCAGCTGGGTTTCGGGCTCTCGCTTTTCCAAAACGTAGCCCAGGTTTTGCAGGCTGTACCTCGATTGCGTGCAAACTCCCAGAAGGGGCTCCTGCCTGGCCCGACGGCCTCTGCCTGGCTCTCGTTCACCCTTCGCCCCGTGGGGGGGCGGGGCACGGGGCCTTCTGCCGGCACCCACCCCGTCCTAAGATGCTGCACGTGTCAGGGAGCAAACCCATTGCCTGGGGCTTGGGGCCGGGAGTCCCATCACTCACCCACCACAGACCCAAAACCGCACACGTCAAAGCTTTTGGGTTTTTTCTATTTTGGGGGTTTTTTCTTGAAGATTTTATTTGAGAGAGAAAGCACAACTGAGCTGGGGGACAGTAAGGGGAGGAACAGACTTTCCATTGAGCAGGGAGCTCGATTCCAGGACCCGGAGATCGTGACCTGAGCCAAAGGCAGACTGAGCCACCCAAGCGCCCCTGTCCTTACCAGTTTTAAGAGTGGTCCGCACGGGCGCACTCCCCGTTTGCACGCCCGGACTCTGAGCTCCCCGGGGCACCCACCCTCCCACACTCCGTGACAGGCTCAACTCTGTCTGGCTCTGCGCTGCAGGGGCGGCTGGAGCCAACTGGCAGGGAGGACAGGTGAGTCAGAGCTCCCGGGGGGGGGGGGGGGGGGGGAGTGTGCTCAGGGCGGGTGCTGTCCGGAGGAACGATCACCCTGGCCCGAGCCTGTACAGATTGGTACCAGACTCGACACTGTGTTACCTTCTAAGTCTCTGCTGAGCTCATGGAAGTCCAGAGACTGGCAGTGCTGCTGCTTGGGCCAAGCGTTGGTAAGATCCATGGTTTTATTTGCGGACGTCCCTGCCCTAACTTACCTGACTCTGCTGGCAGAGGCTGCTCACGAGAGGGTAGCATTTGAACACAGGCCCAAAGAGATTGAAAAGTGAGCCCTGTGGGTGTCTGGAGAAGGTCCAGCAGAAGGAGTCGCACACACAAAGGCCCTGCGGCAGGCACCTGGTCAGTGAATTCTAAGAACAGTGAGGAGGCGGGACTTGGGGAAGGTAGCGCGCCCTGCTCAGGGACCCGCTCCCCAGGAGAGACGCCTGATAACGCAGGGAGCCAAGTCTGAACAGGGGCGCTGCACGCTCCATAGTCACCCTGCAGGGGGCCTGGCAGAGGCAGGAGGAGGCCCAGCTCCCACCCTGAGCCACCTGCTACTGAGTGCCCTCCCGTTCCTGGCACCGCACGGCGGCTCGCTGAAGGGGCCCCGGGCTCTGCCTGCGATCGCCAGGAAATGCCAGGCACCGCCGTGCGGGCAGCAACGGTGGCTGCTCGGGGTCCAGGACCGCAGGCCACTCGTCGTGGAAGTGCCAGCACCGTCCAGTGGAAACGTGGGGACAGCTGTCACTTCCAATTTTCCAGGAGCCACATTTAAAAAAAAAAAAAAACAGGTGAAATCCATTTCAGTAATACATTTCATTTACCCCCCAATACAGAAGCAATCAGTCAGGGTGCGGCCCGAGTCGCTGCAGGCCAGCCCACGTGTGGTCTCGGCGGTGGTGGCTCTCAGCCAAAGGAGGGTTCAACTCCTCTGGGACCTGGATAGCACTGGCTAGTGCCACATGTGTGCCACGTGTTTCCAGCAGAACCACCCACGAGCCCCTGTGACTTTTCCAGATGAGGTGCTGATGCGCTAAAGGGGAGCCCCCCAGGCCGCCGCCCTCCTGCGTGAGGCCCACAGGTGGGGCTGAGGGCATGCGAGCCCAGGGCTCCCGTGGCCTCCAGGGGGACACGACCCGGGCCAGGTCACCCCTGCCCAGTGTGATTTCAGAAGCACACAGACCACAATTATATTCATCCCCTTTATTTGCCCTTTCGACTTCCATAACACTCTTGGGAGAAATGATACGGAGTCATACCTGGAGTTGTCTCCTGTGTTTTTGATTTGCCAATTGTTAAGGATTCCTTGAAAACAGAGATTCATGGTCCGGAAGCCGCCGAGCTACAGTGATCGTCAGGGACCAATGGGAGTGAAATTGGACAATTCACCTTTAGGAGCAAAAGGTGCGCGAACTACTTGCGTACCCGTCATTCCGTGTCCACGACTTAGTACTGAGTAGTCAGGGATGCACGTGAAGATTTACCCACGAGTGAGTCTAGTGAAGTATTTGTCATCGCACTGGACGCAACCGTCCAGTAAGACACTCATCCTGTTCTCGCGGCTCCGTGGGAGGGAGGTGAACCAGGCAGAGAAGGTCACTGAGAATATTGGAGGACGTGTGGGAGGTGTAAAAATGTAGTATTATGAATGTACATTAGCCATTCAAAGTCGTGATCTTGGGGTGCTGTTGGAGGCCACGGCACGGTTGGAGTCGCGGATCAAACCAGGCCCTGAGGGCGCCTGGGTGGCTCAGTGGGTTAAGCCGCTGCCTTCGGCTCAGGTCATGATCTCAGGATCCTGGGATCGAGTCCCGCATCGGGCTCTCTGCTCAGCAGGGAGCCTGCTTCCTCCTCTCTCTCTCTCTGCCTGCTTCTCTGCCTACTTGTGATCTCTCTCTGTCAAATAAATAAATAAAATCTTTAAAAAAAAAAAAAAAACCAGGCCCTGAATTGTGTCTCCTTGAAGTCCAGACCCCTTGACGAGGGGTTAAGGACGGGAAAGTTGAGGAACACGGAGAAAGGGTCTGTGCTCTGTGCCGTGCATTCGCCTACGTGACCTCCCACACGCTCTCCCTACAGAAGGAACAATGCAGTCAGGCTCAGGAACTCTTAGCTGGTCCTTGCTGTTCTGTACCTCCCATAACCCACTCCCTGGTTGATTGTCCTGCTAATGGCTTTAGCCGAGACTACCTGGCATCACGGGGTTTGCTCGTAGTTGATGTAAACTGTTACAGAAACTAGCGGTCATCTGACTAGGTACTGCTGTATTCCTCCTCCTAGTGTGCTCTGCCTTATAAATGCTTGTGAGCCGGGGAATAAAATCGGCCTTGTTGGACATCCTCCTCAGTGTCCCTCCTGACCCCGTCTCTTTGTCTCTTAATTTCTTTTCACCACCCTCTTCCCTCACGCTTCCTGGTTGATTTGTCGCGCCGGCAGCGATAGGGCGCCTGGGTGGCTCAGTCTGCTTTAAGCATCTGCCTTCGGCTCAGGTCATGGTCTCAGTGTCCTGGGATTGAGCCTGTTTCCCCCTCGCTCTCTCTGCCTGCCTCTCTGCCTACTTGTGATCTGTCTGTCAAATAATTATAATCTTTAAAAAAAAAATCTTTTTTTCCATCGTCAGAGAGGAAGGGAGGGATGGGGGGGCAAAAGCAGGGGGAGGGGCAGTCAGAGTGACAAGCAGGATCCCCAGTGAGCAAGGAGCCTGAATGTGGGATTCGATCCCAGGACCCTGATACAGGGCTCGATCCCAGGATCCCAGGATCATGACCCGAGCTGAAGGCAGACGCTTAACCAACTGAGCCACCCAGGTGTCCACAAATTGCGATCTTAAAAAAAAAAAAAAAGGTCTAAAGCGGCACCTGGATGGTGCAGTTGGTTAAGGGTCCGACTCTCGGTTTTGGCTCAGGTCATGATCTCAGGGTCGTGAGATTGAGGCCCATGTCCGGCTCTGTGCTCAGCATGGAGTCTGCTTGGGATTCTCTCTCTCCCTCGGCCCCTTCCCCTCACCCTCTCTCTATCTCCCTCTCCCAAATAAATAAATCTTAAAAGAAGAAGAAGAAGAAAGTCTCACGTTAGTCTGTGTCTTGAGCACCCACCACCTTCGCGTAAACGCACACAGACGGGCCGAGAAAGAAGACCCGAACCCTCGTCTGCCCTCGAGATGTGGGACTGTGGTTTCCATTTTCTTCCCTGTGATGTTTGTCGTCTCCCCAAGTGGTCTACGACATGAGTTTGTCTTGCAACCAGAAAACCATGAGTAACCGTTACCGGTCCCCGTGGGGCACAGTGAGAGAGAGAGCGGTCGCCGGAACAGGCAGCGCCCCGGGTCCGCTCGGACGGCGCGGACATCCGGCCACTCCCCTTCCCAGAGCTGCTACTACGGCCGCGGATTCCGTCGCTTTCGCTGTGCTCTTCCTTGGTGAACAGTGAGCCACAACAGGTCCCTCAGGGGTCTGAAATCCACGGCTGTGGGCCCAGATTTGGGTTCTTTTCTGACCTGAAGTTTCAGTAAGGAGAAAGAAGAAACATGTCCCATATGGCCCGGCCAGAAACAACAGGGGACGCTCCAGGCTCTTTCTTTGGGTCAGGAGCCATGAGCAATAGTCCCTCACACGCTAAAGGTGACTTTTTTAAGGTTTTATTTATGTATTTGACAGACAGAGATCACAAGCAGGCGGAGAGGCAGGCAGAGAGAGAGGGGAAGCAGGCTCCCCGCTGAGCAGAGAGCCGGATGCGGGACTCGATTCCAGGACCCTGAGACCACGACCTGAGCCGAAGGCAGACACTTAACAACTGAGCCACCCAGGCGCCCCTAAAGGTGACTTATTACACATTTTTCTGAACTTTCGGGAGAAAACTCTCCAGATGGCCTGGAGCGGTGTCAGGGACAGGCCGGAGGTCATCTCGGGGACCAGCTCATTGGCCCAGCATGGCAAGGTGAGTCTCAAACCCGACCAGCGTGTTTGAGGCGTAAAAGGCAGAACCACACCCACACAGGGAAAGAATCGAGTGGATTCTCTCGTGTTCCTGAAGACTCTGACCCAAAGTGCTCTCTCAAGGTTCAAAAAAGTCGTGGCCCGGGGTGCCTGGGTGGCTCAGTTGGTTGGGCAGCTGCCTTCGGCTCCCTGCTTAGCAGACAGCCTGCTTCTCGTCCACCCTCTGCCCGTCGCTCTGTGTACTTGGGCTCTCTATTTCTCTGTCAGACAAACAAATAAAACTTTTTTAAAAAAATCATTTAAAAAAGTCAAGGCTCTTCCCGCAAGGAAAGCAAAAGAGATAATCCGTCAGAATAAAGGACACCCCGGAACCCAGGCCTGGGCTTCTGCTGTTGCCTCTTTGGGTTTTGTTTCGTTTTTTCCAAGTAAACTCGGCACCAAGTAAACTCCTACGTGTGGGACTCGAACTCATGACCCTGCGATCAAGAGTCCCACGTTCTTCCAACGGAGCCAGCCAGGCCCCCACCCTACTCGCTGCTTCTCAAGAAGGACATTCTGGGGGCACCTGGTGGGTTAGTCTCCTCAGCATCAGACTCCGACTCCGACTCCTCCTCTTCCTCCTCCCCTTCTTCCTCTTCTTGTTCTTTTTTAAGATTTTACTTATTTATCTGAGAGAGAGCGAGCCGGGCGTGGAGCAGAGGGAGAAGAGGGAGGAGAGAGAGAATCCCAAGGAGATTCCTGGCGAAGCCCGGAGCCTGCCACGTGGCTCAACAGCAGGGGTCCAGAGCGTCTGACTCTTGATCTCAGCTCAGGTCTCCATCTCCGGGGCGTGACTTCAAGCCTCATGTCATGGAACTTACTTTAAAAATTTAAATAATAAAAAAAAGAACATTCTGGGGGCACCTGGATGGCTCAGTGGGTTAAACCCCTGCCTTCGGCTCAGGTCATGGTCTCAGGGTCCTGGGATCGAGCCCCGCTTCGGGCTCTCTGCTCAGTGGGGAGCCTGCTTCCTCCTCTCTCTCTCTCTCTCTCTGCCTGCCTCTCGACCTACTTGAGATTAAAATAATATCTTTTTTAAAAAATAAAAAATAGGGGCGCCTGGGTGGCTCAGTGGGTTAAGCCTCTGCCTTCGGCTCAGGTCATGATCTCAGGGTCCTGGGATCGAGTCCCGCATCAGGCTCTCTGATCAGCGGGGAGCCTGCTTACCCCCCTCTCTCTGCCTCTCTGCCTGCTTGTGATCTCTCTGTCAAATAAATAAAATCTTAAAAAATAAATAAATAAAATAAAAAATAAAAAAGAACATTCTGGAACTGAGCAACGTGCAGAAGCCTGTTCTCAGAGGATGGATGGAGCCGCTTGTAGGGAGGATTTCAAGCTCGAGTCTTCATCCCACGGAAGTGGCCGCTTGGAGTCCAGCGGTCATCAGAGACTGAACCTTTCCACCAGCTCGGTTCCCGCAGACCAGGGAATCCTGATAAATCGTGAGGAGAAGACTCCCAGGAACGCTGGCCGGTGCCCCGCCCAGTGTCGTCTCCACATCCAGCTGTCTCCTGGGTCCCCTCAGCTCTGCTGTGAGACACTCTTCTTACGTCTACACTGGAAGAAATGGGAGACACTGAGTCCAAGAGTTGGCCTGACTCCAAGATGCCCATGGCCATGAGGGGCTGGAATCCGCCGGGCCAGGGTGACCCCAGTGTCCAGAGCTCACCCTGCTACATGACCTGCGTTGCCCTATTTTCTGTATTCCCCGAGCCCCGGGATCTGGGCCTGGCTGACTGGGGAGAGACTGTCCGTCTCAGGGCCAACCGACCCTCAGAGACAGCAAACGGGCCTTTGCCATGCCAAGGAAGCAGCCCAGACCCACATTCCACGCCCCTTCTCCTGCCATGGCTCTGCCCGGGGACCAGACAACCAGAGACAGCCCTGGACCCCAGAGCCTGCCAAAGGTATTTAAACCAATCGATGTCCATCCCACTAGCCTTGCCTTGCCTCTCTCCTTGAACCCCAATAAAGTCTCCTGCCTGTGCACCCCCTTTCCAACCCACCTGGTGCTCGCCCACGTGGCCCTGTGTGGTGTGGGCGCGCTGACCTCTTGGAAGCCTCGAGGGGCAGACTATCTTTTCAATGGCAGCATCTCCCAACCTGCTGACCTCACCTGTGAGTAAGGACGAAATCCTACCTTGGACCACCTCTCAGCCAAGAACAAAACCCACCCAGCAGGACAGAGAGCACCTAGTGCAATGACATTTTAGAAAGCACCACGGAGTCTCTCTCATCAAGCAGGGGCGTGCGTCAAGCCACGAGGTGAGCTCTCGGGGGTCCTGCGGTAGCCCAGCACCGGCCGACCACAGCCCCGAAGCGACAACCAGCAGAAGCAGAGGAGGTCCGCAGGGCCCGGGACTGATGCCAGCCCTTTACAAAGGGAGGATTTCACAGCAAACGGTCAGACTTCTCAGACCCTGACCGCTGCGTGTCTGACCTCTTCAAACGGCAGCTACTGCCCGGGGCTGGGCCCGACTGATCTCCGAGAGGAACCAAGATCCCTCCCTGCTGGGACATAAGAGCAGTAAGCGCCAGGAGGTGACCCAGACCGACGGAGACCTTATCTCATGTTGCACTCACAGACTGACGTCGCGTGGGAGTTGTTCGCTTCTACGTCCTGCCCTGCCTAAAGTGCCGTGTGGCCCGTCTCGTGCTGTGCTCTGTGTGACCTGTAAGAAGCCAAGGTCAACATGCGGGGAGATGTCGCTGAGTTTGGAATCCTGACCCTGCCTCATCAGCACGTTGACCTTGAGGAATGGATAAAGCCGGTGTCGGGAAAGACACTGTCGGTGTGCATGCCTTGGTCGTATGCTCGGGACACGGTGGTCTGCGAGGTGCCGTGGTCTGACCATAGAGACAGGGGCATCGAAGAACCGCCTGGCCCACCAGGGAGAAGGATGTTGGCAGTGATTAGCTTAGCTTGGGACAAAAATCCCACAGGCCGGGCTGCTCCAACGACAGATGCTCAATTCTCCCAGTTCCGCGCGCTGGAAGTCGAAGGTTCCCCTTGGACTTGGCCCGATTTGGCCCCAGAGAGAGCTCGCTTCCCAGCGTACAGGTGTCCCCTCCTGCTCACGGCGTGCTCGCGGGCCTGTCCTCAGCTTGCACGCAGGGACCCCGCTCTGCTGCTGCACTTCTAAGGACCCAAACCTCCCAAGTCAGGCGCCGCCCCTTAATGTCCCTCGACCTTCATGACCTCGCAGAGCCCAGCTCCAGAAACCATCACTCTGGCGGGTACGGCTTCAGCATATGATTCTGGGGGTACAACAGACAATATAATAGTGATTATAGCGGTTAAGTCTCTCCTATCCCTTGCAGCTGACCTCAGAGGCAGCGCCCTGGCCCAGAAGAGCCTGGGGACGGTGATGACTTTTCCTGGGGCTGAAGTCCGTATTCACGGTCTGCTGGTAGGACACGACATTGGACACTGGGAAGGCCGCAGAAAATCTGGGACACACGATGTGAGCTGAGCCCAGCCAGCTTGTCCTTCCATGGCTGTCTGCTTCTTCGGGACCGGTGCCAACGCCTGGAACCATTAGGGGGCCAAGCTTGATGGCCAAGGGACCCGGGCGGCTTCAGCAGCAGAAACGGATTCTCTCTCCCAGCTCGGGAGGCCAGAGGCCCAAGACCAGGGTGTGAACAGGGCTGGTTCCTCCTGGGGGCTGCGGAGGAGAGTGTGCTCCCTACTTCATAAGGACACCAGTTGTGCTGGACTAGGGCCTACCGTAAGGACTGCACTGTAACTTGATTACATCTGCGGAAGGCCCCATTTCTTAATAAGGTCACACCCTGTGGGTACTGGGGTTCGGGACTAGGACATGTGATTGGGGGAATACAGTCAACCCATAACAGGCAGCCTGTCCGTGAAGATCACCTCCAGTAGAAGGTAATACACTCTGGGGATGGGCTCAACCAGCCTTTTCCCAGGTCACAATCCCCTGTGGGATTGGCGGGGGGGGGGGGTCGACCCAGGCCCAAGTGCGGTTCCAGCCCCAGGGGTACTCTTCTGAAGGAGTAATAATCACGGCACAGAGGTGCACACATACCTGGGTCTGGGGGGCCTCAAACACAGCAGGCTCAGCCACAGATTCTTTCTGTTCTTTCTCGGTGAACCACTTTCTGGGAACCTCCTGGAGCCCACCCACTTGCCTCTCCGGCCACCCTCTCCCCCAAGGGACCTGGCAATCAGCTGCCTCTTCCTAATCAGCTCAGAGCAAGCCTCCAGGACAGGCTCTGTGTCCTCTCCCAGGAAGGGCAGGTCTGCCTTGGAAGGACCAGGTGGGAGTGGGGGTGGGGCTCAGCACCCCTCCCCCACCCCAACACAGTGGTGAGGCGCCCCACCTATCACCTGGCTGGCCTGGACCCTGAGGATCTTTTCAGCAGACTGGGGTTTCGCAAGGTCTGCACTATCTGTCCCCAGGAAAGAGGTTTGTTTGAGGACAAATCACTAGCAGGAACCGTATTCACGAAATAGACATTCCCTTATCTGCCCCACCTGAGTGATCTCCAAAGTACCTGCAGCTGAAAAGGTGCCCCTGGGGCCAGACTCGGTTTCCCAGCTTCTGCAGGGGACTCTCCCGTGACTAGCCTGATGTCCATGGGTGCCCTGGGAGTGAGGACCTTTCCAAAGCCAAGTGAAAAGCGAACTCACCAAAATGTCATGCCCAGGGTTTTGACCTTAACCTGGGCCCTCTGTCAAGAAGGGTACTAGAGCCTGGGGTCCCAGAGGCCTGTCAGCCTCTTCCCCCCCCAAGTGCTCTGGGTTTACCTGGGCTGAAGGTGGGGGTCGGTGCCCAGGAGGTTTGTCCAGAAAAGCAGAGGGGTGGGAGGTGAGAGATCAGGGTGGGGAGGGGTGAGGTCTGTGGCAGAGAGTCAGGAGGCGTCCTGAGAGCCAAGGGTCGCTGAACTCAGGGAGGAGGACGAGAGCAGGCAGTGAGGACAGCGGCTAGCGCGTCTGGTCCCGGCAGGCCCCAGGGCCGGGTTTCTCTTCCTGCTTCCTCCTCTGGGAAGCTGGATGAGAGTCGGCCCCATGGGGCCTTGGGGAGCTTAAACACGTTCATGGGGCCGTGGGCTTAGCACACAGTAGGCGCTCCATGTCGCCGTTAGCATTAGTCGGGATGTCCCTGCTCTCGAAAAGCTGGACCGCTGAGGCCCTGCTCTCCTTCCCGCCTGGGCCAGCGCCTGCCGCCCGCATCGGTCTTGTCCCCAGGACAGACGGGTTCCGACACAAGCCGCCCAAGGACCCCCATCACCCAGTCCTGTTGCGTGAAGCCCCCGGGGGCAGCGCGGGAGCCTCACGGGATGGGGGCAGGGCACGGAGGTGGGCGTGGGAGGCGAAGGACGGGTAGTGACCGCGGGGAGTGGGAACGGACTCGCGCCAGCGGCGGGCTCCGAAGGCAGAGACGGGGCGCGCGGGGGTGCGTGCGTGGCCTGCCCGGGCGTCCTGCAACGGGAGGGTCGGCCACGTGCCCGCGGCTGGGGGTCCCCAAGGGTGACCTGGCACGGCGGAGAGGCCCGCCGCCAGACCGCTGCGGGGGTGAGGGGGCGTCCCCCGACGGGAGCCCCGGGAGAGCAGGGGGGCGCCGGCCGGGGCTTCCGCGAGGGGCGGCGTGGTGGCCCGAAGGATGGCGCCGGGGCGCTGCGGAGGGGGGCTGGGGGCGGGCGGGCGCGCGGGGAGGAGGGGGGCGCGCAGGGGGCGGGGCGGGCGCAGGCAGGGGGCGGGGCCCGGGGAAGCCCCGCCCCGCCGCCCCGCCCGCCCCCGCGCCGAGCGGGACCCGCGCTTCCCGGCCGCGCTGAGGTCACAGGGAGGCGGCCAGCGCCGAGCCGAGCGCCTGCCCGAGCCGAGCGCCTGCCCGAGCCGAGCGCCTGCGCCGCGCCGAGCCGAGCCGAGCCCCGGGGGCGGCGGAGACGCGCGCGGCCGCGGCGGGCCCGGCATGGAGGCGGAGTGCCGGGTGCTCTCCATCCAGAGCCACGTCGTCCGCGGCTACGTGGGCAACCGGGCGGCCACGTTCCCGCTGCAGGTAGGCGCCGCCGGACCCCGAGCCCCCGACCTTGGCCCGGCCGCCCGGCCCGCGCTCCTCCGCCGAGCGTCAGGCCCCGCGGGAGCCGTGGCGCAGTGGCCGCCCGCGCCCCTGCCGGCTGCGGCTCCCGGGGGACGGGCCGGGGGGGAGAGGGCACTGGGGGGGGGGACGGGGTGGAGGGGCGGCCTCCTGACCCTGCCCCGGGCGGGGGCGCGGGACGCGGGGAGGGCGGGGGCTGGCCGCGCACCTGCCGGGGACGCCGAGCCAGCCGGTGGAGTCCGGCTCCCGCCGGCCGCGTTGGGTCCCACCTCCGGGGACTCTTCCGGGAAGTGGTCCGGGGCGGCGGGCGGGGCTGCGAAGGCCTCCCGGCTGGTGTCGACACCAACGGAGACCCGGAGGCAGAACCGGGCCCCTGCCCTTGGGCTTCAGAAGCCGCTTCTCAAATTTAGAGCCTCGACTTCCTGTTGGGCTTACTCCCGCCGCTCGGGCTTGTCCTTGGGGGGGTCTCCCAGGCCAGGAGCCCACTGCTCCGTGCTGCAGCCCCAAGGTTATGGCTGGGTGGCCTGGCGAGGGGCAGGAGGAGGCCTGGATGCCATGGGGTTTCGTGCCAGCCCAGAGGCAGTACCAGGGTAGGGGCACGCCCCTGTCGTGTTTGCCCAGCAGGAGTGCTGGGTGGTCACAGCAAGGTCGTGGCTCTCCTGGACTGCCCGCCTTAGCCTCTTGTCCCTGGCCCGCAACCCCAGGACAAGAAGCAAGTGTGGCTGGGCCCCTGCGTGCCCCTCGGTCCTTGGAGAAGGGGGAGCTCTGCTTCTGGGTGAATGGTGTGGACACACTCCCTGGGGTGGTCCTGTGCTTGGGACAAAGGTGCAGGGTCTGTGCAGCAGGGGCCCCCCCAAAAGCGGGACCAGGAAGGGCTCTTGAGAACAGCGTCAGCCTGCTGTCCCTGTCAGAGGAGCAGCCCTCGCCCTTCTTGGACAAGGAGTTGTGGGAGCTGCCCTTGGCAGAGGTGTGCGGGGCCCCTGCTGGCTTCCCTGTGTCCTGTGCCCAGTCCCTCCTCATTGTCCAGCCACACACACTCCCTTGTTTCTCCCTGCACTGGGCAAACCGTCCCCCTCCTCGGCTCACCTGGGCACCCCCATCATGGCGCCCTTGTTCCTTCCAGGCCTGTGTTCTGAACTTCCACAGCGAAGGTGCCTCTTAGGGTTAGAGCTGCGGTTCTTACCTGGGGTTTCTCTACTGCCCGGCATCCTCACCCATGTGGCGGGGCCGTGGGACATAGGCTGGGGCGAGGGTGGTGGTCCCGTCATCTCCTTCCCACCTGTCGTGGGGCTGGAGGGGCTCTGCCTCTGATATGACCCATCCCAGCACTTCGTTCTAGGCTGGTGAGGCCCAGGAGGCGTGTGGCTGGGGTCTCCGAAAGCTCTTCCACTCTGAGCTCAGTTGCTTCATCTGTAGAATGGGCATGATGCCTGCTCCTGGGTGGTTTTAGGGCCAGAAGAGTTGGGGCATGTGAACATCCCTTGGAGGTGCTGGCTACTGAATGAGGTGGGCCAGCGCCGGGGCGCTGTGCTCAACCTCCAGCATGCAGGAGGACCGGACAGGGTTGGCACAGAAGTTTGCCTGGGCCATCTCCTGGAGGCCGGGACCTCTACCAGGAGGGGATGTGGGTTGGTTTTTCAGTACCTGTGTGTGTCTTTTGCCCTAATTTCCTCCTCTTCCTGCTGATTACCAAAATAAGATACAGCATTGGGAGATGGAGAGGGCTGAGGAGGGGAGAACGCCAGGGGTGGTGGTCCTCCAGACATGCTCCCCGCTGAGCTGGACCCCAGACAGGGCAGTGTCCTTGTGTTCGGGCGGCTCAAGCCGTAGCGTCTGTGGCCTCAGTTCTGGAGGCTGGAAGTCCAAGACGAAGGTTTCAGCACTGCTGCCTCCCCCGAGCGGCGTCTGCATGTGGATGGTGGGGTCACCTGGTTCCTCTGCGCGCGTCTGTCTCCTCACCTCTTTTCTCATGGGGACGTGGGTCAGAGTGCACTGCCGTGACCTTGATGACCCCGTTTTACCTTAAGTACCGCTTTAAAGATTCTGTCTCCAAACACAGTCACATTCTGAATTGCTGAAGACCAGGGTTTCAGCATAGGAATCTGGGGAACACGTTCGGCCCATAAAAAGAACAATTTCCAGAAGTTTCTTAGTTTACTGCACGCACACTGCTTCCTTGATCAGAGTCTCGATTTCCTATCAGCCTGCAAGTGCTTGCTTTGGCCTGTGTCCCTTAGCTCTGGGAGGATCAAACCCTTAACGCTGTGGCGTTTTGCTACCCCCCCCCCAACCGCATCCCCCCAGTCTGGTTACCGCTGGAGCAGAGCCAGGTAGGGAGAGGGTGGGGATGGCCGCCGACTGACCTCAGAGTAGCCTCAGCACAGGACGGGCTGGGCTGGACAGGGCCTGGGATAGGCTTGGGGCCCCCGCACTTGCACTTTCCAGCAGGGGGTCGGGGGGAGGCATCCCTGAGCGCCCGGAGTTGTGCTCAGTGGGGGGCACATTCTCAGGGTCATCGATCCGTAGAGCTAGACAAAGGCACGCTTGTGCACGCAGCTGAGTGTGGGAAGAGAACTTCGGAGGGGCAGCAGAAGCCGGGCTCTGGAGAAGCCCCTGTGGGGACTGGCCCGCTGTCCCTTTGTGTCGGGATCTCAGGCTCAGGGACTGGGTACCTCGGGCCGAGCCTTTCCAATCCTGGCTTGTACAGGGAGAGCGGTGCTCCCGGGGCTCCTGCACGCAGCCGGGGCCGGGCTCCCCGGTGAGTGTGATGCAGACAGACCTGTGCTGGCTGGGGGGAGCCCTGCGAGGCTCGGCCTCAGGGCCCTGGTTCCCAGACTGCCTCCTGTCAGGTCCCCAAAGCACACCGCTCGCCACCTCAGGCACGGCCCGTGAGCAGCCGCCCTCCCTGGGCAGAGAAAGGGGTCAGACCAAAGAGAGGAGCAGAACCTTGACCCTGGTTTTGAGTTTGGCTTTCAGGCGGAGTCCAAAGTATGTTCTAGTGACCAGCGACAGAGAAATGAGAGCGTCGGGCGGGTGATGCCATGTTTGCAGAGTGAGGACAGGAAGGGTGGGCTCGTGGCCTGCATGGCCCTGGCGGTGGAGAGACGGCTGACAAGTCTAGGGCTTTGGGGACACCTCTCTGTGCACGGCTCGGCCTTCCTGCTGCTCCGGCCTTCGATTCTGGGGCCCAGAGAGAGCGGGGAGGATGGGGGACGGGAGATGAAGCGAGCCTCTGGCACCAGAGGCCAGTGGGATGGCCTCCTCTCGGGAATTGGACACTGGAAGTTCCCCCGAGCCGGGAGGTGCCGTCCCTCTGAGCCGGCTGCCTGTGTGTCAGCAGCACCCCCCAGGGAGAGGGGAGCGCCCAGAACCCCCCAGGTAGCCACACCACCTGCTCCTGGGCTATAGCGGTGAGGGTAGAACAGACCTGCGGGGGTTGGGGTCGTGTCAGTGTCCTGGGGCCACTCTCCCCAGCGCTGCAGATGGCGGCATTAAAACCACAGAGATTCTCTCACCCTGCTGGGGGCCAGAAGCTGAAGTCCTGGTGGTGGCAGGGCTGCACGCCCACGGGGGGCTCCGGGGGCTCCGGGGGAGGGGCCTTCCTTGCCTTGGTCAGGGATGACCTCTGTGCTGGGGTGGCAATGTCGCTGCAGGCTCACAGCAGAGGGGCGCAGCCTTGGAGCGTCCCCTCCAGTAGCCCAGAGTATCTGCTGTGGGCCTTCGCCTCATGCCCGTTTAATTCCATGTCTGGGTCTTCGTCACGGTGTGAGGGCAGCGGGCGTCGTTTATTTCCAGCTTTTCACCTTCAGGAACCCTTGGAGCCTCAAGGTGACCTTGCTGAGAGGCAGATCTTCCCGTTCTTTTCCAAGCATCCCTAGGCTAGAAGGGCCTTCTGCAGCAGAACCGCACTTGGAAGATTCCGGAAGAAGGTCATCCTTAAAAGACGGGGTTTTCGCCCTGACGTTGTTCCCGGGGATGCGCGGAGCGGCTAGCGGTGCCAGACCGCTGACATGAGGGAGCGCAGCAGCCTCCCGCCCGGCATGAACCTCCACTTCCTCGGAGGCGGCGTGCTGGGTCTGGAGCAGATCCAGGCATGTTCTGGAATGTTTCCTCGTGCCCCAGGACACGTAGCCCTGCTTGCTTCACACTGCCTCCTGTGGTGATTCCCGTTTCCCAGCCTCCGCAGGTCCCGGCTGATCGGAATGTGTGTGTGTCAGCAGCCTGTGAGTCACTTTGCGGTTCCTCCAGGAAGGTCCAGAATTGCTCAATTTCTTGGTTCTCTAACCGGCTTTCTTGGGTTGGGACTGAGGTTTCTGTTACTCCTCTTTGTTTGTCATGGAGGAAGCCAGAACGCAATTGGTCCCGTTTTCTGATCTTTTCCTCACCGTGTCTGTGTGCGTGTGCCCGCATGTGATTAGTGTGTGGGCGTGTGTGCGCGTGTGTGATGAGTAGTGGGCGTGCGTGTGTGCTGTGCTCCGCGTGGGGCTCTGGCTTCTGTTTGAGTGACTGGGCCTTATGGGGTCTGGGGTAGCGCGGTCCGTGCGGTCTGGGTGGGGCGGGTACGTCCGTGCACAGGGGCTCACATGACGCAGGGGTCGTGGGCTTTGTGGCTGGTGGGCTTGGTCTTCCCCGGGGTATGCTGATGTGGGACGCTGACCTAGAACCAGCCAGTTGTGAGCCCACAGCGGTGTGGACGAGTGACACAGAGGGACAGAATCAGTGATGGGGTTTCAGGAAGCAAGGAGGCAGGCGCGGGGTCCCAGCCCCATACAGCATCCCGTGGCTGGCCAGGGGGGCAGTGCCTCTCCTCCTGCCCTCCCAGAGCAGCTGCCCTATTCCCCGTCCAGACCCAGGGTGCTGCTGGGAGCTCAGGGTGAGGCCCCCCACCTGGGGTTTTGTAGCGCAGCCCAGCCCCCAGCAGAAGCTGACCGCTGGTGCATGGACTGTGTGCGGGGCCTGGCAGGGGGCCGTGGTCCTGGCCGTGAGCGCTGGGAGCCCGGAAGTCGGGGCGCAGGGTGTGCTGGGAGCAGGGCAGGGGTCTCGGGGGTCCAGGGCTATGATGGCCGAGGCTAGGGGTGCACGCACATGGGCAGGGGTGGCCACGGGACTGAAGGCCGGCTGCAGGGCGGTTTCCAGCAGGAGCTCCTGTCGGAGGTCGGAGGACAGTGGACCCGGGTTGAGCGGAACCGCCAGGCCGAGTAGTCCCAGGGTGCGGGCTGGGCCTGGGCTCTCAGCCCCAAGGCCGACCCCGACGGGGGCCAGTGGTCACGTGACGCTGTAGTGTCCCTTCTTTCCTATTTCTGACTTTTCTGCAGCAGCAGCAGCTACAGATCTTGCAAAACAAGCTGTAGAGAGGATTCTTGAAGACAGTGACCCCCTCCTGCAGAGGGACCAGGGTGGTCTGGGCAGGGTGGGGGAGCCGCGCTGGAATTTTCCAGAGCCTCCCGTCTTCTGCGGCTGGGAGTGCTCTGCACCCCCGCCCGCGAGCTGCTGCGTTAATGACCGTGTCTTGTTGGCTGTCAGCAGAGTGGGTTGAAGCTGCGGCACTGAGGGGGCTCCGGCCGCGGAGAGTGTGCGTCATCCGCCCAGGGCCCCCCCGATGTGCAGCCGCCTTCAGGAAGGGCCCCGGCTCTGCATCTGGGCACAGGGTGGCCCCTGTGCGGGTCAGGACACAGGGCTTGTTGGCCTGCCGGCGTCCCGGCTGTCTTCGCTCGCTGCTGGTGGCTGCACGGCCGCGACGGAGCATCTGAAAGCCCCCCTCCCCCTAGGAGTCACTGCAGATGTCCCGCACCCCCCCACCCCTGCACATGGAGAGCAGGGGTGGGGAGAGCTCATTGGAGGCATGGGAGGGGGGAGCCCCTCGGCCTTCTCTAAGCAGGACACGGGCTGCTTCCGTGCACACGGCCGCACCCCCAGCCTCTGGCAGGTGGAGGGGCCCTTCTGCGGGAGCCCAGCCCTGGCACCTCGCCAGAAATGCCTTCAGTTGGGGTCGGCCAGGAACCTCAGTGGCTTGCTCGAGCCTGAGATGCTTGCCACCGCAGCGTGGCCGTGGTTCCGTGGTCCAGGAGCTGCCAGCTTTCTGCAGCTGCGTGATGAGGGAGCGGGCTTTGTTGTGGGGTCTGCTTGGCCGAGGCCCCGGGGTTTTTCTGGGATGGGAGCAGGTTTGCTGGTGGAGCCGGAGCCCCGGGTTTTGGCCACGCCTGCCGTCGTCCCGAGGCACACAGGATGGCGGACGCGGGAAGGCAGGGGCTTCTGGCCTCCCATGGGGGCTGGTGGCCACTGACTGGGCAGTGCTGGGAGGAGGGGACTCGGGGGGGCGGGGGTCCCTCTCCTGTGGCCAGGCTTTCTCTTTTTCTTTCTCAAAGGGTCTTTTGCGTCTTTTGACTGCGTGCTGCTGGTGTGCTGGTAGAGGTTATAAAAAGTGAGGGGTGGCGGAGGCTGGATCCAGTGTGTGTGCCCGTTGCCGTGGTGACCGCACACGGTCTGTGTGGGTGGAGAAGGTGTGGCCGCTGTGGCCTCCGTTATGTGGGGTCCTGCCCTAGTCCAGCCGCTGGGCCAGGGAGCGGCGCTCGTGGTGAGAGGCGGTGAAGTCCTAGGGAGGGCTGAGGCTGGGCGGGTGTTACATTCGTTCCTCATGTAACACGTGTGGGTTTTGTGACTCCGGCCTTTGCAACAGTCCCACACCAGACAGCCTCGCACAGCTGCTCTGCTCAGCACCTGCCCCGAAGCGGCTGGCGCTGGGCCCCCTTGCCCTTCTGCCCTTCTGCCCCTCCACCTGGACACCTGCTTCTGCCTCGCACCTGCAGGGAGAGTGGCCTCACCTGGGTGACCTCACTGGGGCCACAGACCCCCATCTCGAGGTGCTACCTGCACTCAGATGCGGCTGTGCTGGGTGTCCCCAGGGGCCGTGGGCTCTCAGGCTCACTTTGGAACCAGGTGACTCGCACAGAACACGCACACAAGCAGGGCTGTCCCGGAGCAGTGGGGGGTTGGTCCTGTCCCTCCGCAGACCCCATGGGGCACAAGGGACTCCTCCCACCAGACAGGACTCACATGAAGTTTGTCCAGGGCAGGAATTTGGGTGTGGGCCGCACACAGAGCAGGTGGGGAGCGTGGCCAGGGGGTGGGGGGACCCAGGGACTTCCAGGGTGTCCAGACACAGCCCGGACTCCTGGACCAAGTACCGACCTGTGTCTGGCTCCTCAGGGGCTGCAGGAGAGGTGTCAGGTGCAGTGAGGTCCAGCCCTGGAGTGGGGACCTGAGTGAGAGGATTTACTAGGTGTTAACCGGGGACCACTGTCCCCCGTTGTCCTGACGTCATAGTCTCCGCTTCCCTTTCGCAGACGGCTTCCATGGGGGCCCGTTTCCACTAACTCGGGAAACCCGCAGAGGATGTTTCCCGGAAAAACCGCTGGCGCTCATACAGGCCGCTTGTCTGAGCCTCGTTGCGCTGCACGAGCTTGTGGGAAGCATGGGGTGCCCCTAGCTTTCGGCCGCGCCGGCTTCCACCCAGTATCCAAGGGCCGCCTACTCTCAGAAAGTACGGGAAACCTGCCTTCCGAGCGCGGCCACACCTGCCACCTTCCATAAGCAGCTGCGCGGGAAGCCAAGAGGGGCGCCGGCCTTCAGGAGCAGGTGGGGACGGGCTCTGCATGGGTGCATGCCCCCTGAACTGGCCTTGCTCCGTGGTCGGCCCGCGCCTGCGCAGTGGCATACCTGCAGTGGTACATGCCCTGCGCACAGCATGTGCACTGAGTAAGAAGCCATGTCTGGTGCTGCTCTTGGCGTGGAAAAGCAGGCCCTGGCCCTGAAGCTTGAAGTAGGGACTTCATTCTCCCATCGTGTTTTGGCTTCGGGGGATTAATTATCTGCACAGCCGGCAGCAGTGAGCGGGTAGTTGGCAGGTTCTCGGGATTTGTGTCGTGGCCAGTTCAGAGCTGTCTGTCGCCGTGATGAGAATTCTGCGGGATCTGAAGCCGCGCCGGCAGGCCGGGAGGCTGCTTGTCGGGCAGGCACTCTGGCCAAGGGCCAGTGTCAACTGTGGAGTTTCACAGGGCCTCTGGGTCATATTTTCTTTCTCTGAGTTCTGGTAACACCCGCTCAAATGCTTACATATTTCAGAGAGGCGCGGTAGTCCCAGGTCACAGGTGCGTGGCTCGGTGAGCAAGCACAGGGGGGAGCTCCACCGTGGATCCTCCCCGGGCAGCGGGAGCGGGAGCAGCACCCAGAGGTCCCCTCACCCCCCCAGCTGCCCGAGGCCGCTCCAGAGCACCAGAGCAGTCAGTGCGCCGGTCTCTGCAGGTTCGGGGGAGGCCTGGAGGAGGGCGGGCGGTGTTGAGTGAGGAGGGAAGAGGCCGGGAAGTCCCTGGTGTGCAGGAGAGGGAGGGGACGGCCAGAGACTGGCCACCCACAGCCCGTGGTGTCACCTCTCCGTGTGTCTCCCCAGACCCTCCAGTCTCGCCTTCACCCTGCACCCCTCCCGCTGTCTCCTCCGCCGCCTTATCACACGGGACGCCAACCCACCCCATGCGCCCCTCTGCGGGAGCTGAGGTCTCCGTGACCCCGTGCCCCGTGGAGTATCTGTGCGTCTCCCGATTTGTCGAAATCTCTCACCCACTGGGTCCCCCGTCCTGTCCTTGTGGACCAGTGTCATAAAAGGCTCCTTTGTTCTTGTTTTCCTGGGGTTGGAGAGGGAGAAAATCCAAAGGTCAGCGGGCCTGTGAACCCGATGAACCCGCGCACTCAGTTCACGGGGGTGTTAACGTTCCCAGGCCTCCTTCCCGGGGGTTACCTCCGCCCCCACCATCAGCCGCTGGGGTCAGGGGGCTTGGATGGCACACATTCCCTCAGGGTGGCTGTCTTGGCCCTTCTCTTGGTGCCTCCCCGGGGTCCCTCTGCCTCTGTGTGGCTTGTGTGGTCGGGGACTCTGGGAGCCTGTGGGCGCCCTCGGCCCTAAACGTGAACTGAGACCCAGCCAGGGTGGGAGAGGGCAGAGGGGAAATGCTTCACTGGGTTCTGGAGGGCTGGGGCTGGCTTGGCAGAGGAGCCCTGGGGCCGCAGGGGGGTGGGTGTGATGTAGCCTGGAGCACTGCTGGGGGAGGAGACGGGATCCTTCGAGGCTGACAGGCCCCGCCCCTCCGTGGCCTTGCGCAGGCAGGTGTGGGCTGCTGGCTCAAGCCTTGTGCCACCCCGGAGGGAGCTGTGTGCAGGGACAGAGAGGGTCAAGGAAGGCTGTGCTTCCCCAGGAAAGGGTGACACAGAGACTTGGAGAGGTCACGTGGGTGGCCCGGGCAGGACCCGGCGGGGGTGACAGGAAGCAGGCAGAGACGGGGAGGCAGGTGCCGCTGCTGGGTAAGCATGTGCCTCTGGGTTTCCAGGCAAGACACTTGTGCCACACTCGTCCCCGCGGAGGGGGGCGTGGTTTTCCTGCTCTGGCTGGTGAGGTCCGTCCCTGTCCCGGCTGTGGGTCCTCCCACAGTGCTGGCGCCAGGGCCCTGGCCCGCTCTGAACAGAAGCAGAATCCGAATTAAACAGCTGTCCTGACGTGGGGTCACGTGGCTCGAAGGTCAGGCTGGCCGTGAGCCTGTTTGGGCATGAAGTGGCCCCCAGACAGGTTGTGGTTGGAGCCCGAGTGTGAGCCTGACCCCCGCCCCCCGGCCGCATCATTCACACAGGGGTGGGGGGAGAAGGACCCGGGGCCGATGGACCCGGGGCCCCAGCCCAGCTCCCACTGGGGGCCTGCCTGGTTCCCACGGGTCGGGAGGTCACGGCTGAGCCCTGGGGCGCTACTCACACTCGTTAGGCTTCGGTTCTGTCCTGGGTGTCGGGGCCTCACCTCGGGGCTTTACCCTCACGGCGAGCCCCAGAGGCCTTGGTGCCACGCCGGGCAGACTTCTCAGGAGCTGGGTCTGCAGAGGGACGAGTAGGGACACGGGCTGCCCCGAGAGCGGTCGGAGTCTGTGCAGCAGGGCCCTGGGCCTGGGTCTGTCAGCAGCGATGCCAACCACGGTCAGCCAGAAGGTCAGGCGTAGGAGGTCACGGGGCCGGCGTAGGACACGACGGCCGCGGGCTGGGCCGGGCCATGTCCCGACTCCCACCCCTCTGATGGCTGTGGGTTGTGGGAAGGGCCCCACAGAGGACGGTGCGGCTCATGCGTGCGTCTTGCTCCCTGAGCGAGTCCGTGCCTGCCTGTTGCATGCGCAGAAACGGGAAGCGTGAGCCGAAGGGACGATCGCCCTGGCCTGGCCGCTTCGCCAGCCCCACAGTGGCTTGGGGAGGCATCTAGGCCATTGTGGACGTAACCTTTCTTCCCCTTGGTTGAAGAAGGAGCTTTTGCTTTGTACAAACTTCCTTTCTCACTCCGTGGCACCTGGAGCCTGTGTGCAGTCACCTGCCCCCTGTGCCGTGGGCACGCGGCCGGCCCCTGGCCCCGAGGTGCCCCCTCGCAGCGGGTGGCCCTGCCCGTGAGAGCCGGGCTCCCGGGGACGGAGCAGCCAGCTGTGCTGTGCAGTGGGGAGCCCTGGGCACTGCCCCCCGAGAGGGGCAGTGGCCTCCAATCCACATCCCTGAGACAAAGAGGACCTCACAGCCCTCTTTCCGTGGCTGGAGACCGACGCCTCGCTGTTGCGCACTTTCCGGGCATTTTCACTCGGCAGGATTTCCAGAGACTGAGCGCTCTGGGTGGTGGTGCCCCGCGTACTCCGGCCGCGGCCCCTCGCCAACACACATGGCCCCCAGGTCCACGTGTGGAGCCCAGCTCCAGGGAGCCTCCTGCCTGCCCCCAGCGCCCTGGCGCTCTCACAGCCGGTCCTTTTTTGTCTTGTAGGTTTTGGGATTCGAGGTTGATGCGCTGAACTCCGTCCAATTTTCCAACCACACAGGTAAGGTGCTGTTGGCCTGAGAGTCACCGAAAGCGGGGAGAGGGGGACACGGGAAAGGGCCATGAGAAATCTGGGGACCCCACCCCTCGCCTGACGGTCAGGAGCTGGAGTCGGGGGGCCACCCAGCACATGCGGGGTGCAGGGGGCTGGGGTGTAGCCTGGCCTTGGGTGCAGGTGCTGCATTTGGGTCTTGGCCTGGCTGCTTGAAGCTGAGTGCCCCGGGGCAGGTTGGGGGAGCCTCCTGGCACCCCGGTCTCCTCTGTGAGATGGGGACCTGTTCTAGCTGCGGGGCCGAGCCCTCTTCTGGGTGCCACCGCGGGCCCTGAGCAGGACCCCATGTATGCATGTGCCCCTGGGGGGCGTGGAGCGGATCCAGATTTTCTCTGTTTGAAATCAGCACCTGGGGACCTCGTGTGGTGCCTCCTGTCTGAGCGCAGGGGACACAGCGACTCCTGTGCACAGAGGCTTTGACACAGAACTGCTAACTCACGGACACGTGAGGGACACCGCCCTCGGAGAGGCCCCGGGTCGTGGGGACAAGGTTCCTGAGGCCGCTGCCCCACCGGCTGACCCCACGGCTCCAGGGGCCACCTGCCGTGTGACCCACGGTGCCGCAGAGGCAGGGGCGTGAGGCCACTGCCCGCCTGCAAACATCCCAGCACCGCCCCTCCTGCAGTGACTCTGAACCCAGATGGACCCGGCAGCAAGAACCTTCTAGATTCAGGCTGGCAGAGTGCCTACCGGTATGCGGGTGGGTGCCTGGGCCCCGGCCCACACGCCAGGAAAGATGGGCTGTGCCGCTCCTGGTGCAGTTTTTCTCAGAAGGGACGGGGTGCCGTGAGCTTTGGACGGAGGGGAAGGTGTTTGGGATTCAGGAGAAAGTTCTCGCTGAAAGCCCTTCCCTAACTTGCTTTGCCGCGCATTCCGGGTGCTGTGAAATAACTTCCCCGGGTCCCACAGGTTCTCCTGGCTGTTGAACCACCTGCCTTTCTGTCTCCGTAAAGGAGTCAGACTGGCTGAGCCACTCAGTGCTGGAATTAAATTTGTTGCTGAACATCGCACGGCACCAGAGTTAGCCTCAGTTCGGTAGAAGCCAAGACTCCGCCGCTTCTGCCCAGATCCCCGGGTGCGGGAGGGGCTTCTGGGGCCTTTGGTAGTGCGCTGCATCCTGGGCTCCCAGAACCTCCTCGGTGCTGGACTGGCCATCACAAGGGGCCTCTGACCCGCCCCAGAAGAGGGGGTTAAAGACAGACCCCGAGTGCGTGGACCCACAGGTGCAGGGGCTCGTGGCAGCGCCCCCACTCCGGCCTCCAGGTGCTGGGCAGACCCGCCTGGTGAGGGGACCTGTCGGGCAGCTCCCGGGCAGCAGGGACCCCAAGCACCCCCAGCGTGGACTCGACAGGGTGGTCCCTGCAGCCGGATCCCGAGTCCCAGGGGTTCAGCCCAAGGCTTCGGACCTGGAAATATTTCGGGTCCTTTGTTCCCCTCCCCTTCTCTCTGTCTCTTCTTTTTAAGAGACAGATGAAGAGTGTGTGTGCAAAGTTAGGGGCGGGGCGGCAGGAGAGGAGAGAGAATCTTGTTGGTTTTTCTAAGATTTTATTTATTTATTTGACAGAGATCACAAGCAGGCAGAGAGGCAGGCAGAGAGAGGAGGAAGCAGGCTCCCCACTGAGCAGAGAGCCTGATGCGGGGCTCGATCCCAGGACCCTGATACCATGACCTGAGCTGAAGGCAGAGGCTTTAACCCACAGAACATCCAGGAGCCCTTTATTTTTTTTTAAAGATTTTATGTATGTATGTGAGGGAGAGCACAAGCAGGGAGAAGGGCAGAGAGAGTGACAAGCAGACTCCTGCTGCGCACAGAGCCCAGCCCAGAGTCCGATCTCCCAACCCAGAGACCATGACCTGAGCTGAAATCAAGAGTTGGATTCTCAACTGACCGAACCCCCTGGGTGCCCCCATTTTACCTTTTTATTTAAATTTTTCAAAGAAGATTTTATTTGAGAGTGAGCAGAGGCAGAGGGAGGGAGAGAATCCCAAGCAGACTCCCCACTGAGCACAGAGCCCAGTGCGGGACCCAATCCCACGACCCTGAGATCATGATCTGAGCCGCAACCACGAGTCTGATGCTTCACCTTCTGCAACCCTCAGGCGCCCGTTGCCTCTCTGTAAGGAGAACCGAGGCACTCAACGGCGAGCAGGTGCTGTGTCCACGGGGAGTGACCGCACCACCCATCCCCGTCCGCGAGTGTCCTAGCCCAGCACCGCGCTGCTCCCGCTGTCCGGGCGGGCCTCGCTGTGGTGCCCTCTCCACCGTCAGTCCTACTGTGCACTCGGTGCTCGGCTCACCCCGTGCATGACCGGCCGGGACATCACCCCGTGCCGTCGGCTCCCTGCTCAATGAGCGGGTCCGTGGTTTATACACGGGGCCCCAGAGCAGCTCCTGGTCACTGCCGAGGCCTGTGAACACGGCCGCCCACACTGCTTGTGTCCCGGGGTCGGGCCAGTGGAGAGGCACTGACCGCGGCTCTGTCCCCACGTACGCTGTGAGCTGCCACCTGCCCACTCTCCCGGGCACAGTAAACAGCCTCTTCCTTAGTATATTTCTGTGCCGTCGAGCGGGTTCACGTGGTGAAGCGTGGCGCTGCAGGTTGCCCGCACACCCACGGGGGGTGGTATCTTCCCTGCCCCACTGGGACCCGCAGCGCAGCAGCTCCCCGACCTCCCCCTGGCCCTCCTCCTGGGTCTTGGACCGCTCACTGCAGCTCTGAAGATTCCAGAGAAATGATCACATGACAGCTGACCCTAAGTGGCGTCTTCTGCTGAGCTGCATGTCCTCCAGGCTCGCCCTCGTGGTCGTGTGTGCCCGTGCATCACTCCTGTGCGTGGCTGGTGACAGTCCATCCCAGTGGGGGTGGACCACACTTGCCTCCTGTGTCCATTTGTTGATGGGCATGGGTTTACGGGGCACGGCTCTTCCAAGGGGTGCTCCCGGGGGCGCCTGGGGTTCCATCGGTGAAGCGTGTGCCTTCAGCTCAGGTGGTTATCTTGAGGTCCTGGGGTCTAGCCCTGCACTGGGCTCCCTGCTCAGCAGGGAGCCTGCTTCTCCCTCTGCCTCTGCCCCTCCCCCTACTTGTGTGCTCGCTCTCTGTCAAATACATAAAATCTTAAAAAAAAAAGGAACTGGCCATGGCTTGAGGCCAGGGAGGCTCGGTCCTGGGTGAGCAGGGTTTGGGGAGTAGGGCTGGCACGGGGGTGAATAACCAGGCTTGGCCCCTTCGGTGCCCGCGCCCCGTGAAAGCAGCCAGAGACCGCGTGTAAGGGACGGGGCTCGACGGAGGCCCAGCAGAACTGGAGGTTTACGAACAGACACTGAAAGCGGAATTTCACGGAATTCTCACAAGTCTAAATTACTTTTTCTCCCCCAACCACGTGAAAACACAAAAACTCACTCAGCCTGGACGCCAGATGGGGCTCCTGGGGCCTGCTTTGGTGGCTCCTCCTCTGGGTCCAGGTTTCTCACGTTTGCTGTGGGTAAGGATCAGCTGGGGCCTTGCTAAACCGAATGCCAGCCTCCCCGCAAACGGGCTCATTGGCGGGGCCCGGGCCTGAGAATCTGCATTGCAGATGGGACCCCCCTCCCCCCGCCCAGGGCTGCTGGTGCTGCCAGTCTCAGAGACCCCGCTGGGGGGAGAGAGGGTGACGTGCTTTGGAGGAGGGAGGCTTTGGGAGCTCAAGGGTTGACGGGACATTCCTAGGGGTTAAGGATAGCCACAATGTGCTGGGGGCCCCCCGGAACCACCCCCAGACGTGGCAGTTTGCTAGGGGACCTGCCGGGACTCAGTAAAAGGGCTGAATGTCGCACTCTCCCCACAGGCTACGCACACTGGAAGGGTCAAGTGCTGAACTCGGATGAGCTCCACGAGCTCTACGAGGGTCTGCAGCTGAACGGCGTGAACAAGTATGACTACGTGCTCACAGGTGAGTCCCCGGTCCGCCTCCCTTCAGGACAGGTGACCTGGCCGTCCTGGTGACCGCCGGTCCCCCGCAGCAGGACCGCAGGGTGTTGGGGAGGGGTGGGGTGCAGACACCAGGTCTGTCGCGTCCTACCCCCCAACCCCGCATTGTTTCCTTAGTCAAGTTTACGGTGAAGGACCTGTTTGCATTTACCTGCGTCATTAGGCGTGACATGCTTATTCTCGAACTCGGGAAACGCGACAGGGGGGACGTGTTCCTCCCGTCCACCTCTCTTGGCCTCTTCCATTCATGTAGCCCTTGGCTTTTCTTCTGGGAAATGGCCCGGTGTCCCCTTAGGGACCGCAGACGTTGGGACACTTGTTGGTCTGAGCCCCGCCTGCCGTTCCTTGAAGCAGAACGGTTTTGAGGGCGCTCTGTTGCCTTGGTCCCCGGGCGGTTGACGTGACCCTTCTGTTCTGCGTGGCCCGGGTTTCCCTCCCAAAGGTTACACGAGGGACAAGTCTTTCCTGGCCTCGGTGGTGGACATTGTGCAGGAGCTGAAGAAGCAGAACTCCAAGCTGGTGTATGGTACGTGCTGGGCCGGCACCTCCTCTGACCTGCGAGTCGCACCTGCGGCCCTTGGACAGGGGGCGCGGCCTCCCTCCTGGCGCCCTCCTTTCCTGTCCACCTCCCCCGGCCTGTAAGCTCGGAACATGCTGGGCGTGCAGGGGCACGTGCCTTCAGGGCTCTGGAAAGGGTTCAGAACGTCTTCGTCTGTGTGGGGACAGTTGTGGGAAGGGGGTGACAGACGGGCAGTAATCGGTGTCCGCGCGTGAGGGCTGGAGCGGCCGGACGTGGTTGGGGTGCATGTAGCCACTGTCAGGCCTAGAGAGGACAGCAGAGGGTGTGGGTGTCCCGGTGAGTCTGTCTCGTGAGGGTGGACATGGGGCGAGGCTGAGGCGCATGCCGGCCGGCCAGTCCCTAGCCCCAGGCCGCCACACCAGCTCCTAGGGTGTCCGCCAACCAGAGGCCTCTGCTGCAAGGGACGTGGATGATCTGGGCCGCTCTCCCGCCCTGGCATTCAGACAAGCACAGCCTGGGCTCTGCAGGGTCCTGCCATGTGTGGGACACTTCCTGCATCCGGGAGGGGACGCCAGTGCCCTAATGTGGGGGCCCGTCCAGGGGAGCAGGAGCCGGGTTTTGGGGGCCCACACTGTGCGACACCTGGAGATGGGGCCTTCCTGGCGTGCGGGTGCAGACAAATGGGGTGCTGCTCCACGTCCCCTCAGAAAAGGCACGGTGAGGGTCAGATAGAAACCCGAGCACTCCATCGCCTGGGACGGCAAAACACACAGTGCCCGGTGACAAGGCGAGCGAAGGAAGGAGGCCGTGTGTTCCAGGCTGTCGGCTGCATACGTGAAATTTCACACGGAAGGGAACGTGGGGGGCCCTCATCCTCCGGGTAAGGTGTTTTGCTGACTGATGCCCTCTGTGTCTCCACAGTGTGCGACCCGGTGATGGGCGACGAATGGAACGGCCAAGGCTCCATGGTTAGTCCTCGCACGCGTGGGAGCCCACACACAGGGCCCTGCGCGCGGCCGTGTCCTCCCTGCCTGGAAGCAAGGGTTGGCGGACGGGGTTTCCCGTGAAGGACTAGAGAGCAGATCTCTGCGGCCCTACGTCCCCGCCGTAGGAGAAAGCCGCTGGCCTCCAGCAGGCTCAGCTGCGGGCGTGTACGGCCCTTGATCTCAGGGTCGTGAGTTCGAGTCCCATGTTGGGTGTAGAGATGACTTAAAAGTAAAATTTTCAAGAAAAAGCCACATTTTGCAAAGGAACAGACAGGGCCATCTCCCAGCAGAAGTTCACGTGTGGACACTGGAATTTGAATTTCCTATAACTTCTGTGTCACACGTGTTCTTAGTACTGCCTTTTATACCTTCCCCCAACCGTGTGACAGCAGACCAGCCGTGGCTTCCGACCCTCAATGTCATGTAGAGCAGTGGCCGGGGTGGGGGCGCGCCATCCAGGGAGGAAGGTGGATTCCCGCGGGCGAGAATTGGCCTGTGGCCCCCGAGACACCTGCGCTGGGAGGGACGGCAGAGGTCAGCCCGTTGTGCAGCGCCCCTGTCGTGGGCCCCTACCAGGACCGGGGGGCTCCTCTGCAAACACGCTCTGGTCCCGCTCCCTCCTCCTGGGTGCATCAGCCTGTGTGCCTTGTCGCCCTCCCCTGCAGTACGTGCCGGAGGACCTCCTTCCGGTTTACAAAGAGAAGGTCGTGCCGCTTGCAGACATCATAACCCCCAACCAGTTCGAGGCTGAGTGAGTAACCCGGAGCCACTGAGGCTTTCACACTGCCCCGTGGGGCTGGCCGGGCCGGCCGCCGCGCCTCCCTCCCTCCTCGGACAGCCCGGCCTCAGAGCGGAGCAGAGGTCTGGCCAGGGCGGGGGGATGGGCCGTTCACCCCCCGGGGCGCCGCAGCCCAATGGCAGTGGGCTGTCATTTCGCCGCATGTCCTGGGATCATGCTGACCCCCAGCCGAGTTCCTGAGCAGCAGGAGAGGGGAGGAGCTGAGGGCCCGTGGGGGTGACACAGGCCCCGGGTGGAGCCCCCCCTCGCCAGCTGATGAAGGGGACTGCCCAGGTGCTCCGAAGCCCACGTCCCAGTCTCTGGGTGGGATTAAAAGGAGCTGGTTGGGCCCTCGCGGTAGCGAGCTTCTGACCGTCTCTCGGATCGTGGGGCCCCTGATGAAGAGCCAGTCTGGGGGGCAACGAGCGGGGTCTGGTGCCGTGGGGTGTCTGCGTGCGCTCGTCGGTGCCACAGTGCGGCTTGGCGGGTTCCCCCGTCTCTGAGGCTGTCTTTTGAAGGAGTGGGGGTTGGGGGCCCTGGGGGCTGGGGTGCGTGACCTGGCCCACCCGTCCCTGTGAGGGCGCTGTGTCAATCACCTGCCGTTTGCAGTCCGCGTTTTGACTCCCCGTGGACGTCGGTCACAGTCAGGGCCTCTGAGGGGCCTGTGCAGCTGTCCCTTGCTGGGTTAAGTTTTACTCTCAGCGGGTCCTTGGCCACGTCGCCGCGGCAGCCGGGTCTGTGATGGCCAGCAGGCGCGAGCTGCCGCAGGGTGGGAGGCGTTACCCAGCCCCCGCAGCTCTGGGGGCGTTTCTGGCAGAGAAGCAGGGTATCACCTGTGCCCACCTGTTCGCAGGTTACTGAGTGGCAGAAAGATCCAGAGTCAGGAAGAAGCCTTGTCGGTAAGACCTCCCGAGGCTGGCTTGGGTCGGGGGCACGGGCGTGGTGGGGAGGGGACAGCCGAGTGCCCTGGGGGCCGGCAGGGGCTGTGGCCCTTGTGTTGGGCACCGCAGTTGCAGTGTGGGTCTGGGCCTGGGCGACCCCGTGGCCGGCTCTGCTCAAGGGGGTCCTGCAGGGGTCCTGGGGCGGCCCAAATAGAGCCGCAGACGCGGGTCCGAGATCCGTCACCCTCTCGGGGTCCTGGGAGGTCAGGGCGATGGCGGGCGTTCTGGGTGTGATTTTGGGGGGGGGCGCGTCCTCTGTCTCGGTGGCACTGTCCCCACCAAAGACGCCGCACACTGCAGCCAGTCCCATGCCGGCAGCCTCGTGCTCGGCTGCGTCCACGCCGACGCAGTTTCCAGAGTAGGAGACTGGGACCTGCCAAGGCCAAGGCCGGGGGTCCGCACGTCTGTCCCGGAGAGACAGTGCGGTGCTCGGCTGCCCCAGCGTCTCCTGTGGGCTCGCTGTGCACCCTGAGCCGGGACCCGTGTGCGCCCGGCGGGGTCGGCAGAGGAGGGTGCGCATGGCCACACATGGGGCGTCCGTGTGTGCACATGCGTGCGGCGCAGTCATGTCTGAGTGCACGGGGGTCTGCGTGTGCACCGGGACACTCCTCGCACGGTGTTGGCGCAAACATCCGGAGCCCGCTGACACGGGAGGGGGGGGCACATCTGGGACCTGCAACAGAGCCCAGCCTGCCCGGGTCCCCGGTGACCCGTAGCAGGTGGGCGTCCCTGCGGCTCAGCCATGCTGCCCCTGCCCCCAGGGGACGAGCCCCCTTCCCGGAGATGAGCGCGACCCGCCGGTTCACCCACTGGGTGTTTCGTCCCGAGACCTGTGCTGACGCGCCCTGTGCCCGGGCAGGTCATGGACGAGCTGCACGCCATGGGCCCGGACACGGTGGTCATCACCAGCTCCAACCTGCCGTCCCCGAGGGGCAGGGACTACCTGATCGCGCTGGGGAGCCAGAGGATTCGTGAGTCCCGGGGGGGCCTGTGGGGCCTCATGGGTCCCTCGCTGAGCGTGTGAAAGCGCCCGGGTTTGCGGTCCCTGCGGGTCACTCTCGCCGCCGCAGGGAGCACACGGCCTCCTCGCCGCTCCCTCCGTGTCTGTGGGAGGGCGTACCCCCTGCGCCCCCACACACCCCCATTTCAGTAAGTTCACGTCCCCGTGGCCGTAGACACCCTCCTTGCTCCCCGGCCGCGGGTTCTGCCCGTGTCCCATCCCAGGAGCCGTGCTCCCCCCCGCACCCGCCATGCTGCTGGGGGTTCCAGTAACCACCACCTTCTTTGGGACAGGGCGCCTGCCCCAGTGAGCCCCTGAGAGGGGACGCTGGCAAGGGAGGAGTGGGCAGGGGGGACGGCCAGTTCCCAGACCCGAGGGGCGGGTCCTCTGCTGACCCAGGGTCTGCAAGCCCATGGGCCGCTCTCTTCTCTCCAGGGAACCCCGACGGCTCCGTGGTGACAGAGCGCATCCGCATGGAGATGCACAAGGTCGACGCGGTCTTTGTGGGCACCGGGGATCTCTTTGCCGCCATGCTCCTGGCGTGGACACACAGACACCCCAGCAACCTCAAGGTCAGTGGCCCAGCCCCCTCCGTGCCCCCGCAGGGATTGTCTGAGCGCCGCGGGGGCTTCGACAGCAGGACCGCGTACGGCGCGCTGCAGGGGGCCGGTGTGGCTCCGGGGCGGTCCTGAGCCAGACGGGGTCCGGGGGCTGAGCCGGGCCTGGGCGGGGTCCGTGTGGCCTCAGTGAGTGTGTAACTAGGAGCCTCTCACCGGAGAGCAGCCGGTCAGCGCTCACGCTGAAGTACCATGGCCGCAGCCACTCGATGGACCCAGAGGCTGGGAGCCCCCTGGGAGGGCCGGGGACAGGGCTGCGAAGCCAGACTTGCAAAGAGGCTCTTTCTTGCTGGGAGTTGTCTGTGTGTCCGTCTCGCCCCCCCACTCCCCACACTGTGTGTGAACGTCCACAGGTGCGAGCATGTAGGGGTGAAGCCGCCTGGCGCAGGCCCCGCTGGGCAGGGGCGTGGTTGCTGCTCGCCTGGTAGGACAGGGCCCCCGTGTGCACAAGGCCATCCCGGCCGCTGGGGCCCCGTCTGCCTACTGGGGCGCAGCGGCGGGGCCCCCACCTCCGGAGTGTGCACAGGAGGGCAGCAGCGAGGGGTGCTTGAGAGAGAGGAAGCGCCTCCTCTGTGCGGGGGCCACCGGACGATGGGGAAGCTTTGGGTTAGGATCTGGACATGGGTTCTCTGAAGCCGTCTGTACTGGGCGCTGGGAGGGGCCTGTCTTCCCTGGGGGGCACACACCCTCCCGGTCAGCCCCAGTCCTGAAATGTGGGGCTTAGGCAGAGTCCAGCCCCTCTTGCCTACGAGGCGCAGGGATAACGCTATGATGTGAAGCCCTCGCGTGCTGTGTCTGACCAGTGCCCCCGCCCACACACCCAGGGATGAGGGTGAGCACAGACCTGCTGTTTCTGTTGGCCCCGTGGGCGGTCCGTCTGGTACGCGCACCTTGGCCAGCTGGTGCCCAGTGGAGGCCTTGCTGCTGGGCCGCCTGAGGCCAAATCCAGGCTCGGCGCCACCCTGGGTCCTGGAATTGGGCAGGAGGGCGTCCACTCATGTGCCCAGCTCCCGCTAAGCCCTGAGTCTTTGAGATGCCAGCAAGCGATGACCTTAGCCAGCTTCGGGGGCGCTCCTTTCCATGTGGGTTCTTCACACCTGCTTCATTCTCGAAACATGGGTATTAAGCACCTACTGCATGCCAGAAAGTATTGACAGGTCCTAAGGCTCTGCCCTTCCCCAGGGTATAGGAGCCAGAGGGAGGTAGTTCATTGCGGTGCGGCGGCATTTGCCCAGCGCTCCTGGGATCTTGGTCCCAGGGATCACCCATCCCAGGGTGGGGAGCATGTGACCGTAAAGCCGGTGCCCTGGGGACTCGGGGTGGAGACCGCGCTTGTGGACACGGAAGACCCCATCCGGGCTCGGGCATCACGGGAGTGGGGGAGCCGCGGGCTGTGTGTGTGTGTGTCCCACACCCCCCTCACCCACAGGTGGCCTGTGAGAAGACCGTGTCTGCCATGCACCACGTCCTGCAGCGAACCATCAGATGTGCAAAAGGTATGTTCCGGCCAGGCCCGTGGGCGCGCGAGGCGGCCGGCGCAGAGAGCGAAGGGAGGGAGCTGGAAGGGCAGCAGCTGCGCCCTCTGGTGCTGGCCGCCGCCACCGCTGCCTTCGCTCGGGCAGGGACCTGCCTGCGGGGTGCGAGCTCCGGATGGGAGCTCCAGGGGGTGACGCGGGCTGTCAGGGCTCAGGTGGGGTGTGGGGGGACATCAGGGTAGCTTCTGCTCTGTCCCTGTCACGGACGCTTTGTCCTGCAGCCCAGGCAGTGGGAGGGCTGAAGCCCAGCCCGGCGCAGCTGGAACTAAGGATGGTCCAGAGCAAAAAGGACATCGAGAACCCGGAGATCGTGGTCCAGGCCACGGTGCTGTGAGGCCCCTGGGCCGCCCCCCTCCGACGCACAGCGTGTGGTGTCTCCCTTGTCGTCCTGTGAACATGTAGCGTCTGCCTTAGAGCTGTGACTGAAACCTGGTCGTCTTTTTCTTTCATGAGTGTCCAGTACCCACCGGTCTTAATTGTGAAAACGTGCTGGTCCTGCTTTTCAGGAGTAACGAAGCAATCACAGAAATCTGTAATTTGGGGAATGTCGCTCCCCACGGCTCTCCTGGCTCCGGGTGCCATGTGTCCCGACCCAAGTAGCCTAGGGCTGCAGAAGCCCAGGCTGTATGTGTCCCCAAGGAGCCCTTGGGTTGTAACTATTTGCGCCTCGAAGGGTCTTGCCAAATCTCTGTGTTGTCTTTCTGACCGACCCTCTCTGCTCCCACTCAGACGTCTTGGTTGTCACTTCGCTGTTGGGGAGGTCGCCGGGGAAGGTTGTCCCGTGGGGACAGTTGAACACCAGCTGGCCCAGCACGCACGGGCACTGTGCAGTCCCGCCGGGGGGCACCTTTCCAGGACCGTGAACATTCAGGTGGCCTGCTCGTGTCGTGCCCATCCATGGGACCAGGGACCTGCTGGTTGACGTGACGGAGACGAGGAAAGGTCCTGTGGGTTGGGGACAGCTTGTGGGAGCACTAGCACGCTGTGTTCCTAGTCAGTGACACGGCAGGTCGAGTATGCCCTGTGTTTGCCCCTGTTGCAGGGAACAGGTGTGTCGCACACGGGGCCAGGGCAGAGGTGGGTGCAGGAGGGCAGAGGGGGACACCTGCCCCTCCCTGCTTGCCTCTGCCTTCTATGCCTCCTGGAAGCTGGGAAGCAAGAGGCAGGTGGGAAAGCCAGCCGAAGCCGTGCCCACCCCTCGCAGGGGAGGGTGTTGGACCCCAGGGAGGGACTGGGGCACGGTGCCAGAGGAGTGGCTCCCAGTAGCCGCCAACGGAGGCCA
This sequence comes from Neogale vison, assembly GCF_020171115.1. Taxonomy (NCBI): domain Eukaryota; kingdom Metazoa; phylum Chordata; class Mammalia; order Carnivora; family Mustelidae; genus Neogale; species Neogale vison. The sequence continues at coordinate 2,332,198 of NC_058096.1, read as the reverse complement.
CAGCCTAGGCCTGGGCACCAGGCTGGTTGTCTGCTGCCGGGTGGCCTGTCTGGCCCCACTTGGCCCAGAAATTTGAGGACTCCCAGGTGTGGCTACGAGGAGGGAGGCGTGCCTGTCCCGTAGACTTGGCCTGCCTCGATCGCAGCTCCCGGCCCCCGAGCCCCCGTTCCTGTGGGGGGGGGTGGTGCGGAGGTCCTGCTCTCCCGGGAGCCCACAGCCTGCAGGATCGGGGGGTGGGGACAGATGGCAGGCCCGCCCCGGGGAGCCCCCTTGCCCACGTCCCACAGGCAGGTCCTGTCCTGCGGCCCACACCCCCCGCTGCGGCAGTTCCCCGTGACCTCCAGAACCACTGCCACCCCCTCGGGGCAGCGTTCTCCACTGCGGTGAGGACGCCCCAAAACGAAAGCCGGCCTCCGTGTTCTATCCGCTTTTCTTTTTCCCTGTCCTTCACGTCCTGAGTGTCCTCACTCACGCTTCAGTGCCCGGCAGCTGTGCACGGGCTCGGTGGTTCGCGCCTCCCATGGCGGGCACAGGTCAGGGCATGTGTCCCTGTCCTGTGTCCTGGTTCTGAGGACCGGGCTCCGCTTAGCCCTGGGGTAGAGCCTGGCCGCCTGTCACTGCCAAGGAGAGCTGGGGAGACGGCCACGCCACCAGCCAGCAAAGGAAGGTTTTTTCCCCTTTTTTAATACCGAGAGCGAGGGTAAGATGGGAAGCCTCCTGAGTGTGTGCCTGCAGTGCTATGGCAGAAAAGCCTCCGCACCGCTACGGTGGGGGCTGGAGGGGCTCACTGGGTCTGTTCAGTGGCCTTGGGGAGCCTCCTGCAAACACTGTCCATCTGCCTGTTCACCTTTTATTTCAGAGGCTCAGCCTTTGTGTCCCCCTGACTTCCTTCACCGGTACTCTATGTACAAAGCCTTCTGCCCCCTCATCAGCTTTCTGGCGGGGTTCTGGGCATGTTCCTCTGTCCCTCTGACTCTGAAGCCCCGAGCACTGGGAGAGGTGGTGTCTTGTCCCCTTGGCACCCAGCAGCAGGAACCGGGTGTCCAGAGAGCCTCTGCAGAGCGTGGGGCTCCTGTAGAAATGGTGTCCGGTTCCATCAGCTTCCGTGGGAGACCGTCCAACCCTCCAGCTCCCAGCAAGGGGTGTGTGTGTCCCGTGCTGCCGCGGAGCCCATGCGATCCTGGGCCCCGTCCTCCGTGCACCCAGAGCCCCCGGTTGTCATGCTTACGATTTCCCATCCGGAAGTGCACGTGGTCGTTAGCAGTGGTGTTTTTATACAGGTTGGGTCCAGATTAGAATTAATCTTTGTTTCTACTTTCCATAGTTTAGTAACACGCAAAGTAATAATTATATATTTTAAGATGAGAGATGTATTGGTCTTAAATCGCCTGCTTAGGACCAGATTACAGATTTCAGTAGTTTTTCAAAGCTTCTGTAGACCTTAAAGATGAATTACAAAATACCCTTTTTTTAAAAAACATTTTCAGGTCATTGCCAAGTCCTGCTGAGGTGATCGTGTTAATCTGCATTATTTTTGTAATACATGTCAGCGGTGGTAAAAATGATGCTTTGTTGTCTTTTTCTTAAACTTGTTGAAACCTGTTTTTTAAAATGTTGCCCGGCTTTACGATGGGCTGAGCGTGGTTTGCCAAAACCGCCCCGACGACTAAGCAGAGGGTGATTTCCACGTTCAGCCAGAGGCCAGAGTGCGCTGCCCGCGCCCTGATGCCCGGTCCCCGTGCAGGTGTACGGTCCCCTCCCATCTCCGTCATCCAGGAAGAGTAATGCTGTGTGCTGGTGGCGGGGGGCCCGGCAGGGTGGGTGGGCCCTGGGGTCACTGGGTGTCTTGAGGCCAGTCCCGACTCTGCTGTTGCCTCCTTGCTTGACCTGATGTCCACTCCCAGCTGGAATGTGCGGCGAAGGAAGTGACAGCATTCTGGCTGCCAGGCTGGGCCTTGAGCAAGCCCTCCCCTCACCCTTCCTGCCTTTGATGGGGCTGCCAGCCGGGGGCTTGGGGCCACAGCTGCCTGCATCGGAAGCCGCCTGCGAGCGCCCTGTGCCCGCACCCGAACAGCTGGCAGTCCCTCTCGTCGTCCTCTGTCCTGCCCGCTGGTTGCTCCGCGTCCCTCAAGCACGGCTCCCCGTGGGTCAGGTCGGAGTTTTGACGGGAGGCCCCCCCAGCACCTGCCTGGACTGGAAATCAGGGAAGGAAGAGTGGGCAGAGGGTTCCGGGGCAGAGTGTGGGCTCTGCCTCAGGGTGGGATCCATGCGGCCGCCAGACTCCGCGCGCCGGGGGTCGCGGCTGCTGGGCCCCGTGTTCCCCGCCCGCCGCCAGGCTGCAGGTCCCGCCCTCCTCCCGTCACCGCAGCTCGGTGCTCCCCCTTCCCTGCCGAGCCGGTGCAGCTCTGGGACGCCGGGTCCGCTGCGCACGGGTCTGGAGGGTCTGGAGGGACGACCCTCCCCCAGGACACCTCCTTCCTTTCGGCTGGACGCCTGCCGCTCGGGAGCACAGCGGCCGTGTGTCCGCGCACGTGTGTGTCCGCGCTGCGCTCGCCGGACGGCGCGGGCGGCCGGGCGGTCGGAGCGTCCGCGGCGAGAGGCGGCCCGAACCCCCGCGCGACCCCTGCGCGTGTCCAGAGCCCGCGGCGGCTGCGGAAGCCGACCCTGCACCTGCAGCCTCCGCCGGCAGGGGGCGGGTGGGCGGGGCCCGGGGCCGCCTCGGCAGTTGCGCGCCTCACCCGCCCTCTAGGGGGCGCTTCTCCCGCGGCCCGCGCCGGGCTTGGCTCCCTCGGGGGCCGGGCTGCTCGTGCGCATGCGTCCCGGGCTCGCCGCACACCGGACGCGGGGGCGGACCTCCGGCCGCACCGGAGCGCGGCTGGCTCCCGCCCGACGGCTTCTTCCCGGGGCGGACGGGCGGCCCCGAAGCTGCGGGGCCCGGAGTCCTGTGCGCGTCCGGCCCGGAGCCCCGGCGGCCCGAGAGCCCCGGGTGGGGGCGGGCCAGGGCCGGTGCACACCCGCCACCGCAGCCCACACCGGCTCGGGCAGGGCCCGCTTCGGCGTCCCCCGCGTCCCGCAGGCCCGCGCGTCCCCCGGCTCAGCTGAGGAGCGGAGGGCGCCGGCCGCCTGGCACCCCTGGGCTCCTGCTCCGCGGAGCCGGCGGTCTCGGGGGACCCGGAGCCCCCCGTACTGACCACACTGTCCCGAGCTGTGGGGCGAGGTCCCGGCTTTAGAGCCGCCGCAGGGGATGGAGAGTGCGGCCGCCCGGGGGGGAGGGAGCGGCCGTGGGGGGGAGAGGCGCTGGGCCGGGCCGCAGCCCTCGGCGGGTCCCGAAGAACAGAGGGAAGCGAAACGCGCGGCACCGCGGCCTCCTGTGCCCCAGTGTCCCGGGCCCGCCGCGCTGCCGGGCGGCAGGTGGCAGCCCTGGGACGGGGTGCGGCCCTCCTGGACAACACAGGCCGGAGGACAGCAGTGTGCGCGCGTGGTGTGAGTGCTCTCGGACGCTCGGCCGCGTCCTTTCCAAGTAGACGTTTAGCCCGGATTTTGGCCGATGGCAGGACTGGGTGGGCAGGAGAACGGCGGCGCCGACTCCGAGCCTGACCGCGCTGGCCTGGGCCTTCCGGGGCATTAGCTGGGATGGTGGCGGCGGCCGTGCGGGAGAGGGAGGGACGGTCCCTGAGGTCCAGGTGGTGGCGGGGGCAGCCCCGGGGTGTCCAGCCCGCCTTCTGTGCGTGTGTGGGTGTTTATAAAGCCCCCACCGGCATTGTCAAGTCCATGTCTGTGCGCTGTGGACTCACGATCACCCACAAATAAATCTTTCTGGTGATGGTCCTGCCGTTCAGTGATCTCTGTTCCGGTCGGGAGCTCCCGGTTAAGTACCGGAAGCTGCTTGGCCTGGTACAGGCCGCCGGCTGAACAGGACACCCCTCCCCGCCCCCCCCCCCCCAAGAAATGAGCCTGCCCTACCTGACCCACAGCCGAGGTCCAGGTCCCCTCTCCCATCTGCGCTGTGCCCTGGGGGCTGGCCTGTGAGCTCTGCCGGAGGGCAGAGGTGCCGGAGAGGGTGGGGTTCCCTTTCCCCAGTCCCTCCAGGCCAGAGTCTGAGAACCGGCTTCAGCCACTGATCCCTGTCACTGCCTCTCCTGGGTCCTTCAGCCCTGCATGGGGCCGGCGCTGGTCACACTGGCCAGGCAGGTACCGTGCTCCCCGCCCTGATTCACCCACACCTTCACCAGTAAGTCCGCAGGCGGTCTCCGGGAGCACCAGGCTCCTGCCTGCCAGAGAGGCACAGGAGGGCGGGAGGACCGGACGTGGGGATCGCTTGGTGTCCGAAAAGCCTCACGCTTCACCTCAAACCCACTGCGGACTCTCCCAGGCCCCTTCACCGGCCCCCAAGGCCCTCCTGGTGGACGACTGTGTGTGGCTGCCGTGGTTTAGAGCGACGCGGGCGCATGCACCGTGCTGGGGGCAGGGAGGGGACAGGTCGAGCTAGGTGGGCCCAGCTGCTTCCTCCTGGAGGCTCCGGGAAGAATCTACCCTCTGCCGTTTCCAGCTTCCAGACAGGCCTGCGCTCCTGGCGCGTGCCCGCCACATCCCAGCGGCAGTATGGCCCCTCTAGTCTGACTCGGACCCCTGCCTCCTCTTCTAAGGACTCTAAGGTGACATCGGGCCCCCCAGAGAGCCCGGGGTCACCGCTTCAACTCAAGACCCTTAGCTTAATCACACCTGGAACGTCCCCTTGCCAAGTAAGTTAACATCCACAGGTTCGGGCCCATCCTCTGCGGGACCCAGGTCAGCCGTCCACGTCCTATGAAAGAGACAGGGGCGAGGTTACCTGGGTCTTCAGCCAATCACCTGCCTCTCTGAGGCTCTGCAGGGAAGGTCTAGCAGAAGACCGCTCACAGCTGGGGAACCTCAGCCATCGAGAGGATTCCTGGTGCTGGCTACCCCTGGGGCGTGGGAAGACTGGCCTCGAGTCCAGGCCCCACCCTGGAGCTTTCCAGACTGGGTTCCAGGTTCCTGGAGAAGAGCCTAGGCCCCACCCTTGAGCTACAGTAGTACGAAGTGGGTGCCGTCCCGGGCTGGCAGGTGAGACAGGAAAAGGGACAAGGCAGGGAGAGGGAGAGAAGATGCGTGGGGGTGTGGCCGGGCTGCCCGCTGGGCTTCCAAGTTTCCCTTCTCCCATCTGCTCCAACCGGTCAAAGTCCATCTCCCAGGGGGGGCGGACACCCTGGGCTCTGGAGACGCGGGTCCCACGGCTTTGGACGCTGCCAGAGCTGACAGCGGAGGCCAGGGTGGGTCAGGATGGACAGGAGGGAGGCCCAGGGCCTGCAGAGGTGAGCGGGATACGGTACAGTGACAGGAAGACCTGAACCAGGTGAGGGTCCTGCTCCTCCATTTCTGGTCACTTGTCAACCACCTCCCAGGTGTCAGCCACCGGTAACTCTGCTTGTGGTCACCGTGCCGCGGGAGCGCCAGCTGCAAGGACGTGTGCCTGTGTAGTCCCGAGAGGTCACCAGTCCCCGCACAGGGCCTGCACCCAGCCCGCGGGGGGGGTTAGGGGTGTCTACAGGCTTCTGGACGTTTGTCAGGGGAGCAGGACAGAGACGCCCTGAGCCCGGTTCCACTTCACTCTTCTCTCCTGAAGACGGTCACATGGAGGGCGCCTGGGGGCTCAGGTGTGAAGCCTCTGCCTTCAGCTCAGGTCATGATCCCGGGGTCCTGGGATCGAGTCCCACACGGGGCTGCCTGCTCAGTGGGAAGCCTGCTGTTGCCTTTCTCTCTCTTGTGGGCTCGCTCGCTCGCTCTCAAATCTTTAAAAAAAACCTGCTACGTGGACATTCTAATTGTTGTGATTGTGTTCCGGTCTTTGATTATTTTACAATAGGATTTTTCATCCTTTTCTCCTCACTTTTTTTTTTTTTAATTTATTTGACAGAGATCACAAGTAGGCAGAGAGGCAGGCAGGGGTGGGAGGGCTGCAGGCTCCCCGCTGAGCAGAGAGCCTGATGCCAGACTCGATCCCAGGACCCTGAGATCATGACCCAAGCCAAAGGCAGAGGCTTAACCCACTGAGCCACGCAGGCGCCCCCTTTTCTCCCCACTTTTAAGAGTTCTTTATGCATTAGCAGTATTACCCCTTAATAGGTTACAAATCTGTTCTCCGAGTTTGTAATTGGAGTCCTAGATTAAAAGCCTGTGTCCAGGGGCACCTGGGTGGCTCAGTGGGTTAAGCCGCTGCCTTCGGCTCAGGTCATGATCTCAGGGTCCTGGGATCGAGTCCCACATCGGGCTCTCTGCTCAGCAGGGAGCCTGCTTCCCTCTCTCTCTCTCTCTCTGCCTGCCTCTCTACCTACTTGTGATTTCTCTCTGTCAAATAAATAAAATCTTTAAAAAAAAAAAAAAAAGCCTGTGTCCAGGGGCGCCTGGGTGGCTCAGTGGGTTAAAACCTCTGCCTTCGGCTCGGGCCATGATCCCGGGGTCCTGGGATCGAGCCCCGCATCGGGCTTTCTGCTCAGCAGGGAGCCTGCTTTCTCCTCTCTCTCTCTCTCTGCCTGCTTCTCTGCCCACTTGTGATTTCTGTCAAATAAATAAATTAAAATCTTTAAAAAAATAAAAAGCCTGTGTCCAGACCTGACTGTAGAGGAATTCACACATTCCTCTAGAATTCTCCTTGCCTGGCCCTTGTCTGCTGGAGCCACGTGCCTGCTTTTGCAAGGATAGAAAACACGTGAATTCCACTTCCAAGCAGCTCAGGGAGAGTCTCCTAGACACCCCACCTGGTGGTGACAGGCAAGCGGCACCAAGGACTGTGTCCAGCGCCCAAGTGACATCCGTTACTGGCTCCTTTATCTCTAGGCCAGGGTGCATCTGATCTAAGTCAGCTGACTGGGGTTTCCGCCGGCACCGTGTCCTGGGCGCAGTTAGGGACCTCTGAGCTGGTGAGGAATCCGGGGGCCCCTGGAGGGGCAGAACCAGGCCTGGCTGAGTGTGCTGACCTGTGCAGCCCGGCGGGGTGCAGGGTCAGGCTTCAGGAAAAGTGACATTCAGCAAGAATTCTGGGCGAGGAGAGGAAGCTCCTGGGCAGCTGGGAAGGCGGCCCACCTGCTGGCCCAGGGGGCTCGTTCCCACCTGGGGAAGCTGAGCGCGGGGTCTGTGACGCTCAGCCGTTGGCCAAGTCCCTTTCGTGGGCTTCTTGGTCCTGGAGCACTCCCAGGGGTGATGGATGAGAGTGAGGGGCCGTGGTTGGGGGCCATCACCAGCCTGGCAGGAAGGGCTACCTGGTGGGTGAGTGGCACAACTGGAGGAAAGTCCTGTCGGAGGGTGACACGGACAGGAGCCCCATGCTGGTCCCCACAGGGAGGGGCCGGGGGCAGGTGGAGGAGCTCCAGCCCAGCATGTCCCCCAGAGCAGCTGCTGAGTACCGCCGCAAGCTGAGTTACGAAATACGCTCAATCTTCATTTCAGGGCAAAATGGCTTGACGGCCGAGAGTAAGAGCCTGTTAGGGAAGCTTCCCATTCTTCCAGATCCAGGGCAGACAGAGACTAGGACACACACGGCTCATTTTAGGGCTTTCTTCTTCAAAGCTGTCTGCCCACCGTGTGACCCTCCAAGATCCAGACCCCAGAGGCCCCCCCCACACCACAGACGCAAAGAGGTTTGGGAATCTGAGACCAAGCTGAACCCTCAAGGACGATTTTCTGCCACAACCTGAGCCACACAAGACACCGCACCCTCCCTTCTTCTCCCAGACATGGTCATGCTGTGGCCTTTACGAAACACGGACAGAGAGCCAACCGAGCACAGGACCGATGTCCCTGACGGCAGGGACCCTCTGGAGAACCCGAGACGTGCTGCGGCCCAGGGCTTGGCACATGGAGCTCAGAGCGGGAGCTGGAGAGACCCTGCAGGTGGCCCGGGGCGCAGCGAGGGCGACCGACTGTCCTGCACGCCCACCTGCGTTACCCGGAAGGTTACCGCCTCTTGCACACACATCTGTGTTTCTGCGAGAGTGGAAGGCAGCGTGTGAACGTGTCCAGGTGCCCTAGAGCTAAAGCTCTGGATCCAGATCTACCCAAAGCCTTTCATTTTATGGGGGAGACTGCATGGAGTTGAGGCATGAGTGTGGGGAGCTGTGGTTCGAACACGGTCTCCCAGAATCCTGGGTTCTCTGCCCACTTGCTGTGATCTTGGGAAACCACCCTTGGGCTCGGCTCTGCAGCGGGAAGGGGTGTCCAACGAGCTCCAGCGGGCGTGTGACCCAGGAGGGGCTCCCTGTGCCACAGCAGGCTTGGGGCTAGCAAACGACCACAGAAACACGTCCCTTCACTGCTCGATACTCCTGTATAGGATTATGGTTTCAGTTCCAAGAAAACACCCCAACAAGGGAGTAAGTTCATGAAGATTTAAAAATATGTATTTAAAGAGAATATAAGCCGTCTTTGAAAGTAATTAAGATCAGTGTCAGTGTTTTGTCTCTCCCACCGAAAGGCAAGAAGAGACAAAGGCAGGGACGAAAGGCAGGGACGCAAGAGAGGTGCGTCATACTCCCCCCACTGCCCCCCAAGTGGCCCCATGGAGAAACGACATTTGCTTTTGATCCCAGATGTGTTCACAGTGGACAGAAACACATGGACGGGCCCCACTCAGCGTGGGAGCTAGAAATACGCCAGCTCGTCATGCTTGGCCTTGTTGGTCTGATAGCTGGACAAGGCCAAGGGCTTGTTTTCGTGCGGGAGACTCTGAAATACTCGAAGGTGCACAAACTCCTCATCGTCAACTTGAACCTGGAGAGACAGGAGTGCAGGGGGAGGCGAGTGAGGGGCAGCCAGGACCTGTGGCCCCACGTGTCCCTGCTGGGCCAGCCTGCCTAAGGCCCCGGACAGGGTAGGGGGACAGATCCCTTTGGGTCATCAGCTTCCTGCGTCCCAGCCTCCTGGCCACCCGCCCCCCCACCCCGGGGGGTGACACTCACCTTGATGAAGTAGTTTGTGCCAGCGACCACTTGGCTCCTGAACTCCACGGCCTTAAAGGTAGTGAACTTCTTGTTTTCCCGCTCTTCCAGCTGGGCCTTCACCTTGGGGAGGGCACAGAACGGGGAACCTTAGTGGCTTCCTCCCTGCAAGAGGGGCTCACCCCGCTTACTTCTCACAAGATGCTACACACGGATTCCTGTGCCGCCCGTCACAGACGTTCTGTAGCCCGATGTTCCTTACAGCGGGGGGACACATTCAACTCTTAGCTCCCCTCTAAGGGGCAGAAAACAATTCCCGGAGCCCCCTTCTTCCTGCAAGTGCCATGCCCGGTCTGCAGGGAATGGACTCTGCTGACAGCTCACAAAACTGGCGGCGGGGGGCGGGGTAGCGACACCCACAGAAGGGTCCACCTCCCCTTCTTCTGCTTGTGGACTGGAGGCAGGAGAGCCCTGGGCTGCTGGCAAGGGTGGTGACAGGTGATGCCGCTACCTGGCTGGCCAGGCCCGCCCCTGCCTGTAGAAGGGCGGGTCCGACACCCGTGCCCACAGGGAGAAAGAGCCCCCAGGTCAGGTAGCAGCCGTCGGGGGACTCGAGGGGAGGCCGCAAGACGGGACTGGCCGGCGCTCCTCATCGGGGCAGGTACACAACGTCTTGGGAAGCGCGGTCAGTCCCGGGGTGCCCCCCTAAGGAGCCAGCAGGGAAGTGCAGGAGGTGGGGCGCGGCCTCTCTCCTCGTGGCGGCCCGTCAGCAGCCGCGCTGGCCGCCGCAGTTCCCCAGGCAGCAACCCCACTGCCGCCGGTCACTTCGCAGCGCCCCACTCCAGATTAGGGCCAGCGGCCTGACACACGTCCAGCACTCCGCGGGCGAGGGAGGACTTCCTCCGTCCGGGAAAAGCAGGAGCGGCGAGGCAGGGCAGGGCCCTCCGGCGCGGGCGGCCGGGGGAGAGCGCGGAGCCGCGGCCCGGACGGGGTCGCCCCGCAGTCGCTGCAAATTCCCCATTTTCCCAGGTCCCGTGGGGCTGAGTCACCGCCTCCTCGGCGGCCGGACGCGGAGGCCCCTGAGCCCGGCCGGGGCGCCCGGTGAGGGGGCGTCCGGGGAGGGGGCGTCCGCCAGGAGTCCCGGGCCATCTCCGCGCGCTGGACGCCCCCTCCGCGCCCCCGCGCGCCCCCGCACCTGCCGCTCTCGGAGGCGACCCCGGGCCGGCACCGCGGACCCCGCAGCCCCGGCCGGAGCCCCGCGCGCTCCCGCCTACCTGGTCGGCGATGGCCTGGGTCTCGGCCGTGGCGGGCTGCGAGGCGGTGGGCGCCCCGCACATCATGCTGGCGGCGGACGGAGGCCGAGCGGGACGCGGGCAAGCGCGGCGGGCGGGACAGTGACCAGCGCCCAGGTGTCCGCTCAGCTAAAGAAGGCGGACGTCACGTGGCCCGGGGGCGGGGACTGGGGCGGAGCCGGGGGCGGGGCGAAGACCGGAGTGATTGGCGCCGTGGGCGGGGCCGTGGGCGGGGTCGGAACCACGGCGGAGGGCCCGGGTGAGGAGGGCGGGGCCGAGGGCTGGCGGCGGTGCGCAGGCGCGAAGGACCGTCGTTGTCCTCTCCCTTGGGCGCTCACCGGGCGGGGGACCACGGGGACCCTCACTCTCCGCACCGTGTGGGGACCAGTGGTCGCGTGCTGTAGGGGGGGTCCCCGCACTGGCAGCTTTGGTGTCGTCCTTCTTTGCGGTCAGGGCGGAGTGTCCCCACTGCAGGGGACAGTTGGGGTCCGGCCCACAAGGGGGTGGGGGTAGGTTCTGGAAGGGACGGTCTGGAGTCACCCTGCGCGGGGCTGGACGCAGCGCTGGGGTGGGGTGGGGAGCAGGCCGCAGTCAAGTGGTGAGCCATACCCGAGATGAGAGCCCCCGGAGTGGGGGAGAGGAGCCTGGGCCCAGCCAGGACCTAGAGGAGCAGGGGACAGGGGCAGGAGGCTGTCGGAGCACCCCAGAGTTCAGGATCAGGCCCTGCCGGGCCTCACTCCCCTATGCATTCAGCCACCCTGAGCCTCACGTCCTCAAGGCCTGGCCCCCTCCCTCTCCCCACCCCCAACTCTGACTAACTCTGGAGGTTAGTCACCAGCATGTGACCCAGTGGCACGGGGGAGGGCTGGCGTGTGTGAACAGAGCAGACACGAATCTTTCTGGGGATGGGCAGGAGATGGCTCCCAATACTTCCAGCCAGGCTCGGGGAGGAGTGGTCAGAGCAAGGGCATTTGGAAAGGGCTTGGTTAGGACAGGATTTGGGTTAAGATTAGACAGACTAAACCCAGGGAAGGGAAGGGTCCCACACTTTATTCAGGGCAGGGGTAGGGCCCATGCTAGGAGCTGTCCAGACAGGATTGGTCTTTTAGAAAGGTCCAGACCCCTGCCACCCGTGGCCCACCCCTCATTGGATCCTGGCCTCCCCTCTCAGTGGGTGCTGACTTGGCAGGAGTGGGCCCACCGTTATCTGCTGGTGGGCCCAGCGAGCAGGTGCGTGGGGAGACAAGATTTTCTGGTACCTGCGAGGGCAGCGCCCAGTTTGTGAGTTCCTGACGGGAGGAGGTCGGGTGTGGTTGAGCCCTGAGGGGTGGGGAAGGGCAGATCCCACAACCCATTCCCAGTTGCAGGAATGTGTGAGTCAGGTTTGACTCCATAAAAATGGAGAGCCTCCCTACACGGGAAACAAACCGTCAGAAAACAACTGTCGCGAAGGGGGAGGGAAGGCAATTCTGCCTGCAGCTCAGTGGGCTTTGCTGCCCTCTCCTTCCCATCCTCCCTCTGCCCTCCCCAGAGGGTTTTGCTCCGTCTTGCAATGTGTAAAAAAGAAAACCAACGGGCCCCGGAATGGAGCCACTTGGGCCAAGTCACCAAGCCAGGACGTCATCGCCAACCTAACCACACCCTCTCCCCAGTCCCAACCTCCCCCTACCAAGTGTAGCCCCAGCCACCGGTGAGGATGTTGTGGAGGCCTGCAGGGAGGTACCCTGTCCCTGGGGCCCTCTCCCTGCCCCCACAGAAGAGGAGGGAATCTGCAGGCTCAGAGCCCTGCTCCTCCCCCCAGGAAAGGTAACCTCGCCTGAAACCATTTTTCCTTTTCGCTGATTGTCCTGCTCTGTTTCCGCCTGTAACAACATCCCTACCTTCTGTACAGCTGCCCGAGCTCTTCTCTTCTTGCCGGAGGGGATGCCAGTCTACGAGTGGGTCATTGCATAAAGCCATTTAGACCTTTAAACTCATGCAGTGAAATTTTATGTTATAACACATGCCTCCTTGGCTCTGATGCGCTCTCTCCCTGCTGGACCCGGGTCCTCAGGCGCTGCGATTTTATGGACAGGAGGCTACGCCCGGGGGAATAAGCAAAGAGAATCCGAAGGAAAGTGAACAAAGCTGGCCCCCCGGCAGCCCCGGCAGCCCCGGGGTTGGGCAGAGACCCACAGCAGGCCGGGCTGGGGGCAGCTCTGTCATGGAAGAGAAGGAAGGTGCCCTGTGCTCCATGGAGACTGTGGGCGGGCTCACAAGCCAGGCATCCTGTGGGGTTGATTTCAGGGACGGCTGTCCCAAGTTAGGAGGGGAAGAGAAGTGGGCAGTCACGGCCAACTCCTGACTGGTCCAGCCCTGGGGCCGCGGTGAGGCTTCCAGATGGTCGTGTAGAGGCTGTGGGTCAGAGTTCTTTGGTCCCATGTACATGGTGTGGCCACGGACCCTCCATGGCGTCCGTCTCTGATCCTGCTCTCTGCAGCCGCGGTTTCCTCCTGCGGCAGCTCTGGGACCACACAGATGTTCGCAAGAAGCCCCAGAGCAGACTCGGAGGCCAAAGGCTGGGCACAGAGGCACACCTCCCTCCTACCGGCTGTGCGGCATGGGACTGGCTGCAGGACATCTCTCTCTGGCCTTCTCCGCGGGGGAGGCAATCTCCAGGGCTTTTGAGGGTTTTTTTGTTGTTGTTAGGGAGTAAATGAGTTAATCAGTGCCACATGTTTGGGACAGCGTCCCAGCCCCAGGGCGAGCTATAGTGCTATTACTATGCTATCTCTAATTAGTACACTAACTTAAATCTCTCCCACAATTAGCCTCACTTTTTCTATCCAAAGGCACTGCGAAAGGCTGGCATTATCTCTCCTTCCTTCACGCTGCGGGTTCTCATCTTGCTGGAGCCAGAGAAAAAGACCGAGTATCACGTCTCTTAGAGCCAAGACCTTGGACAACACTTGGCCTGACATCTGTGACGCCCCAGGGTGCAGTGTCTGGTTTGCTTGGCGTGGGAAAGGCAAGGGGGGTTTTTCTCCATGTGCCAGCGTTTCTTCTTCCGCAGCGAGGTGCTCAGCTCCTTTCTTCCCTCTTTGGTGACCCACACCTGCTCCCAGGGCTAGTCTGTCTGTGCTTGTGTTCCTGCATGCAAAAAATCGTCATCGGAATGTGTTGCTCATTAAATTCCAGCCCAAGAAACCCTTAAAAAGAAGAAAGAAAGAAAAGAGGGGCGCCTGGGTGGCTCAGTGGGTTAAGTGTCTGCCTTCGGCTCAGGTCATGATCTCAGGGTCCTGGGATTGAGCCCTGCATCAAGGTCTCTGCTCGGCAGGGAGCCTGCTTCCCCCTCTCTCTCTGCCTGCCTCTCTGCCTACTTGTGATCTCTGTCTGTCAAATAAATAAATAAAATCTTAAAAAAAAAAAAGGAAAAAGGAAAGGAAACCAGAACGGAAAGGAAAGATGGAAGATTTACACAGCGAAGCGGTCACCGGTCACTGGTCCGTTGTCACTAGCGAGGGAAGTAACAGTGAAGAAAACCCCCAAACCAGGTGTCCCACGCGGGCTGCCAGCATCCTGCCTCCATCCCAGGCCTGGCCACCTGTGGTTGCTGCAGACCGAGTGGACTGTGGCTTTACCTCTGAGCCGGGCCCTCGAAGGGAGCCAGTGCCAGCCAAGGCAGCTCTGAGCCCCTTGGGACGGGTGAAGGGACCTGCAGAAATTGGGATGAGTCAAAGGAGGGAACAGATGTAGAATCTTAAATGGCCCTTGTTGTCAACTAATGCAGGCCAAGGGTTTCCTAAGTGGAGAAGCCTCAGCAGAGTCAGGGGCAAGGCTAATCCCCAGGTGGTGGGGGGCAGCTGACTCTCGGGGTACGCCTGATACCCCTGCCCTGGGCACCCCAGTGGTTCTCTCCATGTCTGCTGACAGCCTGTGTCCTTGCGGCGGCCCCCGCAGGCAGACGGGCAGCAGTGGGTCCGGTCCTCGCCCTTGCACCTGTCACACGGGAGGCGCTAAGTAAATGCTTGATTCGTGTACACTCCACAAATCACAAATAAAACCACAGTTGAAGCCATCAGCGCGAGGAATTAAGGACAATTCTTGGATGCAGAAAAAATTTATAAAAATCTCCCTCCTGGAATTTAGAAGCACATCCCAGCCCCACCCATAACAACGGGCCGTGCCGTGGGAGAAGGGCTTCTAGAGGGGCGTTTCCCTATTTCCCTGCAGTCGGCTCGCCCCGCTGCCTGTTGAAACTGCCGCTGTGCGGCCTCTCCCTGGAGAGTCGGGTTCTCGGGAGCGCAGGGGGGCCCAGGGGCCCCGGAATTGGCGGTGTTCACTGAGCTGTTTCCAATAGCCACCTCGGACGGTGGGACAGAGGCATTTAATAACTTTCCTCCCGGTGATTTCCTGTATTGTTTCAAAGTTTTATTTAAAATTTTTTTTTTAAGATTTTATTTTATTTATTTGAGAGAGAGAGACAGTGAGAGCATGAGCGAGGAGAAGGTCAGAGGGAGAAGCAGACTCCCCATGGAGCTGGGAGCCTGATGTGGGACTCGATCCCGGGACTCCAGGATCACGCCCTGAGCCGGAGGCAGTCGTTTAACCAACTGCGCCACCCAGGCGTCCCTCAAAGTTTTATTAAACAACTTTTTGTTTTTAGAAACAAGAGGTGTCTTATTTTGGAATACTGCATATTCTTGAAAACTTAATAATATCATGGGAAAATGCTAGGTATGTTCTGAAAAGCAGCTTCAAAACTGTCAATATAGTGTAATGAATGTAATTGATAAGTTATATTAATACATTAGTGCGTCATTAACAGAAAATCTGATGCAGAGAATGAGCAGATACGTGCCAGCTTGTTCTTTCGGACCATGAGGCTACGTCTGGTTCCTTCCTCTAAATGTTCTTATTTCCCTAATTTTCTATAATGAGAGATGGAGATCGTGAACATGAGGAAGGAGCCTAGAGCGAGCCGTGAGCGAGTGAGTTTGAGTCTGGAGAGAAGCTCTGCAGGCATCAGCCTCGCGGCCCTGGGGGACCCCCGAGAAGCGGTCCTGGTGAGGACAGAGGGCTCTCGCACACCCCTGAGCACCGTGGGTCAGCCTGGGCGTATCCTTGGCCTTGTCCCCTACAGGCGCTGGGCGGAAGTGTAACCCGTGAGCCTCTTTGCTCACCTACATGATGGCAAAAATCATACCTCCCTTGCAGCACGGTTTTAGGGGTTGCTAAAGGCGGATGCAGAGTCTGAGGCTCGGAGTAACCACTCATGAGACGTTACTGATTTTATCTTCCTCCCCCCTTCTGCAGTGGGATCCTAGTGTTTCCTGAAAGTCACGACCATCTGGAACCTGGGAAGGAGCCATTAATTTGGAAATAGGGTCTTGGCAGCTGTCGTTAGTTAAGAGAGGTTACTACCGGAGCAGGGGGGGCCTAAATCCAATGGTGGTGCCCTTGTGCCCTTGTCAGAAAACCGGGAGAACCAGAGGGCGAGGCAGGGAGGGCAGCAGGTGAAGACTCCGCGGCCGGGGGGCAGGCAGAGGCGGCTGAGAGGCCCCCTGTACCCAAGGCGTGCCGGGAGCCTGGGGAGGCAGGAAGGGTCCTCCCCTAGAGTCTGCGGAGGGAGCAGCACGCAGGATCCAGAAACAGGGGTTTTTCTGCCTTCACAGCAGGACAAGGCTGAGAAGTGGCTGTATGAGCTACTGTACGGAAATACGATGGCCCTTATTATTTGTGGAGTAAATAAGCGTACTTCTGCTCCTGATTTGTACCTAGCGAGCTGTTCACAGCTGCCCTCCACACGGTCAGCGCCGGACGCAGTCCTGGGTGTGGGCGTCAGACACACCCGGCTTCGCCTTTGTGGGGCAGACACGACGGGGTGATGTGTGGACGAGATGAAGACACCCATTCCCCACATTCCTGGCTGGCATTTTTTTTTTTCTTTTCTAGCACTTAAAACTTTTTATACTGAGATAAGTTTAGGTTCCAAAGATAGCACAGTTTGTGCAAACTTTCCCCAAATGTTGGCACTCTACTACGGAGCAGAGAGCAGTTTACAGAAGCAAGAAGTGAATCTTGCTTTACAACACCCGCGCTGACCCACAGGACTGACTCACCACCGTCCCAGTCAAGTCCTCTTTCTGGTCCCGCCTCCCCCACACGGCTGGGCAGTCCATCTCTCAGCCTTTGTTGTTCAGGACCTTGATCCTTTTAAAGAGTATAGATCACCCTTTTTTGAGGACTGGTTCTCTTTGGGGCTTGGGGGAGGTTTCCTCCTGATCGGGTTGTTGGTGTGGTTTGGGGGCAGGAAGACCGCTATTGATGCAAAATGAACAAACTCTGAGACTCAAAGTCAGAAAGAGAGTTTGCTTTGAGCCAAGTTACACTCTGGAGAATGAATAGTTTTTGCATATGGGCTCTTTTTTTTGCATCTTGCGGAATCTCTAGGGCAAGATGGCTTTCCTTCGGCTCACTCGTTCACAGAGCAAGTGCACCTAGGATGCGTGGGGTGTCGGGCCAGGAGTCAGGTTTCTGGTTCAGTTTCCGTACAGTCATGCTGACTTGGGAATCTACACCGGCTGCCCGTGTCTCTGAGGCCCTCGGAGATGCTGTGTGTTTTTCTCTCACCACAGTGATGCTGTGTCCTCAGTGCACATCGAGGGGACCTGGTATCCGCGTGTCTTCTCACGGGGGACGGTGACTTCCGTCTTGAATAGAGTGGTGGTGTCTGCCAGGTTTCCCACTTGAGAGTGACTACTGTCCTACTGGAACCAGCAGGTACCTTTGAGACTATGCAAATACCGTATTTCCTATCACACTTTTGCCCACAATTTTAGCATCCATGGCTGGTCCTTGCCTGCAATGCACAGCAGATTTTGACGAGTTTCGAAAGAGAGATAACTCTGCATTCAGAATAGAGCACATTCATTCATTTTTAAAAAGATCTATTGTGAGAAAGAGTGTGAGAACCAGAGAAAGCACCCATGCCAGTGCGAGCCGGTGCAGGAGGAGCAGAGGGACAGGGAAGCTCGAGCAGACGCCCCGCTGAGTGCGGGGCTCATCCCACATCCCTGAGATCTCCACCTGAGCCGAAGTCAAAAGTTGGGACGCCCAACCGACGGAGCCACCCAGGCACCCGCGCATTATTTTTTAGATCCACCGGATGTGATGCAAATCTCCCATTAGCTGCCGGCCTCCAACAGCTGTTCACACCGTAAGGCACATTTTAAAGTGAATGTTGGTGCATTTTGTTACGTTGGTAAAGTCTCCCGTCACAAATTCACCACGTGCTTATTGAAATCGCTCTCTTCTTAGGCTTGGTTGTCTTTTTCTTCTTGCTTTAGGACCGTTCGCAGCTCATCATGCTGCCCTTCATACAGCACATGAGTGTGTCTTCACCGCCTGGCCTTGTCTTGTCCCCAGTGTCACAATTCACACATGTAAACATTCGGTGAACGAGCTCGTTCTGATTCTAAACCCAGTTTCTGGGGGTGCCTGGGGGGCTCAGTGGGTTAAAGCCTCTGCCTTCGGCTCAGGCCATGATCCCAGGGTCCTGGGATGGAGTCCTGCATTGGGCTCCCTGCTCAGTGGGGAGCCTGCTTCCCCCTCTCCGTTTGCCTCTCCCCCCCGCATGTGCACTTTCTCTCAAATAAAATCTTAAAAAAAAAAAAAAAAAACAGTTTCTAAAATGCTTCCCAACTTTGTCATGAAAATCCCCAATCATGG
This sequence comes from Neogale vison, assembly GCF_020171115.1. Classification (NCBI taxonomy): domain Eukaryota; kingdom Metazoa; phylum Chordata; class Mammalia; order Carnivora; family Mustelidae; genus Neogale; species Neogale vison. Next base: position 2,314,245 of record NC_058096.1, on the reverse strand, counting down.
ACAAAGTAGGAAAAACAGGGTAACACCTGTGTTCTTGCCCCTGGCGTTCACCTTTGCTAACATTTCGCTCTATTTGCCCATTACTACGGGTGGTTATTTGCTGAATCAACGTCCTGACATTGGGACACCTCGCTATTGCCCCTTTGCAGTTGTTTCCTCAGAGCGAGGGTACTCTTTGGCATCCGGTGTTGGCAAACTAACGTCCGTGGGCCAGATCTGTAATGTCACCCGCTTCTTTATTCGTTTTTTTTTAAAGTAAGCTCTGTGCCCAACACAGGGCTCGAACTCTCGACCCCAAGATCAAGAGTCTGCACGGACGGAGCCAGTCGGCGGCCCCACATACCCCCTGGTTTTGAGCACAGCTGTCCGGTACACAGCCGTCCTCGTCATTTATGGTCTGTGGGGGCTCTCGCACCCGGTTCGGCCCATAACGAGAATATGTACTGTGGTTCGCGTGTAGGGAAGGTAAATCCTGACTCTCTCCTCAGAGCCTCGCTTGGGAGGCTGGTGCTGTCCCGAGCGTGGATGTCAACAGGGTTCCCGCCCCGCGATGGGAGCACCTCCCTGGGCCAATACCACTTGTACAAACAGTATGACTCGTGGACCTTAAAAATTAGGTTATTTTGCCAGCTAAAAGGGGTTTATTCAGGAATAGCAGAGGATTGTGTCTGGAAACACGCGAGCTACGTAAAAACCATCGGCCAGTCCGACCAAGGCGAGCAGCTGTGTTTTCTGGGGACGGAGGAGGAAGTTGGACGGGGCCGTCGTGGACATTAGTCCCCCGGAGAGGAGCCGAGGTCAGGGTGGGGACGGTGTCTCCCGGGCTGCCTGCAGCGGCCCACGTCTCCTGGGGGATGCAGGAGGCACCTCTGGCCGTGGGGACCCTCGCCGGGGACGCTCCGGTGGAGGCTCTCCGGCTGGGCCGGGCTGACGTCGTCCTGCGATCGCGGCTGAGCGGCGGCCCTTCCGGCTTCCCTGCTCCACGGGTGAGGGTCCGCGCGCTGATGTTCACAGGCCGGTGAGGGACACCCGCTCTCTCTCTGGGAGCCTGGAATTTTGGAACGAGCCAGGCCGAGGATCGCCTCGGTACAAGCCTGGGGCTGACCTCTGCCCCGCTGCGGGGAACACAGCACCGCACACGCGTCCCAGCTCTTTGCTGGGATCCCCGCGGGAGAAGCTTCTGGAAGCCCGTCCTCGCCTCACTCACTCAGAAGCGTTTCCTTGGCTTTAACAGATCAGCAGGAGTCCCCGGGCACAGGAGGGCCCGCGGCGGTCCCCGGCCCCCGACGCGCAGCCCGCTGCAGGGCGGCTCTGCTGCCCCGCGCGCCCACAGCGCTGCCCCCGCCGGGAAAGCCGCACCGGCCCGCACCGCGGCCCGCGCGTCGTCTGCGGGACCTTCCGGCGCTCCGTGCGCGCCCGGGCCCCGCAAGCCCTGGGGTCGCGGCCCGCCCCGCCCCCGCCGTCCCGCGGACTGTCCCGGGACCCAGAGGCGCGGCTTCGGGCCTCTCTGCGCCGTGGCCGGTGGCCGGTGGCCTTTCATCACCGCGGGCGCCCCGGCTCCCCTTATCGCACTTCCTCCCCCGAGACACGGACCACGACCGGGCGCTCCACCGGCCGCGCGGAGAAGCCCGAGGGCGCGTCCCCGCCGCGCGTCCCCGTCCCCTGCCCGCGCCGCCCGCGCGCCCGTCCCGGCAGGGCCCCGCCGCGCTCCCCGGGAAGCTCTCGGCGTCCGGCTGCCGGCGGCGGGTGCGCGGCTCAGGCCGGGGCCGGCACCGAAGCGAGCTCCGGCCGCTCTCGCTCCGCAGCCGCTCCCGGCGCTCCCGGGCCCCCGTGAGGCCGTTACTGGGCTCGTCCGGCGCCTCCCGGCCCGGCCGCGCGAGTCCGACCCTCCGGGAGCACCGGCCCGGCCGCCCTTCCCCCTCCGGCGGGGCCTGCCTGTCGGCTGTCGCCGCCCACAGCGGCCGCGCCGAACTACGGTCCGGGGCGTCCCTTTAATCCCGAGCGTCCGAGCGAACCCACACCCCGCCCGGCGGGCGACGCCGGCATTGCGCGGCCCGACCGCTAGGCGGCAGTGCAGGCGACCCGGGAGAGGCCGTCGCGGCCGTGTGACGTCACGCGGCCCCGAGCGGAACCGGCGCGCTCCGTGACGTCATGCGCCCGCCCACGCCAGACCGGCGCTGTCGTGTGACGTCGCACGCGCGCCCGGGTGGAAAGAAGGGGTGGCGGCGGACCGGGGGTCCGCGGCGTTCACCATGGTTCCGCGCGTGCAGCTCCCACCCGAGATCCAGCTGGCCCAGCGCCTGGCGGGAAACGAGCAGGTGACCCGGGACCGGGCGGTGAAGAAGCTCCGGAAGTACATCGTCGCCAGGACTCAGCGGGCCGCAGGTTGGCGCGGGGCTGGGTGGGCCGAGGCCGGGCGGGGGGCGCGGGGCGGCCGGACGGGGGCGGCCTGACGGGGGCGGGGGCGCGGGAGCCTGGGAACCACGTGGGCCGCGCACGTGGCCAGGGCCGCGCGCGCGGGGCCTGCGGGGGAGCCTGTCGCAGCCCGGTTTCCTGCCCGGCGAGCCCCTGGCGCCGCGCCCGGGAGCCGGCGGCCTCCCCGGACCCCAGACCCCGCCTGCGCCGCTGCCCGCCGTTTGCTCTCCCGGAGCGGCCTCCTGCACTTCCGGGTGGCGGTCCGAGTCGGGCGGCGGCGGACCCCGCGCAGCCTCCGGTGGACGGGGCACTTGACGCGGCCCCGGCAGGGCGGCCCCGCGAGGGCGGCCGTTAGCAGCGCAGTCGTGAGACCCACCGGCCGCCTGAGTCCGAAGCGCTGGCGGTCGCCCCAGCCGGCGGGAGGAGCCCCCCGCGGGCTCCGCTCCCGGTGCTGAAGTCCGGGAACGGCCGCCGCGGGAGCCCCCTGCGCCCGGTGCCCTTGTATGTCGCGCGCCCTGCCGTCTGCGGGGGTTAAGTTTCCCCTTCGGAGTTGGAGGCGAGGCGCGGACAGGGCACGAGCCCCCGCGCGTCAAGCGGAACGAGTTGTCCGCAGGAGACCACGCCGTGTCCGGCGTCGGCGCGGGCCCATGGGCCCCGGGTCCGGATACTCGGGTGTTTGCTGAACCGTGAAACGGCCGTTACGGGGGTACTTAGAGCCCCAGGCCGTGGGGCGGGTGGGGGTTGCCCGCTGTGCTTCCCGGTGGAGCAGTGAGCTAAGGCCGCGCAGTGTGGCCCTGACAGTTGGGTGCGCTTGGCCTGAGTGTTGCTGGTGCCGCCGCAGGTGGTTTCACGCACGACGAGCTGCTGAAGGTCTGGAAGGGACTGTTTTACTGCATGTGGATGCAGGACAAGCCGCTCCTGCAGGTGAGTGTGCGGAGGGGGGAGCCGCTGGAGCCCCATCGTCCCTGCAGGACAGAGGGGCCGTGGCTGACCCTCTTTCCAGCGCAGCCAAAGGCACTGAGTGTTACAGCTTTGACACTTTGCGGTCAGAGGGCCGGGCCATGGTTGGAGTGTAGGGGGTGCTGCTGGGGGTGCTGCTGAGGGCGCACCGTCCGGACGCGTGTTGTCCCAGCGCCAAAATGAGGGGCACGGAGGGACAGAACCCAAGTCTGCTGAGAAAAGGGTTTCTCATGTGAGGGTTTTTTTTTTTTTTTAATTTTCTAAAAACTAGAGTATTTTTTAGAGTATTTCTAGGCTCACAACAAAATTGAGAGGAAGGTACAGAAAGCTCTTGTACGGCCCTTTCGTCCACACGTGCACAGCACCCCCCACCCAGAGCCGTGCGTCCGTTATAGGTGATGAACCTGCCTGGCACAGACCGACCCCCAGAGTCCATAGTGGGTGTGTGGGGTCACCCTGAGTGTGTGCGTTCTGTGGTTTGGACCGGTGTGTGCTGTCAGGCACCCGCTGGGACACGGTCTTACACAGGGCTGTGTCACTGCCCAAGATGCCAGTTTTCTTCTTCTTTTTTTTTTTTTTTTAAGATTTAGGGAGTGTGTGTGCATTGGGATGGGGCCGGGGGCAGGGGAGAGAGAGAGAATCCCAGTCCGACTCTGCACAGCGTGGAGCCTGTCACAGGGCTCAGTCTCACGACCCTGAGACCATGACCTGAGCCAAATCTGAGAGTCAGACGCCCAGCGTCCTGAGCCACCCAGGTGCCCCGAATGCTGGCCTTTTTCAAAGTGTGTTCTCAGAATGAATTGTTTACTTTTTCGAAATCATGTGGGTGGTGAGGGTACTTTTGTTTTATTTTTTTTTAAAGATTTTATTTATTTATTTGACAGAGAGAGATCACAAGTAGGCAGAGAAGCAAGCAGAGAGGGTGGGGTGGGAAGCGGACTCCCCGCTGAGCAGAGAGCCCGATGCGGGACCCGATCCCAGGACCCTAAGTCCCTGACCTGAGCCAAAGGCAGAGGCTTAACCCACGGAGCCACCCTGGTGCCCCGGGACGGTACTTGTGAAGCGCAGAGTCCTGTGCTGTACTCCGTGGGCACTAAAAGGTGGCTCTGGGATGGTCTGTTTAGTGCCCTAAGGGACGCTCTGCACAGCAACGCAGTGACAATGACAAAGGCAGGGGGCGAGTAGTTTCTAGGGGTCCAGTTTCTTCCGGCTGTTCAGGTGACCCCATCTCTCCTGGGCCCTCCTTCGACTGGCCCTCCCTCGAGCTATGGCTCCAGGCCTCGGGCGTGGGGGCAGCAGCTGCCCGTGGTTGTGGGGAGCCGCTGGCTGCTCCGGCTGCAGGAGGAGGCCTCTCCCAACAGTGCAGCTTGCAGACCTGAGGCACGTGGGGTTGCGAGGCCGGCAGGAGCTGGGTCTCGTGTGCGTGAGTGCAGGGGCGGGGAGCACGGGGGGAGCGCGGGTGTCTGTCTGTCCCTGCTGCTGCTTGTGAGCCCACACGTCCTCGGGGTCAGAGACTGTTGCTCTTTTCTCTTATGCACGTGTGTGTTTGCTGTTCTCTACCCAGGAGGAACTAGGGAGGACCATTTCCCAGCTCCTGCATGCCTTTCAGACGACAGAGGCACGTGAGTACCCTGGCCCCGGGGAGACCCTTTGGGAGGGGCAGAGCTGCCCAGAGTTGGCTACCAGACACGGAAGGCTTGCGTTCTAAGGCGAGGGGCAAGCCGAGGTCCCTTTCCTGGCTGGCATCACTGGCGCTGACCGGCGGAACCCTGTTCCACGTGTCTGGCCGCATCGAATTGTTTATCTCGCGTGGACCCAGCTCGAGGCTGAAGGGCCAGGATCTAGTTTTTAAAATGCAGGTGGACATCTCGTGCAGTGTTGTTGAGTTGCTGGACCAAGTCGTGGTGGCGGCGTTCCCTGTGAACGCTTCCCTGACCCCTCCGTGTTTTTGTCCTCCCCAAGATTCGTAGCCCTCAGCCCTGCTGTCTGCCCGCTCTTGTCCCTTGGGCATCTGTAGGCATCTTGATATCAGACTCTGGTCCAGTTGAATTAAGCTTCGTGGGGTGGAGCCCGGGCACCTCCCTCTGACGCTTCGGGTGGGGGACAGCCGGGGGGCCCACGCCTCGGCATAGATGGCTGTGGCTGTTGCCGGTGGGGCCCGTGGTTAGGCCTGGTGGGTGGGTTTGGTTTAGCTGTGGTTAGTAGGCAGAGTAGTCACGGTGAGAGACAGTGACTAGGGTCTCGGTTGGGGAGTGCGTCGCTGGCATCTGAGTCGTCAGTGGGGGTCCGTCCGCCGTAGCGTTCCCCTTGTGAGAGCCTGCGGAAGAGTTTCTGTGCTCAGCAAACGGCCGGCACAAACGACGACGCGCTAGCGGTTGAATGGGTCCTGGACTCCCTGCCCGTGATCGCACCGTCTGACCAGCCCTGGGCTGTTGGAGAAACTTGTTACGGATCAGAGAGGCCCCGTTTCTTTCCCGAGGGCAAGGCGTGGGCAGGGCTGGTTCCCCAAGGCCCCTGTCCTGGGTGTGCAGGCGCCGTCTTCTCCGGTGTCCTGGCTTGTTCCTGTGTGCGTGTCTGTGTCCCCATCTCTTCTTAGAAGGACACTAGTCACGGTGTCAGGTCCACACTGGTGACCTCATTTTATCTTAATTCACTTTTTTGAAGACTTTATTTTGAAATAAAGTCTTATTCGAGGACCCGGGGTTGGGGCTTTGACATGAATTTGGGGGACACAGGTTAGCCTGGAGCACCGTGTGTCTGACCTCCTGTTATTGGGAGCGTTTGTGCCTGATTGAGTGCCCAGTATAGGGGTCGGGCAGGGGTCCCAGCCGAGCCAGGAGGGGGAAGAGCCGGCCCATGGGCGTCCGGCAGGGTCCCCCACCCCTTGTAGGGGAAGAGCTGACCCATGGGGGTCAGGCGGGGTCTGAGCAACAGCTGCTTGTGCCGCTGGCTGTGCCGGCTCCACGCCCGTTCTCTGGGGGCGCCAAGGTGGAGGGCGGAGCTGGGCTTGGCTTTTCTTTCTGAGGTTCCCCCAGTCTCATCTCTGTGCCTCGTTTGTAACGGCTCTTCTGAGTGCGACAGACTGGACTGAGGACCCCAGAGGCTGGCCCCCCGGGATGTCCTGAGCAGCTTTCTCCGTGCCCTCTCCCCTCGCTTCCCAGGGCAACTTCCACATCCCCCCGTGATTCTCTCTGGCCTTTTCTCCTTCAGAGCACCTGTTCCTGCGGACGTTCTGGCAGACCATGAACCGCGAGTGGACGGGCATCGACAGACTGCGCCTGGACAAGTTCTACATGGTGAGGGGCTGTGCTCCGCTGCTGGGCCCCGGGGACCCGGCGGGGCTGGGGGAGCTGGGGCATAGCCCTGAGTGCTGCGGCCTCTGGGCCTCTCCTGCCGTAGCAGGGCGGCCCTCCTGGGGACTGACCCTTCCGTCTCATGGCCTACGAGGGGAGCGCAGGCTGTGGCGGGCGCGCAGGGCTTGGGTTGCCCGGCATGTGCCCCATCTCCGAGGGTAGGTGAGCAGGCAGAGAGCTCAGGACTTCAGTGGCACAGGTTCGGGTTCGGAGGAGGAGGGTCAAAGCTGCCCACCTGGGGAGGACCGGGGCTGCAGGCTTGCCTCCTGCTGGAGAAGCCACGAGCCCGTGCGTGCCAGCAGACCTGCCGGGAGCTCGTGCCCCAGCCGTAGGCCCTCATCCATTGTGGGCGCACTGGTGGGAAGGTGCTTTCTGCTGCGTGGGGATGGTTGGCAGAGCCGTGGCGTGCAGAATCCCCTTTCCTTTCTGCCGCCGCACTCCCGAGAGTTCAGGGTGCTGCGTGGCCCTGAGACTCGGAGACTCCGGATCCCCACCCGCACGTGAACAGCCCCCTGTTCCCGCAGCGTGTTCGCTGGGGCTCCCGCAGCGTGTTCGCTGGGGCTCGCTGTCTGCGAGCGGGTGGCTCAGCGGGCCGTGGGTTGGGCCTCACCGGGGATGGCGCCTTGGGGGCCGCAGTTACTCGCGACCTGCCGCTGGGCTCGGCTCCCCGCCCAGACGTGGCCCGGGGTTCTGTGGACACTGCGTGTCTCAGATGTCTGGTGAGCGCCAGCTAGTGGGTGAGGCGTGGAGCTCTGGAGGGGAGGGATGCTGAAGCCTCTGGGGCCGGGGGCAGGGGCCGGGCTGGGCACGGCCACACGGTGCGGGTTTACAGACGTAGGAGTCTCCGTGAGGTGCCGTTGCTGTGTGCGTGAGAGGAGGGCTGTTGTTGGGGGCCTGTGGGACCGCACCCGCCAGCACAGCCTGCTGGAGAGGCCAAGCCTCTGGCGGCTGAGCCGCTGGGAGTGGTGCCACCGGGGTCCCTCGTGTCCCGGGGCACATCTGACGGCCAGGAAACCATCCCCACATGCGTCCTCTGTCCCTTCACACTCGCGACCCCGCTGCGTGTATGGCTTCTCATCGGGACGGAAGGAAAACCGGCTGCATAAGCCGAGAGCCGTGGTCAAGGGGCAGTGGGGCATCGTGGGGCAGGGGTCAGGATTTGTCGTGAAGGGTGAGCTTTGAAAGGGGCGACTTTCACCTCTGGGGATGAGAGAGGAAGCAGACATGTTCGCTGTCTGTTGGGGAGAGAAGTCCGTCAGAAAGCTCAGGGGCGCCTTTCCCCAGGACCTCAGCCTCCTCGCGGGGACGGGCTCTTTGTTCCCTGTTCGCACTCCTGAAGTGACGACGTTGCACTTGGCTTTCATTTGTGACCGCGGTTGCTCCCCGCAGTGTCTGCTGTGAGCCCCGAGTCCTGGTGCTCTTGGAAGGCGGGCGCACCCCAGCCTGGGGGCAGCGACCCTTCTCTGGACTCGGTGTCCCCTCTGCCAACAGCTCTTGGGGGCCTGCCGTGCGCTCGGGGCCACAGAGATGACCGGGAGCCCGGGGGGCTCTGGGGAGGTCGGGCTGCGCCCTGCTAACGAGGTCTCCATTCACACCACAGCTCATGCGGATGGTCCTGAACGAGTCCTTGAAGGCCCTGAAGACGCGCGGGTGGGAAGAAAGGTTGGTACTCGCGGCCCGACCCGAGCGCGGCCTCTTCTCGCTGGCGAGCGCGTCTGGGGGCTGGGGGCTGGGCTCACGTGCTTCTCCCTCAGTCCCTCGCCGAGGAGAGGCCGTCTTCGCGGTAACGGGGACCCGATGGTGCCTGAAGTGAAGGCATTTTCAGAATTACGGTTTAGTGTGTCTATTTACACAAATGAACGTTTTCAGCCTTGATGGTAAGTTCTGTGAATCCAAACCGAGTTTTCTCGTTATTACGGTTTTGTTTTTCAGTATATAAATGTTTTTCACGTAGAGCTGAGGTACTCTTTTTTGTTGTTGTTGTTGTTTGTTTGTTTGTTTGTTTTGGTGTAACGTGGCGTATTCTGATCCGTCGCCAGTGGCGTGTGCCTTGGTTCTAGAAACACGTTCAGACTTGTTGCTTGTGGCGGGGCAGCCCGTGTCCCCCAGACCATGAGGCTTGTGTTTTTGGCCAGCCTTGGGCTTCCCCTGGCCCTGGGCTGGCAGGGCTGTGCTGAGCCCGAGCTCTTCCTCTACCCTCCGGGGAGCCCGCTGGGGCAGGGCCGGCTGAGCCGAGGCTCCCCGTGGTGGCAGCCGGCCTCTCCGCGTCTGGGAGGTGGCCCGAGAGCCGCCGCACCAAACGGGTTTTTGAGTTCATGTTTTGAAGTTTTTTTAATTTATTTTATTTTATTTACTTATTTTTTAAGATTTTATTTATTCATTTGACAGATCACAGGTAGGCAGAGAGGCAGGCAGGGACAGAGGAGGAAGCAGGCTCCCTGCCAAGCAGAGAGCCCCATGCGGGGCTCGATCCCAGGACTCCGGGATCATGACCCGAGCCGAAGGCAGAGGCTTTAACCCCCTGAGCTACCCAGGCGCCCCTTTGTTTAGTTTAAAGCTTCATCTTTTTCGTTTTTTTTTCTCATTACGAGAGTGACACGTTCCCAGTAGAAGGAACTGAGAAAACTTCCGTAAGACGTAGGAGGAGGACGCGAGCCCCACGGACAGAGATCTCGGGGACGCGCCGTGCTCTGTGCGGCATCGGCGTCGGGGCAGACACTCGCAGGCTGCTGTGGCTTCCCTCGTGTCCGTGCCCGCTGCGTGCTCTTGCGGGGGGGCAAGGGGAGACAGACTTGGGAACGGCATGTTTGGAGTGGCTTTGTAATGAGGCCGGTGCGCTCGACCAGTTTGTTTCCAGTCCGTGGACAGGAGCGCCGGCCCAGGGCCTCCGGGAGAGCAGGGTGACCTATTTGCCCCGGCCCACTTCTTCCTGTGTGGAGCAGATCGGCAGGAGCAGCCTGTAGTTCCCTGGGGTCTTTGGAGTTTAGAATTACTACAAATGACTTTTTCGGGCAAGGGTGCCCCTGCTGGTGCCGGATTTTCACCCTTTCATTCCCGTGAGGTGCCGAGCCCCGGGGGTCTCACTGTCTCAGGATGTAGGATTCGGTCCCTACGGGTGGCTCGTGCATGAGCAGAACCGGAAGCCGAAGGGATGTTTTATTTCTGTTAACTCTTTCGGTTTGTTCTTAAAGAGTGGTCTTGTTCTCACTGCTGGTAAGAGGTGCAGAGTGAGCCTTTGGGAGAGCCCGAGAGTCTCCGATGAGCCCTTCGAAGCAGGTGTCTGTTCCCATAGCCGGTCCCTGTTCCTGCGCAGCCGGCCAGCCCTGCTTGGCTGCTCAGCGTTGGCTGGTGTCACTGGCCTGGGAGGAGGGCTCCCCTTTCCTGAGCCGCAGACGGCATCCTCCCTTCTGCTCCGGGGGGTGAAGCCCCAGTGCTGTCCTGTGTTCCCCCCTCGGCTCGTTACACACCACTGTGTTCTCCGGTTCAGGTGTGTTACTCAGCACCCCCCGGCATGTAGATCAGCAAAGACTGGTCGCCAGAGCTCTCTGACCCAGGAGCCCCAGGCCTCTGAGACCACGGACACCAGCGTGCTTGGGGACAGCAGATGTGGCTGGCAGATGTGGCCGGCCCGGGGCCACATACTCTGCCGTGGGACTGGGAATGCGGCTCTCCCCCGTCTCCGTGCCTCGCCTTTCCTCTGCCCCGGTGTGCCCTCCTGGGCAGTTCCCGTGAGGACAGGGCGATGCAAGATGCTGTGGTGTAGTCTCTTGTCACACCAGGCCTTTGCCCTTACACTTGGGGTCCGTGCACAGAAGGGGAGGCGTGTGTGGCCGTGTGTGACGTGTACACGCCTGGCCCTTAGAGCGGAGGCGTGGTCTCACCACGCTTGTGCTGCCGGCGGTGGTCCTGAGTCCGGGCTTAGGAGTCCTCTGTGCTGGAATGCACCCAGGTCACCAGGCCACCTCCCGTGGAGGTGGGGAAGCTGGCGAGCCGGGAGGCGGGGCGCTGGCCCGGGATGGCATTGCTGTGCGGGCTCCTCGCCGGCGGGGTCGCCTGCGCACTGGCCGCTTTCCGTCCTCAGGCAGATCGAGCAGCTGCTGGAGCTGCTGACGACGGAGATCCTGCACCCCGACAGCCAGGCCCCCAGTGGGGTGAAGAGCCACTTCCTGGAGATCTTCCTGGAGGAGCTGAGCAAAGTGGGCGCCGCTGAGGTGAGGCCAGTGGGCTGCCGGCGGTGGCCGACCCCTTCTCTGGGCTCCCACACAGGGGACCGAGGCAGCCGCCCCTTCCTTTCTCCGTAGCTGACGGCGGACCAGAACCTCAAGTTCATCGAGCCCTTCTGCGCCATCGCTGCTCGCACTCAGGAGTGAGTGGCGGGGGGCCTCCTCCGGCCTGGGTCCCCTTTCCCCCGCTTCTCAGGGTGCCCGCCTGTGGGCAGTCGCTGTTCCCTCCCGGGGAGAGTGGCGGGGTCACCGGAGGGGCCGCAGCGGGGGTGGGGATGGGTGGGGACAGGCGCCCAGCCTGACGAGCCCGTCCGGCGCCTGCTGCCCCCCAGCTCCCTGGTTTTGCACAACATCACTCGGGGCATCTTCGAAGCGATCGTGGAACAGGCCCCGTTTGCCATCGAGGACCTTCTGGACGAGCTGGATGCGCAGGAGGGGGACGAGGGGACGTCGGAGGACGAGGGGACGTCGGAGGACGAGGAGCGCGAGCGGGATGCGCCGTCCGTGCAGCCAGGTGAGGGTCCGCGCAGCCGCGGTGGGGGTGAGCGTTCCGGCCGGCAGGCTTCGGTGTTTGTGGGGGTCCCTGTGGTTGCCCCCCCAGCCCTGTTCTCAGGACGCCGTCCTGACTCCCGGCTGGCCTCCGGCCTACTGTTCCCCCCACACCCCCACCTCTGCCCCACTCACCCCTCCACTCCGGTGCCCGCCCTCCACCAGGCCCACCTGGACTTCCCCGTGTCCACCCTGTCTCCCTTGCTGGGTTTCTCCACTAGGTGTCTTTGTGACGTAAACCACTTGAAATGACATAAATTGTTTCTCGTTCCTGGCCTTTTCTCCCCGCCGGATGTCGGCTCTCCTGGGCCAGGGAGTTCTGTTGGCCCCAGCTACGTCCCCAGTGCTGGGAGCGACCCCGGCACAGAGGAGTCCGCCTGATGGGGGTTGGGGGGAACGAGGGAGCGGTGGGTCCGGGAAACCTGCCACGGGGGTGTCCGCTGCAGGCCTTCGGGTCAGGGCCCGGGCGCCCGCTGCTCTTGACAGTCTCGATGCTAACGTGGCTCCTTGTGGGACGTGGGCTCATCCCAGGTGGCCCGCGGACTGGGTCCCGGCCCGTAGCTGTAGGGTGCACGGGCACGCCAGTTTCGGGACTTCTCCCTGCCACCTGCTCTTTTTTCTTTGGCGGTAAAACACGCATCGTGGACAGTTTACTACGTCAGCTTTTTTTTTTTTTAAGACACGTTTGTTCAGCCTCATGATCAGCCTGTTGGTTTAGCGATCAGCGCGGGCGGGACAGGAAAAGCCCACGTTAGTCTTCTGTGGGAACACGCTGTGCTGTCTGCGGAACAGAACCCAACGCTCTGATGCGCTCTTAGTCACAAATCAGTCCTCGAGGCGTTTGCTCTCGCTCCAGAATGTGTCCTCTTCGCTGCAGCTTGGCTCTGCCACCACGGGCCGTGGCTGAGGGCCCAGGCCTCTTGGAAGCCGTGGCTTGCCTGGCTCCCTCCTGTGGCATCCCCCGTGGGCCCCTCTCTGTGGCTCCCCCTACCCCCGTGGCCACACCCGGCTCTGCTGTCCTGCTCAGCTCTGTGTCCTGGCGGCGATGAGAACCGTCTGCTGCAGCAGCCACCTTGGTTCCGTGGTTTGGCACAGGACTGGCCTCTGCCACCACGGGCCAGAGCCCCTGCCTCCAAAATTCCCTCCTCCCGGGTCCAGAGTTCGGAGATGGTTGCAGCTGCCTGAGTCCTGGCACTTCTGCCCCCCGCGGAGCCGCCCCTCGTCTCCAGCTCCGTTCGTTCCTGCCCCGTGGCCGCCGCCTCACCCCTAGGAATGCCCTCCGCGGCCATGGTTGTCCTTCCCACCAGGCCACTCCATGGCCGCCACCGAGGTTTCCAGAACCACTTCGAGCTCTGGAGGAGGCCCTTGCCATCTCTGGCTTAGACGGGGCTCTCGTTTCTTCACGGCGTGTATTTCTGAGGAACAGTCCTGCCGAGTCACCGTCATCAGATGGTGCCAGAGCCGGGCTCCCTTCTTGCCTTCACCTCGGTCCTGTCCGTCCGTCAGTTTTCCACAGCGTTCGAGAACTCTTCGCTGCTGCTCTCCCATGTCTTAACGCCACCGTCAGAAATCTTTGTCATGGTGAAACAGCCGCCAGGCCTTTGAGAGTCTTCTCTTGAGACTGCTGTCTTTGGTTCCGTGTCTTCCGTCTTCCTCATGTGGCCTTGGGGACAGGGCTGTGTCCCCCTCCTGTAGCAGCGTAGGTGGCAAACCCCAAGCCTCTGGGGCACTCGGTGCTCGGGTGTCTGACCCCGCGGTCCACGAGGATCCCCGTGCTCGGGATGGCTCTGACTCCCAGGGCTGGTTCGAGAGCTCAGACTTCCCACGAGCTGCGGCAGCGGTCCGGGCTCCGGGACACTCCTGACTTGGGGCGGGGCGCGGGACCTTGACTGAGCTTTCCCTGGGGTTGACCCGGGGCGGGAGAGGTACTGATCGTGTTGAGCGTTGACTGCATTCACAGGCTCCTGCGGCCACCACCGCCGTTCGCCTCCAGAACTTTCCAGCTTTCCATACTGAAACCCTATTCCCCGCAACAACCCGTCCCCAAGCGCCTGGCACCCACCTTCGCCTCCCTGTCCCTGTGGGTCTGACTGGCCTGGGTCCCTCCCGTGAGTGGGTCGCATGCTGTTTGTGCTGTGGCTGGCTCATCTCACCGACCACGGTGTCCTCGAGGTCCATCCCTGTCACAGCAAGGGCCAGTTTGTTTTCTCCTTCTGGGATCGGGTACTGTCCCACCACATGTGAGGCCGCGTGCTTATCCGCGCGATCATCAGGGCCCCCGTGGTTGCTGCCGTGTCTTGGCTCTGGGGAGTAACGCAGTGAGCACGGGCGAGCATGTGTCTCTTGGGGACCTGGCTTCCAGTTCTTGGGGGCCAGTACCCAGATGTAGGCTTGCGCGGTCACGTGTAATTCTGAACATTCTTGAGGCGCCTCCCACTGTGCTGGTCCCACCGCAGCACACGGGGGGTCCGGCGGTCCAGCGGCCTGTCGCGTTGCCAGGAGCCACCCCCGTGGGTGGGAGGGGGTATCTCCCTGAGGTTCCTGCCGACGGGGGATGTGGAGTGTCTTCACGTGCCCGTCAGCCGTCTGTGCGTCTTTCTGGAGACCTGTGCGCTCGAGTCCTTTGCTTTCAGGGGGTCGTGTGCTGCGGAGCGCTGGGAGCTTGTGCCTTCTGGCCACTCCAGCCCTGTCCGTCCGGGGCTGGCAAGTAGCTCCCCGCTTTCTGCAGGCGGCCTTCTGCATTGCGGCTGTTGGTGCACGGAGTGCGAACTTCCATCACGTGCGGTTGGTCTGTTGTCCTGCCCCATGGGTCTTCAGTGCCCCGTCTAAGAGCTCATTGGTGCGGCCAGTCTCATGAAGGTCTTGATTTGTGCTTTTTCTTTTTCTTTTAAGATTTTATTTGTGTCAGAGTGAGGGAAGGGACAGAAAGAGAGGGAGAAGCAGGCTCCCGCTGAGCAGGGAGCCCAATGCGGGGCTGGATCCCAGGACCCTGAGATCATGACCTGAGCTGAAGGCAGAGGCTTAACCCACTGAGCCACCCAGGTGCCCCTGCTCTGTGTTTTGTTTTTTTGTTTTTTAATTTTATTTATTTATTTGTTTGAGAGAGAGCACAGTCAGGTAGAGCAGCAGGCAGAGGCAGAGGGAGAAGTAGGCTCCCCGTGGAGCAAGGAGCCGCTGCGGGACTCGACCCCAGGACACTGGGATCATGACCTGAGCTGAAGGCAGACGCTCCACTGACTGAGCCACCCAGGCGCCCCTGCTCTGTGTTTTTTTAAGACAGCGTTACTGAGTTCTCACACAGAGGTCTTGTATTTCCTTTCGGTTGAACTTGTACTTGGGTGAAGGACCCAGTTTCGTTCCCCTCCCTGTGGCCTTCTGGTTTTCCCAGCACCATTTTTTGAAGAAATTGGCCTTCCCCCAGTGAACATTCCGGAACTCTTACAGAATTTGGCCCTATGGAGTTAAGGGTTCCTTTCTCCAGCCCTGCTGGAGTGTTTCTAGGTGACTGTGTGCACCCCCGCCCCCGTGCCCCCTGTGTTCCTGGCATTTCATCCCTCCATCCTGTGCGTCTTGCCCGTCCTGTCCCTCGGCCTGAGTCACCCCGACAGGCAGATCCAGGAGTCTGCTGGCGGGCCCACAGTGCTGGCCTGCGGCCCCGCCGTCCTCATTCTCTGTCACACTCGCCCGCCTGTGGTCCGCTCCGTTCTGTAGGCCGTGGCGCAGAGCCCTCAATGATCAGAAACACTGTCTCTGTGGCCCCTTGGTCCGGCCTGCCCAGTGCTGGACCTGGCTCCCCTTCTTCCTTGGTTCTGGAATTTCTGACCCTACAGCGGCTTCGTGAGACGTCCACGGGTCATGCCTGCTAATTTCACCGTCAGGACGATGGCTCCGGCCCGCCTGCCCGGGGACGTCTCCTCCAGGGGCTCCTCGCCCTCTTCGAGGCTGCCCCAGTCGACAGCTGTGCCTCTGCCCAGGTCGTGCGCCCCGGCACACGGGCTCGTGGTTCCTGGTGTTTGTGCCCGGTGCTGTGCACGCTGGGCACACATGCTTGAGTTCATGAGGGCCTTTTTGTTCCAGGCTCCCCCCGTGGGGCTGCACTCCCCGACAGGAGCGATGAGCCGCCGGGAGGTGGTGAGGACGCCGTGGGCCCCGTCCTCCAGGTGGGTGCCTGGGCTCCCCGGGGGCAGGCGCGCTGGCCCCTCCCATGCAGCAGCTGGGAGGCCTTGAAACCGGGGCGGGGGTGGCCGATGGGGCTTGGGCTGCGCTGCTGCTCCGCGGCCCGGGTGTGCTCTCTGCTTGCCTCGTGGGGTGCAGGGCAGAGGAGACAGCATTGCCGGGAGTTCGCCTTGGGTCCTGCTCAGGGTCAGAGCCCAGCAGGAGCAGACGACTTGCTGGGAAGCTGTCAATGTTGGTTACTTGTTAAATTAGTGAGAACGAAGTGTATTGGCTTAAGTGACATCTGTCAAAACGAGCGTGACGCGTCTTCTTTCTGCCTGCTTTGACGTGGCTGCCGGAGGGTGTAGTCACAGAGGCTGCCCGGCCCGGGTGGTCCTCTCGCAGGGGGGCGGTGGCCCCAGGGGCACACTCGCTGCCTCGTGTCGCACACAGCGTTTGCGTGTGCAGAGAGGACTCGGGGAGGGAAGGATGCCTGTGCTTGTCCTTGGGGCCCATCGGAGGATCTGCACCTGGTCCGCACCTGGTTCCTGGGCCCTGGACCGGGAGGTGACTGGCGTCTGTCTCTGTGCTGCAGTTTGACTACGAGGCCGTGGCCGGCAGACTGTTCGCGGTGGCCAGTGAGCAGAGCACCCCTTCCCAGAACCGGAAGCGCCTCTACAAAGTGATCCGGAAGTAAGTTGCCCTGAAGGGGCAGATGACGCCCTCCCCTTCTCCTTGGAGTTGCTGTTGCTCTGCCCCACCCGCCTCCGCCCCACCCCCTCGGTGCCTCCATCCCGCCCTCAGAACCCAGATGGAGGGGCGGTGGTTGAGGGTGGTCCCCGGGGCAGCCAGCGGGAGGGCCGTGCCCCAGCTCGTGTGGAAGCTGCGACCCCGGTGAGCACCTGTCTCTCTTTTCAGGTTGCAGGACCTCGCCGAAGGTGAGCATATCAAGCCGAGATCCTGGCCCGGAGCCCCGTCCTCGTCTTGGGCGCACTGGCTCCCGTGGTTGCCCACCCCACGGTCCATCGCTGCCCAGGCGGGGCTCTCTCTTCGGGAGAGGGTCCTGGGGGGCTCTGCGGCTCGTCCTTGCCCCTCTCGGTGGCTCTTGGGTCCGGGTGTGTCAGAATCCCTGGGAGGCCCAACGCCCAGTGCTGGTCCCCAGAGCAGGGGCCGAAGAACCTGCGTGTCCCATGAGTTCTGTGGCCTGCCCTGTGGGTGGTCGGCAGTGCCGTGGACGTGGCCCTCCCGCTGTGAGAGGTTTTAGACACGGAGCACCACTGGGGGCGTGGTTGATGGTGTGAGCTTTCACGGCCGCCACCGTGGCTCTGCCCTCGGTGTTTTCCTGTCCTTGTCTCGTGTCCTCCCTCCCTCTGTCCCCACAAGGTCCTTGGGCGCTCAGGTTCGGTGTTTGTTGGTAACATTTTCACGCGTCGGTGTGCGTGAATACCGTGTGTGTGTGGTGGGTTCCCATGCACAGACCCCGTCGACGCAGAGAGCATCGCCGTGGGCCCTCTCAGCCTTAGCCTTTTAGGGAATCGGGGACGAGGTAGCGGGAGGGCTCCGGGACCTGGCTCTGGCTGGCGGCCCACCTCCTACACGGTCTGGAGCCGCTGGCGGCTGCGCGGGCCTGAGCACGGGGCCATGGGGCACGGAGTGCATGGTGGTGGTACCCGTGTGGCTGTTCGCGGCCCCGACGTGCACACTGACAACACCCACCCTGCCTTAGCTTCCTGACGGCCTGCTTTGGTCTGTAGGCATCTTCCCAGAGGAGGATGTACCGGAAAAAGCCTACAGGAATCTGCGAGATGAGGAGCAGGAGAGGAGGACAAAGAAGCGTTTGCCCAAAGCCAGGTCACAAAACCATCCAGGTAGGACGGGCGGCATGTGGCGCCGATGGGGCGTTGGTATTTGCGGGCTCTGCCTCGCTCTCCCCTTCCTTCCAGCCTGTCCGCAGCACTGTGGTTAAAGGCCTGCGGGGGCTGCCCTGCGCGCACTGCCCCACGGGGCCACGTTGCTGTGCAGATGGGCTGTGTGCGCGGGACCAGGCAGGGCAGGAAAGGGCTGCGGAAGAGGGACAGGTGTGGGCCCAGCCCTGGCTGAGAGCCCTCCTGTGTTTGCCCGCGTGTGCTTAACGGTCTCGGTCTGGGCTCTGCCCTTGGCAGGGTCTCCTGGCTTCACCCTGGTTCTGTTCCTGCCCTGGTCATCTCCGTCTGTGTTGGCTTAACGCCTGGGCCCTCGCTGTGCTCACTGGCCCGTCCCGTGACTCTGTCGTGCACCAGGGTGGTCCACTCCGTCCTGGGTTCGAGCCGGCCCACCCCTCAGTCTTAACCTTCGCAAGGCAGACTCACCTGTCAAGTCTGCCGGCCTGCTGGCTTTCCTGCGGGCTTGCCTGGGTCAGCCTGCCACGTCGGGAGCCAGCACTGTCTCACATCTCTGCCTGATGGCCGTGGGACTTGACATCCACACTGGCAGGGACACTCTTGTTGGCGGGGGTGGGCATGCTGCGGAGGCTGTCGGGTCCTCTTGCGTGTTCTCCGTGGGGTCCTGGAGCTGCGCCTGCAGTCAGAACGGAAGTGGGGTAACCAGGCCTTGACGGTGCCTCGTTCACGTGGCCTTGCTGTTTTAGGGAAAGGCAGGAAGGAGGACTCGTGTCCAGACCCGAGCTCCGGATCCAAGAGGAGGATGAGGCGGCGGCAGCGGCGGGGTTCGGGGGCTGAGCCCGTGGCGCCCCAGGAGCAGCGTGGGGGCCCAGGCGGCAGAGGGACTCGGAAAAAGAGGCGGCGGCTTCGGGCTGGGGCCAAAGTGAAGGGAGCCCGATGCCAGGAGCTACAGACCGAGCAGCAGCCACTGCGGAGCCGGAAGTGACCCCAGCAGGCCCAGGACCGCAGGGCCCTGTTCCTGAGACGGAGGACACGGACTCCCACGGCTCTCTGACACGCTGTGTCGGCAGGCGGTCGGGCCGCAGAGAGTGTGGACGCCTTGCTGACCTTGGTCAGGCCAGGAAGCCCCCGGAGACCCACAACTGCTTGGCAGACGGCCCTCCCTGGGCCGGGGCCTGGCCGGACGTGGGAGTGTCCGTGAATAAAGTGTGTGTGGCTCTTAGGAGCAGGGTGGCGGCCAGTGGTGTGAGCGGACAGTGCTGGTTCCCCAGTCGTGTCGGTGTCTCGGGTCCATCGTGTGGCGGAAACCGTTTCTGCGTGTGTCCGAGTCCAGGAGGAGGCGAGCGGTAGCTGTGGCTCTGTGGGCCTCTTCACAGACTCGCGTCCAGAGCCGTCCGTGAACCTGTTCTTGTGTCAGCCCCATGGCTTGGGGGTGACCTGTCCAAGGCTGGGGGGGCCCATGGCTTGGGGTTGACGTGTCCAAGGCAGGGAGGTCGGCTTGTGGGACCGGGAGGCAGAGACCCCAGTGCGCAGCCCCGCCGTGCCCCTCACGGCTCCCCTCAGCACCTCCAACCCTGTGTCCGCCCTGCTGTGGGTCCGGGGAGGGTACTGAGCCGAGCGCGTGCAGAGCCCCGGCGTGAGCGCGGGCGGCAGTGCTGCGTGGTTCCCGGGACTTCCGCGTGGTGCTGCGGTGCGTGGCAGGTCAGTGCCGTCTGGGTCAGCCGGCCTGGTCAGTGCTGGGCTGAGCGGTGCGGTGAGCCCAGCAAAAGGCCCATCCAGGCCTCAGCTGAACCCCGGTTCCGAACGCCTTGCAGCTTGTTGGAGGAGTGGCACTTGGTGGCCCCCTTTCTGTCACTTGGGTGGACAGCGCTGGGGCTGCTGGGGTGGGCTGGGCGTGGGGGGAGGCTTACTCATCTGGAGGTAGCAGTTCCCGTTCTCCAAAATGACCGGCACGCGTGGCACAGTGGGGGGCCGAGCCCAGTACAGCGCCCAGGCAGGTGGCCTGGCGGACGCGGCTGAGCCCCCGGGTCCTCCCCCCACCCCATCTTTGCCAGTGGCGCCCCGGGCCGGGGGTCCTGCTGCCATTCCTGCCATTTCTTCGTGTGGCAGGGACAGGATGCTGTATTGTTCTGGTTGTAATTTTTTGGTCAAAAACTTAAGGAAACAAGCGCACTGTAGAAATCCCCGAGAACACGGAAGTCCTGCCTGCTGTCCTCCGACCAGATGGCTTCCTGAGCGCTGGGTTCTAGGCCGTTCTCAGCCCACACTGTGGTCCTTGGCTCACCCGCTGTGCTGTGCGGACACCGTGACTGTGCACCAGCAGGCTGGGACGGCTTTGGGCCGCCCCGTGTCTGACCGGAAGTGTCCTCCGCCGGGTCATGCTCTCCTAGGGCAGAGCGCGGAAACCTCGGGAGGAAATCGAGGGTGACTGCCAGCCTCCCCATGGGAGAGCCTGTGTCCAGGAGCGAAGTCATGTGTATCTCCCCACGCATTCTTTTTCTAAAACCTTTTTATTCAGCTGTCACTCGTGTGCCTCAAGTCCCCGTGTCGCCCGAATGCGTCTGTACTTCTCAGTACGGTCAGAGCCGCATAGCCAGCGCCAGAGTCTGTGTTCGAGTGTTTCGTGCTGGAAGAGATGGCTGTCCTCGAGTTGTCCTCCCCTGGGCTCGGCCCGACGCTAACCCACCTCGTGTCTGTGCACACGTCCCGATCCTGGACTGTCACGTAGCCACGCAGGTCTTGCGTGTGCAGCTTTGCTCACGCGGCATGCTTCCAGGGTTCACCCGTGTCCCTCGCACACGAAAGGGTTTCGTTCCCCGTGTGGCTCTGTGATGCTGCGTTGTGTGGACACTCGGGCTCCCTCTGCCATCCGAAAGCCCCGCGCTCCTGTGAAAGCCTCCGTGAGCCCAGACGGCCTACGGCGAAGAAGCAAGTACTGTTGGTTTTCATGGGAAATTCCAGACCCTGAATCCCCGCTCGCCAGCTCTCTGATCCCAGGACGTGTTTGGCTAACGGACACACAAGTGTCGAGATCAGGCCCAGATGCTCAGCGACGCAGCTCAGTCCCGGTGACCGGGGGCTGTGATGCCGCAGGGGCTCCCCGGGCAGGAGGGGGCCGCACGCGCTGCAAACCCTCCACTGGACACTGTCCTCGCTTTCCCCCTTCGTCCCCCAGAGCGGAAACCTTCGGGTGTGCAAGGACAGGAAGGCCGGTGTTCCGTGAGCACGAAGTGCCGTAAGGCAAACTTGGACAAAGCGGGGGCACCCGGACCGGGGGGCCCTTGCCCACCCCTCGGTCACGGCCCTGCATGTGGGCTTCTGCGTGGACATGCCTTCCCTTCTCGGTCACGTAACCCGGTGCGGAATGCAGGGCCTGGTGGCCAGTGACCACGGTACTCGACGGTCCCCACCTCCGGGCGAGGGTTCCCTGTGCCGCCTACACCATAAGCCCTTGTGAACACGGTGGCACAGCTGGTCCGAGCAGACTGGGACGGCCCGGGAGTGCCCTATGCTCATGGCTGTGGAGAGCTCGCGAGGACCCCGCGGAGGGGACAGCGCTGGGCTGTCCCACCCTGCCCCGCCTGACCCCCGCGGATCTGGCCGACGGGCTCCAGGAGGCGACCGCTCAGGACCCTGGCTCAGCCGCTCTCCCCGTGTGCTGTCGCGAGGGGACATCCAGGGTGAGCCTTCAGGGAACTGCCTGTGAGACGGGAGCGTGACCTGCTGCGCTGAGGGTTACGCTGCCTCTTGTCCCCCGAATAACCCAGAACCCAGAGGAGTTGTCAACGTGATGACCTTTATTACCCAGACCGTTCGGGAGTCCCGTGCCGACTTGATGTCCGGCAGTTGGAACGACTCGGTGCGTGTTCTCCGAGTCTCTCACCCACGGCACAGCCATCGAGTCAGAGCTAGCCTGGGCCCCTCCGCGGTGTGTTGGGTGCTGCCCTCTGCGGCCCGGCGCCCCATGTGGGGCCGCCTGCATCCGGTCCTTGCACTTTACCCCCTTGAACGAGATCCTCGCACCTCTGCCTCCCACCCAGGACCCGGACGCCGGCGGGTCTCAGGCTGGCGATCTCACACGTCCCCACTGCGGGCCTCTGGTGGCTCCTTTGGGCTTGACGCAGGTGGCGCCCCTCAGTGGCAGTCCGGAGCGATGCTGGTCCTCTCTGTCCCGCCCGGGCCTCGGCTTCTCACTGACCCTGGCTCGGAGGGTTCTGGTGGACGTGGCCCTCTTCCCTTGGAGGTTGGCGGGGTCCATGCTGCGGGGCTCCCGAGCCCCAGGACCCAGTTTCTCACCAAGCTCCGCGGGCTCCTTGAGTGACTTGCGTCGCTGGCTGGTGGTTTCCTGTTTTATCTGCGGGTCGGAATCCGTCCCTGTGATTGTGTCTGTCGCATGTCCCATTTGGACCACTGGGTGATGGCCGGCTGGCTGCGCAGTGGGGGGGTGCCCGCTGGCCATCGCCTGTGCTGCAGTAGGAATCCTCCGCCCAGGACCAGCTGCCTCTCCAGGGGGCGGGAAGGCACGGCCCAGCCCGGCTCAGGAGGGGCTGCCGAGGGCACGGGTCCCCTGGGGTCTGTCTTGTTTTGTTCTGAAGCTGCTTTACCGGTGTGCCCGCTGGGCTGTCCCATGGCCTATTTAAAGGACAGCAGTCAGGGCTTCTCTGGCTCTGTCGCCGCAGCCCGTTCAGACATTTTCACTCATCCACAGGAGAAGCCCCATGCTGGGGGCCTCCTTCAACGTGGGGAGAAAGCCTGTGGGAAGCTCTTGGACCGGCAGGAGCCCCCAGCGTGGGGTGGCCGTGGGTCACGGATCACGGGGCTATGAGTTGATCGTTCCTTTGAACTGCTGAAAGGTCTAGAACAAACAGCTTTTGTTCAAAGTGACTCACATCCCAGTGACAAACGTCATTCACAGCTTTGTGGTCATTGGCCGCCCCGCATCAGGGTCTCTCCTGGACACGCGCTCTGGAGCTCTGCGGTTACCTGTGTGTTGGCACACACAGGCGGGACCGGGGCTTCCGTCCTGGTGCCCAGAGACTGCCGTGGTCTCTGGGCTACCAGCCCCGGGTCACCAGAGTTCCAGCCTTGTTCTCGCTGTGGCTTGCTGAATCCCCAGAGGGCTTGTGTCAGCCCTGGGGTTCTCTGAGTTGGCTTCTCAGCAGACACCACTGCGGCCTCTAAGTCCCTTCCACTTTAGTTAGCCACGACCAGGAGGGAGTCAGGTCTGGGCGGGGTTGGGAGGCAAAGAGATGCCCAGGCCAAAGAGAGGTCAGGGATGCAGCAGAGGGGGTCTTGGGGCTGAGGGCCGGCAGGCGAGGAGGGGCTGGGGTGTGGGAGGTTCACGCAGGGGAGTACCCGGCTGGCCAGGGCGGCTTGCCCCAGGCCCTCTGGTAGTGGGATTGAGGGTGGACTTGGGGACAGTCCTGCCAGCAGCCCCAGGTTGGGACGCTCTCCGGCCCATGGCTTGGGTAGTGCCAGCCTCTTCACACGCTGCCTTATTAAAAAAATAGTCTCTTAATCGCTAGGGGTCTGGCAGCAAAGGACTGTCCTCATTCCCAGCCCAGAAGTTCACCACGTGGACGGCAGGGAACAGAGAAGACCCAGCCATGGTGGACTGCTGCGTGGGCTGGAGGGGCGGATGCAGGGGGGCCTGTCCTGGGGCCCGGGCCCTGCGGAAGAAAGAGGAGGGCCCCAGGGGGCGTGCATGTTCTGTTCACCCACCCCCATCCGTGTGGGGACAGGCTCCCGGGCCCAGCCTGCAGCCTGTGAGGGCCAGCTACATCCCAGATGGGATGTTTCCTCAAATGACCTTTCTGCTGCGAAGAGAACGCGGCAGCCAGCCGACCCCAGCAGTGGGCAGGCTCGGAGACTCCGCTGAAAGGGGCCGCTTGGCTTGTGAGTTGGGCTGAGTCTCTTTCCCAAACCGGATTTGGCTGGAGGGAGCTGTGCCAGGCGGGGCCTTGTCTCGCGGCAGCCGCCGTTCCCCAGGCGCCCTGAGACTTCGCTCCAGAGCCCGGTCTCACGGCTCCCTGGCGGCTGCCATGGCATTGCCTCTCCAGGGGGGCTTGTGCTGCCCGGAGCTGCCGATCAGAGGACGTGTGCACACGGAGCTCGCATGCAGGCGGCTCTGTGCCTGCGGCATTGCCTGTGGGCGCGGGTCCGAGGCCAGCGTGGCTCCGCCTGTCTGTGCACGTGAGCCCCCTACTCACCTGCTGCCGTCCACGGGCTGCCGTCCCCACCGCCCTGCTGTGCCAGCCCTCCGTCCTCTCTCCCCACCCGTGTGCCTTCATCCTGTCCGTCGCCCGCCCTCGGCGGGAGAGACAGAACCGGGGCAGGGCTCTCTGTAAAGTAACTATTCCCACATGTGTGACCCTGTGGTGTCCTCTCTCCACGGCGTCCGCGCCTATGGCGCGGTTCTCGGTGGAGTAGCCTTGTTTGCATGGAGCCCTCTGTCCTTGTGTGGGTGAAGGGCCCAGTTGCGTGGCCTCTGGGGATGTCCCCTGGCCCCGATTCCCCCCACGTCCTCTCCCTCATACCCACACATCCCTCTGGGACCTGCCCCAGGGGGTGGGTGCAGTTCCCCCCACTGCCTCTGGGGGCGCCCGTGGTCCTTGGATGGCATCTCCGGTCCCTCCCGGCCCGGTCTCCCTCTGGCCAGTGGTTAAAGCCCCATCTTGTTCTTTTTCTTGAACACAGGGTTGGACCCTGCAGCTGTGGCCTTCTTGGCGCTGTCCCCGGTGCCCCGGGTGGGTGAGCAGGACTGGGTCTGTCCGACAGGGATGGTGCCTGCATCGTCACCCAGCCCGGTCAGCCCAGCGGCCTAGCTGGCCCCACAGGTGATGCCAGCGTGGGAGCAGCCACCCAGGCCCCTCCCTGCAGGTCCTCCACGCTCGTCCATCCCGGAGCCTGCAGACCTCTCACTGCCAGTGGCTGGGAAGCAGGCCCTGGGAAGATCGCGCATCCCTGCCCGGGGCGCTCCTGGCTGCCGCTGCCGACCTTGAAGGCAGAGCGTGGAGGCAGCCCTACACACTTGGCACATGGGCCTGGGAAATCTGTGGGGCCTGTGACTCCAGGGCTTGCGGCACATCCTACCTCTTGGAAGCTTCTAGATTCGTCAGGGCAGGGGTCGACAGTGCAGGCAAAGGAGAAGTGTGGCCCCTGGGGCCTATTGGAAGCCAGGTTTGGGGGTGGTGGCGGCGGGTGCCCCTGCCTGCTCACGGACCCAGCGCTCTCCTGTCCTGAGGGGAGTCAGTGGCAAAGATGTCCTGGTTCCTTCTCAGGTGGGTCCCTGACTGCCGCATCTGCCTGTGGGCCGGGGTCGGTGATCTCTGACCTCTCCACCCTCCACGGGGCTGTCCCCACTGCCACTGGCACCCCGTGTCTGGAGACCCAGGAGTGTGGGTGGAACCCCAGGCTGAAGGCTGTGGGGAACCAGTCTGACCTGCCCTCCTTTCCCGGGGTGGTGCAGTGGAGGTCCCGAACTTCAGGTCTTGCCCGTGTGTCCCAACCCCTGCCTCTGCCACTCATTTGCTCAGCTGGGGAGCCCGATGTGTTTGACAGGCCCCACACAAAACGCAAGGAGAGGGGGCAGCGGTGTGGCCCATGCACCCAGCCGGTGGGCACGCCCGGGTCCCTTTACAGTTTGAGGCGGGCCCTGGGTGGCTGTGCTGGGTTCTCGCCCACCACAGGGCCTGGCTCATGGGGGCACTGGGGACGGCTCCTCTCCTCTGCCCACCTCACTTTGGAACCTGCGCGGTGGGGCTCTGGATGATGACGTTCGGTTCTTTGCAGGGGCCTGTGCTCCCCGGCAGGGCCCTGGACCTTGGGGTGTCCTGAGCCCCCCACAGCCTGGCTTGCTGTCCCTCCCTGCGGTCACCCCCTTCCCTCTTGTTTCTTTTCTCTCTTCTCTCCGCTTTTCTCGATAAATGTGCATTCAGTGCTGCCATGTGGGGCTGGGACCGCACTGCCAGGGTCAGGGGTCAGGGCGCAGCCCACGGGCTCCTGCTCGGGTCTCCTGGGCTGAGTCGAGCTGGGGGCAGGGCTGCCGTCACAGGGGAGGTGAGGGGTCTCCGGCCCAGCCCAATGGCTGCTGGCAGAATGCGGTTCTCGGCAGCTGGGGGCCTGAGGCCTCTGTTCTTGCTGACCGTCGGCAGCTCCCGGCCGGTGCCTGCAGCCACTCCGCGCCGGTCCGCTCCTCCGTCCTCTCCTCTGCACTCCAACGTGCCTGATTAGGACAGGCCCACCCACTCTGGGGCCGACTGAGCACGTGCCACCCACAGCCCCCATGTCCAGGCCGCCTCCGTCCTGAGTCTTACACTTCAGAGCTTGGCCCCGTCCCTTTCCTGCCCCTGGAAAATTCCCTGCTCTGGGAGGTTTGCCAGAATGAAAGGGATCGAAAACACTGGCATGTGGGGGGTGGGGGCGGTTGGATTGACTAAGCCGGAGAGTGGCCCCAAGTTGCCTGGCCACCCAAACTGCCCCGCCTTGCCTGGCCACGCTGCGGATTTCTCTGGCCCGGGTCCAGGGCTCCTGGTGCCGGGCAGCGGGGCAGGGGCGGGAAGGGGGCGTTCTGGGTCACCTCATCACCCCACCTCGTCCGCAGCCTGGTCGCCCCGCCCCACGTCCGGTTTTCCCACGTGCTCTCACCCTGCGCTGCAGAGCGCCCTGTGGCCGGGGACGGGACTGACCCAGCTCGGGGTCACCAGCCCTCTGTGTGTCAGGGCGCCCTGGGAGCTCCTGACATGAGCTGCCTGGGCCGCTCAGGGGGCGGGGGAACGAGCGGGGAACCGCGGGCTGGTGGCTGGCCCGGCTCTCCCGGTGGCAGGTTAGTTCCTGGGCTGGCTCCTTTCCCGGCGCAGGTTTTGAGCTAATCTTTCCGGGGAGTGGATCCTGCCTTTCATGCCGGGGGGCCAGACCCCTCCTGGGGGCTGAGCCAGCACACCTCGGGGAACCCCTCGGGCTCACCCCAGGGCCTCATTTCCTTCGTGGCACTTGAGCGGCCTGGACCTTGCCCTCACCCCCTGGGAGGGAGGGTCGCTTTCGCTCTTGGCAGCCCTCCTGTTCGGTAGAACGGCGCCGTCTTGCGAGAAGGCTCAGGGTCACCCACGTGTGGAGAAGCCGTCCCCCTGCCCATTCTCCCTGCTGAGGTCTGAGGCCTACACACCCCACAGCTCCACTTCCGAGGGTCCCCTGTCCACGGGGCCACCCCCCACTTCTCTCAGCCCCACGTCCCCAAGGAAACGGGGCTTCCAGATCAGCCCCAACCCAAAGCGTTTTTTCAGAGCCCCTTTGCTTAGCACCGGTCTGAAAGGTGCCTCCTTCAAACCGACCTGAACCCTCTCTTCCGCATCTTTCCTGGGCAGGAAGCAAACCCGGCTGTTTCAGTGTTGGTTGGACTGGGCCCTGGGGGGGTGTCCCTGAATTTGTGTCGTGTGTGGGGACTTCTAGGAGGCAAGGCAGCCCTTCCGTGTGCTTCCCAGCCCCATGTCTGTGCAGCTTGCTGGACGGCCGTTGCTGTTTTCTCGTCTTGTGATTATTCATGTAATACGTTCTGCCTAGACGTGGGTCGGTGCTGTGCTGGGCTTCAGAAGGGACACGTGGCTTTGGAGTGCTCCGACTAGCCGAAGGCAGACTCAGGCTGGTGGGAACAGGAGAGGGCACTCGCTGGCCCTCGCTGGGGCGTTCTGGAGGTGGGGCAGGTCTCAGGTGAGGTCACCGCTGTCAGGTCCCTCTCCCTGCTCAGCCCCCCGTGGCTGCTGTCCCTTCACCAAGTGGCTGTGCTGGGCCTCCGCTGGCCCTCACTTGCCGGCTTGGAGACGCTCTCTCTGGAGGGGGGGCCTTGCTGATGGCCACCCAGTCCCTTCCACGGGACCTCCGGGCCCACAACATCTGAGTGGGAGGTACCGGGTGGGGTGGGGTGGCTCGTCCAGTCGGGGCTCCCCCACATGGGGTTTCACAGCAGGAAGCGTAGTCTTTCCCTGTCCTTGGGGTAAGCTCCCGACGGGCGAGGAGTGGTAGGCGGCGCCGCTGATGGCTGGCCGCAGGTTTTCTGCTCGGCTCAGGGCTTGAGCTGAGGCTGCTGTTTGCTAGGGCTTCCCAGGAGGCCTGGGAGGGAGGAACCCGGAGCCGCTCTCCGCTGGAGGTCAGCTTTGGGTTGGGACTAGAACCTGTGATGTGTCGGCCAGGCACCCGGGGGGGCCTTGCCTGGGTTTCTGGTTGCCATGGGAGGGTCCTGTTCTCTGTGAGCCGGACTGAAGCCTGCAGCCCCTGTGGGCATGGCGCTGGCCTGCAGCAGGCCGGGGCGATCCTCGACCAGGTGGCTCTGGAAGCAGAGCCCGAGTCGGGATTCTCATCCCGCTGCCCTGAGAAGGTGGGAGGGCAGAGAGGGGTAGCCGGGACGTGGGCCCGGCCGGCGCATCATCTGCCTGCCCCCCCCCCAGAGCTCCGGAGCACCAGTGAGCCTCAGAGCCGGGCCCATCCCGAGGCTGGGTCCTGTTGTTTGGACTGGTCCCGTCCCCGCCCCGGTTCCATCACTGGCTGTGACATGGGCAGGACCGTGGTGAGGACGTTTGAGGTATGGGGGCCGTGCCGGGAACGGGGTGGAGGGTGCCAGAGGCGGGACCGGCTGTAGGATGTGTGGGGTCCTCTTTAAAGTCAGGCAGAAGTCACCTGGGGGGCACCTGGATGACTCAGTGGGTTAAAGCCTCTGCCTTCGGCTCGGGTCATGATCCCGGGGTCCTGGGATTGAGCCCTGCATCGGGCTCTCTGCTCATTGGGGAGCCTGCTTCCTCCTCTCTCTCTGCCTCTTTGCCTACTTGTGATCTCTGTCTGTCAAATAATTAAAATCTTCAAAAAGAAAAAAAAGGTGGCACCTGAGTGACTCAGTCGGTTAGGCGTCTGCCTGCAGCTCAGGTCAGGATTCCGGGATCCGGGATCGAGGCCTGCGTCGGGTTCCCTGCTCAGTGGGGAGCCTGCTTCTCCTTCTGCCTCTCTTTTTCTCTCTGTGTCCCATGAATAAAATCTTTAAAGTAAAATTTTAGAAAATCTTTAAAATAAATACATACATAAATAAAACCATGCAGAAGTAACTTACGGGGCCTCTCTTTAAAATCACGAAGGATCGTGAGGCGGTGACTACAGGGCATTGGCCGGAGTGCAGGCCCTCTGTGCGTGGGCCCTGGGACGGGAGCTGCGTGCCGGCTGTGCCGTGGACTCTCCCTGGGATGGAGCCGCCGTCTGAACCTCCGCGGAGGGCCCACCACGCGCCAGGCTCCACTGTCCGGGAGTGCACGTTCCCGTGGAGGAAGAGCTGGGCTTTGGGGCCGGTGGCCCGTTGGGTGTGGCGGGGGAGGCGCATTCTGGGGCGGTCACCTTGGCACACACACCGGAGGGGGCGGAGCCGTGAGCCAAGCAGGTGTTTGGGGCGCTGTCCTTGGCCGGGGGCAGCCAGCAGGGAGGGGCGGTGTCGTCTGCTCGGCCTGTCTTGACCTACGCGCGGAGCCAGGCTGGAACCGCGGCCCGAGACCAGCTGCGGCCCAGACCTCCTGAGGCCTTGCGGGGGCGTGCGGACACCGTCTTCTCCGCTCGTTCTTCTGTGTGTCTGCGTCCTCCCCCCCTTCTCGGGGTGCCGCTCCCATCGGGTTAAGACCCAGCCGGTGACCTTGTTTTCACCGAACCACCTGTACCTCCCAAGCACAGTCGCGTTCTACGGTGCTGGGGGTCAGGACCAGGACCTGCGAGTTTGGGAGACACGCGGTTCAGTCCCCAGCGGGCGCTGTGGTCTGCGGAGCGGGCCCAGAGGTCTGCGGACCGAGAGCTGCGTACGTCAGGAGCCGTCAGGAAAAGTGCCTTTGCTGCCGCAGCGATGGCAAAAATGCTAATGTGTTTTTCAGCGACTTTCTGGGGGTGGTTGTCCCCTTTCTAGCAGGGATCAGGCTGCAGATTCTAACACAAAACGGACGGCGGTTCATTTTGTGGAACTCTGTGTCCCCAGACCACAACACACCTTACGTGACCGGTGCCGTGACTTGCTCTCCGCAAAGCCCAGCAAGTGTTCTCCGTTCTAGTGCGGGTGCACCTGAATCGGGGAGGGCCGAGGGAGACAGAATCCCAAGCAGATTCCCCGCTGAGCGTGGAGCCCAACCCGGGGCTCGATCCCACGACCCTGAGGTCATGACCTGAGCCAGAATCAAGAGCCAGACGCCTAACCCTCAGAGCCACCCAGGCGCTCCCCAACCTTTTATTTGAAAACACCGGGCAGCGTCCGTGTGCGTGGGGCGGGGGGGGGGGTGGGTCTCCCCACATTCTAAACGTCCGCAACAGCCCTGTGTCCCAGAGCTAAGAAAGCGGAAGATGAACTGTCACGAGGAATTCGTTTCATCTCAGGGTCAGAAGAGGAAGGAACAGGCGGGACAGTCCCCACCCCTCCACCGTGCTGCCCCCGCCCACCCCAGGGTCTCTCCCTGCCATGCGTGACCCACCACGCCGTGGGCAGGTGCAGCATGGGAGCCGCGACCCCGAGGGTGACTTAGTGTCCTTCCAGTCACGGGTGCCATGTTGGCAGTGCGGTGCGGGGCCCCGGCCGGCGCTCAGACGGTCAGCGAGGAGGCCGCGTGGACTCGAGCTGTCACAGGGGTGTCAGACGTGCACGTCGCGTGACGATCAGGAGGGAGCACGTCACCGAGGACTTCGGGAGGGTGCTGGGGACCCTGTTGTCCTTTGGAAAAGGATTAATGAAGGGCCAGAGCCACACCCTGACCCTGCCCTTCCCATCCAGATGCTCCCAGACCCGCCCCAGCGGGAGGAGGGCCGAGTCGAGGCGGGCGGCTTTCTTCAGAGAATCAATGGAGGAAGGAAGCGTGGGCTCCATCGCGCAGCCCCGACTCGACCCGAGGGTCCCGGTGATGGACACCAGCGGTGCTGACCCCACAACAAGCAGACAGATGGGCCTCCTGGTGGAGGACACCACCACCGGCGACAGAAGGACGTGTCCAATGACATGAGGGGGACCACAGGACGGGCCACTGGTCCTTCAAAGAAACTGCGGAAAGGGGGAAGGTGAAAATCCCATTTTCATGGCTTTCCCTTTATTGTCACCTTGTAGGGATTTAGAAACGAGATGTTTGAAAAGCCAAACATTTATGCGGGACCAAAGTAGATTATTTGGTTATATTGTAAAACTGAAATCATTTTAACTATAAGTCATCTCGTAGTTTACGTGAACAGAAAGTGTTTAAACCCATGCAGAATGTGCTGTTGTCCCAGGCCAGGCCCTCGGTAACTTACCCGTGCTCTGTGCACACTCCTGGTGGTCTCTGGGGTACAGGGTCCCCCGACGCAGGGCCCTGGAGGGAGGGTTGGGCCCTGCCAGGCAGCCTGCTGCTTCCAGACCTGACCTGCAGAGAAGCGCGTGCATTCTCACCATTGGGTGACCTTCACCCTCTCTTCCCTGTGGTCGGTATCAGCACCCCGGGTGCTGCTGGGACGGCCACTGTGCACCTGACCCTACGGGCCATCATATAGGGCGTGTGTGTTCGAGTCTGTCCGCCCCAGAAGCCAGGGGGAGAAGACCGCTCAAAGGCAGCATCTGGCTTCCTCCTGGTCACAAGGGGATCCCAGCCGGGTCAGTAGCATGCTGCAGCCCCCGGGGGCGCCCCCCTGTGCTCCCCACCAAGCAGTGACCATCCTGACTTGCACAGTTATCACCGTCTGTGTGTCTGAATAGGGTCCCGGCCCATGCACGCCTCCTGGAACCTCCAGTGTGGTCAGTCATCCCCGTGATGATTCACAGCGTCCTTGTGCAGGTAAAACACAACCTAGGAACCACCATTCGTGGCCTTGAGGACACTCGCCTGCACGGTCCTTGCATCCCATGGCCATGTGTGCCCACCACCCCAGAGAAACCCGCACCTGCCGGCCGGGGCCCCCGATGCTCTCGCTGTCTCCACGGACCCATCTCTGCTGCGCAGTCTTGTGGACGGAAGCGCACTCCGTGACCTTTGTGCCCGACGTCCCTCGCTCCGCGGTGTGTCCTGGAGGCCCATGCACGTCATGGCGGGGTCAGTGCCCCTCCCCACCGCACCATGTGGGTGCTGTTTGAGCCTTCATTTGTCAGTGACACTTGCTGTGAATGTGGCAGCTCTGGTGTCCCCCGTGCTCCTGTGCTCTGGGGTGACCCCACGGAGCTTACTGGGAGCCACCAGACCGGGCCCGACTCTTAGCTTCACGGTGCCGTAGCTCTTCTTACCGTTGATTCGGGAAGCCTGGCCCTTGGCCTCAGGGTGTCCCACAGCCGGGCCCGGCGGGCTGTGTCCTTGGGGTGCGGGGGCGGCCTCTGTCGAGTCCCGCTGCCTGTGCGCTGTAGGTGTGTGTGGTCCGTGGCTCAGAGCGAGGCGGAGCCCCCGTGGGTTCACACAGCCCTCCCCTCGCCGGAGAGCTGCCTGGACGGCCCGGATTGCCCACAACCCCCCATCTGCGCTGCTACGAGCGGCCGGGACACATCCTCCCTGGAACCAGCAAGGGGGTGGGCAGCATCAGGGCCTTGACCCGGGGACCCTGGGGCCTGGCAGACACAGGGCTTTGGTGACCTCACAGGGTGAGTGTGGCTGGGGCGGGGGCCGAGACTTGTGTACAGACGCGTTTGTGTTCGTTCCCGGCTTGGGTCCACAGGGACACGCACACGCTTGAAGTGCAGGAGGAACGTGGAGTGTGTGCAAGTGTGTGTGTGTGCGGGACAGCTGGCCGCCCCGCACTCGCCAGCCCGCCCGTCATGGCTGCAGGGGCGTCTGGGCAGCACATGGAGGCTCTGCTCTGTAACTGTGGCTTGTCCTCTTCCCCGACTCTGACACTTGCTGCCCCCGTGCCTGGCGTCTGCCCAGTCCCTTTCTGCAGTGGGTTTTCGTCAGAACCTCCGGGACAGCGGACCCGACCTTGGTCCTGCAGGGAAGCTGTCCCGCTGGTGCCCGGCACAGGTGAGGGCACCCGTCTCCCCGGGCCTTGTGGGTGCTGGGCCCTGGCTAGCCTGGGGCGCGTGGTGGGCCTCACGGGGTCCTGCGTTTCCGGGGAAGCGGAGCCTTCTTCACGTGCCCGGGAGCTCTGGCATTCCCCCCACTTTCCGGTGGCGCCATCTGCCCCCCACGTGGCTGCATCCCCCAGAGGGTGCGCATCGGAGGCCGAGTCCAGCAGACACCATGATCGAGGGACGTGCGCGCGGGGCGTTCTCTCAGACCCAGGCCGAGGGGACGCCACGAGCTCTGCCTCGGTTTCCCCCGGGGGTGGCCCTAGGAGTCGCCTGGGTCCCGTTGGGGTGGATGTGGTGGGGAGCGGGTCACAGAGCTGCCGCCTCTTGGCTCCCTGGGGCCTGCCGTCCTCAGGGCTCTGTCCCAGCACCCAGGACAGAACCCCAAGGGAGGTTTTGCCGGAGGCGCGTGGCCGTGAGCGGGCGTGGGTGCAGGCGCAGGCCAGTGACGTTCAGGTGGAGTCCGGACGAACCGCTGAGGCAGCCCGCAGGGTTCCGGAGGGTTCCGCCTGTGGGAGCGCTCCCACTCACGCGTGGCCGCCGCGTAGGGCCTGGAAGCCCGTGGCGGGGGTGGGAGCGGGCTGGAAGGGAGCCGAAGCCCAGCAGCGGGGCGCGGGGGGCACGGGGAGGGGCGCGGGGCGTCCGGGCGAAGTGCTGCAGCCCCTCGAGGACAGGGTAGGGCTGATGAAAGGCGCCGTCCCAGGGTGGCACAGGGCAGGGTCTCAGCTCGGGGGCTCCCTCAGGGGGCACCCACGACAGCCAGAGCCTGGGAGCTCGGGGGCGCTGGTGAAAAACTGTGCCGTGCCGTCCCCTGCCGGCTGGCCCGGACTCTCCTCGCGTCCGGACACCCTCTGCTCCGACCACAGGCGGGGAGACGTCTCGAGGTTCCCCCGGGTGCTCCCAGGTGCCCGAGGTTCTCGACGGAAGCGCGGTCTGGGGACCAGCCTCACGGGGTGCAGCATGGCAGGGAGGTGGCCGTGCAGCTACGGCCTCTGTCAGCTCGTGCTCTGCCTGTGTTGCCTGGCGCACCGTCCCCCACCCCACGGCAGCCGCTGTCCCAGGTGTGGTGGGCCCACGCAAGGTGGTGGCCCCGAGGGCCAGCCTGTGTGCTCCCAAAGGCCCCTCCGGGGGCTCCAGATCCCCACTGCAACTCAGGCTTCCTCCCCTTGTGCTGCCTCCTGGCCGTCCCTGGCGGGAGGGCTCCCAGCCCCTAAGAGGACAAGGCAGGCCCACTGCCCTGGCCCTGGCGCTTCCTGGCAAGTGACTTAGGGTGAAGCAGCACTCGGGCGTAAGCAGGGGGGCTGCCCTGCCTGCTGGTGGGGGCCGGCCCGAGGCAGCCCGAGAGCCAGACCCCGTCTGCCCCGCGGGACCGGCAGCAGGAGCACTGCCTCCACTGCGTGAGGACTCACTAAATCGATGCGTGTAGAGGGCGGACCGGCCTGCAGGTGCCGAGCGGCTTGGGCAGGTGTTGGCGATCCCACGACCCCACGACCCCACGTTGTGTGGTGTTTCAGCCGGCTCGTGCGTATGGCCCGCAGCCGACCTCCGAGCTCTGGGAGCAAGTCAGCAGGTGGCCCTGGCGTCAGCGGTATTGGAATCGAGCGGGTGGCCGGGAAGCTTCCGGAACCTGTGTGTGCCGCGAGCCGCCCTCCTTCCCTGGTGACAGGGCTTAGCAGAGGAGCGGTGCGCTCGCCCCTGGGATGCGATGCAGCAGTTTATTTAAAGGAAGTTGTATTTTTGGAGAGGCCTCGCAAGTACACTCGCCTAAGAGAGAAGAGGCAGTTTTATCGCAAACCCGCCCGAGGCAGGAGGCCCGTCCGCAAGGCTCCAGCCCATTGTGCTCTCCCGCGCCGCGCAGTGTAGAGGCGGCTCCACAACAGTAATTTGTGTCTCTTAAGTAGTCGGCGGCTATAAATAGTGGGACAGACCGAGCTGGGAGCCGCGGGCAGCGGCGGAGGTGCTCGGAATGGCAATTAGCTCGCCCGGCGACTCCCTGTGGAGCCGGGTGATCGCGGGAAGGGACGGGCAAGGGCCAGATGCTGTGTCCTGCTGTCCGGTGGAGGGTCCCCCGAGCCCCTTCTGCCCTCTAAACCCTCCCGGGCCATTTCCAGGGAGGGGGCAGCTGTGGCTCCCGCCCACATGCTCTCCCCAGGGCCCAGAGAGCCACGCGGCTGACATGCACACTGGACACAGGGAGGGCACAGCCTGCAGCCGATGCGTGGTGTGCCCTCCACACCAGGCAGAAGGAGGAGCGCCGTCCACCTTCTGCCGGTTCTTGCCCACGGGAGGATCTGACCGTCTGGGGCTCTGCACGGCAGGGAGCCGGGGAGCCCGCGTGTGTGCGCCTCCCTGTTCGCCCACAGTGGAATGGCCGCAGGGACCCCGGGAGGCCCCTACTCAGACCTCGCAAAGACCCTGCCGCAAGGGTGGCTGGAGGGTGGGGAGCCCTTGTCCGTCCTGCTGCCCTAACCCCAGGGGTCAGGCTGCTGTGGACCTGGAGCTACAACAAGCTACAACTGGGCCGTTATCTTCCCGGCACATCGGGTGTAGTCGGGTGTAGTCGGGGTCACAGAACGGCAGCCGCAAGGAGCTGGTGTAGACGAGTCCAGGGACGAGCGAAGAGGCCTCTTTTATGGAGAAGGCGGGTGGGGCTCGGCTCAGGCTGTTGTAAACAGAAAGTCCATTGGAGTAAACCTGGAGCTGGGTGTGTACTGGCCTCTCATTGGCTGGGCTGTTGCCAGGGAGGAGGAAACCTCCCTCCTCTCTGGGGAGTCAAGGGCTAGCCCGGGTGGCCTCCACCTGCGAGCTGTGTGTTCTGAGGTCGGCTCTGCAGGTGCGGGCGGCGGCGGGAGGGGAGCTGCTTCTGCCGCCTGCAGACCCCATCTACCGGTGTCCCCGTGTTAAGGACCCCAGCGCCCATGCGCGGGGCTGGGCCGGGGGAGGGCAGTGGGAAGAGGCATCTGGCCAGGGCCAGCTCCTGCCTGTATCTAAAATGCCCATATTTTGGGCGCCTGGGTGGCTCAGTGGGTTAAGCCGCTGCCTTCAGCTCGGGTCATGATCTCAGGGTCCTGGGATCGAGTCCCGCATCGGGCTCTCTG
Organism: Neogale vison; assembly: GCF_020171115.1. Taxonomy (NCBI): domain Eukaryota; kingdom Metazoa; phylum Chordata; class Mammalia; order Carnivora; family Mustelidae; genus Neogale; species Neogale vison. The sequence continues at coordinate 2,278,596 of NC_058096.1, read as the reverse complement.
CTCAGCGGGGGCCTGCTTCCCTTCCCCTCTCTCTGCCTGCCTCTCTGCCCACTGTGATCTCTCTCTGTCAAATAAATATAAATAAATAAATAAATAAATAAATAAATAAATAAAATGCCCATATTTTGTTCATTCGTTTTCTGTTTGACGTACTAAGATACCGAACTAAAGGACTCGTCATCTCAGCTGCTTGAGGTTTTGGCACCACCTTCAATATTTTGTTCCCGTGAGCGAGGCTTTCCTGCCCGGTCTTGCCTGCCTGACTCTAGAGGACCCGGGGCTGACCTGCCCCCACATGGCTGTGCCCTGGGGCTTGCTGGAGGGGGCAGGGCCGGGAGAGGGGACCCACCCGGGGCTCTCCACCCTGCAGACATGCGGAGCGCCTGGACGGTTGGGGAGGGGAGCCTGCAGTCACCCCGTCCCCCTGGGGCGCAGCCAAGGTTCCTGTCCTTAGAGGCCTGTCCCCGCTTCAATGCTGAGCTAATGAGTTTTATTGCCTAAGAAGTGAAAATACAGCAAAAATACAGCAAAACAAAACCTAAAGGGCTGCCTCATGGGGGGAGCAAGCAGAAGCAGATACGAAGCAGGCAGACAGCAGAACTGGTTTCTGGTTTTTCCTGCCTCAAGCTCGTCTTTGGTTGCCAAAAGCCAAGGAGCGTAGAGGGCCCAGGGCGTGAGCCCAGACCCTGACGTGAGTGTGCGTGTGAGCTTGAGAGCATGTGCAGCTGTGAGCCTGAGCCCGTGGCCTGGAGGTGTGTGCACACATGTGAGCCTGAGCACGTGAGCGTGACCTAGTGTGAGCGCGAGTGTGTAAGTGTGTGTGTGTGTGTGCGTGTGACACGCAGTCAGCTGGACAAGTTTCTGGAGAATTAAGCTGAATAGAAAAAGTCAACCCCCAAAGTGCACATGTGGGATTCTTTCAAGAAAATGTCCTTAAAATGCCGAAACCATGGGGCCAGGAAGGACATGTGGTCAGTGGTTGTGAGTAAAGCGGGTGCGGCTGTGGGGGGGGCACACCAAGGGGGGCATCCTGACCGTGACCCTGTGTGACGGTTCTGCGGGTGTTACCACCGGGCACCCAGGAACGGGCATCTGTTACTTCTGATAATGGCACGTGAACCTACTGTTCTCTTAATGTGAAGTTTGTTTTTATTTATTTATTTTTTGGGGGGCGGGGGCAGAGGCAGAGGGAGAGAAAGAATCGGAAGCAGACTCCATGCCCAGCGTGGAACCCAACACGGGGCTCAACGCCATGACCCTGAGATCGTGACCGAGCCACAGTCAGGCATTGGACGCTCAATGGTCTGAGCCCCCAACGCGCCCCTCAGAACGGGAAGTTGAACAGTAAAGGGTGGCTGGCGGGACCAGGGCGGGTGAGGCTGCGCAGGCGTACCCGAGCCTTCCTAGCGAGGCCCCGTGGCTGCCCTGGGGCAGGCCCTCCGTCCTGCTCCGAAACCTGCCCGCCGGAGACATGGCCTTGCTTGCTGAGACGTGCCCCCCCATAACAGGCGTCTTCTGGCCAGAGATCAGGAAGATGAGCCTAGACATTTGTCACCACCTCACTCTGCCTGGCTCTCTCCGTGACGCCTGCCGCCCGCGGCTGTGTTTCAGCATTGTCATCGTCTCTCTGGCGGAGCAGGGCGATCAGAAGACAGCCACGACCCGGCTCCTTTGCACACCCGAGAGGTCTGGCAGCTCCAGAGACAGCGCACCAAATCGTTTATGTTTAATCTTTTCTTTCCTTCGGTTTGTCGGCGTTCCGCGTCGACTTCAGTTGGACTTTGAGTGTGTTTGCCCGGAGGGGCGAGCGTGTGACTGGGCCAGCATCAAGACGGGGAGCGGTGCTGGCGGAGAGGGCGCATCCCCTGCCGACCTTGGCCGTGCACCTGGTGTCCTGCTCCCCGGCTTGGCGGGGGGGGGCTGCCCTCAGTGGGACCCTCCCTGAGTCCTCGCCGGCAGGCGTGTGGTGCCCACCACACACAGACCATCCAGGGGACCACGTGTCTCCCGGCTGGTGTCTGACTTCACCGAGTCAGCACCCTGAGCGGACCGTCTCAGGCGCCCAGGCACCAGCGCGAGCTGCCCTGCATTTTCCCTTCAGATTTAGCTGATGCGAGAAACGGATGGAGCCAGAGACTCGCCGGGGACCACACGCAGCAGACGCCAGCACAGAGAATTTCAGCCACGGCGCTGGCAGAATGAAATACCAACAAAGCGAATTCCCTTCTCTGATCTCTCCTGGTGGCTCGTGGCTTAATCTGCTCATTTCTCCCCATTTATTTTCTTCTATTTATAAGTTGCCGGCGCTGTGTAATTTCATCCGGTTGCAGTCGCAGAGAGGAATTGAGAATTTCATTTTCGAACTGTCAGTAGAACAAGAATTAGTGTCCTCTGGTCTGACTGCTCTGTGTTCTTGGGGCCGAGCTTGGATGGCAAGAGCTTTCCTTGCACTACTGGGCCCTCCCTGTGTGCATTGAGAAGGGGTTGTAAAGAGGAAAATACAGGTTTTAGAATGAAAAGTCCAACACTTGGCTCTAGAACTTTAACCCACTGAGCCACCCAGGTGCCCCTTGGCTCTAGAACTTATCGGCTATTTAGACTTGGGCTTCCCGATCTCAAGGTCACTTCATGTCACAAAATGGCTACCAGAGCTCCAACAGTCATAATCATATTCCAGGCAGGAATAAGGAGAATGAAGTAGGGACGAAAGAGAAAGGACTCCTGTCTCGGCGGAGGCGCCCTCTTTAAGGAACACTTCTAGAAGTCCCAGCCCATCATTCTAATTTGTTCAGTAGCCCCTCTCTGCCAGGGGAGCTGACAAGACATCTCTAGAGCCGCACAGCCAATCCTGGGCTTGGGTCAGGAGGGAGGAGGGGAGAGTGGGTGTGGGACACGTGGTCAGCGCTGTCCCTGCTGACGGAGGCTCCCCACTCAGCCCCTGACCGTAGCCCTCGCTTGTTCTGTTCATGGCACAAAGCAGTTTGTAGCTGTGGGTTTTATCTGTGTCCCCATAAGAACGCAAGCCCCACGAGTATGGGGGCTGGGCTGATCGATCCCCCAGCCCCGGCTGCCGTCGGTCCACAGCAGTGCAGTTTGGAGTGCACTCCACAGAGTGCAGGGAGAGGGTCTGAGCCCTGCCTCCCAGGGCAGGTGAAGGGACCCCCCACCCCGGATTCAAGCCCACCTGTGGAGGAGCACAGGCCTCACTGAAACCCACCGACCGCCCCAAACCCCCACTTTGGCAGAAATGCGTATCTGGCCCATTATCCCGGCGGTTAGAGAGGCGGGGCCTGGAGTCCGTGGGGGCCCGTCACTCCTGATAGGCCCCGGCCCTGGGGAGGGGGTGCGCGGCCTGCAGCGCGGGGTCCGGAAATGAGCAGTCCGCCTCCTCGCCTTGTCTCTGCCTGTGAAATTCAGCTTCGCGTTTCAAGTAATGGCAGGGGAAGGCATGAGGCTTTAAATTACCAAGTTGTGTTTATTGGGGAAAGAACTCCTTCCCTGCCTGTCTTCTCGATTTCTGAAAGGAACCACTTTTCAAAATAGACTTCAACATTTTTGCTTTAGTCGTCTGTTTGCCCCTGTGCGAGCCTTGGCCTGGCTCAGACTGGGTGCTAGGGTTGCTGGAATGGGACGGGGCCCCATCTGCTGGGCTCTGAAGGGGCTGTGGGGACCAGCCAGCCACTGTACCTGGGAAGGGCAGGGGCGGGAAAGGCTGAGATGTGGGCGAGGACCCGGCAGGTCTCTGTGGACGGAGCAGGACGGAGCCACAGTATTTCCATTTGCCAGAGTCCCGGAGGCTTAGGGCAGAGGGACCCGGCACCCCAGCAGGCAACAAGGGAGCGGCCCAGATCACCCAGCGTCGTCTCCTGTGGGTGGGGGTCCTGTTCCCGCCCGATGCTGAGTGGGTCTGCCCCAGGCTTCCGGTGTCAGGTCGCCCCAAACCCCCGCAGGCCGGGCCTCCTCATCACGGAGCGTTGGGGCGATCACGCTGCCCCCAGAAACAGGGAAAGCACATGACCCAGCGGCAGGCTCTACTGTGAGAGTCAGCTTCTAGAGCCTTACCTGCCTGTGCCCCCTGATGGCTGTGGGAGTCCACGCCTCCCTCAAGGCCCCAGGCTTGTCCTCGGAGGCTCAGGGGCCTGCTGCCCTCCTCCTGGCTGTGCCCGTGTTCCCACACGCAGCGACCCCGTGCACTGACCCCCGAAAACAATTTTCTCCCTGCTTTCAGGCTCCAGGAGGAGTGCTGTCCGGAACGCCCTCCCCCGGGTGGTTCTGTTCTCAGGGGGCTTTGGGTGGAGTGAGCTCCTGTTTTCTGAAAGGCAGACCCCGGGAAATGGCTTGTGAACTGCACGGAGTCTTAAGTAAGTGGGACCCACGGGGCGGTCCAGGGGTTCATCCTCCAACCCGAAGCACCAGGTTTGGCTGACCCCTGCCCTCCCCCTGAGACCTTGATCTCAGGCGGGGTCTTTTGTTGTTCTTCCAGAATCCTCTCAAGGTTTGTTTTTGCTGTCTTCTCTGCAAATGAGGAAGCAGGTCAGACAGAGGTCCTGAGCTGTCCAAGGTCCCTCTGGCCATCAGGGGCACAAGCTGTCGCCGTCCCTCCCGCAGCCCGTGGGGCAGGAGCTCCCTGGTGACTCCAGCTGGGGTCTGCCACCCACCCCCAGGGGCCGGAGCGGATCCACTGCTCCCTGAGGCTGACTCTCGGTCTGTCCCCAGGTGACCTTGGCCTCTCCTTCATCTGGGGCAACATGCTGGCCGCGGTCGGGAGCCCGTGGAGACTCCTGCAGGAGCGCGTCCAGGCTGAGCCCCACCGAGCCCTCCGGCCTTCCTTCCCCCGGGGGGTCTGCTCTCTCCTGGGACCCTTTCCCAATCCTGTCGTGAGACTCAGGACAAAACTGGCTCGAAGCGGTTGGGTGGGGAGCAGTGTCTCGGGGATGCACCCCCCTCCCCTTCCCCCGGCCTGTGCTCCTGGAGCCCCTCGCCCCTGCCCTCTGTTCACTCCTGTGAGCCCTCGTCCGGCCCGCCGTCCCCAGCCCTGCCCGAGCCTCGGGCCCAGAGGGTTTTTCCTCTCCATCCGTGGTGCACTTTCCCAAGGAACCCAAAATGTCTGTTTCTAGAAGCGCTAACATTCGAGAGCTGTGGATGACTCACGTCTCAGCCAATGTCTCCCTCCTCGGCGCCCACGCCACGGGGCCTATTTCTAGCCACTGGGTTGCACGCGGCGCTCAGAAAACGGGCTGGCCTGTGTCACCTTCTTAACCAGACAGTCCAGCCACCGGTTTGTCCTGACTTCCACGTGGGTTGTCCGTGGCCCGGTCCCGGAAGGCCGGTGTCCCTGCTGACCGAGGCGTGTTCTTGTCCAGCACCGTTCGCCCTCAGTTTCTGTGTGTTCGACTGTCCCTGAGGGTTTAAGACGCGTGTTTGGAGTCTGGACATGGGTCCCGGCAGCATGTCACGTCTGCGCCCTGTTTTGGGTCGTGCGCACCCTCACAGGGGCCACGGTGGCCCTCGGCATTCCTGCCCTAGAGACGACGACACTGAGGGTCAGAGTGGTCACCTGGATTAGGGAGCGGGGGTCTTCCAGCTCCTTCATTCAGTCGACTCCGATTTTCCCGGCCATACGGCGGAGATGGGGATGTGCTGCCATGACATCGCTTCTCCTCTGGGTTGTTTTGCAGAGGGAGTTTCGGAGGTGACTCCGTAGGGCAGGCACGGAGGCGCTCACTGTGTGCGGTTCTCCTCACATCTGCGCGCGTCTCCCAGGTGCCTGCCTGGGGTGCGTGCTGCTGGACGGCGGCCCCGGGATCGTCCCTCAAAGCGCAGCTCCTTGCCGGGGTGGGGGGTGGCTCTGAGCGCCTGCCTTCCCCGCCAGTCCGATCCCCAGCTCGGTGGGACAAGCCAGGCCGCGTGGCCGAGTCCCAGTATTCAAAACCCATAAACAAGTCAATTATGCTGACGGCGATGGGCCTGCCCCGCCCTCCCACCGGACGCATTGCCGGAGACCTGGGCTGGGTCAGACCCTGGACACTGGCTGCTCTGCGGCGGGTTCTGGAAGGCGGTGGGCGGTGTGGGGAGCGCTGACCTCCTTCCCGGCTGCCCCTCCTCTTCCTGGCCTTGGCCCTCCTGCTCCCCTCCCCCACCTCCGCAGGTAGCCCCCACCCCGGGCCGGGACGGCCTCCCTCACAGGATGCAGACCCTGGAGGCGGGCAGGGGGTGACAGGGCAAGAAGTTCAGGTCTTGGTGGTGGGAACGGCGTCTGGAAGGCCAGGGTTGGGTCCTGTCCTCCCCTTGGCCCTGCAAGGGCCTTGTCCTCGGGGCTGGGGCTCAGCCCCGTCTGGGGAGACGTGACCTCTCATGCCCCTTTAGAGGCTCTTGGCTTTGCTGCTTTGCTGTCTCGGGACCTTTGGCCACTTGCTCCCTGTCACCCAGTGGCCACCCAGAGGCCGGCTCTGCAAACCAGCCCCTGTGCCTGTTGTCCTGCTCTGGAGGCCAGGGGAGCACCCGAGAGGCCCCCAGGGCACATGAGGTCACTGGGGAAGCAGGAGTTGGTGGTTACGGCCCCCATGTGGGGGCTGTCCCTGGGCCCGGCCCTGTCCCCCTCTGCCTCCCCCCTGCTCCCCTGGGACGCACACCCATGCTGACCACGAAGAACCCCTGTGCCAGGTGGCAGGGCAGGTGGCAAAGGCACCAAATTCTATCGTGTCTCCACACGTGGTACATACTCGACCCATACTTACCTTCTGCAGTTGCTCTGATCCAAGACTCGCCACCGCCAGACTTCATGGCCCAAGAGCCCGTACTCCAGACGTCGCCGCTCTGTGCCCTTCTCCGTGGGGGCTTTGGGTGGGAGGAAACGCTGAGGAGGTTGAAGACTTCCCGAGTAGCAGACCTCGTCTCCTCTCTGTCACATGCGAAGGTCTGAGCGCAGGGACACCCGGGGCGGCAGTGGAAGTGCTGAGGTCCAGATGATCGTGAGGTGCCTGAGGACCCAGACAGAAGGAAAGGCGGTGTCTCAGTGTACGGTGGCCCAGGATGATGACTGAGCAATGACCGAGTGATCCGGCGGCAACCGTCCCCCCCAGGGGCATAGACCTGCAGGGCCCAGCTAACCTTCCCTAGATGATGGGGAGGACCTGGCTGAGGGCGAAGACAGACATTGGGCCCGAGTGTGGTCTGCCGCACCTGGCGGTTCCTCTAGGGTCAGCCCTCAGCTCCTGGCCTTGATCCCACCGGGGCAGACCTCATGAACAGGACCTGACCAGTCCCTTACTAGGTGTAGTTGGCAGGTGCGTGATCTGTGGGGCCCTTGTTCAAAATGCATAAAGGAGTTGCAGCCCAGACAGAGGCTGGGGGTGCCGTTGGCCCCTGCTGTAGGGGACTCTCAGGGCTGGAGGGTCCCCCTCGTGGTCCGGGGTGCACTGGGGTGGCCAGGAGGCCAGACTAGTTCAAGGCTCCAGTGCTGGGGGTGGCCAAGGAGGGGTGTATGAGATGAGGGAGGGGGAGCTGGCCCAGGCAGAGGAAGCACAGCAGCAGACACCTCCTGCAGGAGGCCCTCCACAGGGTCACCCTCCCTGGGCTACCGTGTCTCTCACGGGGTGGCCCCAGGGCCCGGGCTTCCTGGATTCTGGAGAAAGTAGAGGCCATTGCCTCTCAAATGCCGTGACCCATTTTCAGAAGCCAATGCCCTTGACGTTGTCTGGGACGTGAGGCTTGGGGCTGGACCGGCCTCTCATCCCCTCTGGGTGTTTTTGCTATGGAACAGGGACTCCTGGGTCCTCTGGGTCTGAGCTCACCCCCTTCCTGCCCCAGAAATGCATGCTTTCTCCTGCCCCTTGGGGCTTCTAAGACTTCGGAGCCTGCGGGACACTGGTTAGAGCTCCCTGATGTCCCTCGCGGACGGGCTAACTTGGAAGGGGCTCTGTCTCTGGGCCGGACGGTCCCTCCTGGAGCGTCCTGTCACCTGGGCAAAGGGCTGTCGTAGGGCTGAGAGTACCTGGCCCTTCTAGGCAGCACAGCCTCTCATTTCTGTAGACACAGACAGTCCTGTGTCCTGGTCACAGCCGTGTCCCCACCGGGAACGTGAGAGTAAGGAGACTTTCAGTAACTGAATGGTAAGATGGGCGTAAGTCCCCGGCTCAGCGCCTCCGATCCCAGCAGCAGCAGGCTCTCAAGGAACATGATGGCCCGACCGCTATCGGCCTGGCACCCGGGGCCAGCGACATTGGGGCACTGGGACCCTTGCCCCGTGGGGCGCTGCGGCTGAGCAGTCCTGCCCCCTGGCTCTGAGCCTGTGCCTCTGGGCCTCAGAAGTTTTGCCCAGTGGCCCCCAGGTCGTCCCTCTGCCAGCGGGTGTGGGGAAAGGCAGAGGGGCAGGGGAGCCTCGCCTTCTCTCTCTCCTTCCTGGTTCAGCTCTGGCACCACGACCGCTCTGACCCCAGGAGACGCTCTGGTCGGAGAGCAGACGGGTGTCTGTGAACGCCCCCTGCCTTGGCTAAGACTGACCACCCTGCTCCCTAATGGGCTTTGCTGTCTCTGTGTGTGTGGCGAGTCTACCTGGGGCGCTGTGCAGGGCGTGACAGTGGATCGAGGGGCGAGCAGGGGCAAGCACTGCGGCCCCACTCACATCCCCAGCGCAGGTGCAAAGACAGACCCATCGCCAGGCCCAGGATCCCACAGAGGCCCAGGGATCTTCTGGAACATTCTGCTCACACACACACACACAGCCATAGAGGCCCAGGAGAGGCAGCGGGGTCAGCCCTTCCTGCGGCCGGTCTGTGCCGGGGCAGCCCAAGTTCATCCAACACCCAGAGACACTCCCAAAGCTGAGGCCCAGAGGCAGGAGGCCCCCCAGACCACACTCTGCTCAGTCCAGAATGGTGGCCCGGGGTGGGCATGTGGGCCCGTGCTGCATGGCTGGGCCCCTGGGGCACTTCCCAAGGTCATCCGTGTTTGGGTGATACAGAAACCTTGGGAATGGAAAGTGGATTCTGTTCCCCCCACCGTGGTGTGGTGGGGGCAGGAGAGAGGGGACCTGCCAGTCCTGCACCCTCTGTGCACAGCCTCCTCCTGGGACCTGCCCCCAGGCCACAGGCACAAGCTTGCCTAAGGCTTCCAGGCCCTCAGTGTGATGGACAGTGGTCCCGGGCCCCACTGTGGTCCTGTGGCCGAGCCCGCCATGGCCTTAGTGGAGCTACCCCTGTGAAGGTCGTCGGGAACATGCTGGTGCTCGGTGCCCGAGGAACCTCCGACAGAACACGAGCACCTTCTTTTTTTTAAAGATTTCATCTGAGAGAACTAGAGAGAGAGAGAGAGAGAGAGTGCATGAGTTGGGGGAGGGGCAGGGGGAGAGGAGGAGCAGACTCCCCGCTGAGCAGGGGGCTCTGAGCGCAGGACCCCGAGATCATGACCCGAGCTGAAGGCTGAGCCGTCCGGGCGCCCTGCCCCCCATGAGTAACGTTTTACTGTAAGTGTGTCCCATGCAATATTTGGGACACGCTTGTACGGAAAACTCACGGTTCATCTGAAATACCAGTTGCACGGGGATGCCCGCCTGACGAGCTCTTGCAGAGGTGGAGTCCAGGTTCCCAAGGGGAAGCTGCGGCGGGACAGGGCCTTGGCGTGTGCGTGTGTGTGCGTGCGCGTGTGCATGTCTCTGTAGGTGCGTGTGCACGTGTGTCTCTGCAGACACAGCCCAGCAGAAAGCCCCCCGCTCCGTGGCTCCAAGTCCAAACGCTAGCGGACGAGCCAAGCGCACGGGAGGCTGGAGGAGCGCGGTCTGCGGTGCGGCCCCGGGGCGGGCGGGGGGCCTGCGGGCAGGCACCGGCCCCGACCCCGCACACCTGTGCTTGCCGCCGCCGGCCCTCGGATCTCACGCTGTGCTCGGCGTCCCCGGGCCCGTCCGCGTTGCTGCGGGCGCTCTGTGAACGCTCCCCGAGACCTCCGAGAGGCAGCGGCCAGGCCACCCGCGGCCAGGTCAGCCGGGCGGGGGTGGGGCGCTCGGTGCACCCGTCGTCTCAAGTTCCCGCAGGTGCCGCCGTGTGTTTCACTCGCTGGTCGGTCGAGGCCGCAGATGTCTCACACGGAGACCGCTCCCCGGACCGGACGTTGACAAGGTTAGAATACAGGGGCGCCTGGGGGCCTCCGCCCGGTTGGCGTCTGACCCTTGGTCTCTGCTCAGCCCGTGATCTCGGGGTCGTGAGGTCGGGCCTCGAGTTGGGCTACTCGTCCTGCTCAAGATTCTCCCCGCCCTGTGCCCTCCCGCCTGCCCGTCCTCTCTGTCTCTCAAAAACTACGGAAATCTTAAAAATAAGTTAAAACACAAAAGGCCACGTTCACCTTACAATTTAAACCAGATACTTCACTTCAATTAAAATCACTTTCTGACGGAGTGTTCGTCTTCTGGTTGATGAGGGACGGCCCCGAGGCCAGACCAGGCACCAGAGAGTCAGGAGACTTGGTAAGACAGATCAACGCTGTGAACTCTCTCGGGAGCGTCTCTCCGGAGGCCACTCAAGACAGAATGGTCGTCCTTTGGCAAGAATGACCGAGGAAAAAAGCCCCCCAAATTTTGAGTAAATGATATGAACCAAGATAGACACTTAGCAGACAAACATCAAGAGAACTTTATAAACAATCAATGCATTGAAAATTTGGACGAAAGACCAGTTCCTAAAAATCCAAGACCGACGATTTGCCAGAATTGGTACAAAAGGAAGAAAAGCTCTGCAAACGCCGAGAACCGTCGGAGAAGTGGGTCCCGCAGCCTGCAAGCAAACGGCCAAGACGGAGCAGTAAAGCAGACCCAGGGACGAGGGAGCGACCTCGCTTGGACGCAGCTGCTTTGCCGGCGGGCGCCGTCCGACGTCAGGGGTGGCGACACACTCAGGGACACCTGGGGCAGCCCCGGGCGGAACGGGGCGCCCGGAGTCAGGAGTGGCGGCACCAGCGGTGGCCTGCTCTGACGCGGCAGTGAAAGGACAGGGACGTTCACCTGTGTCAGTGTGGATACAGGCGTGGGGCACAAGGGACAGGACCACACGGCAACTTAAAGCCTATGTTTTAAAGAAAAGAACACAGGAACACAGGACGTCATGGGATTGACGTGTGACCCGTGTTCCGGGCTCCCCTGAATGGCCCCGAGCTGGAAGGAATCGGGACTTACGCACCTTGCACACAGTAGGCACTTCATGTCAGTTTACTGGAGGTTTAAAGGCATTAAACTTGGAACTGAGAGTGGACGTTCCTGGCAAACACGACCTCACGGGCATGAGACCACATTGAGGTCCATCGAAGGGCCGCGTCCCCGTGTGCGTGATCCTGTCTCCTCCTCCTGAGGGGAGCGGGCGGGCAGGTGTCTGTGTGGACGGCCGTCTGGGAGGGGCGTCGTCTGCGCCCACCGACACGTGGCGCAGGCCTGTCGCACGAGTGATGCTTCCGCAGCGACCTAGTGGACAGGTTCGTGAAGATGCCCATTTTATGTAAATCTAATCCGAAATAGAGTCAACTTCTCTTCTAGGCTTTTGGCTAGCTGTCACCACCTGTCACCAGGACTTCCCCCCGGCCCCGCAGCTGCTGCCCCGGGTCCCCACGGACGGCACGGACCATCCTGGGTCAGCAGACACTGGTCAGGTGCTGCGGAGCTGCAGCCTTGGGGGAGCTGCCTGACTTATTTAAAAATCAGTTATTATAGGTGGACACTTGAGGAAAGCGGTGTGTGTGCAGGCGATTTCCCCGTGGAGAAAGGCTTGCGAGGGTCTCTGGTCAGCGGATGAGAGTGGAAGTGACTCCTGGCTTCCTGCTGCTCCGCTAGCAGTGACCACACACGTGTCCTTCCGGTGCTGGGGGCAGGAGTCCTGGAGGAATTACTTGGATACCAAGAGGAAAAGCAGTGTTTTAAGAGCCTATTTTTCATGAACCACGTTTCTGGCCTGCACACGCCCACTCCCCTTATTACATTTCTTCAGCCAAACGAAGAAACCCTTGAAAACGAGAAAGCAATTTGTTCTCGAATCCTGGCCATCAGTGAAGTGTTCTTGAGCCGTTCCAAATATAGGACAGACACAGCTCATGGCCCAGAAACTTCTCTCGTGGGCGCCAAAGCCTCCCCTTCCGTGGGCGCACTCCAATCGGCCTTTTCTGATAGAAGTAAGCGCGACGCGCCATGCAGGAGAAACCTGGAAGGACCCCGTGAGAATCGGCGGCGTGCCTCTTTTTTCCCCAAGGGGAAGATTTTTGTTTTTTTCCTGAAATGGAAAAAAAATCGCTCAGATTTATTTTCCCACTACAGAAACGAAGAGTACATGCTAATTCCTCTTAGGAAATATGGGCCACTTAGCATATGATAAAATATCTCCTTCAGGAAGGACTCTAAATTGGTTTAATTCTTCCAGAAGAGCATTTTGGCAGCATAAATTCAGAGTCTTAAAAAAATTCCTGTTCTGGGAGATGATCCTGCGGAAACTTACTCCAGACACCAGAAACAGACCACGCACGGCACTTCTCCGAGAGTCGAGAGCTCCCCAGAAAGAGGGAAGGCTTGAGAAAGCCGGATGGGATCTTACGCCACGAATCACAATTTTCCAAAGTATTACGATAACTGGGCGGGAGGGGCCTGTGTCTTAGTGGGGGTTCCCGCCAGATCCAGCCCAAGGCTTAGAGGTGATGCGTCCCTTTGGGGTGTGAGACAGGAAGGGGGTAAGGGAGGGGAGCAGACTGCTTTGTCTGGGGAGCAGGAAGCCGGGTGGGAACCCGGAGAGGCTGCGAGGAACCCGAGGGACCCCTCAAAACTCCCCCACGATGGAGCCAGGCAGCAGAGCTCTGTGGCTCCCCAGGGCTGTCGCCCCACGCAGGCCCCAGGCCAGACCTGCCCGGACTCCGCCTGCCGCACGGCCCTGGGACCAGCCCCCTCTCCTCCCGAGCTCCGCTGCGCCCCTCGTGCCCTCATGTGGGGCCGGGCGTGGGATGGGGCCGCCCGTCGTGTGGGGCCCCACGCCGTGTGCTCTGCGGCCCCTCTGCCTCCCCCTCACCAGTCCTTCCAGCCACAGAACCTTCTGGGTTACCTGGGGTCACAGGCTTTTGTTTTTAAGGCTTTCTTCCAACTGTGCCGTATGACTTGGCCTCTGGGGCACCTGAAACAGAGCCACGGTTTCCAACGTGGTGTGATCTTTTGGACTTTTGGAACTGCTCTAGATTTTGCTTTTGGCGTTCGTGATGAAACCCCAAATTCTTCTCTTTCCCTTGCCCTCTGCCCCCCCACGTCACCTGTCAGCAGGGGGTACTGGCCCCCGCTGGGAGAAGGACATTTCCACAGGCGGCCGTGCCCTCCCTGGCCGCAGCCTGCACGGACCCCCTCCCTTGTTCCTTGTGTAGACGGCGCCTGAGCACTTCTGTGACTTTGCAAAGGAGGAGCCAAGGCCACGTCTCCTTGGGTCCCATCCACCACCGGCAAGGCAGTGGCTGGTGATGTGGGAGACCCTGGCCTGGCTCCCAGAGGCTGTGCAGGCAGGGGAAGGCACACGGTGCAGAGCCGGGGATGGTTTCCAGGGAGTCCCGATGGCACGGATGCCCCGAGGTTGCAGAGTGGGTGCTCAAGGGCTACCCCCGCTCCCTGGCTTCCCCGTGGCCCTTCTCCCTGACACACGTGAGTGACTTCCCTTCCCCGGGCCAGGTCTGACCCATGCAACCCGACAGCCCACCGCCACGCAAGGCCAGAGGGATCCTGTAAAACACAGCTCAGCTCAGCTCACCCTCTCTGCAGCCTTCCAGTGGCTTCCCAGTGACCCGGGGGGGAGCTCAGTCCTCCCCCTCCACCCCACCGGTTACCTCCACCCCACGGTAACCGTTTCACTGTTTGCTTAAGGGTATCAGATCATGGGTTGCTTAAAAATTTTTTCTTTCGGGCGCCTGAGTGGCTCAGTGGGTTAAAGCCTCTGCCTTCGGCTCAGGTCATGATCCCGGGGTCCTGGGATCGAGTCCCGCATCGGGCTCTCTGCTCAGCGGGGAGCCTGCTTCCTCCTCTCTCTCTGCCTGCCTCTCTGCCTGCTTGTGATCTCTCTCTGTCAAATAAATAAAACCTTAAAAAAATTGTTTTCTTTCATTTTCTCAAAGAATTTGACAGAGTTTCCATATGACCCTATAGCCCCACTGCTAGGTATGTGCCCTAAGAACCAACACCAGAGACTCCAGTAGGTGCCTGCCCACGGGCGTTCCCAGCAGCCCTGTTCACAGTGGCCAGAGCCCAAGCGTTCACCGCTGGGTCGAGGGATAAACACAGCGCAGACAGGCATGCAGGGAGGAATATTCCTGTGCTGTGGACAGGACCGAAGCGCGACGCACGCTCTGTGGCGCATCGTACTGAGCCAAGGAAGCCAGACACGGAAGGACACACGTACGAGTCCCCTGACAGGAACCGTCCAGAATGGGCACCTCCGCAGAAACAGCCGGCAGGCTGGTGGCTGTCAGGGGCTGGGGAGGGGCGGCGAGAAACTGCCGGCGGGTTGGGGTGCAGCTTGGAGGGACGGAGATGGGGCCCCCAGGGGTGCTGGTGGCGGTACAACATGGGGCATGGGCAGCGTGAAAACTGGTCATTCACCGTAAAGCGGTTAGTTTTGTGTCGTGTGAATTTCATGTCAATAACTCAGTTTTTCGATGTGTCTGTGTGTAAGTGTGCGTGCGTGTGTGTGTGCCGCCGCGTGTGTCCTTCCTTTGGAGATGCGCATGAGCGGCCAGGCCTGGGACGCGGGACCATCTCTCGGGGTGCTGGGGCCAGCCTCCAGAGCTGGGCCATCATGCATGTCTCTGGGCGCAGAGCAGGGCCACAGACGGTCCCTGGGGTAGCCCGGCCCCCGGAGGCTGTGCCAGGCCATGCTCCCATTCTGGAAGATCAGGCCTGGAGGGCACGTCCCTCCGCTGACCTGCACAGCTCCTTCGGTGTCTTTGTGGGCACGCACATCCTGTCCCCAGCGCCAGGCTCACCGAGTATCTCCTCTGCTCTAGAACAGAGTGCCTGCCCCCTCCACACAGACCTTCTGCCTCCAGGCTGCACACAAACCACAGTCTCCCCAAAAGCAGCCACCAAGAGGGCCAGGGCCAGTCTGCACGTGCGAGCCTCCTTGCTCGGGGAATGAGTGTCCTGGGCCTTTGCACGGGGCAGGACAGAGACGAGGTGCCCTCACGGAGCCCACCATGTCCTGGCTGAGACCTGGAGCTCACACCCGCCTCTCTAGTGGGAATGGGATGCAGGCGACCTCACCTCGATCAGCTCTCAGGAGAATAGGTTGTGTTCTGTAGAAAGACCCTCCCCACCCCCCGCCTGCTGCTCGCCCACCCAGCTGGCCTTGTCCAACGACATGGCCTGTCCGAGCTGGGCTCCCCCTTCCGCCACTTTGCTGCACGTGTCAGGACTCCATTCCTTCCATGGTGGAGTCATGGTCCTGGGCACATATGCTGGGCTCTGTTATCTGTTCGCCAGATGGGAGGCATCTGACCCGTTTCTGTTTTTTGGCTATCGTAAGCAGTGCTGCCAAGAATATTCACGCACAAGTGTTTTGTGAACGTGTGTTCATTCCCTTTGGGTGTCTGTACCCAGGAGTGGAACTGGGCCATATGGTAATGCTGCCCTGAATCTTCGGAGAAATTGCCGCTCTATTTTCCGAAGTGGTTGTACCATTTTGTCGTGCCAGCAGCAGAGAATGAGAGTTCTGAGTTTCTCCATCCTTAACCAGCACTTGTGTCTGTTGCTTAAGGACGTCTGTCTTTTTTATTATAACCATCGAGTGGGTGTGAAATGAAATCTCACCGTGGTTTTGATTTGCATTTCCCTTCTGATGTTGAACATATTTTCACGTGATTCTGGGCCACTCGTGTCTTTTTTGGAGAAATGTGTATTTCTATCCTTAGCCCATTTTTTATGGCAGTGTTTGTCCTTTTATTGTTGACTTGTATGTTCTGGATACAAGTCCCTCATCAGATGTATGACTGGCAGATATTTTCTCTTATTCTGTAGGTTGTCTTTGGACTTTTTTGATGGTGTCCTTTGAAGGACAAAGGTTTTAAATAAAGTCCAATTAATTTTTTCTTTGATTGCTTGTGCTCTTGGTGTCATACCTAAGAAAGCATTACATAATCCAAAGTTATGAAGATTTGCACCTGTGTTTCCTTCTTAAAATGTTATAGTTTTAGCTCTTACAGCTAGGGCTCACATCCCTATCAAGTAAAGTTCTGTAAATGGTGTGAGGTAGGGATCCAACTGTATCCTTTTGCATGTGGATATTAAATGGTCTCACCACCATTTGTTAAAAAGACTACTCTAATTGAATGGACTGGGGACACTTTTTGAAAATCAATTGACTGTAAATTTAAGAGTTTATTTCTGGACTTTCAGTTCTCTTCTTTTGATTCATCTGTCTCTCTCTATGCCCAGATATACCATGTTGGTTATTGTAGCTTGGAGTAAGTTTTGAAATCAAGAGATACAAGCCCCCTAGGTTTGTTTATCTTTTTCAAGATCTTTTGACTATTGCGAGTCCTTTGGATTTCCATATAATTTTAGGATCAGCTTGTTAATTTATGCAAAAAAATACAACTGGGATTTTGATAGGGATTGAATTGAACCTGTGGGTCAATTTGGGGAATATTGCCATCTTAATGATATTAAGTCCTTTGATCCATGAACAAGGATATCTTTCCTCTTATTTAATTCCTTTCACTAATACTTTATAGTTTTCAGTGTATAAATATTACATGTCTTTTGTTAAATTTATTCCTATTTTATTCTTTTTGACCCTATTTTAAATGGAAGTGTACCCTTAATTTTCTTTTCTGATTCTTCATTGCTAGTGTATACACATACCATTGAGTTTTGTGTATTGATGTATCTTGAAACTCTGCTGAAGTTGTTTATTAGTTTATTAGTTATAGTTATTAGTTATAATGGATTTCTTAGGATTGTCAATATATAAGATCATTTAATCTCAAATAAGTGCTTTTTATTTTCTTCTTACCCAATTGCCATGGCTAGAGTCGCTAGTCTAGTGCTGAATAGGATTGTTGACCATGGACATTCTTGCCTTATTCCCAATCTTAGGGATGAAGCAGTCAGTCTTCCATCACAAATATGGTCTTGGCTGTGAGTCTGCACAGATGTACATTGTCATATTGAGGAAGTTCTATTCGTAGTTCCTTAGGAGTTTCTGTATGAAAGAGACTTAAATTTAGTCAAACGCCTTTCCTCCATCTATTGAGAAGATCACATTTGCTATTAGTATGGTGCCTTACACTGGTTGATTTCCATAGTTTGAACTGAACATGAATTCCCGGAATAAATGCCACTTGGTCGTGGTATAGAATCTTTTTATATGTTGCGGGGTTTGGTGCACTAGTATTTTATTGAGGAGTTTTGTGTGTATATTTTTAAGGGATATTAGTCTGTATTTTTCTTTGATTGTGATGTCTTTGCCTGGCTTGACTTCATGGTACAACTGGCTTCATAGAATGACCTGGAAAGTGTTTACTTCTCTTCATATTTTGGAAGAGTTTGTAAGGTATTGATGCTCATTTTTCCTTAAATGTTTGACAGAATTTACCAATATAGTGATCTTGACCTGGTTTTTTTTGGGGGGGGTAGTTTTTTAAAAAGTTACCAGTTCAATATCTTTACTTGTTACAAGTCTATCAAAATGTTCTTTCTTCCTGAGTCATTTTTGGTACTTTGTCTTTTAAAGAATTTGTTCATTTCAACTAGGTTACTGGACTTTTTGTTATACAATTGTTCATAGTCTCCCTATAATGCTTTTTGTTTCTATAAGGCCAGTAGGAATATCTCCTCTTTCTTATTCTAGTAATTTGAATATTTTTTTTGTCTTAGTCTAATTATAAGTTTATCTATTTTGTTGATCTTTTTAAGGGGTTAACTTTTGGTTTCAGTGATTTTCTGTATTATTTATTATTCTTTATTTTATTTATTTCTGCTCCACTATTTATCATTTTCTCCTTTTGCTTCCTTTGGGTTTGCTCTTCTATTACTTGTTTCTTAAGGTGAAAGTTAGGTTACTGATTTGAGATCTTTCTTCTTTAAGGTAGGTATATTTTTTTAAGATTTTAAAAATTTATTTATTTAACAGACAGAGATCATAAGTAGGTAAGGCATCAGGCAGAGAGAGAGGAGGAAGCAGGCTCCCCACTGAGCAGAGAGCCTGATGCAGGGCTCGATCCCAGGACCCTGAGATCATGACCTGAGTGGAAGGCAGAGGCTTTAACCCACTGAGCCACCCAGGTGCCCCTAAGGTAGGTATTTACAGTCATAAATTCCCCTTCAAGCACTACTTCACTGTATCTCCTACATTTTGGCATGTTGTATTTTCATTTTCATTTATCTTAAAGTATCTTTCAATTCATCTTGTATTTCTTCTTTGACCCCTTCATGATTTAAGAATGGGTTAATTTTCACATTATTTGTGAGTTTCCCAAATTTCTTTCTATTAATGATTTCTAATTTCTAGATTCACAGGAGAATGTGAGGGTGTTTCAAGCCCCCTGTGAACATCTCATTCCTCAGCTTTTCCTTTTAAGTTTTTGGTCAACTTGAGGTAACACTGCCTCAGGCAGCTGTGATGTTAAACAGTTGCTACTGATTGTTTTCAACAATCATCTTAGGAAAAACGCTGTTCACAAGAAGTAAGGCTTAAGTCAGGTCAAATAAAGATAATCCTTGCTTGTCTTTATTTCTGGGTTTCCAGGGAGCTACTGGAGAGGCCAAATAATGACAATTATCAGGTTATGGGGCTTTTGGCCAGCTCCCAAAACATTCTGATCCCTCCAGTGGGTGCTAGGCTGCTGGTTTTTATGGTTCCTGGGGTTGTGAAGCTGTTGGTTTTCAAGACCACTGCAGAAATGAAGAGGTGGGTGGGAATGGAGCAAGCTAAAATGACCTCAAAACTCATTATTCTTTCTGAGATTTTGCTGTTTTTCTTGAGTTTCTTGTTGCAAGCCTTTGGTTAAATTCCAGAGTTTAGAAAATAATCTTAATAAATTTTGCTAATGTTCTCATTGCTTTTATGGAGTAACAGACTTTTGGAGGTCCTCATCCTGTATTCTGAAAGTGGCTATCCCTGAAGCTTTTTCTTTTCAAACATCAAACACAATATTAAATTCTGTCTAAAAATTCTCTCTGTCTTTCTCTCTCTCTCTAATTTTGATGTATGGTTGGCTTTCCCTGTCACTAGTCCCGTTCCAGCAGGGTGTTAAACCCTCACATCTGTGTGACCAGTGATGGTCATTCTGGTGGGTTTGGGGTTCAGAGGCCCAGGAAGGAAAACGATCCATGGACAGACTGTGTGTCTAGAGGCCATGGGTGGTTCTGGCACCTCCTGGCTGTGTCACCTCAGCTGGTGGACAGTGGTCATGTGGGAGCCCACAAGAATGTGGGTGGGCCAGGATCTAAGAGTGTGAGTTAGAAAAGACATGGGAGGGGCGCCTGGGGGGCTCAGTGGGTCGCGCCTCTGCCTTCGGGTCAGGTCATGATTCAGGGTCCTGGGATCGAGCCTGCATTGGTCTCTCTGCTTGGCGGGGGGCTCCCCACTCTTTTTCTGCCTGCTTGTGATCTCTCTTTCTCTGTCAAATAAATAAAATCTTAAAAAAAAAAAAAAGACATGGGAATGGAACAAAAAAATCTGGGTTGAGCTGGGAAGAAGCTTCCTTTGGAAATGTGCTTGTCCAGAGCTGGCCATGGTGCTGAAGACCAGGGCTCCAGTGGAAGGTGGCTGAGAGCCACGGAGTGCGGTAACTTCCGCAGCAGGACGGTGCTGGACCAGGCCAGGGGAACAAGAAGACACTGCGAATGTTTTCAGCCCCGAGGAAGCTGTCAGTAGAGGGGAGCCTTGTCTTCTTCCCTCCCGCTGACATCCTGGTAGGTGTTACATATTTACTGATACCACAAGTGCGGGCACCAGATCTCGCTACAGGAAAACTCACAGGCTAAGAACAATTAAATCTAACAGCCGCTGTCTGAGGTAGGTACCGCTCACAGCTGCTTCTTTCAGATGAGGACAAAAATTAGACCCTGGATTTAAATAGCACCTTCCCAGCTTTCCGTCAAGGCGTGCAGAGCATCACGTGGAATTAACTAAACTAGTTAAACTTTTCCGAGTTACGCAGTAATTGGGGGAACAGTTCAGAAGCACCCCGTGTTCCTGACACCTGATTTTCCAAGCCTGCTGAATTACAAAGGATTGAATGAAAGGGAGGACACAATGTACAGCAGCCGTAAAGTCTGCTTTGTCATATGGAGTCATTTCCTTTTTTTTTTTTTTTTAAAGATTTTATTTATTTATTTGACAGAGATCACAAGCAGGCAGACAGGCAGTCAGAGAGAGAGGAGGAAGCAGGCTCCCCGCTGAGCAGAGAGCCCGATGCGGGGCTCCATCCCAGGACCCTGGGATCATGACCTCAGCCGAAGGCCAAGGCTTTAACCCACTAAACCACCCGGGTGCCCCATATATGGAGTCATTTCTGTTGTGTCTTGAGCCTGGGGGGCAGCGGTCAGTGGACCCCTTGCCTCACACCAGGAATTAACCTCTCCGGGAGGGTCTCCCAGGACTGAGAGTGATGCCTTTTGCTTAGTCTTGTCCTGGGCCCACTGGGAGGGAGCCAGGTGGGGCTCTGACCCGGGGCCAGAACCACAGTCGAGGGAGAGACAGAAAGTCACAGCTTGTCTGAAGAGCTCGGATTTTAACTCCGCAGCTTCGATCATTAAAATATGCCCCCAATTTTCATGGCTTTATTGGGAACCTGGCTGGCTCAATGGGTTAAACATCTGCCTTCAGCTTAGTCATGATCCTGGGGTGCTGGGGTCAAGCCCCAGATTGTCAGGTTCCCTGCTCAGTGGGGAGTCTGCTTCTCCCCCTCTCTCTGCCCCGTCTGCCTCTCTCGAATAAATAAATAAATAAATAAAGTCTTTAAAAAATAACCAAAAAATAAAGATGGCTTTATTGGCCACATGATTGTCAGTTCAACGTGTACAATTCTAGGGTTTTCATCTCTTCGCGGAGACGTGTAAGCGCCCGCTCTCCGCCTTACGTTTCCACCACCTGCAGAACAAACGCTTCTGCACACAAGCAGCAGACGTTGTCAGCATCTGACTTGTGTTTGAAAGGGTTAGACGTGTGAAGATCCCATATCTTTTCATACTACTAAAAAACACGGTCGTATTTGGAGGTGGTAAAGGACGAAATAGAGAAATAAAGGG
The DNA here is from genome assembly GCF_020171115.1 of Neogale vison. Taxonomy (NCBI): domain Eukaryota; kingdom Metazoa; phylum Chordata; class Mammalia; order Carnivora; family Mustelidae; genus Neogale; species Neogale vison. The sequence goes on along the minus strand of NC_058096.1, from coordinate 2,257,355 downwards.
GAATTAAAGGGGGAAATTTTCAAGGAATAAAAAAGGACCCTTGTACGTCTCAGCTGTGGAACTCCCTGTCCTTCCCCCCCACCAGCAGCCGCCCCAGGAGACCCCCGAACTGCTGTTTCTGCGAATCGAATGTTCCAGACTTCCGATGTGCATAGATTCACGCATCGTGTGGCCTCCTGCGCTCAGCCGGCCTTTCACTTGGGGAAGGAATGACTGAGGACAGGGACGGACTTAGGGGACCCTCAGCTGGGGGTGTGCTGGGGTGTGTCTTCAGAGATTTAAGCCAGATCGTTCTGCAGCTCAGAACCTTCCAGCAGCTCCTGGCTCCTCCCTGTAAAGGCCAGAGGCTCTTCTTTACCCACAAGGCCCTGCACGCCTGCGACCTCGCCTGGGCCACCATGCTGGCCCCATTGCTGCTCCTCGAACTCACCAGGGACGCGCCCACCTCCCCAGCGCACACTGCTCTCTGGAAAGCTAATCGCTATGTGATGGTTTATGTATTTTACTTGCGTATGTGTTTCTCGGCCGACTCTCCTTCCCCGGGGAGGCTCGGCTCCTCTGGCCGGGGCTCAGGTCTGCAGTCTTTGCTCACTGCCGTAGCCCCGGGGCTGGGTGCTGTGCAGAGCGGGTCCGTTAGCCCAGAGGTCTTTAGACAGCCGTGTCTGGCCCCAGGAAAGTTAGTCTTGACCATGGCTGTCACCTTCCTCTCCTACCCACGTCCCTGCCACTTGGCCACATCCTTCGCGGCCCTGTAGGTTGCAGGCGGTGACAGGCAAGGTTAGCCTAGAGGGTTCGTGTGGAGGTGTCACCTGGGGTGCCGTTGCCCCGCGGAGCCTGTCTGGAGCGGAGAGGCTGCCCCCCTTCCCCATATGCACTGCTTCCCCGAGGGGCAAAGCGCACGTGGTCTTGTCCTAACTGGTCTGTCCCCATTGCGTGTGTCTGCAAAGGAAAATGTTCTGCAGAAACGTTTTGTAGAAATGGCTGACATTGGCTGGGCTCTGTGGGCTGGGGGCTTGGCTCTGCCCTACGTGTGTTCATTCCAGACCCAGGCTGAGAGGCAGTGGCTCCCCCAGACCACCTCGTCACCATCGGGGGCGGAGACTCGGCTGTCTCAGCTCAGAACCAGCTCGCTGGCACTTTTCCCCACGTTCCACCGGCACGTCTCACGGCCAAGCCCAGGCCCGCAGGGTAGGGACGTTCATTCTGTCCACGGGAGGCTGTGACCAGCCCGGTGGAGAGTCTGAGGCCAGATGGAGCGGCGGCCAGCGCGGCCTCCAGGACGGAAAGGGAGAGACCCTCCTGGAGAGGGCGGTGTGGAAGGTCAGAGGAGCCGTCAGCGCTCCGAGGCCGGAGGAAGGTGCCCCCGGCGTCTCATTTCCTCTTACCAGCTGACGCCGGGCCCCAGACTCTGAGCTCACTGGAGCCGGACTGGACCTTGGCACCCCCGGGCCACACCCCTCATCACACTTGGAGACACGAGACGACAGTGACAAGCCAGGGGCTGGTGGGTCAGGAGGAGCGACTGGGACGGGACCAGGCTCCGGGGCCTGGCGGTGCTGCAGGGCTTTGCCCGGGTCGAAGCCAGGGGCGGTCTGAGAGAGCCCTACGGGGCCAGAGCGCCGGGTGGAGGGACGGTGCCGGGCGTGTGTGCAAGCCCCTTGTGAGCTCTTGACCCGATCAGCTAGCTTCCTCCTGACAACCTGCCGAGGGAGGTGCTGTTTCGTCCCATTCTGCAGACGAGGGGACGGAGGCCTGGAGCAGGCAGGGTGCTCCTTGGGGACCCCGCCCACCTGCCCCTGGAGCGTCGGTCTCTAACCTCTGGGTGGTCCCAGCGGCGTGCATAGCCGGCGTCCAGCAGGGACAGCTCCCACGGCCTCACGATGCCGCTCCCTGCTCCCGGGGCTGTGACCCTTGCTTCGGGCTGGCCGCGCTCCCCTCCTGTTCCACGGAGGGACAGGAGAGCGGTGGGGTCGGCCCTGCCTCATGGGTCGAGGTAACCTGTGGGATACACAGCACAGGCAGCTGCTACTTTGCCTCTGGGCCAGGCTCATGGCAGGTGGCTCTGGGCGGCCCGCAGCCCGTCCGCTGTGGCTGGCCGGAACTGGCCACGGAGAAGGTTCCGGATGGCTGCTCAGTGTGCCTGCTGGGAAAGCTGGTGCTGTGGTGCCTCCTCAGAGGCCAGAGGGACCTCCCCGGATTCCGTGCTGATGTGGCCACTAGTGGTGTCCCATGTGCACTGGGAAGGAACGGGAAGGTTGTCTCTCACACGACAAGGCTTTCGGGGATGGGCAGGGGGCTCCTCCACGGTCTGTGCGAGGCTGGAGTGCAGGAAGGGGCTGGGCAGGGGGAGAGGGCACCCGCGCAGGGCTAGGCCTTCCATGGTTCGAAGGTCTGCACAGAGGCCGGCAGCGGGTGGACCCCACACGTGACTGCCCGCTGTGGGCAGGAGCACAGTGACCTCAGGCCTTGGGGCCCCGCCAGCCCCTGCCCAGGGTCTCCCCGAGCTGACATTGAGGGGCTGGTGGTGTGCCCATCCGCAGGCGGGTCTCCCGACAGCTGTCGTGCTTGTGGGCAGAACTCAGCTTCCTGCTGGCGTGGCCCCTCCAGGTCCCCTCCCGCGGCCCCCCCTCCTCAGAGCCCCGCAGATCTGTCCCCGCCTCCCCAGAGCTCTGCTTCCTCTGCTCCACCTCTGGACCCGGATGGGGAGGGCCCTGAGCCGGGGCCAGGCGGTTCCCATCATCTCGCCGATGTGAGGTCAATGGTTCGGACCTTAACCACGTCCTCAGAACCTTCCAGCTGCACCACCCTGGGGAGGAGGGCTGTGCGCCCCGGGACGGGAATCTGGGGGTCCAACTCCAGATTCTGCTGCTCACACCCCGTGTACGAGGCAGAAGGAGGGCCGTGGGATTGAGAGCGGTGGGATTCTTTCCGAGCTAGGTTGGCTTTCCGGGACACAGGCCCGTGGCGGCTGCGAGGGGGTGCTGGCAGGGGTGGGGGTGGAGCGTCTTCAGTGCGGTGGGTGCGGGGCTCAACCGGCTTCTGCCCGGCCCTGTGAGGGGCTGGTGCTCTGCCCTCGCGGAGGAAGGCTAAGCCACTTGCCTGGCCGGTGAGCCTCCTGGGACGGCCATGATAAGTCCCCACGGGATGGGGGCACGAAACAGCAGAAAAATGTGTCCTCCCGGCTCCGGGGGCCAGACGCTGAAGCCTGAGGTGTCGGCGGGGCACCCCGAGGTCACCGTGTCCAGCTCCGGGCTGCGGGCGCTCCTGGCGTGACCCCCGTGCTCACACGGCTGTCCTCCCTCTGTGTCTGCGTCTTCTCTGCTGTCTCCTCATGACACCTGTCACTGGGCTTGGGGCCCTGCACAGACCCTTTCCCAACGAAGGCCACACTCAGGTTTGGGTTCAGACATGCGTATGGGTCTCTGGGGCCACCATGCAGCCTGCCACGGCCAGAGTCGCACAGAACTCAGGCCTGGGACCCCAGCCCCAAGCTCCATGCGGGGCCCAGCCTGCTGTGTGCCCCCAGGAGACAAGGGGACTCAGGTCCCAGGCGGTGCTCTGATACGGGGTGATGAACTTCAGCCAGCGCCTGCCCTGAAATGCCTGCGTCCTAGAGACCCCACAGGCCTAGACCGGGGCTTCTGCGGAACAGGAAGGTGACTTCTGCGCCATCGGGGACATTTGTGGCTCAGGGCTGGTGGCCCTCTGAGAGCAGCGGCCCACCTCACCAGCCAGCATGGCCAGGAACTGCCCCCCACATCGGGTTAGGCGTTCGGGGGACTGAGGGCGTGCAGCGGGGCCTCTGTCTGCCTCTGCATGAGTTCATGCTTCCGGAGAGCGATCTTGAAGTAGGCGTCTGGCGTCCAGTGTCCTTGTTCTTCGACTTGAAAGTTCTTTTTCTGGAAACAGCCAATGGTAGCAACAGGCAAGTGCTCGAAGGTGCGGGCAGGTGCGTGTGGGCAGGTGCGCGTGGGCAGGTGCGTGTGCTTCACCCACTCGGGCACCCCCACCCCATCGGTGTCAAGAGGAAGTCTGGACCTCCGTTGTGAGGTCACAGGTCCTCCTCTCTGACCCGTCTAGGATCCTGGGTGTTCCATCAGGCCCTTGAGGTCGGTCCTGTCCCCAGTACCAGGCCCACCTTGGCACGTGCGGCCGGACCATGTGCCTCACACTCTGGGGGTGTCTGCCCCACCCCGCCAAGCTGTACCCTTCGGCTCAGGACTCAGGTCCGCCAGCCTCCGAAGTGATGCTTGGCCTCCAGACCACAGTGTGTGTCCATGGACGCTGTCCCTGGATGCTGAAGGGTCCCTCTCGTGTGCTCCCTGGGTCAGAGCCGCTCCCCCCAAACATCCAGACCTCAGTCCAGATGCTGTCTGTCCTGTGCCCTCCGGGCGGTAGCCTGGCCGGGACCACGCCTGCCTGGGGCCAAAGCTAATGATGGTGCGTCTTAGCGGGGCAGGGGTGCGGCCCTGACGCCTCCGCCCAGGAGCCTCTTGGGCCCATGTCAGACGGTCCTGCCCGCTCAGCGCTCCCCAGGCCACCTGCCTGCCCTAGGGGCCCGGCTCCCCCGTGGCCCAAGCCAGCCTTCCTGGGGCTCCTGCGGACAGAGAAGGAGGAGCAATGCCTGCTGTCCACCTTCCAGAGGAGGGCTGACCCGTCTTTGTAAGATTCCGTTCTCTCAGGCTAGAGGGTCACTGTGTGCAGCGGCCGGCAGAACAGCAGGCCGGCTGATCTCTGGCCCCAGGAACTGGTCCGTGTTGCGGGACGTCACGCGAGGGAGTCTCTCCCTCCGGGAAGAGGCGTGGCCGTGAGAGTGGGCCACACTGTGTTGTCAGACCAGCAAAGGGACAGGCACAGGATGATGCTATTGATGTGAAAGACCCAGTACGTGTGAATTAGCATCTGAGCGCTCCGAAGGCTCAGAGCCACCAACGTGCGAACAGCGGTTACATGTCGGGGTTGATTACGGGGAGACGTGTTACTGCACGCACCCCCGAGTTCCTGGGTTGGAATTGGGAGCAGCGGGGGCTCTGTGCAGCTCCGCTTGGTCCCCTGCACCGAGGGACGTGGCCAGCCCCGGCTCGCACCCCAGCAGCCCGGGCCACACCCCAGGACCACCCGGCCCCTGTGCGTTCCTGCCCGGAGAGCCCCGCCCTCCCTCCTCGGAGCATCACTGAGCGGGCTCCCATCTGTAACTGTCCGGCTGAGATGTCGTGTGCGGGTGTCCTGCAGGCCAGGCCCCTTCCTGGAGGACCTGAAGGCTGTTCCTTTGCATGGAGCCCTGCAGAGGGAGCAGAGGCCCAGCCTGGCGGTCCCCTCCTCCGTCCCCCCTCCTCGTCCCTTGGGACTCACTGCTCTGGCCTCTGGGCAAAGCCAGGGCGCTCAGCACTCCTGAAATCGCATCGTTACTGGGAATTACAAATAAAATCCGTCTCTGTAACTAGTCACTGGTGTCAGCTTTTGTGTATCTTTGGCAGGATTTTTAAAATAATCTGGTATTAGTCTTGTTAACAACAAACTATTTCCATTATGAAATTATTGCTTGACTCGTCGTGGGTTCGAAAATCAAGCTGTATGTGGGGTCCAGCGGGACAGTGTGCTGTGCCACAGGAAGAGCAGGGAGCTCCGGTCCCCGGGAAAGCAGGGGACCGCACCCGAGTGGCTGGAACCGTGAGGGGCTCCTGTCCCGGACCTCGGAGCCCACAGTGCAGCTCCCCCAGCCCGCAGGCAGCAGTGCAAGGCCCCGAGGAGCCTGCGTGCGACACCGGCTGGGGGGGCTGTCTTCACCCTGCGGTGCTGGCTGCTGGCCCAGGGACGGAGTCGGCCCCAGGGACAGAGCCCCATGTCCCGGGATCCAAACACAGCACCAGCGGGGGTGGGGTGGGCTGGCCTGAGGGGGAGCATCCTGGGAGGAGACCCAACACCCCCACAGGGAGCTACAGAGGAGAAGGCTCCTGGGCCGTTCCCCGGGGCCCTGCGAGCTGCGGTCTGTGCGCTCTCCGTGGGGGAGGTCCCGGTTGTTCCGGAACTACTACTGTTGTTGGGTGGGTTTCACTTGCCTTTCCGTCAAGGGCACTGGGATTCACGGATATAGTACGCACACGAACGCACACACGTGCGCGCGCACACAGAAACGTGTGCACCCAGAAATACAGTGCACACGCAGAAATACATGTGCACACACAGGAGCACACACAGAAACACGTGTGCACATGGGGACACACATGCACACACGGAAATGCACATGCACACATGGAAACGTGTGTGCACACACACGAGCACGGAAACGTGCACACACAGGAACACATGAACACTCATGAGCTCGAGCACGGGGCAAGTTTTATTCCAGGAACTGTGTAATGTCTTTCTCGCTGGGTGGAGACGGCTCCTGGCGACGACAGGACCCTGGGGACAGTGGCCTCTAGTGTGGGGAGAACCAGCCCTGGCCAGTGGAGTCTGCGGAGGTCTTCTTTCTAGAACAGGTTGTCAGTACCTCCACCGGGACCTGTGGCCTGAATCACTGCCACGGGGCATCAGCAGGCAGCTGGGGGTGTAGGGGTGCTGGGGGAGGTCAACCCCGTGCAAACATGAGAGCAGGTTTGGTTGGGAGTGTGGTCGTCCTCAGGACAGACACACACACATGGGGAACCCGGGGCACCAGCTGGTTCCAGGTCGCCACCTGGGGTCACAGGCAGGGTGACCTCATAAACTATGGTCCCGCTCTGGGAAGGGCTGGTCTCCCGAGTCAGGGGTGCGGGCCCTGCGAGAGGGTGAGGCCCGTGTTTACAAGAAAGTTCTGTTCCTGGGGGGCTGGGAGCTGGTACGGGGCACCTGCTGCAGCTTCCCAACAAGGCAGGCACGGAGCCACCAGATGACCGGCCACGCCATCCCTGCCACGTGCCCCAGAGACCTGGACGCAGGTGTCCAGGCAGAAGCTCTCCGTGCCCGGGCTCTGCAGCCCCGTTCTCGGTGCCCAAAAGGTGGAAACGACCTCCGTGTCTGCGGACGGACCGATGGAACAGCCCGCTGGGCTCCGGCCACACCAGGGACGAGCGCTTGGCCCTGAGAAGGACGCACATGGACCTCTAGGACGCGATGCCTCGTGCGGTGTCGCTCGCGTGACTTGTGCGGGACAAGCCGGCACACAGGGGCGGGGTGGGGGGCGCCCGGGGGCAGCTGCCGAGGATCAAGGGCAGGAGGGGAGAGGACGTTTGCTCGGCCCTGTGAGCGCTCGGGCACACTGACCCGCACGCCTCGACATGAGTCACGTGGCAAATGTCCCACGTGGTTCGTTCACACCATTCACACTGTCCCTGGGCTCCGAGTAGCCGTCCGCTCACGCCCCCGCGGGCCTCCGCATTTATTTGCCGCGTCCCCTACTCCTGGCGGCCAGGCTGAGGTGGGGAGGGGCAGAGGGGGACAAGGCATGGCGGTGCCTCCCTGGGGGGGAAGAGCCCCCTCTGGGACCCACCCCTGGGAGTGAGAAGCTGCCGGCGTGGGTTTGCCCCTTCAGGGGTCCCTCCTGTCCTTGTCGCGGGAGCCTTCTGGGGCAGGCCCCCCGTGAGCATACACCGCTCCTTGTGCCCTGCAGTGGCAGGGGGGCCCGGGGGCCCGGGGCGGGGAGGAGACCCTTGGGGTGTGCAGGTGCATTCGTGGGAAAACCTCCCGAACCTTGGGTTCAGGTGATCCTGGTCTCGCCACTCACGCGCCCGCGGTCATGGGAAGTTACATGGATGTTCTGAGTCTTGGTTTCCTCACGTGTGAAGCAGGATGGGACGGTGACAACCCAAGAGCGTCTACCCCAGCGATCCTGCCTGGGGCGCGTGTCCTGCTGCCCATGCGGGACCCTGGCGGTCGTGTCCCCAGCCTCCTGCCGTCCCAGCGGGCCGGGCCGAGGGAGAGGCGGCCACGGCCCCCGTCACCTGCCCCCAGGACGCCCGCGATCCCTGCTTGCTGCTTCAACTCGGAAGAGAAGCGCGGTTTCCCGGGTGCACGGAGAGCCCGAGCCGCGCAGCCCTCCTCCCTCCGCGGCCGGGAAGCAGCCACCGCCACGCCCGACCCTGCCACCGCGGCTCCCTACACCTCTCTCACAGGAACTCTCCTAGGGGCGCAGCTCGCCGCCCTCCTTTTTGGTTTTGTTTCTCAGTTTCTTGTGCTGTGGAAAATGCTGTGGCTTTAAAAACAAAACTGATTTTTTAATTACCCGAGTAATTAATACAGAGATGGATTCTTCTCCGAAAAAGTTACAAACAAGAGCACGTGGGGGGCTCCGTCGGTGAAGCGTCTGCCTTCGGCTCAGGTCATGGTCCCAGGGTCCTGGGATCGAGCCCCTGCTCAGCGGGGAGCCTGCTTCTCCCTCTGCCTGCCGCTCTCCCTGCTTGTGGTCTCTCTCTCTCTGTCAAATGAATAAATAACATCTTTTTTTAAAAAAAGAAAGAGAGAAAAACCACAGATCAGGGAGTTTCTGGGTTGGTGACGGCACACGCGCCCCAGCTGCCCACTCAGGCCCCTCCGGGCCTCGTCCGTGTCCCTGCCCCCCGGGTCCCAGAGCCACCTCCGGTCCCTTCATGGCCGCATCCCAGGGCCCACACCCCCCGGGCCCCTCGAGATGAACAGAATATGCGGCGGCCGGCAGCTTGGGACCTCGCCGGAGGGGTCGGCACGCGGCGCAGCCCGTGTTCTAGTCGTCCTTGCGCTCGACCGTGGGCCTGGGAGATCTTGCAAAACGTCAAATATCATAAAAGGTTTGATGTGGAGTCACTGCCCCCCGCCCCGCCCCTGTAAACACAGGAGGGGGCTGCCTGGGGGCGGTCACCCGGCCGGCCAGGCTCCTCTGCTTGTCACCCTGTGTGCCTTCCCACGGGATCATGCTGTCTGGAGACGGGAATTCTGGCTAAATCCATGAGCTTTCCTTGGATCCGACCTGCGGGAGCAAGCGGACGCTTCCTGCGAGATTCAGGGTTGAAGACCGAGGGCCTCATGGACGGCCTGGCCCGTCCGGCCGCTGCTGTGTCCCGCTGGGCCCCAAGGTGTGCGCGGTCGTGTGCGCGGTCCGGCTGGCGCTCGCGGGCCGTCTCCGCTCACGAACCTGCGTCTTTTGACCAACCCAGGCAGGGGCTGAGTCGGTGATTTGCCGGGTGTTTTGGGTTGAGTTGTGGCCTCCAAATACATCAGAGCCCCGACCCCCAGTTCCCGCAAATGGGACCTTGTTTGGAGACTGGGTCATCATGGATGGAATGAGTTAAGATGATTTCAGGCCGGAGCGGGGCGGGTCCTAACCCAGCGGCTGCGTCCTTACGTGGAGGCCGAGCGGAGACACAGGGAGGAGCCACGTGACGATGGAGACACAGCGTGGTCCGTTGTGACACAAGCCAGGGACCCTGGATCCCCCGGAGCTGGACGAGGCAGAACAGGTCTCCCCCAGAGCCTTCAGAACAGGCAGGGTCCCATGTGGCCTTGATCGGGGACATCCGGCGTCCGGAATGCCGGAGGACAGGCCTCGTTCTGGTCTACCCACATGTGTGCGTGTGTTTGTCCAGCGGCCCCAGGAAGCTCGTAGCTCAGGTGATTCATCTCATGGACGTGGCTTTTCTGGCTACATCCGGAGCCTGTCCCCATCCCCCAAACTCTCCTGGGAATGGAGAGGGACCGGATGAGCGTATCCCATAAACCTGTCCTTACCCAAGGCCGCCAGGATTTACACAGAGGGTCCTGGAAACAGCTGAGGAAGTCGGAGGCCGGCCGTGTAGACATAAACACATCCGAGCAGAACAGGCCCTGTGGAGACCTTCCTCCCCGCGCCGGCTGCGGGCTCCTGAGGCCTCCTGCGCGGTGAGCGATGAGCCTCGCTCAGGTGGGCCGGGAGCTCCCGGACCCCTCTCCGCTCTGCGTGTCACATGAAGCTCCTGGAAGCCTGGCAGGCCCAGCCCCCGCTCGGGGGAGGGACACCTCGAAGTTCCCTCCCTGACTGAGGCTTTGCCTTCATCCACCCCGGGCGCTGCCTGCCATCTTCCCCCCGGTGCCCCGGGACCCTATCAAAGCCAAGCGCTGACCCTGCCCTGGGTCGTCTTGGGTGGAGTATTGGCCCTGCCAGCACAAAGCGGAGGCCTACCTGGGCCATGTCGGCCTTGGCCTTGAGGTGGGCGTGCTGGGTGCCCGCAGATGGGCCGGGCTCTGCGAGGCCTCCCACGGTGGGGCCAAGGCTTCGGTCCCTTGGGATGGCCCTGGCCGGGAGGCAGGGCCACGTGGTCTGCAGGTGTGGGGAAGGGGAGGCAGAGTCGACCCGGAACGGTGAGGGGGTGCCTCGCTCTAGCTAAGGGAGCACCCCTCCCCGGGAGCCTGCGAGCCCGGCCTCTTCCCTCCTGAAACAGACCCTGGGGAGGGAGAGCAGCTCGGGCCCCTCCCCCTGCACGGGCCACGGTCCTGACCCCGTCCCAGGACAGCCCAGCCGAGCTTGTCCAGCAGGCATTAGGAATGGCCAGCACGAGGAGGCGCTCCCTCCCGCCGCTCCCTCCGGCCGCGCAGGCCCGCAGGGGCCGAGCGCGCTCGCAGGCCGCGAGAGCAGAGCCCTCTTCTTCCTTGACCCAGATGTTTTCTCGTGGCGCCGGGTGGGGCACCGCCGTGGGGGGACGTGGGCGAGTTTCTTCCGTACTGGATTCCGCGAGCGGCATTCGTCCCTTTAAAGACAATGATGTTGTCGAGAGCAAATATGATCTTATTTTGCCAAAGGTAGTGAGTAAACTGTTTGGATTTGAAGTCCTAGAGAACCAACCCCATTTTCCTATCAGACTCCCTAATGGAATGAGACGTCCCGCAGGGATGGCACCCTCTCCCCGTGGGCTGCGGAAGGCCTGGGGGCAGGAGCCGGGGGCAGGTGCGCCTGAGTCAGGAGGTGGCCCCACAAGGTGGGTGCGTGTGCGGTGACCTGCTCCCAGGACAGCCGAGAGGGGATGGAGGGCAGCACGCTCCGGGCCCTGTGCATGGGTGAGGCCGGGGGGCGGCACGCGGGGCTTGACCTCGGCCCGGGAGCGGGAGCCCTTCTCCATGGGGCGGTGTGAGCGTCGCGCTTGGCAACGGGGCCCGAGAGTCTGAACAATCGGCCGAGGAAGGCCACGGATTGCGGGCAACCCCAGGAGCTAGGAGGGGGCCTGGGCCGAATCACCTCCAGGCATCCCCAGGGGAGACCACGGCTGCCAGTGCCTCGACCTTGGACACCTGGCCTCCCTGCCCGCGGGAGAACCCCCTTTGCCATGTCTGCCCCCTGCCCCCCACCTCGTCTGTACTTGGCAGTGACGTCCCCTGGACGTACGTGCACCCCAGGTGGGTTGGGGCTCGGCGTCCGAGCAGGGCTGAGCGCGCCCTTGGGCTAAGAAATACGGGACCGTGTTCGGTGCGGGAAGAGAAGGTTCCTGTCCTCGGGCGCCCCTGCGGACTGGGCTGGTGGATTTATTCTGATTGATTTTTAAAGACAAGCCCCTCTAGCAGCGTCCTCAGACTCAGCGTGCGTCTGAGTCCCCCGGGGGAATCCTTGTTAGGACCCAGATCTCGGGGCCTGTCCCCAAGGTGATGATTTGGCAGGTTTGGGGTGAGCTCGGGAAATCGCCTTCCTGACGCTCCGTGGCTCGGGGCAGGTCCGCGGTCACCGTCCTAGGGTGACTGCCTCTGGAGCTAACAGGTAACTGCACAAGTAGTTCGAATCCTAAAGATTAATCCCCAGGCTTCCCTAAAGGAGGAGGGAGGGGAGCTGGTCAGGTGATGGTGGAACCGCCCTGTCCCCTGCCACGCCCCGCTGGTCTAGCACCCGCGCCCCGCAGCCCGCCAGGCCCCGTGAGCTGATACCTACCCGTCCTCCCAACACTCCCAGGGGTGGCCCTTGACATGGGGAAACAGAGGCACAGCAAGGTTAAGAAACCTAAGGTCACACAGCTGAAAGCGGCAGAGCCGGGATTGGAGCCCAGGACAGGGGCCCAGCGAGGACGCAGGCGGGTTGCCGGACATGTCTGCGCAGGGTCAGGGGGGCGCACGTTCGTTCCGGGGGGCCCAGCCGGGAGGGCGGAGGAGACAGGGCCCAGGCGTGGGAAGAGCTCGTGAGCCGGCCGGGTCAGCGGGGAGCCGCAGCGGCTCTGAGCTCCGCGGGCTTCTGGAGAACGTGGGTTTCTTACCTCAGACACCAGCGGAAGCTCGGGCCGGTGTAGTGGTGTTGATCGTCTTAGTAAAGACATCGTTATTATTTATAATCAGCAGTTCCGTCTCTGGGGGACGATTGCTTCTAAGTTGCTTGAAAATAGGCCTTGAGCGGCCCCAGGATTCCCTCCGCCGCTGTTCTCTGTTAATCCGCACCTGCGGCACTGTCCGGCGATGGGGGGGGACAAGCCCGGCCGGGGGCCCGCAGAGCCCACGAGGGTCCGGCTCCCGGGAGCCGCCCAGGACGCAGGAGCTCAGAGGAGTCGGGAGGGACAGGCCGTGGGGGCGTCGCCACGCGCCGCTGCGGAGGGAAGGCGGGCTGCGCGGCTGGGGCAGAGCCGGGGCGCAGGACCCGCGGGGCTGCCGGGGCGGAGGACGGAGGGCCCCACAGACGTGTGCCTGGGCCGCCACCCGTATCCCGCCGCCGGCCGGACAGCGGACACCCGCCCTCCTGCTCTGGGGGCTAAAGTCTGAGACGGAGGGTGGCCAGGACGCATGGACTCCCGGGTGTGCGGACGCCACCACCTCCCCCCGCCCTCGGGATGGCTGCCTCGTGGCTCGCCCCCTGTGGACGGACTGTTGCCTGTGGCTGAGGTGGGTTCGGGGGACAGGGAAGAGCCCGGGGAGCAAATTCCTCTGCTCCCCGCTTCACGGAGGGCGGCCAGGAGCTGAGACAGAGCGCCCAGCCCAGCGTGGGCTGCACCCCACGTTCTTCCTGCCCCTGCCCCTGCCCCTGGGCCCTTCCTGTCTCCCTGTCCCCCAGCCCTTGTGTCCCACCTGTTTGTTCCCCGACCCCTGTCCCTCCTATCCCCTGACCCCTTCCCCTTTGCCTTGTCCTCCCGTCCCCACCCCTCCTGGCCTGTCTCTTCCCTCCCTCCAGCTGCTGGGATGGAAACTCCCGGATAAACCTGGGGCTCAAGCCTCCTTCAGCTTTCACCCTCCGGGGCCTCCGGCATGACCGGGAGGAGCTCCGGTGCCCGCCGGGCAGAGGGCTTCCCCTCCGGCAGGCCGTGGGGTCACTGCTGAGGTCCGCAGACACAGCCAGCTCTCTTCATCGGCGGCGGCAGCGCAGGGGGGACACTGGCCATCGGAGTGCACGACACAGGGGGACCTGATGGCCTTTACAGAAACCAGGTGGGAGCGCTGGCCACCGGGAGGGGACAGGGGGCGCGTGGGAGGCGCCATGCAGGGGGAGAGCCCGGGATCTACCACGTGAACAGAAGGAAGGGCCTGTGCTGATCTCAGACGTGTGTTGAGTGGGCTGCCCAGGCCATCCCGGAGTCCTGGGGCCGCTCCATGCTCTGTGGCCCTCAGACCGGGACAGCCTCAGGTGCACCTCGAGGGCCAGCATCAGTGGGGGAAGCTTATCTTTAGAGAAGTTCCCAGCAGACCAACCTGCTCACACTGCCTCCTTCTTCGTCCAGCTGTGTGCAGGGGACAGGGCTCTAAGCTGCTGTCCTCTGGCCTAAAGAGGCAGTGGGGGGAAGGGGACCCATAGTAACTGGGTGTGTCTTGGAGCCATGTCAGCCGTGGGGAGGTGCTCAGGAGAGACAGCCGGCCTCCTCTGTCCCACACCCTTGAAGTCCTCCCCGTGGTCTGGACACAGACCCCCACAGTCCCCAGACCTCCAAGAAAGGACTTGGCCTCCAAGAGAACTTGGCTTGACCCCGGGGGCCGCGGAGCTCAGGACGCGCACACGAAGCCCGGGCAGCTCGGCAGGCGGTGGGGCACAGGCTCCCTGCCTTCCCACGGTCACCGGTCCCTTCTTGGCCATGCAGCCCCAGCAGCTGGTGACCGAGGGCCCACGTGGACCAGAGAGCGTGGCAAGGGACGTGTTTCCTCCGGGTGGCGGGTCATGAGAGACAGGAGGACACTCAAGGTGGCCTGGGGTGCGGTGCCGAGCGGCAGCGTGGGGCTGGTGAGGGGCGGGAAGGATCCCGTGGGCCCCCCGAGCCCACTGCGGCGTGTGCACAGTCAGGCGGCCAGTGGCCGCCCAGGACTCTCAGCCCAGACAGCGGGACTCGTGGGGGTTTCTTGCTGGCACCTCAGAGAGCACTCGCCTCCCATGAGCCTCCAGCCCGGCTCTTGGCTGTGGGTTCGGGAACGTGCTTGTCGGCCTCCCACCTGTGAGATGGGCGCGGGGGAGGCACGGGCAGGGCTGGGAGCTGGCGGGGGACCCGGGGCGTCACCTGTGCCTAGCATGACAGCTACGGGGCTTGTGCTGGTCCATGAGGGTCTAGGACCCACCTTGACTGTGACCAGACATGCCTACGGCTTTGGCTCTGGGCCTGTTTCTTGCACCTTCTGCAGGAGCCGTGTGTGTGTGTGTGTGTGTAAGTGTGTGTGTGTGTGTGATTTCAGCCGTCCTGACAGGTGTGAGGTTGTACATCGCTATGGTCTGGATCCCCATTTCCCTGAGAACGAGGGACTTTGAGCCGCTTTTCGCGTGTCTGTTGACCATCTGGACGTCTTCCTCAGAGAAGTGTCTGTTCAGCCGGTGCTTTCGTAAATAATGACGGTCGAAGCTGATCGCAAAAGCCCAGGAAGGGCTGAGTGAGTGGAAGGCGGTGGGCAGAAGGCGGCCGCTGAGCAGATCCCCCCCGGGAGTCAGGCAGGGGTCAGAGTGGGGTTTAGTGTGTCGCCCGCCGTGGACTTATGAGTCCTACCTCGTGGGCAGTTCGCCCTCCCTGGGGCACAGGGAGATCTTACAAATTCAAACCTGGTCTTCAATAGGGCACACATGTCCTTGAGACCACAATGTGTCCCTGACCCGGGCTGCAGAAGCAAGGACTGTGGCTTTGCCGCAGGAAGGCCCAGCTTTCAGCCGCCCACCGGCTAGTTGGTGCGCGGGACTGTGATTCCGGGTCGTCTGCGGTTGGAGTGGGACCCACGGGGCCCTGGTGTGCGCCCGGGGCTGGTGGGGCCCCACGAGGGAGCTTCCTTTGCAGCCCGTCCACCTCTATTTGAGGAGGGCACGGGGACCCACCGAGGCAGAGAGGGCGGGGGAGGGGCACGGTGTGTGCTCAGGTCTCTCGGTAGGGACCGTGGTGTTTTGTCGCACCTAGCCTCTCATTTCACCCAGAAGACAACTTTGCACCAGGAATTCTGATCCCCGTGTTGCTCCAGAGGTCACACAGGCCGAGGTCACGGGCTGTGAAGGTGGGAGTCGGCAGGGATCTGGTCGTGCTGGGGGGTCTGGGGTGCTGCAGAAAGGGCCAGAAACCTCTATGTGGCCAGGAGAGAGGGTCAGAGGTGGGTCGGCCCTGCGCCCCAAGTAGGCTTTGTGCCGACGCCCCAGGAAAGAGTCAGAGTCTCAGCTGCGAGGCCCGGGGGGGGGCAGACGACCAGGCCACCCTCCCACCTGCTGGGGGCCTGCTCCTGCCCCCAGCTCTGCAGCGGCTCTCTGCCCAAATTCCCCGTGAATGACAAGTGGCTGGCCAGCGTCCGGGGGACGTCTTATCTGCCAAGGGATGGAGGGTCCGCACCTCCTACTTTACTCAAGTTCCTCCCGAGGAGTCGGGCAAAGACGCCCTCCGGCCGGAGGGACAGGGACTTCATCCTCCCAGGCTATGTGACCTCGCGCAAGTTACTAAGCCTCTCGGTGCCTCAGTTTCCTCCCTCGGCGGCGGGACGGTGATCCCTGGGTCACAGAGCTGTAAGAACAGCGTGGCCCGCGGAGGGCGGCCGCAGGTGCTGGCTCCTGTCCCCGCCGCCGTCATCCTGCCCCCACCCCCTCGCGCTTCCTGGCCCCGCTCTGACTGCTGGGTCACAGGTGCCGAGACTCCGTCCTGAGGAAGATTCCGGGTCGGCCGTGACTTTTGCTCATGCTTCTCTTTCCTGCCGGATTCCAGGTCCCCTTTAGAACGTGTTCCCCAAAGCTGGGAGTCCTGGCTGAGCCACAGCCGAGGGGGGAGGCAGGGACACAAGGAGCAGAGCGGAGGCGCCCCCCGAGCCGAGGGCAGCTCCGTCCCTCCCCGAGGTCCCGTGAGAGCCCGTGAGAGCCGGGGAGAGCTGCACGGTCCCCAACCGCGCTCACAGCGCTCCTGCCCGGCGCCCTTGAATGGGTAAGACTCACAGCGCTTCGGAACACTTTCCAGCGTCACGTAAGTAACACACACTTATTGCAAAAAATAGTAAGAAGAGAGACTATGTATGTATGGGCTGAGCGTTTGGGGACTGTCACCCCCAAATTCATGTTAAGGTTTGTAATCGACATGTGTTAAATGTCCTATATTTGGGGAGGGGTCTTTCAGGAGGTCACTAGGTGGCCCAGTGTAGCAGAACTGGTCTCCTTGTAGGAAGAGGAGGTGGGGGCGCCTGCGGGGCGCAGCGGGTGAAGCCTCCGCCTTGGGCTCGGGTCATGGTCTTGGGGTCCTGGGATCGAGCCCCACACTGGGCTCCCTGCTCAGCGGGGAGCCTGCTTCCCCCTCCCTCTGCCTGTCGCTCTGCCTGCTTGTGATCTCTGTCTGACAAATAAATAAATAAAATCTTAAGAAAAAGAAGAGGAGATGAGACAGACATACACCCAGGGGACGACCGTGTGAGGACGCGGGAGAAGGCGGCATCCGCACGTCTGGGAAAGAGGCCTCGGCAGGAGCCGGTGCTGCCCACACGGTGACCTTGGACTCCTAGCCTCCAGATGAGAAGGGACTGTGATTTCAGCTGGGTGCCCTTTGGGGCTCTGCCCGTGCGGCCCCGCAGACTCCTTCCTTGTGGGCGGCGAGGAGACTGCTTGTCCCTGGGACCCTCCAGCATCTCCAGGGATGGCCTGGGGGCAGCTGAGCCTCTGGGTGTGAAAGCGGGTCTCCCCGTTCCTGCCAACGGTGTCCAGGGGCCGGGGGCCACGGGGCTGGGTGGGGCGCTGTTCTCACAAAGCACCCGGCGCCCGGGCCCTGGGTGGTTCCAGGGTAGAAACTAGCTGGTGAGGTCAGACAGGGACAGGGGCCACGAGGACACTGAGGGATGCTGCGGGGACACTGGGAGGCGGCAGGCAGGGAGGGCCCCCGGGAGGGACGTCAGAGAAACCTCCAGCGTGGCTTTCCCCATGCGCCTTCAGCCGGTCCTCCCGCAGGCCTCGTGTGGCAGGTGGGGGGCACATCACGCCCCCAGGACCACACGGGGAGCAGAGGCTCAGAACAGGGAGACGATCCGCTGAGCCAGGCCAGAGCCCTGCCCCTGTCCCCTACTGAACCAGCCCGGTGACAGCAAGTCCAGGGGTCCCTGTGTCAGGGACGACCCCTCCCACCAGTTCTGGGTCCAGACGCTCAAAGTCATTCCGTTGCACAGGGCAGGGGGCACCTGCCAGCCCGGCCTCCACCCCCAAGCTCGGCCCGGCCTCGAGGACACGGCAGTGAGCATGCTCGCTTCCGACCACAGTGTTCGCATCCACAGCCGTCCCCTGTCACGTCCCTCTGCCCCCCGTCCGCTTGTGCTTAATGCCCCCGCCGCCGTGCAGGCCAGTCCCTCCCGGGGCCAGCAAAGTGCGGTCCGGGGGTACTGCCCCGGGCCCCTTCTTCCAGAAACAGCCCTTCCTCTGTTACTCCGGTGTATGGGTTTCTAGACCATTTTCTCCCCATCACACCGTGTCATCCTCTGTGCCCGTGCCTAACGCAGGAGGTGACCGCTGGAGGTTCTGTTCCTTCTGTGCTGACACACTGGCCGGCTTATTCTGGAAGCGTTTCCTGGGGCCCACGGCGCAGTGCACGCTGGCTCCCCTTCCCACTCCGCAGGAATTAGGAGGCGCGGTCAGTCTGTGAGCTGGTCCAGGCTCCCCCACTGGCACCAGAAATGCTGTGTTTCAACCGGTAAATAGCATGTACTTTTTTTTTTTCCCCCCGAATGCCAGAGAACAGTCTGGAAGCTGATTCGATGCAAAGCAGAAAAGGACAGTTTTTATGAGTTGCGGGGCGGGTGGGAGGGAGAGCTTCCTTTGGGCGAGATCACACTTACTGTGTGTTTCGTGCCCACCCACCCTGTGGACAGAGTGAGCCCAGGGCAGGAGCCTGGGCCGCCTTACCGCGTTAGACACCTGCGGGCCTTCGGGGCAGGGTCTGCACGTGCACAAGAGCACGCCCCCTCCGTGCCTGCAGAGTGGCTGCAGCCTCCGGGGCGGGGCGAGCCCTGGTCAGGCAGCGTTTCTGAGGGGCGGGGAGGCCTCCTGTAGGTGCTCGTCTGTGTCAGCAGGTGGGCCTCCCGGTCTAGGGCGCGCGGGACTCAGGAGCGGGGTGATGCCTGCAGAAGAGGAAGAGGAGCCTCAGACCTCCACGCAGCTGCCCAAGGCTCGGAGCCCAGAGCGCCTCTTGGAGGCACCAGGCCCTGGCGGACGCACTGGGGCACCCCACCCCCTCCGGCGGGACCCCACCCGCTCCCACGCGCTGGGCTGCCTTTGCTCCCTGCCCACCTCTGGCCCAGCTGCCCTCCCTCTCTGCGCCGCGACTATCTAGGGACTCACTAAGCGATGCTGTGGACAGTCCGCGGCTCCCCGCTGGGCAGCTCTCATCAGAACAGGCCCCGTCCTCAGGTCACAGGTCCTCGATGCGCACAGCTCGGTCACTTTTATCCCCACGTGGCGGAGTGGGACACCCACCTTCATAGCTACGATGAGCCCGGATTCAAACCCGGGGCTTTATCACTCCACAGAGGGCCTCCCCATGGGCCGCATGTTTGCCTGAGGTCTGTCCTCGCAAGGCATTGGCTTCCCCAACTCCTGTGACCTTGACTCTGACCTCCAGGCTGCTCTGGCCAGGCTGCCCCCACCCAGGGCGGGCCTCCATCTAACATTCTGCACTGACACTAGACGTCTCGTGTGACTCTGGACCTCTGGGCTGAACGCCGTTTCTCAACAGTCACGACAGCCACTTTGGGGAGGGGTCATAGTGCACACTGGGGTTCCCAGTCTCTCTACCATGGAAATTCCCTTTTATGGTGCTTGTCTCTGGAGAAGCCCCCTTTTTTTTTTTTTTTTAAGATTGTATTTATTTATTTGACAGAGAGAGATCACAAGCAGGCAGAGAGGCAGGCAGAGAGAGAGGAGGAAGCAGGCTCCCCACTGAGCAGAGAGCCCGATGCGGGGGCTCAATCCCAGGACCCTGAGATCATGACCTGAGCCGAAGGCAGTGGCTTAACCCACTGAGCCACCCAGGCACCCCTGGACAAGCCCATTTTTAAAAAAAGATTTATTTATTTGACAGGCAGAGATCACAAGTAGGCAGAGAGGCAGAGAGAGAGGAGGAAGCAGGCTCCCCAATGAGCAGAGAGCCCGATGCGGGGCTCAATCCCAGGACCCTGAGACCATGACCTGAGCTGAAGGCAGAGGCTTAACCCACTGAGCCACCCAGGCACCCCGAGAAGCCCATTTTTAAAATAATCTGTCTCCTGCGGGGCTCCTGGGTGGCTCTGCCGGTTAAGCGTCTGACTTCCTGATCTCAGTTCAGGTCTGGATCTTGGGTTGTGAGTTCAAGCCCTGTGTTGGGGTCCATGCCCAGTGTGGAGCTCACTTAAATTAACAACAATGACAATAATTTGTCTCTGTAAAACTTGCATGTGTAACCCTTGTTTTCCTGTTATGTATTAATTTAAGACAATCTATCCGTTTGAGGCTAGGGCTAGCGTGCTGGAGATAATTTCTAAGAAAGTCACTATCTTTACTTTTGGTAAGTGTTTACATTTTTGATAAATATAAGCTTTAGACTTTTGGAAATGCTTGAGTTAGCCCCCCAGCCACGGCTCTCCTGGCACTCTCCTGGGCATCAGGGAAGTCTGGGGTGGGGGCCTCCTTGCTTTATAGGAAAGGGAATGAAGACCCAAATGGGTCATGTCCTTGACCAAGGTCACAGGCTGAGCTCCCAGCCTTGGCTCTCAGTTCCCTGGGGAGTGACAACAACATTGGCTGCCCCGGGAAGCCTTCCTTAGCCGGGAGCCATCTGGAGCCCACACTGCCCCTCCGCGCCCATGAGCACTGAGCACGCCTTGGGCAGGGCTTGACCTAAGAGAATCTCCAAACTGGAAAGACTGGTTCCAGGCAGCGTCTGCCCTTTGATCTCAGGACCGCCTCCTGGCTGCAGTTTACTTACCTGTGAAATGGGACCAAGCATGTTGGTTGGAGATGGAGAGCGAAGAAGGAATGGGGAGTTCTCTGCCAGGACCTACCTCACGCTCCGGAGGGCACTCAGACAGCACTGCCCTCTGCTTAGTCATGCAGGAAGGCTCTCTCTGGCCATGTGTGTGCCCGCTAAAGCTCTGGGTAAGACTCGTCCTTTCCTCAGTTTAACTCAGGCGGCTGGGGCCCCGCGTCCTTCTCCCAACACAGAAACCATCGTTCTTGGGGCCACGTGGAAGCCCATACTGCGGCTGAGTCAAGGTTGGGGCCAGGCTGCCGCTCTGCTGCAGACAGCGGAGACCCGAGACTCAGTCTCTCCAAATGGGAAACAGATGCCGGCGCCGTCCTGCTCCTGGCCGTTTGGAGAAGCAGGTGAAATGACGCGCACGGGTCACCAACTCGGGAAATCTTAGTGCGGACCACGTTTCCCAGCCACCGGAGCACGGGCTTTGCCCAGGGCCCAGTACGGAGCTAAGGGCTGGCTGGCTAACTTCCAAGTTCTGTTTAAATGTTTGCTGTGCTCCTGGGCTCCGCTGAGCTTTGTCAGACGCAAATTCCTGCCGGCTTAGATGGGAATGATCACAGATTCCATCTGAATATAGATTAGATTACATTGATGATGCTTCACTCCGCTGAGACAAATACGGTATTTTGAGCTGATCTAAAGGTTCAACATAACTATTAAGTGGCCGTCAAGTGTCTAAAGGAAGAGGTACATTTCATTCCTTTTTCAGAAGTATTTATAAAATGTGTGGATCCGATAGATTTAAATGTTACTACCTAGAAACCATAAAGTTGTCTACCCCCACCCAGTGCATCACAGCCACAAACACCTCACGTTTATCCTTCCAGAGGTTTTCTGGACACACAGACGCACGGGCTGCTCCTCAGTACAGGAGGGGAACCTTGTGTCCGCCCGGCCCTGCCGCTTTACTTGCTGTCTGTTCTAATTGAACAGATCTCGGAGATTGCGTACTACCAGCCTGTGCAGACCCACCACGTTAATTTTTTAATGTTCTAAATTGAAAATACTATTAAACGAATATGCTGGAACTAGGTGTCTATGCGTTGTCTTCAGAGTTTTGTTAATTATGGGCCGTAGGTCAGAACACGCTTCTGTGCGGGTCTGCAGGCGCCCGTGGGAATTTACCTGTAGGACGGACTTCCCGGAGAGGCGGCGCGGAGGCGGCGCCGGCTGCGGGTTTCACCAGGGGCGTTTCCACCACCACTGCAAACCCCAACCTCTTTCTCAGGGATAAGGGAGTTGTGAGTTAAACAGGTGCATGGATGTGTATTTTAGTTTATTTTAGCCCAAGTGTTTTCTGAAATAATGGGAGGAGGTTTAAAATAAGAGGCAGCTGACTGTAAGAGCGTCTGCAGTTTTAAATCGTTGCCAGTGAAGCCAGTCCGAGTTCAGGAGGTCTGGCTTGACCGGGGGACCTGAGCAGGCAGCGGGTCAGGGGAGCACCGGGTGGGGAAAGGACAGTGGTGACGTCCCCTGGCCAGGCTGCGCTCCCTGGGGTGGTTTCCAGGCTCCAGCCACCAGCTGGTGCTCCCGGGGAACTCAGGCAACCCTGTGCAGCTCAGGCGCTCCTCAGGCAAGTGGGGAGAGCGGTCAGTGACCCCGGAGCGGGCACACCAGCAGGCGGGTTCCAGGCGACCGCCCCCCCCCCAAGTTCCGGGAAGCTTCCTTCACGGTCAAATCGATACAACGTTGCCAGCCCGATGCCTACTATAAATAAGTCAAAGGGCGCCGCACGTGGGTCTGAAATCTACCCTCCCGCAGAGCCCCGGCTCTCAGGACCCAGGACGGTCCCGGTGCCGGTGACGCGCGGGATCCACCCCCCCTGCAGCGGCGGCAACCCCCCCCAGCTGTGACCCGGACTAGGGGAGGAGCTCAAGCCCGGAAACGAGCCAGTGCCCGCGGGGGTGGGGGGACGCGGGGGAGATGGGGGGGCTCGAGGGTCGCCGGACCCACGGTGCTGTCTCCCCGCCCCCCCCTACTGCGCCCCCCCATCCCCTCCCCGCGTCAGTCCCGCCCCCTGACCTGTCTGGCTGGTCCCGCAACCCACGTGCCCCGCAGGCTCCGGTCCCCGCCCCGGATTCACGCGCGTCCGTTCCGTGACCTCTGCCAGGGCCCCTTCCCCGCCGGCGCCCCCACGTGTCCCCACCTCCCCCGGCCAGGACCCCCGTTGTCCCGCGCACCCCCCACGTGCCCCCCATCCCCCACGTGTCCCCCCGAGTCCCCCCCGCGTGTCCCCCCGGGCCCCCAGCGCCCCCCCGCGCGCCCCCCCCGCGTGTCCCCGCGTGTCCCCCCCCGCGTGTCCCCCCCTCCCCGCGCGCCGGCGGAACTGTGGGATCGCCGCGCACAGGAAGTGGCGGGGCGGCGCGGCCGAGGGCGGAGGGCGGCGGGCCGGGCGGGGCGGGATGGGGGCCGGGGGCGGCGGGCGCCGCACTCGCTGAGGCCCGACGCAGGGCCGGGCGCGCCCAGGGCCGGAGCGCAGCGGCCGGAGTGGCCGCGGAGGCGACGCCGAGGCCGCGCGCGCGACGAGCAGGTGGCGGCGGCTGCAGGTGAGCGGCGCGGCCCCCGCCGAGGTCGGGCCCCCCTCCTGCCGCCCGAGGTCGCTTCCCCCCTCCCCCTCCCCCCGCCGCCCGAGGTCGCTCCTCCGCCCGAGGTCGGCCCCCACCCGAGGCCGGCCGGGGGCCCACTGGCCCCGCGCCGCAGTGGGCCGGCTGCGCTCCGCCCGGCGCGGGGCCTGCGGGAGGACCCGGGTGGGGGGCGCTGGGGGTGGTCCGCGGGCCCGGGTCCTCCCGCACCCCCCAGCCTCCCCGGTGCCCGGTCCGGGCCGAGGCCCAGGACACCTCCCCGTCCCCGCTGCTCAGGCCGCTGCAGCCTCCAGGGGAGGGGGCCTGGGGTGCGGGGAGGAGGGGGCGCCGCCGGGGGAGGGGGCGCCCCTGGAGGGGCCGGGGCCGGGACCGAGGGAGGGCACGACCCTCCCGTCGCGGACTCTGCTGTGGGGGCCCCCTCTGCTCCCCTCACTACCCCCCACCCCGCGGACGCGACCGGCCCCCTGCCTGGCCTGGGGGCGCCGGGACCCCGCGCTTCGCCCCTGACCGCTCAGGCCACGGCCCAGGCTTAGTTTCACTTTTTGCTTGGGGGGGGCTGCCGGTGGGGCGCGTGGGGGGCGGCGGGCGCCGAGTTTTCGGATTTGACTTTGGCGTTTGGACCAAGGCCGACTGTGAATTTCCACCGCTCTTGGAGGGATGGGGTCAGTCGGTGATGGCAGCGCTCTCCGCCGCCGGGCCCCCCCTTGCCCCCGCGGCCCAGCGCAGGACCCTTAAAGGAGGGTTATTATTAGCACTCGAAGCTGCCTTGAAAAATTGGGCAGGTTTTTTTTTTTTTTTTTTTTTTTAAACTTTGAGAAGTTCAGTGCAGTAGGGAAAATGCTGTTATAAATGGCTTCCTGGGCATTTTTTTTTTTAAGCACAATATTAACAGTCTTGTCTAAGGGAACACTTGAGCAGGTAGGTTCCTTTTTGTAGGAAGTATGATCTTAACAGAAGGAGAAATGAGGACCGCTGGCCTTCGGCGAGTCCGGGATGGGAAGCAGCCGCCCACCGAAGAAGTGACGGTGTTCCCGGGCGGCCCAAGTCCCCCGCTGCTGGGCTGGTGCTCCCAGCGCCTGTGTGGGGGCCACACCCAAAGGTCCCTTTCCCCCATGCTCCCGGTTGCCCCCCTGCAGGCCCAGACTCCTTTAGGGGTTACTGGTCCACGTTTCCCTGTTGCAAAGCTTCATAGGGGTTCTCAGTGAGGTTCTGAACATTCTCTAATTTGATCACTTCCTGTTGCCCCTCCCCCCACTCAAGCATCATGACAACGCGCCCCCCTTCAAGGTTTTACAATCAGATTGTTACGGCTCACTTCTGTATCCACTTCTGTCACCCGGAGGGATCTCCATGATTACATTGTTTGAAAGGGAGGCTACGTGGGGTTGACAGTCAGGATAGGAAGGCCCTCTTCTTGGCCCTGGAAGGTAGCCGCCTTGGTGCCCTGTGCATGCAGAGTGGCCATGTTCGGCCAGAGTTTGCTGTTCATGCCGCCCGCGGCGGGGAAGGGGGGCAGCTGGGAAATCTCTACCAAGAGGTTTGTGACTTTGCAATAAACTGAGGCATGTGCGAGAGCAGGGGGAGAGAGGGTTGTATGATGGTCAGGGAAGGCACAGGAAGGATCCTTCAGCCGGTGCCCTTGGGCCTGGGCTGACCCACATGGTGGGCTCAGCGCCTGCACGAGTGGGCCCCCGACCCCCCCGCCCAAACACAGGTCTGTGGGGCCAGCGCCCAGGAAACAGACAAAGCAGGTGTTGTGTCTTGAAAGGTAGAAAAGGTGCATCCACCAAGGTGATCTGGTGTGTCCGTTTTTACTCCTGCTTCCCATGTTAACTGAGTTCACCCTGATGCGTAGCCATGGCCTGTGTTCTCTCTGATCACGCTGCAAACTTGGGAAAGAGCGGCCTGGGAGAACAGAGGTCTGGCTGCTTGCTGTAGGTTAGGTCACAGAGCGGTGGGCCAGATTCCGGCTGAGAACCGGAGGCTCCCACCTTCTGAGACCCCACCATCTGCTAAAAGTCCGGACGTTTTCATCTGGGGTCAGATCAGAGGGTGGAGGGAAATACTGAAATCCTTGTAAACAGGGAAAATAAAAAACAGAAGTTGTGTTGAGAAGAGCTAGGGATTTATTGTTTTGTTTTGTTTTTCTTTCTTTCTTTTCTTTTTTTTTGTGGTGCTGGGGAGGGGTCTGGTTAACTTGTCTGGTTAATTTGAATTGCACACCTTCTGTTGACTTCCAGCCTGACTTTACTCGAGAGACGGGCGAGGGCATGCTTAAGGGGTACACCAGGAGCCCCTCACCCGGTAGCGGCGGGCCCCTGTCCCCGTCAAAGTCTGGCAAAAGCCGTAGCGTCCACCTTCAGGCCTCTCCTCTCTCTCCGGCCTTGTCAGAACTGAGAGTTTAGTGGTAGAAGTTGTGGCTGATTAATATTTATAGAGCAAAGAACCTGAGTGGCTACATCTGTCTGTTTCCTTTTAAATGACTTGTAGAAGGTAAGAACTTCAGTTGCTCAGTCTTACTGAGAAATTGCTGTTACAGTAAGGTTGGGCTGAACTTTGTAAAGCAATTTCTCAGAAATTTCATGGGTTTTACTTTGGTTAACCCAAGAATGTCTGAGGCTTTAAGTGAGTTGTTTTGAGTTGTAAAGCAAAATGTCTGTGACTTAATCTGTCCTTCCTAAAACTGCTTCAGAATGATCTTAACGTTCATCGCCGGTTACTGCCAACACGTGAGGGGTTCGTCCTTGGCCAGCCTTCGTTTTAGTTATCAGGATTTGCCGTGTTTGGATTATCTTTGTGGAGCAGAGTCTGAGAGGTGGTCATCTTGGGAGGGCATCTGTGTGACCGTTTGGGAGGCGGCGGGAGGGGTTGGGGGAGGCCGGCCCCCGTTCCCCTGCAGGATGGACGCTGTGGTCTGATTGCTGTCCCTTCCCGAGCGTAGCTGGAAGGGTCGCAGGTAGGGTACGTCCTGGTGGCTGATGTGGGCAGATGGATGTGTGACAGGCAGCATTCTTCCGTAGCACTCAGCACTGAGGCTGGGCGCATGGTGGGAGCAGCGTGCCAGTGGCCAAGAGGCCTGTCCCCAGGCGACTCGGGGAGGCCATGCATTTTTAATGTGGACCTTCTCGATTCCTTTCTGAAAGTGGGTGGGGGGTGAGACCAGTAATAGCGAACCGTGGTAAGGAATCCTGCAGCGACCAGTAGTAAAAAGCCGCTGCTGCAGGAAGTACCTGCAGCCGGACGTGGTGCTCGGCGGCAACTTGGGTGCCCGGGTGGCGGGCGCCTGCTGGGTCTGCTCAGCTCTGGAGCCTTTTCCTTCCTCGCGTTGTTGGCTGACCTGAAGACTTTATAATCGTACGAGGTCTTTAAAAGTGTCCCCTGCCTCCTCACTGAGGCTTTGCAGATGGTCCTGTGACAGCAGCTACAATGACGGCCACTCTGTGAGGAGTTTCACGAGCAGATCAGGTTGTTTGCTTCTGGGAAAAGCCCTGTGAGGACAGCGGCCTGGCCCCATTACACAGAAGGAGACACTGAGCGGGGGAAGGGCTTGCAGAGGCCGCTCAGCTGGCTTCTGGAACCCAGAGCACTTTGACGCTCAGAAAACTCAGTGTGTGAAAATGTACATTTCTGAAACTAAGTGTAAGTGGTTGGCGTCGTGTAAGGAGTCATTAAAAACCGTTCTTACTTCTGGGAGGCTGCCCTCGGTGCACCGGGGACCAGAAATCCCCATCTGAGAGGGTGGAAACAGATACATGCTAGACGTGCTGTTGCACGGGGAAGGTCAGGTCATGCAAATCCGTGCGAGCTCCGCTGCCCTGTGCGCTTGGTGGGAGCGAGGTGAAGGGCTGCGCCGGGTCGCGCGTGGGGAGTGCGCCGGTGTTGGTCCGGCGTCCCACGGACTGGTCTCGACTGCAGACCACTGTCCAGGTCTGACGAGAGCTGTCGAATGAACGTGCCTTTTCCTAGAAGAGACGTAACCCCCGTGTTCGTGAGGTCCGTCAGCTGGTCCACCTGGCGAAGCCGTTTTTGCCTAAATGAGCCAGAAGGCAGTTCTTACGTGGGGAGTGCATTGGTTTGGGGGATGTAGAAAGCAGGTGCCAAAAAGAGAGGTACAGGAGGTTGGCTGGGAGACAGGCCGTGGGGACTGAGGGGCACAGGGGGACGCTGGGGGGCCCTGGGGCCACCATGCTGGTCTGATGCGGGGAGAGGGGACCGGATGGCGGAGGCCTGGCAAGGGAGAACCTCTCCTGCCGCTCTGAGAAAGTCTCGCCGGGGTCCTCCAGCCGGGACTGCCCCCACCCGGGAGCCCGGGGTCCCTCAGGCCCAGCCCCCCATGGAGGGCCCATTGCTGCCGTCCGGCAGGTTCTCCCTCGAGGGGGTCCGAGTGTCCGGGCCCCATGACTGCCTCTCAGGCAGCGTTCGGTGACTTCCACAAAAGTGGACGGACGCGGTGAGCAATCCTCCAGTGTGGACAATGCCCGGCCCGGTCGTGTTTGTTTTTGTTTTAGAAAAAGCGCGTGGCTACCGCGGGTCTCCTCTGCCGTGCCCGGCGGTGAGCTGGGACCCGGCAACGCAGCGTCCGAGGCTAGGAAAGAACCAGGGCCTTCCGGATGGTTGTGGAGGTCCGAGCACACGCACATTGGCACACGCTAGTCACTATTTTCAGGTGTGGGTCAAGGGGCTGTTATAACCCAGGTCGAAGGAAACGTTCGCAAACGCAGTGACAGCTGCAGGTCACCCTGGCCTGGGCGAGTGCGGCGTTTTCCCGGGGCTCCGACAGCTGTGTGCCCCTCACTGCTTTTCCTTGTAGTGCAGGGAGTTCTTGGGTACAAACATTTCTTTTTCGGTAAATAAAACTTCATAAAGTTGTGAATACAGAGTCTGTCAGGCCAGGCAGCTAGGAGAGCCGGGGGAAGGGCAGGTGCGAGACAGAGGGGCCGGCTACGGGACAGGAGTGACGGCCGAGGCCTCTTCTCTTGGGCGTGCTCGCTGGACCCCCAGTGCTGACCCCCAGCGCTGACCCCCAGCACTGAGCACACGCCCTGGCCATTGACCCCCCAGGCAGCATGACCCCCAGCCGACACGGCCAGGTAGATGCCGGACTAGCGGAAGCAGATTTTTGCTCTGCTAGGACGAGGCAGGAATCTGGGGTTTTATATGCAGTTATTTATTTCTAACAAAGTGCACGCTGGATAAAAAATGTTGCCGCCCGAATTCAGCTCACAGGCCGCAATTCTTACGACATCTGGTCTAAGACATTGGTTTAATTTTTGACATAAAGTAACTGAGCTCGTGAAACGAGGACAAAATGCACGAGAAGCAAAAACGCCGGGTGACGGAAATCCAAGGCTTCACGTGCCGATGAAAACCCCAAATACTGTCCATGTCAGGCACGGGTGCTGGAAACAGGGTGGGGGTTCTCTGATGGTGCAGGGATGGGGAGGGAGGACGGCACTGAGAGTCCGTGTCCGGGGAAAGACGGGAACTCCGAGCGTCTGCACTGCGTGTGGGGGGCCCTCCTCAAGTCTGTGCGGAGACGGTCGGCGAAAGATGTTTACAGAATGTGCCCCGAGGCCAGATGGCACTCTTGACCCCGACCCGTGTCCGCCGACCCCCCTCTGGCTGCAGTGCAGCCACCAGGAGGTGAGGCTCTGGCACCGGAGCCCTCCCCGCGCCCTGGCCGTTTCCCCCATGCATGTCCCACGCTGCGCAACCACCAGCCGCGGGACGGGGACCCTCCTGCTCTCGAGCCCTTGATGCTGTCGTGAGCTCTGGCAGACGGAACAGATGCACCATGTCCTGTCCGGTCGTGACCTTGTTTGCATTTCCTGCTAGATGCCGCTGAGCACCTCCCTGCGCAGACCACCCCCCCGCATTCCCCTCTGAGGTCCTTCCCTGCAGACCTTCCCTGTGCCTTACCTGGGGTCCTGCACCTCCTGTTTTCTCGTGGGCTCACGTGCGTGCCTTGGGCCTTCTCCCTTACGGATGACTAGAAAGGTCCTCTCTCCTGGGGCTCCGCTCACTGTTCCATTTGCGGGGCGGGGGCTTTCCCACGGTGCTAAGCAGTCCTTCCCCACCCTGGGGCCCTCGTGCGAGCTCCCGCACTCTCTTGTGGAAGCCTGAGGTGTGCCCTCCGCCCGGAGGCCCTGCCTCCCCTGGAGCTGACTCTGGGCTAGAAGCGGGGAGCCCAGTGCTCCTCTGTCCCCCCCGGGAGCCCCTCTTGTCCACACCGTCCTCAGCGCGGCCCTCCTTCCCGGCCCACCTGGTGGCGCTGCGGCCGCCTGTCCGGGCGCCTTCTGTCTGGTTCTCCGTCCCTCTGGTCGCGGCGTCTGCTCGGCCTCCCCGCGGGGCCCCGGGAGCAGCTGGCCATCCCTGCCGCTCGTGGCTCTGGGTTAGGGCTTAAAGCCGGCCTCTGAGGCCTGTGGAAAGCTGCCCGGATTTCGATGGGAAGGGCACGGACCGTGGCGAGCAGCGGGACGACTTTCCCGCGTCAGGGGCTGGTCTTCCGGCCTGCGGCTCCGTCACCGCAGGCCACCCCTGGCCTCCCGGCCGGCTCCCCCATGTCCCTCAGCCTGCCTTAATGACTAATGTTGCTTTTCTAAGTGACGTTTTTAAGTTTTATTTTTTACTGAAAATTGATTTTTTAACTCCTTGTCAGCGTTGAGGAGAAATGTATTTGGTTTTGGGTTTCGCTTTGGTCGCTGGTCTCCTTACCGGTCTCCGGTTCCTGTCATTTATTTGTGGACGTTTAGGATTTTCTTTCTTTTTTTTTTTTAAATTAATTAATTAATTTGACAGAGATCACAAGTAGACAGGCCGGCAGAGAGAGAGAGGAGGAAGCAGGCTCCCCACGGAGCAGAGAGCCCCATGTGGGGCTCGATCCCAGGACCTTGGGGTCTTGACCTGAGCTGAAGGCAGAGGCTTTAACCCACTGACCCACCCAGGCGCCCCCGTTGTCTTGTTTCTAAGAATATTTTGCTGCAAATGTTTTACGAAGCCTTTTTTCCCGCATGTATTGAGCGGATCACGCATGGTTTTTCCATTTGTCTGTTAACTCGGTGACGTACGTGGGTCCTTCCCTGCCTCCCCGTGGCCGGGCTCTGTTATTTCTTGCTATGTTACTGCGTTGGGTCGGTTTGTGCTGATTTGTGGGGGATTGTCTGCTCCTGTGTCCGAAGTGGCTGTGGCTCATAATCGTCCTTGATCACACCCTGTCCCCGCGAGCTCTGGCGTCTGGACGGTGCCCGTCTCCTGATGTGAGTCGGGTGGTGTGGCCTCTCTCCGTGCTGCGCGGTGGAGCTTCCGTGAGACCGAGATCCCGTGTGTTTTATGTCGCTGCTGGTCCCGGCAGGGCGTCTGTGTGGACCTGTGGTGACGTCCTGGTTCTGTGTCTTCACGAGCCCCGGATCCGTCAGTTTCCGGTCCCGTCTGAACGTGGTTTGTTTCATTCATGTTCTCCGCTTCTTGGTGCAAAGGTCCTGGTATTTTCTTGGTTTTCAGATCTCTATGGGACGTGAAGTTCCCTTTCATTTTCGCTTTTCTGTTTTCTTGCCTGCTCGTAGCCCAGGTTTCTCTCTGGTCCTGTCCTGCGGTTGGTGAGGAGCCCAGGTCTGGCGGCTCTGCTCCCCGAGTGCTGTGCCTTCCTGTCTGACGCGCTCCTTGGGGATCATCCAGTGTCTCTTTCCAGGTTACTGAGTTGTCTCGTTATTACTTTTTACAATTCTTTATTCCTTCTCCGAGCATAGCTTCTTGATTTCTGTCCTCAGACTTCAGGCTCCCCCGTCCCCGCTCTGCTGAGCCGCGTGCCGTGTGTTTGGGCTGCGGTCCTGTCCCTGCGCAGTCTGAGCACTTTCCAGGGTCCTGGTTCTCCTGTGACCCGGGAGTGACACCCCCGAGTGAAGCAGAAGGGCTTCCGCTTCTGCACGCGGCGATCTCAGGTCACCTTTGTGTTACTGACCTTGGCTCTGGCTGCTCTGGGCAGAGGCCATGGTGTGTCGCGTCGCCGTGCCCTGGCTGACGCAGTGGCCGCCCCGGGGGGCTGGCCTCCCGCGCCCGTGTCCGGTTCTCCCCAGCCGCTCCATGCGCCCTTCCTCCGGCCCCTTCCATCCGACCCGCAGGGGCTTTCTTCTCACTCATCCTGCTTCCTGGAGATAAAGGGTTGTGTCCTTCCAGAACTGGGGAGAAATTCCAGCTGCTGGTTTGTCGAGCGCTGCCCGACGACCCCCCAGCCTCCAGCCCCTTCGTCCTTGCTCGAGCTGCTTCGCTCTCTGTCATTTTGTGCTGCCTCCTGGGCGGTTTCTTCAGGCCCCAGCTCTGCCTGTGTCCCCGCCGCGCCTGCTGCCGCACCAGCTCCTGGAACTTTTCATTCTCTTCGGGGCATCTGGGTGATTTGGTTGGTCAGGCACCCGACTCAGGTCGTGATCTCGGGGTCGTGAGATCGAGCCCCCCCGTCTGGCTCTGTGCTGGGTGCGGAGTCTGTGGGGGTCGTCTTTCTCCCTCCGCGCTCCCCTGCCTCCCCCCACTCATGTGACGTGTGCACGCTCTCTCACGCTCCAATAAGTAAATCTTTAAAAAAGAACATTCTCTGGTTCCTTCCAAATCTGCCGCTTTCTCGCTCAGTATCTGTTGCTTGCGTGGACTTCAGGGTCCTCTGTTACTGCCGAACACTCCGCACACGGCCACGAACAGCACCGACCAACAGTAGCGACGACACCAAAGTCTGCGTTTCCGGAGGGTTGAATCCCACCGCTTTTCTGCCATCTCGCGTGCGCATTTGGATAGTTCTGGGGGGCTGTGTCGGTGGGTTCCTGCAAATCTCCCTGGAGAGGCTCGGCTGCTGCCCGGAGCCCCGGAGAGGGACTGATCTGGGATCGCTGTGTGAAGTCAATTTTTCTTTCTTTTCAAAGACTTATTTATTTATTCGAGAGAGAGGGAGAGGGAGTGCGCCTCTGGGGGAGCAGCAGGCGGAGAATCAGAACCAGAGCTGGGGGGTCAGGCAGGGGGAGCTGACAGTGGATTCGAGCTCAGGACCCTGAGACCCTGACCTGAGCCCAAACCAGGAGTCAGACGCTCAACCGACGGAGTACCCCAGGCACCCCGCGTTTATTTTCTGGACTCAAACAGGGACTTCTAAAGGTGTCGCTGACCAAGGGAAGGTTCACCAACAGTGGACGGGAGAGAACGTGGCAGACGTCGGTGCGCCTGACGACGGAGACCACCCAGGAAGAGCCTGTGCTCCCCGGGGTCTAAGCCGAGACGACCCCCTCCCTCCCCAGCTCACCCTTGTCAAGCGCTGTGACGCGTTTCAGACGCAGCTGCAAAATGTGACAGAATTTGTCCTCGGGGCGGCTTTCTGTTGGCGCCTGTGCCGTCCACGCGGCTGAGGTGATCTCTGCTCTCCGAGAGCCAGCAGAGTCCCCGGTGGACGGCTATGGTCCGGGGGGCGGGGGGCTGTTGGCCCGCTGAGGGCTGCCGTCCGCACACGGGACATGGTGCCCATGGGGACAGCTGGCGTTTTAAGACAGACGACGCCGACGTCCACGGGTGGGATGATCGCTCGTGTGGATTTGGGGACTGGAATCGAAACGAGAGGAAAGCCCGTTTGGCACCTAGAACGGGGTTATTTCCAGGCTCATC
This sequence comes from Neogale vison, assembly GCF_020171115.1. Lineage (NCBI taxonomy): Eukaryota > Metazoa > Chordata > Mammalia > Carnivora > Mustelidae > Neogale > Neogale vison. The sequence continues at coordinate 2,224,831 of NC_058096.1, read as the reverse complement.
TGAGGCTGTCTTCGCGCTGTATGGAGACCCCCCCCACCGGGCTCTGGTTCTCAGCCCCGCACTTTCCACATGCGTGGGGGGCTTAGCGGGCCCTGCCCTGTCCGTTCCGCACACACAGCCTTCCCTCCATCCCCCCAGGCCCTGTCGGGATCCACTTTCCTCTGTGTACCTCGCCCTCCCCCAGCCACTCACTGGGGAACCCCTGCTGCCAACCCCCTCCAGGCAGGCCGCTGGGGTCGCTGCCACGGATTCACTCCTGTAGCCCGAGGGCCGTCCCTTCTGCTCCTGTCCTTGCGGTGGCTCCTGACCCCGCATCTGAGTCAGGACGCACACACACGTGCTTCTAACACACGGTCACACCCTGCACACAGTCTCTGTGGCCCCGTCTTTAGCTCACCCTGGGCCGCTGACCTGTGCCGTTTGCCCTTGTCGCTGGTGAAGACGGTGAGGGCTGGCCTTGACCCCACGGGCTGTGCCGTGGGCACGCGCTGCCGAGCGCTTCGGGAAGAGGTGTGCCTGCATCGCGCCACACGTGTGTCGGAGAAGCAGCGTCACCCGGGGCGTTGTGCCGTAGTCCTGGCTGGGCTGCCCCTGGACGGGAGCACGTGGAAGGTGCCTCGTCAGGAGGGGAGAGCGAAAGGAAAACCTAGAAGCCAGGCCTGAGCTCCACACGGGCGCGTTCCAGCCAGGCGGGGTCACCAGCACCCCAGCGTGTCTGTCCCCGGCGCCGGCTTCTCCCTGCTTTGCCCCCGGTGGTGTAGGGGATGAGGGTGGCTTTTGTCCGTGGCTGGGGACTGTGGTGGCTTTACCACGGAGTGTCTCACCGGGGCCTGGCAGGTCTCTGGAGCACAGCTGTTCCGCCAGCCCGCACCCAAACGGGGTGTCTGCATGTCACCCCAGAGCAGGGCGACGTGGCCGTGCCAACTTTGGATTTTCCCTGCTGCTGAATCATTTCATGGCTCAGCACATCCCAGGCAGCGTCTCTTTCCCCGGAAAGCCAGTGGCCGGACCGTAGTAGCCTGGCCTGCGCGCGGACGAGCTCCCTTGGGGCAGCTGCATGGCTGCTGGGAGGGGAGAGGTAGGGCACCTGTGCCTCTGCACATGCGCGGTTCTGCTGCTGCCTCTCGGGAGCGAGGGGGAGCTGTGTGTGGGGCCGTGTGGACCCCAAGCCTCTGGGGCGGCAGCCTTCTCGCCGTGTGCACGGTTCCCTTTTGTCACAAGTTTGCTTATTGTGGGTGTGTGGGGGTCACACCTACGCTGTGGCCTTTTGAAGATGATCCTCGAACTATGCAGTCATGCAGTTAGGACAGTTCACGGAGCCCTGGGGCTTTAATTCCCATTCGTACCTGCACCGGGGAAGGGGGGCAGCGGGCCGTGGGAGCAAGAGGCACCAGGCCTCCCTCATGTGCAGACACAGGGAGCGGGTGGCGGCCACCCACGCATGTTGGGTGTGACCCATGGGACACTGGAAAGGTTGTTTCCGGGGCTGGTGGGTGGTGGGGGGCACACGGGGAGAGAGAACGGAAGCGAGAAAGAGGCTGCTTGTGCGTGCGGCGGTTTGTCGTAGGTCTGCTGGTCCGTGCAGGCCGTGGGTCCGGGTGGCTCAAGTGACAGCAGTGTTTGGTCACAGTCCTGGAGGCTGGAAGTCCACAGCCAAGACGTTTGTGGGGTCGGTTTCCTCTGGGGGCCGGGAGGGAGGTTGTGTCCCGGTGTCTGTCCTTGCGTGGCTGGCAACCGTCTTCCCCATTTCTGTCCACGTGGTGCCCTTCCCACAAGTGTGTCTCTGTGTCCTGAGATCAGGGCCCACCCTGGTGACCTCATCTTCACAAGCGACATCTGCTCTGACCCTGTTTCCGGATGTGGATCCTCCTGAGGCCCTCGGGGGCAGGCCCTCCGCGTGTGAATCCAGGGAGGACGCGATTCCACCCGTAAGCGCGAGCTATCTTTATTTGCCAAGAGCTCTTGTAAAGCCCTGATTACTGCCGGGATTTGGGTGGATTAGGAGGGAACCGTTCGGCCGTGTACAGCGAGGCGCGTCCTGAGCGAGGCCTGTCGTGCCGGGCGCACGCTGCTGGGGCGGGCTGTGCGTGGCCCCCGCCTCTGAGCCATGCGGGAGCGTAATCCTGGACAGCGCGTGTCCCTCCTCCCTTAGCGCTGGTGTCCGTGCGGGTGGGGGCCGAGGACCCTCTGGGGTCAGACAGGCTACGGCCGAGCCTGGTGTCCACGTGGGATCCTGCCTTGGTTCACCTCCTTGCGTCCCACCTCCCACGGAAGTCGCCGAATGCCGCATCCCTGGGGACACGCTCCCTCGGCAGTGGCGCCTCGCTCCGTCCAGGCCGTGGCCAGCGGCGGAACGCCCAGCCTAAACAGGAACAGTTTTAGGAAAAGAAGGAACTTGAAAAGGGACCGATGACAATTACTCATCCTTTATTCTTTGTTGTTTATTAGGCATTTATTTCCAGTAAGAGATCGATTTTCTCTTTTCCCAAGTTTCATAGAAGAACAAAGGAAATCAGAAGTGTTTAATAATTTTATCTAATTCTGTAACTTGTGATTATATTGTATTTCCAAGAATGAGTTGGCTTTTTTTTTTTAAATTAGGAAATGATTAGGAAAAGAAAACACATAAAACATCGAACCCCCTGAGCCTACGAACCAGTCGCGGAAAGAACCTATCACAGACAGTTGAAGCGGGAGAACTAGGGAAACTAAAAGCTTCTAAAAACCATGTATGTGGAAAAGGGAAGTGGGCGGAAGACAGTCCTACGAGTGCGTCATATCTGACCTCGTGCCGCCTGAGATAGTGCCCGAGGCCACATCTCCTGGGGGCCACTTCCCACGGGGGGGTCACATCCCACGGGGTCACGCTGGAGACGGCGACTCTGATTTCGATGTGTTCTCACTGTGAAAGGTGCATCCACTCGAAGACTGAGTACAAAAAAAAGGGATGTGAAATGTCTCCGTCATGTTTTTTTATGTTGATCAGAGGTTGAAATAACACTATTTTGGACTATTTGGGTTAAATAAACTATGACTACATGATTTTTGTCTGTTTCTTGTGACTTTTTTCATGTGGCCGCGGGAGAATGTGACATTGAAGGGCCTTGCCTCTGTGGCGCACGTCCTGTTCCCGCTAGACGGCGCTGGTCCTGGTTCCCGGGAGCTTCACGGGGCGGGGGCGGGCGGCCCCCCGTCTCTGAGACCCGCAGCCCCAGAGCGAGGGGGGCGAGCCTCGTGTGTGTCCACCTGCTGGACCCCGTGCGTCCTCGTGCAAGCCTGTTCGTGGGAACTGCTCGCAGCGGGTCTGACCGATACCAGTGGCCCAGTGGGTTCGCGCCTCTTAGTGAAGTGTCCTGTAGCGGCTCCCGCACCGTGTGGACGGGGACCGTGGACTGAGTCCACACCCAGAATTTTAAAGGCTGCGTCTGTCTTCCACTGTGGAAATGCTGGGGTGCGTCTACACTACGAGGGGGCCGTGCTTGCCTGTGGCAGGTGTGCCTGAGAGGCCGGGGCGGGAGCCCCACGCCTCCCTGGGGTTGCGCTGGGTTGACAAGGCAGACTGCGTCTTCCCGGGCGCATCTCGTGGGCGGCTATGCTCCTGGAATGTTCTGTGTGGGCACCTCCTTCGCGGAGGGCCAGCCGGTTTCTCCGGCCACAGGTATGCGGTGGTCCAAGCTGACTCCGCCCGTGCTCGGGCTGGGCTGTGGGAAGCTGCCCCCCTGCTCCTCCTGTCACCTCCAGCCTTGGGGCCTTGGGGACGGCAGGCCGGCCGCCAAGCTGCCTCCTAGGCCTGGGCCCTGGACACAGGCTCTCCCTTGTCGCACAGACCGTGTGTCCCTGTGCCACGGGAGCAGACACCGAGTGGCCATGGGGCCAGTCAGGGGCTGACGCCGGCCCCGGGAGCCACACCCGCACGAAGTCCCCAGAGGCGTGAAGGGCCGGCCGCCCCGCTGTGGTGGGGTCTGTGGGGAGAAGCCCTGACGTGCACTGGGCTGGGCAGCCATGACAGAAAGGAGGTCGTACCTTCTTCCCTCCTGGCTGGTGGCTCTGCCTCCTGCAGGTGCTGGGACCCGGGCGTCCTGGCCGTCCCCGGGCAGAAGGCCCCAGGACAGCATGGCCAGCAGACCACAAGGTGATGGCCGGAGGTCCCTGGGACCCCGCCGGCCTGGTTCTGGAGTCTCTGCCAGCCACCTGCAGGAGGGCCAGCTGGGTCCTGGGGACTTCCCCCCCAGCAGCTTTTAGCTCTGTCTCCTAGAAGAGGCACCTCTGACCCATTGGTCACCACCGTCCCCAGGCATCTGTGACCCTGATCAGAGCCTTCATGAACCTCCCCAAATAGTCTCCAGGGCTGGGGACCAGGCCTCAAGTGCAGCCGGTGACCCCCTCTGACCCTCCTCCCCCTCCCCCACCCTGTCCTTTCCCCTCTCTCTGTCATGGGAACGTTTGAGGGAAGGCGATGTAGGTAGTGGCCTTCGTTAGCAATTAGGCTTCCAGCTGGAGAACACATCGTGGGGCGGGACCCTGGCCCCTCCGGCCGCCGCGGCATTCTCGCTGCCCCTCTGGGAGAAGCACCTGCGCTTCCCGGTCTAAGCGAGCCTGTGTGGCCACGTGACCTGTGTAGTCACTGCCCCCGGCTGAGGTCCCATCTGGACTGTGGACACCCCGCTGCGCTGACCGTGTGCACCATCCCTTTCGTTCCTGCATCTGCCGTCCCCTCCCCTGTCACCTTCACAACCCAGGTCACCAGAGCCTGGCACGGGGGTGCCAAGGTCCCCGGTGGGTGGCCTCCGGGCAGGAGCAGAGGCCCCCAACTGCCGGGCACCTGCAGAATCACGAACATCCTGCCCCGTGTCTCTCCCACGCTCGCGGGCTGCTGTTTGGTGCCACTGGTTTGGATGGAGACGTGGCGTCCCCTTCCGCAGCCGCCGCCGGGCCGCCGCGTGCAGAGGTGACCGTCCTGCTGGTGGCTGTTTGGGTTTTCTGCGTCTCCTTAAGCTTCTCGCCAATTACTCTTCCCAGGACTTTGTCCTTCCGGCTTCGTTGGAAGTCTGTTCCCTTCAGCTGCTCCTCAGGCCCCCGGTCTCAGGAACCCCGCGGCCCTGGGCTCTCCCCAACGTTATTCGTGCGTCTCTTTCTCCGCCTTGTCCCTCTTGTCAAAACTCCATCAATTTCATCGATCCTTTCAAAGATCCTTTCCAACTTCCCGGCTTTCCATACAGTTTTTAGTTCATTAATTTCTGCTTTTTAAATTATTTCCTTTTTCCTGTGCTTTTTGTTTCTCTAACTTCGTGAGTCGTATTCTGTCTCATTTGTTTTCAGCCTCTGAGAATTTCCTGCCGCACTTAGGTGTCACCTTCCCTGATGATCGATGATCTGGACCGTTTAAGCCTTTATAAGTTGTGACAGGAAATCCTTTGTTACTGTTCCACTCAGTGGATTTTTAAATACATAATTTTTTTTCACCATTGATAACTGCTTTGCATTTCTAAATATATGGAGATTTTCCAAACATCTTTTTGTTGCCTTTTGAAATTATTATTATTTTGGGGCTCCTGGGGGCTCAGTGGGTTAAGCCTCTGCCTTTGGCTCAGGTCATGGTCTCAGGGTCCTGGGATCGAGCCCCGCATCGGGCTCTCTGCTCAGCGGGGAGCCTGCTTCCCCCCTCCCCTCTGCGGGCCTCTCTGCCTGCTTGTGATCTCTGTCTGTCAAATAAGTTAAATCTTTAAAAAATAAATGAAATTATTATTATTTTTAGCTTCAGGGAACTGTGGTCAAAGATTATGCTCTGACTGGTGCTTGTCTTTGGAAATGTCCTCTGTGTCCTTGAAAAGATGACATTCTGCCGTTGGTGGAGGCATGTTCTGTATACTGTATAGGTGCATAAAGTTTATGCATCCCGGTATTCAAACCTATGTCAGGTTGGCAAACCAAAGCCCAGTGGCCAAATCTGGCTTGACACCTGCTTCTTTCCTTCTTCTTCTTCTTTTTTTTTTTAGGATTTTATTTATTGAAGAGAGAGAGAGCAGGAACAGCGGGGAGGGGCAGAAGGAGAAGGAGAAGCAGGGTTTGTGCTGAGCAGGGAGCCTGACGCAGGGCTCAATCCCAGGACCTTGGGATCATGACCTGAGCCGAAGGCGGGCGTTTAACCAACTGAGCCACCCAGGCGCCCAGCACCTGTTTCTATAAATAAAGTTTTATGGGATCCCAGAGACACTCATTGGTTTCCGTGTCGTTCGTGGCTGCTTTGCAGGAGGACAGAGCTGAGCGGTTGTGGTAGAGACTGTTTGGTGTTTCTGGTCTGGCCCTTCCCAGAACATGCGTATGAGTCCTTGTCCTTGTTGGTTTCTTTCTTAGATGTCCCCGCTCTGTCGGAGAACAGGTCCCGTCACCTCCTCGGATTCACCTTATCCTTGCACTGACACCCACTCGCTTTGTGTGCTCGGGGCTGTGTTATTAGCGAGACGGTTTCTGAATTATTGTATCTTCCTCGTGGCTGGAGCGTCTGCCACGATGACGAAGACGTGGCCTTTCCCGCTGTGATGCTCTGGGCTTGACGCTGCTCTGAAATCACACGTGGAACCAGCGACCGTGGCTTAGCACGTGCCTCCGCGCTCCTCCTGCTTTTAACCTTTCTGTCTCTTCGTGTCATAGATGTGCCTCAGAAGTAGCATATGATTAAAGTTCTTTTAAATTGAAGTTTGGCATTTGTTTTTTCAAAGTCTGACTATCAATCAAAAAACATTTTTTTAACTGGAGCCTTTATCTAGGCTCCTTTAAACGTGATTACTGATGCACAGAGTTTCAGTCTGTCACCTCACATTTTTAAAAAAAAGATTTTATTTTATTTGACAGACAGAGATCACAAGTAGGCAGAGAGGCAGGTAGAGAGAGAGGGAAGCAGGCTCCCCGCTGAGCAGAGAGCCCAATGCAGGACTCGATCCCAGGACCCTGAGATCATGACCTGAGCCGAAGGCAGAGGCTTTAACCCACTGAGCCCCCCAGGCGCCCCTGTGACCTTGCATTTTGCTCACTGTTTTATCTGTGCTGTGTTTCCCCCATCCTTCTCCCTCCTGCTTTCTTTTTTTTTTTTTTTTAAAGATAATTACTGATCTTTTTATTTTTATGCCCTCTAGCAGTTTGGAGGTCCCATAGACTCTGCTTTTGATGGTTTTCCCGGAAATTAGAACATCCGTAGCTGTCCGTTATCCAACGTTATGCCATTCTTTACTCTGGGGGCTGGTCCAGGGACTCGGCTCGTGCCCCTTCCCGACCCACATGTTGTGTGTTTAGTGGTTTTTTAACCTCACCAGACACTCTGCTGTGTTACTTCTTGGTTCAGGTTTGTAGACATATTTGCCACTTTCTTGGCTTTTTATTCCGTTTTGCGCCTCCGGTTTTCCATGTAAGAACACTTCTCCTGCTTGAAGCATGTGTGTGTTAGTGACTCCTTCCGTCTGATGCTTCCTGCTTCTGTGTCCCTGAAAGGCTTCCCTGCTCCTCCGGGGGCTTCTCGGGTCGTGGGGGGACCTTCTTGGACATTGGGGATCTGTGCACCGGCCTTTGCCATCCTTTGTACGCCATGAAACCATTGCCAGGCTCCCTCTTCTTGAAGGTAATCTGTCTTTTCTGGGGCTGCTTTTAAGATCAAAATGAAAAACCTTTGTGCTTCACAGGACGCCATCAAGAAAGCAAAGAGACGACCCACGGACGAGGAGGAAATATTTTCAAATCACATGCCCGCCTCTGATGGGTCCGGGACTGGGCTCTTGGCTTTGTGAACGCTGGGAAGGGGTGAGGAGGAGGGGGGTCCCTTTGCCCCGGCAGCGAGGCCCCGCCAGCGCCCCAAGACACGCCTTTCCCTGCGCTGTGGCTCCCGCGCCCCCCCATGCGGAGCAGCGCCCCCCCCCATGCGGAGCAGCGCCCCATCTGCCCCACTTTCCGGAGCTTCACCTGCTGGTCTGGAGACTTCTCAGACACCTCCTGGCCTCCGGAGCGTCTGCCTCAGCCCCAGTGCGGTCTCAGGAGGAAGGTGACCTTGGGTGGTGAGCTACTCGGGACGGGACGTCAGGGATGCCCTGACCTCACTGAATAAATCTGGAAGCGATCGTGGATTGAGGAGAAGGGCCTTGAGTGGGTCCAGCTGTTTTCAGCGCTCGGCGTGTCTTCCGGCCCGGGCTTCTCTTTAGGCTAATTGGCCGCAGGCTCGCCGTTCCCGGTTCCCACGAGCAGCGCGCAATCCCAGCGTTCCTTCTGAAATAGCGGACGGGCTTCTGATGAGATGCTTCCGTTGAGAGGGCGAGAGCTGAGACCGGAGAGAGAGGTAAATGCTTTTGTTCTTTCCAGGGGCTGGCTGTAGTGAGCTGCGTGGTGGTCGGGCCCGTCCTGGTGACGGAAGCCCTGCTTTAGGCTGACGTACAGCTCCATGCGGCTCCCATGGGATACGCTGTTTAAGTCCACCAGAGTCATGCACTTGGGACAGTGGGAAATTGAATTAAAAACATAAGGTTTCAAAAAAAAGGTTACAAGGTTTCATCCCCGACTTGTAGCCAAGACAGGGACTGGGTTTCAGATCCTGCCTGAAACAGCAGGAAAGCCAACAGGTTGTGCAAGGCTGTAGGTGTCAGAGGCTGCCCAGCTGGGCCCGGGGCAGTTGTCCCTGCGAGGGGGGCCCCTGGCCTCCCGAACTCTTGCCCACAGTGTCCAGCTGAGCCCAGGGGCGGGAGCCCAGGACCAGCTGAAGACAATTTGGCGTCAAAGGGTTTCCACCGAGGCTAGAATTTGTGGGGGAAACAGTGGAGTTGAGGGGATTATGTGGGGACAGAGCTCCAGAGAGGACCTCCAGGGGGTCTTCCTGATCGTTGGGTGAGTGCTGGTCCGTGCGTGTGTGTGCAGGTGACCAAGATGAGGGCAGAAGGCGCTGGAGTGAGTGGGTTCTTGTGGTTGACCCAGGGAATGAAGTCATGTGGGAAGACCTCACAGTCCAAAGGGCGTGGGGTAGAGTCCTCCGAACTCATTGCCTTCGCCCCGGACGCAGCCGGCTCAGGACCCAGCCGACAAAGCTGATGGCGAGCCTTGAAGCGCCCAACGGATTCTGAGTGATTGAACTGCATCCCCGAGAAAAGCCTCACGGGGACGGGCTCTGACAACAGCAAGTCTGAGACGTCTGGAGCCGATCAAAAATCACTTGCCCTGCAAGGGGGACAATGTAACCCTGGAGAGGAGAGAAATCAACAATGAGAAAGAGATCCGGTGGGGCCGCAGGTGTCCAGACGGGGGTCAGCAGGTGCGGGTGTTGAAATGTCAGTTACAGAAACACGCCATGTGTCGGTGACGCAGCAAAAACGTGGACAAGGAGAAAGCAGAAGGTTTGGGAAAGACCCACCGAATCTTCCAGAAAATGCACTGGACGGGCTTCAGACTAGGTCAGGCTTGACAGAGACAAGATTGGTATTTGTGAAGAGATAACCCTAGAAGCTTCCTCCAGTGAAACCCGGAAAACAGCAGGGATGGAAAAAAGGAACAGAGTGGGGAGGGGGGACCATATGGGGTGGAAGCGCATGTGAAGTTGAATTCAGAGAAGAGGTGTGTGTGGTGGGAGATATTTGAAGAAAATAGTAGTTAGAATTCTCTGCATCTGATGAAAGCTCATTTCTAGGAAGATTAGCAAACTCCAGGCAGAAGAAACAGGAAAAAACAACACAAGGGCACATCGTAATCAACTTTCTGGAAATTTTAACAGTAGAAAAATCCTAGAAAAGCCAGAGGCAAAACCCTACAATGCACGGAGGAATGAAGACGAAACAAGAACTCACTTCCTATCAGAAGCCGCGCGATCCCGAGGGTGGAGCCTCCTCCAGATGCTGAGCAGAGGACATCTTCGAGCTACAGTCCTATGGACAACAGAATATCGATCCGAAGTGGAGACAAAAGAAGGACCTTTCGGAGTTTAAAAGCTGCAAGAATGTCTCTCCAGAGGACTCTCCCTGGGACTGTGAAGGGCCTTCTTCAGGGAGGAGCCAGAAATCTGGATCTGAAGGACCGGAGCGGAGAAGTGCAGACAAGTAGAAAAGCCACGTGTCCCCTCGTGTTAAAAAAACAAACAGATGATTTACCGTTTGAAGATAATAATGACATTTGTAGAGTTCACAATGTCAGTGGAAGCAAAAAGGTCTGCAACAATGTAGCACAAAGTCCAGGAGGAACAAAATGGAAACTGTTATAAAGTTCTTCAAATGAATGTGAAGTGTTAAAATACTATTGGAAGGTCGGCAGTGATGTAGTGAGGGTTTGCTCTAAACCCTGGGACAGCCCCTACAAAACAGCGGGGAAGGCTGGTAACAAGCTGTAGTAAGGATCAAATTGAGTTGTTTAAAAAACCATGAGTCCAGAAGAAGACAGTAAAAAAAAAAAAAATGAAGCCAAGAAATTTGGACAAATAGAAAGATGATGGATTTAAACCCAACCATACTGACAGTCTCATCAAATGCGAATGACCTGAAAACTCCAAAAAGGGACATTTTGCCAGAGGTTGTCAGATCAAAAAGATTCAATGAAAGTGCTATTTGCATTAAATATAAAACACAGTTTATTTTTTAAAACGTTATATATTTATTTGAGAGATTGTGCATGCGTACGCACAAGTGGGGGTGGGAGGGGCAGAGGGAGAGGGAGAAGCAGATGGCCCGCTGAGCAGGGAGCCCAACACAGGACTTGATCCCAGTACTCTGAGATCACCACCTGAGCCAAAACCAAGAGTTGGGTGCTTAACCGACTGAGCCACCCAGGCGTCCCTAAAGACGTGTTTAAAGGACAGCGCTGGAAAGGCATGTATTGCACAAATACTGGTCTAAGGATGGTTGAGTCGCATAAGTTAGATTTCAGGATCAGAAGTATTTCCAGGAATAAGAATGATACGTTTTCCTGGTAAAGGCAGGAAGCTCATCAAGAAGGCATAGCCTATTGAATCGGTCTGCACTTAATAACAGAGCCTCAAAACACAAGTGGCACAGAATGATCTACTGAAAGGAGATGTACAGATCTGTTACTGTCGGAGACTTCAGCACTCCTGTCCCAATAACTGATAGGACATGTAGACGTAACATCAGTGAACATGTAGAAGACTTGAACATGCTGCTCTCCCGCTTGTGTTGCTTGTGTCTGTAGACCAGCACCCCAGCTCGCGGCAACATTGGAACTCACGTGCAGAATGTCCACTGAGACAGACCATGTTCTGGACGATAGAACAAGTCTCAGCGATATCGGGAAAAATCCCGAAATATTTGGGAACAAAATAAGCATAGTTATTCCCAGTTCAAAGAGGAGATCACGAAGGAAACTAGGCACTGTTTTGAACTTAGTGAAAGTTGACACATCCTGTATCAGAATTTGTGGGGTGCAGGTAAAACTGTGCTCAGAGGGAGGTTTATAGCATTAAATATCTTAGAACATAAAACAGTTCTCAAGTCAATGATGTAAGCTTCAACCTTAAGAAAAAGCAAATACAGAAAAGAGATAGCAAAGAGCTGAAATCCATGAAATAGAAGACAGTAGGAGAGAAACCCCCAAAGTTGGTTCTTTGAAACGATCATTACATTTGATAAACTCCTAGTTAGACTGATCAGAAAAGAGAGAGAAGAAAATTACCAAAATCAGAAATGAGAGATGAGAAATCACTACGTATCTCATAGGTGTTAAAATGATGGCAAGAGAATATTCTGAAAAGCTTTGTGTGGGGAAATTTTGGAACATGGATGAAATGGGCAAATCCCTGGAAAGATGTGAATCAGTAAAACGTACTCAGGTCAAGTAGATAACCCAAATAACCTTGTATCTATTGAAAAATTGAATTTATATATAAAAGTCTATCAACAGAGAAAACACTTGGTCCAGAGGACTTCATTGAATTCTATTAGACACTGAAGGAAGAAATAATATTAATGCTGCACAAGGTCCCCCAGTCATTGGAAGAGGGTGAAGTACTTCTCAGCCCCCTCCATGAGGCCAGCATTGCCCTGGTATGTAACGCAAACACTGTGGACCATTATCCCTCAGGAACAGAATGAGTTGGAGCATCTTAACGAGTCAAATCCAACAACATGTGAGGTGGGCCCTGCCTCGTGACCAACGGTGAGTTTCCCCAGGAATGCAAGGTTGGTTTAACATTTAAAATGAATTCCTGTAATTTGCTGCATTAACAGACTAAAAAGAAAACCATGTAACTATCCTAATAAGGGGAAAAAAAAAAACCTTTGACAAACTTTAATGCTCATTTATGCTAAGAAACCCCACAAGCTCTCAGCAGTCTAACAGGTGGGCATCGACGTCTGAGGGAGGGCGTCTGCGCAAACCCGCAGCGGGTACTGTACATCACGGCGGGAGACGAGGGTCTCCTTCTCACACCGGGACAAAGGCACCACTTCTGCTCAACACTATGCTAGGAAAGTATGGCAAGAAAATCAGATAAAGGATGTACAAAATGGAAAAGAAGTAAAGTTGTCTTTATTCACAGGCGGCATGATGGCTTATGTGGAAAAATCCTAGAAAAATCTATTAAAAAAGCTACTAGAATAGGTGCATTTAATGAATTTACAGGGTACAAGTTCAGTCTCTCAAAATTAATATTATTTCTGTACACTAGCATCGAACAACTCAAACTGTAATAAAACACCATTTAAAAGAGCTTCAAAACTAGGAAATTCTTAGGGATAGATATAAGCAAAAAATGTGAAAGTTAAAGACTAAAATTAAAGACTAAACAAGGAGACCCATCGTCTGTCACTGGCCAGGAGGCCGGCGCTGCTGAAATGTTAACTCTGCCAAAATCGACTTGTACATTCAGTGCAATCACAATCAAAATCCTAGCGAGGGTTTTTGTAGAAATTTTCAAGCTCTATTCTATTTTTTTAAAAGATTTTATTTATTTATCTGACAGAGATCACAAGTGGGCAGAGAGGCAGGCAGAGAGAGAGGAGGAAGCAGGCTCCCCGCTGAGCAGAGAGCCCGATGCGGGGCTCGATCCCAGGACCCTGAGATCATGACCTGAGCCGAAGGCAGAGGCTTAACCCACTGAGCCACCCGGGCGTCCCTCCAAGCCTATTCTAAAAGTCAGACACAAATCCAGTGACCTAGGAGGGCCAGAATGGTTTTGAAGAGACGAAAGATAACCCATTTTGAGACTTTCTCCCCTGCTTGAGCGTTACGGACATCCTGGAACTGACCGAACCGTACACCTGAAGATCGGCGGGACAGAGAAGACTCCAGAAGCAAACCCACAGCTTCCTAGTCTGCTGATTCCCAACGAAAGTGCCAACGTGACCCAATGGGGGCAGAGCTAGGACTCTGGAACCCCCAAATGCAGAAACAAGTCTGCACCCTCCTTCATCCCATTTGGACAAATGAACTCAAAGTGGATCACAGACCTGGGTGTGAAGCTGTAAGGTCTGCAGGAGAAGTACGGTCTCCGCGCAGAGTGGAATGTCGTTCAGCCTTGGGAATGCCATTCTGACCACGCTACGGCGCGGGTGAGCCTTGACGATGTCATGCTCGGTGACGGGAACCGGACACGGGAGGACGAAGCCTGTGTCCGTGCATGGACACGCCGTCCCTGGAGCGCTGAGCCCCAGGCGCACGGTGGGGCAGCTGGGGAGGGGGCGTCCGCGTTTCCTGAGGACAGAGCTCCTGTCCGGGGAGGTGGAAGGAGCCCTGCACATGGACGGTGGGGACCGTGGCACAGTGGTGTGGACGTACCGAGCACCACTGACCTGGACACTTAGACATGGTGAAGATGTGAAATTTGTGTAGGTTTTGCCACGGTTTAAAATCGATGGAAACAAGAGCCATGATTAGCCCGTAAGCCTGTGCTTTTCGCTTTCTGTGTCCCGGGCCAGCGTGGGGCCAGAGAGGGGCTGCGCCCGTGGGGTCGGCAGCGGTGCCGCGAGTGGGACTCCGCGTGTGGGGGAGCTGGAGGCTGGAGGCTGTTCTGCTCCACTCCACGGCGACGGCCACCTTTGGCTGTCCCCGTACCTGCAAGGGACAGGGAAATTGCTTTGGTCTTTCCTGGCTTGTGACCTCCGGGTCTCTGTGGGTTTGCTCATTCCCAAGCTGACTGTTGGGCCTCCATCCCAGGCAGCAGGGAGGGAGGTCCGGCCCTCGAGAGGCCCCGAACAGGCTGCATTCCCGGTTGGGCCTGAGTCCGTGCCGTGTGCTCGCGCGGCCCTCGGCTGCTCTGGGTTTGCTCCGTTCCGTGCGGCGCCGACGGCAGGTGCTCTGGCCGGCGGGGGGTTCCCGTCCTGCGCAAGGAGCCGTGTTTGTACCTCTCACTTGTAGACCTTCACCCTGGAGACCTTCAGGACGATTGTCCCGCTGGCTCTGCTGTCCCGGGCCTCGGTGAGTCAGGAGACGGAGGTGTGGGTGTGTGTGTGCATGTGTGTGTGTACGTGTGTGCACGTGGGTATGTGTGTGCACGTGTGTGTGCGAGGGTGCGGTGACCCCGTTCCCCACAGTAGCGCTGGAGTGGGTCCACCTGGGCTCTGGAGCGGGCTCTGGCTGGCAGACGTGGGCGCCCACCTGCGAGCACACACCTGCCGGTCCGGCCTCGGCGGCGTGGGGGGAACCGTGGGGGGCCCAGGCAGGCCTCACTGCATCGTCGGCTGATTTTCTCGAGGAGGCATATACCTTCAAGGTGTTCTGTGACAAGTGTCTGTTGGTCCCAAATCCAGTGATTTTGGTGACCTGGTAATGGCTTCCCCCCGTTCCTTCCTGGGAGGCTGAACGGAGTAGAAACGGGGCCGCGCTGAGAGCAGGGCCCGGCCCAGGACCTTCCCTCGGGGTGTAGGAGCCGCTGTCCCTCGCAGAGCCGGACCCGGACTTCGGTAGCAGACCTGAGAGGCCAGAGTCTGTTTGTCCAGAGACGGGGGTGGTCGTGCGTCTTCGACGTCCAGGGGTGAGCGGGTGATCTGGAGGCCAGGGGGCATGTTTGCCGGGAGGGGAGCCCGTGTTTGCATGGGCCGGTCTGCTCCTGCGGGCCTCCCCCCAGGATAAGCAGCCCCAGTGATAACCAGCGGCGCCGGTGGAGAGCGCCCGGTCTGGTGGCGCTGGTTCGTCTGGGTCTGAGGACAGAGCGTCGGGGTGGCCCCCGGCGACCCAGGCCTCTGTCCCATCCTTCGTGTCCCAGCTCCAGCTCGTGGGGACCTTACTCTCGGGTTCCCTCCTGTGCCCTCGCTCCTTCCTGGGCTCCGCAACCACTGGGTGACGAGTGACCAGTTCCCTTCCCATCAGTCGAGCCGTGAGCACAGGGCCTCCGCTGCCTTTGCGAGAACTTTCCGCAGAGACGGGGCCCGGACATTGCGGGTGGGGAGTTTAGCCGCCTCAGTGGTAATGACAGCAAACAGTGTGCTGACAGCCACCGTTTGGTAAAAACAACCTTTAGGGTTCGAGCAGGGTTGATGGCACCCGGGCTGGCCCCATACTTTCCACGCTGGGAGTCGCGGCTCGTACAAAATACAGATGCTACAGCGCACGCTGACCAGGCCTCACCTCAGGTGTTGAACTCAAGTCACTTTGTCGACGGTCTCCGTAGAGTGTCGTATCCCTCGATGGTCCCCTCTCGGCTCAGCGCCGCTCTAGACGGGGCGTGCTAACCGCTGCTCCGAGCGGCTCGTCCCCAGCGCTCCAAATCGACAAAAGGTCATTGGCCTTTCGTGACTCACCACCATCGATTTGCTAACAGTGCTTGCCGTCTGACTGCGAATGTGTTGCGAGCTCCTGGTGTCCACAGAAGGAAACCAGACCACACCGCGACTTCCTGAGCCGCTCCCGGTGCCTTCCCTTGGGTTACGGTCTGGCCGCGGGGTCCTTCCCTCAGGCCTGGGAGCTTCTCTCCCTCCTCGGGGCTCCGGCCAGTGGTGCGGGACCCCCGCGTGCAGCCTTTCGGTCCGGGAAGCGCGGTGCCTTGTGCGCGGCATGTGTCCCTGATGATGGCTTGTTGCTGGGGGACAGCGGCCAAGGCTCACCGGCCATCAGCCAGACCTCTCCTGGCAACATGGGATGTGGGGGGGGGTCAAAGCTGGGAATCGGTTTCATCTCCCTCATTTCTGGGGACGGGGACTTGAGGGCCAGCAGGAGGACGGGGAGGAGGAGTGCGGGCCGGCAGCACGGGGCTTTGCAGGACCGGTCACAGCTGCGGGGCCTTCCCGGATCCGATTTACGACCGAGCGTCCCGGAGGATTCGGTTAAGGTTCCCGCCTCCGAGGCGTTTGGCTCCGTGTACACGCACGACGGTGCTGCTTCTTTTGGTCTTTTTTTAAGTTTCCGGGGTGGAGGTCAGGGGGTCACCAGCTGCGTACAACACCCGCTTCTCGTCCCGTCACATGCCCTCCTGAACGCCCGACCCCGGCCACCCCATCCCCCACCCCGCCCCCCCCAGCGACCCTGTTTATCTCCCGTGATTAAGAGTTTCTCATGATTTGCCTCCCTCTCGCTTTCTTCTTACTTTGTTTTCCCTGCCCTCCGTTCTTCTGTTGGTTTCTTTTCTTTCTTTTTTTTTTTTTTAAAGATTTATTTATTTATTTGTCAGAGAGAGAAGCGAGAGTGAGCACAGGCAGACAGAATGGCAGGCAGAGGCAGAGGGAGAAGCAGGCTCCCTGCCAAGCAAGGAGCCCGATGTGGGACTCGATCCCAGGACACTGGGATCATGACCTGAGCTGAAGGCAGCTGCTTAACCAACTGAGCCACCCAGGCGTCCCCTTCTGTTGGTTTCTTAAGTTCCGCAGACGGGAAGGGCCGAGTAAAACCAAACAGACAGAACAGGAGGCGTGTAACGGCGACCCCCGTGTCCCCATCCACACTGATAACCCTCAGGGTCAAAATAAAGCATCACATTCATCTGTGAGTTGACTGGCCCCCCTAAACGATGTCCCAATACCCAGTAACCACAGGGAAGCAGGCGTGCCACTTGCTCCGTCAACAGAGAACTGAGGAGTAAAGGCCACCGATGTGCCGCCTGCCCAGAGCCTGGGCTGCAGACGCCAGGCCACCGCGGGGCGCTTGTCCACTGCAGAGCGCGACACGTGCCCCAGAGAGGGCGAAGGGCCTCACCGGTCCCTCCAACCCGCTGTGGCCTGTGTGTCCTGTGGACCTCACCTAAGGCAGTAAGGCAGGGAGGCGCCTTCCTAGCTGAGCCCGCAGACGGCTGTCCAAGAAAGCCAGCGGCGTGGAGGGACAGGCCCCTGCGACTCCGGGCACCTGGGGCTCAAGGTGCAGTTCCTGCTGCGCAAGGAGTTCTCTGGACCCTGCAGGCGGTATGAGGGGCCAAGCACAGGGCCCAGACTTTGCCCGGCCAGGTTGTGTCTCGGGAAGGCATCTATCCTGTAAGGGAAGCTTTTCTCCTGAAAAAACAAATCTTATCAGTGCTCAGGGTAATTGGGTCCACCGTTGTTACCACCACAGGGGCAAAAGGTTAGAATTTAACAAGCAAGCAAGATAATTTTTTTTCCTTAACATTTTAATGTTAATTATAAAATAATGCATGCTTGTGAAAATGGAACACAGAACCGAACGTAAGACATAATCGAGATTCCCTCTCTTTCTCCTGGTGGCGGTTGATCCTTCCAGAACTGGTCAAAATACACATAAAGACATACCTGCGCGCAGTTTTCAAAAACACATTTCTATGTCGTAACCTGTGTCTGCGCCGATGATTGTAACTTGGTCTGGAGGTTTTTATGCCGCACGACTTGGCTTCATTTTGAAGACTTCCTTGTTCGTGCAGGTTCAGGAGCACGTGTGTACACGGATCTGCACGCGTGCCCGCATGCTGCGGGGAATGTCTGCGTTACCGTTTCCAGGCACAGTCACCCCATTATCTGTGTATTAGAGCCAGAGCTTTCCAGACTGGAGGTGCCGGAAGCCTCGTGGCGCTTGTTCCCGTGTTGAGGGGCTGGCTGGGGGTCCGTGGAGGGGGACGATGGGCCTCAGAGCTCTGCAGTGTCCACGCACCCCCCAGCCCCTTGACCGTAGACCCCACCGCCCACATCTTTGGCTCAGGCGCTCCGCACCCGTTGTGGCTGGTGTTGTATGTAAGGTGCAAAGATGACGGGAGGCTGCAAACGGACAGTGACCGGAGCGACTCCCTTTCCACGGAGCAGGTGTCTGTTTTCTGGAACATTCCATGCTCTGTTCTTCCTGCTGGAACACACGTAAGGAAGGGTGTGCACACTCACGTGCACGTATACGTGGGCTCACGGCATTCCTTAGTGGAGCTGTATTCCTTCCTGCGTGGGAAGGGCAGTGCACACAGACCGAACAGGGCTGGGGCTTCTGGGTGACTCTGCTGACTGCCCGGCTGCCGTGTTGGGGGGCACTCTCTGCCGGGCCGCTCCTGCCCCTTGCTGAATAGAACTGCAGTCTGGGAACACCGGCAGGTGTGGCCAGTGGTTCAGCTTTACCTTACGGTTTCTAGTTGAGACAGAAGGAGAGAGGGCAGTGTGCCCAGGAGAAGTATCACTTGTGGCCTGGGGGTCACACAAGCCACCTTCTCAGGTGTGGCTCCTGGCATTGCCTGAGCTCCTCTCCTGCTCACCTCCACGTGAACTGAACTCAGGAGGCGTGCCCACAGACACTCGGGCACCAAGGCTGGGTGGCCGGGCTTCCCTCTCCAGCCCCAGATGTGGAAGCAAGGGTGCCAGGGCCCAGAAGCATGTCCCAGCTCATGGAATACTCACGTTGTTTCTTCCTTTCCTTCTTATTGTCAATAGTTAGGGCCCCTGGTTTTCTAGAGCAAGCCGTTCCTGAGTCCTGATCTAAACCAGATTTGGTCACGATGGTTTCTGTGATTTCGTGCTGTTGTGGTGAGAACTGGTTTGCTGCTGTGCGTCCGTAGTGAGCATCCTGTCCACATCCACGTACCTGGCCCAGGAGGTCATGGCCACTCGCGTTCCTGGCGTTGGCTGGGATGCTGCTACATGTTTCTCCACTGTGTCAGGTGCTGGCTTTGGATTGGAGAGAGTATCAGTGTGCAGGGAAACACGTGATGTGTACACAGGATATTTCAAATTGACTCTTACTTTATTGAGTGTTTTTGTCTGGAAGTGAGGTTGAATTTTGTTACCATTCTTGTTGAAGAGAAAGAATTTTAGGGATAGAGTTCCTGATATCAAACCATCCTTGCATTCGCAGACCAAACCCCACTTGGTCCTGATGTATTGTCTTTTTAACACGCTATTAGATTTGGTTTGCTAATAATTTTTTAACCCATTTTTGTACTCATATTTGTAAGCAAAGAGCAGTGGTTCTCAAACATCTGTTCTCTTTACACCTTTGACTTACCGGGGGCCACAGAGAGATTTTTGTGCATCTACGTGAGTCCTATCTATTGTGGGTCTCAGCTGGGGGTGGTTGGCCCATCACGAGCAGGGGGACACTCGGGCACGTCAGGAGATGTTTTTGGTTAGCACAGCTGCGTGCAGGGCACCATTCCTGACGAGCAGTGGGCAGGCAGGGATGCTGGCAGAGAGCCTTCTGTGCCCGGGCTGGCTTCTGGAATCTCAGCAGTGCCATGGTCAAGAAATCCTACTGTCCATGTAGGCTGCTTTAGAAACTAACCCTGAGAACATTTAGAAGTATTTATATAATAGGCCATTTAAGTAGAAACAATAAGCCGATTACATACTAACATAAATAATCTTTTTTATGAGGAAATCTATATCTTCCACAACTGACCCCAGGGAGTGAGGAGAATGACACAGTTTTGTATTTTTACGAGTCTCTTTTATGTCTGACAGCGGAGGAGACAGCCGGAGTCCCCTGCTTCCGAATTCAGTCTCTGTCGTTGGGTTGAAATATAAAGACAATTGTGCCTCCTCAAGACATCCTGGAAATACAGGGGACTTCCGTGTCCCCTGCTGGAGGCTCGGGGACTGCAGGGTCCTCTCAACACACATGGGAGCCATCGACATGGACGGGCTTCCTTCTGCTGCGTTCCTGCTCCCGTGTGCGGTCAGTGCCGTGCCGTCTTCATAAGAGGCACTTGGGCTTTTTCCATCTTCCTCTACCTTCTGGAAAAGGTTAAGTATTATGAAGATAATCTGCTCTGAGAGGGTTGGTAGAATTCCCTTCCAAAATCATCTGAGTATGAGATCTTTTGTGAGAAGTAACCGACATTTTCTTTTCATTCTGTAAAAATAGATCTGCTCTGGGGTGCTTGGGTGGCTCCGTGGGTTAAGTGTCTGAGTCCTGGTTTCAGCTCAGGTCATGGTCTTAGGTTCGTGAGATCAAGTGCATCTCAGGTTCTGTGCTTAGTGGGGAGTCTGTTTGGGATTTTCCCTCTCTCTACCCCTCCTGCTTGCATCCTCTCTCTCTGAAATAAATAAATAAATCTTTAGAAAAAAATAGGTCTGCTTAAAGTTTCTTTTTCGTGGTCACTTTTTTTGTAAATTTTTCCTTCTAGAAAATATCCATTTCATCTAGGCTTTCAGATTTCTTTGCACAGACATGTGCAACTATTTCCATGATTTAAAAAAAAATGTTTTCTTTTGATGGTTGTTCCCTGTTTTCTTATTTTATGTGTTTTTTATTCTGCTTTTTCTCGGTTTTTATTGCTCTGGGTGACTTAACTGTTTTATCGATTTTCTTTCAAGTTTAGTTATACATTACAACTTTTAAACTCAGTTTGCTTTTACTTTTATTAATTCCTTCCTGACTTCCTAATTCTCTTTTAGCTTTCCAGTTAGAAGCTTGGTTCTCTTGTTTTCATGCCTTTGTTCCTAAAGACTTAAATATCTAAAGTGATCACTTTTCTTCTAAGTACGGTGGCCGTTTCATCGTGCTTTTTAGAAACCATGTGGTTTTGGTTTCTGCGTCCCCTGGAGAGGACCGTCTGCGAGGCGGGTGGTCCCTGTCTGGGGAAAGGCCATGTTTCCTGATCTTGTTAGTAGTTTTTAGCAAATATGGTCTGCACTTCAAATACAATTTTGCATTTGTCGATTATTTCTTTGTTGCTCGATATGTGCGTGTCCCGCGGGCAGGTGAACGGAAGGCGGCGCTCGTCCCCAGGGGCAGGATCGGCGCCGCAGCCTCAGACCCGCCGCCTGCTGCCTCACGGGTCCCTCGACCGCTGTCCTTCCTCGGGCTGGAAGAGACGGGTGCGCGTGTCCTGGCACCAGCGTGCTGGGACTCGTTCTTCCGCACCTGGGACTTCTGCTTTATGGAAAGTGCTGTGGGCTGCGTGGTGCACGGAGACGAGACCGTTTGAGCTTCGTGAGGAATCGGAGTTCCGAGCACCGTAAATGCTCCTGCTTCGTCCCGTTTCATCTCACCAGGTCTGACCGTCTGCGGTCCAGCGCTACGATTTTGAATCCGAGTTTAATGTTGTGCGTTCAGATTCATTATTCCCAGCCCCGCTGGATTGCTTGGGCTGAGGCGTCTCTCTCTGTGCAGCGGCGGCGGGTCTCATTTTGTGAGCCGCCGTGAAGACCGTCCCCTCCAGCAGGTGGCCTCGTCCTGTCCCCACGTGTTTGGGTCAGTACTGTTGTTATTTGGGTTGTATCTCGAGCGTTACAGATAAAATGTGGGCATGCACATAAAACACACGTCTTTTTGTCTGGGTCCCTGTTTTTCACTTTTCTGGGTTTTCTGTTTGGTTTTGTTTCTGGTTTTGCTGGTGCTGACCCTTGTGCCGGGAAGGTGCGCTTCCACCTCCTGGCTGCCTGTCCTGGCTTGCGGTCATCCTTCCTGGTGGCTCAGGCACGGCCCCTGCCCGTCACTCCGGGACCTCCCACCTTGGGCCCGCTTGACTCTCTTGCTTCGTTACGGTGGCCTTCTCGTGCGGGTGCTTGTCTGGGCGTCCTTTCTGCGGCCTTGAGTTTCTGTCTTTTCTGTGACTCCGTGTCTGGGCGCGTCTGTCTCCACATCTCGCGGATGCTGGGCTCCCCTGCTGTTCGTCCTTGTCATGACTGCGGAGACGCACGGGCATCCCGCACCGCCGTGACCGCCCCCTCGTCCTCGCCCCTCGCTGTGCTGCGTTCCGCTGAGCGGACGTCGGTTGGCTCTGTCTTTCCGCTGTTGCGATGGCGTCCTTGCTGCGTCAGGACGTGCGGCTGGCCTTGCTCAGGCTCATCGGTGTCCCTACTTTCTTCCTAAATTGTGCACAGACCTGAGAACGAGGACTTTGGTCCACGGTGTTTTCCGACCCTCATTTCCTGGGCACTCATCCCTGGCGAGCCCGCCTCTCCCAGGATGCATGGCCACACGTGTGCATCCTGTTACGTGCTGTGACTGCAGATGGCCCGGCGGGTGTGCTGAGTCCACGCCGATCGCCTTCTCACCACGCCCCCCACCAGCACCCCCGAGCGCGGGGAGCCTTCCCCTGGTGGGCAGCTGCACCGTGGACGCCTTGGCCCTCGCGTGCATGAGCGCGGGACCCGGGCTCAGCGCACTCGCCTCGGCACAGGGATGCCAAGAACTTGAGGATGCGTTGGGCTTGGTCTCAGCAACGAGCCAGTTCAGAAGCCTCACTCCTGCCCTCGACCCGCTGTTTTCAGTGGTCCTGAGACACCGGGGATGATGGCCCGGAGGAGGTCGGTAATTACTCCCCTGCTTCTCGGAGCTGCGTGTTCCGGGGCCGTGTTCATCACTGCGTCACCAGGGTCGGGTGGGCTGGGCCCGCACAGGGGACGAGCTGGAGGACACGCCGCGGGGACAGGGAGCTCGTGGCCAACCTGCAGCACGCGCGGGCGCAGGACACCCAGATCTCCCTGGGTTGCGCCGCTGTTTTGTAAAGGTTTATGAGAGAACGTAGGCTTCTTTATTTGGGCTAAATTCTGTCGATGGCGATTTCCCCTTTTGTAGATTAAACCCCTTAATGCGGTGACGTCACTGGCAGGAGAGGGACCCTCAGGTGGCTTTGACTGTTGGTTCCGGTGAGCTGTCCAGGAAGCGCTGGGGAGCTCCCTCTGCCGGGTGACTCAGTGCCGCACGTGGTAAGGACACAGCCTGTGGCGTGTGCTGGCTTTTGCGGAGCTCAAACTGCTTGTAAAGAACTGTGCCTCTTAAGACTTTGAAGACCCAGAGAGCTTTGAAGTGAAGAGACTTTGCTGGAAAGTTTCTGTTGATCTCGGGGTTTGGAGCCAAGGTGTCCGGTGTGGTCTGTTGGTGAGGGGACCTGGATCACCACGGCCGTGGACTTGCCAGGGACCCTCCGGGAAGCGACCCCAGGAGGTCAGGCCTCCAGATGGCCGGGAAGAGGACAGGCCACCCCGTCCTGCCATCAGGTAGCTGGGTCTCATGGAATAATCTGCTTACTCGGGCGGAGGGTCTGCCATGGGCCAGGCACCCGTCTGGGCAGAGGTGACGCTCAGGGCAGAGGGTCTGTGGAGGACACAGGCTGTGGGGGCTGTGACCCCGACACATGTGAGGGCTGTGTTATAGTAGGTGGTCGGGGAGGTGATGGGTGTGAACAAAATTTCCGCGATCTTCCCGGTGCGGGGAGAACCTGGCGGATTGCAGGGGACGGCCGGGGTCTGAGTGCAGGTGTGTGATCGGCGTGTGCGGGAGGCACGTGTGTGGTGTGTGTGGCACATGCATGCGCATGTGGAAGGAATCAGGACTGTCATCCCTGGACTCCTGGGGGTGCCCCCGGCTGCAGGGAGGGCGGAGGGGCCAGTCCGCGGGGGCCACAGTGGGCGTGCCAGCGCCCGACTGCCCAGCACGGCATAGTCGACAGGTCCTAGCGGCCGGAGGAGGGACGGTGGAGGCTGGGTCGAGGCTGGGTCCTGTGCGCATCTGGTGCTGGGGAGACGGGGAGGAGGAGGAGGAGTGGGAGGCCGAGGTGGGGGAGCCCGGTGGGTGGGTGCGTGTGAGCCCGGTGGGCACACGGCGGCACTTCTGCGGCAGTGAGCGGCCATGCTGCCAGCCCTGATTCCCTTGTCCACAGGGCGCCACTGTGGCCAGTGGGGTGTTTAGGCTTAACCTCCCCACGACATGGTGTGGACAGCTGCAGTCTGGCACAAGGCTCGGGGTGATGGGCACGGGCAGGTGGCACGTGTCCCTGCAGGCTGGGGCCAGTTGGACACTGTGTGACCTGAGGCCAAAGGCAGGAGGCTGTGCCAGAGCCCCCTTTCCTGGGGACAGACGGACATGGGGGTGGCCCCGGCTTCAGAGGTGTCGGCGGGAGCTGGGACGTCCTGAGCTCCGGGGAAGATCCAGGAGGAAGGGGAGCTGCTGCGCCCACTTCCTGTGCCTCCTGGATGTGCCCACGGTACATGCGCCACACCTACACACACCCGTAATCACACGTGACACACTCCTGTGCACACCACATGTGCGCATGACACACAGTGAACCCATGTGCGTGCACATGGAGACACACGCACAGGTGTGTGGACACATGCGTACACAGCACACACCCACATATGTGCCCACAGAGACGCACCTGAATGGGCACATACTCACACGTGTGCACCCACATGCACACGCACGTGTGTACACACTCACATATACCCACCACACACGTGCACACCTATGGACACACACACAGAGCTTTCTTCAGACACAAAGATCAGATTGGCACGTGTTTCAGCTCTGCGGTAGGTGCACGGTGTGGGGCGTGTTGGTTTCAAAGTAAGAATGCGCAGCCGTGCCGCAGGGCATTCTAAGGCATCGCAAGGCGTCACTGAGTGCTCTGTCCCGGGAGCAGAGCCCTCTGTGTGGGGGAAGGGGCTGCGGGGGCTCTGGTGTGACCAGCAGGGGGGCGGGAGGGTGAGTGCAGCCCTCGGGGGCTGTCCATGGAGGAGCCTGTCCCTTGTCAGCGTGGCCCATGGCTTGGGACTCAGGGTCCTCTGAGCCGGGCCCTGCTCGGGGAAGGACCCCTGCTCGGCCTCCCAGCATGCAGGAGTGCGTTCCCGAGAAAGCCGGCAGGCGGCCCAGTGGCCTTCCACCGGCGCAAGGAGACAAGGGGCCAGGAGAGCACAGAGCTTTGAGGAGGGATGGGGCGCCACGCCCTGGGTTCTCTGTGGAGAGAAGCTCCCCTCTGGGACCTGTTCCAGGGTGAACCTCATCCTCTTGCTGCCAAGGATGGGACTTGGGACTGGGTGCATCTGTGTTGTGGACCGGGGTGGGGGCTACACAGCTCAGGACAGTTTTCACTGACACAGGGCACACGTGCCACAGGGTTCCGTGTCTGTGAGTAGCCAGTTCTCTCCCGTTACCAGCAAGCCTGGGGTTAGGCCGGGCAGCAGCTCCGTGGACCACAGGGGCCAGGCTCCCTCTGACCTCCTCCTCTGCCTGCAGCTTCTGCCCCCTGACTACGGCTTGCTGGTCTCAGGAAGGCTGCTTCCCCCCGGCCCTTTCATCTGCATTCCAGGCAGGAAGGAGAAGGGCATGTCTGGGCCACTTCCTAGTGGCTTTCGTCTCCCAGGCTGGACACTGCTGCTCCGGTCACAGGGGACTGGGACCTTCCCTGCTTGGGTGGCAGTGGCCTGCCTGACAGGATGTCTGTCCTGTTGGTACAGAAGCGAGGGACAGTGGCCTCTGGGTGGGCAGCCCCCGCTTCCCATCGTGTTGCAGATGGGCCTGTATCCCAGAACCTCTGACCCGAGTGTGTTAGAAGGCGCATCCTGTCCCGTTTCCTTGGGTCTCCCGCCACCCTCTGCCCCCCACACAGGGGTGGCTCTTCCAGTGGTGACTTGCATTTCTGTTTCTCAGGGCAGGGGGCCTGTCGGGTCCTGGCTTTCGGCCTCTGTGGAAATAAAGAGGAGAAGGGCCACCACCTCCGTCTCTGCCCGGGCTGTTTCCCCGTCACCGGTGCAGCTGGACGTGGGTGGCAGTGGCCCCGGGCCACAGTGCTGGTTGTTTCTGCCTCCTGGTTGCAGGGGGTTTAGGTCAAGGGTGAAAAGGACACCTCCGGAGAGCCCGCCTCCTCGCCGCTCCTACGGGGAGGAGCTGAGGGCAGGATAAAAGCCAGCAGGTCCTGTGCCCTGGTTGCTTTCAAGGGACTGCCCAGCTCGTCTGGCCCAGGGAACCCCCAGGTAAGGGCAGGGCGTGCCACTGTCTCTCCAGCAAAACCTTCCGCCTTCCTGGGTGAGCGGGAGGCCCCGTGCAGCTGCCGGCCGGGCTGGGCATGTGGGGCCCCACCGTCTGCCGGCCTGCACCGTCTGCACTCCCAGGGGAGCAGGCCGGGGCTGGGTCACTTCCCAGGGAGCCCCCACGTTTGCTCCGCCTGCAGGAGAGCCCTTATGGCCCGTGCGTCCTCACCCTGTGCCCCAAAGCGAAGGCGAAGCCTCTGGGTCAGTAAGATGGTGTTTGGACCTGTCCCAGGGCCGTCTATGGGGCTCGGAACTCCTCGCTGGAATCTGTGCGTTCTGGGTCTGTACGGTCTCCCCGCTCGGGGGCCCGAGGCTGTTGTCTGCCTGAGTCACTTGAGTAACCTCCGGCAGAGCCCGACAGTCCAGGGGGTCCAATGTCCGAGGCCACGGCCACACACGGCTGTTGAGGCCCTGGAAGGGAGCGGCTGCGTCGGCAGTGGGAGTTAGTGCTCGGTGTCCACGGAGCTGCGGGAAAAGCAGCATGAGAGGGTCCTCTGTGCCTGTTTTTTTCTTTAAGATTTTATTTATTTATTTGAGAGAAAGAGAGAGAGAGAGAGAGAGAGGGCACAAGCAGGGAGCGGCAGGGGGAGAACCAGGCTCTCTGCTGAGCAGGGACCCCGATGTGGGACTCGATCCCAGGACCCCGGGACCATCACCCCACCCGCAGCAGACGCTTCACCGACGGAGACCCCCAGGCGCCCAGTTCACCTCATTAATGCCGTACGGTGAAAGGATGCGGTTTTAGTCACGTTGGGTTAAATACATCATTAACTCAATGCAGCTACGAGAATGTGTAAAGTCCCCGCGCGACTCACGTCCCCGCCCTTGGCCGGCCCGCGGAGGGCTAGCCTGTGACCCCCTTGTGTCTTTACTCCCCGCTCCACCGGTTGTGAGATCTGGGGAGTTCTTATGTGCCCCCGATGGAGAGAGGGCCGATCAGCTATGAGTCCTGCTTTCCTCGGCTGGGCAAGCGGTTTCTTTAACCAACAGGTTCCCACATTCAGGACAGGAGCCCGTGGCTCTGGGGGGCACACACGGCTCTGGGGGGCACATGTGGCTCTGGGGGGATGGCCAGGGGCGTGACTGTTTTGGGGATGCCTGAGACTGGGCTGTGCTGCCGTCTGTCAGGGGACGGGCACCGGCGCAGGGACCATGTGTGCACGGAGACAAACGGGGACAGCGAGTTCTTAGGTGGTGGTGGGGAGGGCTTTGCTGCAAGAGAAGTACCCGGACGGTCAGGAGGGAAGCGGTGTCTGTGGTCTTCCCGGGGCGAGTCTCTGCGAGGGGAAATGGACTGGGACCAGGTGGGTGTGTCGGGAGCTGGCCCGGAGCTCGGACAGCAGTCGCACGCGAGGCGGGGGCAGGCGGATGGACAGCCCAGCCCGGGGAGCAGAAGCTCTGGCCCAGGACCCAGCCGGGCACAGGAGGCAGGAGACAGAAACATTTGCTCCTGAATTAAGTTGCCTGGTCCCTTCCATCGATCTGTCCATTTCGCAACCCGACGTTCAAGGACCGTTGCCACCTGCTCCCTGCATGGGCGGGGC
Organism: Neogale vison; assembly: GCF_020171115.1. Lineage (NCBI taxonomy): Eukaryota > Metazoa > Chordata > Mammalia > Carnivora > Mustelidae > Neogale > Neogale vison. Next base: position 2,197,212 of record NC_058096.1, on the reverse strand, counting down.
CACAGAGCCGTGGGCGGGTCCTTGGGAAGGGGGGCGGAGGCAGCAGAGCAGGGACCTGGGGGTGCTGGGGCCGGCTGTGGCGCCAGCGTGCCTGGGGCCCCCTCGATGGAGGAGCTGTTGTCCGTGTCACCGCCCCACACTCTGCCCGGCAGCGCCCCGGCCCCCAGCTCCAGCCTGTCTGCGGAGTGAGCGCTCCCGGCACCCAGGCACTAGGAGCAGAGCCTCGACACCTTCTGTTCCTTCCCTCCCCACGCTGTCCCTTCCCCTCCACCATCCGACCGCAGGCGACTTATACTTGCCAGCGTGTCCAGAGGAGTCCGCCCAAGGCCGTCAGGAACAGCCCCTTCGAGCTCCCTGTTTTGCAGGGACACCCCTCCACGGCTCGTCTGTACAGCCGCACCAGCAGTGGCCCCAAGTGAGCCTGAGCCCTAACACCCATCTCCTCCCAAATGCGCTGCTGCTAGAGGGCCAGCAGGAGGGGGTCCCAGGAGGGTGCGTGCTAGAGAGGACACGGGCGCCCAGACACTCCGCTGGTGGCCATCGGACGCCTCTCGAGGAAACCAAAGCAACAGTGGGAGGCCAGACTGCTGCAGAGAGCCCCAGGGCCCTGGAACGGACCGCATCCCCCGGGAGGGCTGAGGCCGGGGGTCCCGCGGGTGGGGAGGGGTAGACCGGACCCGACGGCCAGCCCCTGCTGGAAACCGGGGGCTCGTGCAGGTGTCCTGCTGCTGAGGGCAGCCAAGTGGGCAAGAAGGATACAGCCTCCGGCCGCCAAGAACCACTGGGCCTTGGCGGGCCGTCCGTCTGAGCCCGCATCCCCAACATTGCAACCGAGCCACGAGCCGGAGCCCCGAGTGGTGTCCTGGGCCTGTGGAGACCCAACCCTCCGGTGGCCGGCGGGGCAGCTGCCTGGGGACTCCGCAGAGCAGCATGGATGCCCCATCGAGGTCAGGGTCCTGAGGGAGGTCTGACACCCGGCCGGGCACGTGGCAGCCAGAGCCACGCATCTCTCCAGAGGACGCTGGTCTCCGGAGCCGTTCGGAACAACCCGTCGGGGAGGCTGTTCGGGGTGTCCAAGCCAGGCGCAGCTGCCGCCGTGACACGACCCTGGCCAGGGGTGAGGGGTTCATGGTGGCCCCTCGTTACCCTCTCTGGGGGGGGCGGGGTTGGGGGTTGCAGAGGCGAGTCCAGTGTCCAGAGATGGGGGTACAGAGTAAGATTTGCCGCCGGCCGGCGGTAGCACGCGGCTTCTCGATCCGAAACCCCATCACCAGACAGGCGTGCCCGCCGCGTGGGCAACAGCAGCACCCCAGGCCCTTGGCAGGAGGGTCAGAGCACAAGCACCCCGCAGGCTGGTCCCGGGAAGGAGGGGTGGGCGCAGGACCACTGAGGGCTGCAGGGATGGTGGTGACCGGCAGCCCTGGGAGGGGACACGAGGGCCAGGTGCCGTGTCCCGGACGTCTTCGCAGCCTGGGGCGTCAGACCCGCAAACGCCGGCGTGGGCTGAGGGCCGCCGGTCAGGAGGGAGCTGGAAGGCCCGTCAGCCCCAGCGATGGCATCACGGAGCTGTACGTGGGCTGTGTCTGGTGCACGGGTGCGGGAGGACATCTTCTAAAGCACGGGTCAGCAGGAACGTGCTTGGTGCCCAGGAGAAGGTTCCTGATCGTCTTGTGTCCTGGCAAGGTGGGTGAGGGGAGCTGACCCTGTCAGGACGCTCCCCAGAAAGACCCTGAGCTCTGCGCTGGCGGAGGTGGCCGTGATGGCATGTGGTGGTGGTGGGGTCGGGCGAGACCACCAGGGTCCTCGCGCTGGGCCCCAGTCTGCATGTCCACAGCTGGTGTGTTCGAGTCAGACGGCATCTGTGGGCACATTTTGTGTCAATCCAGGCGTGGGGCCCATAGAAGGACTAGGTGGTGGGCGCTGCTGGGCTTGGCAGACCGGGCCGGGCTGTGATAACCCCTTGTACAGATTATAAAATTAACCCTCCTTGTTTTCAACAATAAAGGATGTTGGATTTCTTTCCCCAGTTCCCTGCTGCATCTCAGCGTCCCGAGCCGGGCTGCTGAAGCAGGGAGGGGCCGGAGTCGCACTTGCTGTGGCTGTGGGTATTGGGGTGCCCAGCAGGGGCCTAGGGGTAGCGCACCAGCCGCTGTGGACCTGGGCAGCGGCAAGTCCCTGTCCTCTGCCAGCTGTTACACCGTGATCTGTGCCGTGACCCGCCACGCTGGCAGACTCTGGGCATAAAGCGGACGGTGCCAGCGACCGCCGGAGCCCCCCCCTTCAGGATCCCGCAGGCCAGGCAACAACGCACATGGAGTTCTTATGCTTCGTGGGGTCAGGAGACCAGGATCGAGGTGCCGGCAGATTCGGGGTCAGGGAGACCCCCTCCTGCTTCACAGCTGGTGGCTTCTCGCTGGGTCCTCACGTGGGGGAAGGGCAAGGGCGCTCTTGGGGCCTCTTCCCTAAGGGCGCAGGTTCCAGCCTGGGGACTCCCCTCTCATGACCTCTAGCCACCTCCAGAGGCCCCGACTCCTAATGCCGTCCCTCAGGGATCAGGTTCCAGCACGTGAACTTGGCGGGCGCAAACCTTCAGTCCCTGGCAGGTGGCTCGGAGTGGGAAAACCATTCGGTGTCCGGCGTGCGCCAGTGTTGGCAGCCGCAGACGGAGCAGCGGTCAGCCTGGGCATCCTGAGGACGGTGGCTGACCTTTTGTTCCCTGCCCTGCTTCGGCACCGTTTCACGTTTTTAGAGCAAGAATGTCGTACTCCCAACTAATTTACAAAATCTCATTAGGGCTCAAAAGCTGGGGTGTTTTTACTTTGAACGTCTTCTTTGAGCAGGAGAACTGGGCACCTGGGGTGGCTGTGACATCCCCACGTCCCAGACTGAAGGACGGGTCTTCCGTGTTTTTCCCACGTGCAGACCTGATTTGGGAAGCTGGCCGGAGAACGGGCCTTGGCACAGTGTCCCTGCGGGCACGCCTCTGCTGTTCCCTTGGTGAGCTGGAGGCCCTGGGTCAGCTGTCGGGGGAACCTGCCTTCCGGTGGGACAAGAGAGCAGGCATTTCTGCCCAGCTGGGCTCCTGCTCAGGGGAGCGGTGGTTTGGCAGGTAGACGGCCTGGGTGAGAGTCCTGGCACTGCTCTTTCCTGCCGTGGGACTTTGCATCAGCCATGCACACGGGGCGGCCAGGATGGCTGGAGACCGTGTGTGTGTTGCGGCGGGTCAGACAGTGGTCGCCCGCGTGGGGCCACCAACTCCAGCTGTTGGAGCTCTTGACTGTGGCTCTGGAACTCAGGCTCCCATCGGGGATGGGCGGGCAGCCGTCCAGCTAGTGGGGCGCTTCCTGAAGGAGAGAGGAAGGCCCTTTGCAGGAGAGGGGATGGCTCGGACTCAGACCCTGCAGCTGGTGACCCCCCAGGGCCTCTGCAGCGTTCCCCTGGCGGCTCCACACTCCTGGGAGGGACACGGGACTGCAGCAAAGCGCACCTGTCTGAGAATACGTGTGCGCAAGGGGAAGGACATGCAGGAGCTCTCGCAGGAGACTAGGGGTCCACCACTGGGCACGCGGCACAGCAGCCTCCCGCACTCCCCTGGGCGGCAGCCCCTCCTGGACCTGCAGCCGGTGGCCCAGAGCAAGCCGGGGGGGGCCACAGCTCGCTTTGCACCTGTCCAGCCCCTGGCCACCCTGTGTGTGGGGGGGTGCAGCCCAGCTTTTCCTCCTGTCCCCACCCCGGAGACACCCCCCCACGAGGCATGCCGCTGTGAGGAGCAGCAGGGGTCCTCACTGCAACCACGTTCTCACTGCCACTGTCACTGAGTACAGCAGGGCTCCGTCCACTGCTCCTGGGTGCCGCGTGCTGTCTGCGCGTCAGACCAACCAGCCAGTCAGGGGCCAGACGGAGCCCCCCGCCCAGGCACTCTCTGCTGCAGGCACGTCTCCCGGTGTGCTCTGGGGCTGCCTTCCAGCCGAGCGCTGGCTGTGCCATGGCTCTCGTGGAGACACGGGAAGAGCAGGGGGAGGCCTCTGGGGGGTCAGATACACCCCTGCCTGGGAGCAGGAGCCCCCGCTGTCCGCACGCCAGATGCTTGGCTGGAAGCCTCGGTAGAACTTTGAATCGTGGTTTTTCGTTGAAACGATGAGGAACCAGCTGATTGAAGTGAATTTGCTGTCCAGAGCTCAGGTCGGACACTGTGTTTCACTTACAGAATTTACTGAGCGCTTTCCAGGTGGGAGTGTGTTTGGGGACAAGCATCACTCGGGTGGCACGGGGACCTGGCCACAGCGTCAGGCTTCCTGGGGCGGGGTGTGTGTGCTGGAGGGTCAGCTCCGGACACGCCGCCGGGCCACCCGACTTGGATGGCGCACGTCCTCCTCCCGTCCACCCCCGGGACGCAGGTGCAACACGTGGGTGCCAGCCAGTCCCAGGTGTGGAGTCCCGAAGAATGAGAGTGTGTCCCGTTACCTGCTGCACGGTTCCCGAGGCGGCCGCGGGCCGGAGAGCCGGGTCACCTGTCCGTGGGAGGCGAGGCAGGTGGGCCTCGTGTCTGAGAGTGGCCGGTCATCTCCAGCCCCCTGAGCACGTGAGGCCCTGCTCCGGGGTGGCCGCATTGTCCCCAGACACCTGCCGCTGTGACGTCCCCCCCACGGTGTGCAGTGGTCCGGACCGGCCTGCGCCGTGCCGCGTGGTCACGACGAGCCACACAGCGTCTGGCGCTGAGTTTCCGAAGATGCTTCAAGGCACTTGAGATTTGGCCGCTGGTTTTCCTGAGCGCATACCTCAGGCTGTTTACCCGTGTTTGGTTTGCATGGTAACCCGTGTTCTCCGCGCGTCCCGGTGTGGGTTGGAAGGGCATCGAGTCAGCCGTCCCCGCGAGCGCGGGCCTCAGCCCTGCAGCCTCCAGCACCGCCTCGTTTACCCAGGTGAGTCCGAGCAGCGAGCCTTCCCGGAGCAGCCTCGTTTCTGTTCCTCCCTGACTGGGCGAGCCGGTGCCACTGCCCGGGGGTCAGTGCGACCCGCCCGCCTCCCACAGGTGCGTCCTGCGTTGGTGGCCAGGTCCCTGTAGCGCGGGGCACACCCTCAGCGTGTCCTCGGAGCAGCCTAGACGTGCCCGGACGGGAGGTCACCTCCCCTGGGCTCTGGCCTCTCCCTGCCCCTCCCTGCTCCTTCCTGGGACCCACGGAGGCGTTCAGGAAGCTCCTCACCTGTGCAGAGAAGGGCCCTGACAAGCACCAGGAGCTCCGCGTCCGAGTGGTCAGTAGGGGAGGCCCCGGGCCTAGGACGAGGTGTGGGTCCTGCCCCTGCCCACCCAAGGGGCCCAGGGAGGCTTCCCGGGAGGTTAGGGCGTCTCCGGACCCTTCCCTCCGCGCTGCTCGTCCTGCCGCGTGTGGCCCCTGGAGGCTCTCCCCAGTCCTGAGGCTGAGCTGAATCTGGATAAACAGGCTGCGACACGGGCGTCCCCAGTGGGCGGGCAGCGTCTCGTTAACCTCGTAGGTGCAGGAGACTTTGTGGGGCGAGCGTCTCGCTGCTAGGACACGTGCGTCTCTGAGTCCAGCAGCCAGAGGCTCGCCGCCGAGCAACAGCTCCCAGCGCATCTCCTCTCCCGGAGGCTCCGTCCCTGCCAGCCGCCCCGCCCCACAGTAGCGGGGTAGCAGCGAGTTCCCAGCCCCTCGGTCGGAGTCAGTGTCTCTGGGGAACCGTGCGGAACAGGGATGGGCTGGGATGTCGCAAGCGTCTGAGGCCCGGAGACGTCGGAGGAGTTCTGGGACGCCCGCCCTGGGGAGGGGCTGGAACTGGCCCCCTGGGGTCAGCAACCCCCCTCGGAGGCCATGTCGGCCACGTCTAGTTTCAGAGGCCGGGGCTGCCCGTTATCTGGGGAGTTGGAGCGGGCGGTGCCCCCCGAGAGCAGAGCCGTTGTGACGTTAAATGTGTGATTTGGATGTTGCATCTGGCACTTCGCGTGGCCTTGGCATCACCCACCCGACCGCTCACCGTGTCCTGTCTCCGGTGTGTCTCCACGCGGCCCCCTGCGTGTGGACAAGGCCCCCGGGGCCTCCCAACCACATGTCCGGGTGTGGCCCACGTGGTCTGTCTGCTTCCCCTCTCTCTTTTTTTTTTTTTAAAGATTTTATGTATTTATTTGACAGAGAGAGATCACAAGTAGGCAGAGACGCAGGCAGAGAGAGAGGGAAGCAGGCTCCCTGCTGAGCAGAGAGCCCGACGCGGGACTCGATCCCAGGACCCTGAGATCATGACCTGAGCCGAAGGCAGCGGCTTAACCCACTGAGCCACCCAGCTGCCCCTGCTTCCCCTCTCTTGCAGGGCAGTGTTAACGAGCCCTCCCCCTCGACTTGGGTCATCGGCCCCTGACTCAGGGATGGTGTGTGGGGTTCCACCCCAAGGGCCAGGACCGCAGGAGAAGCGGGTGTCAGGCAGGCGTGTCTGCGGGGCCAGGCTAGCTGGGGTGGTCGGAGCTCTGTGCAGGGGAACAGGGAGAAGAGGCTGGGGACGGGGTCTCCTAAGGCCGAGCGATGGGCCGAGGGAGCAGGGAGCCCGGGGCCCCTCCCCTGGAGGCTGGAGAGACGCTGTTCACTCTGTAGACCCTGGGGGTACTGGCGGCCAGTGGAGCCCCTGGCCCACAGGGACTTTCTCTGCACCCCCCCCACGCGCCCCTGCCCCTGTCACGCCGTGGTGGCACGCCATGAACTTTCTGGCGGTGACTCTGAGAGGCTCCTTTATAGCTGGGCGTTTGTCGGCACCTCGCTGCCCGGGACAGTTGAGTGTCTGCCCCTCGTTAGGGGACCCGTCGTCATCATGGGGCCCCCCACAGGACGTGGGGTCCGCAGGGAAAACTGAGAGCTTGTCCTTGGAGCTCTACAGTAGTTGCCACGACACGTTTGTCGCCGCACGTTGGCCCGCGTCTCTGGTGGTGATAACGTCCGCTTGGTAAGCAAGACGCACCGGTGTCACCATGAGACCCCCCGGTCAGAGGTGGGAGCGGGAAGTCCCCTGGGGAGACACTGTTCAGTCGGAAGAAACAGCATCAAATCGCTTTGAAAGACGCCTTTTATGTTGCTGCCCCGAGGACCCCGCAAAGAATTTCTATCAGCACCGTCTCTGGTCTTCTCTTCTACTATTTTGGTATAAGTCACTCATTTTCAGGCCCCAAGAAATAATCCAGAGGTCATGTTCCTGTGACGTTTTCCTGTGCAATATGTCCCCGTTTGCTCTTGTTCCCTGTGCCTTTGACGATGCGGCGTGCGGCGCGGGAGCCGCGCGTCTGGCGGGAGCAGGGGGCGGCCCTCGGCCCGGGCCGCTGCGGCCGGGCTCAGGGGTCAGGAGCCTGCCCGGTGGGGGCTCCCTCCGGTAGAAACACAGCCGCAGGGACATCGTTACTTCAAAACAAATGCAGCCAAGATCGAAACGTTCTCGGTTTCACACAGATAATGGAAAGAGCGTGGTAAGATCGGATCTTGTCCAGCGTCCCCTGCAGTGGGCATAACCGGGAACAGGTTTGAGGCTTTGCTCTGGTTTGGCTCGGAGCCCGGAGAGAAATCTTGGGTAATTCTCTTTGTCTCTGTAGCCTTTGCTGTCCCCAGGAAGGGGGCCGGGGAGGACCCAGTGCTTCCCTGTGCTCGTCTCTTAATGTCCGTCCCCCCTCAGACCGACTGTCGCTCATGCCTCACGGTAGGGAAACTGAGGCTTGGCTGTGATCGGAGTCCAGGCTGTGCGCTCGCCCTCCCGCCAGGACCCCTGCAGCTGTGCGGGGTGTCCGGGAACCCACGGCCCACGCTGTGAGCATTGCAGGAGCCTGGGGACAGGACAGGACAGGGGCCTGGGATTGGGCAGGAGTGTTGGTGAGCTGGCAGAGGCAGCTGGGGGTGGGTGGGGACCGGTGTCAACATGTCCTTCTGGCAACGCTGCGGAGGAGGGGGCTGGAGTACGGACGGGAGCCAGTGGCCCCCAGAAAGCCACTCCCGGGAGGACACAGCTAGCCTGGCCTCAGACAGTCTGCACAGGCGTCTGCATGTGGGAAGACCCTGGGCAAAGGTCGGTTCCAAGTGCCACCTCGCAGGACATGCCAGGGGACCCCAGCTCGACATGGGGCTTCACAAGCTCCTGGGCAGGGGTCTACACACATCACCAACACAGGCGCCCCGCGGGGTGGCCCTCTGCGAGAGGATGGTCTTCTCTTCGTGGTCCGTTAGAAAGGCAGCCGTCCGGACGCCTGGCTGGGGCAGGAGGGCTGCCCGGGCTCTCGGCCCCTCCAGCGGCACCGCCGTCTCCGGGGAAGACAGGGACAGACACTGTGGAGCTGGTCCTCCTCGGCCAGCAGCTCCTCCGGCCACTGTGGGGAGTAAGACCTCGGAAAGCCATGGCCAGCAGCAGGGCACTCACGGCGACCCCCGGAGCCCCTGCCCGCGGACAGAGCAGAGGGCGGGCGACGGCCTTCTCTCCTGATGCTTCTCGGGCCAGAAGCCAGATGACGGAAGCATCTAGAAGGAGCCTTGTGATCGCCTGTCCAGAGGCCACCAGGACCACTTCCTCGGGGTCCCCTAGGACGTGCCCATGCTGCAGACTCCTTGTGGGGCCCTGGGGCTGGGTCAGGCCTTGCCGGCCGTGCCAGGTGGAACAGGAGCGCGGGGCCATCTCCTAGGTCAGGTGTCGTGCAGGATCCCCAAGCAGCAGCTTCACTCTGTCCCGAGACAGGCCTGAAGGGAGGTATGCTGGCCAGAGGGGCCCTCAGGGTGCTCTCCTGCTCACATCTCCCCTGCGGTGCAGATGGCCCTTCTGTCCCTGGGTCACCTGATCTCACCTCAGCAGGCTCGGGCAGGGAGACTGGGGAGACGGACACACCCCCTCCTTGGCTCACGGCCTCAGTTATTCCAACACCGTGTTCCTCAAGATGACAACGTGCGACTCTCCCCCACGGTCCTTTACCGGAGAGCAAGGGGCTGGAGCTGGGACCCGGGTGTTGTACGTGCGGTCCTGGAGCCCTTGTGTGTCACAGCTGGGGCCCATGGGCCTGCGTCCTGGCCCGAAGGACAGGCTGTCCGGCCACCACTTGGATGCGCCACGGCCAAGCCTGGGCCCCACCTCACTAGCCGACCCCTTGGCCCTGCCCCGGCCACGCGGTGTTGGGGTCGCCGTGCTGTTGCTGGCTTCTGAGAGGTCGGGGAGAGACGGGGTGCGCACTGTGGGGTCTGCGGTCCCTGGGTCAGGTGCCCGGCCTGGCCCCGTGATGTGGCCTGTTTACAGCTCCCAGCAAAGCAGCTTATTGGATTAGTGGGTGCCCGGCCGGCCCCCGGCGGGAGGAGGGACGCTGACCTGTTGGGGCTGCTTCAGGGAAGCCTGGTTCCGTCCGAGCTGGTCTCTGCTGCATCGGAAGGCGGCACCCCAGAAGCGTGTGCCGCTTTCCGCCGAGCGGACGGTCTTGTCGGACTCAGGCAGCGCTGCTCTGGACGTGACCTGTCCTGCTTGCCTGCTGGCCGGAGGTCTCCTCGTGCACGTCCCTGCCCGAAGATGCTGTCCGGCCACTCCACCTGCCTTTTCTCGGGGCTCTGCGCCGCCCTGCTGGCCGTGGCCCTGACCTACTACTTCTACTGGTGAGTCCGCTGGTGGGCACTGGGCCATCCCAGCGCCGGGGCTGCCCCGCTTGTGCCCTCCTCTTCCCTGTGCCCCATGTGCCACAGACGTCCCTGCTGGGGACGGGGGACGGGGGCCTTGCGGTCGGCAGGGACGTTGTGTGCTGAGCTCGGCCCGCGTGATCCCCACCTCGCCAGGCGGCGTATCCGCCCTCCAGGGAATGCTCCTCTGTTCGGGAGGTTCCTGGAGAAGGCGGCTCCAGGGGACACACCTGTCACCAGCAGGTGCTTGGGGGGGGCTTCGGGGGAAGAGCAGCGCCTGATGGGGAGCAGAGTTTGCCCCTGCCCGCCCTCACCGCCCCCTCACCTCTTACCACCCCGCCCCTGCGCGGAGGTGTCGGGGATGTACAGGGGTCTGTGAAGGAAGCAGAAGGCGCTCGTTCCCAGCGGAGGGACCCTGTTGTGCCCGTACGTGTCCAGCTGGTTTACGGTGAATCAGCAGTGACCCTTTCTGGCCGTCAGGACCCGCGTGCGCACAGTTTCTTGCTGGTGTGGACCACATGAGCCTGGGCTTCTCCGGCCTGAGCCACGTGGGGGTGTGACAGCGGAGGGGGCGCAGGCTCCAGGCCACCCGTTCCCATCTGTAAAGTGGGTACCGTGTCTCCCCAGCCGCACCAGGTGATGGCCTGAGCCTCACGGGCTGGTGTTTCTCCCACCCGGTGGTTCTGGGAAACCTCAGAAGCCCGGGCCCGGGGCCAGCTTCACGGCTCAGAGCTGAGAGGGGGCTGATCTGCGGTGAGGGGACGGAGGCTCTCGTGAAGGTTCTATCCCCGTTAGCTCTGTTTCCTTCAGTGCGCATGCCGTCCGCTCGGGCTTTCTCTCCCGAGGCTTCCTGTCCTCGGGATCCGATTAACCCCTCTCCCGTGTCGCAGGAGGAGGAGGGAGCTCGGCCACAGACGGGGCATGACGTGTCCTCAGGCCTGGCGGCCCTTTCCTGCCCCTGGGAGCGGCGAGCTCCTTCCTCCCAAACTCTGCACCGTTCTGGGATGAATTTCTGCCCGCGGGTGTTTGCATTTTAGCTCTTACGTGAACATCACAGAACTTACAGAGAGACCAACACATGCGTGATTTAGGGGAAGAATGAGCTCAGGGAGGGATAGAAGGACTTTGTCCCTTATTAGAGGAGTTCTGGGCCTCGGGGAGGGTGAGGTGTTTCTCCGGGCCCCGTGGAGCTCCCCGGGAGGAGCCATCACCAATACTTGGCATAAACTTCAGGACGCTTTGGAGAGCAGGGGGACGGCCAGCCCGGTGTGCAGGAGCAGAAGTCCCCCTACCCCCCGCACCCCTGTAGTGGATGGTGAGTGCAGGTCAGGAGTGGGGAGGCAGCTGTGTGACTCTGAGGACTGGCTTCCGCGGGCCACGTGGGGCGTCAGGCTTGACCTACTGCGCACACCGACCACCCGCCCCGCCAGGTGCCCATGCGTGTCCCAGCCACTCAGCCCTCCACCCGCACGTGGATAGAAATCCAGACCGAAGGACACTTTGCAGCTCGTTGTGACCTGTCTGGAGGAGCCTGGTGGCCCTTGTCCTGTCCTTGTCCCCCACATTTGGAACTGGGGGTCCCGCTACAGACTGGCCAGCGCTTGGCCGTGTGGCAGGCGGCCTCCCCAGCGTGGCCGCCCCCATGGCCCAGGGGAGGGCCAGGAGAGGGGCCGCCCTTCCGTCCGGGAGGCCTCTGGCCCGTGCACTGGGAAGCACCTCCAGGAGAAGGCTCGTGGCCTCCGGGGGGGGGGGGGGTTGCGCTGCAGACACTGTAACTCTTGTCCCAAGACGCCATCGGAAACCCCTGTTCGCTGGCTCTGCTGCGCGGCCCCTCCCCTCGCCATCCCCAGGTCCAGGACGAGGCCTTCTCATCGGCTGCCCTCCTGCAGGGGAGGACCTGATCCAGACCAGGCTTCTCCGCGGGCCCAGGGCTGAGCCCGTCAGGAGCCAGAGTGTGGCCAGGGGAGTGACTGTCGCCGCCCCGAGCTGGAGTGCGGAAGGGTGGGGAGCGGTGGGGCCCCAGAAGACTTGGCGCGGAGCCCCAGGCCGGCGGGTGGGGTATGCGGGTCTGTCACATTTGGATGCAGGACCTCCAGGACCCACGGTGAGGGCTGGGGGCATGTGGGCTCCCGCTTCCAACACGCACCTGCCATCCCTTCCTGGCGGCCGTTCCGTTCAGGCCTCGTCGCCGCGCAACTGCCTTCAGACATCACAGCTCGTAAGCCTCACTACGAGATGCACGTGGACTTGTTGGGGCTCCATTAAGCTGTTGAATGGTATCGGGGCGCCTGTGGATGCCCATCACGGGGCACAACCTGGTAAAACCCACTTGGCGCCTTCGCACTCCCGAGGAGGGGCGTCGCGTGCGGGAGGCTGAGCGCCGGCGGGTGGTCCGGGAGCCCCGCGGCCTCCGGGGAGGAATCGGAGAGAGCTGTGCGGCTCTCCCCTCGGCTCTCAACGATCTCACGAGGGCATTGGCCTAGATGCCATTGGACACGGCGGCTGAGGCATTCTCCTCAATTTTAGAGTAAAAATTCCTCCGCTAAGCACAACCCTCGTCAGAGAATCACATTTTGGCAGCTTGTCTGCAGAGTAAGACAACGTTTGGCAAAGGCCTGGGGCACTCGCCCTCCCAGGGCACCGTTGGCACCCGCGGGTCCCCCACCACGAGCAGCTCCCCAAGCTGCTTTGTTGACATGTTCCCCGTTCCCGTGGCTGAAGTCTGGTTACCGCCCTGGGTTCTTTCTGGGAAGAAAAACCAGTGCCAGAGCCTCCCTTTGAAATGGTCACGGTGGCTGATTTTAAAGGTAGTGGCTTCTAACTGGATGTGTGCGTGCGGAGAGTTAAAATCTCGCTGACGTTGCCTGCCCGAGGGAAAGTGGGTCTGAATTCGTGAACTTCCAAGTCAGAGATACCAGTGTCACTGAACACAGTTCGGGAAGGTGACGGGTCGGACCGTGTCTTCCCTGTGGAGCTTCTGGGCGTGGATCAGTGTCCCAGCATGGAGTGGGGCCCGTGGGATGCGGGATTTCCCAAACTAACGGACCGGGAGACCCTCTTGTAGCGAGGCATTTCTCAGCATTACTGTCTGAATTGTGGGGTTTTACAGACGCTCAGAATGATTCGAGTATCAGTTATGCAGAAAATGGCACCCAGGTTTGCTGGCTTGGGAACCTGAACACCCACTGAAAGTTGTCTTAGCAAAGACCTTTTAGACATCAGTGTGTTTGCAAAATAGGGAGGGACCCTATAACTTGGAGATTTTTCAAGATGTGTCGAACAGAGCCACCCTGTGGTCCTGGTAAGAAAGGTTATGTCAGCCTCAGCTTTGAAGAAGAAACTGAAATTCAGAATGATCACATCACATGTGGAGGCCACAGACTGGGGACAAGGATGGTTTCCTGAGCCCCAGGCCCAATGTGCTCGCTTCCAGCTCCTCCTGCCAGTGGGGAAGACGTGGCAGGTGTGGGGGACCTTCCTGGCAGCTGGCACGTTAGCCGAGCTTTCTCCAGGTCAGTGTTGACTAAGTGACAAAAGTCACTTTTATGACATCTGTGTTCATCTTTAAAGTTGATATTTTGTAATCAACATTAGCCCAGGTGTTGAAATGTTTTTATATTTTTATTTCTCTAGAATAGTAATATGCCCTGGTTTCCAGGAACATGAGCTCTCACCTCTCCCGTGTGCACTGCTGCTCAGGTCTCTGGCCGGTGTTCACTGAGCGGCAGCCCGTGAAGGCCCTGCTCTAGATTTTCCGTTACCGTCAATGAGTCTTTGCAGCTTGGAGGAGGAAGACCAAGTCCCGTGTGAAACCAGCGGTAGAAACTCATGCCCCGTGTTAGCGTGATCTACGTTCGGATCAGTTTCCCAGAATAGCATTTTCTGTTGCTTGAAAATATCAATTGTTTTGCTTTTTATATTTGAGAAAGGAAACATATTCCTCGTTCAATACCAAAAATCTTCCCTTAATCATGTATTTTTAAAGACTTTAGTTGAGACTGAGAGAGCACGTGCGTGAGAAAGAGCAAGCCGGGTCAGGGAGGGGCAGAGAGAGGGAGAAGCAGGCTCCCCACTGAGCAGGGAGCCCGATGTGGGGCTCGATCCTGGGGCCGTGAGATCATGACCTGAGCCAAAGGCAGAGGCTTCACTGACTGAACCACCCAGGCACCCCCTTAAGTATATTCTTTGTTGAACAAATTCTTTCTTCTCGGAAGGGTTCCCATCTGGTCTGGAGCAGTCTCTCCTTCTGGGCCACACCCACAGGGGGTTATCCTGATGTTTCCCGTCACTGTAGAGCCGGGTGAGTTCTTTCTCTGTTAGATTCCTTCTCGTCCTGCTGGACTGCACCCTCAAGTGATCTTTTCACAAAGGACGAACAGGAGTCACATTTTCGGAAGACTGCCTGGTTCAAGGCCACTGTAGTCTCTGTCTTCATTCTTTGTTTCTCTCTGGTTCTGGGAGGGAAGGAACGGGGTTCGGCGGGAGCAGCAGCAGATAAAGGACCCACTTAGAGAGGCGCCGGCGCAGGTTGGGACGGCCGCGAGAAGGTGAAAACTGGGCGTGGCCCGAGTCTCAGCAACACGGTCGCTCACTTCAGCAGAGCTGTGTGGGGTCCGGGAGAAGCAGAAGGATCACGGAATCCAAGTTGACTTTTCTTGGTTCCAGGATCAAAATACTGCGAAATTGTAAAGTGGCCACATTTCGGACTGTGCGGAAGCATCAGGTTCTGGGGAGAGTCTGTGGCGCGCTACGGCTCGTGACCCACGGGTTCTTCCCAGAATGTCCCCCGTGACCTGGGGGGTGGGGCCGCGGTGGTGCTGTCCGCAGTGCTGACACGGGATTTCTGGCGGGCATGCCCAGTGTCTCCTGGTCCCGTCAGCAGGCCCGTGGCTGCAGATGTTACGATGTAGAGCGACCAGTATAGTGGGAAGGAGCTGGGTGAGAAGGAAGACCCGGCGTGGGGAGCCGTGGTTCCCTAGTGGGGGTCCTGCCGCTGAAAGCCATTGCTCGGTGGTGGGTCCCAGACCCGGAGTGCCCTCTGCGCTCTCTCTGTGAAGAAGTAGGATCGGGGCCCCTCTGTGCATGTAGGAAAATGGCTCTTGCAGCGGTTCAGAAGGATGGGAGGGAGCCTGGTGAGGGGCTGGACCCCAGGGCAGGGGGACAGTTAGAGACCTTCCTCCCGACCCTGTAGCTGTCCCGTCCTGGGGTTGAAACCTCTCTGGTTCCCATGCCTGCAGCCCCTAGCCTCCCTCTGCAGGGCCATGGGGAGGGGACTGGCCCCAGGAGGCACTGGTCATTTGGAATTCACGTAAGAACGGGTGCTGCTGTGGGCCTTGGCTGCCGCTACGGAGAAGTTGGGGGACGAGTCAGGTTGGATGTCAACGGTTGAGGTCCTGGGAAAGCAGAAGAAAAGAGAATGCGTGGGAAAGAGGCTGTGTTCAGAGAGAGCAAGGGAGAAAACTCTAGAATTCAGTTTCCATGCCTACTTAGGAATGGTGGGAGGGCCAGTAGGGCCACAGGGTGTGACTGCCCATAATATGTCCCTGGACCCCATGCAGCTCCCAGTTTGTCCTGGAAACCTGATTTTACACTGGGACGTTCTCCTGGGGATGTGGCACAAAGGGGAGCGGCATCTGCTTCTCTCAGGATCCACTGGCTGTCGGGGAAGCTGAGCCCAGTCCTGCTCCCAGCGCTCGTGGGGGCCGTGGAACCTCATTGCCCACGTCAAGCACAAGCTCGGCTCGCGTCCTTACGAGCACAGTCCCCGAGACTCCGTGGGGGCGGGGCAGCCGGGGGCTGGAGCAGGTGGTGTGTGAGCCCCCCAGGCATGGACCCTTCCCGCTTTGCTGTCTGGGGGACAGTGACGGCAGGGGAGGAGGAAAGGGCAGGGTGCGGCTCCTGGTGCCGGCCACGCGAGCTCTGGGCACGTCGCTCTGTGCGCCTCCTGCTCTCCGTGGCCGCTGCCGCCCGGAAGGCCGGATGCTGGACTTGGCGGAGGACATCTTCGTGCCTCCTTCTACTTCGTGGGTTTTATAGGTGTCAGAGATGGTTTTGGAGACCGCGGCAGAACATGCAGATCGGAGACGTTCTGGGTCTACATGCAGACAGGAAGCTCAAGTGGGAGCCGCTGCTGAGCGACAGGGACCCTTCTCCAAACCGCGCCTGTGTCCGGGGATGGAAGGGACCCGCGAGCTCCCACAGCTGTGAGGGGAGCAGAGGGTGATCATTTGAAACCCACTTCGCTGATCTCATTCAGAAGCCCTGCCTCTCTTAAATCTAGTTTTTAAACACGGTGACTCTTTCATGGCTAATGTGACATTTTTTTCACCTTTGTCAATGGTTTTGTTCATCCTTTAAGGTTTGCGTTCTTAGGTAGTAAACGCTCGTAAATGCCCATGTGTTCTGGAGTTCGTACTGGAAAAGCTTTCCCAGGACTCTGCCCAGGCACCCCGGTGCCATCGGCTAGGAGTGCGATGAGGTCACGGAGAAAGGGCAGGCCCCTCCCTGTGCCCCCGCCCCCCCCCCCCCGCAGCTCTGGGACCTCATGCTGTCCCCGGCCTCGCCAGGTCTGCTTTTCCAGCTGAGTTCCTCTTCCGAAACCCACGTCTGCCCCAGGAAACCCTCAGGGAACCGAGAGGTCATGTCCGTACTTGCCTTAGGTTTCCTGTCGGTTGGCTGTCCTGTGACCTCCAGTCCCTGGTGGGGCCAAGAAAGCCGCGAACGTGCCACTCGTCTGGCTTTCGTCTTGTCGTAAGGGCAGGAGTGATGAGCTCTTTGCATCCCAGGGAAAACCAGAGCCCCCGTGTAAGTGTTCACCCCGTGAGATGTGCTGTACTCGTCGGAAAGTGCATTAACAACCGAGCTCCTGAGTAATTCCAGGCAAACCCTTGTCTTTCTCTAAGAGTGAAATGCCGTTGTTATAATGGGCGGGTCGTGGTCACGAGATTACAAGTCAGCGTTGCTGTGACTGTTTCTGTACGTGAGCGCGTGCAAACATGTGGGTGTGCATGTGTGCGTGTGCGAGAGCATGGACTTGCATGTGTGTGTGTTGTGTGTTGTGAGAGGCTGTGCACACATGTGCGCGCGTGTGCCTGCACAAGGAGTGCGTGTACAAGAACGTGTGCACCAAGCACGTGTGCGTGACAGCACTGTGGTTGTGCACGCATGGAACCGCGTGTGCACAGGTACACGCGTGTCTCCAGGAGCCCTGTGTGCGCGTGCATGCGTGTTCGGGAGCTCAGCTGACCACCTGTCCCCCTGGAGAAAATCCTGCGCCGGCGCCGCCGACCACCTTGCTGTGAGGAGCACTGTGCTGCCCCGCAGGCCGGGGACCTCTCAGCCTCTTGTGCCGTCACCAGGCTCGGCTGTGGGAGCTTCTCCATCCCTCCCGGGGGCAGCCGACATCACTGCTCCGGCCGGCAGAACAAGCCAAACCACCTCAGAGGGACAGAGGAGGCTGGAGCTTGCAGAGCTGCGGCGGGTGGGTGGGCGGGGTGGGGCGCCCCAGGTCCTTCGGCAGCTGCCCTCTCTGCACCCGTGGTGCACGCTCAGCTCCAGACTCCCCTACGTGCCAGGTTCCCATGGACACCACGGGGACAGGCGCGGCCGCCACCACTGGGGTAGTGACAGCCCTGCTGTCCTTGTCCTTGGTCTGGGGCTCCCATCCCCTTCTCAGGTGGCTTCTGGGACACCTCTCACCACACTGGGGGGTGGCCTGGGGGCCGGGGTCCCTTTGATCCATGTGGCTCTTCTGGGAACCTCCTGCCCAGAGGGTCTCCGTGCCTGCAGGAACATTGGCGGCTCCCTTCCATCTGAGCCCCAAACCGCTTCTCCTGCGAGCGTTGTGCACCTGCTCCCCAGAGACCTGCAGCCGGTCCGGGTCAGGCCAGGGTTTGAGGCTCTCAGTGGTGACCATTGGGTGGACACACATCCAGAGGTTCTGGTGCATTGTCCTTCCAGGAACCATTGCACGGACACGGCATGATGGGGTGTGAGAGGCTCGCGATGAAGAAGCCGTGCTGGTCACGGATGCGCACAGGCAGCACACGCCGTCCGTGGCGAGCCGGGACGGAGCAGCGACACAGCCCCTGCAGGCCGGCACGAGTCACGATGATGGACGTGACGGTCACTTAAATCCTTAAATCACTGGCGGGACTTAAACCCTGCCAGTCTGTCCTCTCTGCCTCTCGCGGCGCGGAGCTGCCCACGCAGGCTCGGGCCCAGAGGACCGGGGGCTTCCTCCTGCTGCCCACACAGCTCCCGAGGAGGCTGCTGCCCCAGGACACTCTTCCTCGCTCAAAGAGGCCAGAGGGCAGAGGGCAGAGGGCAGAGGGCATTGCCAGAGGGACTCCTTAGCTTACAAAGCCAGGCCCCTTCCTGAACGTTCCCGTGGACTCCTCCCACATGCCACGCCTGGAACAGGGCCCCTCCACCATCCCCAGACCAGCCCGTCAAAGATGGGTTCCTTTAGGGCTTAGATCGGGGGCTGCGGTGCCCTCTGGGGGTTCGATTCCCACCTGGCGTCGTGCAGTGGGGGGAGCCCACAGAGGCTGCGTGGTACCCGTGGGCCCTGAGGGGGTTTTTCATATGTCGTTTAATTGGGTCCTTTTTACCCACTGGTTGAGAAGTTACGTGATGCTAAGATTGTCATGAGCCCGGTAATGGCTTTACGATACTTTCGTGTTCTGTCCATCGTAACAGCCTCGCATGCAATGAAAAGACAGACGGTCCCGAGTACAAGCACAGCAGGACATCGGTGCCCGTGTGAGACGGGGGCCAGCCGCTGGCTGTGGGGTGCGTGGGCCGCCAGGCCTGCCCGCCTTCGGGCCCTGCGTGGGGAGGCTGTGTGCTCGCTGGGTCCCCTGCAGGCTCCTCCCTGGCTCTTTCTCATGGGTTCCTCGGCTTCTCCTTCCTGTTTGCTTTTCCACCCGAGCTGCGGGATCTGCTGTTGGGCTCCCGGCAGGGGTGGGGGGGCCTCTTGGTATTTTGATTCGGCTTCAGGTGTGTTTATAAATGAGCTTAGAAAGAATGGTTCGCGTGGCATCCATGCATCGCTAAGAACCCGCCTGGATGTAGCCCTCGGAGTGGCCGCCACCTTGGTGGCCCGTGGTTCCGTGGCTCCGCACCCCGGGCCGGGGGTCAGTCTCAGTGCCGGTCTCCGCGGAGGTCCTTGGTGTGGGAGCGGTCGGCTGGCACCCACCCAGTGCTGGGGGTCCTTAGCCGGGGGGCCCACCTTCCACCGTCCACCCTGACTCAGTGGGGAGGCTGTGAGGCCTCGGCTGTGGGGGGAGCCCCAAGGCTAGCCTAGGCGCCAGAGCCAGAGAGCGGACCCCACCTCCGTGGGTGGCCTTGTGAGGGGGCGCGCACGGGAGGCCGACGGCCGGCATCTGTCACACCGAGCTCTCCGTGTGTTTAGCTCCACTTCCCACCTTTCCGGCGACACCGAGCTTTCCTTGTCGGGCACCGTCTCTTTCCTCTCCGCCGTTCCCTGGGAGTCTTGTCGCTTCCACTGCCAGCGTCCTTGGGACTTGTGTACAGCCCGGCCGTCTGCGTGTGCGCGTTCGCATGGCCGTATGCCCACTGGGCTGCCTGGACACGGCCCGGGGCCATCATGGAGTGTTAGACCATGAGCGGGCTCCCCACCGGCTTTGTCTTGGGTGGTCCCGAGTCCTGCCTGGACTTCCGACTTTTCTGGTTCTGCCGGCTGGTGAGACCGTGGGCGACCTGGGACACCAAGGATTAAAACCGCAGAGCCGCCAGCGGGTGGGAGCCCTGTTGTAGCGCCTGGCTTCCTAGGTTGCCTCAGGGTCTCAGATGACCCCCAGGGGCCAGGGGCCTGGAGCCACCAAGTCAGAAACAACCACGCCTTTCTGTCATCTTGGTTCCTTGGGTGACGTCCATTAGAACTCGCTACCGGACGTTCCGAGAATGCAGATCTCTGTCCGCGGTGTTTCCTCTCTCCACCGACCCGTTCCTGATCACGGTCCTGCTTTGGTTCCGGTGGCTTCTCCGGGGTCTACAGGATCCAGACCCGTCACGCGCAGAGAGCCGTGATTCTGCACCTCCTCTTAGAAGAGTTCCCTCCCTCGGTGGTTCCCAGTGTGGATGAGGTACAACTGACCACACAGGATTATTAGCCAAGAAGTACGTCCTGTTTTTCGGCGGACAGGAGGATAAGGTGGTCTCTGTACTTGGACTTGCTCGGGCACTAAAAGTAGCCCCATTGTGTCTGTCTAGTCTGAAATTGTAGCGGGATGCGTCAAAGTACCTTTGCTGCTTCTCGGCCTAGTTCAGTAACAAGTGGACGGGAGACACTCCTTTCCCCGTCACTGTGGTGACCTCCAGGTAGACAGCAGTGGCCGCATTGTGTTCTCATCCGTGATGTCATCGCGGGGCCGCGGGGTGTGCCCACCACTCCCCGCAGCGGATGCCCTCGGAGGTGCTTCCCCCCAGGCCGCAGGCTGGCTCTGTCCCGCCGAGCCGCCGTCAGCAGGATGTCTGCCGCCAGCGCCCCTGGGGCCCCCCGCTCACACCAGATCGGCCGCGGGCCGGGGAACCACCCAGACACCCTCGTCCAGGCCGCATCTACAGCGGGAGCCCGGGGGAGCCGGGAGTCCTAGTGTGAGTGAGGCGTGTTTGCTTCTGGGCCGCCCGGGCTGGGGGCTCCGGAGGCAGGAGGCCTGGCCCTGGTTCTGGGCTGCGTTTCAGACAGTTCGTGTTCCCACCTGCGTTGGTGGTAGTTTAGGAAGTAAACTACCTGCGGAGGTAGTTTAGGAATATTGGAGAAAATTCCCTCCGTCTCCTTCCTGGTTTCCAGCAGTCAGTCTGGTTCACACGGCGTGGCCTCGGGGCTCCGCACGCAGACTCCGCACCGGGGCTCAGGCCCGGTAAAGCCCTAGTGCGGCCGGCCGGGCCTTCCTCTATCTGCCTCCGAGCAGGCCAGGGCCATTCTGTATGCCGCACGGGTCAGCGGAGCGGACGGGGAGGACGGAGGGCGGGAAGCTAGCGGCCACCTATTGGCTCGGCCACACAACGGGCTTCGGGTGTGGACAGCCGACATCCGCATGGAGCGCAGCGGTCCGCAGCCCGTGGCGGAGAGCACGCGCCCGGAGCGGCAAGAACGATGAGTTCTGGTGTATTGAGCGTCTTCTGCCGTCACCAGCCCCTGTCTGGCCGTGGATACACGCGCACTCAGAGAGTCCTGGGACAGGCCATGTGAGGCCACAGGCTGGGAAGATCGGGCAGGTCCGACCATGCCGGTCTCAGGAGAGCCCAGGGTCAGGCTCACCCTCGGGTCCCGGGAGCCTGGCAGACAGCAGGCGGGACCCCCACCCCCACAGTGACTGCGGGAGGACAGGACAGGTCGCGAATGTGAGTCGTAACGACACTCCGGGCCAAGACCAGCCCCAGGCCACGTCCATCGGCCGTCGTCAGGGAAGATGAGTCCCGGGGCCTGGGGCAGGGAAGCCAGCTGGACGGCGGGCATCTCACTCCCGACGGGAGGATGCGGTGTTGGTGGCGAGGGTGTGAGCAACGTGTGTCTGTGTCTGCGCGGTGCAGCTCGGCAGCGTCCTGGCGGCGGAGCCGTAGATCAGGCTCAGGCGCCCAGGACCGGCTACTGTCACCTCGGGGCTGGAGCAGACCCCGGGTGAGAGCCTGTGTTCCCACAGAGATCGGTGCTCGGGCCTGCACGGCCGGCAAAGCCTGCACGGGGCCGGAAGCCGTCGCCAGGTGGGTCGGCAGACAGGACGTGCCCCGTGGAAGGCCGCTCCGTTCAGGCTGAACGGTGGGGGACACGCGTGCGGAGCCGCACGTCAGGTCCCGTGTGCTTCTGCTCATGTGAGCCTAGAGGAGTGGAAGCCGGATCCGCGGTGCCAGAGCCCGGTGGCCTTGCCAGGGGCTGGGCGCTGCCTGGGCAGGGGTGATGGGAAGCGTCCTGACGTGACCACGGCCTTGACCATGGCCGTGGCCATCATGCTGCGTGCCAGTGAGTGCGTCTGAGCGGGGGTGAGCTGTACCTTGTGGGACCCGGACCTCGTGCCCCAGGGATGGAATCAGTGGCCGGCTGGGACCTGGGGGATCTGCTTTTATTTTTATTATTTTTTTAAGATTTTATTTATTTATCAGAGAGAGAGAGGGAGAGAGAGCGAGCACAGGCAGACAGAATGGCAGGCAGAGAGAGGGGAGGAAGCAGGCTCCCCGCTGAGCAAGGAGCCCGATGTGGGACTCGATCCCAGGACCCTGGGACCATGACCCGAGCCGAAGGCAGCCGCTTAACCAACTGAGCCACCCAGGCGCCCCAGGGATCTGCTTTTAAAAGGATCATGGCTGATACGGCAATTTTCGCACTGGCTTCTGGGGACCCCGGTGGTTCTGGCCCGTGTGGCAGGCGGTGGGAGCAGAGTGTGTGCCGCGTGCCTGTGAGGTGCGGGGGATGGGCAGCGATGCTGGGCCGGACGGCGCCGTTCCCTCTCGTCCGTGGAAGGAGGGCGTCGTCAGGCCTGGCATGTCCGGGACTCTGCTTTCTAGAAGCATCCCTGCCCGTGGAGGGAGTGTGGACGCCGTGTCCCCGCCTGCGGTGGAATCTGGTCCTGCTGCTCACAGTGGGGCCGCCTCACGTCGCCTGTCCTGCTTCTGTTTGCTCGGAGGGCGGTGTTTACGCTGTCCCCGACAACGCAGGAGGAAGTATCTTTGCTGTCCCATGTGTGTTTTCTGTCCTTCACGTCCAGAGGCCAGTTATGGTAACCGTCGGGTTCGGAGTCAGTAACAAACCGTCCAGCGCTGGTGTGAGACAAACACTGCCCGTCCTTACCCTCGGGTCTCGGGACTGGTACTAAAGCCACTACGGGCTGGTGGGTCGGGGCTGCTCGAGGGGCTGTGGGCCCCCAAAGGCCGGACCAGGCCTGGACACCCAGCTTTGGTGTCCAGGACCTGCGGCTCCACCGTCCTCCAGCCCCGGCGGCTGGCTCCCCCCAGAGTGACCCCGCGAAGACCGGGGGCTGGGCAAAAACCGGGTTTTGCAGCTCAGCCTTGGAAGGCATAGCTTTGTGTTTCTAGCACAGTCGGTGTGGTCCCCGGAGGGGGCAGGGGTGCCCCCAGTGTGCTCAGCTTGTGAAGTGAAGCAGGCCCCGCCCCAGAGAGTCAGGGAGCCCGACTCGGCCGGCTCCGCGCCCCATGCCACGGCGAGCGTAGGCGCCCTCCCGGGACCTGGTCTGCAGGTGCGCCGGCCTCGGCCCTGAGCTGGGATCGCAGCTCCCTGCTTGGCTCTCTGCCACCAGGGGTGTGACGGGGCAGCTCAGGGGCAGGCGCAACTGAGAAATGTGAGCTGAGCCTCGGGCATCACCCGAGGAGGTAAGACACGCACGTGAGAAGGGGAGAAAAACCGGTTAGGGCCCTGGCTGAGTCACCGCGCAGTGTAGAGCCCAGTGAGAGGCTGTCGGCTTCCAGGGCCGCCACGGCTTGGGAGTGGAATAGCAGATTGTGCGTCCGCTTCCGTGGAGTTCACGTGCAGCTTTGTCTTTTAAATGATGCTGAAAAAGGCTAAAATAAAAACGGTCTGTATGTTTTTTCCTAGAGGTGATCGGTCACCAGTAATATTTGGGGGCATTAGTTCTAGACTTTAATTCCTTCCTCGTGTGCCCAGGGCTGTGTGTGTGCGTGTGGTCTGAGCGTGTGTGACGCAGCCGTGACCTGCGGGTCACTCCCAGGAGGACTGCGGAGTGTGGCACGGGTGAGCCGCGGGCGGGCTATGCTGCGAGCCCCGAGGAGGACTGTCATCCGCGTGCGGCCACCAGGGCCCTGGGTGCCCGCCCCGCCCCGTGCTGACCGCTGCCCCTGCCCCCCCAGGACGGCTGTTCTCAGTGAAGGACCCTGCGCCCGCTCCTGAGCAGCGGCCATGGGCCTGCTCGCCTACCTGAAGACCCAGTTCGCGGTGCACCTGCTCATCGGGTTCGTGTTCGTGGTCAGCGGGCTGGTCATCAACTTCGTCCAGCTGTGCACGCTGCTCCTCTGGCCCGTCAACAAGCAGCTCTACCGCCGGCTCAACTGCCGCCTCGCCTACTCGCTGTGGAGCCGTGAGTGTCGCGGGGCGGGGCGGGGGAGGGTCGCAAGTGGGGGAGAACGTCCTTTGTGCCCCAGGAACCAGCTCCCTGCCGGGCATAGCCCCCGGGGGTAGGCATGCCCCTGAGGGCGTGACCTCAGTCCAGCAGGGGATCCCCCACCCCCTCCCCGCACCCCGGGACCAGAGGGGCTACTCAGGAGTGGCCGGCAGACGTGCCGCTAGATGTCTAACCCCAGGCCGTCCGCTGGGTTGAGCCAGGTGACGTTCCGACTGTCGGCCTCCTGGAGCCCGGAGGACGCGGTTTCATGTGGTTGGCATGTTTCGGGACATTGAGGGTGTATATTTCGGGTACTTCGGGAGTTTGAGGACAGACGTAAAGTCGGTTTGCCGGCTGCCAGCCCACAGGCCAGCCGGGGCCAGAGCACCGCGAGGCAGCGGCAGGCGCCCGTCCGCTCTGTGTGCACATGAGCGTCTGTCTGTGAATGACAAGGACTCGCCCACCTTTGCACACGTGTGTAGATGTGCATGTCTGTGGCCGATACGCCCCTGGGTGTGTGTGTGAACACGAAGTCGGTCTCCACCTGCCGGGTGGACAGGGACACCGGCAGCAAAGCCTGCTCTCACCAGAGCTGAAGGCTCGTGCTATGGTGTGTCCGCAGGGCACCAGGGCCATCGTAGGAGGAGCCCCTGCCAGCGGCTCCCCGCACCAGAGCCCACTGTCCGTGTCTACCGTCATTCTACGGAGCGAGAGTGTACCTGGACGGTCACCCGCGGAAGCACCTGTCTGCACGGACGTTCTCATTCTGTCACTTCCACGTTAGCACAAAACCAGCAGCCGCCGTGTGGCGCCCCTTAGCGGAGACCAAGTACGGTGAGGGCACAGCGGCCCCGCAGCCGGGGCGAGCCAGGGCCTCTCCGTAGCGACACAGAACCGTCCACAAATACGTTCCTAAGCGGAAAGACAAGGGGCACAGCAGAGTGCGCGGCACACTCCTGTTTTCTCTGCGGATAACGCGTGCACCCGTCTGTGGCCGGTCGTGCCCGGAGGGTCCCCAGGGGTCGCCAGGAAACTGAAAGTCCCAGGGAGTGGAGGCACGAGGAACTTCTTCTTCTCACTTTTTAATGTTTTACTTTCACTGATTTACCCCTTGTTTGGTTCTTATTCTTTTCATTATTTACGTTTACTTATGATTATGTCTGACTTTGTGCTGTTTACATTTCTTAGCACAAGACCATGTTTCCCTTATCATATAGAGAAAACAACACCCATTTCAGAGCCTGCGGGAAACGGGGCTCTCTTAGCCTCCCAGCTTCGGGGGTGGAGACAGGAGGCTGGCCGTGGAGGCCGGACACTGTGACTCCCGCGGCCTTGGCCGAGAGCGGTGAGCTGGCCCGGGCTTCAGCTTGTCTCACAGGCTCAGTAGCTTCAGTTCCCAGGGTCTGGTTTCTTTTTAGATAAAATAGGATTTTGTGGGGTGGGGGAGGGAGAATGAAACTCCTGTCGTGTGGAAACCCGGTTCCACTCATGAGTACAGCGGAGTCAGTTGTTACCTCACCAAAAGGGCCAACACTCATTAACAAAACTAAACTGTGGCCTCCGCGTGCAGCAGGGTCGTAAGGGGAAAACACTCCAGCCGGCTCGGTCCTGGGTGAGGCCGGCTGGTTAGCGCCTGGCTGGGGGCACAGCTCGTAACGGGGGCCTCCCAGCCCTGCCCCTTCCCCCAGCAGAGAGCCGAGCACTGGCACAGAACCTTGAGCTTGACTTCCAGGGCCTGGTTGGACCAGCTGCGGGGTGGGGGACCGGATCGAAACCCAGACCCGGAGCCGTGGCTGGGGGGAGCAGGTTAGCAGCGGCCCCTGGGGTCTGCCGATCTGGGGGAGACGCCTCCCACGTTCGGCTGAGACTCTCATGGATGAACACAAAGCAAATAGGAGCCCGTAGTCGGAGGACAGGAACATGCAAGAGACGCACACGAAAGACTGCCGGATGGCGACAAGGAGAATCAAATGACACTTCCCTGAGGGAGAATTGTAGTTGCTGACCGTGGATGAGCGTGAGGTGGCAGGAGGCTGGGCACAGCAGACGCGAGTGTGCGGCCGAGACCCCGGAGGGGACGGTGACGCGGGGCTGAAAGGAGAAAGGGGGACCGGCCAGGTCTGCGGAGGGGACGTGGTAGGTGGCACCGGGCGAGTCCCCCTGGGGGACGAGGTGGTGGTGCCGTGACGCCCAGAGGACAGCGGGTCCCCAGCCGGGAAAGCAGGCGACACGCACACTCAGACCCGTCCCACGAGGCCACACACTGCGGAGACAGAGCAGGTGAGAAGTGCCCGGACAGGAAAGCCCGAGTGCTGGTGGACGGACAGATGGACCGACCGCGGTCCTGCAAGCGAGGTGACATAGGAGCAGTCCGACCCCGGCCCAGAGCGGCGGCAGCCACGGCCCACGGATGCGCACCCAACGTTCCTACCCCGAGAACGTTCTTCGGGAAGAACAGAAGCTGCGTCTTCAAGGCAGGGTCGGAGGTGCCTGGAGGACGGTAGTCAGGGAAGCGGGAGCAGCTACGTCCACACGAGCCCGTCCGGCCTGTAAGGCGGAAGCCGGGGAGGCCTGGTGCGGGGGGGTGGGGGCGGGGGAGGGGGCGAGCGAGAGTCCCGGCCCCTCTGGCCCCGGTTCTCCTTCTGGGGTGGCCAGGACAGCGACCGTCAGACGCCACTGACGACAGCTGGTGGGAAACACGCTCCAGCCCGACGGGGGAGCTCTTGGAGGAAAAGGGGCTAAAAAAGCAAAGACAAATCCATTTTTGTAAAAAAGACAATGCACTGGGCGAAAGCATGGAAAAGCACTTGCGGTCGGCGAGCAGCCCGGAGCACGGCCCCCGTGCGGGGAGCAGCCCCGAGCCCGAGCAGCGCCGGCCTTGCTGAGCGCGAGGCTGGGGGAGCTCCCGGGGGCCCGCTGGAGCGGGGGTGCTGCACAGGCATCCCCTCCGGCCAGGACGGAGGGGAAGGCTCCCCCAGATGGCCGTGAGGTGGCAATCACAGCATCGTTTCAGTGACCCTGAGCCGGCGTCCCGTGTCTAGAGGGACACGTGCTCCTGCTCTCACGCTGTGAGGTCTGGCGTGCCCCCCCCCCGCTGGCGCCCTGAGTGCGTCCCCAGTGTGACCCCCATCCGGCCTCGGGCTCCCACTGACCCGGCCATGCCGAACCTTCCGGGTGGGAAAAGAGCATCGCCTCCCTCGCAGCCGCACTGTCCAGACCGAGTCAACGAGGGGCGTCTGAGGGTGGCGGCGGGCGGGGGGTGAGAGGCTGCGAGAGAGCACTGGCTCGTTCGGAACGAAGGAAGCCCCACGGGAAAATGAGTGCTGGGCCCGGGAGCCCGCCAAACCCCTTGTTCAGAATGTCCCCCTGCCGGGCCGAGACCCCAGGCACGGAAGACAGGTCGGCGGCCGCCTGTCACCGCACTCCACGGACAGGGAGGCTGCCGGTCTTCTGGTGAGATGGGCAGGGCCACCCCGGGCAGCCTCCCCTCTGTGAGTGCAGACCAAGCTTCCCCTCGGGTGACCCTCGGGCCCATCCTCGTGAGAATGTCTGTAGGGGATCTAGGGTGTCTGTCTGTCCCTCCCTCCATGTGTGGTCCCTGGGCACCTCGGTGAGACACAGGACAGCTGGGACAGCCTGCGTTCACAGCATTGCCCGCGAGGCCAACGGGTCCCGGAGCGCCCGCGGGGTGGGAGCCGAGACGTCCCGCTTCCAGGTGGGGCTGCACAGCGGGCGAGGGGCCGCCGAGCCAGCCTGTACCCCTGCCCCTGGCGGCCCTGGGTCAGGAGGCCAAGGCCCTACTGGGGCCTCTCAGACAAGGGATAAGGAAGCAGAACTTCCCCTTGTCCGTGGCAGCATCATTCCCAAGGGCCCGCGGTGGGGACACCTGTCCGGCAGCGGATGAACACGTAGAGACTGCGCGGTCCGAGCCTGCAGCAGGCAATATCCTGCCTTTACACGGGGCCTGCTGCCTCGTGGGACCATGCTGACCTCAGGATGTCGTGTGGGGGGGCCGGTCCCAGGACATGTCCTGCCCTGTTCCGCGTCCGAGAGGGACCTGAAATGGGCCACACCTGGAGGGCCACAGGGTTTGTGATGCCGTCCAGCTCTGTGCCCAGCGGAAACAGCACAGGATTGTGCGCTGAGGGCGTGTTAAGAGGGTGCGTCATGAGTGTTCGTACTAGAGTAATGGAAAAAACCTTGGCCCACTCCCTGCAAATCCCTTTCAGAGCAACAGCCTCCCTGATGGTCCCCTGTGACCCTGTGACTTCGCCCAGGCCCTGCCCCGGCTGCTACCTTCGGGTTAAACCCGAGCCAGAGTGGGGGCAGGGGGAGCGGGAGCAGGGCTCCTTGCCGGCCATGTCTCCGTGTCTCCGTGTCTCGCTGGGGCTGGTGGCCGGGGGGCCCCGTCAGCAGGGGGCACTTCCACACGCACAAGCGGCCTTGTGGCCTCTGCTTTCCTTCCTCTTCTTTTCAACAGCTTTCCTGAGAGGAAATTCACCCCTTCACAGTATACGGTCCCTACAGGTCAGTCCTTCAGGACGGCCTCTCCCCGAGCACGCTGTTTTCCGGGCCCGCCCAGGTCGTGGCTGGGTCACATGGTGCGGTGTTGCGGGACAGGGGTCGCCCAGCCGTGCATCACTCTGTGGGCACTTGGGTGGTTTCTTCCGTTTGGCTGCCGCACGGCTCCGGGCCACATGGGTCTCCACAGGGATCTGGGGTAGAATCACTGGGTCGTCCAGAAGCTCCATGTGGACCCCCAGTGCTGATAAAGTGCCCAGCACGTGCCCAGCAGCCATCCCGCCGTGCATGCCCAGTGGTGCTGACGGTGAGGGGCCCAGTGGTGCCCAGTGGTGAGACGGGCGGTGTGCCATCTCCCCCATCCATGTCCAGGGACTGCCCTCCCGAGGAGCAGGGAGGGGTGTCCTGCCGTGGTTTGGTCCCAACCTGATGACTGACGGTACCGAGCATCTTCTCAGGGGCCTGTGGGACAAGTGTCCATTAGGGGCGTTTGTCTCCCACGCCTGAGCCTTTCTCCAGGTTCAAGAACGTGGGATAGAATCATCCAAGGCTAACAGGGTCATTGGTGCCAAGTTTGCCTCGGACAGGTGGTTTTTTCTGCTGACCTGCCTTCCCCTGGGTGGAAGGGGCTGGTGAGTGTCAAGGTATCATCAAGGGGCAGACCTTCCGTCCCTCTGCCATCTCGCAGACAAGAAAGGTGGGAGCCCTGATCCGCAGCATGTCGGGGACAGAGCCCAGGCAGCCCTCACCTGGGCCCGGGCGGGTCCTCGGCCTGGGCTAGTGGGGGTGCCCATCGGGACAGAGATACCCGCCCCAGTCCTCTAGTTCTGGGATGTTAACGTCACAAGCTGTGGCCTGTGCAGTCCGGAGGCCCTGTAAGGAAGCACTATTTCCTCCTTTCCGTAAATGGGGAAACTGAGGCCCAGGTAGTCAGGCATGGAGCCCGCTCTCCAGGTCCCGGCCTCCATCCCTGAGGGCCAGTCCCATCAGAAGATGGGTAGACTGGTCCAGCACAAAAACAACGGGGCTTCCCTGCAGTGATCCTGAGCCCGAAGGTCATGCTTCCTGGTCTGTGGGGTCACCTTTCTGGGCACGCCTGGCCACGGTGGGCACTGCCACACTGCCACACTGTTGACTGCAGTGGCCCTGGGGCTGGCTGTGTGTGTGCACCCACCCCTGACCTCCCATTCTGTGCATAAAATGTGACTGTGGGAGTCATAATAAGACGGGAAGGCATCCATCTAAGGTGACGGTTTTCCTCCACTTCTGCTTTCCATTTGTGTTCTCCCTGACTTGGGCTTAGAAAAGATCATTATAAAACTTTGGAAAATTAAATTTATGAACTATGAACCATCAAAACTCATTTGTAGCCGGAAGCCCCACCCTGGATGAACGTCCTGTAAAGTGCCCTGAGCACGGGCTTGGCCGGCGCCTCCTGCAGCGGGGGGCCTGGAGCCGAGCCCAGCGCCCCGCACCTGCTGACCCGCTGCCCCGTGTCCGCAGAGCTGGTTATGCTGCTGGAGTGGTGGTCCTGTACGGAATGCACGCTGTTCACGGACCAGGCCACGGTCGACCGTTTCGGCAAGGAGCACGTGGTCATCATCCTCAACCACAACTTCGAAATTGACTTCCTCTGCGGGTGGACCATGTGTGAGCGCTTTGGCGTGCTGGGGGTGAGCAGAGCCGGGTCCTGGGAGGTGCTGGGGGTGGGCCACACAGGGGCCCTGGGGAGGTGCGAGGGGTGAACAGTGTGGGGTCTGGGGGATTTTGGGGGCGAGTGACATGGGGTCTGGGGTTTTCTTCCCTTTCAGTGTAGCCCCTAAGTCCTCTGAGCCCAGAGTCCGAGGTCAGGTCAGGTCAGCCCTCAGCTCTCCAGAGCTTGTCCTGAGCTCAGGCTTATTGCTCTGCTTCCCACGAAATTGCGTATCGAGAGCCCAGAGCTCCCTTGGCCAGCCGAGCGGTCGCAGGGAAACGGCAGGGCCGCCTGAGGCCGGCCGAGCAGGCACTGCACACAGAGCAGCCGTATGGGTCATCCCAGGTCACCCTCGGGGAGCCCCGGTCCTCGCGGCCAGAGCGGGCAACCCCTCCCTCCGCCAGGCCTGTGCCTCAGCTTCCTTGTCTGTCGGACGGCATGCCTGCCCCTTGGGGTCATGTGGAAATCAGCGGGCACGTTCAGAGCAGGGCCGCCTCATTGACGGCAAAGTCACCAAACACCAAGCCGGTCCCAGGGTGCCTGCGAGGGTCTGGACTCTCACCACCTGCCCCCTCCCTCCAGAGTTCCAAAGTCCTCGCAAAGAGGGAGCTGCTTTACGTGCCGCTCATCGGCTGGACGTGGTACTTCCTGGAGATCGTGTTCTGCAAGCGGAAATGGGAGGAGGACCGGGACACCGTCATCGAGGGGCTGAAGCGCTTGTCCGACTACCCCGAGTACATGTGGGTGAGTGCTCTGGCCTCCCGGCCTCTGTGATGCGCATGCACTGCAGCCCATGAGAACCTGACCCGACCCCAGGAGCAAGGTCACAGCGGAATCAGGCCCCTCTCCCTCTGAGCTTGCAGGCTGGGGGGACCCTCCCGGCTCACCCACTTCTCTCTGCCCCAGTGCAGACCCAGAGCCCCACTGAAGGCACCTGGAGAGGGAGCAAACCCCTGTTCCTGCATCCCTTGCCCTGGGACACCTGCCTGGCTCCTGGCTGGGTGGAGGGGGTGCTTCTGGGGAGCTAGGCTGCAGAGCAGACTCCAGGGACCCTCTGGTTCTGGGGATCAACTTATACTTCAAAGAAGACTTAGCCTGCCCTTCAGAACAAGCACCCCTCAGGCCCCTGGGGCGGGGGCTTCCGCCTGTGTTTCCAGCCCCTTCCAGGAGTCTGACCCCCCCCCATCGGAAACAATTGCAGTCCGTTGGTTTGAACATTGTTTCCCTTTCTGAGCTTTCTGGTCTCTGGCAGCAGGTCTTTGAAAACTGGCTACTTAGTGGCATTTCTAATCCCCACGGGGAGGCAGAGGGATAAGAGACTTCCAATTTTCCGCCCCCTGGTGGGAAGGCTGCTGCCCGGGCACCTTCCTGTTTGCGTTCCTTCCAGAAAGTGGTCTTTCTCGGTCCTCGAGAATCAGGGTCACGGCTCAGCTGTTCTGTGAGGGGCGGTGCGGGGCTGGAGCGTGGGTCACGCCCTAAATAAAGTCACGTTGTACATGATGCCGCACCGGTCACTGGAGTGTTCGTCCTCGCTGCGAATGGAGCAGCACGCGCTCTGTGAGCCCGTCGCCTGGGGTGACCTTGTCCCCTCTCATGTGGCAGTTCCTCCTGTACTGCGAGGGCACACGCTTCACAGAGAAGAAGCACCGCGTCAGCATGGAGGTGGCCCTGTCCAAGGGGCTCCCCGTCCTCAAGTACCACCTGCTGCCTCGCACCAAGGGCTTCACCACGGCGGTCCAGTGCCTGCGAGGGACAGGTGAGGGCCAGCCGGAGACGGCCGTGCGCGCTCTGGGCTTTGCGGGCAGCGAGACCGGGAAGTCATGTGTCCAAAGTTACTCAAGGGACGGCCGGGCCGTGTAGAGAGAGGGCAGCAGGGGCTGGGACGGGGAGCCGGTGAGCACAGTGACCGTGTGTCGGCTGGCCCTGGCATCTCTGAGGCCATGGAAGGCTGGTCGATGGTACAGGTGACAGATAAATGGAGTGAAAAACTTATGTAAGTGAAAACCTTATTATAAAGGGAAAAATTACTATCTATCTAATGAATGCCAAAGGGAGCAAGATCAAAGATAGGACATAGAACACGGAGAACAAACAGCAGCCAGACCCTAAATCTGAAAACAGATGTCAGTAAATGCAGTACTGAGCGCCCCCACGTATGCAGAGAGGAGCCTGCGGGGCCCAGCAGGGTGCGGGGCCGAGCCGGGTACAGGGCCTAGCCTGGTGCGGGGCTGAGCAGGGTGCAGGTGTGGGCGCGGGTGCGGGCGCGGGCCCCGGTCTCACGCCCCCCATCCCTGCAGTTGCAGCGGTCTACGACGTCACGCTGAACTTCCGAGGAAATAAGAACCCGTCTTTGTTGGGAATCCTCTACGGGAAGAAGTATGAGGCCGACATGTGTGTGAGGTGAGCCGCCCCTCCCCGCGTCCCCAGCCCTTGGCACCGGGCCCTCCCCGTGCAGCCTGGAGACAGCCTGCGCCCCAGGACTGCACATGCGGGGACAGACACAAGCACTGGCTCTCCTACAAGGTGAAGGGGTGGGTGCGGGGTGAAGGCAGAATGTTCTGGAAGCCCCGAGGGAGGGGCAGCCTCTCTTGCCGCAGGGAGCACAGAGGCCCTTTAAAAGGGGCGTGGCTTCAGCTTGGACCACGACTCAGATTCCCACAGGCAGAAGTGGGAGCTGGGGGAGCTGTCCCAGCCCTGTGTCTGGGGTTCTTAATAGTGGGGGTTTTGACTTTGACCTCAGCTCAAAGCATAATGGTGGGCGGGCCCTCCAGGTCCTCCTCTGGTCTGGATCAGCTCAGTTGAACTTGCCAGCCCCGCCCCTCCAGGTTCCCTCACCGTGTGCAGGACCAGCCGGTGTGTGCCTAAACCACGTGCGGGGTCAGCTCCCCTGTCTGTCACCCACCAGCTCAGCCTGACCGCTCAGCCTGACCCCCAGAGCTCTCAGAGGCCCCCCTCATGTGACCCCATCTAAAGCAGTTTCACCCCCCCCCCAATGCAGGAGTAATTTTGTGAATGTTAAGAATAAGCCAGGGGGCTTTTTCCTCCTGCGGCTTGCAGTGGATTGGCTCAGAGGAGGTACAGAGCCTGCGTCCTTGCCCTTAGATCTCTGGAACCAGCAGGGACCAGGCAGCTTCCCTGGGACCTACTGGTCCTGGCAGCCTCCAGGCCTGGCTGTGGCTCGGATGAGAGCACCTGCTGTGGTCCGGGACAGTGACAGCCGTGGAGGCCTCTGTCCCGGTACTCACCCTCCCTGGTCCTGGGGTGTTCGGGGACGGGGTGGCCCAGGTCCTAGCCGGCAGTTGGCAGGGTTGGGGGAGCCCTCCTGATCCGGCTCCAGGCCCGTGTCACGGCCACCCCACCGGTAGCACTGCCCCTCTAAGGGACTGTTACCTCCAGCGGGAGAAGACCTGAGCCTTCTGTTCATTTCCCCCTTTGTTGTGGAAAGCCTACACTTTACCAAACCTTATTTTAACAGACATGTTCTTAGAATGTCTAAAAGCGTCAATGTGCTGTTTTGTGATACTTCCCATTTGGGAAATTTGGAGGAAAGCAATATCCAGTGAGTCTGGAACATGCTTGTCATCAAACAAGCCAAAGTTTTCTTGGGCTCACGGAAGTTTCCTCTTTGGAGTCCTTTTCCTGTTCCCCTGCTGGTGAAGGTGTGCTGGGGACAAGGCCAGGGGCATCGGGGGGTGGTGGCCTGAGCCTCCCCAAGTTCGTGTGGGGGCAGCATCCTTCAAGGGACTCGAGTCCGCTCCGGGAGACAGACGTTCATAGTTTAGGTTTTTTGTTTTTGTTTTAAAGATTTTATTTATTCATTTGACAGACAGAGATCACAAGTAGGCAGAGAAGCAGGCAGAGAGAGGGGGAAGCAGGTTCCCTGCAGAGCAGAGAGCCCGATGCGGGACTCGATCCCAGGACCCTGAGATCATGACCTGAGCTGGAGGCAGAGGCTTAACCCACTGAGCCACCCAGGCGCCCCCATAGTTTAGTTTTGTATTGTGCTTTTAAATTCTTAATTTATACACTTTGTACTGCGCGTCGCTGACTGACACTAGATCCTGGGTGTGGCCAGGACGGGACGCAGACCAGAACCAGAGCGGTGTGGTCAGGTGGGTGGGTGGGAAGCCCGTGGGTGGCATCCCTCAGCAGCCCACCCTTGCGGACTTGGTCTCCTCACCCGTGGGTCCGGGAGTTAGAGCACTTTTGTGTAGAGGGTTCCGCCTTTCCCTCACTCCCCGTGGGCGCCCAGCACTCTCCAGAGCTGCGTGAGAGTGGCACCAGCCTTGCTCCCAGGGGTGGGCGGCCCTGCGGGAAGAACACCGCCAAGGTCATTCCTTCTCACGCATGCCCCCGCGCCCCCTGCCGGCGGCCTCAGGGACTGCGGCTGCCGTGGACAGCCCTTCCTGCCCTTGCCCTGCTTGTCCCCCAGGAAGACACCTGCGCTCCTGGGCTGGTAATCCCCTGGTGATTAGGGTTATAAATAAATTGTGTCTTCTATGGAGTCAGCTGTTTGTGAGTTCAGATTAAAGTTCTGAATCTCTCTTGCTTTTCATATTCGGAGCAAGTAGATCTCATTGTTGAAATACACAATCCTCTTGGCCTGATGGAAGACACTGTCAGATTTGATTATTTCCTAAGAATGAACTATTAAGAAAGACCAAAACTCCTGTTGCAGCTCACAAATGTGCACCCTTCTCCGGGGAAATGGGGGCGTGATCTGTTTCCTTACAGTGCTCACAAGCTCCCCTCCCTCCATGGTCCCTGTGGTCCTGCAGGGGCCAGTTCCTCTGTGCCTGGGGTGGATGTCTTTGCTGTCTTTGTGGCCTTGGAACTTGAGAGTGAGGCATGACCAGGAAAGGTGGGGCCAGCGACGACCCCCCTCTCCTGTGTGATGCCCTCCCACGGGGAAGCCACTTGGCTTTCAATCTTCTTCCCCACACAGGAGGTTTCCTCTGGAAGAGATCCCACTGGATGAGAAGGAAGCGGCCCAGTGGCTTCATAAACTGTACCAGGAGAAGGTAAAGGCACATGCGGCTCTCCTCTTCCCCGGGGTTCTCTGGAAGAGGTTTGGGCGGGGCGGCTCACGGGGTGGGCGGGGCGTGTACGCAGACCTCTGGAGAGGGAGAACATGCGGCTCTCAACCGCTTTCCACCTTCTTGCATGTTTCTTGACTTGTGAGAACTCAGCACACTAGAGAAAAGTAGGAAGGATGATGTACAACCGTGGCTGGCCACACTTTATCACACTGGTTTCGCGTTTTCTTGTAAAAGTGGATAGATCTACAGCCTGCACATAGTGTGTGTGTGATTTATGCAAGAGACGCAGTGTAGGTGACGTGAGGCGATCCGTGTGCCAAGCACAGATCCTTCTCCGCTCCCCCCGCAGCTCGCCCTGAAACTTCACACCAGCTTGTTTTATACACACGAACACACAGGACACGACATCTTCATCTTCAGCATTGGGGGCGCTTAGAGAGCGATAAGATCCTTTCCACATACAACACGTACCCTTTTAAAGGCACGGGTGAGCTTTTAAGAAAATAAGGGACATCTCTAAGGGTCCAAAAAGAAGGGAGAGCTGAAAACGCGGCGTAAGCCTGTGAACTTGGGAACGGCCCACCCCTGCAATGGCATTTGCTGGTCCCCTTACCCTTACCCTGGAGTCTTGAGTTTGAATGCCCACCTGGAAACAGAAGATAAGGGTTGACCTTGTTCCAGGCAGAAACTTTTGAGAATTTTGCACTTGCACAGTGAATTAAAAGAAACCTACCTGCCCGCACAGGAAAAAGACTTCGACGTTCCCCTTTCTCCTCTTGGTCTCAACAAGGTCTCCCTGATAACTCGTAATCACAGGTCAGTGCTCAGAGGGGCTTGGGGTTTGAATTTATCCCAGCGACATAGTTCAGGGAGAGCAGAGCCAAAATGTCAACAAGTGGTTCTAGACAGACCAGAGTTCCCGAGAAAAGCACACAGAGAGCTGGAGAAATGCAGGCAAACACAGGTTTCCGTGGTGAGATCCCGTGGGGGACGAGCACAGAACTGGATCACGTGTGCAGCGCCGCACAGACACAGAATGGAGGACGCAAAGTCCCCAAAAACGTTAGCCAGTGGATCCGCAGAGACTAAAACCAGTATGTTTGAAGTGACTGAGCATGAAGAAGGGCCAGAAAAGAGTCACGCCCACGGAGAAAAAGATTTGAGAAGAACCAGGTAGAATTTACAGGCAGCAAAAACCGAGGCACTGACGGTGAAGTGTTCGTTAGTAGGTTAAATGACAGATTGGATCCAGTGGAAGAGAGCGGGACCTGGACGACTGAGAGAGGAGAGTGCTCCGAAGGTAGCAGAGCAGAAGCTCGGACAGGAAAGGAAGTTTAGCAGACGCGAGCATAGGCCGAGCGGGCCGCTCGGTGACTACTGGCAGGTTCAGAACGGGACAAGAGTGCTGGAGGGCAGGTGTCAGAGAAGACAACGGTGAGCTCCTGGGATGCGTCGGTCCAGAAACACGGGTCTGGAACAGGGGAAATAAAGAGAAATCCATCCCCCTACTTATCAGAAATTGCGGGACAGGGAAGACCGTGAGATCTTAGAATGACCGGAGAGAAGAGAAGTCGTTCCCACGAGGGACTGACTGTGAAGTTGACGTTAGACACAACCTTACTATGTGCTGGGACCTCTTACAAACACCTTACACACGTTTTATCTAATAGTCACACACACACACACACACTGACATGCACGCGTGCATACACGTGTTAAAAATAGAGTAAACCCAGAGAGAATAGAACAAAGAAGATAATAAACATAGCAGTCATCATTTGAACAGAAAGCAAAGCTATAAAAGCGTGTTATCAACTGTACCAAATGTTTTCCCTTTAAAAATACTAACAAAATAAAAAAAGTAAAATAAATAAAAATAAGAGCATAAAAATAAAAATACTAACAAAGTAGAAAGCGGTGGGCAAGCCTGTCCCGTTAGAAGAGGGACAGCATCCACAGCAATGAAAAGATAAACCCGCCGAGGTGCAGGGGAACGGGAGGAGTACCACCAACGAAATCTCAGATAAAACGAATGTACGATTTCCAAGAAGGTGAGTCTCTCCAGAAGAGAAATAAAGCCTAGTGGGAAAGAAATGCAGCATTCGCGTGTAGGTAGAGAGAAGGGCAGACAGATCTTGAGCACAGGAGGCTGCAGAAGACAGTCCGTCTCCGAAGCCAGCAGCTTGTGAGGGTTTAAACTCTTACGGTAGACAATTGTGTGCAACAGTGTTGTTCAACAGAAGAGAAGTAACGTAACTGTGTTATTAGGAAACAGGACAGTGTGTGTGTTCATCTGCGATGGTGTGGACAGTGTGTGTGTTCATCTGCGACATGTGGTGGCCGTGAACCGACCGCGTTTCATCGGCAGAACCAGGTCGTGCGGACGCAGTGTGCCGACTCGGCGGGCGGCGGTGCGCGTGCAGGCCACGTGGGCACTGTGTTCCCACGCACACGCCTGTTGGGTGCACCTACAGCGTGTCGGGGGTGGAGGACAGAGAGCCCAGCCGGGACCCAGCAGCCTCTGGAGGTGCCGGAGTAGGGCCTCATCTCTGTCCCTAAGGTTCACCTTCTAGAGTCATCTAACACAGGTGTAGCAAGGGACAAGCTTTGACACAGATGACTTTTGAAAACATAGATATTTTTCTACTATTTGCCATGTTTTTCTATACTACTGAAATACATGGTAACATTTTTAGTCGTTTTTTGTGTCACTTAATGGTTTAATTTACGTTAAGGACATTAAGGTGTTCTGTTTTTTCTTTTGTCAGTCACTATTGTGTTTATATCTGTCAACACGGACATAAACAGGTTTAATTCAATCCTTTCAGGTTTTTTTAAAAAGACCTTTTTAAAAAATTTTATTTATTTATTTTTTTTAGAGGGAGGGAGGGAGGGGCAGCGGGAGAGAGAATACTAAGCTGGCTCCACACACAGCAGGGAGCCCGACGCGGGGCTCGATCCCACCACCCCGAGATCATGACCTGAGCTGAAACCAGGAGCTGGACGCTTAACCGACTGAGCCCCCCAGACGTTTTTTAACTTAATTTAATTTTTTAAAAAAGATTTTATTTATTTATTTGACAGACAGAGATCACGAGTAGGCAGAGAGGCAGGCAGAGAGAGAGGAGGAAGCAGGTTCCCCGCTGAGCAGAGAGCCTGATGCGGGACTCGATCCCAGGACCCTGAGATCATGACCTGAGCCGAAGACAGAGGCTTAACCCACTGAGCCACCCAGGCGCCCCTGAATTTAATTTTTTAATCTAAGTAAAGTCTGCCCCCAACATGGGGCTCGTGCTCAGGCCCCGGCAAGGTGCAGACCCAGCTGTGGCCAGACTCAGTGCTCTGAGTGGATGTGACAGCTTCCCAGACACATCCACAGCTCCGTTAGCACCAGGCATGACCTGGAACTGGACCACAGAGGTCCCGCCGTGCGGTTCCCCGGTTCCGCAGATGTGGGAACGGACCGGTGGGGAGTGTGGGCCGGGGGGTGGGGGGGTCCCAGGCCTCCCGGCCTCTTGCCCTCTGTCCCGCAGCACAGTGGCGGGCAGTGAGGCGGGGAGGGAAGCGGGATGGAGTCCTCACTCTGGGGCTCTTCCTCCCTGGCCACGTGAGTCTGGGCCACGGCGGCCGAGTGCCTGGCAGGCCTCAGGGAGGGGGCACAGGCTGGATGCGGCTGGGGGGTCTGGAGGCTGGTGGCTGAGATCCTGTCTGTTCCAGCAGAGCCCCGCAAGGGGAAGCGGGAGGTGGGTCAGGTGGGGAGGCGGGAGAAGCGGAGGACATGAGCTCGGAGAGGCGGGAGAGCCGCTCAGCAGGCCGGGCCCCGCGCGTCCTCTCAGTGAGCCAGACCGAGCGTGCACGAGCCCCGTGTGCCCCGGGTGGACGCGGTGTGCGCACCAGCTACGCTTCCGGCCTGGGCCCAGCTCTGAAGCGGACGGAGCTGCTGCCTGGAAGAAGCCACGGCCCACGTGGGCACTGTGGCGGGTCCGTCTTCAGGGCAGGGGGCGAGCTGCGCTCCCCTCCCGGACCCTCCCAGCGCCCGCGCGCAGGATCCTTCCGCCATGCCCGGGTGGAGACGCGGGGCTGAGCCGGCGGCAGCTCGTTCTCCCGACTCTTCCAGGACGCCTTGCAAGAGATGTACAACCAGAAGGGCACGTTCCCAGGACAGCAGTTCAAGCCCCCGCGCCGGCCCTGGACACTCCTGAACTTCCTGTCCTGGGCCACCGTTCTCCTGTCTCCTCTCTTCAGCTGTGTCTTGGGCGTCTTTGCGAGTGGCTCGCCCCTCCTGATCCTGACGTTCCTGGGGTTTGTCGGGGCAGGTAACGAATGTGAATGACACGGCTTGGGCTGGGGGTCTTTTGTGCTGGAGCCTGGGAGCCGTCGAGGTGGCCGGCCCGTCGGGAGCGGGGTCCCCCCAGAG
The DNA here is from genome assembly GCF_020171115.1 of Neogale vison. NCBI lineage: Eukaryota > Metazoa > Chordata > Mammalia > Carnivora > Mustelidae > Neogale > Neogale vison. The sequence continues at coordinate 2,157,820 of NC_058096.1, read as the reverse complement.
TCTTTCCAGCCTATCTGCTACATCACAGGGTCGTGCGTCCCAGGGCCATCTGCCTACCTACCTGCTCTCGTGGCATCGTGTGCTGCTGCTGGGGTCAGGCTCCTGGGTCTGCGAGATGGTCTGGGGGTCTCTGAGGACAAGGCCATTACTTTACAGCCCTGCGCACAGTTCTGGGACCTCAGGATGTCTCCGGAGCCTCGGTCGATGGTCGATGGTCGATGGTCGGGCACTCAGGCTCTCCCCCACCAGACCCACCCCCTGTGCCCCCCAGACCAGGCTGGCCCTGCATGGGAGCGGGGAGGGAGCAGGGAGAGGGCTGGCTTGCTGACCCCACGGAAGGTCAGAGGCAAAAGGTCGGGACTGCCCTACCCCACCGTCAGGTTTTCCGACTGGACGGCCAAGCGGCCGGTCTAACCTTGCCTTTCTCCTGTCTTAAAGCGTCCTTTGGAGTCCGCCGACTAATAGGAGTAACTGAAATAGAAAAAGGCTCTAGCTACGGAAACCAGGAATTTAAGAAAAAGGAGTAATTCCCGGCGGTGATGGCGCACACGTAACCTGACGGTGGTGTCCATTAACTCGATTAGACACAGAACAACACACAGAGATCGGAACAAAAGACCCTTAGAAACGATTTTTCTTAATAACTGGTGACTAATATTGACCAGGAAACCTTGAGCCAAGAGCAAAGTCGTCGGAGGCCCCTGCAGAGGAAGACTCCGGCCACACCCCTGCGAGGGGCCGAGTCCACCACGGAGCCTGGTGCAGGGGCCACGTGTGTGCGGGGGCGGGAGGGCAGCCACGCCCGGGTCACGGGTCCCACCCCGATGTCATCTCGAGAGAATTCTGCTGCCAGAGGGGGCCTTTGGACGCTTTCTCTGCTTAAACTTAGATCCCATTTTTGTTTTGATCGGTTATTTCGGGAACCCACCCTGGCCCTTCGCCACCTCCCCTCCCCTCAGCGAACTTTCCCTGTCCTCCCGGGATGGGGGACATGGAGGTCCCAGGTCCCCGGAGTGCCCAGCACCTCTGCTCCCCACTCGCCCATGAGCTGGGCGTGCAGAGCGCTCCGGGGGCCGAGCACACCGCGTGTCGGATGGACGGGTAGCCCCATTTCACGGTCAGACCCCTGCTTTCCCGTCTCCTCCCTAACCCTGTGCGTGGGTACCTTGCGTCTGTTTTTATAGTTAAGGGGCCCCTTCCCCCGGTGGCTGGAACCCCCATCCCTCTTTCCCCATGCGGCCTCCACGGGGCTGCACCCCTGCACCCCACGGGGCCCTTGGATGCTGGTGTAAAGGGCGGCCACCAGCAAGCCTCTTCTGGCTTCAGACTGCTCACTTGGAGCTCATCAGCTTTGGGAGGTTTTATCTTTACAGTTGGCCCATCGGCGGCTTGGCTCCCCGATGAGAAGCAGCCGTGGGGAGCCTCGCCCGCACTCTGCCTGCCTCCCTTCCCCAAGCAGGCCCCGGTCCCAGGGGTGGCCTGCTCCCATGTGGCCGGCGTCACCCCGGGGGCTTGGGGGTACTGCTCACCCTCAGCTGCCCCACCCCCGCCATGGGGTGTCTCCCCGTGACCTGTCGTGGGTCCGCGGCCCCAGGGAGCTGCGTGTTCCGCAGATGGAGGCGTGGGGCTAGGGCTGCTGGGCTGGTGGGAGGAGGAGCGTGGGGGCCCCCAGCAGCCAGCTCCCCGGGGTCAGCTCAAGCATCCTGCTGCCGCCCGCCCGGCCTGCACCGGACTTCCTTCCTAAACCTCAGGTGTGCGGTTTCCAAGTCACACTCCCTCGCCCTGTTTAGCAAGGGAAGGAGCACTAGCGGTGTTGGCTCTGGTGGCCTGGAACCAGCATTCCCAAGAGAGGCAGGTGGAATTTTCTAGAAGAGGAGGTGGAGGAAAGAGGCATGGGAACGGTAGAAACAAAAATTGGGCGAGTACTTATGCATCGGGCCAAAGTCTGTGTTTCTGGAGGGTTTCTGGAGACAGCACATGCTCTCTAGGGGGACACTGTTGGATTCTGGGTGGTTGCTGGGGTGAAGGGCGTGGTGGGGCTCAGCCCCCATGAGGCAGAGGCAGGACAGCCCCCCTGTGTTCAAGCACAGCTCCCCTCCTTCCCAGCTGAGACCCCGCACTGCAGGGAGGGCCTGCCTTGGGCTGCTTGCCCTTCCGCAGCAGCCCATCTGTGTGTGTCAGTAACTCCCCAGCCCCTGGGATGTCCCGGAGCCCAGACGCGTCACCTGCAAGACGCAGATTCAGATCTCCCACCCGTTAACCCCTAGCTCGCGATGCATTCTCTGCCCCCGGGGTTGCGGCGCGCCTGGTGAGCCCGCCGGGGTCGCTGAGCGCGCTGTGCCGAGTCCCGCCAGCTCGGAGACCAGGGCCAGTGGGTGTGAGATCTCAGCCCGATTCCCTTCCCATCTAACAGATGAGCTTGCGCACTTAGTGCCAAGACCTCGAGAGCAATAAAGTCTACACCATGAATGCTTGGGGGTTTTGTTTGTTTTCCGAGGGGGATAGGTTGCTTTTCATCCACCGCAGAAGGGAAAGGGAGAGGGGAACTCCTTTAATTTTTTAAAATCAATCAGAATAGTGCTTTTCTTTCCTCCTCATGCCCCACAACTGAGCCTTCTCTGTTGCTGATGTCAGTGTCCAAATTAAGGCCGAGTGCTTGGACCGTGCGGGCTGGCCATGGTTGGGGTGCACTCGGGCACCGGGTCCTGGCATCCCCTGCCGGCACCCCATAGGCTGAGCTTGGAGCCTGGGGGCTGCTGGTGGCTCATCTCTTGGCTCAGAGCCATGCTGGGCCCCCAGGCACCTCCCACGCGTGCACCCCGGACCTCCCAGCCAGTACAGTTCAGGTCGTCACTACCCCTGGGAGGGAGGGCCCCGGCCTGTGTGTGTCCCTCTGGGGAGTTCCAGGGGCTTCAAAGCTGCCTGTGGCTGCTACCAGCACTTGGGGACTCCGAGAGAGCAGTGTAAGTGACCGTCCCCACTGCCGGTGGGCCAGGAGGTGCTGGGGAAGGGCTTAGCCGGTCAGAAAGTATGTCCTCGTTTGCAGTTCATCCAAAGCAAGAAGTGACCCTGGCCATCCGGTGCTTGGTGGCAGTGCAGCTCTCCTTGAGGTGTCCCCACAGTCCCTGTCCTCGAGAAGCACAGAGTCTAGCGGAAGAGAGGCGTTCTGAATGTACAAACCACAAACAGCAACATAAACCAACAATGTAAACTACACTTAGTTGTAAACAACGCACGTGCGGGCCCCGATCCACCCACAGTCTCCCCTCGTCTGTCCCTCCTACGCCCCCTCCAAGGCACGGGAACCTTTCCTTCCCCGCGTTTAGTTAGCGTCACCGTTGAGCTGAGCCAAGAGTGGGGGGCGCGTTCGGGGCGATCTCGGGGCCCTCACACTCCATGTCGCTTCCTCCGCTGGGCACTGACAGGACAAGCCACGCAGAATCTTTCCAGCTCCTCTTCAGCCGGGCTGTCCGACCGTGTGCATCAGCTCACGCTTCCAAGTTCTCAGTGACCCCTGCATGCAGCGCTCGGTGTCCCGTGGCATCCCGTGGCTTCTAACACTCCCCCAGTCTAACCAGGCTTGGGGGGACAGCAGTGGCCCTGGCGTGCTGGCCCGTTTCCTCTCTGGACACGGCGTGTCCGTGGCCCAGGTGCCCACTCCTGTCTCCAGCGAGTGAGCTCCTGCTGGAAAGTGAGCCTTTGTGAGCGCCCGGGGCCTCGGGGTGGGTTCCACACCCTCGTCTGTCAGGGCCGGGACACCCCAGTGCAAGGAAGGGGTGAGGGTAGAAGATGGCACGCTGTGTTCTGCTTGGCCGAGGGGTGGACACACATGAACTCAGTCTTAACATGAGCATTTGCTGCCGTCCAATTCCGTGAAATTGGTGGCATCCCCATGAGCTGCGCGGGGACATTAACGACAAGAGGACTTTTAGGGGACCTAGGAGATGGCCAGAGAAGTGGACACCAGCCAGCCCCGTCAGCAGCCAAATATTCTTTTCAAAGACAATGGCATTGCTTAACATTTTTAAGCTCTGTAATGACACGTCCTCCTGGAGTTTTCTTTTCTCATCAACTTTTTAGTTTCTTAACTTCCTGTTTCAAAAGTGACGGGACAGACGTCGAATGATAAGGCCCTGAAATGCACTAAGCCGTGTTAAGTTAAACTGAGCTACTTGAGGCCACGAAGAAATGCCTCTGGTCTGCCTGTATGTATTGTCTCAGACCCGTGAGATTCGTACGTTGTGACAATCAAATGTGACTCACCTAGATGCTGGGAAATGCCACTGGCTTCTGAGCCACAGAGACGGTCGCCAAGTACTGTAACTGTGAATGAGCCTCTCTCTTTGGAAAACCACACGGACCCCCAGCTCGGTGCGTGTGATGGACGTCGGGGCTCTTTTCCGGAACTGGCGGATGGGTCCTGCCTGCCTGTTGGCCAGTTTCAAAGAGTGATGAATTCTCTACAGGGTGCAAATGTATTATATGGGTGTTTCCTTTTGTACACTTCATTTTTACAAGTTTTGCTACTCACAAGCTTTATGTAGTCCAGGATAGAGGTATTTTTGGCCTATGGGAGCCTGTGGGGGTGGGGTGGGGATGGGCAAGCTACCTGAGACTTTACCAGTCTGCATCCTGAACAACCGGCTGTGTCTGCCACACACTGTGGCGATCGCTTTGTACGTGGGCGTGTCTGCACCTGCCCTGACGGTGGTACTTTCTAGATAAAATGCTGCAGGCACCATGTGTGTCTCTTAACATTGCTGCTGTCGTCGAGAGGGAGGAAACATCCACAGGGTAAACGTTGTCTCCAGCGTGCCCACGTTCCCCCCGGGAAGCGGGGGATGCCGGGCCACCCGCCCACAGGGGCTGCCCCCTCGGGGGGCCTCCTGCAGGTCACGCTTCCCAGGCTTCTCCATTTCATGTAAGATGCTTTAGGAAGGGGAAATCGGAAAGGAGAGAAGCCATCCGGCAAGGGCAAGGGGAGAATCAGCGGGGGACGTGCCCAGCGACCCTCTGCCTAAACATGGGTCTTAAAAGCCATCAAGAACAAAAAGGTTTTCCAAAGCAGGCATGTATATATCAAAAATTATTTTTTTGTAACAAGAAATTCATTCTGTGGAGAAAATCAAGGAACAATTTTTCTTCTTTATAAAGAAAAGAACTCTTGTTAGAACCGAGAGCCGCCCAGGCTCCCACTTCTGTCGTGTGAAAATAAATCGAGCTGAAAGAAGCCCGGTGTCACCTGTGCTCAGGGAGCAGCCGCCCATGATGTGGCTCCTGCTCTGCTCCCGTGTGGCCGTGGCGGCAGGGACAGGACCACGTCCACGCTCCGCTCAGGGCACCTGAGACCAGGCTCAGAGGCGCTCTCCCTCAAGTCCCACGTCTAGGCTCATTTTTAAAAAATGGGGGGCTCGTCGGTTGAGCCTCCGACTCTAGGTGTCGGCTCAGGTCATGAGCTCAAGGCCGTGAGATCGAGCCCCGCGTTGGGCTCCACGCTCAGCGGGGAGCGTGCTGGAGATTCTCTCTCTGCCCCGCCTCGCATGCTTGCTCTCTCTCAAATAATCAATAAACCTCTAAAAAATAAAAACATTGGTCAGAGCACATGTGTGCCAACACACACATTCACACACACACACACACACACACACACACGGTGGGATCTGGGGTGAGGGGATGCTCTTTTCCCAGGAGACAAAACCCGAGGGCCCCATACTCTTGGTGCTTGGGAATGGCAGGCTTGGGCCAGACCCTCGGCCCCTACGCACGCAGCTCAGCTCGTGTGCTGGGTCCTGGTGCAGCACAACTGTCCACAGGTGAGACAGCAGCTGTGGAAGGCTCCCTCAGACTCCACAGAGTCTTGCGCACATCTGGGTCACCCGGGGGTGGGCCATGCTTCATCAGGAGGCGCACCTGCTCTGGGGACGCACCCCACCTCTGCTTTGGCTCTGCGGGGGAGACCCCATTCATTGGCACCAGCTCCTGGCCCCCTGATGTAAGAAGCTGGGGGGGGGTGTATGTACACACACACACACACACACACGGGCAGCACACCAGCACACGCAGACACAGGTACATGCGTGTGTTTGCTCATGCACCTCTGTGTGCATGGACACTCTAGGGTGCACACATGTCCACACACCAGCACACACCCCAGGCTGTAAGAGGAAGCAGGGCTGCTCCTGTAAGGGCAATCCCACGAGGAAATGGTAGGAAATCACAACTTTATGCTCTGGAAATCATCCTTCTTCTCACGTCTCCTCATGTTTCATGGACCGCCGAGCGTCCAGGTAACCCGCACAGCAGGGAGCTTCCGGAAAGAGAAGCTCCTCTTGACAAAAGTGCTCCCTGGAGGCTAAAAACCCAGGGAAGAGCCCCAGCGGTCCTGGGGCGTCTCTCCGAGGAAGTGGGTGACGTCATCAGGTCCGGCTCCAGCCCCGCCCACTCCAGGGCAGAGCCCCGTAGCAGCAGCCGTGGGAACACCCCAGGAGGAGCGAGTTTTGGGGAGAGCGGGCGGAAGGAATGCACGGGGCGTCTGGAAGGTGGGACGACCGGGGGTTGGGGGCGTTTTCAGCTCTGCCCCCGGGAGAATCTGGCAGGTGGTTGAAGGGATCCCCTCCACAGTCTGGAGGGGGCCTGACCCCCTCAGATCATACCTGTGGGGTCCAGTAAGGCCTGCACACGGCCTTCCCGAGGGCTGAGTGTGGCAAGGGAGGCCCTAGCCGGGCACGGGAGGGGCTCCCTGAGGTCCCAGAGCGCTCGGAGCTGGCTGCTGTGTGTGGGGAGCCTGAGGGGGGGTCCTTACAGACAAGCACGTGCTAAGTGACCTTACACCGAGACTGGAGTTGGGGGTGAGGATAGCCTGCTCCAGGCTGTTTGCGAAACCACTGAGGATCCAAGGGCCCCTCGGGGGCATCACGGGGGAGGGATTCTCCTTCTATCACGGGAGGGGGGGCGGGGAGCGCATACACCGGGCCCAGAGACCTGTAAGGACTCCCAGGAGCTGCACGGCCGGAGCGCACCTCGCCTGGCCAGGCTCTCAACCACTGTGCGGGACCAGAGAGCCCCTGGGGACCCTGGCCCCATGCACCGCCCTCAAACACAAGGTGTCCTGGTGAGGGACTTCAGCCGTGAGGAACAGACAAGTAGATTCCTGCCTGAGGCCCGACAAGCGTTCTCGATCCCCGGACCCCGGGAGCAGGGCCTGAGCCACCAGGCATCCCCTGCTTCGACTTTTGGGAGCCCCCTTTCCAGGGGCTTGGCGCAGGCGTTTCTTCCTCTGTTTACAACCACAGAAACAGATCATGGCTTGGTCTCAGCCTGGGAGAATCCCAAAGGGGCTCCTGTCACAGAGGGAATACAGGTGAGCCGAACACGCCGCACCCCTGCCGCTCCCCATTCCCACCCCATGCGCAAAGAGTCCAGGGGCAGAGGCCGCCTTTTCCTCAGAGCACAGCCGAGCCGGAATGTCCGTCTTGGGCTGTGGGAAGCCAGGGATGGGAGAGGGACCTCGGGTGACAGCCGTCAAGCAGGTCCTGGGTCCTGTGTGCTGCGCACCTGCTGAAACCGCCCGGCCTAGCCAGTCACTGTCCCACATCCCCCAGCTTGGAGAGAAGCAGGGAGTTGGCCATGCGGGAGGCCCCCTGGCTGCTGCAGTTCCAGCCCCTTCCCAGCAGGAGAGAGTCAACCAGGGGGCTCCCCGCAGGACAGGGCAGGCCGGTGGACGGGGGGCGGCAGATGGAGGAAACAAGGAGCAGCCTGCCGGGGCCCCTGCTGGAGAGCCACAGAGCTGGCCGGCAGCTGAGGCGGTGAAGGCTGGTCCTGGAGCGCTGCCGCGGGAGTGGGGAGCCCCAGGGTGACCCGAGCCCCGCCTCCCTGGAACAGAGGCAGAGACTCTTGGGGCGGGCGTGCAGAGGAGAGGCACAGACGGCGGCGTGTGGGCCGGGGTGGGGGGTTCGTGCCACCAGGCTACCTGGCTTGGCTACCTGCCACCCCCCAGAGGAAAAGCAAGCTCTGGGCCCCTAGGGCAGAGGCCGTGGTGCACCGGGAGCAAGGCACCCGTGGGGTCCGGCCTGCACTCCCAGGAGGGCCGTGAGAGAGGGGGTGCCCCGAGGGTGGGAGGCACAGCCTGGGTCCTCGAGGGGCCAGTTCCGGGCGGCGGACGGAGGGCATCTCGAGCAGAGAAGCGTTTAGAATCGCAAGTGTGTTTTGAGGCTGCAGCTGGTCTGTTGAATTATGATCTGCGGAAGGAGCAGCACAGACCCTGACCTCAGCAGCCTTTGGGGACCTGAGACCCACGGGCCACCGTCTGGACGGGCGCTTTCAGTCCAGCCCCACGAAGGAAGTGGAGCCACAGGTTTATTCCTTCAACAGAGCCTCAGATGCTAGATGAGCCAGGGGAGGGCTCTCCTCCGTCCCAGGTCACGCGTGCGCAGGAGGCAGACAGCAGAGGACCAGCACCTCTTACCCACCAGTGGCCGGGGCGGGGGAGGGGCAGAGGGAGAGGGAATCTCCAGCAGGTTCCCCCTGAGCGCGGAGCCCCCGCCCGGGGCTCGATCCTCCGACCCGGAGACACGACCTGGGCTGCAACCAAGATTCGGATGCTCATCCAGTGGAGTCCCCCAGAGGCCCCTGAGTGGTCATTTTAAAACGTGCCTGGAAAAGCCAGAGCAGGACCTGCAGGCAGTGTAAACTCCAGTCCTTACCTGACTGTCCAGACTCCACGCGCGAGCGGGTTATCATCTGTACAATGCCGCAGCCACCCGGAAGGACAGTTGTTCTCCTGTTCACACATTCCATCTCCCTCCCTCCCTCCCTCCCTCTCTCTCTCTCTCACACACACACACACGAGTTTTCTCGGGAACTGGTCCGAGAGGGGCTCCGGGGCCCCCTCTGCCTACCCCAGGTTTCGGCGGCACCACAGTAAGTCTCCGTGCAGCCCTGAGCGTTTCCGCAGGAGCTGGGTCATCCCGGACACGCGGCCTTGAGCTTGTGTCTGGCAGCATCTCAGCGCGGCGTCTGGACGGGTCCCGATGCCCGGGAGCCTTCTGCAAGGTCTCCCGGGCCGGCACCGAGGGGCAGGGGGGACAAGGCCCAGGGCTCTCTGCCCCCGCTGTCCCGCTGAGCGCCCCGTGGCATGGTCCGTGCACAGGACTCCGAGCTGGGGACCGGAGGACGGAGGGAAGACGACCTGCACGGAAGCTGCCAGAACAGGCTTAGGAAGCTCACGGCACAGGGGAGCGCAGGGAATGTCGCAGTGAAACCCAAGTCCCCAGACAGCACACTCGACCTGGGCCATCCCCCCACTGGGGAGGGTTCTGTCCCCCTAAAGACCAGAGGGCCAGGCTGGGTGGGGTGGCAGGGATGGTGCCCCGAGAGGAACATCAGAAGGAAAACGTGAAAACGACGCAGCACCACGTGAGCGACCATGGGCTCCGGCACCTGGAGCCGTCACAGCGATGTCCAGCTAGTGAGGGGGCGGCTGGGGCTCGGATGGCGTCTGCCTTCCGCTCGGGTCATGGTCTCCGGGTCCTGGGATCGAGCCCCACGTCGGGCTCCCGGCTCGGTTCGGAGCCTGCTTCTCCCTCTCCCTCTGCCTCTCCCCCTGCTCTCTGTCTCTATCTGTGCATCTCTCCCAGATGAATAAAGTCTCAAACAAAATAGTAAGAGAAACCTGTAGGGGCCCGTCCCCAAGGCCACTGCAGCCTCACACGCCGTGCCCTGCCACGCGACACATGCCCACGTCTCTCCCTCTTCCCTCCCATGGGTGAGTTTATCCTGAAGGGCAGTGACAGCGGTGACGTCGCTTGCCCCGTGCCGTTCTGGGCACTTCTGGGCATTAGCTCAGTGTCTTCACAACCCAGGAGGAAAGCCTGAGCCTCGGTTTCCCCAGTCAGCCCGGCACCCGGCAGCCTCAGGCCATCCTCCTGGGTCGTGTCCCAGGATACTCGGAAGCACACGGAGGCACATGGACCGCTCGTCCTGCCGCCCAGGCTGATCCGGTGTCGCGGTGGGACTCACGCAGGGAGCTGCATGTCATCCTGCGGCCGTATAGTTTCTCGGTGTGATGGTGGCGGAGTCCCTCCCTGGTCCTGCCGGACGCCTGCCGCCCTGGGCCATGCAGCTGGGAACCTTGTATCCGAACTGCTCCGTGTGGGAGCTTAGGGCGGGGGTTTGGGCCCTCGCAGATCCTACCTCTGTTTCCCCAAATGGGTGCGCCATTCCCCCATGTCCAAACTGAGCGCGGACATGGCTTCAGCCCTAGCCTCCCTGTCTGCTTTGGGGGACAGGAGGGTGACAGGTGCATGTGAATGTTGGGGTCCCCTCTGGGAGATGCTCTGTCTCTTCCCTCTGCTTCCCACTGTGGCCTTTTTCTTATTGCTTCATAAGAATTCTCTTAAGGAATTTTTTTTTCTTTCTTCTTTTTCAAAAATTAACATATAATGTATTATTTGCCCCAGGGGTACAGGTGTGTGAATTGTCAGGCTTACACACTTCACAGCACTCACCCTAGCACACGCCCTCTCCAATGTCCAGCCCCCAGACACCCCATCCTTCCTACCCCCCTCCCCTCGGCAACCCTCAGTTTGTTTTGTGAGATTAAGAGTCTCTGATGGTTTGTCTCCCTCCTGATCACATCTTGTTTCATTTTTTCCCTCCCTACCCTCCCAAACCCCCCATGTTGCATCTCCACTTCCTCATATCAGGGAGATCATATGATAATTGTCTTTCTCTGATTGACTTATTTCGCTAAGCATAATACTCTCTAGTTTCATCCACGTCGTCGCAAATGGCAAGATTTCATTACTTTTGATGGCTGCATAGTATTCCATTGTGTATATATACCACATCTTCTTTATCCATTCATCTGTTGATGGGCATCTAGGTTCTTTCCATAGTTTGGCTATTATGGACATTGCTGCTAGAAACATTCGGGTGCCCGTGCCCCTTCGGATCACTATGTTTGTATCTTTGGGGTAAATACCCAGTAGTGCGATGGCTGGGTCATAGGGCAGCTCTATTCTCAACATTTTGAGGAACCTCCATGCTGTTTTCCAGAGTGGCTGCACCAGCTTGCATTCCCACCAACAGTGTAGGAGGCTCCCCTTTCTCCGCATCCTCGCCAGCATCTGTCGTTTCCTGACTGGTTACTTTCAGCCGTTCTGAGGGGAGTGAGGTGGGGTCTCACTGTGGTTCTGATTTGCATTTCCCCACCCCCTAGAGCAATTCACGTCCCCAGAGACGTCCTGCCACTCCTTTCCTCCAAAGTCTTCCAGTGTTGCTGCTTCCAGACACGTGACCAGTAAGCCAAACCATGCACGCGGCTCTTCCCCGTATCTGTCCCCTCCAGCCCTGCCCACGGGAGGACCTCCTCACCTCAGGGGCCTCTGGGGAGACACGTGGATCAGGCTGGGGTACAACGCAGGGGACCCATGGCAGGCACCACCCTATGAAGTGGAGCCTCTTGTGAATCAGACCAGTGAGGCTCTTTCTGCGGACAGGTGCGCCGGGCACGCCATGAGGCCAAGGTGTGTGCTGGGGGGCAGGCATGAGGGCAGCACAGGTGATGGAAAGGTGTGGACCTCCGTCTGTGGGTCTCCAGCCTGTCCCTGCTTGATCGCAGATGCCCCGCTGCCCTCACGTGACACACTCCTGCCCAACTGTGCTGCCCAGTGGCTTTGCCGTACGTACCTTGCCCAGAAGCGCCGGTTCCGATCGCACATGCTGCTCCATGGCAAGGCTCGCGGCAGCTACCAGGAGCCAGGAGCACACAGGGGCTGCTTTCACATGCCTTTAAGCTCTCTGAAGCGTCACTCCAAAATCCCAGGATCCTGTGCCCCAACTCTCCTCCCAACAGTTCTGTGAGCGTGGAGGCCAGTGGGATGGGGGGCCTCGTGGGACGTCTGACCAGCTGAAGGTCTCTGTGGCTCTCCAGGGAAGAGGGGATGCTTTCCCTTATGGGGGGGAGGGAGGCTGCTCCTGTTGGCCCCCCAGGTCGGGGAGCTGAGGAGTTCAAGACCCTCAGGCTTGTCTAGTAAACTTCACCACTGCCCTGAGTCTCAGGTCCCGTTTGATTCTAATTAGGGCTTGTCCTTAGCACAGGTCGCCTGCCCCTTGCGGCTCTCCTTCCCTTTCGATTGTTTTTCCTAGGGTTTTATTTATTTATTTTTCAGAGAGAGAGAGAAAGAGAGAGAGCATGAGCAGGAGGAGCAGCGGGCAGAGGGAGAGGAGGAAGCAGGCTCCCATCGCTTCCCGATGCGGGGCTCGATCCCAGGACCCTGAGATCATGACCCAAGCTGAAGGCAGAGGTTTAACTCACGGAGCCACCCGGGTGCCCCTGCTTCCCTGTCGATTAAGGTGAACAATCATCCAGTTTTCCTGAAACCGTCTGTGTTAGCCCTGGAGTCCCCACATCCCAAAACCCCTTACTCGTGGGCGAACCGGGAGACCCTCACGCTTACAGCCAGGTCCTGACTTCCAGCACAGCGGCTGCCGAGTGACACAGGCCCCAGCGACAGGCTCCGAGAGATGGCCGAGGGCACACCTGTCAGTGTTGGGCTTGGAACCCTTCACCGGCTGAAGCCATTTTCGTTCGCATCCAAGAAACATCTTGTAATTAAAATTCTATTAAAATAAGGGGAACTTGAGGACCCCAAGACGAAGCAACCGGTAACATCTTTAAAATTTACTTTACTTTAAATTTGCAGAATTTACTTTAAAAATTTACTTTAAAATTGCAGAATTAAGATTCACAAGTGTGTCGGGAGTGAGATCAGTTCACCTGGGGCCCAGGTCACATCCTGTTTAGGGGCCCAAGGGCGCCAGGCTGGGAGCGCAGCTCATGGAGACGCTCAGGCTAGTCTCCCCAGCCCGGCCTGAGAAGTCATTTGGGGACACCGCGTATCAGAGTGAGGCAAGCAGAGTGTCCTGTTCTTGGCGGGGACCTGGGGATCCGCCTGGAGGCCATCCTCGGTGGAGGTCTAACCACCTCCCGCCACCCCAGGGCCTCCCTGCCCTGCAGCCGGAGCCTCCAAGGCCACCTAACCCACTTAGAAGATGGCCCCAACTAATGGCCACTTAAAAATGCATGACCACGGCTCTGCATTGGGAGGATCGATCCCCAAGATCTCTCTGGAAGGGCTCAGGGAGGCCTGGAGTCAGCTTCTCCTTCAGTCTGCCCCTCCCCCGTGCGGGGCGCTTTATCGCAGGCTGGGTCTGCGCCGGGCCTTTGGCATCACGAGGAATCCTGCGGCTGGGAAGGCCCAGGTCGCTGTTTGCCCATTTTCTGCTCATCAGTAACCCACGCGGGGCGCGCCCCGCCCCTCGCTCTCCAGCGGGCTCCCCAGGAGCACCGGCCTCAGCTAGGACCGCGGGACTGGGCTCCTGCAACCCCGAGGGGCCCGGGAGTGCGGGACGCTGAGCGGACTTGGGGCCACGGCTCCCAGGAGGAGAGCTCTCCGGCTCCCGGGCTGCCCCAGCTGCGCGGGGTCTGCTCTCCGGCAGGACGTCGCTGCGACCCGCGCAGAAGGGCTCACTGTGGGCACCCCAGTGCCTGGCGCAGAGCCTCGACCCCCGGGTGGGCGGGGCCTCCACCCGCTCCCAGCCACGCCCACTCTCGGGGGGGTCTGTGTGTCCAGCCGGGGGAGCGCGCAGCAGACTCTGGGAACGGAGGCCCAGATGAGTAGGGGGTCGTGTTCTCCTGCGACAGGAGTCCATTCCAACCTGGCTCAGCAGGCTGACAAGGTCACGGCCACCATCTGGCCCCGGAGCCGGCCACCTGCATCTCAGTGGCCTGCACGTGGTCCTGCAAACAGCGTGGGCTCTCGGGGATGGGAATGTGTGCGCCGGCTTTCCTGCGCCCCTCGGGAGGCCCTGGCCAGGCCAGCGTGGGGGTGTCTGCCGGCTGACTCCGGAACGTGCTACAGCACCCCCCTCCCTGCCCCGCCCCACAGGGCTGGACCTCCGGTGGCAGAACCGAGGCCAGAGCAAACAGGCTCGCAAGGGAGTCAAGGGGCTTCCATGGCCCAGGACCCCCAAGTGCAAGGGACTGTGGCCTGAGAAGACTCAGCTTGCAGCCCTTCCCATGGTTACCAAGCCTCAGGCCTCGTCCCCCAGGGACACAGGGGCCCAACCTCCAGGGAAAGGGCCTTCCTGGTTTTAAGAGAGTCCTGAAGGCACCTCTTTATTGTAAAGACCCTCAGACTCGGCTGGTTTTGTTTAGTTCGGATATCTCCGCATAAAGTTCTGATTAGAACAGTCAACCCCTTTCCCAGGAGCGTTCTCAAATGACAGGAGGGGTTCAACAGCCCATTTCATTTCTCTGAGTACTTAACACACTCACCCGATAGCCCCGGACACAGGGAGAAGCCCCAACATCCGGCCTGTCTGCAGGTGTCCCCCTCCCCCCTCCCCCCAGGGATATGCATGCCCTCAGCGGCCGCACACTGCAACTTGCACAGGTCCCCACAGAGAGGGTGATGAACCCCAACTCCACGGGACAGAAGCTCCTGTGTTCGGGACCCTCCCAGCCCCGCCCCATATACCTCTCCATCTGGATGTTCACCTGCACCCTTTATCACATCCTTTAGTATATGATGGACCCACAAATGTGTTTCCTTGAAATCTGTGAGTCACTCTAGCAGATTAGTCCGACCAGAGGAGAGGTCGTGGGAGCCCTGATTTGTAGCGGGTGGTTGGAAGTGGAGGAAACCCTGGGACCTGCTGATCGTGATTGGCATCTGACCTGAAGTCGGAGGTCGGGGGCTCACGTCTTTACCTATTCTTATTGGGTTGGTTTTTTTCTTCTTGATTTGCAGTAACTCTTTATATATTTTTTATTACAAAGATTTCATTCTTTGTAATGTATACTCCCCCCCCCCTTTTTTTTACCTGTTTATTTTTTGACTTTGTTTATGATGTTTTTCTCCTGGCATATGTTTCTATCTTTATGGTCAGACTTGTCCTTCTTTTATGCTTTGGTCTCTGGATTTTGACATATCATAGGAAGACCTTCTCCACTCCAGGGGTAGAGGAGTTCACCGTATTTTCTTCTAATAATTTCATGGCTTTGCTTTCTACATGCAAATGTTTGATCTCCCTGGACCGTATCCTGGGGCAGAGTTAGGAGTGTGGATTTAAGGGGATCTTCTTCCAGTTGGATACTGAGTTGTCCCAACAGAATGTATTTAATGCCTTTCTTCGTGTTGGCTTGTTTTCAAATATCTGATAAGCCTCACGAACGCCCTATGAGATGAGCATCGATTCCGTTTGATAAGGAGATCCACAGCAGTAAAGTGGGGGATAAGCTGGGATTCAATGAGCTACACACGTGTAAACCCCCAAGCACACGGAAACACTACTCCATCCGGTGGGTACATCGCTGTGCTGAAACAGAAGCGTCCTGCTATGCGGGGAGCCTGGGCGGTGGTGGGGATAAATGGGCAGAAAGGTCTTGGTTGAACTAATGTGGCCCTACTCTTGAAAACAGTTGAGAAAGAACAGGAAAAAACTTCTCCATCTTTATTCAACGTCTCAGTCCTGGGCTCTCCTAATACTTCCCAAAGACTTTGATTTAGGTCCCCGTCCACCTTCGACTTGAAGTTCCAACCTGATCACATGCTAAATTCCCACATGTACTCAGGTCTGTTTCTCCCTTGTGATGTCGTTCCGCTGGCCTGTGGGCAGGACACTGTCCGCACGACCCCAGGTTAGTTGTTCAGCGAGAGCTGCCTCGTGGAGTGTCAGCATGACTCTCCCTGCCCAGAGTTGTCCTGGCTACACTTTCTTTATTTCTGACACCATCCCTGAAATTAGCCATTCTAGGCAGAGGAAAACTTAGCCTGTTGATAGTAATGATTGTAAGGATTGCATTAAACTTAGAATCCAGCGTGGGGAGAGTTGACCGTCCACGCCCAGCCCAGAGCATGGCTCATGCTTTCACCTGGGCAAGCTGACTTTGGGGTCCTTGAAGGTTCTCCCCATACGTGCTTTACACATTACTTGCTACACGTATGCCCCAGCATTTTCTCTTTTTGTTGTTGTCTTTATGGGGTTCTCTCCCCCATATCTTTTGTATTTATGCACGCGCGCGCACACACACACACACACACACACACACGCATTATCTATCAATCACTGTAGACGTAGGCGAAGGGTACTAATTAATTAATGTGAGTAATATTAATATTATAGGTAACCCGTTAAATTCTCTTATTACTTGTGCTTATTTAAAATGGATGCTTTGGGCACCTGGATGGCTCAGTTGGTTAAGCCTCTGCCTTTGGCTCAGTTCATGATCCCAGGGTCCTGGGATCGAGTCCCGCATCAGGTTCCTTGGTCAGCGGGGAGCCTGCTTCTCCCTCTGTCCACCCACCTCCCCAGCCTTGGTGATGCGAAGATCTCTGTCTTGTTTCTGCCTTGAAGGGAGTAACTCCAGAGCCTCGGGGTTAAGCATGGAGCCGACCCTGGGCTGATATTTATACGACTATAACGTTACATATGTTGATGTATTGAGGAAGAACCCATCGTTGTCATTTCATTAAGCATTTTTTAAAAATCAAGAATGATTGTTGAGTTTGGCAAATGCCTTTTCTGAATTCACAGAAACGATCATAGCGTTTTCTTTTCGATGTCTTCCCCTGCTGGGCCGCATGAGCAGACTGTCTAACATTAACTCGCCTGTTTGCTTTGGCAGCAGAGTCTGTCTGCTAACACGCTAGTCCTCACACGCTGACGGGTTCTACCCGCTAATAGTTCAAGACTCTCGTACTGATACTTGTAAGTTACTTTGGTTGCTGGATTTCTTTCTCTGTGCAGTCTCTATCAGGTTTTGCTTTAATACTATGCTTCCTTAATGTAGAAGAATTATAAGTTTTCCCTCTTTTTCTTTCTTTAAAAAAAAAAAAGATTTTATTTATTTGAGACACAGAGAGAGAGCACACACAAGCAGGCAGAGAGGCAGGCAGAGGGAGGGAGAAGCACGCTCCCTGCTGAGCGGGGAGCCTGACACGGGGCTCGATCCCAGGACCCTGAGATCATGACCTGAGCCGAAGGCAGGCACTTCACCGATGGAGCCCCCCAGGTCCCCCTCTCTCTTTTTCTCCGCTCGGGAGTAGGTTAGAGAGGGCGGACTTTCCCTGGGAAGCCGTCGGAGTTAGGGGCTGTTTGGGGGGGAGGAAGAACTTTAACAACTTTCTCTAAGATTTGGAAATTACCTGTTTAGACTTTATTTTCTGGACTCCACTTTTTCCCTAGAAAATTAAGTTTCACTTTAAGATTTATTTTAAACAAATAGTTGTTTCAATTAAATCAGTACAGATGAGTCACTTGCAGCCACTCGTCCTCGTTTCTGTGGTTACGCTCAGCGTATTTGCACCTTCTCCCCACGTCCTCCACTCCCGCTGCGCCGGCCACGCATCCCCGGGCTCTGGCTCCCCACCAGTGACGTCTGCTCTCCTGCCATTGATTTGCATTTCGTTTTCCAACCTTCCACGACAGTGCTGCGTTCGCTTTTTGCTCTCCCTTGTAAATACGTTGGCATGTTTGCATCCGAGGCCGCATGTTTGCCACAGGGTGTGAGCCAGGGGCCCACAGCACTGTGCTCCCACTGTCTTGGGTGCCGGCGAATTGTACCTTCTGGCCGGTAGTTGCCCTATGACCCAAGAGCTGTTGGGAAAATTTGTAGATTCCAAGTAGAAAGGCTGTTGGGTGTCCTTATTTTGGTATCAATTTCTGGTATTGTTGCATTATGATTGAAGATGTGGCTGGATTATTCTTTCAGTTTGGAAAGTCTCTGAGGCTCTCGTGGGGGCTCAGTGGACAGTCAACGCTGCTTCGTGTCCCCTTGCCAGGAAGAGGTGCCCTGTGGTGGGTTGGAAAGGTCTCCCCCACAAGTACTTTCCTCATCAGTGTTCAGCCTTGAATACTGTTGCTTTTTGCTCTGGTTCTGCCTTGGACTAGACTGTTCCTTCTATTTGCAAGGGCAGCCTTTCTCTCTATGTCCCTCGCCATGGGACATGGGAATGCCCCTTAAATAACCAAGGAGCTCCTTCCTGCACCCTGAAGCCAGAAAGGCACAAGAGCTCGGGCTGGGATCGCCAGGACCTCGTCCTGCCTCCTTCCCCTAGCCCTCTCCCCTGGTTGTGTGGGTCTGAGAGATCTCGGCAAAGGAAGAAGCAGGAGGGCACAGGGAGGGCTCCGGGGTCTGTGGCGACTGCCGAGCCTCCAGGAAGAAGCCCTTGGGGCCCGAGAGCAAGAGGCACAGGGAGAGCCACCAGCCAGGGTGAGCCACCCACCAACAGGACACCCTGTCGGCCCATTCTGAAGCCATCTGGAGCTCTGGCCCCGTCTGCCGGGACAGCCGGCCGATCCCCTGGAGGGAGGCCGTAGGGCCGACCAGAACTGGGCTGGGCACACAACAGCCATTCAGGGATGCGGTCCTCCAAATTCACTTACAAGCCGAGGGGGAAAAGCTGGGTTTTCTGTTACTAACAATGAAGTCCTCAACATCCACAATGAAGCGTCTGGTACGTGTTGACTCTCTGAGTCGGGCAAGTTCTGGGGCAGAGTATCTGGGGCAGTTAGTGTGTGGGCGAGGGCACAGAGTGGAATGGGCCCTGGGTGCTACACGCGCCTGATGGACCACGGAGCTCCACCTCTGAAACTCACCATACGCTCTATGTTAATTAAATCGAATCTGAAATTAAACACTTTTTCAAAAAGCAAACGAATCCTTGATTCTTGGTAATCAGGCCATGGAGGCTCCTGTTTGAGACCTGGGGGTGGCCGCGGGGGGTTGCAGGGCAAGTGTGTGTAGAGCGGGACCTTGTCCTGCCGACCGGCTGCATCCTGGGGGCACTCCGGGGCCGGGGGCCGGGGGCTTACTTGCTGGTGGCCCCAGAGAGAGGGGGGAGGGCGCAGGGAGGGGAGGAAGGGCAGGACGTGGAGAGGCAGCAGCTGTCCCTGGTCCTGCCGTCTCTCTGGGCCCCTCAGGAACCGTGCACGGGGCGCTTTGAGAAAGGGAGGTTTGTGCTGTTGTCCACCCACTCGAGGGAGGCCCTGATGGTGGTGGCGACTTCCTGGCACTTCCCGCTCTGGGCCTCGGAGAAGGTCCCGGGCCTGGGGCAGGATCACGGGGCCCCCAGCAGGTCCTGGAGGGGTGACCCTACCAGCAACCAGGCCATCCAGCTGCCACGGATGAGACTGAACTGTGGGCATATGGTTTGGGGCCCCTCAACCTGTCTGCTAGGGTCTGGGTGCCCCCCTGTGATTGGACCGTGTTACGCGGTGTGGCCCAGTGAGACACGCAGAAATCTGGGCTAGCGGACGCCGCGGGTCCCAGCGGTTCCGACTGGGATCTGGTACCTCTGGAGGCCAGTCCTGAACCTGCACTTGCCTCCCACCACCCCTCCTGCCCCCGCAGCCCGACATTAGACATGCCGGGGGCTGGCACGGGAGGTGCCAGCCTTGGCTAAGCCAGGCCACAGCTGGCTTCTGCCCCCAGCACAGGGGATAGCCCCCGGGCGTGAGAATAGCCAGAATGACGAGGGTCTCCAGCAAGATGGTCCCTCTCACCCGTGCCTCCCGTCCCCACTGAGCAGGACACAGGTGCCAGACAAGTCTCTCAGGGGATAGCCGCAGCTTGAAAGGAGAAAGCGGGAAGCCAGGCTGCCAGGAAGCCAGGAGAGAAGGCAACCGAGCTAAGCATAGGAGCACCGAGCAGAACGTCCGGAAATGTCCTCCTCAGCGCCAGGTCTGGCTTCATTATCCCTAATTATTCGAGTCACATGATGCAGAGGCAAACCAGGGAAGAGGTCCGCGTACAGGGGCGTGGGGAGGGCGTTCCTTGTGCCAGCGACACGCAAGGACAGCGGCTGTGGCCAGGAGGGGCGGGGGCCCGGGTGCACCCCAGCTCTGCCCTTTTACCCACCGTCCCCCCAGCGCCCCGTGTTAACTGGATGGTAATAGCAGGCGTTTTATCCCCCCTGGGCTGGGGAGAGACTGTTTCCTTAAAATGAACCAGAAGGGCAACTGCAAGGTCAAAGGGTGGGCCCTGATCACGGCTTTATAGTGAGGTGGCCTTGGGGAGTCTATGACCACCCCCCCAGCACGCCAGGCTGTTGGTTTTACCCTCACCAACAGCCTCCGCCCCCCCCCACACACCAGGGGTTTGTTAGTTTAGGAGGAAAAAACGTCTGCATGACATTTCTTCGATTGCTCACGAGGTGGATTTTTCGTCTGCGGAATTGTTCCTACATCTTCTTTTCTTTGGTGGATGGTGACTATTTGCCCAGTCAGGGATCGGTGTGTGCAGCTCGGTGTGTGCAGAGAAACCTGCGACCCAGCGGCGGGGACCAGACTGCCTGCCCAGCGCAGCCCGGCCCCAGGAGAAGCTCCTCACCCTGTCAGTGCGCGAAGCCCCACCACCGAGGAGTGGGCGTGTGGTGAACTGTTCACAGCATCACAGGGCTCCCCTGTGGGTTCTTTGTGGAGACTCGCGTATTAGTATTTTAAAGTCAGTTGAGTTTTGTTTTTTAAAGATGTTTATTTATTTTACTTTGAGAGAGAGAGAAAGAGCAGAGAGAGAGGGAGAAGCAGGCTCCCTGCTGAGCGGAGAGCCCAAGGCAGGGCTCAGTCCGGGGACCCTGAGATCATGACCTGAGCCGAAGTCAGAGGCTTTAACCCATTGCGCCCCCCAGGCGCCCCATCAGTTAGGTTTTTAATTAAACTTTTATTTTGAGTGCAATTGTAAGTTGCAATTGTAATTGTAAAAATTGTAGGTTTTCTCCCCAGAGGTGACAGGTGGCAGAGCTCCAGGGCCCGCCTTGATGGGGATGGTGACATTCACGTAGCCCAGATGATGCAGCACGATCCGTCCCCACTGGGATTCTTCAGCCCCTTTCCCTGCTTACCCCACACCCTCTCCTGAACCCGTTGTTTTCCAGCTTTGTGATTTTGTCGTTTCAAGAGTATTCTGTGGCAGTCCCAGAGCATGTGACGTTTTGCGGCGGGATTTCTTCATCCAGCCGCGTTCTCTCGAGCCCACCCACATGCCCCGCCAGCAACGTGTTCCTTCTGATTGCTGTGTAGTGTCCTATGGAGTGGCTGTGTGTTTAACTGGTCACCCATCAGGGCACATCTGGGTCATTTCCCGTCTGTGGCTATTACATATCAGCCTGCTATGAACACTGCTGGCTGGCTGTTCCTTCGGCCCATCTCTGTGGAGGGGACTGAGCGGGAGGACAGAGCAAATGCTGTGGACCTTCCCCGTAGCCACTACACATGCAATATCCCCATACATTATGTAACAGGCTCTTTGGAGCTTAGAGACGATGCAATGGGCTACCAGGAAAGACCATTTGGGCCCAAGTTCCCGCAACCTTTAAAAAAAGCAAACGCTGTCTCAGGAGACAAAGATCTAGAGAAAGAACAGACATTGGTTAATAGAAATAGCATCATGTTTGCCATTATTAAATGAATTGCTAAACCAGTATTTGTGCTGAATTCTAGCATTTTCTAAATTCCCATTTGATAAAAAAGTTCTGATAGGTCTGCTGGAGGGAAAAGAGCCCAGGAGGAGTCCCCTGACGGCTCCCCAGCTGGAGGTTGGCTGTAGTGGAGCAGGAGAGCTTCGCCCTTCGCTCCGTCCCCTCCAGAAAGGAAACTTCCATATCTCGCCTATTGTAAATATTGCTAAAACAAACGTTGGGGTGCACCTATCTTTTCAAACTCGTGTTTTCACTTTCTTTGGGCAAATACCTAGTGGGATTATCAGATCCTATGGTCATTCTATGTTTACGTTTCAAGGAACCTCCCTACTGTTCTCCATAGGGAGGAGGTGTGGGGGGGGATGGGCAAAATGGGAGGAGGGGAGTGGGAGGTGCTCCTGTTATGGAGTAATTCTGGGGAATAAAGGCACAGCATGGGGAATATGTCAATGACACTGTGGCTGAGTGGTGACTGGTGGTAGCAGCACTGCCTGGAGCCCAGCCCCAAGGACAGAATTGTTACTTTGTACATTGGACACTAATGTAACATTGTGTGTCAACTGTACTACAAAAAAGTACTTCCTTAAAAAAAAAAAAAAAAAAAAAGTACTTCCTAGAACTGTAGAACAAGAAAGCAAGAAAAAAAAAAAGGCTTCTTCCAAGCCGGAGCCAGGCATGTGGCCAGGACATGGTGCCTGTGGTCATCAGGGAGACTCCTTAGTGTCTGCGTGCCCCGAGTCTCTGAGTTACGTCTCCGGGAGGACAGGCTGGCGTGTGGAGGTCTGCCCTGCCAGTCTACACTTGGTACTGGCAGGTTTTAAAACATTTTTATTTCGGAGGTGCCTGGGTGGCTCAGGCAGTGAAGTGTCCGACTCCTGACTTGGGCTCAGGTCATGATCTCAGGTCACTGGATCGAGCCCCGAGTTGGGATCCGAGCTCAGTAAGGAGGCGGCTCGAGATTTCTCTCTCTCCCTCTCGCTGCCCTGCCCTCTGACACTCATATGTGCTCTTTCAAAAAAAACCAAAAAACAAAACACTGAACATTTAAAAAGTGTTTTTTAATTTTGGCTACTTGAGTAGACACGAAGTGATAGGTCACAGTCACCTTATTTTGTCTTTCCCTGGTGTCTACTGATGCGGAGTTTCCTCTCTCAGGGCGACCAGGTGGGGTGGTCCTGTCTGCTTTTTACTCTTCTGCTGTCCCTTTCCTGCCTTCTTTTGGATTAATCAAGTATTTTCTATTAGTCTACTTTATTTTCTCTATCGGCTTCTTAGCAAATCCTTTCCAACAATTTTTTTTTCCCAGTGGTTTTGCTCTGGGACTGAGCACAAGCATTCTCCGGTTGAGTGTCGTTGAGTTGGTGTTGTATTACTTTGGTCTCCTCTCTTCATTCTGGAGCCTTCTCCTGTCCCACTTCTCTCTCACACCTGAACCCCCCCCCTCCCCGCTTCGCAGGTGTCACAGCCTCGCACAGGTGCACGATCCCTCCTCCGCCCCATCCCCGTGGCTTTCACGACCACATCCGCTCCAAACCCACCCCGCAACGTCACTATGTAGGTTTTAAACAGTTGTCTTTGAAGGGAATTATGGAAAGAAGAAAAAAGCGTAACAATTTGTGTTTACATATTTGTTGATCGTTTCCAGAGCCCCCCTTCCTATTGTCCACCTGGCATCGATTCCTCTCACTCCTACGAACATCCTTCCCCACGCCTCGAGGTACCCTTCCTGCTGGCCACAGTCTTGCCCTCTATCTGCAAACATCTTTATCTGCTCTCATTTTTAGAGAATTTTTTTGTGGGACATAGAGTTTTGGGTTAGGTTTTACAAATCTAGCCCTTTAAAGGTTTATACCGTTGGTTCTCTCGCTGATACTGATGAGAACTCAGTGGAAATTTTTGCCATTGCTCCCCAGGGATAACTTGTCTTTCTAAGATGCCTGCTCTCAGGATACTCTGTTTAGGTTGCTGGCAGTTGGCGACATCCCTGTATATAAGCTTCTTTGCATGTGTTCTACTGAGGTTCTGCTGAGTTTTTTTTTTTTTTTTAGATTTTATTTATATATTTGAGTCAGAGAGAGTGCACATGAGTGGGTGAGGAGCAGAGGGAGAGGGAGAAGCAGACTCCCCCCAAGCAGGGAGCCCTCAATGTCAGGACCCTGGGATCACGA
The DNA here is from genome assembly GCF_020171115.1 of Neogale vison. Lineage (NCBI taxonomy): Eukaryota > Metazoa > Chordata > Mammalia > Carnivora > Mustelidae > Neogale > Neogale vison. The sequence continues at coordinate 2,134,170 of NC_058096.1, read as the reverse complement.
CCTGAGCTGAAGACAGACACTTCACCAACTGAGCCACCTAGTGCCCTCTGCTGAGTTTCTTGACCAATAAGTTGAGGTTTTTCATCAAATTTGTGGATTTTTGGCCATCAATCTTTCAAACACGTTTTCTGCCACATACCGATGGCCTCTGCCATCCAGGACTCCCATTACACGTGTGTTAGATCACTTTCTGTCATCCCATAGGTCTCTAAGGCTCTGTTCATATTTCTTCAGTCTTCTTCCCCTTTTTCTGATAGAATCATTTGTATCGATTTTTCTTCAAGGTCACTGACTCCCTCTGCCATTTCCAACCTGCTGTTAAGCCGATGGGGTGAAATTCTCATTTCAGTAACCATGCTTTTGAGTTCCAGATGTTCCATTCGATTATTTTATTTTTTTAAAGATTTTATTTATTTATTTGACAGAGAGAGATCACAAGTAGGCAGAGAGGCAGGCAGAGAGAGAGGAGGAAGCAGACTCCCTGCAGAGGAGAGAGCCCGATGATCATGAGACCCTGAGATCATGACCTGAGCTGAAGGCAGTGGCTTAACCCACTGAGCCACCCAGGCACCCCCCATTCGATTATTTTGATACTTCTCTTACTCTGCTGTGTGTCCCCGTCTTTATTCATTAGGCGCGTACTTCTCCTTAATTCTCTGAGTTTACTGTGGGAGCTTTACAGTCTTACTCTGTGAAGACAATATCTGGGCCATCCAGAGGCTGGTTTCTACTGACAGCTTTGTTTCTTGATTACGGTTTACACTTTCTAGTTTCGAGGTGTAGTAATTTTTTAGCATATGCTGGGCATTGGTGAATCACGAGTCGTAGAGACCATGGATCATCTTCTACAGAAGAGTCTGGACTTCCGTTCTTGCTGGCAGTTCAACTACTATCTTTATCACCTTGACTTTGTGTAGGCTTAGTTTTAGGCTTTTTGTTAGGTTGGATCTGAGGAATGTCCAAAGTGTCCACCAGCTTGTCAAGATTCAAATCTGAGTGCTGTCTGTCTTGCACACCTTGTCAAGGCTTTGCCTTGCACTGTTTTAAGATTTTAAGATTCGTGTAGCATCGGCCCTATTTTAGGGCAGGGGTTGGCAACCTATGTATGGCTCCTGGCCACATCAGGGCCATGCCCTGTTTTCATGTGGCCCTTGAGCTAAGGATGGTTTTTATATTTTTCAATAATTGTTTTTCTAAAACTCCCAAAGAAAAATCTAAGACTGAAACTGTATATGACCTGCAAAGCTGAAAATATTCCTCCTGGTCTTCACGGATAAAGTGCGCAGACCCCCGGGCACAAGGTCCTCCATCTGGGGTCTCGGCGGAATGTCCTGGGAGTTAGTGAAGCATCAGTGAGATCTTTCCACTAGCCCTGCTCAACCTCTAGTCTTTGTGCCACGCTTGACTCTGTCACAGTCACTTTCCGGTAAGCCCCATGGAGTCTCATTCTACACCTGCTGAGCCCAGCCGAGGCCAAGGACTTACAGGGAACCCCCAGGCCGACTCTGGCTCTGCACCCCTCCTTGGTTCCTTCTCTGGCCGTGCCTCACAGCCTCCAGTGTCAGAAACGCCGCTCTCCATGTCCTCTCCATGCACACACACTTGGCAGCTCTGTTCAAACTATTTCACACATACGGTCACGTTACTTCATCTGCAGATGTTACCCCAAAACGACTTTCCTTATACAGGGAACTTACGTGCATTAAAGTGGGGCTTGATTTTGTGGCATTCCCACAACACGCCCATTCCGTGGGGGGAAGGTCCAGTGTCGGTGGGTCTGGGGGAGGGCTCAGGACCCAAGTGGAAGGCACAGTCCCACAGTTCGAGCATTCAGCAGTTGTCCCTGACACACGGAGCTAGTGCTAACATGAGTGCCGCACCCTGATGTGGACATTCAGAAGGAGGCAGTCATTCCAACTCCCTGGGAGGGTCGGGGAGCCCAGAGGAGTACCTGAGGCGCTGTGGGATCTTTGGCTGCAGCCGCAAGGTCAGTAATCTTGCTGTACTCTGTGGCAGCAACATTCCAACTAAACCCAGCGAAACAAGAAGACCGCAGGCTGGCCGTCTGGCAGGAGTAGCTGCCCTTCCGTCCCGCAGCGGGAATCATGCTGGAACCCCGGCTTCCCCTGCGGCGCTGGGCTCTGGCGAACCTGCCGAAAGCTACATTCTGGGTGAAGGGACCCACGAGGTGAGCCACTGCCAGGCCCCTGTCCACGTGCCCCTCCTTAGGGACCCTAGGGCGGTCCCAGGGTCCCCGTGCTGTGAGTGCTTCTCAGGGTCACACCAGTGTCCAGGGTTCCTCCGGGTTGCTGTCGGTGACCCCCGCGGGCATCCCCGTGTCCACGTGCGGTCGGTGACTCCAGCCGCGTCCCGGGGTCGCGCCCCTGTCTGTGTGCTGCCAGTGACCGGGGCGGCTGCCGCCCGGCAGCCCGGACCCCGCGTCTCGGGGGATCTGCACGGTGGGCAGCGGCCGTGCTCCGGGTGGCCAGGTGCGGCGGCGGGTGGAGACGTCCGCTCCGAGGTCCACGCGCGAGCCCCGCCCGCCTGCCCCGCCCGCCTGCCCCGCCCGCCTGCCCCGCCCGCCTGCCCCGCCCCCGGCCCCGCCCCCGCGTTTCTGTCGGCGGACAGCGCCGGCGCGCCGCCGGGAGGCCTCCCCTTTAAGCCGCGCGCCCCGGAAGCGGTAGCGCGGCGGTGCCGGGGCCGGAAGTGGTGCGGCCGGCGGGCGGCGGCGGCGGGCGGCCGGCTCCGGAGCTGCCTCGCGCGGCCGGGCGGGCCTCCCTGTCGCGGCGCCGCTCAGGCTCGGGCTGGCCCGGCGCGGCCTCGGGGCTGCCCATGGGGCGCGGGGGGCCGGGCCGGTGACGGCGGACGCCCATGGACGCCCCTGAGGAGCCGCAGCCGCCGGTGATCTACACCATGGAGAACAAGCCCATCGTCACCTGTGAGTGCCGCGGCCGCGGGAGGGGGCGGCGGCCGTTGCGGGGCCCGGCCCCTCCCCCCGCCCCTCCGCCCGCGCCCCCCCCCGTCCCTCCGCCCGCCCCCCCCGCCCGCGCGCCCCCCCCCGCCCCCCCCGCCCCTCCCCGAGCGCTCCCGGCCCGGCCGCTTCCCGGAACGGAGGTGTGGCCCGGGCGGCGGCTGCGGCGGGGCCCTCGCTCCGCCCCGACCTCCGACCCCGCCGGGACGCGCTCGCGGGCCGGGCGGCTGCGCTCGGGGCGGCGGGCGGGGAGCGGGCGCCGGGGCCGAGTCCGCGGGCGCGTCCGTGTCCCCCGGAAAGTGCTCGGGGCAGCGCGAGGGCTGCGGGCGCCCGCGGGCAGGGGTCGGAGCCGCGCGACGCTGCGCGGCCACGGGCGTGACAGCTGCGGGGGGAGCCGCGCTGGTCCCCGCGGACGAGGCCGCGCCCCCGGCAGCCCCGAACGCCCCGCTCTGCGCGGCCGGGCCGGTGCCCCCGCGTCGGGGCTGGCGGGCTGTCCTGGGCGCGCCGGGACTTCTGAGCAGCCGGACGCGAGCTTCGCGCCGGGGCGGACGAGGTCAGCGGCGCGCCGGCGGCCGGCGAGGTCTGGCGTCCCGCGGACCGGAGTTTCGGACTGTTGGGATCGTAGCCCCCGCCGGTGCCCCGTGCGCTGCTGCCCCGTGCGCTCGCGGGCTGTACGAGGCGGCGCCGCGGCCACGAGGACGAGCGGGAGCCCACCGCGCGGGGGCCCTGGGCTCGCTGCTGTCCGTGGGTCTTCCTTCCGGCGTGGGGGTCCGGCCGGCGGACGCGCTTCTCCTGCTCCCCCGTCAGAGCCCCGAGAGGCTGTTTGAGGTTTGGGTTCGTGGGTTCCCCTCCAGGTGAGAAACCTCCTTAGGGACCGGGGCTGCGTCTCCGCTAAGTCCGGACCCTGCCGTCGTTCGGGGACAGCCGTCCGCACCCGTGTTTCTGCACTGAGTGTCTGCCTAGGACGCCGCACCTCGCTCTGCCCTCGGCCCCAGAGGACGGGTCCGTGTAGGGCTGGTCCCTCCCGCAGGCGCCAGGTGCTTTCCAGGGCCTCGGGGAACAGGCGCCGCGCCCAGGGGTCTTCCTGTTAGGTGCCAGGGCCTGGAGGTGCCTCCCCGGCGCCCCGTGGCTGGTCTGTGTCTCCACCCCCGAGGTTGGACAGTTTCTGCGGACTTTCTGCAAGTGCGCTTCGGAGGACAAGTTCTTAAGTCTCAGGACCCGGCGTGTGAGTTGTCGTCCTTGTGGACACTGATGGACACATGGGTTTACCGTCTGCGTGCTTGCCCGCATGCATGCCGGCCCGCCGGGGCCGCGGCGGCCTTTCCCCCGGATTTACCGGAGTTCCGGTCCGTGGGGGCCCCGGGTGGTCAGCGCTGAAGCCCGTGTTCTCACGGCGTCTGTCGAGAGGGCTCACGACCTCTGCCTCGCTGGGGTCTGGGGAAGAAAGGGGCTTCGGGAACTTTCAGACGGAGTTAGCTGGGAAGTAAGAAAGAGCTCCACGTGGGACGGGTTTGTGAGCTTCCCAGCTCACACTTGAGTTATGTTCGGGGGTTTCCGGGCTTGGGGCTGCAGCTTTGGGGGCACTTGTCCCGGTTTTGCCTCAGGCCTTCTGTGTCTGCTCCATTCGGTCCCGCCCCTGGTCCTGTGAAGGGAGGAGCTGGTCTAAGCCGTGGAGACTATCGCAGTGGGAAGGAGGCCCCTTCTTCCTCGAAGTTTTGATTTGATACTCGGTACCTGGTCTCCTAGTTGCAACGCTGTGTTCCTGGTCTGGCTGCCTCCTGTCCTGAGACACCGGCCGGCCTCGGCGGCCCCATCCCGTCGGAGTCCTTCCCTTCCAGACGAGAGCGAAGTTTATGCGGGGCTGGAGTTTTCTCCGAGAACGTGCGACACGTGGAGTGGACCTTTCTGAGGAGAAGGAGAGTGTGTCTGCCTCGCGGAAGTGTAGGGGCCGTTTAGGTGTGTGTCGCTGTGAGCAGAGGGGAAAGTCTCCGGAGACTGGGGTAACCAGAGCCCATGATTACGTGAGAGCCTGCTGAGTGATCTTAATAGTATCCTGAAGCTCCCTGAACGTTTTACTGGCCTTCACTCTGCCACTAAGAGATTCCGAACCTGCCGCCCCTTCTCGGACCACCTCAGCAGGGGATGCGCTTCGACCAAGACTGGCAAAGCCAGTAAGTACCAGCGAGCCTGCGCGGCGGCTCGGGGACTGACTGTGCGCCGACGTCCTGCAGCGGACCCCCTACTCGGCATTCTGAGTACCGGCCCTGCGATGTCTTCATCGTGGAGAACGCGCCGTGAGACTGAGAAGAAACCCAGCCGCTTTATGTGATCCGAGTTTAGGTGTCGGCATAGATTAGTTCGTTATCCGCAGCGCTGGGTCCGTTCTCTGCTTTAGGATGGGGACCGGTTTCTCTTCCAAGGGAGTGTTGGGGAAGACACGTTCCTTTTCCAGCTCTCTTCTCTGGCAGACAGTTACTGTAGTTCCGCTGATCTGGGGCATCTCTTTGTTGACCCTGCGCATCGTGCGGAGAAGAGCACGTGCCCTCCACGCAGGATTTAACGGCGTTCGAGGCGCCGCAGTGCCCCTGCTGACGGTCCGAGCTCACCATCCCTTCCCGGACTGCGCTGTTTCTTCTTCCGGATCTCTGGTTTGGGGTTTCACATCTGCCACTATGAATTTTGCAAGAGGGAAAAAGGCAACAAAATTGAGCAGATACAGGATGCTTTGTACCTGGTTGGAGTTTGATTTTTCGGCCTTCGGGTAAAGTTTTGAAATGTGCGGGGTGGGGGGGGTAGATATCCCGCCTACCCTGAAGGCGTGGTGCTTGTGATTCAACCACTGCCTCTTGAGTCCCAGAGAAGTCCCTTCAAATGTCTTTTGTTCTGATCGATGCGCAGCAGTGCAGAGCTGGCCCGTACTGACCTCTCACGCCAGGAGCGACCAACAGCTGAGACGTGGGAGGAACATTCATCCTCAGAAACCTCACTCGTTCCGTGACTGACGGTGCCACCGATTGTCCTTGCCCGGCTTGGTGTGTCGTTTGTGCCTGTGCCTGCTTGAAACAAGAGGTCTTTTATGGGGGACCTCGGGCGCTTCATGGTCTCGTCCACCGGAGATAGAGATGGCCATAGTACCGGTCTCAGGGGGTTCACACAGAGTTGGAAGAATGAACTTGGGGAAAGCACCCAGAAGAGGAATCACCGTGCAAACCGTTAGCCTGACCGCTGAGGAGTGGTTCCTAGACTGTTCACAGGGCACTTAACCGAGCCACGCAAGCGCCCTAGAAGAAACGTTTTTCATTCTTAGACAAGTGCAGTGACACACTGATGCGGTGGTGCCCTGTCGGACACTGCACAGCTTCGCTAGCTTGGGAGTCTGATTGGACATCGCCACCCTCTTGGCGGCTTTCTTTTGGTGGTACTTCCTTTTATCATAGCAGCCGCGCTGTTCTGTGACACCGTCGTGTCCTTGGAAGGGAGGTAGCAGGATCGGGTATTGAAACTGCACACCTCCGGGGGGCCTGGTGCGTCTCCAGCGGCGCTGTCCGGTTCGGAGCGCCGTGGCGGGTGTGGCTTTGCTGTGGTGCCCGCGTTCCGAGTAGGTGCACCCAGCTCCAGGGCGGACGTGCACTGATGATGTAGGAGTAAAACGTGCCTTTTCCGTTTGAACTTCGGCTTACAGGCCCGATTTACAAGATGTGCCTCAGAAGCGTTCCTAGTAAATTTGGTGTGTGCAAATGAGAGTCAGCGGTCTGATTTTTGTTTTTGAAGTCCGGATGAATGTCAGAGATTACCAAGCATGGCAGGCTGCCCAGAGCCAGTCTCTGCCTGGGAGGGAACGGACGACAAGGTAGGGGTCCACACAGCGACACGGGAAGGGCCGAGGGGCCGGGCTTTGGTGGGAGTGTGTGACTGACCGAAGGGCTTATTGTCTAAAAGGCTTTTTGCCGGTGTTGACGCTTCTCTTCATGGCTGTCGCATGGTGCCGTGTGTGTGTGTGTCTCAGGGTCCGCGCGGGTTCCCCGCTGCTGCCCGGGCCTGGATGCTGCGGACCCTGCTCTGGCCCTTGTCAGGCAGCCCCCTCACTCTGCAGGCCTCGGAGCCGGCCCCGGGGCTCTCCTGCCCCCGTCCCCGTCCGGTCTGCTGGGGACTGGCCTCCACCTGACTTTATGTGCCTTCCCCAGTGGTTCGGACTCACAGGGTATTTGGGCTCTAAGTAAAAACGGATGCCCTTGGGGTCATTCTTGACTCCTCCTTTTCATCACAATTGGCGGTCAGTCTGTCCTGTCATTTATCTTTGACACTTATCCAGAAGTCAGCCACTTCTCCCCACCTTTACTGTTGCTCCCCCCAACGCAAGCCGCCTTCGCCTCGCCCTGGGTGTGCTCCTGCGGCCTCCGGTGGCCTCCCTGGTTTCGTGCCAGCCCCTTGAGGCGAGTTCTCCGTGGGGCGGGGGGGCGATCCCTCTGGGGGTCCTCAGAGGCACGCTTGCCTCCTGGGACCCTTCCAGGGCTAGCCGCCTTCCGAGCGTAACCCTCGCAGACCTTCCTGTGGGCCCGGCTCGGGCCTCACCCCACCAGCCCCGTGGCTTTCTGGCTGCCCCCACTGCCCTTCTGACCCCTCACTGCCTCCCCCCACTCCGGGAGCTGCTCCCGGACCACCTCCCGCACCTGCTCCCTGTCGGGCTTACCACTGACTTGATGCAGTCTTCTTGGCTCCGCACCCCTGACACAAACATTTTGTTTTTCCTTCACTCATGTCTTTCGTCCACCCCGACCCAGGCTGCCTGTGAGCCACAGGATGAGGGCCCGGCGTCTGCTGGTCACTGCTGGCCTCCTGGCTCCTGCAGCCGAGCTGGGCACACAGTAGGTGCTCAGTAAATATCCACTGAATAAATAGAATAGATAAATGAGTGAGCATCTCTAGGAAACACGGTGCTGTCTTTGAGGCGTCCGTAAGTTAGAGGCTTTTGACAGCATAGAGGCATGTTCTTGAAATGCGGGTCATGTTGAGCTAAGACAGCTTTGTGGGAAATGCTTAGAGAGCCTGAGCCCTGATCACCCAGACTTGTCTTAGGGAGCCTGCTAGGTGCCTAGTGTTTGCACTGCTGCAGACCTTCTCTGCAGGCTTCGGACCCCAGGCGTCCAGGTCAATCCAGCAGGAGAAGAGAGGCTCCCTGATGTGCTAGGGACCATTTTCCCTGCATTGGTCCTTCAGAACTGGGTTCAGATCTGCTTTCTTTACTATAAGTCAGTAGAAGTTTATGACCAAACGCAAGCCTTCTTGGGTCGTGGATTCGGCCTCTGAGGGGAGCAGGTAGGATCGAAGGACTGCCCAGCTGGCATTTGCATGAAGCCTTGCAAGAGGACCTCTGTAAGGTTCCAAACCAGCCTCAGCCCTGAAAATGCATAAATAAAGGAGGAATAGATTTCCAAAATAAAGAATGGAATCCGGCAGTGGACTTGCTGGGTCAGAAGGTCAGAGCCGTTGGAATATTGCCGGCTGCTTCCCAGTCGCTCCGGGAAGAGGGGCGTTTCGAGGCCCACTCGGCGCGCAGACTTGTGCTTTGGTGTCTTCGTGGAGCTTTCATCTGCCTGCTGGAAGGTTCCTCCAGCATCCGGCCCCAGAGCAGTGCCCCGGCAGCGGCACCTGTCGGGTTCCCTAGTGCTCCTTAGCAGGTGATCCCCACGTCTCCCCCAGGTGTGGGCAACCTCTCTCTGCTTTCTGTCTATCCACAGTGGTGTTCTCTCGAGGTTTCTAGACATGAGATCACGTGGCGTGCGGTCTCGTGGCTGCCTTTCCTCACCCAGCCGTGTTCGGAGGCTCGGCGGCCGCCTCTGTGGAGGTCGTGCCGATCCGTCGTGTGTTCCTTCTGTCATCTCCGGGTGGTCCGCTGTGCGGGTGGACCCCATCTTGTTGATCTCTTCCCCAGGCGAGGGGCGTGTGGGTTGTCGGTGCTCTGTGGCTGCTGTGAGTTGAGCTGCCGGGAGCACTTGCACGCCCGAGTGTGGGCTCCTGCTCCCATTCTTCATGCGGAGATTGCAGGAGTGGAATCGCTGTGTTGGGTGATAAGCTCATGTCTGACTTGTTAGGAAATTGCTAGATAGTCCCCGAGTCTGCACTGACTCAGATCCCCACCAGCGGCGGTTGAGGGTTCCGGTGGCTCCATATTCCTGCGGACACACGCTTGTCTGTCTTTTATTAGCTTTCCGAGTGGACGTGAAGTGCTGTCTGGTTGGGTTTCCATTTGCATTTCCCTCACGACTAGTGAAGTTGAGCCTTTTTGCCTATTCTTATCAGCCATTTGTACATCTTCTTGAGTGAAATGTTTACTCAGATATTTTGCCCATTTTTAAATTATATTATCACTGAATTAGAAGAGTTGATGATATTTGCTGATACATGTCCTTTTTCAGATCTGTAATTTATTTGTGAATACTCTTTCCTAACTTTTGACTGTATTTTTTCATAGTGCTGTCTTTTGAAGTACAATTTTTAAAAAAAAGATTTTATTTATTTATTTGACAGAGATCACAAGTGGGCAGAGAGGCAGGCAGACAGAGGGGGAAGCAGGCTCCCTGCTGAGCGAGAGCCTGATGCGGGGCTCGATCCCAGGACCCTGGGATCATGACCTGAGCCGAAGGCAGAGGCTTTAACCCACTGAGCCACCCAGGTGCCCCTGAAGTACATTTTTAATTTTGAAGAAGTCTAGTTAACGCTTTTTTCCTCATGGATTGTGCTTTCGATGTTCTCTCCGGAGTCTTTGTCCAGCCCAAGGTAGTTGTAGTTGTCCGTGGGGCATTTACCTGATGATCAGTGAAGTTCTTACGTGTTTATTGCTGGCGGGACCCCTTCTGAACTATGTGCTCAGTCGTGTTTCTCGGACATTCAAGAGGTGTGACCGAAAGCATGTCTAAAACATGAACTGGAGTAGCATTAGGAAAAAGTGTGCTTTCTATTTTTGTACTTTACACCATATGCATTAGTTTCCCAGCAGTGTTGTCACAAATTACCAGAAACCTGCTGGCTTCAAGCAAGGGAAATAACATTCTCTCAGGGGTCTGGGGACCAGAAGTTGGAAGTGAAGGTGTTGGTAGGCTGTGCGCTCCCTCCTGCAGCTCCGGGGGAGGGTCCATCCTGCCTCTTCCAGCTCCGGCTGTCGTTGGAGCCTGTCTCTGCCTTGTCCTCATGTGGCTACCGCCTCAGCGTTTGCTCTCCTGTCCCTCATCACGACCCTGGTCACTGGATTTAGGGCCCACCCAGATGATCTGGGTGATCTCATTTGAGATCCTGAACTTCATTACAGTTACAAAGATCCTTTTTCCAAAGGAGATCCCATCCACAGGCTCTCGGGCTCAGGCGTGGACAAGTCGTTCCGGGACCGCGTTCCTTCCCGACATGGCGGTGTCTGCCTTGGTTTCCTGGTGCGTAGCCGCCAGCATCCATTGGGCGGCTCTGGTTTTATATCGCTGCTTCTATCTTTAGAGGTTTGTCCTCGTCAGCTCTTGGCCACGGGAATGATTCCTGGGTGTCTGGGACCTGGGGCTCTAGATGTTGACCCAAGGTGGGATGATCTCTTAGAAATAGCGAACATTTTTTGTAGTCTCTCCTTCCTTGATTATTTTCCCCTCGGGAAACAAATGCCTTTATTTGGCTTTTGGGGCTTATGTTCCGTTATGTTTTGTTCCTTCATATTATTTTAGGCCCTTGTTTGCAAAACTAAAAAAAAAAAAAGTGAGTAGAGAAATTGTGAAGAAACTGACAACAGATTTAGACCTCGTTCTCACTGGGAACTGTTGTATGTTTGGAAAGTTTTCTTGTTTTTAGCAGATCTGTTTAGCACTTGGAAGCAGTTGGATATATTTTAGAGCTAAGGATTTTAGGTAGAGCCTTGGCACTAACGATATCCCGTTGGGGTAGTAATTTTACTACCTCACCGTGCACCATTCATGGGCACTTTTAGACCAGCTGGATCAGTTAGTAAGTTTGCAAGCACAGAGGCAGACAACAGAGTGGGCCGTCAGGGGTCATTTTGAAGCAGAAGCCCCGAAGGCCGGCTCCGCTGTGCCTGAGCCCTTGGTGTGTGACGGCCCAGGGAGGACCAGCAGCCAGGTGCCCGACTTCTCTGCCACGGCTTCACCGAGCCGCTGGGGAGGCAGACACCATCTGCCCACATGGAAGGAAGGGGGACTTGTCCCTAAAATTACCCCTCAGAGAAAGCCTTTGCTGCAGAGTTAAGTAAAATAGAAATCTCGCTTCCTTTGGTTCAGCAGTCGAAGCACTGACTCAGTCAGCCGTGCTGGAGGTCTCCAGTGTGATCTTACCCGTTCTAAAATTGCATTTGTGTCCCGAGACCATAATCTCACCGCCAGCAGTGCTGGCACCGCTGCCGCAGGGTGTCCCGAGCTCTGGGGTCCGGCGCTGGCTGGTGTAGACTACGAAGGGGTCGGGGCAGGCTCCCCGGTCAGCAGGTGCACACTGTGCTTCTGGGCTCTGCACTGTTGCCAGGGCTTGGGTCACCTCTGCCGGCAAAGACCCCAGCCCTCGTGGAGCTTCCAGTCCACTGGGAGGAGGGACACGATGGGCAAAAATAGCAAATTATGCAATCAGTGATGAGTGCTGTGGAAGAAAGAAAAGGACAAGGGAGGTGGGAGAGTTGGAGCATTTCACACTTTTTATGATGGAAAGTTGGCAAATGTGTGCAGAGCAGAGTAGGATAATGAAACCCCACAAGCCTGTCCCCCGAATCCAGCAGTTGGGAGGATTGGCCAGCCCTGCCCCTGTCTGCGCCTGTTCCCACCAACCCTGTGTTCGTCCAAAGCAGACCCCGAGTGTGACGTCACGGACCTGCACGTGTGTGTGTTACGGGGTGAGGCGTTGTCTCCCCTCTCGTGTGCTGGAGCCCTGAAGGCCGGGGTGACGGTTTGGAGCCGGGGTGTTCGGGGGGGGAGCGGGCTGGAAGAGGACGAAGTCTGGGCCCGAGGATGGATCCAGGGGCCTCGCGCAAAGAGGAAGAGTGCGCTCCCCCCTCCTCCAAACCAGGAGGAGCTGAACGACCTTGGACTTCCAGCTTCCGGAATTGGGGGGACAAGTCGGTGTTGGTGAAGCCACCCTGTCACATCTTTCCTCCTGGCAGCCCAAGCTGAGACAGTGTGTGTCCCTCAAGACGGCGTATCGCGAAGAGATCAGGACTTTTAAAAGCATAACTGTAAAGCCTTTTTCACATCTAAAAAAATTTTCCCTAATATCGAATACTCAGCGTTTACATGTTCAGTGTGTCTTCAGCGTCTTTTTCTTTTAAGCTCTTTGAATTAATTGGTGTCCACATAAGGTTTGGAGCTCGTGCTCTCAATCTGGCTTCAAATCTCAGGTTTCCCTCCGTCTCCCCTTTGTTCCGGGCGGTTTACGGAAGAGCGCGGCCTCGGTCCTGTGGCCTGTCATCTTCCTTCCTCCCGCTTGGCCAGCGCTGTCCCGGGGTGCCTTCCGTCCCTGGAGTTCTGTGTCTCCTGGAAGATGGTCCTCGGAGCCAGAGGCTGGGTCAGGTTCAGGTTGAATGTTTTTGGCCAGATAGTCTTCTCCACCAGTGGCGTGCCGGCCCCACTGGGGTCTCTCTGGAGGGAGCGGCCTTTCTGTGGCTCACGCCCTGTGGGGCACAGACTGGCGGGATTCCAGTGTTACCATTTCGTCTTCACTTGTTAGTGGAAATGTGTCTGTATAAAGTGTGTGTGTGGGGGGGGCACCCGGGTGGCTCAGTCGGTTTAACGCCTGCCCAGGGTCCTGGGATCGAGCCCCACATTGGGCTCCCTGCTCTGCGGGGAGCCTACTCCTCCCCCTCCCTCTGCTGCTCCCCCTGCTTATGCTCTCTCTCTCTCCCTCTCAAATAAATAGAACCTTTAAAGCAATTGTGTGTATGTGTGTTGCGTGCTCGTCCAGTGGTGTGGGTTGTGTGGGTTCACGTACTGACAGGGATTGTCCTCCATTGGTAATCATTTACCTTTTGTTTTTTTTTAAGTATCATTATGAATTTCAGGATTTAAACCCACCTGCTTTTTTTTTTAAAAAAGATTTTATTTATTTATCTGACAGTCAGAGATCACAAGTAGGCAGAGAGGCAGGCAGAGAGAGCAGGAAGCAGGCTCCGTGCTGAACAGAGAGCCCGACGTGGGGCTCAATCCCAGGACCCTGAGATCATGACCTGAGCCGAAGGCAGAGGCTTAACCCACTGAGCCACCCAGGTACCCCAATAATTCTTTTTCTTTTTTTTTAAAGATTTTATTTTATTTATTTGACAGAGATCACAAGTAGACAGAGAGGCAGGCTTCCCACTGTGCAGAGAGCCCAATGCGAGGCTCGATCGCAGGACCCTGGGATCATGACCTGAGCTGAAGGCAGAGGCTTTAACCCACGGAGCCACCCAGACGCCCCCCACCTGCTTTGTTTTAGTCGGTGGCCTGTGCCGTCCTTGCCAACCTGCCCGTGGTTCCGTCTTTGCTGTTTAGTCGGCCTCTGAGTTGTAAGAGTCTTTGTGAGTGTCTGCTGTTAACGTGTTCCAGACTCCTTTCCAGCCTTGGCCCTGGAGTCTGCCCTTTCTCCAAGGAGTCCTGCTTCTTTTTAGTGAGGAAAGGTTTTCTAAGACCCTAGTCGGTACGCTTGGGCTGCTGACGGCCGCTGAGTCTTTGTTTCAGGGCCAGAGCTGGGAGTGCAGAGGTGAGGCCTGCCCGACGGTCGCTGGGTCCTTGTGCGATTTCAGGACTCGGCGTTTTTTTTTTTTTTTTTTAAGATTTTTATTTATTTATTTGACAGAGAGAGAAATCACAAGTAGGTAGAGAGGCAGGCAGAGAGAGGGGAAGGGAAGCAGGCTCCCTGCTGAGCAGAGAGCCCGATGCGGGACGTGATCTCAGGACCTTGAGATCATGACCTGAGCCGAAGGCAGCGGCTTAATTCACTGAGCCACCCAGGCGCCCTCAGCGGTTTTTTTTTTTTAAAGATTTAAAAAAAAAATCTATTTATTTGACAGACAGAGATCACAAGTAGGCAGAGAGGTAGGCAGAGAGACAGGGGGAAGCAGGTTCCCTGCTGAGCAGAGAGACCAATGCTGGACTTGATCCCAGGATCCCGAGATCACAACCTGAGCTGAAGGCAAAGGCTTATTAACCCATTGAGCCACCCAGGCGCCCCAGGACTCAGCGGTTTTAATGAACCGCTAGATCTTCTGTGTTTTCTTTCTTCCCATTCTGCGGAGACTTGGGGGTGACAGGTAGAGTGCTCTCAGACCGGAGCTGCCTCGCGGTCCCCCATCGGGCTCTTCCCCGTTTCTGATTATGCAGGCCCGCCTGGGAACAGTCCTTTCTCACAAACCCCTAGTGGCCGCTGCCTGTCCGGGAGCCCCTGATCCCACCTTGTGTGGCCTCTGCCCCTTCGCCACCAGCAGTGACTCGTGAGCAGAGATTTCAGATGCTTCTAGTGTTCTCTGTGGCGCTTGGACATCTCACACCAGGAGGCATGGGCCGCCGGCCAGCCTTGTTCTTTCTCTGGGGCTCTACTGCCAGCTGTGCGCACATTTAACTCCCTTTGTTTTCTTTTTTTTTTCCCCTGATATTTTTAGAGAAAGCTTTCTTAAAATTTAACTTTGTTTTGTAATCACATAAAATATTTACATGCTCTCACAACCGGATCTTCCAGGCAAGGTATGGAGCGTAGATTTCTGTCCTTTCCACACTGACTCTGTCTTCACCTAAATATTCTCCTGCCGTTGAAAAAAAAAAATTCATACGCATCCGTACTTCCCTTCTTAGGAAGCAGGTCACAGACCAAGAAACAGTTCCTCTGCCTCCCTTTTTCTCTCAGCACTTCCTAGAGATCCTGCTCGTTGGACTTTCCAGCCGCGCAGAGCTCCGTCCGTGGTGTGGATCATGGGTGTTCTGTGGTTGACGCTCCTCCGGTCCTGTCGGGAAACTGGATGGTTTTGTCTCTTGCTCTTTCAAATAACCCTGAATCAGACAGCCTCATGGTGCAGTCTGTTGGGATGGATTCCTTCAGGGATCGCTGGGGCTGTGGTAAACTCGTAATTTTGCTGAATATCGCTAAATTCCTCTTGGTAATGGTGAGCCTTTTAGAGGCGGCAGCCAGACCTCACTGAGAAAGTGGTCTTTGGGAACTCTGGGGAGCCGGAGGTTTCAGGAGCGGGTCTCTCCAGAGCCCCGGGGCAGGGCTGGGCCTGAAGCAGGCACCTCGAGCTGGAAGCGCCGTGATCCGAGCTGCTGCGGTCCCCCCGTAGTTCTTTACGTGAAAATCTGTGAACTGTTCAGGCTCCTTCTTCCCGCACTTGCATTCAGATGCCTTCATCCAGACCTTCGTTTTGTCTCGGCTCCTTACGTTTGGGTCGTGTTTGGTCTCTGAGCTCCAGAGAACGGCCCGTTGGCCTCCTGGTTAGAAGCGTCTGCTTAGACCCCGCCGAGCTTGTGGCGTGTGCTCAATTGTCTTTCCTGTTGGACAGGACAAAGACTTCCGGGCTGCAGATCTTGTCTCCGGGTGGGACCTCGTC
The DNA here is from genome assembly GCF_020171115.1 of Neogale vison. Classification (NCBI taxonomy): domain Eukaryota; kingdom Metazoa; phylum Chordata; class Mammalia; order Carnivora; family Mustelidae; genus Neogale; species Neogale vison. The sequence continues at coordinate 2,118,655 of NC_058096.1, read as the reverse complement.
TCTCTGTTCTCTGTGGGTAAGCGTTGGTTCCCTTTCTGCAGACTCCTGCGGCGTGCAGTTCACTTATCACAGACATGTTCTCTGCCTTTTCCCCTTTGATCACACCCGGGGGTAGTAATTGGTACAGAGACTGGCTCCTGGGAGAGGGAGAAGCAGCGTGGGCGGGCGACCGTGTGCACGGACGGGCCTCACAGCGAGGGTCGGAGGGTCGGGGTGGAGCTGGGAGCCGGATGGAGTGGGCGCTACCTGATCGCCCGCAAGAAAACGGCCGGACGTTCTGATGCGTGAGCTAAAATGGGCATTTGGGCAGGACGGCTGACGGGCAGGTAAAGGCCATCCCCACCGTCCCCATCTTGTTGGCTGTGGGAATGACCTTTCTTCCAACGTGGCCTCTGCAGCAGGAGGCTGGGAGGGCTCGCTTGTTTCGTGTCAGGCCCGAGCCTCGCCATGAAGGAAGGGCAGTGCGCGCGCAGAAGCGGGTCCGTTGCCCAGGCATTTTGGGGCACAGACGAAGCCTTGGCTTCTACTTCTGGAATCTGGGTGGCGTCTGATCTCGTGTGTTTTTTCTCCTGAACCCCACTCCCCACCTCTGAGCCCCAAATGTGAAGCCTTTGCTGTGCAGACAGGCTGGGCGGGCCTCGACGATGCGTTTGGTGTCAGTTTTCCCCATGAGAGAGCTGCCCGCGTGAGGCCTTTTCTCTCCGGTGCGGGTGTTGTAGGAGACGCACAGCGCGCACACCCTGCGCTCGGTTGACCCGGCGGACGCGCCTTCCCAGCTCGTGACCTTGGACGTCTGTATCCTTCATTTGCAAGTCTGTCCGGCCAGACGCTGTTCAGGAACAGTTCATTCGTGTGTGGTCTCTGGGCAGGGACAGGCGTCGTTAGGGTGAGTGTCTGTGCTCTCCTTAATTAACCCCCGTTTTCAAGCAGGAGCGCGCTGCTCCCTGGTGAACTCTCGCTTTCTTTGGTTAACGGCACGCTTAAAGAATGGCTCTTTCTGAACAGTTTTCTATACAACAGAGGCCAGGTAAAGTACATGTTTCCTTTGACTTATTTGTTCAAAGGTAGAGACTCATAGGATCCCTTGCTGGGAAGGGCCTTGAAATTGGTCAGCCGGTAGCCCAGGCAGCCCGTGGCCGTGCAGCTTCTGGAGTGCCTGTGAGGAGGTGCTCCGACCGGGGGGCGCTCAGTGTCCCAGTGTGGGTCTCGCACCTCGCACCTGCTTCCTGTCGAGCTACAATCTGCCCCCCACCCCGTCTTTGCCACCCCTTAATGCGGGGGGGCTCTGGAGTCCTGCAGGGCAGAACTGATGCTCTTGAAGTAAGACGTTGTCCACGAGGTATTTGAAGACATCCGTTTCGCTAACAGGCTAAAATAGCCTGGGTGCCTTCAACCACTTGGGATAAAGTACGAGGTATGTTTTATGGGAAAAGTTACTCTGTCCCTTTACTAAGATTATACTAAAGAATTTGAAGAAAAATTATGCCGTCTGAGGGTATCAACAAGTATTTAAAGACTTGATGTAAGATCTTCGACCCAAGGTAAATGTCCAAAGAAAAATACTATCTGGAAGATGTGTGTACTGGGAGGAAGGCTGCCCGTCAGTTGCAATCGGCCGAACCTTTTGGTTTTCTCTGCTGCTTTCTAGTGGTCACAGTGTCCTGACCCTTTCATATTTCCATGAGATTTCATAGCTTTGCGTGTTTAAGGGTTGGTAACTGGTCAGCTTTTGACAGAAATGTTGGCTGTTGACGGAAGGTCTTTTGGAACCTGTTCCTTCAGCCAACCAGCTTCGACAGAGCCTCTATACATGAATTACCAAATAATACAGAAATGTATTTGTCTTAGGGTTCTGGGGGTCAGAAATCTGAAATGGGTCCATTGGGCTAAAATCAAGGGGTTGGCAGGGCTTATTCCTTTCAGAAGAGAAGCCATCCCCTTGTCCTTTTCCAGCTTCTAGAGGCTTCCCACATTCCTTGGCTCATGGACCTTCTTCCATCTTCAACGCCAGCAGGGACCTGTTCAGTCCTTCTCATGGTACCAACTCTTCGGTTCTGGCCTTCTGCCTCCCTCCTCCCCACGGAATATCCTCCCCTCTAGGTACCTTGGCCCACCTGGATAATCCGGGATAATCTCTTTATTTATGATCACCTGATTAGCAACCGCGTCTCCTTGACCTTCCGCCTCCGGGGTCTTGTAGTGTACCAATGTAGTGTTACATTACAGGACTAGGCCAGAGATTTCCAAATGCCCTTAACACACGTGTGGGGAAAAATAAAAATCATGGGGAGTAATGATTGTACAAGCGTGAGAATCCCGTGTCCTTCCCAGTGGAGAGTAACTTTTCAGTTCAGCCTTGTGTTTTCCCCGAGGCTTAATTTGTAGCTGTCGAGCACTCAAACCACATTGGTAATTCAACTACTTTATCTGTAGACGGTTCAGTGCCAGATTCAATCTTAATGTCATAACTGCGTCCTAAAATATTCTAAAAATCGTTGCATAAACATTATAGGAACATCAGCAACCAATTTACAGCTTTTTGAATGTAGGTACAAACAGTTTTCTTTGGTGTTAGAGAGAATCCGTACCTTTTAGTTTACACGTCCTGTGTCCCTGAAATGCAGAAAGTGAGCGCCCTGTCATCTTGTCCCTCAGATAGAGCCCCACGGGGCAGTTTGGTTTGGGTGTGGACTTCCAGCAAGGGGGCAGGGGTGGAGGGAGGTTGCCTCTGGTCCTAGCCGGGTCAGCTTCGTGTTGATTCTGGTCGGTTGCCATCTAGTGTTAAGAATTAAAAATGTGACTCTTTGTTTTGACACTAAGTAACCGTGACTTTGTCGCTGTAGTGGATGCAGAGATACAGTGGTGGAAGGCGAGGGTTTGCACTGTGCCTCAGGTCGCAGGAGACTCATGCAAAGGGTGCGACAGCTTGTGACCGGGGTGGGGGTCGGGGGTGGGCTGGGCCTGCTGTTAAGCTTTGGTTAGACTCTCATCTCAGTGACAGCATCTTGGGCCAGGAAAGACTGTCCAGCCTGCAGGTTTCTATTTCTGCTGTGATCGCCTTCTTTGAAGAGTTATTTCAAAAAGAGCTGTTTTCTTACAGTCTTACTGTTGGGGATCACAAACCCAAGAGAAGCGTCTGTATGTGTAGTTACCGATATTTTCTCAAATGGACACATGTTCGTTTCTTTTCAGTGTTGATCCAAGTTACTGATTACTTTCTCTGTAATTGAGTTCCAGTTCTTTTTGTTATAAAAATTTTTTTCCTTTATTTATGTGACAGATCACAAGCAGGCAGAGAGGCAGGCAGAGAGAAATGGAGAAGCAGGCTCCCTGCTGAGCAGAGAGCTCGATGTGGGGCTCGATCCCTGGGATCATGACCAGAGCTGAAGGCAGAGGCTTTAACCCACTGACCCACCCAGGTGCCCCTTCTTTTTGTTTTAAAGGTATAAAAAGAATGTTGAATTACGAGGTAAAGGTTTAAGAAGAATGTGAAATACGACCCATTCATGTTTAAATCACTGAAATCGTATTTTTAAAATTTTTTTTTCGCTCCGTGTTTAATTAGCAGTCTTATCTGCTCTTGGCATAAAAAGTTTTAAATTGCACGATTAATATGTTTAAATATATGCTGGTAAAAATCTCAGAATGCAGTAATAATCCAGGAAGTACCAAAGGTCTGGTCAGAAAATCCTGCTGTGGCAGGAATAAGACGAAAACAGGTTCATACAAGCAGAAACCAGGGGCTCTGGCTGCCTTTGTTGGGGGCATCTGAGCTGGGCTCTTCTCGGCGGGGGCAGGTGCGGATAGGTCTGGGCAGCACCCTGAGTGCCGGTGTCCCTCGTTCCCAGCAGGGCGACTGTCCCAGTGTTTCCCTTCGCATTTGAGTGGCCCCCGTGCCTGTCCCTGCTTCTCCGTCTCCTGCCAGGGCACAGCCGCGTTCGGATACTGGCCAGGGGCCGAGGACGACTGTGGTGGGCTGCACAGCCCCGGAGCCGCCCCCCGCCTGTGTCGCCTCTAGAGATGAGGACGGGGGCATGTTAGACACATGCAGGGGTGAGATGTTCGTGTTAGTAGTTACGCTCTGGAGGACCCTTATTAACTATTTTGAGGAGTCCCCCTTCCTCACACACACAAAGAGGGATCTTGGTTGTTAGAGTAAATACTCTGACTTTAGTCTTTCACTAGGCCTCTCGAGGTGGAAAATCAGCACAGGCGTTTTCTGCACACGGTTCTCTGAGGCTGGGCGCTTCAGCCTTGAAAGCCTCCTTTTTGCTCGGAGTAGCTGCTTTCTGACAGCCGTCAGCTGGGAAGTTCTCTGTCCCCTTCTAGTTTGGACCTCCGAGCTCTGCGGCCTTGGCGCCGTCGTGATCGGGCGGTTGGGGCTTCTGCCGCGTGTGTCTGGTTGGTTCACCCCGTCCCAGGAGCGGGGACGTCGTTCCTTCGGACGGTCGTGCCCGCACGCTGCTGTCTCCTTCCTGCCCCGGCGCCCCGGAGCCCGTGTTCAGGGGCGTCTCGGGCTTGCGGGGTACGCCGCAGCAAGGGGAGGCTCGGAGGATAATGACGGGTGTGCGGTCGGGACAGTGAGGGTCGTTCTTCGTTCTCAGTCGGTGGTTAGAGAAATCTGACCTTCAAGTGTAGCCCGGGGGTGCCGTGTTCGTCTGCCGGGGCGCTGTGACGAGCAGCTGAGGGGCCCCGCCCGCGAGGCTGAAGCCAGCCAGCGGGAAGCCGGGGGTTCCCAAGTCCCAGCTCGAGGTGTCCGTAGCTGGGGCCTTCCCTCCTTACCTTGCAGACGGCGGTCTTCTCTGTGTCCTCCCGTGAGCTCACGCCCCTAAAGCCTCTCTGTGTCTCCACATTGTCTCTTACAAAAGGGCACCGGTCAGATCGGATCAGAGCCCGAAGGCCCGAAAGACCTCATTTAATTCAGTCACCCCTTTACAGACGTGATTTCCCGGTACAGTCACATTCAGAGCCACCAAGGGTTAGGGTTCTACATGGATTTGTGGCCGGGGGTGCGGGGGGGGGCACAGCTCAGTGTATAAGGCCCTGAGGCCAAACGGTCTATTTAAGTCCACAGTTACTATGCTAGCTGACTGTAATCTTTTCAGATTAAATTTAGGACACAAATTAAAGGTTTATGCCATGAGAGCGTGTCAGAAAAATTAACTTTATGGTCTCCATTTAGATGAGTTTTATTGTTCTGGTAGGGTTTTCCGAGGGAGGTACATGGGGCACATAGGAGGCTCTCTGGAGCCGTGTGTACACGTGCAGGCCTTTGGGACGAGGACGAGGACCGGTGAACACAAGCGAAGCAGGAGAGGGCTTCATCCTGCTCCTTGGCAGAACAGCAGATGTTTTAGTACATTAATCCTGGAACCTTTTAATTTTAAGGAGGCCATGGGAATGGCAATCCAAGGTAAGAAGTCAATTTAGCTAATTGATTATTTTCTTATTTTAATGATTTCTAAGATGACTATCAAATAAAGGAATACGATGAAAAATGATACGTTAAAACATAAAAATTTGTTTTTATTCTAACAAAAAATGTAGTAAGAGTAACCCAGACTACTTTGTGGCAGGCCCGGCTTCAAGGTGGTTTACTTGGGTTCACTCCTTTGACCTTCGCCACAGCCCACGGTGTTCTCACTTCTACTCCCCAGGCGGCCCGGGGAGGCTCAGGAGGGGTGGCTGTCCTCAGGCGCAGGCGCTCAGCTAGGAGATGGCGTGGCTCCGACAAGACCCAGGCCAAAGGGCTCTCTGCGCGCATTTCCTCCCCTGGCCCCACCTCTGACGCTGGCTGCCCGGAAGCGTCGCTGCTCTCAGCAGGGATTTGGTGTCCTTATGTGGTGTGGGGGAGGCCTTTTTATATGTACGTGTGTGTACGCATGTATACACAGACACATGTGTATATGTGAGTGTACGTGTATGTACACACACACACACATTGATGATAGCAAAATAAGCAGATGCGTTAATGGCCCACATCAATTCCCAGTGATTTCTTTAAGATCAGTGCAGAAGCAGTTTGGATAACGGTCTTGCTTCGCGTTCGACGACCCTGCAGTGTGCGAGTCGGCCTGGTCTGTATCAGAAGGTTCTTCTTTAGCTGAAGTGTAATGCGGTCACCCTGTCGGTTTGGGAGCTAATGGACTTGGCAGTCTGTTCACGCTGAGATAAGAGCGGGGTTAAAAACTCACCCTGCGCTCAGAGCTGGCGTCCGCCGTGAGCGAGGGCTGTGCCCCAGACGCGCCGGCCTCTCACACCTCGTCGTCCTGGCCCGTGGAACGGGGTGGCGCTGGCCTTCCTGCGCGGTTACCGTGAGGCCTGGCTCAGGGAAGGCTCGCCAGGTGTCCCGTGTGTCGCGTGTGCACACAGAGTGTCCTGTGTCCATTTTAGCTCCTTCCAGCATCTGGATGCATCGTGAGTTTATTTTGGTGAAGGAGTTCACGTTCACTTCTCAGGGTTTCCTTTTCGGCCGGACGTTTGTGGCTGTTCACGTCAAGCAGAAGGAAGCAGTGGCGTGGGTCACACGGTCAGGCTGCGGCTGGTGGATGGGCGCCGGCTCCCTCTCTCCTTAGCTTTGTGGCCTTGAGCGTGTGCTCTGCGTCTCCCGGCTTCGTCCCCTGACCCTCGTTGTCCTCAGGGAAAATCGTGCGCACCGCACGCACGTGTCGCAGGGTGAAGTTAGACTGTGCAGGCCAAGAGCTGGGTTTTCTTGAGACGAGTTATTTAAAGGTGTGCGACAATCTTACTTTGTGATGTCATTTTACTAAATATAAAATTGTCTCAAGTTACCAAGTCAATAAATTCTAGAGCCCATTTTGCCCGTATTCACCTAAAAATGTCGTAACTGGATTTCTTTTTATTCCTGTTGTAGGTGCTGGAGATCAGAACTTATTTACCTCTATTTATCCGACGCTTTCCCAGCAGCTTCCGAGAGAGCCCATGGAATGGAGAAGGTGGGGCACGTTCATTTTTTGGCTTCATCTCCTCATGGTTCTGTAGACATCTCTGCGCAAGTAAGGGGCAAAAGCTAGAGCCTGAGTTGTGAGGTGTCTTGTAAAGAAAGCAGGCCGTCACATAGGCCGTGGGCCTCACTGGTGAGAGTATGGTAATTTTCTGACTGAAACACAAGGCGCTGGAAACAAGACAGTTCTTTTGCGTTAAAGGCCCGCTTTTATAGGAACCACCTCTGATTCCTCATGGCGCATCAGAGTATCTTTTTTTTTTAAATTTTATTTAAGTTCAGTTTAGTTAGCACACTGTATTATTAGTTCCAGAGGTAGAGGTAAATGATTCTTCGGTGGCATAGAACACCCAGTGCTCGTCACGTCCTGTGCCCTCCTCAATGCCCGTCCCCGGTTACTCCATCCCCCACCCCCTCCCCTCCAGCAACGCTGGTTTGTCTCCTTGAGTTCAGAGTCTGTAGCAGAGTGTCTTAAAGGCACAGACTCCACTTTAGAGCAGAACACATGGCCTTTACCTACAGTCTCAGCAAGGGCTCCCCTCCCTGGGCTCCTGGGCTCCTTTCTTAAGGGTGAGGAAGTCCGCGGAAAAATGTTATTTGTAAATTAGGGGGGACGCACCGGACCAGCCATCCTGTTCGTCCTTTTGCCTGTGATTGTTTGTCTCATGACTTGTTTGGAGAAGTAGTCCACATTGAATTATCCTATTGGAAAACTTACTTCTGCTAAGATGAGCTGTTATTTCTAGAAACTGTTTGGACTTTGACTTGCTAGTATGGGGGAGTCCGATTTTAGTCAAGGTGCGTGCGCGTCTCCGGTGGTTAGTCCTGCTCGTGTCGTCCCGTTCTTGCTGCATCGTCCTCTGCCCGCCGGGTGCAGCCCGTCACCACGGAGAACCGCTGTGGCTTCCTGGGGTCCGGAGGTGGGAGCGGTCTCGTGTTTGTGTCCGGCGGCGTGGCAGGAGGCGTGCGGGTGGTTCTGAATTGCATGTATGGAGCAGACGCATGTAGGAGAACCGTTCAGCACCTGAGGAGGCCGTGCTGTCCACGAGAGATGACAGCCCCGCGGAGGAGTCAGTGTCCGGGGAGACGGAGGGGTCTGGAGAGGTTTCCGATACGCGGTATTTAGCCCTTCAGAGAGACGAGCGAAGAGTGTGTCCGTGAAACAAGACGAGGGCCCGCAGGAGACAAGCAGAGGCTGTGGATCTCGTGTGTGTTCCTTGGGTCGCCTTCCTGCACCGCCCGAGCCGGAGGACGGGATGACGAGGCAGGAGGGCGACGCGGTGGAGGCTGGACATCTTCCCTGGAGAGGGACGAGAGACGGAGGCCTCGGGAGAGGCGGCTGAGCCCATGCACCCCGCATCCGCCAAGGCGGCTGCTGGAGACGCAGGCGACAGCGCCGGGAGGGACAGATCTCGTGGGGCCACCTCTGCACCGGCCCGTGGCTCTGGCTATGGACGGACGAGCTTCAGCGCCGTGGATTCGAGGCTCCGCAGGCAGTGGGGAGAAGCACCGTTCTGACGGCGGCCCGTCTGGATGGGAGCAGGTGCAGCCAGGCGGCAGAGCGCTGCGCCTCCCTGGTGCTCCCCCGGCGGGGCGGTCGAGAGCTCATCGTGGCACAGACCGGACGCCGTCCTGGAGGAGACTGGCCCCGCGGTGCCTTCCTGCTTGGAGCAGGAGGCCTTCCGAGGGACGCCAGCCGGAGGGAGGACTCTGCGGTTGTCAGAGAGCCGGGGGTGGGGGCGGTGCGACACGGGGAGCGGCGAGTCCGGGAGCTGAGAACGTGGGAAGACCAATAGCACATCAGAAAACTGTCACCAGAGCGTGTGCGGGGCTCCAGACCCCGGTGCTGCTGCATTTAGTAGGGGGGCCACGGAGCCGTGGGACCAGGGCGCAGACAAGAGACGGGCGGGCAGAGCTGAGCCTGCCGATTCCATCACGGACGCTTGGACGTTGTGTCTGAGAGGACGGCGTTTGGGGAGGTACCGAGGGCCGAGTGGTGGCCGCTAGAGCATGTGTCCGTCCGCAAGCTGCGTGTGCGTTCGTTCGGAACGAGGATCCCGTGAGGCCATCCCAGAGTAGTGGGGGCCCTGAGTCCGATGACGGGTGTCCCGGGAAGACACAGCCACTTGCCGAGGAGCAGTCGCCTGGACGTGGCTGCAGAGAGGGCGTGAGGGGCCCCAAGCGGAGACCGCCCGGGTTTGCCGGAGGTAGGAGGGATGAGGAGTGAGTTCTCCCGCCGACTCTCGGGGGGACCAGCGCTGCCAGCGCCTTGATTACTGTTTCTGGCCTCCCTAGCAGTGAGAGAATTGATGTTTTTTCTTTTCTTTTCTTTTTTTTTTTTAAGATTTTATTTATTTATTTGACAGAGATCACAAGTAGGCAGAGAGAGAGGAGGAAGCAGGCTCCCCGCCGAGCAGAGAGCCCGATGTGGGGCTTGATCCCAGGACCCTGGGATCATGACCCAAGCTGAAGGCAGAGGCTTAATATTGTTTTAAGCCTTTGGTTTGTGGTAACTTGTCAGCGTAGCTCTAGGAAGACTAGTCCAGGAGAGGACCAGAGGAGACTGCGGTAGGCAGCTGGGTGCGTATGAGAGAGAGAGCGGGAGGGAGAATGGCCTTTTGACACTGTCTGACATGTTACAGCGGTGCCTGCGGCTGTGATCAGAGTGTGCGGTTCATTGAGTAGACCCTGGACCTAAGCTCGAAGCCGAGATTGTCCTCAGTGCAGCGAGCGGCTGTACGGACGAGAGCTCGTTGGGGAGTGAGAACACGGAGCTGCGAAGCCCTGCCCCCTTGCGCAGGGGACGGGGTCCAGAGCTGCGGACGGGGACGCAGGGACACCCCGAGATGTGGGGCACAGCCGAAGTTTCAGAGCGGAGGATGGGGAACGGGCCATGGGCAGGATCCGAGCAACGAAGGTCAGGGTTTTCCCAGAGGCGAATCGGGCTTGCTGGCGTCCACGGAAAGTCCCGTGGACTGAAAGCAAAACAGCAAACCAGAGGCCGTGTCAGGAGAATAAAAAGAAAGCAGATCTGCGGTCCCAACAATGTGGAAAATGCAGCTGCAGAGCCGGCCCTTCTCAAAGCACTGATGGCAAACGCCTTCCAGCCTCGAGGTGTGCGCTGCCGCACTGCGGGGCCGAAGGGAGCGCGGAGTCGGCCCCCTCCCTGCCTGTGGGCCTGGGGCCCTGCGGAGGCTGGGCTGACGGCTTTGTCCGTCGGGGGCCTGGGAGCCATGGCGGCCCTGGGGTGCGTGACTTTTGGCCGCTCGGAGCTTCCCTTGTGTTGTCCGGGGGGGCCTTCTCACGCTGCGCTCGGTGCCTGCCGCGACCGGCAGGTGTCTGCGAAGTCCAGTGCAGTCACTAGCCTCCCTGCCCTGAGATAGTGAAAGGACCAGCGCCCCAGCAAGGAAGATGCTCCCAGAATTCAGAGGAAGGAAGCGGTTGCCAGCAAACAAGCCATAAAGATATTTCGCTAAACTTAAGCTGTCAGTTCTTTGAAAAATTAAGTCCAACATTTTAGATGTGGGGAAGAAAGCAGAGGAGGAAGTGTACTTGTCTGGTTCAGGGCGAGGATAGACACTTCCTCTGGGCTTTCAGAGAAACATTTAAGTTGATGCATGTTAAAAATAAAAATGTAACCAACAGCAGAATAGAAATAGACGGCGAAACTTTCAAACCAGCAGAGAAAAAGGATGGAAAAAGAAAACTTGATTAGTCTCACAAAGGACAGGGGGAAGGAGCCTGAAAATAGAAAGTACGCAGGTTCAAGCATCAGCGTAATCGTGTTAAATATGGCTAGTTTCAGTGTGTTAGACCCACTAGATCGGACGAAAAAAATACTAGAATCTAGCTTAGAGATGTGCCAGAGACACAGTTAGTAGAAGTGGAAAATACAAGTGGTGGAGGAAGGATTCATGGAGGCGAACGTACGCTTTAGAAGATAATGAAATAGCCATGTCGTAGATCCGAGGTCAGCCGCGGGGGGCTCTCTCTGTGTCCCTCCCTTGGGGAGCCGGGGGTGGCGGGGAGGCCGAGGGCAGCGGGCTCTCTCCATGTTCCTCCCGCAGGAGGTGGCGGGTGGCTCTGTTTTGGGTCATAAAGGTGATCGTAAAAGGATTTGTGTGGTTTAAAGCTTTCATATCTTCAAACTGCGCTTTTGACATTTGGGAACCATTTTTTTTTTATGGTGACGTAGAGATTCAGTAATAGAGATACTAACTCCGAGTAATACCATTGTTCTCAGCCGTCTGTGTGGTCGCACATGGCCCAGGTGCAGCAGGATATTGCTGTCACGTGTCACTGAGTAACGCGGAAGTCTCAATCGGGACAGAGCTTTGACACGTAACTATGCGCCATGCTCAGAGAAATGTCCGAATCCTTTTGGACAGAGTATTATCATCATAATTCTGGATTAATACCGTATATGTACTTCTGCATTTGTGGGTATGATTCAGTTATTGTTGGGCCCCCCAACCTTTCTTTCTGCTGACCCTCTGTAGTCATTTTTCTTAGTGATGTTTTAAAAATTGTTCGTAGGTCCTATGGCCGGGCTCCAAAGATGATTCACCTAGAATCTAACTTTGTTCAATTCAAAGAGGAGCTGCTGCCCAAAGAAGGAAACAAAGCCCTGCTCACCTTCCCGTTCCTTCACATTTACTGGACGGAGTGCTGCGTAAGTATGCGCAGGGGCGAGGAGAGGACCGGAAGCGTCTTGGAATAGGGTTGCGAGTCCCCAGTCTAGCTTTTTGTTCAGGCAACTCTGATGTTTCAGGGTGACCCTTTAATGGTCTCTGCTTGGTGCCTCTTTTCCCCCTTCCTCTGTCACATGCCCAGTGGCTTTGTTACTCCACGCTTCTGCTCTGGGCCCGTGTGTCGCCTTCTGGGTAGCCACCGGGTACAACTCCCCTGCTGTGTCGTGCGTTCCTGGGACCTCCCTGCCACCTCCTGGCCTCTCGGGATTGTTAGCGTTTCCTCCCAGTTGGTTTCCGAACCCCGGCTATTCACTGTCGTGGTGGCTGCTTGACTTCATTCTCCCCGTGGGTCTCTGCTGGTTCATGGGCTTTCTGAGGCCAGGGACCGCCCCGCTTCCTTGCTGTGGTGCCCCCAGAGCAGGCCCTCCACGGCCACTCATCCAGGGACCTTACTTGTACTGTGTCGTCACGTGTTTCTGAACCCAGACAGAGGCTTGTCACTCTTGACAGAGTTCAGTTGTGCGCTGAGAGACAGTACTGGGGTCATTCCTTCCTGTCGTAGCGGTACCCGGCATACACAGATCGTTGTGTGTCGTGACCCACCCGGAATCTGAGTCTGCAGAAACAGTGTGGCGTGATGTAGAGAAAGAGCTGGAAGCTTACTCCTGGACCTTTTTGCCTTGGCGGATTTTGCTTTGTACCTTTCCCAGTTGAGTCTGCCACGCGTGGTGGGCTCACACCCGCAGCGTGGCCACACATGGGGCACATTGTCTGCCAGGGAGCTCGACAGAGGTCAGCACCCAGGGCTTCTGTTGGGGTTCAGGCATGTGGACACCCTCTGCCTGCCTCGTATCAAAACTCTAGACTCCCGGAGGGAGAGCAGGCGTTCAGCAGAAGCCGTAGTGTTTATGCAAAGAGCTGGTGCCCAGTGAGGGTCTCTTGTCACGTGGTGGCGAGAACCCTGCCACCATCCTTGTTCCCAGGCCTCAGCCAGGGGCCCACCCTGTGACCAGGCCCAGGCACAGCCGTCCTAGGCCTGCGGTGCTAATTGCTTCTGTCTGTGGCCCCTCGGCGGGGATGTCAGATTTGGTGTGTGGCCGAGCTTTCTCTGGGCTATAGGCACTGTTTCCCCTTGCGTCTGACAAGCCATCTTGGTGGGCCACGGTAAGACCCGGGGTTAACGGGCTCCTGGTCCAGCTTTCCCGCGTAGATGGAGCACCAGTGGTGAGTGTTCTGGGCCAGTCTTGAGAGGGCGGCAGCCAGCTCCCCAACACCGCTCCGCGGGGTTCTCCTCTGGGAAGGAGCTTGCGTGGTTTTCTATGCCTTTTAACGCTTTGCCATCTGTTGTCCTTACTGTGATCTCCGCGCGTCCCAGATTCAGTGAGAGTCACTCCAGACCGGCCCTTGGGTCCTTTTCAGGGACTTCTCTAACTCAGGCGCTGCAGGATGTCCTGGGCTCTCCCGCCGGTGCCGCCCTCGTCCTGGAGGCGCCCTCCTCTTCCCAGAGCTGCCGCCCTGGCGCTGCGGGCTGTACGGGCCGCCCGCCCTTCGGGAGCCACGCTGAGGCCGTGTGACTCGGGGACCGGCGCTTGATCCTGTGCCTCCGATCAGAGTGTCAGTGCCCCAGGCTCTGTGCTGTGCGCAGTCCCGCTCCGGACTGGCCTCGGCCCTGGCGTCGGATGGCGTCACCGCGGCTGTTTCCTGCTCAGTCCCCAGCCCGCACATCTGTGGTCTGTGTCGCGGCTCTTGCTCTGCGGCCAGGACAGAGTTGCGAAGGCCGCGGGGCGAACGGTCCGGTCCGCGGCCCTGTCTGGAGGCCAGGCCGCCCTCGGCCCCAGGCTTTTCATGGTTTTCCCCCGGCTCTTGCTCGGTTCCATCCCCGTGTGAATGTCAGTAGCAAGTTCCTGAGCTCCAGACGGAATTTTCTGGGCTTTTTGTAGGGACCACGTTGAGCTTATGAATTCTCATGCACAGAGACGACGTCTTGCTGGCGTGGAGACGTTCGGACCCCGAGCGAGGGAGGCCGTCTCTGTGCACGTCTGCGTCCTTCTGGAGTGTTTCAGGGGTGCGCGTCCTCGTGGCGGAGTTTACGTGTTTCTGCTCAAGTTGATTTCTCTGCGTCGGCCTTCTTCGGTCGCTCATGTCCGCGTGCGCTCTCCCTCGTCTTCTCTGCTAGTTGGCGCGCACGCGTGTGTGTGAGCCTGTGGGTCTCTCCCGTGTCAGCCGTGCGCGTCCCCCGCTCGAGTTCGTGTTACCGCTGGTTCTCTGCGCCCCAGCGTCTAGGGCTTCGCGGCGTTTCCGTCACGTCAGCTCTTCTCCCTCTGTTCTGGGCCTCCGGTCGCCTCCTCTGTTGGAACCGTGGTTAAACCGTGCTGGACATGGTGGGCTCCGTTGCCTTGTTCTGACCTCTGGGGGCGCCCGCGGGGTGTGCCCGGCCGGGGGGTGATGTAGGATGGGGGGAAACGTGCACGAGCTTGGGAGGGGGTCCAGCCCTTCCTGGTTCCTCAAGGCTCTTTGTTAGGAATACATTCTAGAATTTTGTTGGAAAGGCTTCTTCAGACTCTGGAGAGAATGGTTTGGGTTTTTCCCCACTTAAGTTTACTGATACGTCGGATTATATGAATGTGTTTCTTAACAAGAACCAGACTTGCATTCCTGTTATACGTTCCACTTGGTCAAATTACTAGTTTTTTAATGTGGTATTGGTTGTCTGTTCACCTAATTTAGGATTTTTTTCCTTCTATGGTCACAAGTGATTGGTCTGTAACGTTTTTCATATTGTTTCTGTCAGGCTCAGATGTCAATATTATATATGCTTCATAAATATAACTTGGAAGTTTTCATTTATTTCGTATTTTTGGAGACAATTTATGCAGCCCTACAACAGTCTGGTCTCCAAGGTTTGATGGGATTCTCCCGTGAAACCATCTGGACCCGGTACCTTCTTACAGGACGGTTCCTTGATCACTTTCTATGTCCCTTTCATGGAAATGAGTCTCTTACAGCCAGCCGTCAGTTTTGCTAAACTGTATTTTTCTTAGAAATTATACACTTCAGTTAAGTTATAAAATTTAGTTTCGTGAAGGTGTGCACAGGGTCTTTTATTTGCTTTTAAAATACGCTCTGTGGCAGCAGTTACTTCATTGTATTTTTGTACTTTTCCCATTTCTTCTTGGATTAAATTAGCTAATCGTAGTTTGTGGACTCTTTCTCCCCCGAGAACCAGGGTTTTTACTTCTGACGTACTGTCACCTTCATTCTTCCTCCCTTCCTCTTGCTTTCTTAAGGGTTACTTTGTTCTTCTCTCTTTTTTTTTGAGTTGGAATACATTTGTTTTCATTTTAAATGTAAATGATAAAAGTCTTCAGAGATAGGAATTGAAATCCCAGTGTTCATTTTTCAGCAAGTCTCTGCTCGGAGTCTGTAATGCCCTTTTCACCCAACAGTTTAACATGAAATTTGTTTAATTTCCAGAAAGAAATTCTTTAAAATTCGTATTTTAAAATTCCTGGTTTTACTGCATTGTGATTAGGATGTTGTGTGTAATACTTCTGCTTTACGAAACTTCCCTTTCCTCTGTGACCTGAGAAAGGACCAGACATTGTGGATGTTCTATGTGTGTTCCAGAACTTTCTTGCTCTGCTTTTTAGATTGTAATGCTAGATACAGAGCCGTAAGGGCGCCCCTACCCACCTGTTGGGTCACGCATTCATATCTTAATGATTTGTTCACTCGACCTGTCTGTGGCCCACGGTGTGTGCGAGAGTCTGCACTTACAGGTGTGTTCGTGTTCCTCATGTCGTCGGTAGTTGTGTTTCGTGGGAATAGTTCACGTATCTAATGTGCGTTGGTGTTCTGACTATTACAGCTTTTCTGGAGTGAAATAGGTCGTTTTAAAGAATGGTTTCTGAGTAGAGTGTGTCCTGCTTAGGAAGCCTTGTCTGTCTGAAGGAGGTAATCGGTTTTCTCCTATATTTCTCTCAGTAATTTTTGAATTTGTGTTTTACATTTGGATCCGTGTAGCTTCGGTTATTTTCGTGTGTGGCAGGTGGTGTGGAGCATTAAGGTCTAATTTTAAAGTCTTAATTGGGTAGCACATTGGCCTAACATCATTTCATAATTGTCTCTTTTCTACTTTCTGAAAATTTCACCTTTATTTTAAACCAGTGTCATGTACGCATTACGTTCTGTGATCGTTGTCTGTTCTGTGCTAGGATTAGACTTGTAATTATTACATCTTTATCATATGTATTGATGTGTCTTGTTTTAAAATACATCCCTTGGCTAGCATACATTTTTTTCTTCTGTATAAACTTCAGAGTCAGATTGTTAGGTGTACAGCTGTTATTTTCCGAAAACGATTCTATCTGCACATTCCAGACCCCGTGCTCTTCTCTCCATGGCAGTGACCTTCCTCCACGGAGAGGTCTGGTCAGTGTTTCCTCTAGTTGAATCCAAGTGGGCTTCTGGGAGGAGGGGCACCATGACTTTGCAGACCAAGTCGTAAAAGGTGATACATCTTCTCCGGGGCCCTCTGGGGATGTGTGCTCTCAGAGCCCAGCCGCCATTCTGGGAGGAAGTCGAGTGCCCGCCTGGGAAGGCCGCCTGGGGCCGTGCAGCCCCAGTCCCAGCAGATCCTGGCCGAGAAGCTGCCGGCAGCGGACACACCACGGCCTTCTTGCTCCCAGTGCCGCAGCGGGCGCGGCAGGTGAGCTGTGTGCCGGGTCCTGTCTGGGCCGTAGGTCGGTGAGTGGAGTGAGCATTCCCCACCACTGCGTGTTGTAGCGGTTTGTCCCAGAGCCACGCAGAACAGGAGCAGCCGTTGAGAAGAGAAAGGGAAAGACGGGAGTTGTTTTGATTGGGATCGCCTTGAATAAGTTGGGGATTCATGTGGGGAGAATTTTAATAGTCACAGATCGTCCTATCGAGGAACGTGGTCTCTCCATTCTTTATGCCTTTTTGATGCCCTTAGTAATGTGCACTTTTTTCATAGAAGTCTTGTATTTTTAGTGCTAGGTATACTTTTTGTAGACACTATGGATGAGGGTTTTTCCCCCTTAAAGTTACACTTTCTAATGGGAAGCCTGTGTTTTGTTGTCATTTCACTTTAGTTTTGATCATTCTTAAGGAAAGTTCTGTGGGGCAAGCAGATAACACTGGGGATTTTAGAATTAAAAGTAAAACTGCATTAGGCTAGTAGTTGCTTTCAGGTTTCTAGGGCATGTCTGCAGCATCGCCTCCTTCCTTCAGCGGGGGCTGGGTGCACCTTTGTGTCCCTGCACTGGTCTTGTCACAGATCCGAAAGTACGGTGTTCTGTTTTTGCTTTGAACAGTTGCATTGTGGAGATCAGAGGTAGGAACGTGGGCCTCTTAGTTACCCCTGCCAGGGCTCTGGTTAGAGTGGTGAGACGTCCCAGCGTCTGTGAGTCTGAGCGTCTGAGGCGGCCTCGACTTTTACGAACTGTTTTGCTGGATATAGAATTCTGGACTGGCAGTTCGTTCTTTCTCTCCAGCAGGTAAAAGATGCTCCTCCAACTGTCTTGGTTTACATCCTGACCCAGGAGGAGCCTTGTTCTTGTCTTTGTTACTTTGTATTTAAAGTGTCCTCCCCCTGTCCCCCTTCAGGGATTAATGATGTTTTCCCTTGTCACTGGCTTTGAACCGTCTGTGATACGCCTTGCTGTACTTCCCTTCCTGTTTCTTGTGCCTCCCGTGTTTCAGGCTTTGTGGGTTTGTAGTTCTGGTTTAGATTTGAAACATTTTTGGTCCTTCTTTCTTCGGATACTTGTTGTGTTCCTCTTCCCTTCCTCCCCTCTCCTCTGGGGCGTCACTTACTCACATCTTAGGCTCTGGAAGTCCCACAGAAGCTCAGTGACACTGTGTTGCTGGCTTCTCAGTCTTCCTCTGTTTCATTTGGGTGATTTCTGCTTCTGTGTCTTCAGGTTACCTAATCGTTTCTTCTGCGGTGTCTAATCTGCTCTTAATCCCTCCCACTCAGTGTATTTGGCATTTTAGACATTGTGGTTTTCATTTCCAGAAGAATCATAAGGGTTTTTACCTTTTAAAAATATCTTCCATGTCTCTGCTTCATGTCAGTTTTTCCTCTGATGGAATCATCTTGAACCCTTGAAATGTGGTCACAGTGAGTATTTTATGGTTTTGTCTACTAATGCTACTATCCCTGTCATTACTGTGTCTCGTCTGTTGATAGAATTTTCTACTCATCATGGATCATATGTTCTTTGCCTGCCTGGCAGTTTTTATGGGATGCCAAGCACCATGAGTTTTTCGTTCGGTGCTTATATTTTTGTGATCCTTGAAAATTTGCGCTTTGTGTCATTAAATTACTTAAGTCTGATCATTTTGGGTATCACTTTTATGATCTGTGGGTCTGAAACTGTGGTCAATCCAAGACTAATTATTCCTTCCTTCCTGGGTTCTCCACCCAGTGCCCTGTGGCTTTGGAGGTTTCCAGCCTCTCCCGATCCCAGCCTGTGTGGGTGTTGAGTCCTGTCTGGGTGGGTCTCTGCCTGGCTTTGGGTCTTTTACTTGTGGGCCGGTCAGCCCCCTCCTGAGCACCCCAGGGGACCCTCCGAGCTCTGACCTCCAGTGAAGTCAACTGTTCTTGGCTCTCAGGGCCCTGTGCTCTGTCTGCTCAGTGCAGGGGACCTGCCAGGCGTGACCTCAGTGCCCCTTGCGGCACCGTGGGCTGGGAGCTCCACGCAGTTGCCGGCCACTGGCAGGGCTCTCCTCACCTGCTTCTGTGTTTCGGGAGCTTCAGGTGGTCAGGTCAGTCCGCCTCCTGCCTCAGCCATCGCCACACAGGGGGCGGTTGCCCTGTTTGTTGGTTCGTGTCGGTAGACACCCACTGACTTCTGGTTTGGCGAGTGTAAGCCTTTCCTATCAGCATTGATTTTAATGCTCATATTGTCCCCATTTGGCTTCTGTGCCCCTTTGACGTGTCCTCCTTTTCTGGGCTCTCCCCGACACGAGACGGGCCAGGTCAGCCTGTCCTTGCTCTGCCTGAGCCCTGGGAGCGCAGGTTTGTTTTAGTGCGGGATCGTATGGAGAACCAAGCCCCAGAGTAGACGGGCTCTTGGTTCCGGCCCGCGCAGCAGCGCAGCTGGGGAGTCCGTGGACGTGTGCATGTGCTGTCCGCCCACGCACATTTACGTTTATTTCCGCTCTAGGTGTCTGTGCGAATGCACACACGTCACACAGTCCGATTCTAGTCCTTGCACCACAGGGAGACTCTCGTGTCCTCCTGGTCCGCCTTTGACTTCTTCTCCATGGAGAAGAGGCGCTCACTGTGCTCCGTAGGTCTGCTGTCAGGGACCCTTCTGTCACTGCTGTCGCGCTGCCCCACCCCCAGCTCGGTGCCCCCTCCCCGCCTTGGGGCTCCACATTGGATCACTTCCCCCCTCACCTCGGCGGATCCACAACACCCCAGTGAAGGTCACCCCGACAGGGAGGCCCTGTTTGCCCCCTCGGCCTCTGACACCTCACGCCAGCCCCCAGTCCGCCATCCTCTCACTGGGCGGTTCCACACCTTGGGTCCTGATGCCCTTCTGGCCCTGGGCGGCTCTGGTGCCCAGGCAGGGCCGCTCCCCGCCTTGGTGCCCTCCTCATCGCTGCCGGTGGGCACCTTCTGACCTCCCCTGCCGGTGGCTTTGTTTCCTGAGACGCGTGCCCTCAGCCCCACCGGCTCAGCTTGGGCTCTTCTCAAGAGTCACTGGGTCTCTGGTAATGTCCATGGTTTTGTCACTGTCGCGTGAGGGCCTCCGTGACATGCGAACTGGGGGGACTCTGCCTTGCTGTTGCTCTGCCAGGTCTCTGCCGCAACCAGAGCGTTCCCAAGAGGGGGGCTGGTGTCTGCACGGGGTGGCAGCCCCTCCCTGGCTTGGAGGGCACCAGCCCTGGGGCCGGCCTTCTGGGGCTTCTCTGCTCCTTCGGGGCTCCCTGACCCTGGGCCCTGTGGTGTGATTTTAAAGACCCCGCTGGGGTCTGTGGCCTCTGGTTTCACCCTGTAGGCCTGATGCACGTGGGCCCCAGAGCTCCACAGGGCGGTGGTATGGAGAGGTAGAGGCAGCCCATACAGAGGGGGCAGCTCACAGGAAATCCGTCTTCACAAGGTGGTTTCCCCTTGTTTTTTCAGCAGAAGATCTTTCCAGGTTTTATTTTTATTATATATATGTGTGTATGTGTGTATATATATATGTGTGTGTATACACACACACACACACATACACATATATACACACACACATACGTGTATATATATATATTTTAAATTTAAACTGAGGATATAGCAGTTTTAAAAATCAGACTAAAAATTAAAAGTACTCATTTACCAGTTAAACCACAGGAGGGACGGGGCATGGAATTGGAGATTCTCCTTCATGGATTGATCCCATTAGCATGTTCAGGACTAAAAAATCCAGAGAAAACATGGGCAGGTTAACAAGGAATCTATTAAAATAAAGGTGGGGGGGATACATATTTAAACAGTAGCTATGAATGGTAGTTTGCAAAGGCTTCTAAATGCCTGATTTGGGTATGAATTAAGTGTCTTGGCTTTAGATTTTCCCTCCAGATCTGCTAAGGAGATTATCCTGGAGCACAAGGGCAGTTGTCCACGTGGCCAAGAACAGGGAGATGCTGTCTTCCACTTCTCTCTGGGGGGTCGGAGGCAGGCTCCTGGGCTTTCGTGCAGGCTGCCGTGTGGGGCGCTGAGTCCGAAGTGGCATTGACTTTTGAGGACCAGGATGGTTCCCCCTTCAGCCCTGGTGGATTACAGCAGCTCCCCAGAAGCCCTAGCTTGTCCTCTTGCCTTGCCCCTGTTGTGGCCTGCGAGTGGCCCTCGCATTGGAGTGGTTCTGGGGGGCCGCGGAGGACACTGCCCAGGGGTAGCCTGGGCTTCCTGCAGAGGCGCGGCCTTGCCCCGTCGCCCCATGCCGCGCCCGGCCGCAGTTAACGTTTCTTGGGCGCGAGGCCTCTGGCCTAGCAGACCTGGGTTTTCCAGTCCCAGCTTCACCCCGCAGACTGTGCTGCTGCGGCCGGTTTACCGAGCTCACTCTCGGTCTCCTCCTCTGGGCCATGGGAGCTGTCTTGCCTCGGTGCTGCCGGGCCTGCCCAGAGCGCCCCCAGCGCCCCACGCCAAAGTGCTGTGGCCGATGTATTCTCTGTTAGACACCTTGCGCTGTTAGGCAGAAGAGCATTCATTAACTTTCCTTCACGGTGACTTACTTATTTTTAGGATACTGAAGTGTATAAAGCTACAGTCAAAGACGACCTTACCAAGTGGCAGAATATTCTGAAAGCTCATAGCTCCGTGGACTGGCTCATAGTGGTCGTTGAAAATGATGCCAAGAAAAAAAACAAAACCAACATCCTTCCCCGAACTTCCATTGTGGACAAAATAAGGAATGATTTTTGTAATAAACAGAGTGACAGGTAAGTGTATCTTTAACTTTACCCCACTGGCTGCTCCCTGGGCGCTGGGCCTTTCTCCCTCTGCGTGGGAGCTCGGCCTCCGTGAGCGGTGGTGGCAGGCCTGACGCTTCAGCTCGGGGGGTGCAGGGTGCTGGGGAGAGGCTGGGTGCCCTGCTCTGGCGGGTGACGTGCTGTCCATCCTAACCGCCCCCCAAGCCCCGTGCGCTGCCTGGGTGACCGCGGTGGGAGAGACCGCACGGCGGGTCCCCCCTTGAGGAGCCGGCGTGCACGTCCGTGTAGCTGGGGCTTTGGGAAGTCCCGCGGCCCTCGTCTGCGGCAGGGCTCCCCACACGCCTTTAGTGAGGGGGCCCCATGTTGTCCTCGGTCACCTTAACACCTCTTACGAGTTCCTCAGAACCAGAATTCTGAAGTGCTGATTTCATCTTGCGGGAACCCCGAAACTTGGGTGGCTGCATTACTGCACACCTTCCTTTCCCCTTGCTTCTCTGTGGGGCCCTGTTCTGTCTTCCGGGGAGCTCACTGCCGTGTCAGCAGTTCTGGGCCTCGCCGTGCACACGGCAGTCTTCCCGGTGCCTGGGGCTTTAGTCTGTAGGTCCTAGGCCAGTGCCTTCACCCCCCCGGGGCCTGGGGTGCAGCGCTCAGCCTGGTCCCCGCTCTGGTCCAGTGTGGCCTCCCGGAGAGACGAGGCATGGTTTTCACCCCCGCTCCCCACACCTGTGGCACCCTGGTGGCCGGTGCTGAGTGTGACCAGAGACGGGAGCAGGGGGCGAGGCTACGAGGCAAAGGGCACCTTGGAGCTCGTGGGAAGGGTGTGGCCAGAGCCCTGGGTGTGCGGCCAGGAGAGCCCCCAACGCCGTGATCGCATCCTGTGTTGTCAGGCCACCCAGTAAGCTGACAGTTCTTCCGCTGAAGGAGCCTTCCTGCGCTTTCTTTCCACGTTCCACACAGTTCTGGATCCAGAGTCATGTTCGAACTTGCTTTCTTTATATAAAGCATAATGTGAGCCTGCCTAAAGCATAATAAATATGAGATTGTTGAGTTTCCGGTTTATCTGTGAGGAATTTCATGCCATCTGGACTTGGGGGGACTTTTTCCCAAGGCCTCTTATTCATAAATGAGTTATCGCCAAGGAATCAGTTTACATTTCAGCAAGAGGCCCCGTGACCAAGTGTCCTTCCCTGTGTGGTTCGGGTACGCCGGCACACATGTTCTGGAAGGAGGAGGAGCAGGCTGCGGGGGCGGAGGTGGGCAGCGTGGGGCCGCGGGCGGCGGGGAACGCTGACTGACGGCCAGACCAACCAGCCTCTCCGTCTCATTTCTTTGGGATTTGACTAAGTACGTAAATTGGTACTAATGGGGCATATTCGTCTAAACCTGTGACATGTTCAGATTAGAGGATTTTTTTCAAAGTACCCTTTGATTTTTTTTTTTTTAAGTCTGCGTTACCATTTTATCTGATTGCTTAAGGTGTGCTCCTGCTGAGCCACTGAAATCTAGCTTGTTTTGAATGACTCTTCCTTTATATGTGGAACCTAACTTACCAAGTTTTTAACATTTCATCTCCGTCTATAAATGTGCCTTCCAGCATTTGGATTTTCATTAATTTGCAAGCTACCTTTAACATATCTGTACTTTATTTTTTAAAATAAAGAGCTGGGTCAGATTTTCATACGTACGAATTTGATAACTCTGTACTGACAGCTGTTTGATTAGCCAGTGTGATTTCCGGCCTTTGGAAACATTGGCGTACTTGGCCCTGCGGCAGCCTGCTGTTTTCTTTATCGTTTGTGGTTAGAAGCACTGCGTGTTCATGGTAGGAGTATTAGAAGGCAGTAAGCCAAGTTAAACTAGATCTTAACTCTTCATATTTGGTACTTATTTTTCAAACCTTTTCTTTTTACGCACACACAGGTGCACGGAGCATGTGTGCCCACAACGTACTGTGTGGCATGTTTTGTACTTGCTTTGCACCTAATACATTGTAAAAATGTTCCCACGACCAGTGGATGTGTTTCTCCGCCATTACCATCAATGAGTGTGTGACAGTCCCTAGTGGTGACACCCTAGCTGTTTATGCCATCCTCTGCTGGAAGACATGTCACCGCTGAGGATGAATGGCGTCGTAAGCATCTTTCGAACTTGGATGTTGTGTACATCCTTCGTTCTTCTCTTAGCTCCATCCCTAAAAGGAAGATTGCTTGGCTGAAGGTTTTGTGCACTTTTCAGGCTTTTGGTGAGTGTTGCTGTCCATGTTGTACCTGACCCGTGAGCTGCCGGTGTGAGCGGTGGTCCCCTGACTGGTGGGGACTGGACCCCTGGGAGCGGCTGCCCTGGGTTTCAGGCCACCAGTGCACTCTGGGGGGGGCCCTTCTCGACACTGGGCGCCCCCTGGTCTGAGCAGCTCTTTTGGGCTCTCCTTTCCAAGTGACCGTCCAAACTTAATGAGAATTTTTGAAGCATAGTTCTTTTTTGTTATAGAAAGGTCTAGAAACAGTGAGAGTTGAAGGGCACAATAAGGGCTGGAGAACTTAATCTGTGGTAAGCAGCAGTTCACGGGACACAGAGACTGTCTCTGGTTGGGGTTCTTGGCCATTTCCTCCCCCTTCCACCGTCTGGTTTCAGGGGAGAATTCTGGGATAAATGCCGATGGTTCACAGCCTTGAGAAGGGCTTAAGGATACAAGGCTGACCTGACAGACTCCAGCAGACCCTGTAGTGAGGAAACGCATGTTGGTCGTCTGGGGCTGTAGCAGTGAGCTGGTGGGACCCCTCTGTTTTCAGGGGAAGAACCAGACCGTGGGGTGGGATGTCCGGAATTCCAGCCAGTTACCGATTTTTAGATCATCTTCTTGGTACTGATTATTCCTGGTGGATCGTCCAGACTCTAGTGATGTCACATTTTTTTCTGCTGATTTGTAACTCTGGAGACTGAGCCCTTCCCCCAAAGGGCCTGATGCGCCACCGAGACTTAGAATCTGCCCATTTGCTCCTTGCTAGTGATTAAGGCGACGCACTCACTGAGGAAAGATACGGAAGCTTATAGCACCAGTATTTTAAAATTACTTATGAGTCCATGTTTAATCACTTTCTCTGTAAATTCTTACTATCAAGGATCAAGAGATCTAGCTTTTCCAGTGTGTTAGATGGACACGTTGTTTCTTCCAAATCTCCTGGAAACTTGTAATTTTATGCCTTTGATGTTTCCACACCATGGATGGTCTTTTATTTTTCCTTTTTCCCCCTTTTTAAGCAGCCTCTGTGCCCAGCCTGGGGCTCAAACTCACCACCCCGAGCTCGAGTTGCATGCTCTGCTGACGGAGCCGGCCAGCCGCCCTCTTTTTGTAGTGAAACTGTATCATAGCCGCATGTTATAGTCTCTAAGTTTCACTTATGAATTCTTTGTGGGATCTGCCCGTGTGCTCAGGGTCTCGGGTCTGGGGAGAGCGGGACCCACAGAGAGGACGGGTCTGCAGCATGACGCTTGCTGGTGGGGGCCGAGCAGCGGGGCCAGGTTCCAGGAGGACGTGTGTCAGCCGAGCCGGGTTTGGAGGGATGAGTAGGAACGGGCTAGACGAAGAGAGGAGAACCCGGGAAGTTGGGTGGGCTCGGCCAGGAATAGCAGGAGCAGAGCTGACAGCGAGGCCGGGTCTGTGCCTTGCTGACCCTTCTGGGCCGCACCCGTAACTGAGCTCTGTCCTGTCAGCTTCCGGGAGCCAGAGTGGTGTTTGAGGAGGGCAGCCCATGTGCGGTTTGGGGACGTGGTCACCTTGATCTTCCGGGAGCCCTGGAGGCCGGGTGTGAGACCGACTCGTCCTCCATCCCTTCCGGCCGCCCGTCCTTCTGCAGTGGTGACGGCGCGTGGGGCATTAAGCCAGCTTCTGATGAAGCCTCTTCCCAGTCTGGTTTCTCACCGCCCGCCTGATGTTAGTCACCAGCCGGGGAGGAAGGAAGTGGGGGAGGATGACAGTTGGCACCGCAGGGAAATAGTGGCAGCTGGACCACGTGCTGTGCTTGGACAGTATTTTCCAGACAGTCCGTTTGTGTCTCCGCAGGTGTGTCGTGCTCTCCGACCCCCTGAAGGACTCTTCTCGAACTCAGGAATCCTGGAATGCCTTCCTGACCAAACTCAGGACTTCGCTTCTTATGTCTTTTACCAAAAACCTCGGCAAGTTTGAGGACGACATGAGGACCTTGAGGGAGAAGAGGACCGAGCCAGGCTGGAGCTTCTGCGACTATTTCATGGTGCAGGTGTGTGGCGGCGGGTAGAACGGGACCGTGTCCTGTTCCTGCTCCTGTCCTGGTCGGTGAGGCGGGTGTTCGGTGGTAATTCTTACTGGCGTAGTTTTTAAAACCCAAGGGACAGGACACAGCCACTAACCGACGTTTCCGTCTGCAGGCTCTCGAGCGGGTGGGAGGTGGTCCCCCCGGTGCCCCTCGCTGCCGTCAGCTCTCCTGCGGCCTCCGAGCTCGGCATCTGGCCTCCTGTGAGAGGGCCGTGGCCTCGGAGTAGTGTGGGTTTTGCTGACTTGTTGGGCCTTCCAGGGTCTCTACCGTGGAGGTGGCTGAGGCCGAGGAGGCTGGCAGTGGTGACAGTCCTGCCCCCGGCATGACCCTGGCAGTAGGCCGTGACTTCCCAGCAGCATTTATCACCTTGTCGTTTGGTTTCATAGTCCCAGGTTCCAATAAAGGACAGTCATAAGCTACTTTCTGGGGGACCTTGCTGACACTGCAAAGGGTGACAGGAACGTTGCCCTTAGGTTTCCTGGTTCTTGTTTGCCATATTTTGACAGAAGAAAAACCCTGATTTTCGTATTTAAATTCCACCTGTGTATAAATTACTGAAGAAATAATGCACTTTGAACAAATAAAAGACCCATTTTGATTAGAAATCCTGGTGCTTAACTCTGACTCTGTTGCTCATGTCTTAGTGGTATCTGGGCGACACATGCACATAAGGGAGTCGCACCCGTCGGCCACTCACGGTGGGATTGACCCGTTACCGACCTTTCGGACGGCCCCGTCCCTTGACCTTTCAGGCTCATTCCGCTTGGTTCCTAAGAGCTACAGACAAGGACGGGGGAGTCCAAGTGAACGCAGCGGTGTGGGGTGGGAATCTGAGAAATGGAGATGCATGCATGTGAGGGTTACATGTGCGTGTGTTTCCTCGCTCTGTCCTCCGACGGGCCAGGAAAGAATGACTTCGCAGTCACGTAAGCACACGTAGTGCCAAGATCTTGGTTTCTAAACTCCATTCTTTCTTTTTTTTTTTTCCTTCCTATTTGAGAGAGACCACACGAGCAGGGTGGGGGATGGAGGCAGAGGGAGAGAGAGAGAGAGAGACAGACCCACCGCTGAGCAGGGAGCCTGATGCGGGGCTCCATCCCAGGACCCTGGGGTCATGACCTGAGCTGAAGGCAGACACTTAACCTCCCGAGCCCTCCAGGCACCTCTAGACCCCATCCTTAATAATGAGTGCCAGGGATCTTTCTAGAAGTGGTTGATTTTAGGGCTGGGGCGGGGAAAATACAAGATGGACCAGGAATAAAACTTCTGGAAAATTAAGGAAGATGGGAAGATGGAAAATAGAGGTCCATCAGAAGGATGTTGGCACCACCTAAAGGAGGCTCCTAATGGCCAAGCTGGAACAGTTTGTTTAACAAAATAAGCACAGAGCTGGATTTTAGCCCGTGGAGCACAGTTCACATCTGCGAGCCCTCGTACTCGACATGGCTGGTTAGATCAGGAGACGGAGAAGGTTCCCCTCTTGCACACAGACGCACGCTAGTTAGCAAGGGCCGTGCCAGCAACCAAGGGTGCCTGCTCCTGTCCCTGCTGCTCGGGGCCGTGGACACGGTTCCAGGGCTCACAGTGGCCTTTTCGTACCTCCCTTCGGCCTCCCCTTTGGGCATTTGTCGCTGCTAACACCGTGGGGTCACGGAATTGAGGTTTCCTGAGTGGAATGAGTGAAGAGTTACTTTCAGTGCTGCGTGCTTTTCCTCTGTTATCATCTTTAAGAGCAGCACATCGTTTCAGAAAGTTGATTGACATTTTTGGTTTCTAAAAAACTTCTGTTTGGGGGACCAGGAAGAACTTGCCTTCGTATTCGAGATGCTGCAGCAGTTCGAGGACGCCCTGGTACAGTACGACGAGCTGGACGCCCTGTTCTCTCAGTACGTCGTCAACTTCGGCGCGGGGGGTGAGTAGCTGCTGGACGCAGGTCCTCTTCCAGAAGCAAATCCGCTCTTACGTGGTCTGGAAGCTGCCGTGATTTATTTGGCTAAGGATTACATCACTTTCAGTATTTTGTGCAAGGGCTACAGGACATATCCTCAAATAGGAAACGAGGTGAGAACTCAGAACCAGTCGCTTTCACCATTAGAGGCGTTTTAAGCAGGAAGAGCATTTGCGAAGAAGGTGTTGTTCAGGTTCAAAGAATCTTTTCTACTACATGCAGCTGGCTAGTTACACGTCCGCCTCTGGGCCTCCTTGCTAGTAAGAGTCGGAGTCTTGTGCCTCCGTTGACGGGCTGTCTTTGGAACACGCGAGGCTCGCGGCAGAGTTCTAAACGGCACCGTTGTCGTGGGCGTTCATCTTCCTTTTAGAGCTTCACACTCTCAGACGTACAGACGTAGCACAGGGAAGCCCTGCGCAGAGAAAGAATTCACCGTAATCGTTCGCAGGGTGTTTTGGGTGCTGCCTGATTTGATGGACGTGGCGTCCTCTCCTGTAGACGTCTGTCCGTACCGACAGCCCATCGTGGCGTCGTTCCAGCTTAACGGGTCCGGGCTCAGGTGCTTTCAGTCGCAGCTGCATCGTGCTTCCCGGTGCGGATTCCTCAGGGTTCATCCGGCCATCCCTTGCTGCTGGACGTTCGGGGGTTTCCATTCTGACCGCCACCACAGTGTGGAAAGAGACGTCTTTGTGGGGCGATCTTTCTGCGAGGGCCCTGCTACGGCCTGTGAAGAAAGGAGTGATTTCAGGGAACCGTAGTGTCTGCTAGAAGACCCGTAGGAGGGTGAGGTGCGGGGACAGTCAGCTCGGGCTCCGTCTTTGTTTTAGAAATGATAGAAATGAGGACGAACGGCTCCGATTGGTTTTCTCTCCAGACCAGTTTCTAGGAAGTTCAGATTTGCATCTCTTACTTTGTGAAGGCACGAATGTAGACATAACCAGGGCAAAGTATTTACTCATTAAACTTGAAAAATGTGAGAAGGGGTGAGATTATATTTTGCATCTCCGTACTGTACATGTTTAGATGTCTTATATGTTTCTTACATCATATTTTGCATAATTTCTTTGTTCTCTCCCTTTTAACATCTGGGACAGATTAGAATCCAAAGGTAAGCTGGACCGACGTTTGGCAGCTGGATGCTAAGATGGTCTGTTTTTGTGTGTTCCTTTAACAGATGTTTAGTGAGAGTCCCGTATGACCAGGTGCTGTTCGGAATGTAGTAGGTAACAGAACCTTGTGTGAAGGGGACACAGGTGTAGAGAAAACACATCCGGTAGTTGTGATGAGCGTAGGGCTCAGAAGGCGTTGCGGGTGCAGGGCAGAGTCTGGTGGTAGGTGCCGGGCGATCTTAGCGTGGTCTGGGAGGCTCTCCGAGAAGGTGGCATTGACACAGACGCCTGAGTGAAATGGGAGAGGGAGCCAGGAGAATGCTGGGCAGAGGGCCCGACGGAGGGGCCTGTTGGCAGAGGTGTTGTGAGGGCTGGGGTGGGCACCCCCGACTGTGGCCTTGAGCGGCTCTGAGTAGACGTCCCAGTCAGTAAGCTGTTAGCAGCGGAGGTGTTCAGTAACACCACTGTGCCAATATCGAGTGGCTTCCTGGGGGCAGTGCAGCGCGGGGCGGTGTGACGGCTGTCTTTTGGAGCCAGAGAAATAGACTAAATTTTTGCTCTATGGCTTGAATGACTAGTTATCGTGGGCTCTTATGCTTACTTTAAGGCCGTGTTTGAGTCTGGGGCTGTAAGTTCGAACAGGGGTGCCTCGCTGGGGATTTTTGATGAGCAGGAATGTTCCCCTTCTGCTCCCGCTACTGCTTCTTCCTGTGCCTGCTGTCCTTTTCTCCAGGAGAGGGTTCAGGTCGCTGCAGGGCTGAGACAGAGATAGGTGTGAGGCTTCCGTAGGGAGGAAAAGGCTAGGGGCCAGATAGACCAGCACGCGCCCGGGAACGGACTGCGCCCGGGCACCCAGGCAGAAGCAGCTGGCACAGTGCGCTCCAGCCCAGGCCTGGCACCTTCTGCCGGAGCCCACTGAGCACGGAGCCCGAGGCCTCCCTGCCCTCCTAGCCCGGCAGTCTGCAGCTGCCCACCTGGTCACGACCCGCTGGGCATGGTACGGCGCCGCGCCTTGCGTCCCAGGTCACGTGGCTTTGCGCCCATCACCAGTTGCCGCGAGCTGGGTGGGAGTGCCCGTGGGAACCGGCCCGCAGGAGCCCTCACAGCCCCGAGCGGGAATGGCGGGAAGGTGAGGTCATCTGTAGTCCGTGCGTTTCATGCCCTGTGCTTGTCTAGACGGCGCCAACTGGCTGACTTTCTTCTGCGAGCCGGTGAGGAGCTGGAACGGGCTGATCCTCCGGAAGCCCATCGACATGGAGAAGCGCGCGCTGATCCAGAGGCAGGAGGCCACGCTGCTGGACCTGCGCAGCTACCTGTTCTCTCGCCAGTGCACCCTGCTGCTCTTCCTGCAGAGGCCGTGGGAGGTGGCCCAGCGCGCCCTGGAGCTGCTGCACAGCTGCGTGCAGGAGCTCAAGCTCTTGGAGGTGAGTCTCCCCCGCTGGCCCGCCTCTCCCCTGTTCAGAGGCAGACTCGGGCCTCGGGCCGGGCGCGGAGCTGCTCGCGCCGCAGGAAGGGGCTCTTCTCTGAGTCCCGTGGGTCGCAGAGTTACTCTCTCCGCTGATTGATCACGCGAGTGTCATTTCTGCTCTCAGCGTCGGGGAGTCCACACTGGCCCAGGGCTGGACTCTTAGGTCAGGTTCTTCGCGGAAGTTTTGGGGAGAACTTGGGCTTATCCTCCAGGAAGACGCTCCCCTGCCGCACATGCAGCCTGAGGCCCTGGAGGCGGACCTTCACCTGCTTTTGGAGCTGCCTTTTGGCTTTGCATGTGGACACATGGGTAACAGCTGGGCACGTGGGCATTACTACCATGGAGGTTTGGGAGGGTTCCCGATGGGCGCGTGTATGAATGAAACCCGTGAGTGAGGCCAGACTCTGTGACAGTGGCGGAGCGGGGTCCTTAGGGATCGGTCCCTGCCGGGGCTCCTGCGCTCACGGAGTCACATGATCTAACGAAGTACGGGAACGTCCATGATGGTCTGCTTTGGGCAGGGTGGGGGTCTCCCATTAATTGTTCGATGACCTCTCTGCCAGGGGTCTCGGGGTTCACAGACACCCCCACCTCACCCTACCCCATTCCCAGGTTCGGAGCGAGGGGAGCGGTCTGAGTCCATTTTTCCAAAGAGGGTGGCAAGCCTGGAAGCGGTGCGGTGACTCACCCAGCCACGTGACCGGTCCCAGGGTCGGGCTGCACCCTGGACGGGCTCACCTTCTCTCTGCCGTGCCGCTGCCGGCGCGCCCGAGGGGTGCGGGTTAGAAGGTCCGAGCACAGCCGTATTGTGTTTGCCGAACCCGGGTGGAGCCGTCTTCCCTGACTGGGTAACCTCCGTGCTGTGTGCCCTAGAGTGCTGAGGGACAGGCTCAGCGCTGAGTTCGGTAGAAATGTCGTTTTACCCAAACGAAGAGAAATTACTTCAGTTAATTTCCAAAGGAGAAATGCCTAGCCTAGCTGAGCTGCAAACTTACGAGTGTAGGAATTTGTGTCCAACTATTTGTCTGGCCAGGATACCTAAAGAAGCAAATGAGGGAAGGATTCTGCACCTCGGAAGGGTGCTCTGTGGCTCTGTCATAGACCTGGACAGTCTGCTTCGGTCACTCCCATCCAGCCGTGCAGAGCCAGGGCCGCAAGGGCAGGGCTGCCCGTGTCCATGGGCCTAGACATTTGCCTGGCATTTTGTCATCTTAGTGTGTGGGGCAGAAGTAGGGTGTGGGGGAGGTCCCAGGCGGGTCACCGGCAGCACCTTCAGACTAGGGTGGCCCCGGGTGGGTCCATTCGGAGGCACTGTCCTGCAGCCCGGGGCTTGGGTGGTGGCGCAGGGCCTGCCCCTTAGTGCTGGGCCCCCACCAGTCACAACCTGTTAGACTCAGAGTTAGACTTCATCTGGAATTCTTTCTCTTGCCCCAGGAAATTGGTCCCAGTGCAGCTGCCAGCTCGGGACAGGAGAGGAAGCCTTGCCCGGGTGACTGGTGTCGCCGCCTGGGACCCCTGACCCCGCAGGGAACCAGCTGGGCCCCTGCCACCCCCTCCTGCCACTCTGCCAAGCGTTCTGGAAGCTGGGGGGAGGGGCCTAGGGCGGCTGTGGTTGCGTTTCCTACAGCTCCCGGGACCTGCGAGGCCTCTGGGGACCTAGGGGAGGAGCGGGGAGGCCTTCTCTGATGCCTGCTCACAGGCGTCCTTGTCCTCATGGGGGTCTCTTGTCACTCTGGCACGACCAGACGGGGCAGGCGGGCTGCCTGGGGTCACGCGTGGTGTTCCACTCATTCGTGGCCGAGCAGCACACACGGAGGGCTCTCCTGCCTGCCTTGGCTTATCTCCTGAGCTGCCTGCCGCCTCTGGCCACAGAGGAGTGTGTGGACACGGGTCGTTGCTGCCCCCTCGGCTGGCCGGGGAAGCACGCCCGGAGCAGGTGGAGGGGCTCTTCCCGGGAAAGCCCCAGGTCGGCGTGTCGCCTGACGCGGCCCCATGTCCAGGCTGTCGGCCTCCGTGCAGACGCTCCCCGGGGCCTTGCCTGCGCTTCGCATTGTGGGGTGAACTTCACGCCCGGGGCAGTAGTCTCTCCCCGGGTGCTTTTCCGAGGGCAGTGGTCACGGTCCCCTGGACCGTTTCCTCCCACGGAGTCACGTGGTGGTACCGTGCACCTTTCCGGTTTGCTGTGTCCGCCCGAGATGTGTGGAGCAGAGCGGCGTTCAGGTGAGGACACACTTACCCGGTGTTTGCTCTCTCTGGCTCCATCCTGACGACCAGCTTCTTGTTCCCTGGTCTCCTCGTGCTACCCGCGGCGGGGGGGGGGTGCCCTGTGAGTGTGCCGTCCTCGGCGTCCCTGCCACGTGAGTGCCGTGGACAGCAGCTGGGCCCCGGGCATGCGCCGGGCCTGGTGAGCTTCCCGGGGCACGAGCCGCCGACCTGCTCTGTGACCCGACTCCGCCCGTCCCACGGCTGAGCCTGCACAGTCCTCGCCGAACGCTCACTCTCGCATGGGGTCGGCACCAGCGTCAGTGCTGTCCCCTCGCGGCCCTTTGCTGGGAGCTGCTTCCTGGCCCCTCTGCTGTCCCAGCAGTGGGACTCATCTGGTCGTCAGGTGTCCTTGTCGGGACAGGTTTTAGGAAGACAGTCTAGCACGGAGGGTGGGCTCTGGGGACAGACGGTCTGCGCTGAGACCCCTCCCTCCCCCGCCCCCCCGCCAGGGCCCGTGACTCGTTCACTTGCCCCTTCGAGCCCCCCTTTCCATCCGTGAGATGGAGGCAGACCGTGGCTGCCGTGTGGGTGCGGAGCGTGTCCGGGGAGCCGATGCGCACGCTGCTTCCTGCACGTCACCCCTCCTGCCAGTCAGGTCCCCGCGTGGCCTTCCCTGTTGACGTCTTCTCGGCTCTTTCCGAGGACAGGGAGTCTGTGCGCTCGCCTGTGTCAGCGTTGTCGTCAGACCGCAGAGGTGGCGTGGGACGTCGGGCGCAAAACCCTTCTCTCCACTCTCATCTCAGGTTCCTCTGGGGACGGCTTCGGGGGGGGGGGCGCTGTTTGATCTTCAGGGGGCAGTTACCGGGAAAAGTGTATTCTTAGAGTTCCTTTTAATTCAGAATACCCCAGACTATTTACATTTTTTACACATTTAGCTTTATTCGAAAAAACGGACGCATTTTGTGGTGACGGGGCAGCTTTTCGGTGGCTGTTTTTCACAGTTATATCGGAGGTGTGGCGCTGTGGCTTCTGACGCAGGCCTGAGGGGGCTTGGCGTGGTGCCATCACAGGCGGGGGACAGCTGTGTGGACGGGGGGCTGGGGGCAGCTCGCAGCAGGGCCGGGTGTACTTCTCATTGGGTTCAGCTTCCTCGGTTGACCCTTCAAGCCCAAAGCCTTTCGTGCACTTCTAAATGTGACGTTGCTTTAGCAGAAGAGGCTGGGTACGCTTGCTCTTGTGGCTTGTAAAACGCGCTGGTAGCCTGGTTGACTTGTTCATTGGTTTCAAGTCTCTTCTTTGAGAGGGGGCCACGTGGTGGTGGGGGCCACGGGAGCATGCGCCACCTCTGTAGTGGGACCCGGAGTCCCGGCCAGGTGTGCCAGGGAAGAGCCTCGGGCCAGCTGCCCCGATTCTGGAAACTGTACCTGCCACGTGCCGCTGTTAGGGATCAGGACTGACACCCACGGAGCGTCGCAGCTGTGTGAGCTCACGTAAGCTTAGAGTATTTCTTTTTTCTACAACTTTAAAAAAGAAAAAAAAGCCCTCCCTTTCCCAAACATTGAGTATGTTGTCTATGAATGTAAAGGTAGAATGCTGCTGCTTCCATGGGAGGTGTGCAGTGGCCGGGGCTCGCGGTCCGCAGAGGGCGTGCGTTCGTCCAGTCAGTCCCGTTTGCAGCATCTGGGTTCCTTCCGCTCCAGTGCGGGTTCTCCCCCGTCCGTCGGCACATGCTGTGTTCATACACGTGGAGTTGCTCAAGGACACACGCGTTTTTAAAGCTTTTAGTATACACGTTGTCGCATTGCCTTCCAGAAAGGTCTTCCCATTTTTCATTTACACCAGAAGTGCCTGTTTTCCTGTATCTTTGGTCAGAAAAAAAGTAATAATGCACATATAGTTTAATGTTTACCAAATTGTAAGTGAGAACGTAAGGAAGATATTTTCTAGAAGGCCATTCTTTATTTGTTACGATGACTTTCCAAATGATATTTTAAAACATGCATCTCTGTCCGTACTGATTTGTCTCTTGTTGGCTTCGGTTCCCAGACGGGGTAGGCCAAGAAGGAGCAGAGTCCCAGAAGAGCCACCTGCTCCAGAGACTGGCCAGAGCCAGGCACAAGAGGCCATCATGGCCAGTCCACTAGTTTCTGATCAGGGGCTGCATGTGGTAGAAGCTCCTAGATTTACCTGGATGAGACAGGAAAGGGGTGCCTTCCTGGCTGGCCACTCGGATCTGTGTTCTGAGGCTCAGGCAGCAGAGGACAGAAGCCGAGGCGTCGCTGAGGAGTGTGGCTCGGGGTCCCTGAGTGCTTGCTGTGTTCCAGAAGCTCTGCGGGGGTCGTTGCGTGACCCGGAGCCGCGAGGACCTGATGTGGAACAGCAGCAGGGATGGACAGGAGGACAGGTCAGTGCCGGAGCTGTTGCTGAGGAAGAACCGGTGAGGGTCGGTGGCTCTGAGGACAGAAGAAGGACTGGCAAGTGTCGTTCAGGGGCCGGTCGGTGGCCTGCAGGGCACTGGGGTAAACATGGGCTGGGGGCACGGCACGCGGACGGGGAAGAAGCAGGTCACTCCTGACACGGGAAAGCCGCAGTCCAGTGCACTGAGCCAGCTGTGGATACTGGGGTCGGGGCAGTGTCGCCAGGGCGTCCAAGAAGAATGTTCGGCTACAGGAGCATCGGGGACGCAGAGGTCCCTCCCAGCGCGGGAGGTTCAGCTCGGCTCAGCGGTCATTTTCGTGGCACCTCCTGTGCGCTGGGAAAGGTTTCCAGAAGCGGCCTTGGAGGGGCGGAGTTCCAGGCTTCCGTGCGGCAGCTCTTCCCGGGGCACCCGGGTTGTGCCAAGCAAGTTTTCATTCCCGGCGCTCGTTTCCAGCAGAGAGCGAGAGACCCCAACCCCCGTCCCGGGGGCCTCACGTTTACTGCAGTGAGCAGGCCGCGCGAGAACTCGCCAGGTAGCCGTGGCTTGTGGTGGCGAATGCGAGAGCGTGTTGAGGGCAGAGGCAGTTCCGCGAAGGCACTGAGAGGGCGCTCAGCTGGCCCTCGGGGTGAGGCAGGGCTTGCCCGCCAGGCTGCAGAGCTCTCTGAGCCTGGAATTTGAAGAGACCTGGAAGTGTCTGTGTGGTGCCCCGAGGCCTGGGCTGTTCCATGGTCTGGAAACGTGTGGGACCTGGTGGGGCAGAGGGCGGGCGGAGATGGGAGCAGTGCCAGGGGCCGAGGTCCTCATCCACCCGGGAGGACCCTGTTGAGAACTGGGGCAGTTGGGGAACATTTTAACTGAGTGAATTCGAGAACAGTCTACTCAGCGAGTCTTCTGGATGTCTATATGTAAAAGTCAACCTCGATCTCATACCAGACACAATTCCAGGAGGGGTTTTGAACCAAACATGAAAGATAAGAAAAAGAAGCTTCTAGAAGAGGATATGGGAGACTGTCTCCCTGATCTGGAAGTTAGCAGATGTTTCTGACACAGGACTAAAAGGCACTGACCGTAAAGGAAGCTAGAGACGGGCTAGACTGCGCTGGCATCAGACCTTGTCTTCGTGGGCAGGTGGCACTGCGTGAGCGAGGACCCAGCCGGGACGGGCACCGGCGGGATGCGCAGGCGGAGGGGCGCCTCCCAGAATGTGTGAAGAGCTCCTGCCAAACAACGAAAGGACGCTGACAGATCAGTAGAAGAATCGGCAGAAGCCGCTATCCCGATGGCCAGAAGGCACGTGGAAGGGCGCCGAATGCCCTTCATCCTGGCGAGGTCCAGACTGGGTCTGTGGGCAAGGTCGGCACACGTCCCGGGACATCCGCAGTGGCAGGCCCGGCTGGCCTCAGCGAGCAGGTGGGAAAGGAGCCCACGCATGGCTGAGGGGGGGAGCAGGTGCTTGCTCCGAGCCCCATGGACACGTGCCCGTGACCCCGCTGTCCCGTCTGGGCATACGCAGCCGCGCTATGCGTGCGCCAAGAGATGAACACAGACGTGCTCGTGGCCGTGTTATTAATTGCTGGCCACGAAATCACCTGAACGTCCATCGCATGCGTGGGTGCGATCTCGTGATCCGTTTGGACAGCAGACTGGCAGACAGCCGTGGAAATGACGGACGTGTAGGGGGCCGGTGTCGCGGACATGAGAGCGAGAGAAGTCAGACGCACAAGAATGCACACGTTTGCAATGGTTCACAGCGTTCACAGCGTTCACAGCTGTCTGTTGTGGGGCGTCTGGCCAGGGATGGGGTTATGAAGGGGGTGGCGACTGCCAGAGCTGGATGTTGGGCGGGGGGCGGGGGCAGGAGGTGGGGGGAAGGGGCCCCTGTACCTGTGGGTCTCCAGTGGGGGTGGGTATGGGGGGCTTCCTCATACCTCATGATGCTGTGTTTCTCGGTGTTCAGTCTTGCAAAAATACGAAGCTTTAACAAAAGAAAGAATAAAAAGAAGGTCTTTAATTGTGGGCTTAGGAAATGGTAAAACAGCTCTTGGGGTGACCGATAAGACAGACTCAGACAAACTGAAGAAGATACACTGGTATCTGCATTTTCCAAAGTTTGCTTTAGGGACGCCTGGGTGGCTCTTAACTCACTTGGGTGAGTTAAGTGTCTGCCTTCAGCTCAGGTCATGATCCCACGGTCCTCGATCGAGCCCCACATCGGGCTCCCTGCTCAGCGGGAAGCCTGCTTCTCCCTCTCCCACTCCCCCTGCTTGTGTTCCTTCTCTCGCTGTGTCTCTCTTTGTCAAATACATAAAATCTTTGAAAAAGAAGAGAAAGTTTGCTTTATACCGCTTCACCTTCACAAAAGACCTGCTTTCATACCCGTTCTCACAAACCAGAAGAAATCTGAAGCAGATTTCCCTCTAGTTTCCCTCCCTAGGCCGGTGTCTCTCAGCAGAAGCCTCGGTGGCGTGTGGTGGCCAGCGGGGGACGCTGCGGACAGGCCCAAGTGGCACTGGGGGGGCCAGAGCCTGGCCAGGGAGCTGTCAGCACCGGGGTGGCTGGGGGTCCCCCGGGGGACCGGAGCCAGCAGTCAGTGGGGTCCCTCCAGGCGCGAGGTGCCCCTCTGTCCTTGTCCCACAGCCCCTGCCCACCATATCCTTTCCCGTCTGCGCGGCTGCCTGTGGCATGGAAGTTGGTCTGTGGCGGTTGTGCGTTCTCGGCCCCTTGCACAGCTGCTGCTGCCCGCTGCAGCCGCTTTCCCTGCACCGTTTGCCGGGGCTCACCAAGGTGGCACCTGCGTTTTGCGGAAAGTGAAGTGTCTAGTCCACGGTCTTCCCCAGAGGAGGGCCTCCTGTCATGCCGTGGGCCTCTGCGGAGCCTGCGCGTGTCAGGATGTGCCCTCCGGACCTGCTCTCCGGACCTGCTCTCCGGTTCTCTCCTTCTCCCTGCTCTGGGACAGCGGCCCACACGTGCTCAGATCCCAGAAACCTGCCAGCCTGCACCGGGCCCCTCCGTGTCCGCTGCCCCACGGCCCCTCCCCGTGCTCCCCTGCAGCCCTTCCCAGTGCTCCCCTCTGTGGTCCCTCTCAGTGCCCCCCTCGGCCCCTCTCCGTGGCTGCTCCCTGCTCAGGCTGCGGGTCTTCCCTTTCTGTACTGGGATCATCTGAGTCTGAAGCCCCATGTGTAGCCTCGGTGCGTTTCCTATACTCTCGCCGGCCCAGGAGACGCTTCTGTCGAGCAGGCACCTGCGTTGAGTGTCTTGTGAGGTGATGGCCCCAGAATGGGCGGTACCCGGGAGCCAAGAGGGCCCGCCCTGCTGGGACTGGGGAGGGAGGGATGTGCCCTGTCCTCGTCCCCGGGCTGCGTCCTGCCCCGGAGCTCCTCTCTGCGACCCTGGCGTGTGGCCCATTGTCTGGGCCGGAGGGGCTTCTGATGGTGTAAATGGTTTCTAGGCCCATTTTTCTTCTGGAAGGATCTAAGTCGTCTATCTCATTTTGCAGAGCCGGGGCATTTTGGCTTTTGGGGAATGTAGACACTCAGGTTCCTTCCATTTGGTTGTGGGTCCTTGTGTTTGTGTGCTCAGTGCTCAGGGTGTGTCAGAGGAGCCTTTCGTCAGCACTGGGCAGCGTCCCTTGTCAGGTGACCTGATTCTGGAGTCCTAACTGGGGTACTGGTTGTAAGATCCCTCGTGGGATTCGTGCGGCCAGGAAAGCAGTCAGGCCCGCCAACATGAAGTGTCGTTGAGGCCGTCGACGGGGAGACACGTTCCTGTTTCAGAGATGCTTTACTGGGGGGAAAAGTGCATCTTCGAATCAGACGTGGACAGGAGGCGCTTTCTGTATTTGCGATAACACAGCGCTACTGTGTTACTGCTAGTTTTGTCCTGGGGGGCTCGGGTCCGGACGGTGGCCGGGAGGGGAGCGTCACGGACCTGGGGCTCCGGTCCGTATGGTGGCGGCGGCGGGGAAGGTAGCGTGATGGATTTCTCGGTCCGCCACCCCCTGTGCAGCAGCTGCCACCCTGTGTGACCGTTCTCTTCTTTATCGGTGTCCCTCTCTATGGTCCCCTGGGTTATCTTCAGGCAGATCTGAGACTTCATGTTTATTTTTTGAGGGTAATGGTTCAGAGTCTGTGTCTGACCAAAGGAACCCGTTTTTTAGACATAATCACACCTGAAAACTGAACGGATTAGATAATGCGCGTCACCTGATAGCAGTCTCGGGCTCAGGGCTCACGGGTTGAGTGGGGTCCTCCCTAAATGGGCCCAGTGCCGTCCCAAGGTGCCAGCTCCTGCCCTTCCTGACGTGTACCCTTCAGACCTAGAGTCAGAGGTGATGGTCAGCCCTTTGTGCAGCCGCCTTTTCTCAAGAAGCTTTTCAGACCCTCCTGCTGAAAGTCACGTCCCTCCCAAGGCTCTCATTATCATTGGGAACATAAAACCCAAAACCGTGATTGAACGTGGATCGCCCCTTTGCTCTCCGGAGGCGAACCGACGCGGTCATGACCACGTGCTCTGTTCGTTCCGTAGCTGCGCAGAGGCCG
Organism: Neogale vison; assembly: GCF_020171115.1. Classification (NCBI taxonomy): domain Eukaryota; kingdom Metazoa; phylum Chordata; class Mammalia; order Carnivora; family Mustelidae; genus Neogale; species Neogale vison. The sequence continues at coordinate 2,079,577 of NC_058096.1, read as the reverse complement.
AGCTGGGCGGGGTCGGTGTTGGGAGGGGCTCGCCGGGGCGCGGGGCGGGGCGCGGGGCGGGGCGCGGGGCGGGGCGCGGGGCGGGGCGCGGGGCGGGGGTGTCTCCCTCCGGCCCTGTCTCCACGCCCGTGCGGGACCTTCCAGGTGTCCGTCCCGCCCGGCGCGCTGGACTGCTGGGTGTTCCTCAGCTGCCTGGAGGTGCTGCAGAGGATCGAAGGCTGCTGCGACCGGGCGCAGATCGACTCGAACGTCGCCCACACGGTGGGCCTGTGGAGCTACGCCACCGAAAAGGTGACCGCGCGGACGCAGGCGTGCGTGCTGTCTGGGCTGTGCCCTCGGGCGGGTGGCCGGAGGACGCTGTCTGGAGGAGTGTGGTTCGCTGAGTCGTCGCACGGGCAGTGCCAGTCACTTCTGGGTGGTCTCGTAGTCGGGAGGCCCAGGATGGCTCCCGGCCAGTGTCACTCTTCAGCGGACACCCAGCGCTTGCCCTGTTTGTGCCGAAGACGTTCTGCGCCAGGAATTGGGGCGGGAGCTGGAGGGGGATCAGAGAAGGGGGACGTGGGAAGCGTCATGTAGAAATGAAAGTGGCTTCTGCCTGAGTGACAGACGGTCACCCGGTGTGTGCAGCACACGGCCTGCCGGTGTCGGGTCGCGGGGTGCAGACTGGGCAGGGGGCCTCGAAAGCCTGGGACCGTGCAGGCAGGTGAGCTGTGTAAGCCAAGAACAGCAGCCCCCGGACGCTCGGAATTGCCGTGCGGGCCGCGTGAGGGTGAAATGGTCCCCGTGAGATGTGTTTCTGTGTGCAGGGGAGAATTACTCGGGTCGGAAGGCTAGGTTTCTTCTAGAATTTAGTTGGATTTTTACTTTTATGTTCAGATTCAAAAACTCTCTGCTGACTGCTGTTGCCAGTTACTTGAAATTGTGGGTTTATCTCCACAGCTAAAGTCCTTGGGCTACCTGTGTGGCCTTGTGTCAGAGGAAGGCCCTAACTCAGAGGACCTCAACAGGATTGTGGATCTTTTGGCAGGTTTGGGAGCTGAGCGACCCGAAACAGGTACGTTCTGATGTGTGTCTGTGCAGTGGGAGAGGCGAGGAATGGGAGAGTCGGTTGTATTGGGCTCGTTTAATTCAAGTTCTGACCATGAGCTCTCCCCCGCTTTGGGAAATTACACTCCTTGTTAGCTGACCCCATGAATATGTAAGATGTTATTTACCTTTGACTAACGTAAAGAAACGTTAGACATAGTTTAAGAAATTGGAAGGGTTTTAAAACTGCTGCTGGGTTTGTCACAGGCTTCCATAAGCCCGTCATGGCTTTCCGCGGCCTGTGTGCCGTCAAGGCGCACCCATGTCCCTCTGAATCCCAGGGGATCTAGTTCCGGAGCAGCGTGGTCAGACAAATCCTTTTACCCCATATGCGACTCATAGGTCAGAGAGCCCTGTGGAAGGAGCCCCGCCGATTCTCACAGGTGTAAGCCGGGCCGCAGGAGTGACACAGAGGCAGAGCCTCGCTGCGGCCCCGAGCACGGGGGGACGTGTGACGCTCACATTGCCGGGCTCCAGCCTGAGACACGTGTGATTGTTGCGGAAGTGATGGAATTAGGAACTCTAGTCTCCCTCGAGAATGAAATCCTACACGCAGGGTTGAGAGTCTGTCGTGGCTGTCCTCCTCGGGCAAGCACAGATGTAGTGGCGTGGGTCCAGGTGCGTGGCCGTTGGTGACTTCCCAGGCAGCAGCGAACCCCCGAGCTGTGGCATTAGAGGGTGAATGTGAACTCGTGACCTCACACAGAGGATGAATAGACTCTTCTTTTTGTTCAAGCCAACACAGCTCAGAGTCCTTACAAGAAACTCAAAGAAGCGTTGTCATCGGTCGAAGCTTTTGAAAAGCACTACTTAGTAAGTATTATGGACGGTGCCTGTCTGCCCGGCACAGTGCGGCCTCTTGAAGACTCCGCTGTGACGTGGCCTTGGGCTAGGGAACGGGATGGTATTGGGGACCACCTCCTACTGGCCTTTATGTTTCTCTGAGGTGCCCAAGGGACCCGCAGGTGACACTGGGATACTTGTTGTTCGTGAAACATTCGTTAGTATCCTGGTGCCATAAGTAGACCTAAGAGCATCTTTGGAGATTTATAATTTTATTCAAAGTGGCATTGCTCGTTCAGTAGAATAGAAATTATAAGGAATGATAATGAATGGGTTTCTATGTACCAAAAAAATGCATTAGACTCAAACCGAGGTGTTGTGCTTGATTTTTAAAGATTTTGATTCGGAGAGCCTGTGGGAAGCACAGCGGGGCAGGGGCTGGGTGGGCCGGCCGCACTCCTGACACACAGGGAGTCTGGGGGCCGTTGACAGAGCATTTTTGTCCCTGTTACCCAAAACGTGAGAAAAATCGTAAAAATGCTGCCCACATTTGGAAAGTACCTTGAGAAGTTAAATACTCTCGCCCACCGAGTTCGTGTTTCAGTTCTTACGACGCTTCGTAATTTATGTGCATGTGAACGACTTTGTATAAGTCACACGTTCCATAAAAACACGAACGCAGATGCGAGGTGAACAGTGATGTTGAGAACAAGGTCTTCTGCTTCAGCATCGGTGGGTCAGTGTCAGATCTGTCCGGCGGTGAAGTTCGGGCTGACGCGGGCGTCTCCTTTCCCGCAGGACCTGTCCCACGCCGCCATCGAGATGCACACCAGCGTCGGGAGGACCCGCTCCGCCAGGCTCGTCGGGAAGGACCTGGCCGAGTTTTACATGTAAGTGACCATGCACGCTGCTTGGAGTTTCAGACATGTCCCGTGTGCAGTACGAGAGGGTCTGTCGTGTGGGGTTACTATGAAGGTTCATCGATGTGTAGAATGAAGAGTGGAGGACCTGTCAGCCCGTCGGCGTCCGCTTTGTTTCTCCATTTCTCCTGAAAACCAGATGGAGAGATTGTCAGCTTGTTACCCTGTATATCTGTCACTGATTTTTGTGTTTCTTTTATTTAATTAAACTAACGTAACGTACTTTTTTTTTTTTAAAAGATTTTTATTTATTTATCTGACAGAGAAATCACAAGTAGGCAGAGAGGCAGGCAGAGAGAGAGAGGGAAGCAGGCTCCCTGCAGAGCAGAGCCCGATGTGGGACTTGATCCCAGGACACTGAGATCATGACCTGAGCCGGAGGCAGCAGCCTAACCCACTGAGCCACCCAGGCGCCCCGTAACGTACTTTTTTAAAAAGATACTATTTACTTATTTGACAGAGATCACAGGTAGACAGAGAGGCAGGCAGAGAGAGTGGGGGAAGCAGGCTCCCCGCTGAGCAGAGAGCCCGATGCAGGGCTCGATCCCAGGACCCAGAGATCATGACCTGAGCCGAAGGCAGAGGCTTAACCCCCTGAGCCACCCAGGCGCCCCCACTGTAACGAACTTCTATATGCAGGTGCTGTTAAAACATACATGATAGCTAATATTATAGTTTTATTTAATGGAAGGATTGGGAGGAAATGGGAGCTTTCATCCAGTGGCAGAGATTGGGATGCAGATCCTGAAGTAGTCTCTCCCGTAGCATTTTCTCTGGTTCGTGTCACCTGCCCCACGGGCAGATGGAGAGCCCGGAGGTCAGCGGTTACAGTCCCTGCGTGTGCTCTGCGCGCACGAGTGGGCTGCTCTGGGCCGAGGGGGCGATGGTGTGCACATGCTGCGAACGTCCCCAGGCTCGCCCCAGCTTTGGGGCTGGGTGCTGGAGAGAAGACTCAGAACTTAGCGTTTTTCTCACGGGTTTGATAAAATCAGCCTATCGAAGGGAAGAAAGCCTGGCTGGCAGTGTAATTGCCATTCAGAACCCTGGAAAGGAATAGAAATTCGAAGGGAAAAGATAAGTTTAAGTCTTCTCCAGTGTGTGCTTGAGATGCTATCTTGACATCTGTAATTAATTTTATTAGCGGAGACCAGAAGACGACTTGAACTGATACAAGCAGCTGCGGAGGGATTCGGGAGCATCTGTGTGAACTTGCTGGTTTCCAGACGTGGTTGGGGCAGCTGGCCAGTCACATGCCCGGGGATGGGCAGTCAGGGCTCGGACTGGCGCAGCGGAGTGTCCATGTGGGGCAGCGGAGGCGTGTTCAGTCCGTGGGGCAGAGGGCCGCGTCCGCTGCTGCTGGGAGCTGAGCCCGTGTGGACGCCCGTGCGTTCTGAGCCCGGGAGCCCCGGGGGATGGCACTGGCGTGGTCATCGGAGCCTCGAGTCCTGGTTCCGGCTTGACTCGCCGGGGGGTTGAGGGACGGCCTGTAGGGCCCCTGCTCTGGAACGTGAGAGTCTTTGGCCACAGACAGTAACAAGAAGAATCGAAGCTTCTGACCCCTTTGAAACGTGGGCGCGTAGAACTCTCATCTCTGAGCATAGCGCAGAGCACAGAGGGGTGTCCCCCCAGGGAGCCCGGAAGGGGCGAGCACTGGCTCCGTGTCGGCCTCTGTGCACGTGCTCAGTGGCGGCCCTGCGGGGGGCACGGGTCCTGCGCGTCCCTGTGGCTTCGGCCGGCTGTCCTCAGTTGTGCTTTAAACTTGGTTTTGTTCTGGACGGCTTGAAGGTCGAAATCAGGACTGCAAGGTCCTCTCTTGGGTGCCGGGTGTGGCTCTTTAAACTCTTCGTGGTTTTCTGGAATGCTCTGAAGGCCGCTCAGGGCTGCTGGCCTGGGTTTCCGAGTCCTTCCCAGCTGCACTTGCAGTCGGGCCATCGGCATCGGGTGCGGACTTAAGGCTCCCCTGGCTGACGGGCTCTGTCCCTGTGCACAGGCCCCACCTTGCTCTGCCCTTAGCATTCTTGTGGTTCAGCCCAAAATACTGAGCCGTGGCCTTTACTTCCTCCTGCTGAGATTCCCCGTGGAAGCTCTGCGGCGAATGTAGGATGTCGGGCGCACCGTGCGGGCCAAGCACGAGCCCGGCTGTCGGTCCGCTTGCTCACCCCTCCCCTGGGAGCGTCAGGGACGGACCGGGACGGCGCAGTGGCGTGGCGTGCGCGTGTAGAAGGTGGCAGGCCGGTGGTGGTGACCATGAACCATGACGAAAGCTTCTATTTGTCGATTTGCAAGGAGGAAGAAGTCTCCACAGAAGGCGGAAATCTATCTTCAAGGAGCACTGAAAAGTTACCTGGCCGAGGGCTGGGCTCTCCCGATCACGCACACAAGGAAGCAGCTCGCCGAATGTCAGAAGCATCTCGGACAGACTGAGAAGTATCCTTTAAGTGTGGCGTTGCCGTGTGGTGGGACACGTGCTGTCTGTCTGTCCTAGGCAGCGGCGCCCACGGGAAGTGTTCAGTAAGCACCTCATAGAGGAGAAAGCCTGCCTTGCACTGATGTCCCGTGTCATGTGGAAGTTAGGTGCCTCGTCCACATGTCCGGCCTCTTTCTGTGTTCCTAATAACTGAGACAGAAGGGAGGGTCCCCACCGGGCTGCCCCTGGAGGCCCTGGGGACCGTGAAGCCGCAGGTGCTTGGCGCCACTCAGGGTGGGGTCCTTTTGCCAGACCCCTTGACTCCCACCCCCCCAGCTACCTTCAGACCAGTAGCCTTTTGGCCAGTGATCACCACCTGACGGAGGAGGAGCGGAAACACTTCTGCCAAGAGATACTCAGCTTTGCCAGCCGCCAGACAGACGGCACAGGTCAGACTTGCTCTTCGGAGGGCTTTTTTTTTTAAATTTTTGTTTGTTTGTTCATGTTGAAATCTAGTTCTCGTGCGGTGTTCTGTTAGTTTCAGGTACACCGTGAGTCCGGACCTCTCCACGGGGCTCAGGGCTCACTGCCACCCCCTCCCCGTGACGGGTGCACTCTTCCCCTCCCCCCACCGCCCCTCTGGCGGCCACCGCTTTGTTCTGTACTTAGGAATCTGTTGTTTTGTTTGTTCCTTTGTTTTGTTTCTTAAATTCCACGTAGGAGTGAGAGCCCATGGGATCTATCCCTTGTCCTTCTGAGAGAGACTCTGCTTTACCGGCTGACTGCCCAGGTCCGAGTGAGGTTTAAACTTCTTGTGAAATTCCTGATGCTCTGGGAAGCTGGAAGGGCTGACCCGGTGCGTGCGGCTGGCTCACCGGCTCGACTGCGCCGCGCCGCACCAAACCTGCGTCTGCTGTCTTGCTACTGGGCTTTCCGTGACCCACACCGCGTGTCACACGCCACTCTGGGGCCGTCTTGCATGGCCTTCTGACGCCAGGGGCGTCCCCAGACCCCAGAGAACAGGGTTCTCGCTTGAGCTGCTAGTGGCCTATCTTCCAGTCTCCCTCAGCGACTCAAAAAATGTGTCTGTGAACTATGTTTGCTGGAGGCCAGTCTGGGACCATGTGCCGCCTCCGAGTGTCACACCTCGGTTCTCTTGTAACTTAGAACACTTCTTCCCATCTCTGTTTGTTTTCTAACACACCAGCTTTATTGAGTAGAACTCAGCCATTTGCAGTGTATAGTTCAGTGGCTTTTAGTATGTTCACATATGTATGTGTAGCCATCACTCTATAGTCAATTCTAGAACATTCTTATCCCTGCCAAAAGAAGCCCCATACTTATTTCTTACCAGCCTTCCTCCTGCCACCGCCCCCGCCAGCCTTTGGCACCTTCCATCTGTCTCGTGTAGGTGGAACCCATACCGTAGTGGTCCTTTGTGACCTGCTCTGTCACCGAGCATCATGGTGTCAAGATCCACTGTGTTGAGGCCTGAGTCAGTGCTTCATTCATCTTTGTGGCTGAGCATTGGTTTGTTGTGTGGACGGACCCCTCGCTGCTTATCCATTCAGCTGTGTGATGTCTGGGTTGTCAGACACTGACTTTGTAAGGGCCATTGGGCCATCGGGCCCGTTAGCTCGTAGACCTTCCCGCCTTCTGGAATTGGTTGACCGTCTCCTCATAGGAGCATCCCCCTGGGGAAGGTAGGTCTGAGTGGCCCAGGTTTGGGCTAACAGTTTGGCAGGTTTATTTCGTAGATGGAGCTGTGTGTGGAGCTCAGTTTATGTGACATTCAGCTCCTCGTGTTCCGTTTGTCCCAAAGAGTGCCTGCTCAAAGTCGTTCCTGCCTCGGTCCCCTCGGGCTGCTGTCGCAGGGAGCCACGGACTGGGTGCTTGAACAACAGCGTGACTGCTCCTGGCTCTGGAGGCTGGATGTCCAAGGTCAAGGTGCCGGCATAGTCGGTTTCTGACACTGCGTCCCCTCCTGACTTGCCCTGACGTGGCCATAAGACAGACAGAGACAGACATGGGCCGGGAGGAGATGGAGAGGGGGTGCTCTGCTATCTCCTCGGATAAAGACACGAACTCCTCCTGCCCAGGTGTCTCCCAGAGGAGCGGCTGCGTGCTCGGGCACACTGGGGGCTGGGACACCCACTTCCCCAGCACGGCCCCTGGCAGTCGCTGACTCCCTGACGTCCAGGGCTTCCGAAGACATGGCCTTAGGTAGCAGGGGTCACTGACCGTGGGGGTGCTGCGCCCTCTCGCCGGCCATCTGCGTGGTCTTCTTAGGAGCAGATGGCACTGGCTGGTCTTTTTAGATTCTTAAATGTGCCCCATTGGTCGTCGGTAGAGCCGTGGGCCGTGTCTGCTTTATGTGACGTGTGTGTGAGCCTGGGCACGCGTGCTTCTCCTGCCGTGTCCCTCAAGGTGTCCGTACGAATAAGATACTCTGTGACGTCCGCGTCCACACTGGTCTCTGCGAGTCCTGCCTTTAGTAGATTCGTGCTCAAAAATGCCGACCAGTCTGGCAGCCTTATGGGTCTCAGCAAGCCGGGTGCTTACAGAAAGGAGGCCAGAGAGGGCTGCGAGGCTTGGGGTCCGGGAGGCAGGGCTCCCCACTTCATTGGCTGACTTCATAGGCTGTTGCGCACCTGGCTTGATTTCCGGATACATGGGGGGAACGTAGACACCCGTACTTGGTAATTTCTTTATGTAGTTGGGAAACGGGTGGAATTCTCTGAAGCAGCTCCAAGAATCGGACTGTTGACAAGTGTGGATTTGAAATTCAGGTGTTAACGGACTGGTTTTCTCTTAGGTTTGCCAGAACAGAGCATAGCTGAATCTCTTCAGACATTATGATTTCTGGGGGCCTCTCTAAGATCGAGGTTATGTTCTACCTTTGACCGGGTAGCGTGTTCTGGTGTGTGAAGATGCTGTAGGGTGGGGAGGTTTGCGTCTGTCTCTTTGGACTAGCCCGGCCTGTTGGCCTGTCGTGTTGGGTGTGCTCCGTGCTCCAGCAGGTCCCCGGGGAGACCAAGGCCCTGCCGGCCGGAGGCGGTCTAGAGCGAGCCGTGGCGAGTAACTCGTGGTGATGTGCGTTTGCAGGTCAGAAGATCGTACTCCCTCTGCACTGTTTCGCACATCTGCGAGATCTGCATTTTACCCCATCCAACGCCGTGGTCCACGTGGGTGGCGTTCTCTCCGTGGACATAACCTTGTGCAGCCAGATGCCCATCCCCGTCCGCGTGGAGCAGATCGCCATCAACGTCCACTTCAGCATCGAGAAGAACAACTACCGGAAGACGGCCGAGTGGCTCACCAAGCACAAGACGGCCAACGGGGTCATTACCTTTCCAGCGGAGACCTCGCCCCTCCCCGCCGCCCAGAACAACCTGCCAGCGCTGGAGCTGTACGAGATGTTCGAGAGGAGTCCCTCTGACCACTCCTTGAACACGACAGGGATCATCTGCAAAAATGTCCACATGCTGCTGAGAAGGCAGGAGAGCAGTACTTCTCTGGAGACACCCTCAGGCGTGGCTCTGGAGGACGGCGCCCACGTGCTCAAATGCAGCGACGTGACCCTGGAGCCGGGGCCCAACAGGATAACATTCAGGACGCAGGTACGTGGGGGCGCGGGCAACTTAGAAGATGCTCAGGAAGGGTCTCGAGCTTGCCAGAGCTGTTGGCGCTGGGCCTTCCCTTGGCTTTTGCGTATATCCTCAAGGACAAATACACTGAGATTTTACGAAATCCTTGACGCTTAACGCGGTGTTATGACAGCTCATAGATTTTGAAAGAAGTTCTTAACATGGGTAATTATTTTTGCTCTCACTGGACTTAGAGTTTTTTTCTTCCGTATTAAAATATACCCTTATTTGTTGAAATGACCCTTTAGAGGAGGTGGCCCAGTTCTCTGTTCCACTCGGCTTTCCTTTCGTGGGCCACATGGATGTCAGAACAGCGGCTCGGGGCCCGCTCTGATACCCGCCTCCCCTCGGCGCACCCTGTGAGTCCTGCTGACCGAGGAGGGCTCGGCTGCGGTCACGGGCGCAGTGGCCGAGGCTCGGTGCAGGGCTCAGAGCCCGTGCTGAAGGTCCCGTGAGACACTTTGCAGAAAATAGTGCCACAGATGACGTGTATGAAATTGAAAACACGTTCTTGGAAGCAGAAAGGCAGGTTTAAGCATCCGTTACTGAGAAGACCCCCGCAAGAGACTCAGAGGGCGCTGGGGGACAGCCCACGCGCCGAGGTGGGGGCCCAGAGCCGCAGGGTAGGCGGGAGAGGGGGAGAGCAGCGGGCGTTTCCCAGAGACAGGGGCGCAGCCTCCCCTGGGAAGCCCGTCACAAGGGCGGGGGCTGACCGTCACAACATGCGATTTTGACCCTAGGCCAAGGAGCCCGGAACATACACGCTGCGGCAGCTGTGCGCCTCGGTGGGCCCGGTGTGGTTCGTGCTGCCGCATCTCTACCCGCTGGTGCAGTACGACGTGTACTCGCAGGAGCCGCAGCTGCACGTGGCGCCGCTGGCCGGTGAGTGCGCCCCCCGCACGGGCGAGCCCCGTCCAGAGCCGCTGTCCTCGGGTCAAGTCCGAAAATTGGGAGGAGTTGGTGTAAGCAGATTAGTGAACCCCACGTGGCACTTGACATGTCAGACACTAGTGAGGGAGTCTCTCGGTCTCTCGGGCCAAGTGGGATGTATTTATTTGGCTCCGAATCTTCCATTCGGGAAGAAATTCAAGGAAAGCACTTTATTTCTAGTTCATCTCTCCATGGTCCCTACTGTTCTGATTGCAAAAGTCTCCCACGGCTACTGGGAAAGGCCCTCAGATGCCGGGCAGCCTCTCGGACGGTTCCGTCGGGACCACTCTGGAGAGGAGCCGGGCACCGCTGCTCGAGGGCCTGGGACGCCCCGAGCCAGCCCGGGGACTGGCCATGCGCGGTCCCTCCCTCCCGTTCTCGCTTGTGCTTCCCCGTCCCTCCCCGTCTGCTCCTCCTCCTGGGTTCCGATCTCTCGCCTCCTCGCTTCTGCCTGTCCTGGCGCGGGACTCTTGGCGGCTCAGCCCATCTCCGCCCCTCGTTCCGTCTGGGGGAAGGCAGTAGCCACCCCATCCGCCCGGTGGTTTCTGAACCAAAGCTCCGGAAGGCCTGGCCTGACAAGGCTGGCAGCAGTTCGGAACGGCACGGACAGTACATGGGATTCCGTTAGTCTGTTCTTCCGTGTTGTCTGCTTCTCCCTCCCTGACGTATCGGCGGGTGGATTCAGAGACATGCCTGCTCCCGGGAACCCCACTCTGTCTTCGGTGCCGATAAGACTCGGGGCCTGTGGTTCCCAGCAGGCGCCCCCGCAGCTCCGCGTCCGTGGGACTGAGATGAAAAGCGCGGCGGGTGGGGCTGGGCGTGAACGGTGGACTGTTGCAGGGGACAGGTCTGCTGTGACAAGCGGCAGAGCGCCCTTGTGACCTCACCCGAGGCCGCCGCCGACTGACGGCGCCGACTGCTGTCTTCTTCCTTTCAGACGGCCTTTTGGCTGGTATTCCTCAGAAGGTCAAGTTCACTGTCACTACGGGCCATTATACGGTAAAAAACGGCGACAGCCTCCAGCTGAGCAACGCAGAAGCCATGCTCATCCTGTGTCACGCGGAGAACAGAGCCGTGATCTACTCCAACACGAGAGGTGAGGCGGCCGCCCCGGAAGGCAGACTCCCGCCATTGTTGCGCACCCTGAGGGTGTGAGGCGGCCGTGCTCTCCCACGGTGCCTGAGGACCGCCTCTCCCTGCGGCTCTTTCATGGCCATGTCCTGCCTGTCGCTGGGCTGGGAGCCTGACCCTGGGCGGGCCATCGTATCTGGGACGAAGAGCTGGTGGAGGCCTGGAGGCCAGGCGGGGCGGACCTTACTGAGGGCTTGTAATGCAGCATCACAGACTGGCCCCTGCTCCAGGGCGGTGCCTTGCCAGCCTGCAGCCACCTGCTGCCTCCCCAGTCCCCCTCGCCACAAAGTGGAAACGAATCATCCTTTTTAGGTGCTGGCCAGAAGCCGTAGAAGAGTCCCGTCTCCCCTGGTCCCCAGGCATGAGGGATGGAGACGGAAGGGTGCTGCTCCCCTTCTGGGTGGGAGCCGGTCCGCTGGGGGAATGGATTGGGACCATGTCGTGCAGGGAAACACACAGCACGTGGCGGGCCACACGGAAAGTGTCCCTTTCCTGTCGTCGGACTTAGTGACCGTTTCTGGTCTCCAGGCCGCCGGCTTATGTGGTATCCGTGTCTGAGAGGGTTGTGGTCCTCGTTTTCCGACCTCTGCCCGCCCCCCTTCATCCTTCCTGGATACGCTCTTGCCGGTGCGCAGGAGCAGTGGGGGCTGGGCGGGAACGACTCTGCTGGGCCTGTCACTGCCGGAAGGACGAGGAGCAGGGACGCACGCGGAACGTGTTAGAAGTGACTTTTCTCTCTTTCCTAGAAAAGGCTTCTGATGTGTTGCTCCGCGTCCAGTCGTCTGACCGGGTCACCAGCGTCAGTCTGCCCGCTGCTCCTGCGTACCACATGATTGAGTTTGAACTGGAAGTTCTGTCTTTACCTTCTGCTCCAGTAACTGGAGGAGAGAGCAGCACGCTGGGGACGACAGAGCCGCACAGGAAGCATAAGGACACACACAGAGCTGGCCACTGCATGGCTACCACGGACCACAAAGTAAGGAGGGGCCAGGAGGGCGCCGCCCGTGCTGGCGGCCTTTGCTGGTCGTGCTTGTTCCAAGAGATGCCTTGTGTTCAAGTGGCAGATTTCCCGTTCCTGACTCCACATCCCCTTGCTGGGCTTGGCATTTGTCTCTTTGAATCCCCCTTCTTAGATAAAGGGTACGCTTGCAAGGACAAAGACAGGCCAGGCTGTAAGTTTTCTACACCAGCCCGAGAAGGCAGGATAGTTTATGGTAGGAGATAGGGTGTTTGCCTAGAATGGGGAAGTCAGTTTGGGTCTGTAGTCCATTTGTCTTGGTACATAGGCTAGTGTGACTTCTGTGTCCGTGTGCTTCAGTTTCTGTCCACTGAAACGTTATAGCTTGGCATAGAGGAAGTGCTGTCATTTTTATGCTTTGATGTTGGTGTTTATTGACAGTTATTTGAGAGATCGCGACTTCGGTCTCAGAGCCACAGGCCTTAGCTCAAGGAATGTGTCACTACCATTGTACTTCTTAAGCTTTGTCCATGTCTTGTAACACAAATGCCAGTTCTGAGAGCCTTTTCACCCAGAGGTAGAACTGTACACTCGTGGTCCCACAGAACTGTACATATTTGCACTTTGAAAAGCTGCTGCCTGTGTGTTTGGCTTCCAGTCATTGTGAATCTAGGGGCTGGGATCCTCCCCTCCAGGACAATGACAAGTCTTGGCACACCCCTCAGTTGCTAGAAGGGATTAAAATTTCAGCAAGTCCTGACAGCACAAAGGTTTGGAGCAAGAGCCAACGCCCGGGACAGGAGTGAATGGTGAGGCTCATCTTCCACTCCAGGCTGTTCCTTTCAGACTAGGGGCGGCAGTTGTGCCGTCTGCTGTGTAGACACAGAGAGTCCAGCAGGATGAAGAAGCAGAGACACATGTTCCAGGAATGAAGATCAAGCTAAAACCTCAGGGGAAAATAATCCTAATGAAATGGAGCTAAGCAGTTACCTGAAAAGGAGTTCAAAGTCCTGCTCATGAAGATGCTCACCAAACGGGAGAAAAATGGACGAACACAGAACTTCAGCAAGGAGGTGAGAAGTAGAAGACTGTACCAGATCTAAGTCACAGAGCACAGCTGACTGAAATACAGCGTGGATGAAGCAGAAGAAAGGAACAGACAGCTCAAAGCCAAGGAGTGGAACTTAGAGCAGCAAGAAGAAAAAAGAATGAATAAAAAAAGCAAAGATAGCTTAGAGACTAATAGGACAGCATCAGACAGACTAATGCTTGGATCACTGGGCTTCCAGAAGAAGAAGACTGAGAGAAAAGGTCAGAAATCTCCTTGAAGAAGTAATGGCTGAAAACTTCCCTAATCTGGAGAAGGAAACAGACATCCAGATCCAAGAAGCCCAGAGAGTTTCAAATAAGAGGAACCCAAAGGGACCCACACCAAGACACATTACGATTACATGTCAAAAACTGAAGACCAGGAGCGAATCTTAAAAGCAGCAGATGAGGGAGGGGAGGTCATGGAAGGAGGATAAATCAGCAGCAGGAGAAACAGCTGATTACGTACAAGGAAACCCCCTAAGTCTGTCAGCGGATTTTTCAGCAGAAACTCTGCAGGCCAGAGAGAGTGGCATGATGTACTCAGTGCTGAAAGGAAAACCTCTAACCAAGATAGCTCTACCCGGCAAAGCCATCATTCGGAAGTGAAGGAGACGTAAAGTGTTTTCTGGAGAAATAAAAGCTAAAGGAGTTCATCACCACTAACCCGGCCTTCAAGGAATGTTCTTCTTTAAGCTGAAAAGAAAGGCTGTCACAAGAGCACGTGCGAAAGAATAAGTCTCACTGGAAAGTTGAATATATAGTAAAAGTAGTGGGTTAAGCACTTAAAAAGCTAGGATGAAGGTTAAAAGACATAGGAAGTAAAAAATGACTATGATTATAATAGTTAACACACAGATAAAAGAATGTACAGTGGGACATCAAAACAAACATCAAGTGGGGGGGTGAGGGAGAGTAAAAACGTTGAGCTTTAGAAACTTTTAAGTCATTATCAACTTAAAACAGACTGTTACAAACATAAGTTGTTATAGGTAAGCCTCATGGTAGCTAGCCACAAAGCAGAAACCTGGGGCAAGCCTACAAAAGATAAAGAAATACAAGCATACCACCTGAGAAAGTCATCAAACCACGAAGAAGAAAGCAAGAAGAAGAAAGGAACAGAGAGGAGCTCCAGGAAACGTGAGAAGGGGCGCCTGGGGGGCTCAGTGGGTTACGTGTCTGCCTTCGGCTCGGGTCGTAATCCCAGGGTCCTGGGATCGAGCCCGCATCGGGCTCCCCACTCAGTGGGGAGTCTGCTTCTCCCTCTGCCTGCTGCTTCCCTGCGTGTGCTTGCTCTCTGTCAAATAAATGAAATAAAAATTAAACTGTCAGAAAACAATTAACAAAAATGACAACAAGCACATGCCCTCTCAGTAATTACTTAAATGTAAGTGGACTAAGTTCTGTAATCAGAAGACAAGGAGTAGTTGAACGAATAAAAAAATCAAGACTCGACTCTATGCTGCTTACAAGAGATGCACTTTTGACACAAGGACACACACAGACTAAAGTGAAACCAAACCCTAAAGGAGCCAGAAGAAACGTGGAGCAGCTCTACTTCTATCAGATAAGACAGACTTTGAAACAGACTGTAACAAGAGGCAAGAGTGTAACATAACGATAACAAGGTCAATCCCACAAGGTAGAACATTTGCAGATATTTATGCAGCCAACACAGGAACACCTAAATATGAAAAGTAAGTATGAGCAGACCTAAAGGGAAAAGAGATGGCAGTACAATAAGAGGAATTTAATACCCCATTTATATTAATGGATCCAGACAGACATCGACAGAAAATCAATAAGGAAACACTGGCCTTAAGTGAAACATTAGAGCAGATGGACTTAACAGATATTTACAGAACATTCATCCAAAAGCAGCAGAAGATACATTCTTTTCAAGTGTGTAGGGAACGTTTCACCAGGATAGATTGTATATTGTGCCCTGAAACAAGTCTTAACAAGTTTATGAGGGTTGAAATCACATCATGCATCTTTTCTGAGCCCAACAATAGGAAACTAGAGATTAATTACATGAGGAAAACTGGAAAATTCACAGGTTTGTGGGGATTAAACCACATGCTACTGAACAATTGGTTGGCCAAAATAAGAAATCAAGAGAAATCACAGCCTACCCTGAGGCAGATGAAAATGGAAGTGTAACATACCAAAATGTATGAGATGCAGCAAAAGCCACTCTAAGAGGGACGTTCGTAGCAATACAGGCCTACTTCAAGAAAGAGGGAGAGTCTCAAACAACCTTATTTTACACCTTAAGGAACTAGAAAAAGAAGAACAAATGAAGCCCAAAGATTGTAGAAGGAAGGAAATAACATTACAGCAGAAATAAATGAATTCGACTGAAGAGACAATAGACTTGATCAGCGAAAGCAAGAGCCGGTTCTTTGAAAAGATGAAACTGACAGACCTTTTGCTAGACTCACCGAGATAAAGAGAGAGGACTCCGATCAGAAGTGAAAGAGATGTTACAGTTAACACCACAGAAGTTAAAAAGGACCACAAGAGACTACCATAGATGACGGCAGGCCAACAAATTGAACCTAGAAGAAGTGGGTAAATTCAGGGGAATGTACAACTTACCAAGAGCGAATCATGGCGAGATAGAAAATCTGAACAGATTACTAGTAAGGAGATTAAAATGGATATGTAGGGAACATACCTCAACATAATAAAGGTCATATATGACAAGCCCACAGCTAATATGCTTAATGGTGAAAAGCTGAAGGCCTTTCCTCTAAGATCTGGAACAAGACAAAGGTTGCCCACTCTTGTCACTTTTATTCAACGTAGTACTAGAAGTCCTTGCCAGAGCAGTTGGGCAAGAAAAAGAAATAAAAGTCATCCTAGTTGGAAGGAAAGAAGTAAAAGGTCACTATTTGCAGATGACATAATATTATATGTATGTAAAATTCTAAAGACTGCTGCATCGAAAACCTTCATCAATAAATCCAGTAAAGTTGCGGAGTACAAAATAAGTATGAGAAATCTGTTGTGTTTCTATATACTAATAATGAACTGTTGGAAAGAAATCAAACAATTCCATTTATAATTGCCTCGAAAATAATAAAATACCTAGGAATGAATTTCAGCAAGGTGGTGAAAGAGGTGCATATTGGAAACTATAAGACATTAATGAAAGGAATTGAGGAAGACACAAATACATGGAAAGATGTTCTGTGCTCAGGGACTGGAAGATTTAATATTGTTCAGATGTCCATACTACCCAGCAATATAGATTTAGTGTAATCCCAAAGTTCCAAAGGCATTTTTTGTAGAAATGGAACAAATAATCCTCAAACATGTGTGAAACCACAAAAGGCCCCAGATACCGAGAACAATCTGAACAAAGCTGGCGGCATTGTGCTCCTGGACTTGAGACTGTTACGAAGCTGCGGTCGTCCATGCGCTATGGTAGCAGCATAAATGCAGATACACAGACCCATGGGCCAGAATACAGAGCCCAGAAATAAATCCACGTATATTCTATCAATTAATTTAAGACAGAGGATGCAGGAATGTGTAATGGGGAAAGGACAATGTCTTCAAATAAATGGTGCCGGGAAAATTGGTCAGCCACATGCGAAGGAACGAAGCTGGACCCTTGTCTTAAATTGTTCGAAAAAAGTTAACTCAAAGTGGATTCAAAGCTAGAAGGTAAGACCTGAAACCATAGCTCCTAGAAGAAGACTTACGTGGTAAGCTCCTTGATACCGATCTTGGCAATGATTTTACGGATCTGACAACAAAAGCAAAAATGAACTATTGAGACTGTGTCAACCTAAAAAGCTTTGGCACAGCAGAGGAGGCAGAATGAAAAGCCAGCCTACGGAATGGGAGAAGATACTTGAAAATCATATATTTGATGGGGTGTTCAAACCCAAAATACAAAATGGACTTTCTAACTCAGTAGCAGAATCCCCCATGGTCTGACAAAAGCGCATGCAGAAGATCTGAGTGTTTTCCCGAGACGACGTGCAGATGTTGGACAACACTAAGGTTGGTGAGGATGTGGAGAAAGGGGAACCCTTGTGCCCCGTTGGCGGGAATGCAGACTGGGCAGCCACTCTGGAAAACAGAATGGAAGGGTCCTCGGAACGTTCTAGAACTGCCCTGGTACCCAGCAGTGTCACTACTAGGTGTTTGCCTAAAGAAAATGAAAACAGCTGCTTGAAAAGCGATCTGCACGTCCTGTTCACTGCGGCAGCGTTTCCACAGCCGGATGCCTTTGCCTTTCTGTTTCATACCCGTTGTGTGGCGTGACTGGCTAATTCCTTTAATTTTGCGGTAGTTAGTCACTGCTCATGTCATCGTGCCCGAATGGCGGAAAGCCCTTCGTCCCCACCTCCTGCAGTGCCGGAGAACATGTCCGCCGTCCCGCTGTCGGTGTGGGAAGCGCGAGTGGGTCCTGGGGCTGTGGGCGCCGGGACTGCGCTGTGTCTCACGGCCGGCCGGCCGCTCCGTGTTGATTTTTCTTGTCTGTGTACGTAGCTCGATGTTTCTCCTTCATGCACGTGACTCACGGGGGTTTGATTTCTGAAGAAGAGGTGGTGAGGCCATCCCCCCGTCCGGGACGTCGGCTGCCACTGCTGGCCTGGGTGGACGGTGCGGTGGCGGCCATGGCCGGGCCAGGGGTCTGAAGGCGCATCCCCCTGTTTCTCCTCAGGTGTCCATCGACTGCCCATGGTCCATCTACTCCACCGTCATCGCTCTGACCTTCAGCGTGCCCTTCCGGACCACGCACTCGCTTCTGTCTGCCGGGACACGGTAAAGGCGGGCTCGGGGCCCCAGTTCTGGGCCGGGCTGTCCCGCGTGCACACCTTGCCGCTCAGAGCGTGGCCTCGGGGACGCTGAGCCGGCTTTCTTCCCCGTCCTGACACTGTGGTCCGCTCGTGTGGGTTCTTGGCAATTCCCTGCAGCTCCACAGCAGCCCGTCCACGGTCAGGTATCCCCAGCGGTCTCAGAAGTGACCATGCACCATTGGTTTTTAGGATGTGGGATCCAAACCAAGTCCCCGTTTGATGATGAGATCATTTTCTTTTCTTTTTCTTCTTAAAGATTTTATTTATTTATTTGACAGAGATCACAAGTAGGAAGAGAGGCAGACAGAGAGAGAGGGGGGAAGCAGGCTCCTCGCTGAGCAGAGAGCCCCATGCGGGGCTCGATCCCAGGACCCTGGGATCATGACCTAAGCTGAAGGCAGAGGCTTAACCCACTGAGCCACCAGGCGCCCCGATGACATCGTTTTTCATCTGTCCTCCCATTTCTCAAGCCTGTGGCCCTCTGCAGAACTCAGTTCAGCCCTCTAGAGAGAAGGCCCAGCATTCTTTTTTTTTTTTTTAAAGATTTTATTTATTGATTTGACAGAGAGAAATCACAAGTAGGCAGAGAGGCAGGCAGAGAGAGAGCGGGGGAAGCAGGCCCCCCGCTGAGCAGAGAGCCCCACCAGCATTCTGAATTTGGTCGCGTTCTTGGGGGTTCATGTTTCTTGGTTCCTCTGCCGGCTGCTGGATATGTCTGGGGGGAGGTTTTCAGCCTCGGCACCGCGGATGCTGTGGGTCCAAGAACTCCCCGTTCGTGGGCCCGAGAGTCTGGCCCACGCGCTGTAGTGCTCAGCAGCACCCCTCCTCCCCCATCTTGTGCCTCTCTCCCCACGCCCATCGTGACGACAGAAGATCCCCCTCGAGATGCCGGGTGATACCGCCCACGGGGGCAGGACTGCTTCCTGCTGAGAAGCTCTCACGGCTCTCAAAGCCACACGCACTAGAATCTGACTCAGCCTTGGGCCCAGATGTTTTGAGGGGAGCCCCGTGCTCCGTCCGTCAGCTTCGGGAGGCAGCATCTGCTTGTCCCCCCGCCAGTGACGGTGGGCGCCGACCCTGGGCTCAGGGTGGCGTGTGGCCTCTCCCTGTAAAACTCCTTTCCCGTTCATCTGTTGCTGAAATTTGCAAAAATGGGTCACTAGATTGTCAGAAATTTAGAGCGAATGTTACCCCGGCACGCTCCCGCTACGGGGAGGGACCACATCTGCCAGTGGCTAGAGACACCGGCACTTCTCAGCAGAAGCTGGGGTGCTTTCTTTCAGACTCTTCCTGTGTGACAGGGACGGATGGGAGCCCTGTGCGTGGTCTCTCCAGGACCAGTGGCCCCTCTCTCCATCCTCACGCACCGCAAGCCAGCTACGATCGCGTGTTAGCACTGGGTCAGGAACGGCCCCCCCTTTGACCCATTTTTCCTCAGAAGTAGCTTGTTTGGGGAGGTGCGGTTTTGGGGGGCACTTTCCCGTGTGAGACCGACTGGTCTTACGTTACTGGGTCATTTTTCGGTTCCCCAGAGAGAGTTTTTTTTTTTTTTTTAAAAGATTTTATTTATTTATTCGACAGAGAGAGATCACAAGCAGGCAGAGAGGCAGGCAGAGAGAGAGAGAGAGAGAGGAGGAAGCAGGCTCCCCGCCGAGCAGAGAGCCCGATGCGGGACTCGATCCCAGGACCCTGAGATCACGACCCGAGCCGAAGGCAGCGGCCCGAGCCACCCAGGTGCCCCCAGAGAGAGTCTTTTTAACCAAAGCACATTTAATACAGTTGTCAAGTTTCCAAATCTGCTTTTCTGCTTTAGGAAGTACATTCAGGTGTGTGTCCAGAATTTGTCGGAACTTGACTTTCAGCTGTCGGACGGTGACCTTGTGGACCACGGCTGCAGTGCTGACCTGCAGCTCGTCCCTCTGAATGCCAAGTGCCCACAGGTAAGCCTTGTCCAGAGGGGAGCGCAGAGCCCTCCGCACAGCGCGGGGTGCGAGTCCGCATGGGACGCCCGAGTGGCCAGGATGGTCTGAGGAAAGCGTGGCCTCCCCAGTGACAAGCCAATAGTGCGCGTCCCGAGGGGCAGGGACACCCAGCTTGGTCGCCTCCCTGTGCGTGTTTGTGTTTCATGCTGGGCGCGGAGCGGCGTGCGGGGTGGGTTAGGAGACTGAGTGACGCTCATCCTCGTACAAGAGTCAAACGGTCCTGCCCTGTGCTCTGGCCTGTGTAACTGCAGGCCTGTTCTTGAGCTTCTGCTGATGGTGTGGATGCCGTCCCCCTGTCCCGCGTGCGACGAGACACCTGTCCATGTCCTGGGAAGAGACCCTCTGTGTTGGTGTGGCTTTGTAAAGGGGTCCTGCTCGTGTTCGGGCTGCCTGGCTGGTGCTGACCGTCCTGTTCCACATATTCATGTGTCACGTGTGCCCAGGCGCCCCGAAAGGTTAAACCCTTCCAACCAGCCTGGTGCCGTCTTCACAGGGCCGGGCGGGCGGGACCCTGCGGGGCGGCGGGGCCGCTGCGTGTGTGTGCGCCACGCCGGTGACTGTCTCCACAGGCCATCCACAGCAAGCAGTCCGTGTTCTTCGTGTGGGAGCTGCTGTGGGCACGGGAGCCCCCCCCTTCTCTGCGCTGCTGCTTCTCCGTTGGCTTCTCCCCGGCTTCTGAAGGACAGCTCTCGGTCCCCTTAAAGCCGTACACGTACGAATTTCAAGTGGAAAATTTTTTCGTACGTATCGTATTCTTTTCTGGTGGGAGTGCGGGGTAGGAACGCGGAAGGTGGCGTCATAGTCCTTTTAATCTACAGAAGTCAGAGAAGAATCTTCCAGTGTAAGAAAGCAACTGCGCAGGAGGTTAGTTGACCTTTGGAGCAGCTCGGTCGCTGGCTGGCTGTACTGGAGACACCCGGGTCGTTCTCAGGCAAGGTCTGGCCGTCCTGCGGTCGCACCGGTGGTCGTGAGAGGAGTGCAAAGAGTGAAGATTCGGGTTCTCTGCTCCCTCTTCTCTTGCTCACGATTAGAATGTTCTGGAGCTATTTCTCAGAGTCCTTTCTTCTTGATCCTAGCTGCTAGGATCACTGAGATGCTTTCTTTTTATTTTTTTTATTTTATGTTTTTTAAGATTTTATTTATTTGAGAGCAGAAGGAAGAGCAGATGAGAGCATGAGCGGGGCGAGGGGCAGAGGGGGAAGCAGTGTCCGTGCCGAGCAGGGAGCCTGATGTCGGGCCCGATCCCAGGACCCTGGGATCATGACCTGAGCCGAGGGCAGCTGCTTCACTGAGCCCCCCACGTGCCCTAAGGGGGCTTTCTTTTTAAAAGAAAAATAGAATTGGGGCGCCTGGGTGGCTCAGTGGGTTAAGCCTCTGCCTTCAGCTCAGGTTGTGTTCTCAGGGTCCTGGGATCGAGCCCCGCATCGGGCTCTCTGCTCAGTGGGGAGCCTGCTTCCCCCGCCCCCGCCTGACTCTCTGCCTACTGGTGATCTCTGTCTGTCAAATAAATAATAATAGGAAAAAAAAAAAGTATTATCAAAATCTACTGCCTCCACATCCTGACGATTGTCCTATAACCCGTGCATTACATGTGGGCTGGAGTGGCCTTGAGCTGGGTGGGGAAACGCACGTGTGTTTCCATGTCTTTGAAGACTCGGATTTTGTGCCGGGTCAGTCAGAACCTGAGGACGCAGGTTTCTGGTGTTTCCTTGGCTCTGCTCCTGGAACCGTCAGAGGATGTGCTCGTGTTCATAACGCTTGACCCCAGCGGTGTTTCAGCGCCTCTTTCCAGCCGAGTTGCTGTGTTGACCCTCCTGCTCCGTCTCTCCATCGGCCTTCGGCGTCCGCGTCCTCGCCGGCGTGGTCTCTCTCTGTAGCGCGCGCACCTTTCCGCGTGTGCCCAGCAGCGCCACGTAAAACCCCACGTGCGCCTGAGTCTGCGGGCGGGCCCTCTGGTTTACTTGCCACGGTGTTTGGTCACGCGCTTGCGGTCTCTCTGCTCCGTCTCCGGGTCACGCGCACGGGTTCGGGTTCCTCTGGAGCTGTGCAAGCAGGTCAGCGTTTGATAAACCGGTCATCTCCGAGGGCCGGAAACAGAGACACCATTTTCTCAGGAAAGCGCTACTGAGTCCCGTCACCTACCTGCCGCGCGGCTCGGCCCCTTGCGGTGTCCACCGGCAGGATGGTGCGACCGTCCCCACGGTCCTGTTTTAGAGCAAGTGGTCTTTTTGAGAAGGTGTTGCTGTTTCCCAAAGGGCCGCCCCTTTACGCCCGCCAGTGACAAGTGAGGGCCCAGCTGCCACAGCCTCACCAGCATTTGTCCCCGACGTCCTTCCGGGGAGGAGTGGAGGCGGGGGGGGGCACCCAGTGGGCACCCACCCCGGGGCAGGGCCGGGTCTTGCTGGTCCCAGGTTAGGGGAGGTGTCGGGCAGGTGTGAGTGGGGCAGGCCGCTGGGTACAGAGGTCACTGTGGAGAAAGAAGCATTCAGCCAAAGGTAGTTCTGGTGCTGTGCAGTGGCAAGGAGAGACTGATGTCTGCTTGTTGAGGTTCTGGTGTCGTGTCTGGGAGGGCAAGTCCGTGTTCTTAGGGACACCTGCTGAGGCACAGAGTGGTGAAGCCACAGGCGCTCTGGAATTTGCCTTCAGGGCCCCGGGCAGAGAAGTACACGTTGATCCACAGAGAGAGAGCAAATGGAGCAAAACGTTGGTGATCCTGAGTCTGGGTGACAGGCGTGCGGGGGGGCGAGGACCTGTCCTCGCTGCTGTTGTGCGCACTCGGGAAAGGGCGCGGGAACAGGAGTGAGATGCGCTCGGCGGGGACTTGCCGGGCACGGGTCCCTGCAAGGTGGTTGCTGCGGGGCCGCACCCAGCAGCCCTCCCGCCGACGCGGCCCTTCCGTCTCCGTCCCTCGTGTCTGTGGGCAGCACCCCGGGGCTGGAGGAGCACCTCTGCCCGCTGTGTGGACACTTGTGCCCGTCTCTCCCTTTCTTGTGCAGACGTTATATAACGTGAAAGCAGAGATCCTGCCCCCCTCGGGCACGGAGCACTGTCGGACGGGCTCGCTCTGCTCGCTGGAGGTGTCCATCACGCGGCTCTCGGACCTCTTGGAGGTGGACAAGGATGAAGCGCTGACGGAGACCGACGAGTACTTTTCGACCAAGCTGATGTACGAAGGTGCGTCTGGATGCACCTCTTCCCCGGGCTGCTGGGCTGCCCCGGCGCATGAAGGGTTTGCAGCCTCTTCTCCACAGGGTGCAGTGTTTCTAGTCTGAAGAGAATGTTCTAGAATCAGAAAAGCTCACTTGAATGTTTTATTATGTGACATGGTCCTAGGCTGCTAGGACGTTAGACTTGGTTCCTGGGAGATCCTCAAGCGGTTGTTGGGCCCAGTGTGGGGAACATGGTGGCCCTGGAGCTGGCCTTCCCTCTCTGCCCATGACTCGGGGTCTTCCCAATATTGAGGGAGCAGGGTCCCAATTCTGCCACCCCGCAGTCCTTGTGTGGTCTGGTCCGGGCCCCTGACCTCTTCCCTCCGGGCCTCCTCCTGTCCCCTGCCCCCAATCCCCTCCTGAGACTGCCCCCGCCACCCGCCCGCTGCCCGACCCCTTCCAGACCCACTTCGCCTGCCTCTTCCAGGGCCTCGGCTGCTTTGGGAGTAGCTCGCGCTCTGGGGTCTGTCAGGACCGTGTGTGCTCTTAAGAAACGGTTGAGGAGCCCAAATTTCTTTCTTTAGTAACTTAAAAATCACAGTAAACGCATTCCATCACTTCGTGTATGAACAAGAACTGTTATTCACAACAAAACAAGACCAAAGATAGAAGAAGGACGTTAGTTTGCATTTTTTCCGGCTCTCGCTAACGTCGGGCTTCACGGGAGGGAGCTGGCTTGTCCTCTGTGCTGGCGCCTGGAACCCTGGTGGTAGGACGAGAGGACGCTCTAGGGCCGCTTAGATCCACACCTGCTAGAGGGGGTTTAATAGCCGAGGCGGCTGGCTTTTCACCGGAACTGGGCCAGTGGTACTTTTTTCCAGGCCAGTGACAG
The DNA here is from genome assembly GCF_020171115.1 of Neogale vison. Classification (NCBI taxonomy): domain Eukaryota; kingdom Metazoa; phylum Chordata; class Mammalia; order Carnivora; family Mustelidae; genus Neogale; species Neogale vison. The sequence goes on along the minus strand of NC_058096.1, from coordinate 2,055,783 downwards.
CGTGGCCTCTGAGATCTGTGAATGAACTTGTCGTGCTCTGTGTCCTCCCACGCTCAAATCTGGCTGGTGGTTTGAGAGGCCCCTTTACCCTGATGTCATTTCGTGGCATGCCTCGGCCACGTGGGAGACGTGGCTCCTGAGGGCTGTGGCTCTCGCACACTGGGCGCCTTTCGCTGGGCAGTCGGGCAGGTGGCATCTGCTTCCGGCCCACACTGCTGGGACACTGCCGGGCTCACCGTGGCAAAGGCAGGTTTTCCGAGATTCCTGCCCTCGATCGGTTTCAGACGGTATCACTGGCAACTTCTTCGAAGCGACAGGCCCTCAGCCTTCATTTTCGAGACAACATCGGCCCAGTACCCCGGACGGAAGAGCACGGCGGGGGCAGTCCCCGGGAGCTCGGGGGCTGGAGGCCCTCTCATGGGGCGCAGCTTCTCGAGAGTCTGTAATCATTCAGACTTACAGTTGAAAAGATCTTTCCTTAAGGAGGGGATGTCATAAATTTCGACGACTTCACAAAGGACATCCTTAAGTAAAACTGGCGATTTCTGTCCTCAGGTGCATGGTGGGGAGGAAGCCACTGGCGTGCCTCTCCAGGCATGGGGGGCCTCGGTTCATGCTGGGGCCTCCGGTCCTGGGCACCGGGGCGTGTGGCAGCCTGGGGAAAAGGGCGGCAGTGGGACTTCCAGGTGCCCCAGGATCACCCTCTGAGAACTGCTCTGGTCTCCCTCCCGGATGCCGCGTTCCATCCTCCTCTGTGGGAAGCCGGCCCTCTGCCACCCCTTCTTTGCTCCTCAGGGAGCTTCTGGTGCATGGAGCTCCTGGGCCCCGCCCAGTGTCCCCTTGACAGAGCTGCCGTCCCCTCTTGGCAAGGCCCTCGGCTTGTCGAGGACAAGCTCCCGGCCCACTGACTTCTGAGTGAGGAGTGCATTAACATTCTGGTTACGCTGAACGACATCGTGGCTGGTCTAATCACTGCTGCTAATGCCTGCCGTGTGTTCACAATGTCTGCTGTGTCACAATGTCGCAACCTCCTTGAGGAGGCCTTTCCATAAGCTCTTTCCATGCCATCGAGAGGCTCGTCTGAGCAGCAAAGTTGGGGTGGGGACCCCTGGTCCGATGCCACCACTTCCTAGACAGACCGTTACCCTGTCCCGCTCCTGTTCCAGATTCCACAGCCAGCGCCCCCTCCTCTGGAAGCCCGATGTACAAAGTTTTTGAGTAAAACCGAATCCCTGTTCATTTATGAACTTGAGAAGAAGGTGATTTTCCTCGTGGCTCTCGCGTGTACCTTGTCGCCGAGCCACACTTCCCTGTTTGGTGCGGCCAGAGGACAGGGAGGTCGAGAACGTGTCCGGTTGGCATGGACGCTCTGGAGTGGGGGCTGCGCACGGCCCTTGCCGGGGCCCGACCAGTGCTCTCCCTCTGTTTCAGTGGTCGACAACAGTAGCAACTGGGCGGTCTGCGGGAAGAGCTCCGGCGTCATCTCCATGCCCGTGGCCGCCCAGGCCACGCACCGCGTCCACATGGAGGTGATGCCCCTCTTCGCGGGCTACCTCCCCCTCCCCGACGTCAGGCTGTTTAAATACCTCCCCCACCACTCGGCGCACTCCTCACAACTGGACGCTGGTAAGGACCTTGAAGGGGAAAGGCGCAGCCGCTGTCGGAGGGAGGGAGAGGTCCGTGCGGGCGCTGGGACGCTCGCCTCGCGGGCACCGGGCTGCTGACGGGCAGCGGCTGGGGGCGGGGGGGGCGGGGGGCAGGGTGTGGGCATCTGCTAAGAAGCCACCGTGGGTCCTCAGACGGCCCGTGGGCTCGCTTCTCTTTAAAGGGGCCACCTGGCTTGCTCGTGCGCTGAAGGCCGCTGGGGTGGGCCTGCTGCTCCCCCGGGGTGGCTGGGGGCCGGGTCGCTGGCCGGGGTGTCACCGGCGGTGCATTTTGCAGATAGCTGGATAGAGAGCGACAGCCTGTCGCTGGACAAGCACCTGGACGACCAGCCGGACGGCGGCAGCGTCCGGAGCCGGGGCAGCGCGCACTCGGCCTCCAGCGGTGAGCACAAAGGCCTGCCCATGCCCCGGCTCCAGGCGCTGCCGCCGGGCCAGGTCTTCAACTCAAGCGCGGGCACGCAGATCCTGGTCATCCCCAGCAAAGACGACCACGTCCTCGAAGTCAGCGTCACATGACCGTGCCTCGAGTCCGCACACGCCCCCGGCCGGGTGTGGGCGCACGGGAAGGGATCCTGGCTCCATTGCTCTCTCCATCGTGACATTCTAGCGCTACCTGGACTCGCGGTGCTTCTGCCTGGCCACGGAAGCATCGGAGGGTTTTCGGCGTGCGGCCGGTCGGCTGAGTTAGAGCGTCATTTTTGTGTTGTCCGCGCTGTAAGAGGACTCGCTGCTCTCCTCTCCCATCCCTGGGTCCCTTTGCTGGTGTCCTGCGGAGTCTGCAGAGCCCCGCCCCCGCCCTGCGCCCTCACCTGGCCGCCTCCCCGTCTCCTGGTTCCTCATGGAGTCCGTGTGCCTTCCAGGGAGACACACAGCAGGCCCTGCCGTCTTCGTTGTCACACGTGTGTGCCTTCCTGGTCACACGGCTGCCCTCTGGATCCCAGCCCGGGTGGATTTGTGAGTCTCCTGGAGGGTGAGACACCATCTTTTACCCGAGATACGTAGCGATTTTCTAGAATTACACCCTGTTAGGGCAGATCAGTGAGGCTGAGGGCTGGGTGGGGAGGGAACAGAAGGACCCCCCTTCTGTGCCTTGGGGTGGCCCACTGGGTGGACCTGGAGCCTCCATTAGCTGGAGCCATCTTAAAGGAACTCGGGGAAGACGAGACCAGGGCCTAAGGGACAACTTGGCATTGAACTAGTTTAGGAACAAATGTTTCTGGAACCCCTGTTCCCCATGATGTTGACTGAATGTCAATATGCACTTGAAATTAAATATGTATTTATTTGAATTACCATTATATATGTGGGGGTGATACGTCGTTTTCTTCTCACCTTTAAAGCGTTGACATGTCATCGTCACTGTATAATCGATGTGTTTCTTCTGCACCTTAAGTCCTAGACATTAAGAGGCTCCATTTCAGGGGGACTGGGGGGGCGGCCCTCTGACTGTGCTTCTAGTTTGGTTGTGGGAAGGACGAAGAGTCTTGGAATATTCTCTGCCGGTCCACTAAAATCGCAGTCACGCCATACCAATGGATTGATTTGCTTTTGGTTGTAAATTTAATTGTACATATGGTTGATTTATTATTTTTAAAAGTACAGACTAACGGATGTAATGTTTATGTATAAGTTGCACCAAAAATCAAGGAGAAAATAAATGTGTGTTTGTTTTTACTGGTGTGAGAGTCACAGCTTGTAAATAAGTGTTGGGTGTATGGAACCCTTTCCAGCTCTCCAGAGCAATGTATTTTTGTACATAAGAAATAGAGAACTCTTACTCCCCTGGGAAAGTGTGCTTGGAATGGAGCGGAGCAGACTGACCCAGCGAGCGTAGTCAGGTCCAGCGGAGGTGGGGCAGCCTCAAGCATGTGAGCCCCAGAGGAAAGGGACCTTCGCAGCTGCTGGTGCCGCGGGTCCTGCCGGTCACCTGCGGGAGAGGCCGGTGTGGCGGTGCGGCGGGGAGCGGGGGCCACGGGGGGGCTCAGGGTACACAGGGCGGCTGCGTGCACCCTTCTGTGTGCTGACTTTCCACTTCCTCAACAAATGAGGTGGTGTGAGTCCCCGCCCCCCGCCCCATGTCTTTTTCATTTACAGAAATTGGAAACGTGTAAAGAAGACAAATATTGGAGTGTTTAATTAAACTGTTCAGAAAACTATCTTCCTTAGGTGCACTTTAAAACTAATCGACTTGGTCAACTAGTTAGGCAAATTAGAACTTCAGAATCTAATGATAGGTTAGGGTTTCTCAAATAAACTTATTTTGTTGTAAAAATTGACGATGGCCTCCAGACCGGCCAAGCCTTTTGAGTGAAGAGAACTTTGAGATTTGATTCTGGCAGAAAAGGCTCACACTGGTATCATGTGGCTTTACCTCTCCCCCCTGGGGGGGGGGGTGTGATTCGATGGTTACCTTGTTTCTGTTTGATTTTGGGTTCTAATCCCAGATGAAATCCTCTCTAGTTACATAACATACTCGGAAAAAATGGAGAAATCCAAAGTGTTCTTGGTGGCTTTTTACTGTTTTCAACTGGTATAAATTCAAATTTATGGCTGGTTTGCCCCATCCCCCAATTACCCATAAGATTTTTTGGGTGAGTGCCTCTATTTTTGTTCTGTTTTGTTCAACAGAAATGAAACATGTTACCTAAAACATCATCTTTTTTTTTTTTTTAAAGCAGTAATTGGGTTTCTGTTGTGTCTCAAATAAAATAAGGCTTATGTGTTTGAGACGAGCAGGTTTTGTTAATAAAGATGTAGCAGCTGTTAAAGAATTGTGAAGCCGGATATCGAATGAGCATCTAAATGGCAGAATATGCAGCCGTTTTACACACACTGCGCAACATGTAAGTACTAGCAAGTGGAAAGGGATATAAGTTATAATTTTGGTGAATTTCATGGGGTTTCCTGTGATTGGAAAAATTATAACTTCTGGTTCTAATGTGGAAATTGTTGTATTCAATCTGAAAATGACTTTTACCTCCAGTCCATTGTCAGCGCAGCCGGTCGCGGGTTGGATTCTATGCTGGTGGGTCTCGGTTGATGCCCGTGGTCAGCAGAGACAACACACACACAGGCTTCCGGTTTTTGAGTGATTAAAATAAGATTGACTTACAAAATCAAATTAAAGGAACACTGCAGATGTGTCCATAAAAATAAGAAGTTATAGTACTTTTTAAAGACCGAACTATGCGGATCTGAATGTTTCGCTGTCAGCTGTGATCTTTAAAATAAACCCATGATTTTGGAATTCATTTGCGTTTTCATGAACGCGTCCCTCTCGGTTCATTCTTGGCGCGCGTCCGGCTGTCAGGCCCGAAAGGCTGGGGTTCCGAGGCGAGCAGGCGGCCAGCTGGTGACTTCGACGCTGCCGGTTAGACCCACTCCGTTTACTGGTTTGCTGGGAGAGTCCTTTTTCACGTTACTCTGTAATACTCCGTTAGACTCAAACCACTGTACGAAGACTGTTTAAATGTGAGCACTATCATTCTGGAAATACACATTTTAAGAAGAAACTTTGCTGTTTGAACGTCATTCTTTGGCTGAGGCGCATGGAGGTCGCGTGCGCGGACCTGAAGGACGGCCCCGTCTTGTCCCCCGACCCTTGCTGCGGACTCGGGCTCCGACCGCCCGCTTCGCGGGGGCACCGGGGGTTCCGTCGGGGTGCGTCACCCCGCAGCCCGCAGGACCGGAGACGTGCGAGCCTCCGGGCTCGGGGCACCCCGGGACGGAGCCGCGGGCCGCGCGCCCGGGAAGGGAGCTGCCGCCGCGGCGTCCGCGCCTCGCCCCTGCGCGTCTGCGGCTCCCCGCGCGGCTCCCTGTTCGGGCCCCGCCCCGCCGTTCGTCCTGCGGGGCCGTAAGTGCGGGTGGGGTCGGGGCGCCTCGTCTACTCCCGGCCTCAACCTTCTAAGCGGCGCGGGGGCGAGGCCACCCGGCTGGACCCGAGCTCCAGCCTCGCGGCGGGTCCCGCCGGTGCGACGCCCCGGGGCGGGCTCGGCCGCGGGGCGCGGCGGGGGCGGGGCACGAAGCCTGGGGTCCGCCTCGGGGCGTGGCGGGGGCGCGGCCCGGGGGACGGAGCTCAGCCTCGAAGCGCGGCGGGGGCGGGGCACGAGGTCTGGGCTCCTCCCCGGGGCGGAGGCGTGGGCGCGGCTTAAAGGCTCGGCTCCGCCTCGGGGGACACCGCCCCTCCGGGCCTCCTGGGGGCGCTGTGGTGCCGCGCGACGCGGCGGCCAGGCCCGGAAGTGCCTGCTTGGGGCCGGCGGGCGGGGCGCGGCGGCTGCGCGGCGGCACACGTGCGGCGGCCGCGATGAAGTTCGCGTACCGGGTGAGCGCGGGCGCGGCCCGAGGGTTCGCGGCGCGGGGTCCGGGGAGCGGCGGCGGGCCTGGAGAGCGGGGCCTGGGCGCGCGCGGGCCGGAGCGCACTGTCAGCCTGTAGCCCGCGCGGCCGGCCTCGGGGCGGTGCGCGGCGGCCCCCGGACGGGACGGACAGGCGGCGGGAGAGCGCGGAGCCCCGGCGCGGAGAGCGGCGGCGGGCCTGGCTCCCGGCGGCTCGCGGGGCGCCTGCCCTCCTCTTCCTCGCGGGCGGGGCCGCTCTACGCGCTCGCGTGCCCGCCCCGTGGGGCCGCTCCTCGCCGGGCTCCGCACTCCTCGCCGCGCTCGCCTCGGTGCCTCCCTGTTGCCCGCGCGGCCCTTGACACGGCCTGAAAGCGCGGGAATCGGGCCACGGGGCCTCCGCCGACGGCCTCGCCGCCGGCCGGGCTGCTCCCGGTGCGCTCCCGCGGCTCCTGCTGTCCGGGGTCACCCGACCCGCCTGCGGAGCCCGTCCGCCCGTCGCGCTGCCTGCATGCCCTGCTCGCGCTCTGTGCTGAGCTCTTCGCGGCCCTGCCTGGCCGGTGGAGACTGGGAGGGCCTGCAGGGCGCAGACCCGGGGCGCAGCGCCGTTTCCAGGCCGCCCTTCAGTCTGAGGAGTTCCCGGACTGGACTCGACAGGGTTGCTTTGTTGGGGTGGCCTTGAGCCCAGGGTGCTGGGGGGTTGCCCTCCATTGCTCCGCTCTTCTCCCGCTTCAGCTGGGTCCCCTTCGTGTGTGGAGACCGCCCCCCGCCCCAGACACTCACAGTGGCCCTTATCCTCTTCGGCAGGGACTTGGAGTTCCCAGGGCTGGGACTCCCTTCCCCTTCCTGTGTCCCTCCTGGCCGGACTGCATAGGTGGTCAGGAAGCGTGCCAGGAGGGACCCAGGAATGGCCAGGGACCTGGGGGAGCGGGGGAGCTCTGTGCTGCCCTGGACCAGAGGCCTCCCTTAGCCTTTCCTGCACTTTGGGGCTTTCTTTGTACTAAGATAGTTTATTTGCTTTTCAGTTTTCAAATTTGCTGGGGACAGTGTATAGGTGCGGAAACTTGAATTTTACACGTGATGGAAACTCACTGATCAGCCCTGTGGGAAACAGAGTCACTATATTCGACCTTAAAAAGTAAGTGGCTGGAATGACTTGAACAGCACGGACAGCTACAGCATGCAGCAAAAACTGACCGTGTGTACCTCCTCCTCCCCTTCCTAGTGCACCCCCCGCCCCCGGGGCAGCCGGGAGGTTCTGCAGGTGCACGTAGTGTGAGCGCCTCACTCGCAGGACTGCTTTGCTCTAGTCGCTCCGGGCCCTCGCCTAAGCCCTGGGGTCTCAGTCACTGTGCTGGGTGCCGGCTCTGGAGGCCACCCTGGACCGTGCTGGGCCAGTGCTGGAACCCGGCGGTTCCACTTTCCAGCTTCACTTTCCTTCTCCTGAGCCGGCACCTGGCTCTGTTCCTTCTCCTCAAGGGGAAGAACTCCTGAACGGTTGTCACCCCTTCCCAGAGTCACGTGGCCAGGGTGAGACCCTCCGGTTGCCCGGGGGTGCCTGGAGTTGTGTCTGGCTCTGCAGGCTCTGCCTCCCGGTCTCAGCAGAGGGGCGATGGTCCCTATCCTCTCTGGGACTCATTTCCTGACGCCCCCAAGAGCAGTGCCCGGGCGGGGCACCCTGGGCCAGCAGGTGAGATGGTCACAGCTGACGGGGCTGGAGTGAGGACCGCACGCTCGGTGGAGACCAGAGAGCAGAAGAGTGGGGCACAGTTAGCCCAAGCCAATGGCTGCTGCTTCCTTGTTTCTCGTGTTACTTACTTTCCCGTTCTGTGACGACAGCCTCACGGGGCTGTGCAGGCCCAGGGGTTAATTCCTTCTGGGGAACATTTAGCACATTCCAGTTTGGGGACTCGGTAGCCTTCGCGGAGATCTCCTGGGATGCACTTCTGCGGACAATCAGAGCCCCCCCCAGTTTACTTTTTTGTGTGAGAGGGGGCTTGCGTGCCTGCATGCGTGCCTGTGCGTGTGGAGGGGGCAGAGGAGAGAGGACCTCGAGCAGACTCCCCACCGACCGCAGAGGCTGTCGTGGGGCTCCACGCCGTGACCTGAGATCACAGCGAGCCAAAGTCGAAAGTCAGACGCTCAACCGACTGAGCCACCAGGTTCCCCAAACCAAAGCCCATTTTTAAGGTTTTGAGTATGTTTTGCCAAGTTTTCTGCAGGAACCTGGTCTTATTTCCTCTTCTCCAGCAGGGAGCTGGGGACCAGCCGTGAGCTCTGGCCCCAGAGCCGGCCAGGGACAGGAGGGGGTAAGGGGTTGGTGGTCTGAGGCCGCCCCTTCCTTGCCTCACCACTGAGACCAGCTACACCGCTCCGGTTTTTGTCTCTCAGCAACAAATCCAACACTCTGCCCTTGGCTACGCGGTACAACGTCAAGTGCGTAGGGCTGTCTCCAGACGGCCGCCTGGCCATCATCGTCGATGAAGGTGAGCGCCCTCGGCAGGGAGGCGGCACGCAGGCAGCTGGGGGGACAGGCAGGGCAGGCGGCAGGGTGACTCAAGGCCAGCATCGGTCCCACCGGGGTCTCAGCCCCTCCAGTCGTCTCCCCCAGTTGCTTCCTTGCTGAGACCATCTTGGGCTTTGGGGTGAGGGCGTGGGGCGGGGGGTGGACATTCCCAGCGTCGTCCCAGGCTGGGCCGTAGCTGTCCTGTCTGGCGTGACCCACACCTGCCACTGTCCCTCCCGCAGGGGGGGACGCGCTGCTGGTCAGCCTGGTGTGCAGGTCCGTGCTGCACCACTTCCACTTCAAGGGCTCGGTGCACAGCGTGTCCTTCTCTCCGGATGGCAGGTAGGGGTCCGGGGCTTGGGGCAGGGCGCACACCAAGTCCAGACCCTATGGCGGGTGCCGCCGGGCTCAGGCACTCTTTCGACTAGAGGCATCAGCGTGGGAGCCTGTGCCCAAGCCTCCTCTTGGCCGCCCTCCAGGTTCCCATAGGGCCGCATGGCCACAGGCCGTGCTCTCCGTCCTCCACGGCTGGTGCTCCCATCTCGAGCGGGTGGTTCTAAAGTTGTGCCACCGGAACCGCTTCCAGAACAGTCGTGGGCCTCTGACGGTCCTGCAGTCTCCAGACAGAGCCACAGAGGAGTCCTTGGCTCGGAGTAGCGCTGACCCCCAATTTGAGGTCCACAGGGAGGAGAGTGTGTGCGCATAGGGTCCTGGCCAGACCCGGCCTTGCTCCGGGTTCAGGGCTCCAAGGGAAAGGGCTCAATCCTGGGGTGCTCACGCCCAGACTGACCTGGATGGGCCGTGGAGGGGGCGGCTCTGGGTTTCAGCCATGAGCCCCCAACCCATGTCCGGCCTCAGAAATCCCTTAGAAGGTAGTGGCTCTTCCTCTGTGCTGTTGCACGGAACCCGTGTTGTCCTTCCAGCTCCCCCGGGGCTGGTCCGAGTGTGGCCAGGCCTTGGCGGCTGTCCCCCAGGCTGGTGAGAGCACCGGGGGTGCCTGTGCTCCGGGACAGCAGAGTGGCAGGGGTCAGCGTCCCTGCGAGAGAAGACGGGGGTTGGGGCCGTGGAGAGCCGGGCCCCCACATTCGCCTCTCGTAGGAAACTGCTCAGGGCAGGGGCGCTGTCCTCAGGCTCTGCCCTGGGCTCCGGACTCTGGGGATGCTGGATCTTGATGGCCCCTGTTTGCTGCAGGAAGTTCGTCGTCACGAAAGGCAACATCGCGCAGATGTACCACGCCCCTGGGAGGAAGCGGGAATTCAATGCCTTCGTCCTGGACAAAACTTACTTTGGGCCCTACGACGAGACCACGTGCATCGACTGGACAGACGACTCCAGGTGAAACCCGGGGGCGGGGCCTCGTGTTGGACGGGGAGCCCTGGTGACTCCTGTCACATCCCAGAGTTCCACCTGGAAATGGTCTCTTTCGAGTGTTCCTGGGGCTGGAAGCCGGTGGGCTCCTGGCTGTGAGCGGGGCCGGCACGGGCCTGGCGTCTGTCTCTGGGAACCAGAGCGCAGCTTCTGGTCCTTGACAAGGGCACCAGGATCTGTCGTGCCACATGTCAGAGCAGCCGTGTCCATGGGAGGGTTGCGGGGCTTCTCCGCACAGGGGCGCCGGCCCCGTCTTCTCACGGCTGCTCCCCCACCGTCCTGGAGGGCTGCTGGCTCAGGGTCTGCCAGGGACGTGTGGGGGCTGGTGGCTGGTGCCAGTCTGGGGTCGGGCACCATGGGGGACGGGGGAGCAGGGGGGCAGTGTGGCCCTCGGAAGCCGCTGTGCTCCTGGCAGACAGGTCTTCGGGGCCGGAGCGGGGCCCCCTGCCGCCTAACCCGCCCCCCCGCCCCCCACTGCTTCAGCGAGGCACCGACGGTTCCCGGGTTTGGCTGTGCTTGTTCCAGGAGCGGGGCTTCCTCAGGTGGGGGGCACGGACAGTCAGGGAGGCGTGAGGAGCAGGACTCCCCACGTGGCAGCCGATGGGCTTGGCGGTCACTTCTCCAAGCCCCCCGCGCTGCCATCCCGTGAGGGACAGCTCCGTGAGGAGGGACGGTGATTTGACCCTGAGGAACGTGGGGGTGTTGCCGACGCTTGGGGAGATTCGGGCCGGGCAGACCCGGGCTGGTCACTCTGGGCGGCTCCTCCGTGCTGGGTGGCGCTGCCCCAGGAGCCCTGAGGACGAGCCCGGCCTCCTCTGTCCAGGTGCTTCGCTGTCGGGAGCAAGGACATGTCCACGTGGGTGTTCGGAGCCGAGCGCTGGGACAACCTCATCTACTACGCGCTGGGAGGACACAAGGACGCGATCGTGGCCTGCTTCTTTGAGTCCAGCAGTCTGGATGTACGTCCCCGCGGAGCCCAGCGGCACCCCAGATGGCAGCCACGCACCCGCCTCACCCGTAGACGCAGGCGCCTTCCCGGGTCACCTGGGGGTGTTCGGGGAGCAGCGGCACCTGTTGGCTGTCCCTTGCGGTCACCTCTTCCGGCACTCGGGGGCGGGCCGTACGGGCCAGGGGATTCCGGGACCGCGAGCCTGCCTCGTGGCTGGTGGGCACCGGCGTCGGGACGGTCTCATCCGTTTCCCTCTACAGCTCTACACCCTCAGCCAGGACGGGGCCCTGTGTGTGTGGCAGTGTGACACCCCCCCAGAGGGCCTGCGGCTGAAAGCGCCCACGGGCTGGAGGGCAGAGCTGCTGCAGGGCGCGGAGGCGGAGGAGGAGGACGACGAGGAGGGGGAGGAGGAGACCACCGTCCGGGGGAAGGCGGCGCCGGCTGCGGAGGAGCAGCAGGGAAAAGTGAAGTACTCGCGGCTGGCCAAGTAGGTGTCCCTGCGGGTGTCTGCGGCTCGCGCCCTCGGGGCTGCCATGTGACGCACAAGCCTGGAGAGCAGGCTGTGCCGGGGGGCCGGCCGGGAGCCGCCTCGTGTCCTGGGGGCAGGGGCAGGGAGGCTCAGCGAGGGGCAAGCCTTGGAGAGCGGGAGCGAGAGGCCAGGGCGGCAGGGCCACGGGTCCAGGGCCCATGGCCTGGGGATCCCAGGGGGCCGGGGCAGGCTGAGGTCAGCGTGGCCGTTTGGCCCCGCCTGCATCTCCTTGGAACCCCCGTCTGCTTAGGTACTTTTTCAACAAAGAGGGAGACTTTAACAAGCTGACGGCCGCCGCGTACCACAAGACGACCCACCTCTTGGTCACCGGCTTCGCCTCTGGGGTCTTCCACCTGCACGAGCTCCCCGAGTTCAACCTCATCCACTCCCTGAGGTGAGCGCCCCCTTGGCACCGTGGCGGGGGGACGTGTGCAGGTGGGGGTGGGGCGCAGAGCACCAGGCGGGCGGTGGCCCGGGGCTGACGGTGCTGCCTGCCTGCCCCCTGTCCCCCTGCCCCCACGGTGCGCTCCTGCTCAGCGTCTCTGACCAGAGGATCGCGTCCATCGCTGTCAACGGCTCCGGAGACTGGGTCGCCTTCGGCTGCTCAGGTGCGCCTTGGTGCGCGGTCGCTCGGGGACGAGAACAGTCGCTGCTCTCGGACTGTTGACGTGGCCCCTCGCCCCCCAACCGTGGGGCTGCGCCAGCTCCCGGGAGAAGCCCCTTCCACGCGCCGTTGCGAGCGAGCACGCTGGGTGGGCCAGGGACTCTCGTGGGAGGGAGCTGGGGGCTCCTCAGAGCTGCGAGCTCCCCGTTGCCTGAGCCCCCTTCTCGGTGAGCCACTGGGCCCGTGGCTGTGGGCCTCTGGCAGGGGGGTCGGGTGCTGGGGCAGGTGCCTGCGGGACGGTGACTCAGGCCATCAGTCTCTGCCGGGCGCCCTCTCTCGGGTTAGGGGGCTGGGGGTGCCGGCTGCCTGGGTCTGCCTGCAGGCCGCTGTGTCGGGGACCATCCCGAGCCCGTCCCTGCGTGCACTCTGCAGGCCTGGGCCAGCTGCTGGTGTGGGAGTGGCAGAGCGAATCGTACGTGCTCAAGCAGCAGGGCCACTTCAACAGCATGGTGGCCCTGGCCTACTCCCCCGACGGGCAGTACCTCGCCACCGGCGGCGATGACGGCAAGGTGGGGCTCGGCCTGGGGTGGGAGGGCCGTGCGGTCTCGTCCTCCTGGCCCCCGGGGAGGGAGAGCCAGGCCCTGACTTTGGGGCTACCCCTGCTGCATCCAGGCTCATGAGAAGGCGTCCCCCGGCTCCCCAGGACTTACAGGGGACAGCCGGCGGCCGTTTCTCTATTAACGGCACGGCCTTCGGTGCGCATGCAGCTGATCGGCTGGGGGTCAGTCCATGGGGGCAGCTGTGTCACGGTGCGAACTCGTTGTGCCTCTTGGGGTGACACGGGCTCCCGCCAGCCCCCAGGCCTCCCTCATGGGGGCGAGGGACGGGTGTGTGCACAGCTGTGGAGGGGGGCGTGGTTGAGATGACCCGTGCATGTGTCCCTGAGCTGTGCCCAGCCCCTCACCCCTCACCCCCACTGCCGGTAGGTCAAGGTGTGGAACACCCTCAGTGGTTTCTGCTTCATCACTTTCACGGAGCACTCGAGTGGGGTCACCGGTGTGACCTTCACGGCCACTGGCTACGTCATTGTGACCTCTTCCATGGACGGGACTGTGCGTGCTTTTGACCTTCACAGGTGACCTGCCCGCTCCATCCCCTCTCTAGGTGGGCCTTGAGAGCGCTACAGAGGGCTCGTGGGCTTGCTGGGAAGCACGTAGTGTGGACAGGCTCAGAGCGAGCCTGACCCCTGGGGCCCCAGGGACTCGAGGTGTGGGGCTTTGTGAGCCGTGCCAGCCGGAGGCCTGTCTCCGGGCAGGTACCGGAACTTCCGCACTTTCACGTCCCCGCGGCCCACCCAGTTCTCCTGCGTGGCCGTGGACTGCAGCGGGGAGGTCGTGTCTGCCGGGGCCCAGGATTCCTTTGAGGTCTTCATCTGGTCCATGCAGACAGGCAGGCTCCTGGACGTGAGTGTCCGGTCTGGGGGCAGGGGTGGGGGGTACGGCACGTGGGAGGGTGCCTCTGGGGACCCCACAGGAGGGGCAGTGGCGTCTTCTGGCCGCGGTTCCTCCCCCCTGCACTGAGACCCAGACTGTTGTCAGCTGCCCGTCCTGCAGCCTCGGTGCGCAGGCCTGGTACGCGGCGTGGTCCCCGGGGCTGTCTTTTCACGCCTCCTCTCTGGACACCGTAGGTCCTATCTGGTCACGAAGGCCCCATCAGCAGCCTGTGCTTTAACCCGGTGAGGTCGGTCTTGGCCAGTGCCTCCTGGGACAGGACAGTGCGCCTGTGGGACATGGCAGACAGCTGGAGGACCACAGAGACGCTGGGCCTGACCTCGGATGGTGGGTGCATGGGGGGCACAGGTACAAGGTGTCACCGGCGGAGGGAGGCCTCGTTTCGGAGCCGTTATCCATCTGTCCCAGGTGTAGGCACGTGTAAACCCGGACACCCAGCTGCTCCCCAGCTACTGGGGTTGGTGGCCCTGTTCTCTTCCTCGGTGTCCGGCTCCTCTCCAGGGGAGTGAGCCGGGCGCTCCCCCCTGAGCTGCCATCCCTGAGACACAGCTGCTGTTCTTGAGCCCGAGGTGACTGTAGGCGCAGGAGGCTACCCGGGGCCCTGGCTTCTGTGTGTGTGGGTGAAGCCGTCCTGCCCCGCACGCCCCCCGGGTGCTTCGTGGGCCCCTGGGCGCAGCGTCTCTGCTTGCCCACGCAGCTCTGGGACATGCTTGCAGCTGCCGGTGGCCTGCCTGGCTCTCCGATGGGCCTCCGCCCTGAGCCCTGGCCACCCGCTGGTGTGTTTAGAGGCTGTCCTGCGGCTCTGTCAGAAGCACCTCTGTTGCGCTCTCCCTGGGCCTCCCCCTGCCCAGCCTGGCCTCTTGCTTGTCCCCTGCCCCCAGGCTGGCCTGGGACAGCCCCACGTGGGGCCTCTCGCCCCGGAGCTGGTTCAGGCCTGGGGCCTCTCCCGCAGGGTGGAGCTTTTGTGGGGAGAGCCAGGGGCCCCCACCTGTCCTGTGCAGACTTGGGGTGCTGCTGCCCGCCTGGCTTTCCCGGCGTGAGGCTGGCCGAGGGTGTGGAGGGTGTGGCCGCCGGCGGACCGTGAGCTCTTCCTCTGGCCCTGATGATGCCTCTCTCTCCAGCTCTGGCCGTGACCTTCCGCCCTGACGGCGCGGAGCTGGCTGTGGCCACCCTGAACTCCCAGATCACCTTCTGGGACCCTGAGAATGCCGTGCAGACGGGCTGCATCGAGGGCAGGCATGACCTCAAGACAGGCAGAAAAGAGCTGGACAAGATCACTGCCAAGCACTCGGCCAAGGGGAAGTGAGTGCCTCTGTGAGCCGCCGCGGCGGATCCCGCCCCGCAGTCCGGGGGTCTGTGTGGCCTCGGGGCTCCTCCCCCGGGGGTCACAGAGCCTATGTCGGGTCTGTGACTGGTCAGTCTCCATGTCCTCGTGCCCCCTGGGCTGCGGGATCGGACGGGACCGGCGGCTGTGAGCGCAGCTTTTCTTGGGTTTTTTGGGGTGCGTCTTCGGGTGGAATCTCTGGGGGGGTCACGCAGTGTCCAGGCTTTGCTTCTGTGAGGATCTGGAGCGTTTTGCAAAGTGGCTGCATCACCTGCGGCGGCCGGTCTCGCCTGCCGCCTACCCCGTTCCCACGGGCTTCTAGACGACAGCCCTCTGGGCCGGGCCGGGGCGCTTTCTGCGCGTGGTTCTGGTTCACGCTTCCCTGAGGCTGCAGGCGGTCGTCCAGGGCATCCGCTCCTCTGGGTCAGGGTCTTCAACACGGCGACAGTGGTCCCGCATGGTCCCAACAGGCGACGCTTGGCGGATCTGGGCTTGGACGTCCCGCTTTCTGCCCGGGGCTCTTTTCGCTCCAGCGGTGTCTTTGCGGCATGAGCGCTTTCTGGTGGATGACGTCTCGCCACTTTCTTCTGCTGCTTGGGTTCTTTGGTGTCACACGTGACACTGTCTCGTGAGCAGCCCGGCCGGTGGGGCCCCGGCTTTCCCTCGCACGGGGCTGAGCAGGCGGCCCGGCCAGTGGCTGCTGTGCGCGGGGCAGGCAAAATGGCCTTCTTGTCCTGTCCCAGGAGGGCCCTTCTGAGAGAGGGTCATGTCTCTGGAAGTTTCTCCTGGGGGTGGTGCTGCTGCGGAGCCCGGCGGGTGACGGTGTCTTGTGAGGCCCAGGCCAGAGCCTCCCGAGAACGGAGCTCCTCCCGGGGCTTGGGAGGGGGGAGAGTGGGGAGCCACCCGTCGGGGGTCTCAGCAGTGACGAGGCTCTTGTCCCCTTGGCTTCAGGGCCTTCACCACGGTGTGCTACTCTGCGGACGGCCAGAGCGTGCTAGCCGGAGGGATGTCCAAGTTTGTGTGCATCTACCACGTCAAGGAGCAGATCCTCAGGAAGAAGTTTGAGATCTCCTGCAACCTCTCCCTGGATGCCATGGAGGTGAGGGGGAGTGCCGGCTGCCTGGCCCCAGCACCCGTCCCCCCGCATGCCCAGGCCCGTCTCCATGTGCCCAGGCCCCCATTGCTGTCTGAGGCCCGCCCCCTCCTGAGTTGGTGGCAGGGGACGGTCCCTGCAGATGGGCAGGCTAAGTGAGCAGACGCCCCCCACGTGTGCCGGCCCCATGGAGGCTGCGGGAGCGCTCACTGGGGGCGCGTTGGAGGGTCCCGGCCCCATCCGCCTGCAGCTTCCGCCTCACGGGGGTGAGAACTGGCTTGTCTGTGCCTTGGGATCTTTGTGTTCCGTGGCTGTTCTCCATGGGGCCACGTCTCCACCAGTGTTTGTGGCGCGTGAGCGAAGCAAGGCCTGGGGGCTGGGCTCTTGCTCTCTACCTGATGAGCAAGACCCCTGGGGTTTCATCTTTCCAGGAGTTTCTTTTTAGATTTTATTTATTTACTTGACAGACAGATCACAAGTAGGCAGAGAGGCAGAGAGAGAGGAGGAAGCAGGCTCCCCGCTGAGCAGAGAGCCTGATGTGGGGCTCGATCCCAGGACCCTGGGATCATGACCTGAGCCGAAAGCAGAGGCTTTAACCCACTGAGCCACCCAGGCTCCCCTTTCCAGGAGTTTCTAAACCGAAGGAAAATGACCGAGTTTGGCAACCTGGCGCTGATCGACCAGGACGCCGGGGTGGAGGACGGAGTCGCAGTGCCCCTGCCGGGCGTGAAGAAAGGTGAGCAGGGGCCCCCGTGCCCCCCAAGGCCATGGCCGCAGCAGGTGGCCCTGCCCAGCACCCACTGCTCCCAGGAGACAGCAGCTTTGCTTTCCTCTTGGGGCCGCAGTGATTACGTCCAGGAGCTCTTGTCACACACGAGTAGTCCGAGGCTGCCTGTCTGTCTGGGCCTGCGGCTGTGCTCTCTGGCCGCTGCCCGGCCCTGTGCCTTACACTCACCCCCACGTGGGCCACGAGGAGGGTTCTGTGGGCTCCGGGGTCAGGGCGCTGGAGTCAGAGAGGCCCAAGGAGGGCACGCCCCTCCCAGGGAAGGGGTGGCACTCAGGCTTTAGTAGACCATTAGAAAGGGACAGCCGGCAGCTAGGAAGTCAGTGTGCCGGCTGTGGCCACACAGCTGCCCTGCCCGTGCCAGCCTCGTCCCTCACCCCAACCTGGGGCTGGCCTCTCCCCACCCGCCCCCGACCTCTGGGGCTGGCCTTCCCCCCCTACCCCCACCTCTGTGGCTGGCCTCTCCCCACCCCCACCTCTGGGGCTGGCCTCTCCCCCCTCACCCCCACCTCTGGGGCTGGCCTCTCCCCCCTCACCCCCACCTCTGGGGCTGGCCTCTCCCTCCTCACCCCCACCTCTGGGGCTGGCCTCTCCCTCCTCACCCCCACCTCTGGGGCTGGCCTCCCCCCCCCCCACCCCACCTCTGGGGCTGTCCTCCCTTCTGGCGTTGGCCTGGGCCGGCTCATTCCAGCCCGGCTCGTGCCGCTCCAAGTGCCAGGGAGCCACACTGCATGTTGGGCTGCAGGGGCGCCCCAGCGACTGGCTGGGTGCTGGGGGCAGGACTGCACCGTTGATGCAGGGCCTGGAGCAGCCCCTGACCGCGCCACACGTGTTCTCGGGCATCTCTTCGGGAAAACAGGTTCCTCAGTTCTCAGTGATGTGTAAAGGTGGTTCCCACCGTGTCTGCAGACTTCCTGACGGTCACGGTTTGAGCAGAGCAGGTGCTGGAGCTGAGTGTGGGGAGAGCCAGGGTCTGCCGGACCCACAAGGACGCAGCCCCAAGTGTTGGTCGTCCCGAGGTTGGGTCCCCAGCAGCGTGTTTGTGAGGAGGCAGGCACAAAACATCACCGAGGTGGCCGCCAGAGAGGAGGGTGGCTTTTCTCAGATGACTCGCGGGTCACTGACTCTCGAGCCACAGGAGCATATCATGCCTCAAACAGGAGATGTGAAAAATCAGTTTGCAGAAGGGACCCACGTGGGGATGCCCAGGGCAATGAGCCTCCACGGTGCAGAGCTGCCGCGTGAAGTCGTGTGAGCTGTGCACGGCGCTAAGTACCGGGCAGAATGGGCGGCTGGGGCCTGGAGCCACCCTGCCTCCCAGCCCTGGGGTTAGGCCAAGGCCTTTTGCCAAAACAGACAAGCTGTCTGCTGGCCGAGCTGGGTGGATGCTTGGGAGCAGGGGCTCCAAGCGCTCGTCTGCGGAGGCCAGCGGTGCCTGTGAAACAGCCGCTGGGGCGCAGGACACGCCTGCTGCATGTGCAGATGGAGCGGGAAGGCCAGGGAAGAGCAGCGGGGTCCCTGCCTTCGTCCTGTGAGCGGTAAGGGAGGTGCTGCCCTGTTTTCCAGGTGACATGAGCTCTCGGCACTTCAAGCCTGAAATCAGGGTGACCTCCCTTCGCTTCTCTCCCACCGGTGAGCCCCGAGTGGCGGGTTGTTGGAGCTGGGAAGGGCAGGGGTAGTCCCGCGGGGCTTCCAGTGCACACTGTGGGCTTGTCACCTGCTCCCAGGGATAGGGCTGGTCACTGCTCTGGCCGGCCCTGGGCCCTACTGTTCTTCAGAGGAGAGTGAAGAGGGTGGCCTTGGACCCACTGGGCATTGAACCGGGGAGGCGGACACCCACCCTGAGCTCCACTCTTGTGTGGCAGTCATCTGAGGGGCCGCGGGAAGGGTCTGTGTCCACAGGGCCTGGGACCGTCAGGTAAACGTGGTCCCGTGGAGCGGGCAGGACACGGATGCTTGCAGTGGGCTAGTGTGGGGCCATAGGAAACACTCCCCCGCAGGGCGCAGAGCCGTGCGTGGCCACGTACACTGTGCAGGCCAGCTGCAGACCGTGGCCCAGGGACAGCGCTGGGAGCCCCTCCCTTGGGGGCCTGTGGTTTTTCTGGCCCGTGGCACTGCTTGTCCGGGCGTCTTCTCTGGGCTCCACGGTGCTGCTACAGTGTCTCTGCTGAGGCTGTGTGGCCCGCAGAGACGGGTGTGCGCCCCTGCGGGGACCCGACCGGGCCTGGTGCACACGAGTGTGTCTGCTCCCGTGAGCGCGCGCTAGCAGGGAAGGGGGGATGCCTGTGTCGGCGACCCTGGCGCCACCCCCACCGTTCCCCCCGCCGAGGAGCCAGTGGCTGGGGTGGGAGTGGGAGGACGGCGTCCCCATGCATCTTTCTTGCTGTTGGCGTTTGGGACCACGGGGACGTACCCAGTGTCCGTCCTTTAAAAAGGTGAGGGAAAGTGAGAGTCGGTGTTGGGGAAGGCTCTCGCCGGCTTCGTTTCCCAGGACGCTGCTGGGCGGCCACCACCAGCGAGGGGCTCCTCGTGTACTCCCTGGACGCGCAGACGCTGTTTGACCCGTTCGAGCTGGACACTGGCGTCACCCCCGTGCGCATCCGGGCGGCCCTGCGCCAGCAGGACTACACCAGGGCCATCCTCATGGCCTTCCGGCTCAACGAGAGGAAGCTGCTGCGGGAGGCGCTGGAGTCGGTGCCCTGGGACGAGGGTGAGCGCTGGGGCGGGTCCCCCAGGGCCGGGAGCACCCCGTGTCCGGGCTCGGGGCTCTGCAGAGCCGTCCTCCCCTTTCCTGCCGATGGGAGCCGTCCCTGCCAAGCCAGCCCAGTTTGCCCCTGCTCCTGCAGTCGCAGTGGTCAGCTCCTCGCTTCCGGAGCCGTACGTGGAGAAAGTGCTGGAGTTCTTGGCTTCGTCCTTCGAAGTGTCTTGCCACCTGGAGTTCTACCTCCTGTGGACACAGAAGTTGCTCCTGGTGCACGGGCAGAAGCTGAAGGCCAGGTCAGAAGCACTTCCCTGGGGTCGGCTGTGGTCCCGTCCGTCGGCTGGGCTCTGTAGGTCGGGAGGCTGCGAGCGCGCCCACGAGCGGGGCCGTGCGGCGCCGGGCTGCGGCCGTGCGCTGAGGCGGGTCTCCTGTGCAGGGCGGGGAAGGTGCTGCCGGCCGTTCAGTTCCTTCAGAAGAGTATCCAGCGGCACTTGGACGACGTCTCCAGGCTGTACGTGTTGCCGTGGGCGGGGCAGGGGGTGCGGAGGGGACGGCGGCGCTGGGGGGTGGCCCCATCCCCAGCTGGTTCCCCCCAGTGGGACTCGAGGTCCCAGCTTCAGGCGTGGCCAGGAGTTGAAAAGAGAGTGCTCTTCCGGTGAAACCAGTACCTCCCACCGTCAGCCCGCGGAGGAAGGAGTGCCGCGGGGGGTCCGGAGCCTCTGAGAGTCCTGTCGCGGCTGCTTTCTTCCTGGCTCAGGCCTCTTCTGCCCCTGCCCTGAGGTTGAGCGGAGGGGTGGGCATGCAGGGCACCCGGGGACTCCGGGGCCGTCTTCAGGGCCCGTGGCCAGGGGTCCCCACTCCATCCCCAGCGGCGTGTTCCCTGCCCTGGCTGTCCAGTGACAGCTTCCTTGGTCTTTTGGAGCCTTGAAGAAGCCCTTCCTCCTGGAGGCTTTTGTTCTGAGAGTCCTGGCCACTGGCTGGGTGCTGTGGGGGCGTGGGGGTCCTGCGTCAGTGCTGCCCTGCTGTTTGTTGGGGCCTCTGTGCCTCTGCAGAGCTCAGTCCGAGAGACGGGGCTCCTTGTAATGTGGTGTTCCCGTAAACGCTTCGTTGCTGGGACGCCTGCATGTGGTGGTTTGCGCTGATGTGGGGGCGCAGCTCGCTGCTGTGTACTAATCAGGGGGCTCCAGTTACGTTGCCAAACGGGATCTTGTTTGAGGTTTCCCACAGGGCAGTAGTTTTCTCAGCCCTTTGCCTTGAGTTCGTCCATACTGGGTGGTTTCCTCCATGGAAACATGGGTGTGATTTTTCTCTTTACTTTGCTCATGGGGGGCAAGAACTGAGTCTGGGAGCCCCTCTCTGCTCTCTAGAATGGGTGTGAAGCCGGGCGGCAGCCCCTCCCTCGGGATCTGGTAGTGCCGGGGAATCTGTCTAGGTCTCCTGTGGCCAGTTACTCTTGGGGTCCCAGGGAAGGTGCTGGGGCGCCCAGGGAGCCAGAGTCCCGGCAGGAGAGGAGAGTGGTCCCTTTGCCTGACGGGACTCCTGTGCACTTTGAACAGCTGTGACTGGAACCGGTATAACATCCAGTACGCCCTGGCGGTGTCCAAGCAGCGTGGCCTGAAACGCCCCTCAGAGCCGCCGGGGAGCGACGACGAAGCAGACGCGTCTGATGACGACACTCTGCACCTGCTTGGCGCACGACACGGGGATGGAGATGGGGACGGGCACCTGGTGTAGGGCTGGCCACACTTGCGGCCCTGCTTGTTGCGGTCAAGACCGCCGACGAGACGGAGCCCCACGGCCTGGGCCCGGGAAAGCAAGTGAGGGCGGCGGCACGGAGACGCCAACGGGAGGACGGCACCTGCTTCCTGGGCCAGCACCGGCGTGGCACACGGTCCCGGGAGCCGTGTGCTGTGAGCCAAGGTGAATGTCGCTCGTGCGCTGTTGGAGATGCCTGTCTACAGAGATGAATGGGTCCGTTTTTATAGACTTGAACTTTGTGTGACCATTATTTATATTTTTAATACAGTTTTGATGATTTGGAGATGAAAAAAATGAGGTTTTCTATGATAAAAGTGTGGATTGAATCTGCACTCTGAATTGAAAGCGTTTGTACCATTGGGGTCACCTGCCTGTGGCCTCTCTGTGCTGGGGGAACGGGTGAGCAGGACAGCTGGAGCGCCCACCATGCCCCAGCCCGCGTGGCTCCCGACCTGCGTGGCCCCCAGCCCAGGCTGTCTTGCCTCTGGAGTCTCCGGGAGTCTCTGCGCACTCTGACTTTGGAGAGTGACACACGGGGATCCCTGGGGCTGGGACTGGACCGTGTTCTTGGGGAGCTCACTCAGACCTCCTGTGCCGGCTCTCTAGGGCCACAGGGAGGAGAAAAGCTGGGCTTTCCCGTCAGGCCCCCGTCCTGGTCCCTGAGGCTTGGTGGAAGCAGCTTCCACTCAAGAGCAGGAAAACAGGGCCCAGCCGGGTGCAGCACTTTCTGGACAGTGGGTGGGAACAGCGTCTGCTGTGTCTCAGCCTGGGGCTCCTCAGACCACCTGCGCCTGCTCCTGGGCTCTGTGACCCAGGCTGTGCACCCATGGGGTGTGTACCCCGGCCCCTCCACACAGCTGCGACGGCAGCCCTGTCCAGTTCGGGCGGCTTGTCACGCTGCTTTTCTGATAGGTTTCATGTGTGCCCGATGAAGCCCAGAAAGCTGACAAATGGAGTGGAGTCTGGAGGCTCGCAGGGGGAGCCCTCAGCCCTGTCCCTCCTGGGCACCTGCTCCCCAGCCAATGGGAGATGTCACAGCCAGTGCGAGGTGGCAGGGCCCAGCCAGTGAGAGGCCACTGCACTACCCACTCCCTGTTCACTGCAGTGAACCGGACTTGGTTTCTACAGCCCCAGCCCCCTTTTCCTCTATCAAGAGGCTCCCCTCTGCCCTGTTTTCCTGATTTGCCTGTGGTTTCAGTTTTCCTGCAGGTTCTTTTTCACGGGCTACAGCTCTGCGATTCTCCAGTGAACACGTTTTTGTCGGTAAAACTGAGTTTTATTTTTGAGGTTAAAATGCCGCTGAGCCGCCCCAGCGGTGCAGACGACTGGGAGGTGGGGCTCTGCAGGGCCCGGAGCTGCCACGGGGTTGGTGGAGAGGCGGCCTCGTGGCTCCCAGCCCTGCGGAATCAGAATCCGCAGAAGGACCTTCCTCAGGGTGGGGCAGACCTAGGGCACGTCGGCATCACCCCGCGACTCCGTCGCTCCTGCCAGCTCCCGTTCTGGACCCTGGGGGCGGGGGGGAGCTGGGCCCCAGGAGCCGGGAGAGGCCGGGATCCCGCGGGAGAATGCCCGGCTGCAGGGAAGGGTCCCAGGCCCGTCCTGAAGGGTCAGGAGCAAAGGAGCGGGACCGCCCAAGCCCCTCCTCGGCTCCAGCCGTTTCCTGTCCTGTTACTGCCGCCTCCCCGGGTCTCTGTGCCGAGGGCGGCCCCGGGCAGCGCTCACACCCGCGGCAGGCACGGCCCTGCGTCCACCGGCCGGGCGCCCGCAGCCCGGGGCCGCCGCGGGGACCGCTTAGCATCGTGAACAGCTGCCGCACTTGGAAATGCGGTAGATTAGGGGAGTCTCCCGCGAACTGACTCCTGGGAAACACCTAGAGGGGTTCAACGGAGGACCCCCTGCGAGTGCCCGGAGGGACCCTCCCGGGCCTGCCGGCAACGATCTTGCGCGGGGAGGGCGACTGCGCAGGCGCGGCCCCGCCTACCGGCGCGCTCGCGGGACGGCGGCCGGGCCGACTGCGCAGGCGCGGGGCACGCTGGTTACGCGCGGGGCACGCTGGTTACGCGCGGGGCTCTGTGACCGCGTGACCCCGCGACCCGTGTCCCCGCGCAGTCATGGCGGCGGTCAGGGTCTTGGTGGCCTCCAGGCTACGCGCGGCCTCCGCGTTCGCGCCACTTCACGCGTCCACGCCACGCGCGGCCCTCCACGGCTCGGCGCCGCGCCCGGGGGCCAGGGTCGCGCTGGTGAGCGGACGCCGGCGGGCGGGGCTGGGGGCGGGGCTACCGCCGAGGCCGGCCCCCTAAGTCCCCTCCGCACCCCTCCACTCCCCCCAGGTCGTGTCCCCAACCTCCCCGCTGCACCCCTCCATCCCGCGAGGCCGGCCCCCTGCTCTCCCCCAGGCCAGCCCCCTAACTCCCCCCCTGCACCCCTCCACCCCCTAGGTCGTGCCCCCAGCCTCCCCGCCGCACCCCTCCACCCCCAGGCCGGGCCCCCTGCTCTCCCCCAGGCCAGCCCCCTAACTGCCCCCCCTGCACCCCTCCACCCCCTAGGTCGTGCCCCCAGCCTCCCCGCAACACCCCTCTACCTCCCAGGCCAGGCCCCCTGCTCTCCCCCAGGCCGGCCCCTAATCTCTCTGCTGCTGCTCCCCCTGCTCCCCCAGAAAAGGCTCCCTAGCCCCTCAGCCACGCCCTCTCTGGGTTGGGCCCCCAGGCTCCTCCCTTAACCCCCTACCCCACCCCTGCGCAGCCCTCACCTCTGTCTGTCCAGGGTCAGTTCCCTTCTCTGCTCTGAGCCTGCCCTTCTTCACACAAACACACACACACACACACACACGCCCCCCGCCCGCCCCCAGGGTAGCGGCTTCCAGGTGGACTCCCCCCTGACCCCCGCTCCCCCGCAGGTGCTGTCTGGATGTGGAGTCTACGATGGGACTGAGCTCCACGAGGCCTCAGCGTAAGCCCTCAGGGACGGTTGCCTTTTCCTGAACCATTTGGGGACCCCTCGTCTAGACAGGCAGAAACCAGTGAGCCGGGAAGTGAGGGGCAGGGAGCCCCTCGAGTCTGTGGTCTTGTGCCCCAGAGATAAGCAGGGAGCACTTCTGGTGCCCTGTTAGCGCCCGCTGCTTCCCTCCGAGGCCCTGGGGCGTGGGCGTCCTCCTTCTGGCTCTCCCTGGCTCTCCGGGTGAGCCGCCCGCCTCGGCCCGCGTCTTTGGTGGGACCCGTTAGCCGTCGTTCGTCCTTCTCTTACTTGAGTGAAAAGGTTTCTGTGCACGCGAGCACTAGGGCTTGTGGGCCTGGAGCAGGTTGGAGGAGAGTTAGCACGTGGCTGGGGAGCATGTCCCTCCCGGGTGCGGGGCCACAGGGAACCCCCAGGAGCCCGAGCCCCCCCCAGCCTGCGCCTGCCCTCCCATCCAGTGTGGGCACCGGCCCGCAGTGGACTTCGGCGTGTGCAGAGCTGGTGGGCAGTAGAGAGCCAGGAGAGCTTCCAGATGGGGGCTCGGGGCTGCGGCACGGGAGCACGGGGTAGCGGGTGGACACGGAGCCGAGTGCGGAGAGCCCTGCAGGTTACAAGGAGCCGAGCCCGAGTGACGGGTGCTGGCCCTACCGGCTCACGCCGCCGGCTCTGAAGGGGGGACAGTGAGAGCTCCAGGCCTGGAACAGAGCAGCCCTCGGGGAGACCTGGACGTCTCTCCCCCCGCCCTCTGGCCATGACGGGAAGGGGGGGGCAGAGTGGGACTCGAACCTCCTGTCCTGACCGAAGCCCGACTCAGCCCTCCCGTCCTGCGTCGATCGTCTGTGGGAGGAAGAGCACCCAAAGCATTCTGGGAACCTAGACTTCCAGGCTGGGACCGGCCCTGTCGCCCGTCCCCTGCACCCCGGTTTGTAGAGGGAGCTGGGGGACCAGCTGGGCTCTCCAGGCTGATTCAGTGGCAGCGAATCTGAACTGTGGACGTGGGGGTCCTTGGCCTGCCGGCCGTAGCCCTGCGGGAAGGCCGTGTGACGGTAGCCGCCATAAGGGGTGTGTACGGGGCCCTCTGTGGGGCACTGCCCGTGCACGCGGAGTGACAGGCAGCGCCAGGTCGGCCGTGTCTCAGAATCTGTCTCCTTCTCTCCCACGCAGGGTGTTGGTCCACCTGAGCCGTGGCGGGGCCAAGGTCCAGATCTTCGCTCCTGACATCCCTCAGATGCACGTGGTCGACCACACCAAGGGGCAGCCTTCCGAGAGCGAGAC
Organism: Neogale vison; assembly: GCF_020171115.1. Taxonomy (NCBI): domain Eukaryota; kingdom Metazoa; phylum Chordata; class Mammalia; order Carnivora; family Mustelidae; genus Neogale; species Neogale vison. The sequence continues at coordinate 2,030,436 of NC_058096.1, read as the reverse complement.
CAGGTGTGGGTCCCTCCCCAAGTCCTGCGCGTGGACCAGGACGTGCTGGAAGCTGCCCGAGACCCCGTGGGCTTGGTTGCGTGGTTCCGGCCACGAATCTGGCTGCGTTCCGGGCTGTCCTGCGACGGTGCCATGGTGGCACTCGTTACCCTCTACCGCTTGCCGGAAGTCCTCCTGCCTGGCTTTCGTGATCCCCTGCCCTGTGATCAGCGTGGACTCCTGCCTCCTGCCCCTGGCTGGGCCCCAGTCTCCGAGCATCTCTGTCCTCGAGGCCCGTGCAGTCTTGGCACACGCTGAGGTCCCTCTGGCCCTCCCGTCTTGCTCCGGCTGCAGGGTCCAGCCAGGGACAGTGCGGTCTCCTGCTGGGGCAGGCCCTGGCTTGCTTCCCTCCGCTTCTGCGGTACCTGGACCTTCCCACGCCTGCTTTCCTCAGGCCCCAGGGCTAAGCCGGCCAGCTGCTGCGTGGGGCAGGGCCGTTTTTCTAGACGCCGACCTTGAGCACCTGCGTGTTTGCTCGTGGGCCGGCCTCCCGCAAGCCCGGCTCTGCTCTCCACACCCTGACGCTACTTCAGGTCTCTGTTCTCTCCCAGGAACGTCCTGACCGAGTCTGCGAGGATCGCCCGCGGCAAGATCACCGACCTGGCCCGGCTCAGCGCGGCCGATCACGATGCCGCCATCTTCCCTGGAGGCTTCGGGGCCGCTAAGAACCTGTGAGTGCTGGAGGGCCGTGGGGGACGGGGCGTGGGGTCCCAGAGGCCGCTCGGAGCTGCTCTGTCGGGGGCCCCAGTGTTACGTCAGCAGGACGCAGGTTTTTCTCTCACTTCTTGCTGGGTGTTCCCGGCACCGGCCGCCGCGGAGTGGGGGCGGTGGGGGCTTCCTCTGATCAGCGACGGTGCCGGCCGGGCTGGTCCCATCAGGACCTGTGTCCCCGCACGTGTTCCTCACGGACATCGCCGCCTCACGGGCCTGTTGGCAGGGAAGCCGCTGTCCCCACGGGCTGTGCGGAGGCTGGTCTGACGGGGGGAAGGGAGCCCTTCCTCATTTTGTTCTCCGGTCGTTGCCATGGTAGCCGGAGCACAAGCTGTCACCACGTCGGCGTGACGTCCCTTGGGTTTCAGGTCCTGTTTCTGTTCCCGTTTCTCCACCTGTCTCTGCGTGCCTCACGGAAGTGCTCTATGCTGGCCGCGTCGCCCCGGCTCGTCCCTTCCGAGGCAGCCCCCCTGCGGCTGGCGTGGGAGGACAGGAAGCAGCTGTGTCGCCTGCTTTGGGGTCAGACGGGGACCCTGGTGGGGGTAACAGCCTGGGCTCGGTGGGTTTCAGTGGAAACCCCGCAGGCTGGGCTCCACAGGGAGCATCTCCCTGGGTCGCAGACGAGCCGGCTGCTGTGGCCCACGGCCAGGCGCCCCGACAGCGTGGCTGGCTGTGAGCTCGGGCAGCCAGCCCCCCACTCCGCCCCCCACTCCGCCTCCCGCTCCCCGTCCTGTCCCAGACCAGGGGGGTGCAGGGTGCTGCCGGGACCCTCCCGCACAGCCTCGGCCCGCGAGCGCCTGCTGGGTTTCCTTGCTGTGCCGTCCGGTCTCCTCCCGAAGGTGCCCGCCCACCGTGCCTCCTGCGGCGGCTCCTCTTCTGCCCATCCTCCTCCCGCTGCCCCGTGGGGTCTCCCCGCTGCCCTGTGGGGTCTCCCCGCCTGCCCCGGCGCCCTTCTCTGACGTCCGCCAGGAATTCTGTTTGTATCTGGACTGCAGACCTCCCCACTTCTTGATCTGCCGGCTGCCTGCCCCAGGCTCGCACCACAGTGTCCTGTCGACATTCTGTCACCTGGACGGTCCCCCGTCAGCCCCGCCTCCGTCTGGACGCCTTGTGTGCAGGGTGTGGGGTGGGGCGGGGAGCGAGCCTGGGACCCTCGTGAGCACCGCCTCCTGCACCCTGTTTGGTTGGTTGGTGGGCGCTGTCCCCCTGCAGCAGTGTCCTGGCTCGCGGTGTCCCGGTGCCCTGCACCCAGAGGTGAGGGGCACAGGCAGTTAGAGACCCTGAGGTGTTTCGACGCCTCATGGCTCCCCTCGGCCTGCAGACACCTCAACGGCTCTGTCCAGGTCCCAAGCCTCTGTCCCGCCCGTGAGGCCGGTTCCCACAGTGCCGCCTCCTCTGGGAGCCCTGCCTCACCTCACGTCCGCTCCATCCTCCACATGCCGGCTCTCGGGGGAGCGGCCCTCGTCCCCATCGCCTGCACGCGCACCGGGCAGAAGCTGGCAGGGAACGGCCTCCGTAAGCTTCACTCTGCCAGGCCCTGGGGCTTTTCCTGGGGATGAGCCTGCACTCTGACCATTGCCCACCTCTCCCCCGCAGCTCGGGTGAGGGCGCTTTCGGACTGTGCTGGGGCTGTGCCCGTGGCACGGCTGATGACCACACACGGTTAGCCTAGAAGCGGAGGAGGGAGGTGAGCAGGTTGTTGGCAGATCTTTGCCCTGCGTTCCAGGGAGCCGCGGCCTTGGGTCAGCGCCCCCGTCTGTGAACTCACTCCTCCCCTGGGCAGGCTAGGGCTTCAGGTCTCCTGCCCCATTCGTCCCGGCCGTTCCAGAAGAAATGTCAGCTTGGTGGGGTTGGCACCCTTCGCCACGGCTGCCGGTTGGGGTTGGGCCGTGTGCACGCAGCGAGGGGCTGCAGGTGAGCTCGCCGGGGACAGAAGTTCTTGCTGTTGGGAGCCTCGGGCCCATCCCTGCCCTGGTTGCCCCTCCACGTGTACTTCCAAGAGGTCTCCGTGTGGTTGTGTTAAGTCTGACCGGGGCGCCGGGCTGGCGTGGTTGGGCGAGTGTCCAGCACTTGGCTTCGGCTCAGGCTGTGATCCCAGGGTTGTGAGCGGGAGCTCCGCGCACGTGGGTCTGCTGGACGTTCCTTCTCTCTGTTCTCCGCTCTGCGCGCACGCACATGTTCTCGCTTTCTAAGGTAACGTCTTCTTTTTTAAAAAAAGGAAAGTGTAACCAGTTGGAGACCTGCTAAGCGTCTTGTTCTGTATGTGTCACAGACGGTGGCTTGTTGGTGGCCCATTAAGCATCTCATGGCTGCACGTACAGACCCCGTTGGGCAGACGCCCCAACTCGGATGGACACGCGTGGTTTCCAGGCCTCACGTCTGGGCTGCTACTAGCTTCTGGGGGAGATAGTTGATGTGTATTAAAGCGGGACGCGTGATAGCTCGGCCACGCGGGCACACCCTGAGACGGTCAGGCCGCAGGTGCGTTCCCGGGCCGGAGGTGTGCACACGTGTGTACCAGGGAGCCAGAGCGGGGCTCCTGGAGAGTGGGCGTGCTTTTCGGCTCACCAGTTGCCTCCCAGAGAGGTGCTGGCGCGCAGGCGGTGGGCAGGGAGGCCATCCAGACCCCCGAGCCGCGCCTGCCCCGGTGAGAGGCGCGGGGTCCTGTCCTCTAACCCGCGCGTCTTCCTCGTGCGTGGATGGCGGGTCACGGCTTTCAGGCCCGCAGCATGTCCTGCTCCTCCTTGGCTTACGAAGCCGACCTCTGAGGACTCAGTGCCCAGCCCGCAGCCTGGGCACCTGCCGGCTCTGGTTTTCCTGGGGACCGGCCTCCCCGCCTCACCTCTCTGCCGCCCCCTCCCTCGCTGGGCTCGAAGAAGCAGAAAAAGTAACGTATGTGATTGCCTGAAAAATGCTCACGCACGTGACCTGCTCGTCTCGGGAGCTGGGGAGTTAGCGCAGCTGCGCGGCCGTCTCCCAGGTGGGGGGTCGGGGCCCCGGGCAGGCCGACCCCCGGCTGTGAGAGCTGAGCCGCCTCTTCTCGTGGTAGGAGCACGTTCGCCGCTGATGGGAAGGACTGCAAGGTCCACGGGGACGTGGAGCGGGTCCTGAAGGAGTTCCACGCGGCCGGCAAGCCCATCGGGTAGGTTGGGGCGGGGGGGGGGGGGGGCTGCGCGGTCCTCAAGGCCGTTTTCACTCGGGGCTCGTGGTGGTTACAGGCGCCTTCCCGCTGGGAACATCCCGCGGTCCTGGTAACTCGTTCTGCTGACTTCCCAGGAAGGAGAGCTTCTAGAAGACTCCCCCGTCAGTCCTTCCCCGACCCCCGGCTTTGCCAGCACCTCCTCCCCTCACCGGGCGTCTGCCGTCCCGTCCCCGCTCCGGGCCGGCTGGGGCTCCTTGGCCCAGCGCCCTCCCCTGCCCTGGGGCAGCGTTCAAGGTGCACCCAAACTCCCGCAGGCCGCGGCGTCCCGGACCGGAGCTCGCCAGGCGGGCTGCACCGGCCCCGGCTTGTCGGCACGAGTGTGCCGGCGTGTGTGGGTGGTGCAGGTCCGCGGGTGCGAGAAGCGCCCGGGAGCCCCGCCGGATGCACTGAATGCGGGTGGGATGAGGGAGCGCGCCAGCCTCTGCGGCTGCGTGAGCGGGGTCCCGTGATGACGGTCCCCACGCAGGTCACTTGCCTGAAGTCCTGCCAGTCACGGCACGGGACCCCTCCTCACGGAAGGCTCTGGCCTCGGGTCCGTAGGCTGGCCGCCCATGGGCTTGGAGGACGCCGTGCTGGGCCACCCGGGAGTGGGGGGCGGCGCTGCCCCCTGCCTCTCCTCTCCTGGGATGCCAGCCCTGGAGTAGCTTCCGCTCATGTGGCTGAGCGCCGGGGACGACCCTGTATCACAAGTGCTGGCGGGAGCTGGGGGCCCGATGGCTGTGCCGCCTCGCTTGGGTGCCTGAGCGGTGCCAGCGAGGGCCTCTGGCACGGCCCGAGAGCAGGGCGGGCGGCTGTGCCAACAGCTCCAGGGCTGACGGCCGCACTGCTGGCCCGTGTGTCCCGTGCCCCGGCTGCCAGGCTGGGGACATGGGCGCTTCAGGACGCCAGTTCTGATGGCCTTCTGCCTTCTTGGTGGCTGAGGGAGATTTTCTCCCACGCGTTTCTAGCGCGTTTTAGGCGTGACGTTTGCGAAGGAGCACGAGTATGTTGGCGTCCCTCTCACAGCTCACCGGAGCAGCCTGGGGACAGAGCCCTGTGGCCTGCACGGGAGCCCCGACAGGCCGTGCTGACTGTGAGCTGGGCAGGGGCAGCCCGGCCTGCAGCCACACAGTGGTGCCACGTGGGCGGGCCCGGGCCGGGGTCTGGCGCTTCGGGTCAGTGGGGCCTCCTGGTGGGAGCACAGCCTCAGAGGAGCCCCGGGGAGCGCCCAGAGTGAACCACAAGCCTCGGACACCCTGGGAACGGCCCGGTGGGTGTAGCGGGGCTCGGGGCTCTCACGGCAGGGGTCCTTGGCTGCCGTGGTGCCGGGCACACTCGCTGGCCCGCTGAGACCGCTTCTCACACCCTCTGCGGAGAGGACGTCTCTGGGACGTCCGTGCCCCGGGGCAGCTGCTGCTGCGTGAAAAGCCACCCGGAACCCAGGTTGAAGTCCCCTGCTGCCTTCTGAGAGCCCTTCTCTGCGGCCCCCACGGCGGGCGGCCGGTGCCCACGGGCCCTCTGCTGCCGGGGCTGCAGCGCGTGGGGCAGTGAGCGGAGCTCCCCTCGCCGCGACCCTCCCCGCTCCGTGGGCCCAGCGGCCGCTGCTGGGCTCCTGGGGTCGGTCCCGCCCCGGGCCTGCGTGCGCACGTGTAGCCCGAGCCCGCCCTGTCCTGCTTTCCAGCTTGTGCTGCATCGCGCCCGTCCTCGCCGCCAAAGTGCTCCGTGGCGTGGAGGTCACCGTGGGCCACGAGCAGGAGGAAGGCGGCAGGTGGCCCTACGCAGGGACCGCGGAAGCCATCAAAGCGCTGGGCGCCAAGCACTGCGTGAAGGGAGTGACCATATCCTTTCCGGCAGCGGGGGGGCAGCAGCGTGTGGTGCGGGGGCCCGTCCTCTGACCCTGGGGACTGACGCAGGCACGCAGCATCGAACTAGGGTCTGTGCTGCTGGGGCCTCTGGGGACCCGTGCATGACGGGCGTCACACCTGCTGCCGTGGCGTGCCCAGGCCTGGAGCCCCACGGGGCCACCTGGTCAGCCGAGTGCACGGCCTCAGGCTCCATGGGGTCAGGTTTCTGGGCGGGGGTGGGGGGAGCAGGCGTCCTGGGGTCGGGGGGAGGCTGCAGTGGAAGACGGACGGGGGAGCTGCCTGGTTGGCTGGACGCTCCCTGGGCACCGTGGACGGGGAGCCATCCCACGTGGCCTCGTGGGATGCTGGTCCTCCTGTGGGTGCCTGGTACTGTGCGCACAGAGCCTCGGGCCACAGGCCGACCGTGTTCCAGCTCCACGGCTGGACCCAGACTCTCCACGTGGGCCAGGGTTGAGGAGCAGAGCGGCACGGTGTCCCCTGGGGTTTTGGAGACACCGTGTCCCTCTGGGCGTCTGTCTCAAAGCTGCCTTTCTCTCCTTGTGGGCGGTTTCCGGTGCGGCGCTCTCTCTCCCCCCTGTGCAAAGGGGGGCAGAGCCCACAGCCGTCCGGGTGGGCTGGCCACGCGGCCTTGGGGTTGGGCGCAGGAGGGCACATGTTGTTAGCATGGGACAGGCCCAGGCCTGTGCCTGCTGTGTCCGGGTGACCAGGACAGGAATGTGGCTCATGTAGAGGGAGGTCCCGGGTTGGCCTGTTGCTGTGGGTGAGCTCTGCCCTCGGTACACTTCTGCCCGCTGCAGGTTGGTGTGGGGCGGCAGGGGCCGGGCTGGACGCGTCGCGCCTGCGATCCCCTAGTCCTTGCTGGGTGACATGTTTCCATAACTTCCGTGCACGAAGCTCACGTGGACCAGAAGAACAAGGTGGTCACGACCCCGGCCTTCATGTGCGAGACGGAGCTCCACCACATCCACGACGGGATCGGGGCCATGGTGAAGAAGGTGCTGGAACTCTGTCGGAAGTGACCGTGCCGCCGGCCTGCGTCCTCCACCAGGTGGAGCTCATGGCCCGTGTGCCCTGCCCTGGCTGCGGGCAGGGATCCACTTGTAGGCACCTCTGCCCCTGGAGGAGGCATCCTGGGGCTCAGGCTGGTCGGTCTCCCATGTGACCGGAGAGTGACGCGGGGCCTGCTGGTTCAGGAAGAGAATTCGGGAGACGTCGCCCCACTGTGTTCCGTGCGGCCTTGGGATGCTTGGTACTTGGGAGGGAAGAATTGTTTTGAGTTTATGAATCTAGTAGTTAGGAAATTGAATTATCACGCTTACTGGTAACTGGAAGTTCTGTAACCCAGAGTAAACGTGAACTAAAACGGAAACGGGTCGGGTCGCGTTGAGGCCGGGGAGGATAAGCTCTTTCCCAGACAGACACTCTGCCGGCTCACGTGACTGACGCCTTCTGAAGCTGGCGTGGGCGGCGGACGCGAGGGTCCTTGCTTTCCAGGAAGGAAAGGAAGTTGCGGACGCGCGGCCCGTGTGGTCAGCCGGCGGGGTGGGGACTGTCGAGTCAGTCCCAGGCTGCGGGCAGCAGCCGATGTGAGGTGGTAGAGAAGGCGCAGGGAGGCGTCCGGTGGCAGCACCGGCTGGCGGCCCGTGTCGTGTGTGTGCTTCGGTCTGGGGAGGGACAGCCCGGGGGCAGGCTGTGTGTGGTGCAGGCTGCCTCTGCTGTAGCACATCCCCCTCCCAGTCCCTGTCCTGTGACCCCGGGAGAGTGGGGGCAGCTGCGGGGATGCACTTCTGGGCCGTTCAGTTGGGGCCTGGCACCCAAGGCCCCCCTCCCCCCCAACACTGCCATAAGAGGTAAGTGATGATGGGCCGCATGGGTGCCCGGGCCCCGGGACGGAGCAGTGATGCCCGATGCCGTGCGGCCCCTTCCGCCGGCAAACCGCGTGTCTGCCAGACGGCCTCGGCACGTCTGACCTTCACGGGAACTCTGTTCTCTGGAGGCCTGCCTGTGTCCCCCAAAGGCGGGAGCCCCCGCGGCCCACCCGCAGACACCAGGGTTGCCCTGGCTCCGGGCAGCCTCCCAGGGCCTGTCAGAGGTCAGGTCACCATGGAACACTATCTCCTTCCTGAGAAATGTGTGGAAACCCTTTTCATGTGTGTGCACGCGTGTGTGTAGGGAGGAGTGCCTGGCCCCCAGATGTGCAAGTCAGGAAGGTCCCAGCCAACACTGCGGTGGGACCACAGGGCAGAGGCCCTCCCCGCCCCCACCAGGGCCAAGCACACTGGGGTCCGGGCACAGGGACCCTTCCTGTGTGGCTTTCCTTCGTGGACGTGCTCCCCCGTGGGCCCCTCCGCAGCTTTTCCGTGTCGCGCGAGCATTGCCTCCGTGAGCGCTCCGGTAGGTGCGGGTGTGTTCAGGGGCCTGTGGGGTGCTGTGTCCGGTTGGTGCCGCCGGGCGGTAGGGGCTTTGGAGCCTGGCCTCAGCGGACGAGGCTTCCTCTGGTGTCTCCCCGAGGGCTGCTGTCGCCAGTCCCCTTTCTGTCGGCCGTTTCTGGCCCTGGGCGGTCTGCTGTAGCTGAGCACGTGGCCGGCGTCCTACTGACCATCGGAGTTGGTGTGCGTTGTGCTGGCCTGTCCCCCGGCAGCCACGCGTGCCTTCTCCCGTTGACCTTTTCTTCAAGGGCCTCGATGGGCAGAGCGTCCTGGCTGCCGTGCGCCCGCGGCCCTTCCTGGTGTGCGGTGCTCCGTGGAGGCTGACGCGCTCGGGCCGGGAAGGCCTTCCCCGGGTTCTCTGTTGTCTGCCCGCCACGTGCTCGTCAGTGATTGGTGAGGAGCCGCCCGTCTGCCTGCACTTGGACGTCTTCTGGACACGTGGGGACGTGCCCCCGCAGCAGAGAGGCGTTCGGCGTCCCGCTCACGGCAGCCGCTGGCACCGCCAGAGCCCTACCCGCCCCCTCGGGCCTCCGCACAGGGCGTGGGTGATGTCGGGCACCGCGGGACCCAGAGCCACACTCGGGGAACGCAGGCTGACAGGCTCCCCTCCTCTCGCTGTGCTGCTCTGGAGGGGCAGGTGCGCAGGGAGGGACGCGAGGACGAACCCGCGGGAGCGCTGAGGCTCGGTAGCGCTCACGTGGTTCTCCGCGAGTGGCCGTTGGCACACGCCCGTCTTGCTCTCCTCTCGCGGTCCCCCCGAGGTGAGGAGGTGACGGGGACACTGGTGTGCGTGGCTCCTGCCGTTGCTTCTCCGCCTGTAGCTCTTCTCCTGCTGCTGCTGCTGCGCTTGGGGCAGAGCCGCCGTCGTTGCCGTTAAGGAATCGTAGCGCATCGGCTTGTTCTCCCGGCTCTAGCTTCGGTCTCGCGTCCACGAAGCCCTCACCACTGGGCCATCTGGGTTTCCTCTGGTGTCTCCCAGGAGGCTTATGGTTCCGCTTCTTACATTCAAGCCCGTGACGCGTTCGAGTCCGTGTCTTGTCACTGGGCCCCCTCTGTCGAACAGACCGTTTCCCCACCACCCTGCGCGTGCCCCTGTGTCGAAGGTCAGTTGGGTGTGTCTGTGAGGCTCCTTCTGGACTCTTCTGTTCCGCTGATGCACCGACCTGTGCTGTCACCAACACTGCCCACCCCACGCCACACCGCCTTGACGACCGTGGCTTTGCGGTAATTCTCGGAGTCGGGTGGGGTCAGGTGTCTTGACTTGTTCCTCTTAGCAGTGTGTGGCCTGTTGACCTGTGCTCCGCAGTGTGGCTGCGCTCGCCAACTTCACGAGGGCTCTTTGTGGCCGTGTTTGCCTTTTCTGCGGAGCTAGTCACGTCCTCTGTGAGCAAAGACAGTTTTGTTTTTTCTTTTCCAATCTGTATGCCTTTTATTTTGTTTTCTTACCTTATGTGTTAGCAAGGACGTCCAGCACAACGTTGAAAAGGAGTGGCGAAGAGGGGCCGTCCTTGCCTTCCGCCCGATCTCCGCGGAAAAGCCTCGACTTTCTCACCACTAAGTGTGTTGGCAGGAGGGGTTCCGTACGCGGAGGAGGTTCCTCTCTCTGATTTCCTGACAGTTTATCATGAATTGGTGTTGGAACTTGCCAGCTGCTTCCTCTGCATCCATTGATATGAGCAGATGATTTTTCTTCCTAATCTGCTGATGTGATAGACTCCCATTATTTTTTTTTTCAAATGTTGAGCCATCCTTGCATACCTAGTATAAATCCCAATTTGCACTTTCTTGGGTTTAGTTTGCTAATATTTTGTTGAGGATTTTGCATCTGTGTTCATGAGAGGTATTGGTCTCTAGTTTTCTTGTCTTTATCTGGCTTTGGTATAATTTCTTCCTTAAGTATTTGATAGAACTCACCAGTAAATGCATTGAGGCCTGGTACCTTCTGTTTTGGAAGGTTATCAAGTAGTGACTCAGTTTCTCTTCAAGAACAGGTAGAGGAGGGGCGCCTGGGTGGCTCAGTGGGTTAAAGCCGCTGCCTTCGGCTCAGGTCATGATCTCAGGGTCCTGGGATCGAGTCCCGCATTGGGCTCTCTGCTCAGCGGGGAGCCTGCTTCCCTCTCTCTCTCTGCCTGCCTCTCTGCCTACTTGTGATCTCTGTCTGTCAAATAAATAAAATCTTAAAAACAAACAAACAAAGGACTCTGCAGAGTGCGTCTCTCAAGGAGCAGGCCCATTTCACCCAAGTCTCTCAATCAAGTGGGCATCGAGTCGTTTGTGGTATTGGGTCATTATCCTTTCCGTGTCCAGGGACCCATACTGAATTCTCCCAGAAAACCAACTTTTGGTTTCGTTTTTTTTTTTTTTTTCTATTTCATTGATTTCTGCTCTGATTTTTATTGTGTATTGTTTGTGTTGGCTTTGCATTTATAGCATGTTTTCTTTTCTCGGGTTTTCTAAGGTGGAAGCTCAGATGATTCATTTAGATAGTTTTTCTAACGTGGGTCCGATGCTATAAATTTTCCTCTGGCCACTGCTTTTGCTGCATCCTACACACTTATTTTTAATTGTACCCTTCTTTAAAAGATTTTATTTATTTGACAGAGACACAGCGAGAGAGAGCGAGCAGGAACAGAGAGGAGGGGGAGCCCCATGTGGGGCTCGATCCCAGGACCCTGAGATCATGACCCAAGCCGAAGGCAGTCGCTTGATGGACTGAGCCTCCCAGGCGCCCCATGCGCCTCACACATTTTGATTAAGTTGTGTTTTGATTAAATTATATTTTGATTTTTTTTTTTCCAGTTCCAAATATTTTTAAATTTCTCCTGAGACCTCTTCTTTGGTCCATGTGTTCTCTAGCAGCGCGTTGTTGAGTCTCAAGTTTACAGGGATTTCCCAGTTCCCTTTCAGATTCTGGTTTCTGGTTGGATTCCACTGCGGTCTGAGAGCAGACATTGTATGGTTTCTCTTCCGTGAATGTGTTGAGGTGTGTGTGGCCCAGAACACGGTCTGTCTTAGAGATGCCCCGTGAGCCTGAGAGGAACGCGTATCCCCCTGCTGCTTGGTGCGATGGTCTGGGACTTCTGTCCCATTGGCGGATGGTGGCATTGAGTTCCACTGTGTCCTTGCTGATTTCCTGCCTGCTGGGTCTGTCCTCTGAGCCGGGCACGGGCGTCCCCGCCGTGGTAGCAGGTTCATCTGTTTCTGCCAGCAGTTCTGTCACCCTCCGCCTCGCGTGGCTTGACGCTCTGTTGTCAGGTGCTAAGGACCATTCTGTCTTCTGGAAGGACTGACCCTCTTATCATCATGAAATACCGTTCTTTATCCCCCGTCACTAACCTTGACCGTGGACAGCAGCCGCAGCTGTTACTTGGAGGGAACCGCTGATCGAGTAAGAAGAAGAAAAGCAGACTTTTACTTTCCCTTCACTTACTCTCCTTTCCTGCGTGGATCGGAGTTCGTGGCCTACGTGCCTTTCGTCCTCTGGGAATTGCTGGAAGGCAGGTCTGCTGGCGGATCCCTGCCGTTCCCGGGGGACAAAGTCTTTGCTTCTCCTTTGTGTTTGGGACGCAGTTTCAGAGGGTGAGGAATGGGGGTTGGTGGGTTTTGTCTCGCAGCGCTCCTGAGTCTTCGCCCGCGGTCTCCTGGCTCACAGGGTGTCTGTCGCTCTCAGCTCCACGGTTGTGAAGGTGTTTTTCCTCCAGCTTCTTTGGGGACGTTATGTTGCTCCTCCGCGACGCAGCTCTGACGGGCCAGGCTGCAGGTTTTGGCGTCTTGCCGTGAACCCGCCCTGTGCCGAGGCCTGGTGGAGACGGCTCCAGTGGCGCAGACCTGGCCGGCACGCGTGCGGTGCTCTCTCGGCCGCGCTGCTGCGGGAAGGCTGCCGCTTCCTCTGTGTGAGAAATGAGTGGGCGGGCGGCGAGGGAGGGACCTGGCGGCCTGGGACAGGGCTGCAGCTGTGCTGGGCGGGGTGGGCGGGTGGGGGCTCCTAGAGATGGAGCAGGAGAGCCCGAGGTCCCGCTCCGAGTGGCCAGCTGGGGTGTCCACGTCTGACAGCTGCACCGATGGCCACAGGCGCGTGGGCAGCCCAGGTGCGGGCTCACAGAACTGTGAGCAGATAGAGTTTTAAGCCACTAAGTTTGGGGGCTGTTTGTTATTCAGAAGAGGCAATGGATAGAGCTCAGGCCAGGCTGGGTGAGAGGCCTGGCCGGCGGGCTGCCTGCACCCTAGGGTCTGTGCCTCAGGCCGAACCCCCGCATGGGGCCCGCTGGGAGGCCCACACGGGGTCAGCACTGAGTGCCGTGGGCCGCACGAGTGAACTCAGGCCGACACTTTGGCGGCTGCCCCCGGTGAGCCTTTCCTCGCCAGGCTGCCCACGCGGGGCAGGGCCGAGCTATCCGGTCTCACAGGCACTTGCCTGTCCATGTGGGCGGTGGCAGAACAGGCCTGGGGTGCAGGAGAGGCCTGGGCTCCGCGGTGCACCGCGGGCCGGGTGGGCGGCAGCTTCTGGGGAGAACGGCCCACCTGCCCAGGGGTGCTGGGCCCGTGCCCCACCCCTCCCCACAACGTGCCGTGTGTACGCAGCACCCCCACCAAGCTCGGGGCCCCAGATGCTGCTGGAGGGACCCGCAGCCAGGCTGCCAGCGGTCAGTGCGTTCAGGCTGGGGCGCAGCCTTCCCCGCCGCCCACCTCCAACATCCATCTCGTCTTCCTGAGCGGGGCCTCCGTCCCGGGAAGCGCCGACTCCCCACCCCCGCCGCAGCCCCCGGCTCCCCCCCCCCCGCCCTCTGTGCCTGAATTCGGAGGCCCGGGCGCCTCACATGAGGGAGCCACGCAGTGCTCGTGTCTGGTGACTGGCGGACGTCCCCGAGCGTGGTGTCCTCGGGGTGCACCGCGTTGTCGCAGGTGTCAGGCCGTCCGTCCTTCCATCGGCGGGATCGTACCATTCCGTTGGTCCGGTCGTCGCCGATGGGTGACAGACATCGGGTGGCCTCACCGCGGGGCTTCGTGCGCAGCGCCGCTGTGGACGCGGGTGCCGACGTGGGTGTCAGGCGCCCCGTGGCTACCGGTTCTTGGGGGTGGGCCCGGGGGTGGGATCCCGCGTCGCGCCGCAGTCCTGTGTTTGGTTTCTCGAGGCTCCCCCGATGGTTGTGCCCCGTGGCTGCCCCCCTTAGCGTTCCCGCCAGTAGCAGTTCTGACTCCTGCGCGTCCTGGCCACACTGCTGGTGCTCAGATAAGCGCCGGGCCAGAGGGCGTGGGTGCTCTTGAGGGCTTCTGGCTGGGCCTCATCTACGCTGCTCCCCAAGGAGCCGCTCTTGGCCTCGGGGGTCACTTAGCAGTGGTTTTGCTCTCGCTGCCCATGTGCTGTGCTGGACACCAAGTGCCCCGGGGCTCTGTGGGTATCGTTCATTTATTGTCAAGCGGCTGCCGAACGGGAGGTCCTCTGGCCGGCAGACACCCTGCTGGGAAGCCTGAGGGACCTCCACTGAGCCCCCCCGGGTGGCAGCGTCCAGGCAACGTCCACACCGCAGCTGGAGATGCAGGCGCAGCCCTGGGATGTGGGGGGAGGGGCTGGGGGCTCCAGGGGTCCCGGATGAAAGCTGGAACCACTGTCCAAGAGGAAAGCCGGTGTGGTGGGGGGGGTGGGGCAGAAGAACCCGAGGTGTTCGTGTGCTCGGGGCCCACGCGTGTGTGCAGAGGGGCTTTCTAGAGCAGACGCCCCAACGAGGCAGGTCCAGCCTCCCCACATACCCGTCACGTGGCCGCGGGTCTCCCGTCGGCCCCGAGCCCTATGCTCCTCCCGGGCACGCGTGTGCTCTGGGGGTGTCGCCTTGGGGGCCAGGAGCCTGTTGCTGGGGACACCAGAGAGGGCGGCAGACGTCCGTCTCTGAGGACTGAATAGACGGGATGAAAGCTGGGACCCCGGAGGGATCCAGGCTCACCCCGGGATCAGCTGGTGCCGCCGGTCTGCTGAGAGCCTGTGCCCACGGCCGCCAGCGCCCTGCCCAGGACCTGGGGCTCCTCCTGTCCCCGGGCTGGTGTGGGCCAGTGGCCTGGCTCCTGACCCCACTCGGGGTGGCCTCGGGCAAGTCCTGAAACTGCTGTGGCCACAGAGAAGCAGAGGTGAGAGCCTGCTCCCAGGCCTCCCGGGGACGGGGGTTGCGGGGTGTGCACGTGTGCACCTGCGTGTGTGGGAGTGTGTGGTGTGCGTGCAGGTAAGGGCGTGTGAGCGTGGGGACACGTGTAGGTGTGTGCGGTGGTATGCACGTCCGCACATAACGCGTGTGCAGGCAGGACGTGTCGCACACGCGAGCAGGGGTGAGTGCATGTGTGTGAGCCGACGTCCGGCCCAGGCCAGCCCGCAGGCACGGCGCCCGCGGTAATGTGTGCCCCGATGACTTCACAGAGTGAGTTTTTCTCCTAGAAGCCAGGGCAGCCCCAGGAGAGGAGCACCAGCCGGTCATGCAGAGACCCAGGCCTGTGGCCCAGCAGCACAGAACCATGCGGGGGACAGCCAGGGAGAGGGACAGTGTGGATGGCACTTCTGACCATAGGCCCTTCCTGGGCAGCCACAGGCCGAGCCTCCCACCCCACCTCTGCCTCGCTCAGAAGAGCTTTGCGTAGCTCCTGGGACCCTCCCTCTCGCCCTGGAGGGGCTGAACTCGTGGGGGCTAGACGTGCTCAGCAGGAAGCCAGAAAGGTCCTGACAGGACACGACCCAGATGAGCCAGGGGCCTGCTTCAGAGCCTCTGTGATCCATGGGGACGAGCGCGGTGGCCCAGCACGCAGGGGCACCCTGGGTGGTGGGCCCACAGCTGGTGGGGGTCCTGCCTGACCTGTCCTCACAGCCGCCGGCACCCTTCCGTCCAGGTGGTTCTGAGGGGCAGGTGGGGTCACAGCCACATCGGTGCTTTGCAAACCGAGACTCTGCAAACACAGATGCGCTCGGGTCACAGTTGTCCTGTATCTGCTGCTGAGGCCCTTTCCAGGGAGACCTCAGGGTTTGCTGTGCCCAGGTGCACGGCCCTTGTTTCCTGTGGTCAGGCTTAGGGAATCTGCTCACACTTGCCTGCCCTCCTTTAGGCTTTCCAGAACCTTCCAGTTCCTGGGCCCCCGTGGCGCACGTGACCACATTCCTCCCGGTGGGCCCCCACGTGCCAGATGCTGTCTGTGTTTGACCCCACGGAGTCTTCACTGTACGCCTGCGACCCAGGTGCGGTGTCGTCCTCAGGCCGCTGGTGACAGGCCAGCGTGGACAACACGGCACGCTCATCCTCACCGTCTGGAGGTCACGGGGGCCGGGGGGGTGCTGTGGGCAGCTCTGGGGCTCCTTGGCTCGTGGGAGCATCTCCCGATCACTGCCCGCATCGTCACATGGCACCCCCACCATGAGCCCGCGTCCGCACCTCCCCGTTGTAGAAGGACATGGGAGCCCAACCCTAGTGACCCCATTTGAGCTTCATCCCATCTGCAAAGACCCCATTTCCAAATGAGGTCACTTCCGCAGGCGCTGGGGCTTAGGATGCCAGGATGGATTTGTATGGGGTGGGGGAGGGGCCACTGCCCATCGCAGGGGCACCGGGATCTCGTTCATGAGAGAAACTGGTGCACGGTGAGAGCCCCTCCAGAGGCTGCACGGCTGCAGGGAGAGGCACCGGGGCCCAGACGCTCCCCGGGTGCTGCCCCGCCCTCGTGTCCCCGTGACTCTGGCTGACGGTCATGCAGTCAGGGCTCCCCTGAGAGGACGTCCAGCTCTCCGCTGGTGGCCGCCGAGCACCACGGACCCCGGTAGCCGACGGCTCTGGACCCCAGTCCATTCCTCCCCCACGTGGACGACACCACCCGCGCTTGCCGCGGCCCCGTCTTCTCACTCCGCGCCTGCGCCCAGCGTGGCCCTCACTCTGGGCCGCAGTGGGAAAGGGCGCTCTGCGGGGGAGTGGGGCGCAGCAGGGACTCGGGAAAAATCCACGGAGTCTTCGGGTAACACGAACATCTCTCTGTTCAGTGTTGCCTCCAGCATTTGTGTTTTCATGCTTCCCCGCGCTTCCTGGTTGGGGCTGCGGTCAGATAGCAGAAGTACTGAGATGTTTCTCCTGAAGCGTCCCATGGTGCTTCTGGCCTGGCCCGAAACAGGAAGCGCTGTGAAACGTATCTCCAGAAGTTTCTGTGTCCACCTTGGGCTCCGTGCACATGGCTGGGGGCCCACGGATGCCCTCAGACTCTCCGCCCAGGAGGGACCCGCTCCCGGCCTGGGGAAGACACGGTCTGGGGGAACGTAGGAGCCCACCTGTGTCACGTCGTGGGCGGCCGCAGCCCCCAGCACAGACGGGCGCGTCACACGGCGGGCCCTTGCCCCGGTCCTAGACGCTGATCTGAGGCCCAGGCGGGCAGGCTGCTGCCCCAAGGCCTCTCCCTGGCTGGGAGACACGGCTGTCCCCTGCTCATCTGTCCTTCCCTCCTAGGGACACGGTCCAACAGGTATAGGGCTCCTCCCCCGGACTGCCCTTTAACCAGATCCCCTCTGTTGAGGCCCTGTGTCCGCCGTCCCATCCTGGGGGCCCAGGCTTCCACACACGGACACCAGGGAGACCGTTCAGCCCACAAGACCATCTTTGTTGGTTTTTAAGTCCATACAGAGGCGGAGTGAAGCTGGTGACCACGGGGGTTAAGCCCCGCCTCCCAGAGCTCGGCGTGTTTCAGGGGCCATGGGAGGCAGCCGACTGGGACCCTGCGACAGCCCCCAGGGGCAGGACGTGCGGCCAGGAGGGCACTGGCGTCCCCGAGTCCGCAGGCTTTCAGGGGGTACGTGGATTGTTGTTTGTAATTTTGTAAAGGACACGTCAGAGTCACCGTATGGTTTAGTGGCCGTGAGGGCAGTCCGCCCCGTGGGACCACGCCAGGGCCCAAGGACCCTCATCACCCACCCAGCAGCCCCCTGCCCGCTGCTAAGGACTCATCCAGTCTGGGCTGTGGTGGGTTTGGGAACGTGTTCCGGTTCATGGAAACCCTCCTGAGCTGGGCCCAGGGTCCTCGGTCGGTGAGTGTGGTGGAGGCGTCCGGACGAGCCGTGGATGGCCAGCTCGCCCCAGACCCCTCCGCCTTCCCTCATGGCTGCCCCGCTATGGTGGGGGGTGCTCTGCCCATGGGGTCCCCAGCTGGCCACCCCAGACCACTTCTCCAGAGCCAGCCTGAGAGGGGGCCCGGCCGGGGGTTTACGGAGGAGGGCTGTGCAGGTGGAGGTTGGGTCACAGGGCTCTGGAGGGGGCATCAGCCTCGGGCTGCCCCCAGGGCAAGGGGAGCAGGGCCTCCTTACCCCCACCCTGCCCCGAGTGCCTCCCAGCCCAGACAGGAGCCCCGTGCTGGTGCCTGGAGCCTGAGCGTGCCCGGGGCCCCTCAGTCGGGGGAGGGGTCTGCGGGAAGCCATCGCTCCGGCAGCCTGGCTGTCCCGCCTGCTGGCCGCTCCTCCGGGACAGGACCCCCAGCACCGGTGCAGAGCCGGCAGGTGACGTGGACGTCACGGCCCACAGCTGTCTCGGTGGAGGAAGTTGGTCCCTGTAGGGGATTTTGAGGGGGATTTCCAGCCAGGGACCAGCTTTTATTGAAAGTGCTTTAATGGGCCTAAAAGGTCACTCCTTTAGCAAATGAGTCACTTTGGAGGAGGGAAGAGCCACAGCATCTTCGGGTCCCAAGCTGGGCCCTGGCACGGTGGTCGCGCAGGGCTGAGTCGGGCTGCCGAGGGAGGCCGCAGGCGAGCCCCCTCAGCCCGGCGCTTGCTGCCGGTGGGCAGGCCCCAGGTCTGGGTGGTCACTTCTGCTTGTCACCTGTGCCACGGAGGCCCAGATGTGCATGTTTCTGCTGTGTCTGACATTCGATTTGCTGAGCTCCTGCCCTCTCCCCCCACCACCCCTGCAAAGACTGACAGCAGGAAGGAAAGCACACGTCAGAACGGTGTGGTGCCCCCGAGACGCATCCCTGTGGGTGTCTGGCAGGGAGAGTGGACGCTGGCCTCCAGCCCGAGCTCTGGGGCTCCCCGTGCTCCCCGTCATGAGGCTCCCGGGAGGCTACATTGGCTGCAAGCATGGGCAGCACCTCCTGGAGGTGAGGTGCCACTTACTGTCCCCATAGAAAAGCCCGTAGTTAACCCAGATGGTTCCTCTGGCCCCGACGAGGATGAGCCCACCAAGGCCAGCGCGTGGGGACGGAGAGGAGGGAAGGCACGTCCGGGGCGGCCTGTGAGTGGAGCGGCCTGCCCGGGTCACACGCGGACGCTCACGGACCTGGTCATTGTGGCGTGCGGGGCAGCTCGTGTCCAGGCCCAGTGCCCTGTCGCCGTTCCTTCCCGATGAACGGGCGGCCCCCCGGCGCCTTCTCGGGACCCTGGTTTGAACAGACGGTCGGTGGGTTTGCAGCTTCTGGTTAGAGTAAGGTGGGGGGGGGGTGCCTCTGCTGGTTCCGGCCCAGGGTGGTGGGGTCCAGCCCCGCGTCGGGCTTGTCCGCAGTGTGAAGTCCGCCTGGGTTTCTCTCTCCCTCGGCCCCCCTCCCGCTGTCAGTCGGTCTTTAAAAAGATGAAAAATAAATGAGGTTACAAACAACGTTTTGGTCTCCGGGACTGTTCCTTCCGGGCATTTTCTCAAAACTGGGGTCACAGAATCAAGGCCAGGGACGTCGATCCCCATGTTGCTGTACAGAGTCTTGGGGTGTGAGCTGGGGTCCTGTGGGTGCTTTTGGGGCCCTCCCACTGCGTGGCCTCGGGCAGGAGGCTCCCCAGGGCCTTCCCTGGGGGCTTCTGTGGCGAGATGCCCTTCTCCTGGGAAGCCCCACTCGCGGCTGCCTTGGCTGTGGCCGTGGCCGTGGCCGTGGCCGTGGCCGTGGCCAGTGGTGGGAGTCCCCACGGCGCGTTCCCTCTGCACTCCCTGGGCTCGGCTGTGTCTTGGGGAGAGGGTCCTGCCAGGTGCTCAGCACACTCATGGGACCTCCCCTGGACGGGTGGGTGGCCGGCCGGTAGGGGAAGGTGGGCTCAGCTCTCAGAGCCCAGGGCGGCAGCTGGGTCAGAACCCGGGCTGAGCGGAGCGTGGCTTCAGCAGGGGGGCCGTCACCGCGTGTGTCACGGCCCACCTTCCTGCTGACTTGGGGCAGGTGGGAGCACCCAGAGCCGGGTTGTGGGAGGCGCTCGGCACTGTGGGGCTCCTGGGGCCTTTCTGGAGGTGCAGGTGGCCATGCCAGGCCCTGGCCCTCCACGTCCCTTCTCCCTGAGACTCATTCTGGAAGCTCCTGCAGACCGAGGTGCCTGACAGCAGGAAGAGCTCCTCCGACGCCTCCTGACGTGCGTCCCCGCTCTCCCGTACGCCCCTGCCCTGCGTGCTCCTGCCGCCTCCCAACCCAGCCTCAGCCCTGGCCCGGTGTTCGCCGCGTGTGCCTTTGCGGCAGGGAGGGACTCGACGTGTTCTCACCTTGAACCTCGCATCTCCGCACGCTGGGCTCAGCCTGGGGCTTCGGGGTCCGTCCCTGTGGAGTCCCTCACCCCCACCCCCGTCCAGTCGCGTCCAGCCGCGCCCCCTCGCCCCAACACCGCGAGATGTTGCATCCCCAGCACCTCCACGCCCGTCTCCGCCGCCAGGAGTCCCACGTGCCTCCCCCTGCCGGGCCCGGGACAGGCAGGGAACCTGCACCCCATTTGCTCACAGCTGGAGTTTGCCGGGGGTGACCGCTGAGTGCACATGTCCTGGCCCACGCCGGGGTCCCGGTGGCTCCTCACGGACGATGTCCATGCCAGGCCTCCTGTCCGGCCCCCGGAGTGTGGCCCTCGGACCACGCGCTGTCCCTGTCTGTGGGCACAGACCCTCTCTGCTGCCTGATCGTGTGCCTGGAGAGCCGCCGAGCTCAACCCACAGGGAGCCCGGCCTGTGCACGGGGCTCTCGGGGGCCACACCTGGGTCCTCCTCGACCCCTGACCCATGGTGCATCCCCAAGTGTGGGACTCTGCGATTTGGAATTCTAGCCTGAAGTCATCACCGCAGAGGGGACACCTGCTGTCCAGAGCCCTGCGTGTCCCTTCTCGGTGCTGGAGCCAGTGGTCCGACTTGGGGCCCCGTTTCTTCACGTCCCCCAACGACATCAGGAGCCCCAGAGGGATGCCTCCGGGAGTGCCGGGTGTGGGGGAGACGCCTCCCATCCTTAGGGGCTCAGACCCGGGACCACACCAGGGCTGCCTGTCCTCAAAGCCGTGCCATGACCCACTGGGAGTCACCTTGGGGCTATCCCTCCTGGGACCCCTGTCCCCTCCACCCCTCCTGGGCTGGGGCCACCTGGCTCAGTGGGACCCCCAAACTTGTGGGGACAAAGGGACACGTCAGCCCCTACAGTTTCCAGGGTCTGCCTCTTCCAGCGACCCCCTGCCCTGCACCCCACAGCATTGGGTCACCCCATCAGTGCTGGGTGCCATGCAGACCCCTCACACTGTGCATCTGTCCTGTCCCTCTGCCGCTGGAGGACAGGGTGTATCCAGAGGGGCAGGGAGGCCCGTGCTGCCTGGGACAGCCCCAGGGTGAGCGGGTGGGGCAGCAGGGGCCCCTCAGCAGGACAGCGCTGGGACAGCAGCCACGAGGCCACCCCTCCTGGTGGGCAGCATTTGCCTGGCTGACCCCACGCCCCCCTACCGGGCACGCTGCATGTGGTCCTGGGGCGGTGACCCCTCCTCCAGGATTGGGGCAAGCCAGGGGACAGGGCCCAAGCCACCCTACAGAGAAGTGGGAAGAAACCCCGAGAACACCTGGAACGGGGGTGGCTGACTTCGCCCGTCCCCAGGCCCATGTCGGCCCCTCTCGGACCTGAAAGTCTGAGGCCACGGTCTCAGGAAATATTCAGGAAGTTCTGGGAGGCCTGAATTTCAGGATGACGGAGCGGGCAGCTGTCGGCCTAGGACGGAGGGGAAGTCCCTCCACCCCAGCCCCGCGGCCGCCCGCGACAGGAGCAGCGAGGGGCCCCGTTCCCCTTCCAGCTCCTCCCCATGCGCAGGGGTGACGTGCCTGGGGTGTCTGGGTCTGAACTCAGGAGACTGTCCCCACGCTTCATGTCAAGACGATTTCCTGAACCGGTTCCGCTTGCGGCCGATCCGCGTCGGGCCAGTTTGGCCGTTGTAAGCGCCCATTTCCGTGGGCCTCAGCCCCTTCACGCCGTCGGGCAGCGTCCCCACTGCCCGCGTCCAGGCCCCTCCAGCTCCCCGCGGAGCCCTGGCCCAGGAGGTGACGCCCCCCACCCACCCCGTGCCCTCTGTCCAGCCCTCGCGTCCCCGGCGGCCTCCAGGGAGTGGACCACAGCGCACGTGGCCTCGGTGGCTGGCGTGTCTCCCTCCAGGGGGCCCTCGAGGCGCCTCCGAGTGGCAGCAGGGGCCGGGCCTCGTCCCCCGTGGAGGCTGACGCTCCGTCACGGCGCAGTGGGCCTCCCCCTTCTCCCCGGGAGCCCCGTGGGCTGTCCCCGCATCCTGGCCACCGCCACGAGGGACGCTGCTGAGAGCTGGGCCGTGCGGACGCGTCTCCGAGATCTGCTTTCGCTTCTGGTGGAGGAACGTGGGGTTTCTGGGTCAGGCCGGCGGCGCGTTGGGTGTTTGAGGAGCCGCGATGTTGCATCCGCGGCGGCTGGGCCGGGGGCGGCGCCACGCTCTGCGCAGCGGCCCTCCGCACGGTGTGTGCAGGGGCCGTTGCGCCGTGTGCCGGAAAGTTCAAGGCCGGGGGGAGGTGGCGAGCACCTGCACCTTCCCCCCGAGAGAGCTGTGAGGGTCTCCACTTTGCCTCTCACCCTCCCGGCGCATCCGTCGGTTTGGACGTGCTGTTGGGGAAGCTGTGGACCTTCGCACACTTGTCCTGGGCTGAGGGGACGTCCTCATGGGCTCCCGGCTGTAGAACATTCCGCAGGAGAGCCCGTGGCCCCTCCCCAGCTTCCTCCAACCTCGGAGGGAGGTGGGTCTACAGCGGCCGGCTCCCTCCTTAACCGGGGCTGCGGGTGTTTGCTCCCAGCGGGCAGGTGCCGGGCGTGGGACCCCGACTCTGGCCTCCAGGCCGCGTGCTGTGACCCCTCCCCGCCGCAGCCCCCAGCGGCCCCTCCCGGTGGCCTCTGCTCCCCCTCAGTCCCAGGACGAGGCGGGGATCACAGCAGAGGCCGCGCGGGACCGGGTTCTGGGCTTGCGGGCGCCCTGGTGACTGGCTGGCCTTCCTCCGCGAGGAAGAGTCCTCCCTTCGGTTTCCTTCCTTCCAGCCTCTTGCTTTTCTGAGTTGGTTCCCGATTTAGATTTAATAAAGCAACTCTCTACGTTTTTATTCCTTCAAGGTGTAAGAGGCGAACCCCAGCCCTGATTCCGGGCAGAGCTCAGCGCGCCCTCGGCTCCACCCCGAGGTGGCCACTGGGCCCATGCCAGGTGCACGGGGCCCTCGGTCCCGCCTCACCGGGCCCGTTGCGGGCCTGGATTTGCCGCTTCTCCGGGTCCTTCCGCGGACGCTGCACACCGGTCCCAGGCAGCCCACATGGGCCGGGCGGCGCGCCCTCCGGGTTCTCCAAGGACCCCGCGGCTGTCAGGCACGGGACGTGCGGCAGAGGCTTCCGGACCCTGGCGAGCACCGGACGGTTTCCATGTTGAGCCTCGTGCCGGCAGGATTGCAGACCCCGCCGCGGTGCATCTGGGCGCCTCCGTCACGTTCTGAAACTCTCGGTTTCTAAGAAAGTCGCCGTATTACTCAGTCGCTGGGTCTCTGGGAGGCCTGGTTCCGCGGCCGCAGCCCCGAGCCTGGCGGGTTTCCTCGAGCTCCCGGGCCCGGCTCCTCCCCTGCCGCCCCCACCGGGGCCGCAAGCCCCGGGCACACGCGTGGTGCACGGGCCCGCGGCTCAGCAGGCGTGTTAGTGGCTGGGGATTATGGAAATTTAGCTGTTTCCTCGAAGTACCAAGACCAGTACCTTACACGTGGACTTTCTTTTTCAAACCTTGAAACTATTTTGACACCGTGAGCGTCGGGTCCCGCTGCTCGGCCCCCGCGCGTGCAGGGGTCCCCCGCGCGCCCGTCGCCTGTCACCTCCTCCCTGTCCTGCGAAGCTCCCACACGACAGGGGCAGCGGCTGCGCCACCGGCTCCCCAGGCTGGTGGCTGCCACACGCGTGCTCCGGGGGCTCCCTCGGGTCCGTGCACGGAGGCAGCAGGCCCTCCCGGGGCCCCGGGCTCTCAGCTGCCCTCATGGGGGCTGGCGGTCATGGGAGCACATGTCCACGACTGCCCGGCTGCCCACCCGGCCCCATCCGCCCCTCTGGCCCCCTCAGTCTGTGTCGACAGGAGCACGTGGGTGGCCTGGGCTTTCCTCCCCCCAAGCTGCTGTCCTTTGGGGGCATTTCCTGAGTCGGCCCGGCCCGGCGAGGGGCCGCTTCACTCTGCGCGAGCTCCGTTCTCCGCGCTGTGTGGCCCCCGGCGGGCTGCCCAGCGGTCTGGGCCTCCGCATCCTCCCCCGTGAAGTGGGGAGAGTGAAGAAGCTATTTCCGGAGGCACCAGCAGGTCAGGGCAGGTTAGTGCAGGGCGGCAGGCGCGGGGTGTGGACAGTTTCCGGACGGGACGGCGTGGCCGGGTTGTCAGCAAGCTCCAGAGGACAGGGCCAGGTCCCCCGTCCCTGCCCGCGAGCGGACGCCACCCTGGGCACAGGCGGGAGGGGGCGGGCAGGTAGGGCAACGGCGAGGGGAGGTGCCTGGAGGCCGAGGCACAGGGCGGTCGTGGGGCCGGGGGCTGAGCTCTGTCGGAGGCCCTGGGGCGCTGCCGGGGGGCCAGAGCGTGGAGGACACGGTGGGATGGCATCTGGAGCGTCCCTTAGCGGCTGTGGAGGGTCGCCAAGCTGCGGTCCGGGAGGAGTGGGCCCGCTGGGGCCGGTGGGGCCGACAATGCCAGCCGGCAGAGATGAGGGGCGCTGGGGCGCTCGTTCTGGGGGTGAGGGGGGTTGGGTGCTTGCCAGGGCACATCTGAGATGACGCTGGGGCCTGGGAGGCCGGCTCTGGAGTCTCTCCTGGAACAGAAGCAGCAGTGGGGTGTGTGGGAGGGGGTGGCCCCAGCAGGGTGGGGGCCGGAGGTCAGAGAGGACCCCATGTCCCGGGCCCAGTGGGAGAGGACGCTGCAGTGGGGACTCTGGTCGGTGCAGTCACTTTGGGAGAACACACGTGTGTTCCGTGTGGGCTCCGCTTCTCTGGGGGTCCCCGACCTCAAGGGCAGGGACTAGAAGGCTGTCTGCCTGCTGTGGGGCCGGTGGAGCGGCTTCGGGAGGCCCTGCCTGGAAAAAGGAGGCACATGGGAGGTCAGGCAGCCTCCGAGGGCAGCCTGGGGCGGGAACTAGGTGCCCACCGTTGCCGGCCTGCAGCGGGGTGGCCGGGAGGCCCCGGCTTCCTCTCCCCTGAGCTCGGCGCCCCCGCAGGTGGGGGGGCTCCGCCCAGGGGTCCCCGCCCCTGTGCCCTTCTATGCCCCCTTCTCAGCCCCTGCGCTCCCTTCACGATGATGACCCGAGGCGTGCGGGTCTCAGGAGAGTGGGAGCACATTCGCAGACGTGGACAGGAGGCCCCGGTGCTCAAGCGCCCCGCGCCCCCGCCGTGGCCCCTCATGCCACGCTGTCTCCGGAGCCCAGGACTGAGCCAGGACGCGGGAATGGGTGGCTGCTGGCACCGGTGCGTGAACTTGTCCGGGCTTCCGTGCTGGAGATCTGGAGTGAGGTCTCACGGCCCGCCCTGTCCTTACCAGTGCGGACCAGCCTAGGGCACAGCGGGCAGGCGTGGGACCTCTGGTGCAGGGCGGCCGTGGGGATGGAATGGATAGACTCCACGGGCTTCCCTTCACTCCAGGCGCTGTCGATTCTAAATAAGGCCAGGGTGTGGCCCCCTCCCCTTGGGGCACCCCTGGGCCTCTCTTCCCCTCTCAGGGTTCCCTGCCCTGCAACTCCCTGCCCTCTAGACTTCTCTGTGCCCCCCACCCAGGTTACTGCGCCCCTCCCCAGCTCAGAGCCCCTCCTTGCACGGCCACCTGCCTGACCCCGACACGCTTGGGGCCTCCCTCCTGCACCCGCCGGCGGGGGCAGCTAGTGGCCTGGAGCGCCAGAGCCTGCGGACGCTGTGCCCAGCTCTGCGACTCCCTCCTTCCCTGGCTGGTCCTCCTGCCTTCAGAGTTGGGGCAGCTTCCCAGACAATGACCTGCCGTCCGGGGCCTGGTCACCCTTGTTTTGCCCCCTGCCCCTCGCTGGCCACAGCGAGTCTGCTATCCCCTGGCCCCAGGGGCCAGCCCGCGTCCCGGAAGGTCACTGTATGACCGCGGGCTGGCCGCGCACAGGCAGACGAGGGCCGTCCCTGGAGGGGAGGACTGTGCTGATGCAGGGACGCCGCGATCTCCTGCCCTGGGTGCTGCGGGAGCCCACGCCAGGCTCCTCGGGGCCTGACCTTGCCCGGCCTGGCCTGAGGCCAATTCTCCCTCTCCGACTGTTCTCTGGGAATTTCCTGGTCAGAGTCCTCACCACAGACACAGTCCCTGGGGAAACCCCATGTGAAAGTGCAGTCACCAGGTCGGCGGGGAGAGTGCGGGCTCCAGCACCGCCAGGAGGGGACACCGGCCTCCTGGGAGGCCAAGCAGGTGTCTCTTCACGCCCGGGGTGGGGTGCGTCACACTCTGAAGGGCCATCCCTCGAGGCCATGCCCCGCCCTGCGTGCATGGGGACCTCGACCTCTTTGAGCTCGGAGCTCTGATCTCCAAGCACCTCTCTGCTCCAGGGCCTTGGCACGGGCTGTCCCCACGCCTCCTCCCCTGTGCAGGGCCTGTGCAGGGAGGGGCCTAGCACAGCCTGGACGCCTGTCTTGGGCTCATTGGATGAAAGTCGGTTTAAAGCCCCACAGACTCCTTGAACTTGAAGGAGCAAAGGAAAGGCCATCGGGGGATGAGAGACTCTGGTGGTGGAGGGTCTGGGAGGGTTGACTTAGGAGGCTTACAAGGCTCCAGGGATGCCGTGAGGCCAGGGCTGAGGGGAGGAGGGCCCAGCACGTCTCCCGCACGCGGGTCTGGCTCTCCAGGAGCTGTCCCCGGAGCGGGTCCCTAGGGAACGTCACAGTGGCTGGAGCCCAGGATTCCATCCCGTTCTGTTCCATCGCCTTGCCCTGACCCCAAATATCCCTGCTTCTAGGCCCCTTTCCACAGGGACCTCTGGTTCCTGGAAGGTACCTGCAGACCCTGTTGCCCCAGGAACATTCTAGAAGGTGTGAGGCAGGTGGGGCTCTAGCGCCCCGTGCTGGGGCATGCAGGGTACCCCTTGCCTCTTCTCGGGCAGCCCAGCCGCCAAGGGCCCCTCTCCTGGGAGCCACACTAGGGGCCGCCTGTCAGACTCTCGGGTTCTCAGGAGAGAGAAATCCCCTTTCCTGCTCCGGCTAAACTGAGCCTCGTGGAAATGTCGGGCGGGAGTGGGGCTCCGTGGGGACTTTCCTGGGCAGCGGCAGGGGACTTGCCCTGGCTTCCCATTTCTCCGCGTGGGAGCCTGACCCTGAGACAGGCCTGGCTGGGAGGAAGTGAGCTGTGGGCAGCACCGAGTGGGGGGCAGAGGGCAGCGTCCCGCCCAGGCAAACCCTGCAGCCAGACACGGGCCGTAAACCAGGGGCGGGCACCCCCGCCACCTTGCTGGCCAGAGCGCCCTGTGCCCTGGGCTGGGGGTCAGCAAGGCTGGAAGGCGGGGCCGTCCGCGGGGTGAGGGCTCTGAAGCCCGCCCTGCAGCTGGTGCTTCCCCGCTCCCGGGACGGGAACAGGCTGTTTCCTCCACAGGCCCCCACAGCCTCTGGGTGCTGGGATGGGTTTGTGTGGACGGTGGGCGCCCCGTACTCCGTCCCCGCTGTGGCGTGGGCCTCCCGCTGCTCCACGCGTCCCACCCCAGGGCACACCTGGTGTCCCCGCACCTGGGACCAGGTAGGAGACACATTAGTGGGTTGGGCAGGTTCTCTGGCCCCATGGATAGCGGGTCTCAAGCCCCTGGCAGAGGACAGCCGGACGACCAGTGCTGTGGGGGCCTCACTCAGGCGAGGAAGGCCCCCGACTCCCACTCAGCCGTAGGGCACGTCGCCTCCTCCTGAGGCAGCCTCCCCATGGGGCCAGGAACGCCGTTGGATTCCCGTGAGATGACCAGCTCGGGAGGAACTCGGAGGACGTGCCTTTACACCTGCCTGTGGGAGACCCCGTGTGCTCCCGAGGTGGCCCAGCTGAGACAGCTTCAGGCCGGGTTCCCACCTGCCCGGTGCTGCCCCCACCGGTGCCCGGGGCTGTCCGTGCTCCAGCCCCGCGTGTCCTGCGTGTCCTCCCCGTGCGGGTTTTCCCACGCGGCTCCCCATGGGGCTTCCTTGGGACGGGAGCCGGGAGCGGCCGGCCGGGCTGCCGACCACCAGGCCCCAAGTGGTAGGTGTGTCCCTCCGAGCACAGCGTGTGCTCCTGTGTGGGGCTGTGACAGGAAGCCCGGTGTCGCCCACGCTTCGGGACAGCGTCCCCAGATCAAACCCACAGCGGCACTAAGTGACAGCTTCACCTGGGCATCGAGGTTCAGAGCCGGGGCGAGGTGGGCGGGAGCCGTGCACGTCCGCACGGGTGGTCGGACCTCACAGCGGCGACCGGTGCTGCCTGCATCCCCGACGCCGTCCCGCCAGCCGGGGATGCACGGGCCCTTCCCCAGGGTGAGGGCGGCCGGGCAGTGTGCTGAGTGCGGAGGGAGGGGCCGGACCTTCATTTGGGTTCCTGGAGAGGTGAAAACGTCTCACATAAGAAAGCTGGCACGTGCCGGCTTGAAGGGGCGGGTGTGGCTGTGGCTAATCTCTCCCGTTATTTTATGGCCAGAAAGAAGATTCTGGTATGAGCCTTGGTGTGGACAAAGAGGAACCAGAAGGCCCCCGGTCCTCACCCACCCCACGACCACCCCCGATGTCCGTCTGGCTCCAGGAAGGGGAAGGCAGGTGGCCAGTGCCGTGTGCTGGACAGTAGCACTCCTGACCCAAGGCCACCGAGGCTCGTTGGAGTCACCTGCCTCTGCAGAATTATGAATGTCCGTTCACGTTTGTGTGGGTGGATGGATTCGCGGCCGGACTGGAGAGAGCGGCTCCGTTTTGCAGAAACAGAAACTCCTCTCTGGGAAGGAAGCTTGTGTATTTGGACCCTGGCCTGTGGCCGGGTAGCAGGTGCTGGAGAAAGTCTGGGTTCTGCAGCCTGGCGGGCGTCTGGTCTGGAGGCAGTGCCTGCAGCCCCGATCAGTGCACCCCCTGCCACAAAGAGCCACGGGCACACCGGCCCCCCACCCTCCCCACCCACCTGGAGTCCAGGTCGTCTCCTAGAAAATTCCTGGGCCTCAGGTGGCAGCCAGGATGCCCAGGAGTGGCTGGGGAAGGTGACCTGCTGCCCCCGGTGCCCCCGGTGGAGAGCAGAGCAGATGCCTTCCCATCCCCCACCAGCCAGCACACCCAGAGTGTCCCCAGGCTCACGTCCTCGGGAGCCTGAGGTTTGCAGCACTGGAATGTTCTCCACGAGCTGGCCCTGGGGGGGGCGGGTGTGGAGTTTCCCCAGGCAGCCTGGAGAAAGTAAACACAGGTGGGGCTTGCCGGGAGGAAACGGGCTCCACGGTGGCCTGGCTGGTGAACGGGCAGCAGGGACTTCCCGCCGCTCCCCGTGGCCTCTGGCCAAGATGCACGACTTTCTCCAGGCGAGTGTCCAGAGGTCCGACACCAGACAGAAGTACCGCGAACGTACTTGACGCTGCTGAGTCGTGCATTTAAAGTCCATAAAATGTGAATTTCCTTATTTGTGTGTTAGCACGGCACAAATAAACAAGTAGATGGGAAGAACCCACACAGGCTTTTTCACTCCGCCTGCGGGCAGAGGTCCGGCGCGGCCGGCCCCGTGCTCTGTTCGCCAGGCTGAGGCTGGTGCGGCGGGATCCAGGCGCTGGGGCGGGAGGGCCGTGGGCCTGTTTCCGTCCTCCTGTCCCAGGGCGGCCCTGCGGGCCCTGCCTCCAGCCAGCACGGGGCGCGCAGAAGCCTGCCTGGCTCTTCTGTGCCTCCCGGAGACGGCTGTGCCCTCGCAGGCTTCGGTGGGGAAGCCAGGCCCGCCGGAAAGTCTCCCCTGGAGGGGCGGCCGGTGCGTCACCGACACGTGTCTTTAGGACCCTTCGGCCGCAGGCCGCGTGGTCGTGGCAGTGACGTGGTGGAGATCACGCGTGCCAGCCCGGATCTAGCCTGGAAGTCCGCCTGCCCCGGCCCTTTGAAGCCGGGGGCTTGTCGGCTTGCCGCCCGGCCGCCCGAGCCCTGCCCTCTGCAGCGCGTCTCGGAAGCGACGGGCACCGGTCACCTGCGGAGCTGTTGGACGTGGGTGCTGGCTCCCTGGGTCCCGGGCCGCTGTCCGTGGGCCACACCGCGAGGCACACACCGGGCTCACACACTCCCCGCCGCCCTCTCCTCCAGCCCTGGCCCGGGGCCCACAGGTGCCGCTGTCCCTGCCGCAGTCTCTCCTGCTTAGTGCCGGCCTCGCCAGAACCGCGCTTTCTCGCGCCCAGCTGCCGGGCTCCGGATGCCGCGCGCGTGAGCATCTGCGTGTGCATCTGCGTGTGTGTGTGTGTGTGTGTCTGGGGGGTGGGCAGCCCGCCTGGCCTTGCACACACACGTGCCCCTCCCCGCCAGGCAGCAGAGGAACTCAAGAGGCTCCTGAGCCCTCGACCCTGCTGAGCAGGGGAGAGCTGAGAGCTTGGGCAGGGGCACCCGGGGAGGTGGAGCTTGCCTGGACCCCAAAATGCCCCCGGAGACCTGCCCCCTTTCCCCACAGGGAAGGCAGGGCAGGAGGCTTCCTGGAGACACGGGTCTCACAGGGCCCGCACCCCAGTCGTGGCGTGCGCGGTCCCGCACCTCCCTGCCCCGGGCTCCTCCCCCGACAGGCGGGGGCTCTCTCTCTGGAAGCCGAGTGAGCAGGGGGTGCTTCTGTGGGGCCGTGCGCCCGCTCTGTGCCAGGGTTTCCGAACTGGAGCCCGTGACGAGACGGGCACCGTGTGTGGGCGTGGGGGTCCCCTGGCACACCGCCTGGGCCTGGGACGGCGGCCGGGAGACCCCAGCAGTAGGGCTGAGGCCCCAGATGGGCGTCGCCAGAAGAGGGGAAGGGCAGTGAGGGCCGGGCGGCCGATGGGGAAGGTGCCCGGGTGCCCAGCACTGACCCGGAGCCGTGACTGGCTTCCGGCCGAGTGTCTCTGGTGTGGACGCCGGATCAGCTTTCTTCCAGAGACGCTGAGAGGGAGGGAGTTCATGGGGCTTCTGACACCGGTCGCTTCGGTCGCAGGGCTGGGTGCTGGCGGCATCACGCTCCTCCTCGGGAAGGAAGTGACGTTTCCACCCGAGTCACCGGGTCCGTTTCAGGGCCTCACCTGAAATCCCCGGTTGGTCCTGAACCTGGGCTGGAGCCCGGGCGGGCGAAGACCACATCTTGTCTCCCCTCGGGGACGGGGCAGGGCTCCTCAGGCGGACGCCAGCTGCCGGGCGCTCTCGAAGCACGGCTGGCCTGCAGTCTGCGCGGGACGCCAGCGGCAAACCTGGCCGTGGGCACAGCTGGCCCGTCCCCGGCGCGGCCCGGACACCACGCCTCCGGGGTCAACGGCGACCGCGCGTGTGGGCTGGGTCGAGTCCCCCCTCGCAGGGACGGGCTGAAGACGATGGTCTGGGCCGTGCGGGAGGGGAGCGCGAACCAGAGGTCAGACGTCACGGAAGGACTCAGCTCGGTTTAGTTGAGTGTGGCGGTGTTCTTGGGCCTCGAGAGAGACGTTTGTAGTTTTGGCAAATGTACACCCGGCATCTCGGGGAGGGACGGAGGCACGAGCGGCGTCCGGTTCTTCAGCCGTTCATCGTGGGCCACTGAAGACTCACACACCACGGCCCGCGTGGGACCCCAGCATAAGCCTGGCCAGTGTGATCTCAGCTCAGCCTGCCTGGCCGGTTTGCCCACCACCTTGGAGGGGCAGGAGAGGACGGGGCAGAGGGGTCATCTCTGAATGACCATCCCAGGGTGGGCTCCGAGCCCAGGAAGGCCCGCCGGCTCCCTTCCTCGGGCGTGTGGCCTGGAGCAGAGGAGGGATGCGAGAGGGGTCCAGGGTGGCGTCCCTGAGATCGGCCTGACTTTCTGCCTCACCACGTCCTTCTGATCCCCTGGGCGCTGGTCCCCACGCTCCCGCCGCCACGCCCACCTCTGCTGACCCCCGGCTCAGGCCTCCCGTCCCGGGGCCCGCATCTCGGGGTGTCTGCTTCCTCTTGCCGCTGCTCCTTCTCGGCGCTGGTGGCGTCCTGCTCCCAAGCTCACACTGCTGGCGTGGACGCGGTTTGGTGGCAGTGTGCGGAGACCGAACACGGCGCGGGGACCGCTGGGTCGGGAACGCTCCTGTCCGCAGCCACACATCGCTCCCCCGGGCTGTCTTCATGGGGTCACGTTTTCCTAAATTAGAGGAGGCTTCTCGTCTCTCTCTATGGCCACGTTTACGCAGGATGGAAACGGCTCTTGGAGAGTTACACGTGGTCCAGGCGGGCTGGTCCTCAGCCCCCCTCCTAGCTTCTCCCGTGGAAGCTGAACTTCGGTGTACTTCGACGGCTGAGTCTGGCAATTCCTATTGTGCCAGGAAAGCAGCCTTTCGCTCCTGATTTTCATGAGGGTGGGCTTGACTCCCTCATTTCAGCCCCAAGTCCTGGAGCCGCTCTGCGGCCAGCCTGGGCTCCGCGGTCCCGGGGGCCCAGGTGCGATGCTCACAGACGTTTTCGGGAGGGCGAGGCAGAATCTTCGGTCCCGTGCGGTGCCGCATGATTTACTTCTGATACGGCCGTGTTCCCGCGCAGGTGCCGATCCCGGCCACCCCCAGGGGGATCTTCCTGCCGGAGCTCAGGACCCGCAGGCGCCGCTGGCCTTTCCTTACCCTGGTGGCCGGGGATTGGCTCTTTATTTAAGTGAATGTCCCCGGTAGTCGGACGCCTTCGTTTCTCCTCTTAGGCACTTCAGACCCTACAAGAAACAGCAGCAAACAAACCAATCGTCCAGACACTTACGTGGACTTTTTTATCTTATAAATGAGCTTTTAACAAATCAAGTTCACTTACGTGTTCTACGGCTTGACGGACGCACGTTATGCAACGGTTCTTAGCTTGAACTCCCGACTCCCCCAGCAGTGACGACTCCTGCCCTCGAGTCTAACCAGCCCCGAGACGACCGACGGGAGCACCGCCGATCTGGCGCGTCGTTACCGGGAGGTCTCCGTGGGCGCGGTGCGGTCGCGGTGCGATGTCTGTGGAGCATCTGATGGACCGTCGAGCTTGACGCGCCTGTCACAGAAACACGTCGCAGTCACTTGCAGGCTCTTCATTCTGTACGGGACGTGACTTCTCCGTTCTCGCCATTTCTCGGCGCACAGCCCGGCAACAGGAGCACGTTCGCGGGTTGCGCAGCCGTCCCCGCTGCCCACCTCCGGGACCCTTCATCGTCCCAGAGTGGAAGCCCGTCCCCGTGAAACGCCGACTCCCCAGCCCTCCCCAGCCCTCCCCAGCCCCCGGCAGCCACTGTCTTAGTTTCTGTCTCTGCGTCGACGCCGCCGCGTCCCTGAGATACGTGATCACACAGGATCTGTCATCTGGTGACCGGCTCGTGGCACGCAGCCTCGGGTCCTCCAGTCCCTCACATTGTGGCAAATGTCAGAACGCCCTTCCTGTTGCAGGACTGACTGCTGTTCGCTTGTCTGCGCCGTTGACCCGTCCCTCTGCCCACGGACCGCGGGTTGTTTCCTTCCACTTTCTGGCCATTGTCAAGAGCGCTGTGTGGCCGTGGCTGTGCACGTACCCATTCAACTTCTAGCTTTTGCTTCTTGGGGTGTATGCCCAGAAGCGGGATTGCTGGACGACATAGTAGGTCTTTAATTTTTGAGGGGCCCCCATCCCGTTTTCCGCCATCATGCACTCCCTCCAACAGGGCACACGCGTTCCAACGATCCCTCGTCCTCGCCAACACTTGTGTTTTTCCTTTTTCTTTATTTAAAGCTCTTTATTTTTGTGTATACACTTAAAAAATTAATGGACTTTATTTTTTAGGGCTGTTTCGGATTTAAGAGACGCCGAGCAGAAAGAAGAGACAGTTCCCACCTCTCCCTTCTGGGACCCTTTGGTTTTCTTGTTTTGTGTCACTTCTTGTTTGCAGAGCAATCCTAGCAGGTGTGTAGGGATCTCAGTCGGTTTGGACGGGAGTTTCCCTAGCGATTACTGACACGCAGTATCTTCTGCTTGTTGCCAGTTTTTGTATCTTCCTTGGAAAAATGTGTAATCACGTCCTTTGCGCACTTTTACAATCAGGCCTGTGTTGGGTTTTGTTGAACGTTATTAGTTCTTTGTGTGTTCCGGATGTCAGCCCCTTATCAGTCTGTGCCTTGCAAACACTCTCTCCTTCTGGGGCTGCCTTGGCCGTGTTGATCATGTCCCCTGATGCTCAGCAGGTTTTAATTCTGACGCAAATCCAACTCATTTATTTTTTCCTTTGATGCTTGCGCTTTTGGTGTCCTGCCCGAGAAATTGCTGCCCCGTTCATCGCCACGAAGCTGGCCCGCGCTTTTCTCTAAGGGTTCTGTAGTTTGAGCTTCTGCATTTACGTCTGGGCCCAGTGTGAGCCAGTTTCCGTATCTGGTGTGAGCTGAGGGCTCAGCTTCGTTCTCTTGCCCCGGAATGGGCTGGTGGGCTTTTCCGAGAAGAATTATCGCGTTGCCGCTGCAGATTTCTGTGTTCTTGTTTTGCTCTGCCTCTGGCTGTCCTTTTGGCAGACTGTGGAACTGGGGGCAGAGAGTGCTTAATCAAGGCCGTCTGTTCAACCTTGGCTTGAATTTGCGAGCCGGCACGCCTGGGGACAGTCATGCGCAACTTCCGATAACCCTCAACCACAAACAATAAAAGCGCGCACGCGGATGGAGAGCGAACGGTGTGAGGCGTCCTGGCTGGCGACGCACAGCGCACTGGCGGGCCCCGTGGTGACGTGAGGTGGCCGAGGGCCTCGGTCCCGGCCCCGTTGTCACGGTGATTGCACCAGGATTAGCCCGTCCCGAGGCTGGCCGCTCGCCGCCTCTCCCGCCCGCCCCTGCACGTGGCCCGCAGTGCTGCCCTCCTGCCCCTCGCTGTCACCGTGGACCTCCCTCGTCCACGACCCCGGCCACACGTATCCCCGCCGCCGGCTGTGAGGGAGTCCGAGCTCGCGTGTGCCCATGTGTGTGGACGTGGCAAGCATGGCTTCCGGCGCCCCCCTGGCTTCCCTCCCTCCCGTCGGGCAGCCCCTCGGCTGAGTCACGTGCGGGCCTCGTGTGCCCAGCCGGGCCCGGTGCTCCTTGAGGGTTAGGGCTCCGCGGGCCGTCCTCCTCCTCCCCGTCTGCAGCTGGTGCCGCGTGGGGCATGTTCCCGGGGCACGGCACACACGAGGGGCCTGGGACGAGGGTGGGGGCCGGTGTGGACCACATGCACCGGGTAGAGCCCAGTCAGGCCACGCCTGGCACTCGCACACTGACAGCCAAGTCGGGGGACCCGCCGACCCGGATGCTTGGTCACGCGATGAAGCCTCTGGAAGCCGGGACTTGGGCGGGTGGCCCCGTCTGGAAAGGCGGACGGCCGGGCGCCTGGGTGGCTCAGTGGGTTAAGCCGCTGCCTTCGGCTCAGGTCATGATCTCAGGGTCCTGGGATCGAGTCCCGCGTCGGGCTCTCTGCTCAGCAGGGAGCCTGCTTCCTCCTCTCTCTCTGCCTGCCTCTCTGCCTGCTTGTGATCTTGCTCTGTCAAATAAATAAATAAAATCTTTAAAAAAAAAAAAAAGAAAGGCGGACGGCCACGTGCAGCTCCCTGCCCGGGTAGGGCAGTGAGTCAGAAAGCTCAGTGGCGCTGCCTCCACTGGGGATGGGGAATGTCCCTGAGCCCGGAGACTAGCACCAAGCTGTTCCCCGGGGCCCACCGGCCCCTGTTGCTGGGCCACGTGTCTGGGCCAGGGTCCCCCGCTGGACTGCCTGGCCTCCTTCCCGTGATGGGGGGCCGTCTCGGTCCCCTGGGTGACCCAGAATGGCTGCCCAGGACTCAGCATACATCTCTGAGCTCGAGGGCCCTGTGGCATCTCCGGGGAGCGGACAGCTTCTGCAGCCTCGGGGGCCAGGGCGAAGCCTCAGCCTGGGGAATGGGAGAAACCCCTCCCCCTGGGACCCAGCGCTGAAAGGGATTCACTGACATGGGCTGGGACACTGGGGTGCATGACGGGTCCCCAGTTAACAGTATCCGTGCATGAAGGCAGAGCAGGCCCCCGGCCCAGGGTGGGCTGGAGTGGGTAAGTCTGGGCAGAGACGCATCAACCCGTGGACGGCAGTAAGGTACCCCGCATCCGGGCACCCCGGCCCCGTGTGGCTGTCCTCCGTCCCTTGGCACTGACAACACCTACTCCCTGCGTCGTGAGCATTTATGTCCTGGGGGCTTGGCAGCACGGCTACGCAGGTGGACGTTCCTGCCCGCGGCCATCCCCTGCCTGCGGCCATCCCCAGCCTGCACTTTACGGTCACATCGCCCAGGGGGACGGCAGGGCCCGACCAGCTTTCCCACTGCCCGGCTGCATGTTCACGGTCAGGCCCTGCCCGGTGGGCTTCCTCCCCCCGCCGCCCACAGCACATGGTGGTCCCTCGGTTTAGTCCCACAGCACATGGTGGTCCCTGATGTAGGACTCACCTGGGAAGGTGACAGGCCCAGCGCCCACAGCGGCAGGTTGTGCCCCAGCAGCCTGAGCGGGGCTTGTCTTGCCCACCCCCTCGCCGCCCTCCACCGCTCACCTGCTGGCCGCTTGCTCAGAAACTTCTAGCTGCCGAGCGCACAGCCGTGGCTCCCCACAGCGCCTCCCAGATGCATAGGCCGCGCCATCACGGTTCGGGACGAGGTGGCCCTGAGCTCACTGTCCACGGAGGACGCCGGGAGCGGCCAGTGCTGCGGCAGACTTTCTCTTCTGCCCCAGAGAGTCCTGGGAAAACCCCAAGAAGCCGGGAGCCGTCCCAGGATGGGTCTGTAAGTGGCTCCCTCTTGACTTCTGGTCTGCCTCCTACCCCTGGGGCCTTGGGGGCCTCCCCTGGACCCGGGGCCACCCCACACACTGGCAGGACCATGGTCCACGCAGGCAAGCCCAGACCTGGGGCTCAGCCCCTGCCAGCTCAGCCGGTGGGAACAGTGTTTCTCCGGTCGCTCCGGGGGAGAGCAGCAGTGTCCGTGGAGATAAGAGGGTCCCTAGCCAGTCCCCCCTGGGAGCCTCCGCTGTCCCTGCTCCTCGGCCTGCTGGCACGCGTCCCATCGGGGCTCTGCCGGTGGGTGGGCAGGAAGGCGTGAGTGGCCCCACAGGCCCCTCTTCGCTGCTGGGGACACGGGCATGGCCTGAAGGAGGACAGCCACGGTGGCAGGACAGCTGGTGCCCACCGGGGCAGAGGGTATCGCTTGCCCCATCCCGCCGGCCTCCCTGGTCCCCCACACGGGGCCTTGACCGTGTGGCTGGCTTCGGCCAATGGGAGCAGCCACATCCCAGCCAAACCTGTTTGACGTTTCACGTCTTCCTGTAGCCGTCCTCCTGGAGAGCAGGTGCCAGGTGACCCTGGAGGGGCCCTCTGAGGCCGGCCGCGCCGGCAAGGCTGTGACGGGCCCACAGTCCTCGCCTGTCACGCCCAGGATGCCGTGAGCCTGAGATGTTGGGGCCGCTTGTCCCTGCAGCCAGTGCTGACCGATACAAGAACCCAAAGGAAGTTAAACTCATTCTGAGGGCAGATTCCACTGTCCTGTGACGGGTGGCGACTTGTGCGAGGTGGGGTGACGGTCAGGCAGAAGGCTTGGGGACGCAGCCAGGGTAGGGGAGCAGGAGGGAGCCTGGAACTCGCTCTCAGGTGCCCGGTGGGGCAGAGTGACGGCACGGGGCCTCGGCTTGGCTGAGGGGCACCGAGGGGCAGGCGGGGTGTGGACACCCGTTCTCAGTCCCGCCTGGGACAGCGGCTGCCTGTCTCGGGACCGCCCTGGTGTCCTTTTCCTTCGGGAGCACAGATCCCCGCCTCCCAGCGCCCCCCACACTTGGGGGCAGTCACGTGTCTGTGTGCAGACGGTGGGCGGAGGGGCAGAAGCGGTACCCGTCCCCTCCAGGCCTGGCCCTAAAGCCCTCCCTAGTCTGAGCCCCGTCTGGATCCCGCACACGGCCTGGGGTAGACTCTGACACTCAGAGCGAAACCTGGAAGCTGCTGAGTGTGACCTCAGGCCTCCCCGGGACACACCTGCCTCGCCTCCCTCCGGTGTCCCGGACGGCACCTCTCCTCCCCCACCCCCTGCGAGCCCTGCGATGGCCCCCGACTGCCCACGGGATGGAGGGTGGGTGTCCCTGGGGCTGCTGCCCCCTGTGGCCCCGGGTCCCCAGCCGTCCTCGGACAAGGACCAGCAGCTTGCTTTCGAAACCTTGTGGTTCACAGACCTGAACCGTGTTGAGAAACTCTGAGCCCCTGCCCTGCACATTCTAGAGTTAACGACTGCACAAGTAAACCAGGACCCCCGAATCGAGGCCATTCTCCAGTTCACTGTGGCCAGGACTCCCGGGGATGCGAAGGGGGGGGTCGGGGGCTGGGGGCCGGGGGCCGGGGCAGCGGGCGGCGAACACCCATGGGCTCCAGCTGGTCGGGGGTGCCGTCTGGCTTCCTGTGTGGTCCCTAGAGGCAGCGGGTGCCTTCCTGCCGTGGCTCGGGGGTCAGGGGGCGGGCTGCTGCTGCAGGGGTGCGGGCAGAGTCTCTGGGTCCCCGGGCGGGTTCTGGCTGCTCTCGCGGCCACCGCGTCTGAGGAAAGCTCACATAGCTGTGGGGGGGGAACGCCGTCAGCAGCTTGGAGAAATTTCCCACACCCCCTCTTCTCCCCACAAGGTCTCATTTCCCTTCATCTGCTCCCCAAGGACTTTCTCCCAACACGTTTTTGTTTGAAGATGTTCTTTTCTTGATGGCAATGGCGTTCTTGCTTTTCTGCAGCGAAGCGGTCGGTCCGTGGAGGGGCGGCGTGGGTGCCGCGTCCCTGACCGTGAGCTTTCAGACCTCCCGCTTGGCCTCCGGGCTGTGCGGATTGGGAGACTCGGCTTGTGTCGGACGGAAACAGCCGCGTGTCGTCACGGTGTGGGACGGGGCAGATTTGCTGGGAGAGCGAGTCTTCGGGAGGCGGGCCCCGCGGGGCTCGTGTTCCAGAGCCTTCTGGAGCCCAGCGCCGCTCTGCCCCATCCTTCGTGTTAGACGCGGGGTGGGAAGGGCTTCTGCTGCAGCTGAAAGTCAAAAAGCCAAGTGTTGTCTTCCCTAGGCGGCGCCCCAAGTCACAGGACTTGGGGGTGCTTTGTGGGGGACCCTGGGACTCCTGGTTCCCGGAAGGTGCGTTCAGCAGCCCGTTCCCTCGTGTCTCCCTGATGTGGGGGCCGGCCCGGTCCCGAGGCGGCTGGCGGTCTCCCGCGTTCCTCTCCCAGGTGGAGGCCGGCAGCGTGCCCTTGCCACGCAAGGTGGGGAAATGGTTTAAAAGCTCGTCTCATGACAGGTTTCTCTGTTTAGCATTTCTAGATATTTATATACGTAGACAATCAATTAAATCTCTGTGTTTATGTGTTTCAGGTGTGTTTTTGTCGGAGAACCCCAAGTGGCAGCCATCCCTCCCCCAACACCGGTCCCCTGGGGATGGGTCTGCAGGTGGGGGCCACGGCGGTGTGGGCTCCAGGGGGGGTGTGGACCCGAGACAACACGCTCTGGCTAGTCGCCGTCCTTAGCGATGCGGTGACGTCGCGAAAAGCGGGTGCCTTCCGTAGCGGGGGGAGGGACCTCGGGCTTGGTGGTCCGTCGTGGACAGTGGCTGTGTGAGCGTGGCAGGCGTGTCGGGGCGGGGGGCATGGGGCGCGCGTCATGGGTGAACTGGGCTCTTGTGCGTCTTGGTTTCTATGTAAGAGGCACAAGCCTGTCGTGGCCGCGAGGTTGAAGGTCAAGTTTTCCTGCGTGTGGCGGGTGGCTCAGACCTGCTGGGGGGCAGGGGGTAGTGGGGTGGGACCCAGGCTGGGAGGGCAGGTTTGTCCTCGAGGGCAGGCTCTGGGGAACGTGGCTTTCGTCCCCGAGGCTCGAAGGCGGGCGGTGCAGGAGACGTCGGGGCCCGTGCTCCCAGGCCTCGGGGCCACGGCTGGACCAACGTCGAGCTGAGGCTGCGTCCCTTCCCAGCCGTGTCTGCCGTGGGGGCCGCCGAGCCGCTCAGCGTGCGGATGTAGCCTTTGTGCCGCGACTCGGGGTCTCCCCACGCCCCCGCTCTGGCTTCCTGGCCACCGTCGGCGTGACCCAGGATGTCCGTGTCCCTCCTGCCACCTCACCGCACCCCTCGGAGAACTCACAGCACACGGGGTGGGCCCAAGAGCTGCCCGCACAGCCGGGCTCGCCCTCAGCGGGGACGGCGGCAGCGGGGTCGGCGACAGCGGGGTCGGCGGCCACTCCGCACGCCGTCTCCGGAAAGGAATCTTCAGGCATTGAAGCTCCGGGGCCTGGTCCCCTGCCTCTGCCCCTGGGAAAGCGTCTGGTACTTCTGTGCCCCCAGTTCGAGGGCCACCAGCCTAGAGGGCCCCCTGTGGTCTGGCCTTTTGTCCCCCTGGCTCGCCTGGCCTTGGAACAGTGTCCTGTACCACACGGTCGCCTGACGTGACACGCTCCACCGACGGCCGGCACGCTGGGGACAGGGACAGCCACGTGGCCGTCCTCGCCTGCCCTCCTCCTCCTCCTCCTCCTCCTCCTCCTCCCCTTCTCCTTCTCTTATTCAGTGATTGAAAAAATGTGATTATGTAACAATTGTTCTCAGTTAAAAAAAAAAAAATCTGAAAAACCAAACCAAACCAAACCAAACCTCAAAGAAATCTGAGAAGTCTGTAGAGAACGTGCTCTGTGTTCCCGTGCCGCCACCGCTGTGCTGGCCCGAGATGACCACTTATTTTTTAAGTTTTTTTTTTTTTTTTTTTTTAATATTTTACTTATTTACTTGACAGAGACAGAGAGCATAAGCAGAGAGGCCGGCGGAGACAGAGGGAGAGGCAGACGCTCTGCGGAGCAGGGAGCCCGATGCGGGGCTCCATCCCAGGACCCCGAGGTCATGACCTGAGCCGAAAGCAAACGCTTCACTGCCTGAGCCCCCCAGGCGCCCCACTTGTAACCCTTTTTGCTCTTTGCTGCTGTTTCTGAAGGTCACCTCTGCTAGTCCTTGTCTTTTTTTTTTAAATCTTCAGATAGTGTCCCGTTTAGCCAGAAAGCTGTGCTGCCAACTCACACAGTCTCAGTGTAGCGGGTGGGGTGCCGGCCCCCCAGAGACGCCCGCGGCCCATCCCGGGAGCCGGGGCTGTTAGCGGACAGGGCGCGGCACTTTGCGGGTGGGATCCCACGCCAGCGCTCGAGAAGGGAGGTGACCCCGGGTTACCTGGGGCCCAGGGTGGTCACCACGTCTTCTAAGGAGGCAGGAGGCTCCTGGGAAGGGAGAGGGGGGCGGGAGGGGCCGCAGCCACTAGGAATGGACCCTCTCCTGTCCCTGCCCCTGCGCAGGGGCATACCCCGCCGACACCTGCGTGCTGGCCCCCTGAGGCTGACTGGGGACTTCTGGCTGTAGGACGGCGGGGCCGAGCGCCGTGGTCAGCCTCTAAGTCGCGGTGGTCCTGCGGCTGCTCTAGGAAGCCAGGTGTGATGGGAACTTCCCTCCCACCCGCTGGCCGGCACGAGAGCGGCGACGTCTGGGAGTCGGTGCCAACCCTCAAGAAGGGGCGTCGGGGGCTCCCTCGGCTGGGCGTCCCATCCCGCTCATGCTTCCGGGTCAGGTCGTGCTCAGGGGCCGTGGGATCGAGCCCCGCGTGGGGTTCCGGGCCCAGCGGGGCGTCTGCTGGAGACTGTCTCCCTCTGCCCCGCCCCCCGCCCCATGCTGTGTGTGTGTCTCTGTAATAAATAAATCTTGAAAAGAAAAGCCCGTCCCGTAGGAAGACCGCACTGGAGACGCGCCGCAGGAGAACAGGAAGTCGTTACGCAGTTTCCTCGCGAGCAGCTGCGCCCACGTCTTCACCAACCGAGCGGCCGAGCCAAGACCTTGACACTGATGCTTATTTTGCCGCTTAAAGAGTAGGATGACCTTCCCGTGGCTTGCATTACGGGGGCGTTTCCACTCTGTATTCTCGCCAGCAGAGGGAGAGCCCCGGCGGCCGGCGCCAAGTGGCCAAGGAGGGGGGCTCCCGCGGCCCGCTGTGGGGTGGGGGGTGGTCACTCCAGGACGAGACGAGACACTTCCCCTCCCAGCTGCCCCCACGCCGCTGGGGTTCAGGGAGGCCCCGGGAAATGAAACCACCAGGACGCAGGGAGCTTTGCAGCCCCGTCCAGACCGGGAGAAGCTGCGGGGGTCCTGGACAGCCCCCAAGGAGCCCTCAGAGCGGCTACATGCCGCTCTCAACGTCAAGGGTGCACCCGCGAGCCCGGCGCCCGCTCCCAGCTGGGACCCATTAAGCAGCACCGGGAAGCCGGTTACAGGACGGCGCGAAGCAAGGCAGAGCCCCACTTCTTCGATTCCAGAATGCGAAACTCCCTTGGAATGCCGGTCCCTGTGGTGAGACGGGCGTAATTGTTACCATTCCTGCTCCTCTCACAGGAAAACAAAATTAATCCGCGATGACCCAGAAAACAAGTATGAAAACCTCGCGTTGACTCTTGAGAAAGGGAGCGTTCTCAGCCCGTGAGAGCCCTCAGCACAGGGCCGGGCCCTCCGGTGGGACGGGACAGGCTGCCGAGCGCTTTGGACGAGGGCTGCCTGGGGACCTGGACACCCTCAGCCTCGCTGGGGGCCGGGGGGGCGGGGCTTCCGATCATTTATTTTAAATTCAGTCGAATGGCGGTCATCCAGCCGCGTCTCATTCTGTCTGTGAAACGTCTCTGCCGAGAAGACTGCACGGCCCGACGCCCCGTGGAACCGATGTTCTCACGGCCACGCAGAAATACAGCTTTGCGGGGTGCTCCGGGCCCCCGACCCGTTCGCTGGAGAAGCCGCGTGGAACGCCGTATGAGACGCTCAGTGTCCTCTTTCTCGTGGCGTGACTTCGTGACTTTTATTTTCTCCCCAGTTTACTGAGATAGACCCAACGCGGGCGTCTCGTACGCTGGGGGCACAGCGTGCAGGTGGGACCCCCGAGTGTGAAGGGACGCGCGCCCCCCCTTAGCCCACACCCCGAGCGGCTCACGTGACCACCGCTTCTTTCCGTGGTGAGAACATTTCAGAGCGAGACTCTTCGCAACTTTCGCGAGTGTAACACGGTGTTACGAATCACCCTCCCCGTGCGGGTGTCAGATCCCCAGAACTTACTCATTTGATAATGGCGAGTCTCTACCCTTGACGGCGAGTCTCTGCCCGTCCCCGCCCCCTCCCGCAACAACCACCCCCTCCCAGCCCCGGTAATCACCTTCCAACTCCAAGTCATTTTATAAAAAATTTGGACAACACAGAATTTCCCGTAAAAAAATCAAAAGAGCAAAATCTCTAAAAATAGGTACAAGAAAGATCCAACTTTCGTTTTGAGATTCTGGAACCGGCATCTCCATTAAGAAGAAGGGAACTGGTCCAGAGAGGTGCCAGGTACCCCCGAATCCCACGCAGAGGACTCTGCTTGTGCAAAGTGTGATCGGTAGAAAACGTCTTAGGCTGTCTGTGGGATCTGAGCTTTCCCCTGCATCAGGTCCAGACGTAGAATTAACAACTTCTGCCATTGCCGGCGTCCATCATTGATTCAGAATTTCAAGCCCGTTGTTTACATACACGTCAGCTTCTTGCGTTTGATAATACAAGTTTGTGACTCTCAATCCTGTAACAGTAGCTTTCCGCAAGGGCAACAGGCAGGGAGCACGTGGTGGTTCCGGAAGGCGTAGCTGCTATTGGCCCCTGGCGGGTCGAGGCCGGGATGCGGCTCACCGTCCCACAACGTGTTTTCTGTTGGAAAAAGGGCGGACAGTCGGGAGCTCGGCCAGTGGTCCGTCAAGGTGCCCCTCCGAGGGGCTGCGGGGCTACCAGGGGACCGGAGAAGGGGTGCGCCGTCTGCACCTCACCCCTGCGCCAGGACGCGACCCATAGCCATGCTGCAGAGAGCCGGCCACGCGGGCGATGCCTTCACCCCTCGTTTGTCAGTCTCTGCTGTGAATAACTCGATTCTAGCTCTTTCAGCCCTAATTTCTCCTCATTCTCTCAGTATCATGACTTTGCTCTTTTTTTTTTAAAGATTTTTTTTATTTACTTGACAGAGAGAGAGAGAGAGATCACAAGTAGGCAGAGAGGCAGGCAGGGGGAGAGGGGAAGCAGGCTCCCTGCAGAGCCGAGAGCCCAATGTGGGGTTCGATCCCAGGACCCTGAGATCATGACCTGAGCCGAAGGCAGAGACTTTAACTCACTGAGCCCCCCAGGCGCCCCATGACTTTGTTATTTTGATGGAAGAAATAAATATTGCTTGTAGCAAAGGCCAAGAGTCCATGATGATTACATTTCTTTCCTGATGCTGCCTTGTGTTTTCCCTGGTCTTTCTACCTGCTTTTCTTTTCTGTCGTAGGCTCCCCTCTCCCTCCCCGCCTCTCCACTCTGTATCTGGGGCTCATAACTCCTCCTCCCAGCTGCCCTGCAGGCCTGACTATCAGTCCGTGCCAATAGATGCTCCCTGATGCGACCTTCCTCCTGTGGAGGCCTAGCGGGTTGACCCTGCTGAAGCAGGGGGCTCCTTCCTGCTTATTAGGAGCGCCCTGCTTCCTTGCACAGAACCCTGCAAAGTGAGGGGCTTCCTTGACGGAGAGAGGGGGCCCGATGGAAGTTACCTAGGACAGAGACTGTCTGTCGGACTGTCCCGGCTGCCGCTTGATTTCCTGGTGCCGAGCATGAAGTGGGCACTTGGTACTGGCTTGCACAGGGACGGCTAAAGCCAATAATTGCTCAACAAGGCGAGTATTGCCTCAAGGGGCGTCGGGTTAGGGCTGGCTGGAGACCCTGCGTGTGGGGCTTTGCTTCTGTTTGCTTTCCTGGGAGCCATGGACACGGAGGGCCTTGATCCCATTAATGGAGGTCAGAGTGCGAACTTGGAATGTGCTTCTCTGGAAAATAAATCCCAGTGGCCCCAATCTTTGGGGCTTTCTGAGTTCCCTGTGAGTGTTTGG
This sequence comes from Neogale vison, assembly GCF_020171115.1. NCBI lineage: Eukaryota > Metazoa > Chordata > Mammalia > Carnivora > Mustelidae > Neogale > Neogale vison. Next base: position 1,985,974 of record NC_058096.1, on the reverse strand, counting down.
GGAAGAGAAACGTGCATTGGTCTCCTAAAAATCCCTAGAATTTCCTCAGAGGCTCCAGTCCACCTCTGTCCACGGTCACTCGGGATACTGTCCGGCACGGACACCAGCCAGGTTTCTCTTGGAGCCCCCGACCCACGCTCACCCCAGAAGCGTCTCCCGGCTGGTAGTACACTGCGGCGGCATTTCTTTTCCGATACTGCCTTGTGTTTTTCCTGGTCTTTTTATGTGCTTTTCTTTTCTTTCTTCCTTTTCTTTTCTTCTTTTTCTTACACTCCCTTCCTCCTCCCAACCTTGCCGCTCTCTTCCTGGGAGCTCACAACAGCACCTCTTCCCAGTGCCTTTGGGCCCCTGACTATGAGTTTGTGCAAATAGACGCTCCGTGGTACAACTACCTTCCTCCTGCTGAGTGGGTCTCCAGGGATAAGGCCACGACCCAGGGCACTGCCTGCTGAGCCCCTCGAGCTGTTGGCTTCGGGCTGTACCTGATTCCTTCCAGTTGGCCCTACAGAGGCCCGGTGTCCCACCCCAGGAGCCGGCACACACCGAGCGCACTGCAGAGCAGCCCCTAGATGGTGGGCTCTGCTCCTGCGTCCCACGGAGTGGGGGGTGCAGCAGAACCAGGCTGAGCACCTCCGGCCCCGCTGCCTCCCCGGGTACCTGCTCCACTCTACCAGCACCCCCCACCCAGCTTCGTTCCCTGCAGACACCCCTGCCTCCCCAGTCCCTGCCAGCCCTTGATCCCCAGGGATGAGGCAGAGGGGACCCAGACACGACTCAATCCAAGGCAGGCAAGCCCAGGAGGGTGTAGGGGGAGGGGTGCTGCACTGAGCTGGACCTGGGTGGGTGGAAGGGGGAGCCACTTCTCCCAGGCCAGAGCAGCAAGGGCTCGTCCCTCAGCCATCCACAGGCATTGCTTGCCGAGCACCTGAGTTGCTGGCAGTGATGGCAACAGGACAGATCCGGTTCTGGGCACTGGGGAGCTGGGATGGAAATGAGAGTCCCATGCATGACCCGGCTCTGTGGGGAAGGGACGAGAGTGGAGGAGGTGCGGCTCTCTGAGCAGAGACCGAGTGGAGCAGAGAGGATGTGCCTACGGACGCCTGTGGGGAGCACATTAGGAGAGGAAACAGCCCGTGCAAAGGCCCTGAGGCCGGCTGCCGCGAGATGAAGGCATTGTGGGAGGGGAGCGGAGGAGAGGGGCGGAAGATTGGAGTTTCATGGTGGTGGTTTGGGCTTTGGGGTGGGAATGACGCCTGCCAGCTTGTGTGTCGAGGGGAGAGATGCAGGGAAGAGAAGCGAAGGCTGGAGAGAAAGCGATGCTTGGGGTGGGCCTTTCCAAGGTTTCATCCAGGCCACACACCACCTCCCTGAACACAGGCTCCCAAGTCCCAGGCTCTGACTCAGCCCCAGGCCTGTGGGTTCTTTGGACACATACCTGGGGCCCCGCAGGCTCTGGCGCAAAACAGAGCTTACCCGGTCCCCAGGTCCTGCGTCTGCAGCCGTAACAGTGACGTCTGTCATCCCAGGGGCCTGGAATCCTTCTCCAGGAACCGAGTATAAGGGAATTGGGCATGAGCAATGGAGACTCAGAGACGATGTCCTGTAGGAGCCAGGCAGGGCTTCTGAGTCCAGCCTTTCCTTGCCGGTGGGCACTTGCATTCACGGCAGATTACACATAATTGAGAGCAAAATGGGGAACTTTTGTTCATAGACTGGGGGACTGAGCAGTGGCCCCAAAGAGATGCGCCCCCCTTCAGCCCCAGGCCCGATGAATGGAGATAGCGTTTGCCGATGTAATTGACTTACGGACCTTGGGATAAAACCAGCCTGAATTAGGGATGTCGATAAAATCCAACAACAGGTGTGTTTATGGGAGAAAAAGCAGGTGCGGGCGGGAACCTAGAGGAAATGGGCAGGGGGCACAGACACCTGAGCAGGCTGGGGCCGGCCAAGCCGCTGGGGAGGCGCTGTGGGCCCCCCTCCCCACCGTGAGAGCGAGAGCCCAGACCTGTGGTGGGGAGGCACCCCGCCGCGCACCCCCCCAAACCCGGGAGAGCCGGCCTGCCGGGGAGCAGCCGACTCCCTTCCCTGCTCCTCTTTCTCACTCCGCTGGAGCCTAAAATGAGTCACATGAAATCTGGAACGTGCGTTCGTTTCCTCTCAGCAGGAGACGGGACTTCACCTTGCGGGGGAGACTGTCCTGTAATGTGTGTGATGTCTGGATTGTGAAATAGAAACTTCTGGATGTAAAATCAGCCTCTCGGCTGCCAACCCAAACACCTGCTCCAGCTGCTTACTCATGGCTTCAGAAAGTAAGTCCCAGTGCTCGCGGGGAAGCGGCTCCGATCCCTGAGGCACAGCCAGCTCTGAAGCCAGGAGGAAAGGAGCCCCAGAGCCGGCCCGCTCGGGTCTGGTGAGGCCCCCAGATCTGTGGCCCCCGCCCCCGAGGAGACACACTCTGGTGCCTCCAGAGTCCCGGGGCTGGCTCCCCTAAGGCAGCAGCCCACCCGTGAGGGCAGGGGATGGGGCCTCCACACCAGGGCAACGGGGGGGACCCTGCACCCCTGGGGCCCCCTTCGGGTGGCCGTGTAGGGAAGTCACAGCCGGGGAACCCCTGAGCCCGGCCCCTCCGCGGCCCGCGCACCCCGCTCCTGGCCGTCCTCACGGCTGTGGCCAACGCAAAGGCAGTCCTAGTAATGGCACTGCTGCTGGGGAGCCGCCGGCCGGCCACGCCGCCACCCGCGAGGCCACCCGAGGCGGAGTGTGGGGCCAGGGGCACTCGCGCTGCCCGCCCAAACCCTGCAGCGGCCGCAGAGGGACAGGCCGACGCCCACCCCAGCAGGTCTGCCGGGCCTGGCCCTGCCCCCCGACCCCGAGGCTGTGCGACATTTCCTCCCGCGACGGGCCGCACACTGGCGTTCGCTAGACTTTCCTGGACGGGGTTTCCATGGTAGCGAGGTCTGCTCGCGGCCCGGCCTGTGCGGCCCCGGCCCTCGCGCTCTCCCTGGCCGGCGTGCTCAGCGGTGTCCCGGCGCTGTCAGGGCCCGAGCGTGACCGTCGTCACCGCCAGCCCCGCCCGGCAGCGGACCCCAGACCCTCGGGGCACGTGGCCGGGGCAGTTCTCGTCCAGGGGCACAGCTGGGTCCCCGCGCGTTCTCAGAGCTCCGCCGCGCCTGCAGACTCGCTGGGTGGTCCCTGCTGGGCGGCTGGACGCTCTGCTCCCCATGGTGCCCAGGACGGAGGGACAGGGTCCCGAAGTCCGTGGCCCCAGGGAGCACCCTGCTGTGGACAGAGCCTGCACCCCGTTCCCCGGGCTGCGTTTGGCTCACTGACGTCACGGATGCCCCCTGCCTTTTCTGGGACCGACCCTGCCCGGCACCTCCCCCAGCCCCTGAACCCACTGTGCTCTCTTCAGCCCCCGGTGCATGGGCCCGCCCCGCGTCTGTCCCCACCTGTCCTTCCTCCGCGAGGAGCATCAGGCCCCGGTAACCCAGGGCGGCCCGCGCTGTCGCTCCCTGCTTCCTGCGGAGGCGAGGGGGTCCCGTCACATCGTCACCACCGGGACCGCGAGGTCGGCTTTGTATGGGGGATGGGATCTGAAGGGGGGCCTGAGGCACGTGTGTGCGAGGTGGGCCAGGACAGGTGAGGGGACACTGTGGTGAGAACAAGGCCCCTTGGAAGGCCGGGGACAGCCCGAGCCCATGGGGGAGGTGAGAGGGGCAGGGGACCCGGACCTGCCGCACAGACCCGAGGCGGTCTTGTCTGCCCGGTCATGGGAGCCCTGTGAGCTGGGGGGGGGGCTCCTAACAGCTGCCAGGGGGGCTCCGGGGGGGCTGGGATGGAGGTTCAACCTCAGGACTCTACCTGGAGAATGTCCCCCTTGTAGGAGAATGACCCCTCACAGGTGTGTCCCTGCCCTCCACCTGCTCACAGAGGGGCAAAGCCCGGGTCCACAGTCTGAGTGGCTCGTAGGGGATTATCCTGGGCACGTCATTCTGAATCCTGATTGTTTGCATGTTTTCAGGTCAGAATATAAACATATCGCTTGTTGTGTTACCGCAGAGCGTGGCCCCATGGGGGTCAAGACCACAGAAATGGGCCTCGTGGGGGGTCGGGACCACAGAGATGGCCCCCCTGGGAGGTCCAGACCACAGAGATGCGCCCCGTGGTGGGTCAGGACCACAGAGGTGGGCCCGTGGGGGCGGGGGGGTCAGGACCACAGAGCCGGGTCTCCGCACTTGCATGTAGTTACCTAACTGGCCCCTGGGACCTCTGAGAGCCAAGGGCACTGATGGTTAAGTTCTAGGTCTTTCTGGGGCTGAAGCACAGGGCGATAGCCATGTCAGGTGACGTTAGGAGTTGTCTGAGAACTGATTCTGGAAAAAGGCTCACCCAGTTCCTGTCCAGCGTGAGAGGCTCAGGGCTCCCTCCTTCCTCCGTCCACCGAGGGCAAATGGACGGGATCCCGGAGTCTGGGTTGGGGCTGTGTCCCCCCCCCTTCTCTGCCAACAGCTCTGAACCCCAGCTCGCAGCAGGCAGGCCTGGCCGTGCTGGGAAGCGGAGGTCTGGGGCCTTGCCCGCAGCGGACAGAGGTGGTGTCGGAGAGCGCGGGCCGTTCCCGTCCTGCTCGCCCAGGCAGCGCCCTTCCGGACGGGCGTGCCGGCCCTTGTCCTAGCCCTACCGGTGTCACGACGCCCCAGGGACCCGGAGCCCGTGCAGACAGGTCGTGCCGTGGGAACCCCACACAGCTCTTGGGCACTTGCGACACGCCATCCCAGTGGCTGGGTGACCCGGGCCCTGGGGGCAGGAAGAGCACTCCCGGGGCAGCGGGCTGAGGCTTCGGGCCGCTGGAACCGGAGAGATTTACGGCATCTCTGGAACGGGTGCTTTCGTGTTCTCCGTGAGGGTCGCCTTCACCCACTTACCATGTGTTCTAACTCCTCAAGATAAACCCACCAACTTCAAGGTAAGCTGGGCCATCGTCATCTTGAGGAGTGGGTCTGTGGGGCCCTGAGTCCCTGCTCACCACTGGCAAGCCCAGCCCCTGGGGGGACGTGCCCCCGTCCGCTGGCCTCCGTCCCCACTGTGGGAGGAACGTTCCTGGTTTCTTCCTTGTGTCTCCGTCAGCAGGTGCTGGCTGGGGTCCACCCCTGAGAGAGGGTTGATGGCTGAGCCCGTGTCGCCCCTCCAGCGGGTCACAGCTCCTCACTGCCCAGCAGGAGTGCGGGGATACAGGGAGTAGGTCTGCACTCACAGCACGTCCTCAGAGCCCTCTAAAGAACACAGAGAAAGGCCCCTTCTGCCCTGTCACCCTCTCTCTTCTCTTCCAGAGGATGTCCCTGACGTTCTCTTGTTCACACGACCTCTCTGTACCACAGCCTCATCCCCAGCGCCCGGAAGACGTCCCGCCCTGACTCAGTGCTGGGACAGCCTACGGACCTTGAGGGTAGGGGCGGGGTGGCCGTCCAGTGAGTAGATGCTGGCTGAATGGATGCTGGCGGGGGAGGGGCGGTGGATGGAGGACCTGGTGTCTTGTACCACAACCGCCGCAACAAGACCGTTTCCTGAGAAGAGAGAGCCCTGGATCTTGGACTTACAGAGGCAAAGGGGGCCTCAGCTGAAAGTGTTAAAAATAGAGGCCGTTAAAAACATTTTTAACCAACTGATGGAAATTCCCCTTATCAAAAGGAGCTACTGTAAATCAAGCCACAGAAGCAATGTGTCCTGGAGCTCAGGGCTATTTCTTGAGCAAACAACACGATCTCCGGGGGCTTCCCTGGGGGGAGGCTGCAGAGGCCCCTGCGGTCCCAGCGGCCCCTTGGGTTGGGGGTGATCCTGTGGAAAGCAGCCATTCAACATTAAAAAAAAAAAAAAAAACACCGACTATTCGTTCCTGGGTTTTGCAAATAAACCATGGGGCCCGTGGAGAGCACCGTTATTTAGAGAAAATGCTCTTGGCTGATTGGTGCCGAGGGTTCTCTAGCTGAACAGCATCTCAGCAGCTAGGGCGTTTGGGGGGGAAACACGAAGATCTGGATGAATCATTTGGGGAGGGTTCTGGGCTCAGGCACCTGGGAGCGGCAAAGTGGCTTTCCCAGATGGGCCCAGCCCGGCACAGGCCATGCTGCAGCGAGAGCCGCACCCTGCACCCGCGCGCTGCCGGCCCCTCTACGCCTCCCTGCAAGGCTTCTGAACACCGGACGGCTCTTTCCCAGGCCCAGGGGCTGCAGGGCCCGAACGGGCGCCGCTCGGCAGGGGGGCGTGCCGGCGGGTTCAAGCGCGCACAGGCCCCGTGGGTGACTGCCTTGGGCTTTCGCTCGGGACGCCATGCTGGAGCGGGGCCCACTCGGGGATGCCTTGGGGCACAGACCCCTGGGCCTGGTTCAGTCACATCAGGAGGTGGGACTTCCTCCGCTGGAGCTGTCAGGAGCGCCCCAGTCCCCAGGGCTCCTGGAACAATTCACCTTGGGGAGCTTTAAAACCCGGTGCCTGGGGCTCCCTCCAGACTCTGTGACACGATTGGCCTGGGATGGGACTCGATTAAAAGCTCCCAGGAAGTCCTAATGTGACCCCAGGGTGCGTACCGACAACTGAGCCCCTCGGGGGGGTGTGCGGGTGCACCGGGGGCTCGGCCGGTACAGCGGCGACTCCGGCGCAGTGGGGAGGACGCGACTCGGAAATGGAAGATTCTGCCCTTAGTAGCGCCGGGGGGCGAGTCCGCTCAGCGTCCTTGCCGCCGGGAAGGGGCATCTGGCTCGTCCTAGCCGCCCGTGTTGTCATGGGGGTCCGCTGAGCCGTGACTCCTAACAATGCACCATGCAAATGCTCACCATTCACGGTGCAGCTGTAGAGGAAGACACGTGGGCAGGAGGCTTGTTTTCAAGTCCGGGGGTGCCGGCGCCCGCCAACAACACAGGCCCCGAGCCACGGAGCGTGACCGCTCAGCCCGGGGGGTCCGCACCTGCAGAGAAGTCGCGCCCGGAGCCAGGTCTCGAGCGGGGCACAGCCTGGCCTCTCTGGACAGAGCTGGGGGGCGGTGCCTGCTCTCTCTGTCCCCCGCCTGCCCCTCCCCCAGCAGCCCCCAACGGGAGTGGTCTCGGGACCCCTGGGTTGGGGCGCGGTCTCTCACAGGCTCTTGTCTGAAGGATCGAGCCCCAGCTCTCTATTGCGGGGTGAGACCAGGAGGTGGGCATGGCCGTCTGGAGGAGGGAATCCAGCTGTTCCGCAATTTTTCGTTTTTGTTTTTTGTTTTTTCCAGAAAAAAATTGCAGGGGTTGTGAAATTTGATGGAAACAATTTAAAAATTGGTTTGTATATTTAGCTAATCATGTCCTTTGGCCCCCTGTGGTTTCCTGTCTAAACTCTGCCCCGCCTCCCTGGTCCACCTGCTGTGGGGCTCACCCGCCGGCGGCCTTGGGGCTCAGGGAGACCCCAGAGTCCGGTGGGGACCGGCCCTGGGGTGTGGCTGTGCATCGTGACACCCCTTCCCCGCCGTGGGTCCAGCACCCTGGGTGGCCCCAGGCTCACTCCTGCGGGGGTCCAGGAGGGAGGGGGACCCCTCCCCGGACCTTACTGGCCTCACTGCCCTGCGGGACCCCTGCAGCCTCTCTGGGAAGCTGCAGACAGTCTAGAGGCTGCTGCCACGGAGGCCCGTGGACACCGCGCTCTGCAAGGAGGGGCTGGGGTGCCCGGGGGGAGCCCTGGGCAGCGTGGACGGCACTGGCCGGCACCCCGTCTCCAGCCCTGGACCCCAGCTTTGCCTGCCCCCCTCCCTTCTGCTTCCGTGGGGACCCTGTTCTGGCAGGAACGCCAGGGCAGGCTTTGGGGGATTCTGTGTGTTCAAGGGGGCCCTTTCCGAGCTGCCTTCTTAGGCCGTGGAGTGTCACTTCCTCTCTCGGGCCCAGGAGGCAGACAGGAAGTCCAGGGAGGTAATTTTAACTGAAAGTGTGTCGCTCTTTCCTCTGCTCGGGTCGGGTTTTTCTAAATGCGATTCTCCGTGGGGCTCCTCGCCAGCCTTCGTCGAGGACACTTCTGGCCGGCACAGAAGGTGCCCACCGCTCACGCCCCGCGGCGGCCGCTCCCCGGAGCCCAGCACCCCGGCCTAGAAGCCGGGGCTCACACAGCGCTCGCTCCCGTGTGCACTGCCCCTGCCCCCAAGAAGGGCTCCAAGCCAGCCGGCTCCGTTGAGGACCGACCCACAAATTCTGATGTCGGGTCACGATTCTTCACAATGAAAACAATCCAGGACAGTCCCTTCCTCGGGGCAGGGCGGCCCCCTATTCACGGTGTCCTCCTGATTGTGGGTCACCCCCGACCGTGGGACCCCTGACTTTGGTCCCCCTGACTGTGAGGTCTCTGCCCGTAGGTCCCCCTCTGAACTTTTGTCCCCGTGACTGCGGTCCGCCCCCCAAGCATGGGCTCCCCCACGGACCATGGGTCACCCCAGAACATGGGTCGCCTCTGACTGTGGGTACCCTCTGACAGGGGTCCCCCGACCATGGGTCCCTGTGTGACTGTGGGTCTCCTGTCTGCGGCCGGTAGCCTCTCCCAGACCTGGGCCTCAAGATGCCTGTTACCGTACGTTCCTACTGGCCTTTGCTTGATGCTTATCATCGAAGGAAGATGATCCCCGAATCTATTCCTTCATTCTGGTGTTGAGAGCCCAAATTGTCACCCTAAATGCCACTAAGGGGCCCATTGCCTCAGTCCAAGATTGGCTTAACATGCTGCAGCAATCAGTCTCGTTCCTCAAACAATGGGCCGGCCTGGGAGCCTTGGCCATCCTGCTAGTGATAGCCAATGTATTTATGATACGCTGGTTTTGTAGCCTCCGTCGTCGACAACGTCGACAGCAACAACTCATGGCCCAGGCCATGATGGCTCTCGAGGCTGGTACCTCCCCCCAAGTATGGCTAGGCATGCTAGACCGGTAGTCAAAGACGGGTAAGACTGATCCCACACCATAGCAACCTAAGACAGGGGCCCCTCGACCAGGAGGAGTACCCGATGACGGGTAAGCATGGGTAGTGAGGATCGGCAACCTAAGACAGGCACGGTCTCAGCCATCACATATAAATAAAATAAAAAAGGGGGAGCTGTCGGGAGCCACGCTGGCAGATTAAGAGCAAAATGGCGCATGCGCTTTTGAGGAACAAGATGTGATTGGCTGACAGCTTATGTAAGAGGTGAATGAACAGTGCGGGACCCTTAGGTGGTGGAAGGGAATGATCATGCGCGCGCTGCATGATAGGGCTGCTCATTGGCTATTACAAACCGTATATATGTGCGTGAACTTCCGTGTAGGGGAGGAGCTGCGGGGCCCCGGGAGCGGTGGACCAGCACGGGTTCCCGGCGCTGCGGCGTGGTGCGCCCGGCGGAGACCCCCGGGTCCCCGGACGGGGCTGCTTCCAGCGGGGCGTCCCAGGGACAGGGCTGCCCCCAGATCGCGGCGCAGGAGAGCGCAATAAAGAAGCTTGCCACCCTGTGTGCCCCCGGGTCGTTCTTGATGGTGAGAGCGACAGGTAAACAATGGCCCCGAGCGGGTGGGGTTCCTGTCCTTCGAAGCCCACAGTGCAGGTCTCCCCCGTCCGTCCCTGGACCGGTGCCCGGAGCCCTGGCCTCCCGCCCCGCCACCATCTCGTTCCCAGGCCGGGAGGGGACAAACCAAATCTGGATGGTGACATGAGCTCTCTTCCTTCCCAAACGGGCGGCTAAGACTCCCAGGAAGGGATTTTCTTTTTCAGATTTGGAGGTTTTTGTGGAAAGACAAACAGAGAACCCCATCAGTTAAAACACAAGGACAGGCCCGGATCTTGATCGCACCCATGGGGGTAAATGGGAAACTGGGCCAAAACCCTGAGACACTGACCCCTCTGTGCAGGGAGCCCTACCTGTGTGGCCCAGGGCAGCGCCCCAAGTCCGCAGCAAACTCGCGGGCCAGGCTCCCCAGCAGCGCCGAGCGGATCGGTGGGACCTGCGCCTTGGCCCGGAGCGCACAGCAGCCCTCGCGCCCGGCCTGCCCTGAGGAAGGACGCGCCCATGGGGTCCACGGTTGGCATCGCTTTTAGGGGACGAGCAGCGAGAGCTTCCCAGTCTGGACCCGCCAGGCCGTCAGTGCAGTCCTCGTGGTCGGGCTGGTTCCCGGCGACAGGAGAGGGGCCATGGCTCTGTGCCGACACCACGGCAGGGACATCCGTTCTGCTCAAGGCTCTACAGGTTATCCCCCACCTTGATTTTTAGGAAGTGATTTCTTTTAAGTAGCTTTTCTGGCCCCAGGACACCATGGCGTGGCTCTAAGTCCTCTCGATTTTGGAGTCTGCGGCGAGATCGGCGACTTCTCTTCCTGGGTGGAAGGTGGCCACCAACCTCCTTTGGGCCAGGTGGAGGCTGGGCTCCGTGAACGGCTGAGCCCCGGGCCTTGTGGGGTTGGGGCCGCTGAGGACAGGATTCCGACCTTCTCGGTGAAAAGGGATTTGCCAGATCTCAGCCCGCCGGGGCTGGCGATTCCTGAGCCTGAAACCCATCGCCCCCCCGGCCCCTCCCTGGCAGCCTCGGCCACGTGCCCTGTCGCCCCGTCACACCTCGGCCACTTCTCTTTCTAAGGACTCCTCGACCAGCCTCGTCCTCCTCCTCCGGCCCCAGCCCGGCCAGCATCCAGCCTGCTGGGGGACGGAGACCCCGTTTCGTGGCAGGGAGGCCGAGGTCTGAGAGCTCACGCTGACGGGTGCTGCCGTGCATGCACGGGACACGCCCTCAGGCAGGCCCCGAGGAAGGCAAGGGTCTAGGGTGCCTGCCTGGGCCGCCCCTTCCCCAGTCAGCCTGCCTGATGCGGACTGCAGCCGGGCCCACGTTGCAACCGTTACGTACCGGCGGAGAGCGGGCCCGTGGGAAGGCTGCTGCGGTGCCGAGTCAGACCGTGCAGGGGGAATCAGGGGCCGGCAGGGCAGGACCTTGGCCAGCGCAGGTCAGGGCTGGGACTCACCTGCTGGGCCTGGCCCGTGGAAGGGCGTCCTCGGATGGACTGAACACAACCGCGTCCGTACAGGCCATCCTAGGGGGCCAGGGCCCGGGGCCGGGGGGAGCACTGTGCCGCCAGTGTGCCCGCGTGGGCTTCTGGAGCCCAGCCAGGCTGTGGCCCCCCCGGAGCCCTCTTCCCTCTCCTCACCTTCTCCCTACCCGTGTGCCTGTGTGGGCGTCTGGACCCCAGCCAGGCTGTGGCCCCCTGGAGCCCTCTTCCCTCCCCTCACCCTCTCCCTGGCCCCTCCCAGCAATCCCCTCTTCCTCTCCCCTCGGGTGCTGGAGTGGGTCGCACAGTGTCCCCTACCCCCAGAGTTTAGTTAAGATGAGGTCAGCCTAGGCCGGGGTGGGCCCTGAATCTGGAGGCCAGTATGCTCTGGACGCAGGGGAGACAGACACAGGGAGAAGCAGAGAAGGGGTGCAGCTTACCGGCACGGCTGTGAGCCCCTGGCCGCTGGAGGAGGCCCGGAAGGATCCTCCCCGTGGGCCCCCACAGGACCTGGCCTGCCGACAGCTTGACCTTGGACCCCAGCCTCCAGACCGGGAGAGAAGAGACCTCCAAGCCACCAGGACCCTCACGGAACTCAGAGGCTCCCCCTGCCCTCACCACCCGGGACCCCTGGCGCCTGGGCCCGGCTCCCTCTCCGGCTGGGTTCTGTGTGTTCCGCCGAGGCCTCGAGCGTAGCAGGGATGGGAAGACCACCGGGGGGCAGGGGCCCGGGTGAGCACACCGGTGAGAACGTGACGCGGGGACTCAGCCCGGCCCTGAAGCAGGCGGCCTCACTGTCCCCTCGGGCCCACCACAGTCAGTTCACAGTGACATTTTGAACACGTGACTACTGCACTCCCGGAGACACTGCGCCTTCTGGGCCCTCAGAGCACAGATCCCCGGGGCGGTCCGGTGACCGCCACCCCCACAGGCTGGGACAGGTGCCCGGCCCCTTGCCCGCGGCAGCAGCCCTGGCGCCTGCCTCAGGTAGACCTGGGGTCACATGGGGGGCTCAGGGAGATGAGTCACGCTCTCCCGGGGAGTGGTGGCGCCTGCGCTCAGCCCAGACTCGGGGACAGGGGACTAAGGAGGGACGACAGGGCGGGGAGGAGGCAGGATCCTGGACAGTTCTTGGCTGGGACAGCCCCCGTCACTCCCCCAAGGCCCAGATCCAGGTCCGGAGGGGCCTCTGCTCCCAGAGGCTGCGTCGTGCTGGGAGCTGGTGGGCCACGGCCCCACACGGCTCTGGGTATCACAGCTTTCCTCGTCCGTGTTGTGAGGGGCCCCGGAGTCCTTCCCGGGACCCCCAGCTGGAGCTTTCGGCAGGAGGTGCCCCTCCCCGGGGCTCAGCTCCTTGCCCCTGAAGGGGGCTGACGGCACAGGAGGCCCCGGGATTCTTGACCCCGATGCCCCACGGGTCCTGGGAGGGTGGGGATGAGGGGGCCGGGGGCCGGGGTGAAGGAAGGGCCTGGGGCACCCGGTCAGGGCTGGAGAACCCCCAGGAACTGCTGGGGTGTCGCGGTGCAGTCCGTCTCCAAGGACAGAATGATCTCAGGTCCCACCAGAGTGACTGCCTTATTTCTGAAACGCTGGGAATGGGGGGGTAGGGACCAGGCGTGGGGCTGGGGGACCTTCCATACTGCCCAGAGCCCACCTGCCGGCTCCAGCCCCGGCCCGAATGGCCATCAGAAAACCACAGCTGCCCTCCCCAGGGTGGGGCCGACACACTGGCCAGGCTTCTAGAAAGCATCTGAGCGGCTGGGCCAGTGGGCAGCAGCTCGTTCCGCCTCCTCGCCCCACAGCAGGGACAAGCGTCTGCCTCAGGCCACACAGGCTGCTGACCCTTCTGTCCCCCGCCCTCGTGACGAGCCGTCCTGCGCGCTCACCCGGGCTCCTCCTCCCCAGCGGTCTTCCCATCCCTGCCACGTGCAGGTGAGCGGCCGTGGCGGAAGGACCCCGAGGCCAGGACTCCCAAGGGCACAGGTGTCGGGGCAGGGCCTCTGGCCAGGCGCTGAGCGCACTGAGCCAGTTCCAGCTTGGGAAGGAGCCAGGCTGAACGGGAGGGAGCCTGATGGGAGACGTTTCCCAGCCTGGCCCCAGGAATCCCCTGTCCCACGCCACAGACAGCCGTGGGCCAGGAGCCCCGTGTGGCAGGGGACGGGGGATTCACCCTGCCTCCCAGGGCCAGGGGCCAGCGGAGGGCAGGGATTCTCGCTCCCAGTCACGGACCCTCACGGCGGGGAGCTTCTCTGTGGCGGCCGTTCTGTGTCCCTCTCCCCGTTAAAGGCCAGTGGCAACCCCGCGTGTGACAATCTGACATGCCGCCAGACCTCGCCCAATGTCCCCGGGGGACACGACCCCCCGGGATGAACACCGACGGGGCAGGGGGCCCTAGGCCAGAGGGAAGGACAAACCAGGCCAGCGGGGGAAGCCGCCGGACACAGACACCGTTTTCGTCTTGTATTCTCGTAAACCAGGTTTCCAGAAGCGGACGTGAGCACAGTGGTCTCCGACCCGCCCACAGACGGTGATGTCCAGGCCGAAGGGCGAGGGGTCACTGTACCTGCTCCCAGACCACGCTGGGTCCTTCCCGGGGGGCGCCCCGGGGTCTGCTGCAGGCTGCAGGGAGGGCGCCCGGGGCTGCTGGCGGGTCCCGCGCCCCCTCCCCGCACCCCGGCCGTCCTCATGCTTCTGCTCTGGACGCCCCCGACCCCGTCCCCCTGCAGGGACTCGTCCCTTCTCCTGCTTCACGTGGCCGGATGCTCATGGTTTCGCCGCGCTGGCCTCAGAGCCGGGAGGGGAGCTCCAGGTACAGAAACAGACGCGGACAGTTTCTCCTAGAAAGTGCTGGACTCAGCTTCACCCCGAGCCTGGCCCTTGTGTTTGTCCCAGTCCGGGTCCGGGCCTGGGGGCTCCTGACGCCGTCAGTGCTGAGGACCGCAGGCAGGACGACAGGCTGCGTTTCCCAGGGGCTGAGCACACCGCGTCACCTGGCAGCCTCCTTCACAGAAGCTTCTGGAAGCACGAGCAGCTCGACTTATTCGGGGCCACAACATGGGAACGGCCAGAGCCGTGGGCCGCACACCTCTGCGTGCCCCCCCCAGGGCCCGGGGGGCTCCGAGGAGCCTGGCGTTTGTCCCTTCGGGGCGGGCCGGGGGTGGCCGGTGCAGAGGGCGGCATGGAACTCACGCCACATTCTGACGCAGGAGGACGCCCCCTCCACGCGTGTCGCGCTGCCCCTGAGGGCCCTGGACGGCCCCTGGCGAAGCCGTGTCTCCGGAGACGCGCTCCCGTCCGGCCTGAGCGAGTTTCTGGGTTGTTCCCCTGCGCCCTCGGAGGCCGGGGCTCCTGCCAGGGCTTCCCAAGAGCAGACTACCTGCTCGAAAAATTCCACTGACTTTTTCGGAGGGAAATCCAGCTTTGGGCCAAAACAAACAAGATCGGGGTTTCTTCCCAGTGAGGATCTCCGAGGAACACAAAGTCCCAGGAGTCTGTCAGGGGTTTTGCAGCGTTGACCGTGACTGTGACCGGCATCCTGGACACACACACGTGCAGACACACGGCCCTCGTCTCGGGGGGGCGGAAGGGAGACACTGGCGCCTCCGTGTCTCACAGACACCCCCGGGCCACCTTCACCCAGCGGGGCGGTCGCGGGAGAGCCGCGAGCTCGTTCTTCCTCCTAAGGGAGACGCCCTCCGCCCGTTGCAGAAAAGCCGCACTGTCCCCAACCCCCGTGGTTTCGGATATAGAGAAGGGCCCCAGGGGCTGCAGGGGTGGGTGGGGGAGGGAGCATGGCGAACCGGAGCGCAGGAGCTGGGGAGCGCCGGAGCTGGGGAGCCCGCCCACGTGGGGGCACGTGTGTCCCGCTGACTCGAGAGGTCCTTGTCCTCCTTCCGGGATCCGGGCACCCCTGGGGCGCTCTCCCTGGGGTCAGGCAGGGGCCTGCATGTCCCTTCCAGGCCGGAGAGGCCCCGCATCCACGAAAACCCGTTGTTAATGGCACTGATGGGGGCAGATGGTCCCCCTTGCCACCGGGCCTGCCCGAGTCACTTCTCAAGCCGCCGTCCGCCGTCCTCCTGGGGGCATCTCCCAGCAGCCCTGTCCACCTCCCGGGCGGCGAGTTCGCATCAGACACAGTCTTAGAAAGGAAAAGAAGGGAAGCAGAGTCACGGGACCGGCACCTGCTATCTTCGGGGGGAGGGGAGGCAGACGGCTGACTTTTCTGGGGGCTCAGAAGGGTGGAAACAAAGGGCCGAAAACTTTGGAGACCCACGGATGCTGTGCTTCCGTCCACCCTAAGAACAGGCAGGCCTAAGGCTTTGGTGAGTCGCTGGCTCAGGCTGTGGGACACGGGCTCGCGTGGCCCCAGGAGCACATCCCGGGCCGCCCGCCTGTCCGCCCCTGGGAGCAGGTTCCCAGGACCAACGGGGCCCCCCTGGGGGTTGCTACATTTCATGCCCAGCCGGGGACCGACCTCCCCCGGGCGGCCACAGGGCCGGACGGGCTCACGGGGCTCGGAGCGGGGGTTCACTTGTGGGGGCCGTCAAGGGCACGCCGACCCCTTGGCCCTCGCAGCCCGAGGCACCTGCGTGCGGGAGACGGAGGCTCTGTGGGTGGGAGTTCCCCAATCTGGGGGGGCCACATCGATCTTGGCTCCCGAGACTGGGGAGCTCGCCTCGCACACGTAGCTGTTCTCTGACAATGGGCTCGGTGTCTGGCCTCCCGTGGGCCCCGTGGGGTGGGGTGGGGTGGGGTGGGGAGGGCGGGGCCCCGGGGGGGGAGGGTGAAGCTCGGGGGCTGTGCCCGGCGGTCACCATCCCAGGCTCTCTGCTGGCGTGTGTGTCTGGAAAATCCCGTCACCCAAGGTCAGCAAGGACCGATCACATGCCAGAGGGGGCAAGTGGGAAGCAGCTTCCCGAGGGCTCCCGAGGGGCTCCCCAGGACCTCCCGAGAGGTTCAGTGTGTCTCTGAACACAGAAACATCTATCCCTGGCCATCAAGTAGAGCTCACGCCCGCTCCCATCACCCGCACATGCCCTCCGCGGGCCCCTGCCCTCGCCGCCCACTCACCACGGAACGTCTGCTCTGGCTTTGCAGCCGGGCACCTGTGGGAAGGAACCAGAAGCACTCAGGGTGGGCAGCAGAGGGTGGGGGAGGGGCCGCTCCTGGGGGTGCCTCCCCGGGGCCTGGCCTGATCGGCAGCGGGTTAGGGCCGCGTCTCTGCGATGATGGAATGGGCCATGCGCGGGAGGCCCAGGGAAAGGCTCCAGCTTGGAACCAACTTGTCCATCCAGCAGCGACCCAGGCCCTCACCCCATGAAAGATCTGGAAGGTCCCCACCTTTGTGAGTATCTTAGGGGATGCCCGCCGGCCTCTCCCCCCAGGGGAGACGTCCCTTGTCCCCCACAGGGTCCTTCCTGGTTGACCCTTGGGATGTGACTCCATTCGTGTTCTGGGCTTTCCTGCGAGTTTTGCTGCTTGGCTTTAGAGGGTCAACACCCAGCCTTTCCCCATCTGTCTTAACTTTGGCCAGAGTTCAGGACCGAAGGCAGCTCAGCTTCCGTGGAAACCGACCCCGTCCTGACCTCTACGCTCAGAAGCAGCCACTCCCGCCCCATGCGAGGACACGGCCTCCTGCTGCGCCCACACCTTGAACAAGGCAGGGGGCTCACGCCAACCCGAGAAACGCTCAGCCCTGAGCCCCGGCGCCCGGTCCCCTACCTGGTTGGAAACCCGTGGGGACATCGGCTCCTACACACCCAGCCAGTGGCCACGGCCACGGCCACGACCACGCCCAGCACGGCCAGGGTGCTCAGCACCGTCCCGTGCTCCCTCCTGCGGACGTCCGTGTGGCTCCCTGTGTTGCCGGGTTCGGGGGTCGTGAACGTTTCCGCTGGAAGAGAAAAGGAACCCAAGAGTTCATGGGTCCGGAGGAAAGGCAGGGCCTTCCGACCTTCCAACCCAGCAAGAGGGGCCTGAGGGAGGTGCTGTTTTGGGGATGCTGAAACCCTGAGGCCGGTGAGGGAAGGGGTCCTGTCCCTCAGGGGAGCCCCCATCTTCCTGGGGGTACAGGCGGCCCCCATACCCCCACCTGCCGCGGGAGCCCCTGCAGCACCCACACCTGGGCCGGAAGTGCTGACCCACTGGGTGTGGGCGTGGGGGGCTTGTACAGGCTCCCAGCGGTCCCACAGCGCCAGAGCTGACACCACTGCCTGGCGAACCTTCTGGTTTCCCTTCCACCTGCTACCCACGCTGCTCTGCAGGGAGAACGTGGTCAGAGGCGGACTGTCTGGTGCTACCCTTGTCCTGGTCCGTTTGGGCTCAGAGACCGTGACCACAGAATCAAAATGCTGTGCCCTGATTTCCGAAAGGAAGACGGTGGCCCTGGCACCGTCCCCGGGGGTCACGGCGTGCGCCCCACGCAGGCCCAGGCCCAGACTCGGGAGGCTTGTGCGTGCATTGCCCTCTGCTGCCACCATCTCGGGTTCTCCCCATTCCTGCCCAAGGAGCCCGGCCTTCCCCTCCACTTTGCACCAGGAAATGCAGGTTCCCGGGGGCGGGGGGCCGTCCTGGGGCACCAACGCTTTCCTGCAGCAGGCAGGGCCCGCGGACCCCACTGCCAGCTGCGGGGAACCTGTCACCTCAACGTCATGAGGGGACACGCAGATGGAGAGCCCGGGGCCTCTAGTACCTGCCCGCACCCTGCACCCCAGCCCCCCACACCCCAAGCCAGCAGCCAGGTCTGGTTCCAGCAGCCAGGCCCCAGAGTGGTGGCTCTGGCCTTCTGACGGGCTCATAGATGGAGCTGGCGTGGGCTTTGGTCCTGATGCCGTCACTGCCCGGTCCTACACAGCCTCCCGGCCTCAGTCCCTCGTCCGTAAAGTGGGTCAGCAAAGCTGAGCCTGAGAGTGACCACTGAGTCACCACGTGCCCTGCACGCCTGGCCCCGCTCCTGCCCTTCAAGGGCTGCCTGTCACCTCCTCCCACTTCCAGTCAGCGTTCAGAAGCCACAGCCAAGACCCCTTACAGGGCCCGGTCCCTGAGTCACCGCAGGCCCCCAGGTTTGGGCTGGACTCAGCGTGCGGACCCCGGGGGACCTTACCTGTCTGGCACAGGCCCGTGAGGTTTTGGTGCAGAAGAACGTTCTCGATGCAGCAGCCGACATTCACGCTGGGGGTCCAGCCGATGCGCAGGACGCTGACCACGTCGTACAAGCCGCGTGCGTTCAGGACGACCGTGCTGTTCTGCAGGCCCTCGGGCAGCACGCTGTTGTCCGTCTTGTTGATCCAGTACACGTTTGGCTTTGGATAGCCGTTCACGGACGTGCACGTGAACGTGAGCTCCGTGTCCTCGGAGGGGCCGTGCGGGGCGAGGACCACCGGCACACTGTAGTTTGCTGCAGGGGAGGGGGTGGGAGGGGAGGGCAGCAGGGGCTGAAGGTCAAAAGCGGAGGGGCACACGGCCCGACTCCCGATGACACAGCCCGTCTGTCTGCTGCGCTGAGGTCCTAGGTTGGCCTGAACTGCCTTCCTATGTTCTCTCTCACTTAGTGCTTTACAGCGCTCGCTCCTAATCTCGTTCAGAACCTCCAGCTGGAGCTGATTTGCAGAATTCCAGGCAAAGACGGAAGATTCGGGGTTCATGCGTGAGACCAGGTCAACTCAGGCTACAGGGAGCTTCCTACGGGGCGGATGCATTTTCAACCGGCTCGGCCCCACACCCGCTTAGACGCAGACCCGCCTGGAGACGTTAGGAGGCTCTTTACGGACGAAACGAGCCCAGCACCATGCCTTGTCCACACGGGCTCGGGGCGTAGGCTGGGATGGGGTGGGTCCCGCCGGCCTCCGCGGTCTTACCTGCCACGCGCAGGGTCACCACCACGTCCAAGATCTTTTGTAGCTGCAAGGATTTCCTAAACACCAGGCAGTTGAACTTCTGCTCGTCGAGGGGGGTGACGTTGTAGAGACGCAGGGAGAAGTCGCCGTGCTTCATGCTGTCCGGCGAGAGCCACGCCCTGTCCCTGTAGCGGTTGTCCTCGAGGCCCGCCGAGCTGTTCCCCGACAGGGAGTAGGTCACGGTCGTCGGGTGGCCCACGGCGCTGATTTGCCAGTACACGTACAGGTCGTCTAGATCAAACGTGGTGCTTTCGGGGAAGACGCAGCTGAGCTCGACGTCGCTGCCCACCAGCGCTCGGACTTCCTGCTCTCGCGTGTCCGCTGGGATGGGAAAGGACGAAACTGATGTTCTGCAACTGATTTCTTGCCCGCAAACTTACTCTATGGGGGGGACGGGAGGAGGATCTTTGGTTGCAAGACTCCAACACCACTTCTGACTCATTTCAGCAGAAACGCGACGAATTAATCAGATGGACGTAGGAATGGGAAAGCAACACTGAAGATTCAGGCAGTTTTGGCAGGCACGTGGATTTCCATCCTGACAGGAGAGGCTAACGTTGGGAGAAGTCGGGGGACGGGGGACACCCAGACCCGCACTGCACTATTTCGGCTACTTCCAGGGTATTTCCAATTAATTCAAAATAAAATGTTTCTTTTTTCTTTTCTTTTCTTTTTTTTTTAGTTCAGACATTTATAAGGAAACAGTTTCGCTTGATGTTCGCCCTACATCAGGAAGGCTGACAGGCTGTTCCCAGGGTGGTGCAACCGTAGGGACCACGGAAACACCTGCGGGGAGAGCCACTGTGTGCCCGGCCCGCCACCCTGGGGCTGGAAGGCTTGGCGAGCCCTCGGCCTTCCACGTGGTGCCAAACCCTGTTCCTTGCTTTTCTGCATGGCGGCGGCTTTGCAAATTCCTGGGGGCCAACTGGGGCGAAGGGGTCAGGAGAAAGAGGGGGCCCCAGCTCATCGGGGAGCAGAGGGACTGAAACACGGAGAACGAGCTGCCTTCTACCTCCGTGAAACACGAACTCAAACAAGGACTCTGGGGCCTGCACAAGCCCCCGTCCTGGCCTTTGGTCTGCTCGTTACCCAAACCCCGGACTCAGCTTCCTCGCGGGGGCCCCCAGAGGGGCAAGAGGCC
This sequence comes from Neogale vison, assembly GCF_020171115.1. NCBI lineage: Eukaryota > Metazoa > Chordata > Mammalia > Carnivora > Mustelidae > Neogale > Neogale vison. The sequence goes on along the minus strand of NC_058096.1, from coordinate 1,965,933 downwards.
GTGGTAGGACCCTGCGGACACCCGCACCCACAGGACACCTTCACCCACAGCCTCCCTGCTCCGCTGGGGGGCAGGGAAGAGGCATCCCGCGGGACCCCCCCGGACCTACCGGCTTGCAGGGCACCGAGCAGCAGCAGGAGCAGTCCGGGACTGGAAAGAAACAACCAGAAAGGCGGGTGAGCCCCTGCTCCTTCCAAACAGGGCACACTGCTCCTCGTGGCCAGCGTGGTTGTGCCCAGGGAGAGATGTGACCACACGCACGGCCTCAACCCGTCCGGTGGCTCCTGGGTGGGGGACGACTCCACTGGTGGGCGGGCAGGGCCACCCCCGGCAGTGCCGCCAGTCCTGAGCCACCCGCCAGCTCCCCAATGCCAACAGTGTGGTCACAGGTATGGTGGGAGCCTCCCCAAGGTCACAGCCCTCCGCCCTCCACCCGCTGCGGGCCTGGCCTTTGCTGTGGATGGATTCCAAGAAACTACATGAAATCAGGAAAGTACACTTTGAAGGGATTTGTAGCAGAGCTACATTTAAGTCTGGGGGCACAGAGGGGCGCCTGGGTGGCTCAGTGGGTGAAGCGCCAACTCTTGGTTTGGGCTCAAGTCATGACCTCAGGTCAAGTTCCGTGTCCGGCTGCCCGCGCCACGGACAGTCTGCTCACGGACTCTCCCTCTCTCTCTGCCCCTCCCACTCGTTCTCTCTCTCTCTCCCTCTGAAATAAATAAATAAATCTTAAAAAAAGAAGTTTGGGACACAGAGAGGATCCAACGTGGCCAACAGCAGCAGCTGCTGAGCTGCCGGGGAGCCCACGGGAGGAAAGGGACGCGGTCATTCTGAAACCAGAAACCAGCTCTAAGGCTCCTCAGAGCGGGCAGGCAGCTCGCCAGCCAAGGGCCAGCAAATCCCTCTGGGGACTTCCCAGACTCCTTGAAGCAGACCTTGGACTTGGGAGACTCCGCACCCTGCATGCCTCCGCCCCGCCACCCCGTCCTGCAGCCTCCCGGGATCCTGCGTCCGCTGCCTGAGTTCTGGACCCGAAGGCACCCCCGCCCCGCCCCCAACAGCTGTCATCTGAGGGGCATGGAGGCCCGTGCCTCGCGGGGACGTTCCGGCGTGCACTGCTGTCGTGCCAAGCCAGACCCTGGGCCACCATGGGCTCCCCCACGCCCTACAGAAGTCGCGGCCTGTCGGGGTCACCATTCCAGCTCATGAGAACAACTTCCAGACCTCCCTGTCCAGGCCCCTTCCCTGGAGCCGGAGCTGCCTTCTAAGACATAAGGCTGTGAAAACCCCTTGGTGACTCCCCACGGGAGACCCACAGTCTCCCACAGTGCCCATCAGACCCCCCTTCTGGGTGGAGGGTCCGGGGGACATTCGCCTGCTAGGGCGTCAGTGGGTTATCTGGGGGCTCTCTGGGGGCGTGCACAAGAGCACATGCTCTGGGCTCTGGCTAGGGAGACAGGTTTGCCTGCTCCCTGGGTGCTCCCTGGGCCCACTTCTTGGGCCCTTCTAGGCCTCTGCTGTTCCACCTGGGCCCCAGGCCAAGCCCCCAGGCTCTGGGATATGGTGACTGTGACCTTCAAGGACCTACATTTATAACGGGGAAGGCTGGGTGTCAGGACCCAGATGTCACTGCCCCACCAGCTTATCAAGGGGGGCGCAGCCTGCCGACCCCACGACTCCACCCAAAGTGGGTATCCTGGCAAAAAGCTGGGAGCAAGGCTGGCATCCGCGTCTTCCCACTAGCAGGGACCGGGAGTGATGGGCAGGCCTGAGCCCATCCTCCCCCAGGCTCGGCTGATGGGGGCAGGGATCCTAGGCGTGTGGGGGAGGACATGGCACCAGCCAGTGGGCACCAGCTGTTCTTGGAGAGTGATCCTGGCGCTTCGAGGTCATGGCGTGCCTCTGGGCAATCTGCTGTGGATGGCCAAGCCAGGGCGGGGGGCGCTGTGGGTGGCCAAGCCAGGGCGGGGGGGGGGGGGGGCGCCAGGCCGCGGGGACACTTGTCCCGTACTCCGCTTTCGCCCTCACCCTTCCTCCGCGGGACCCGCCTCCAAGTACTCCCACGCGCCGCCCTCGGTCCTCTGGCACCTGCCCCACCCCTGGGAGGACGCCACCGGCCTGCAGGTAGGGGCTCCGGATGCCGCCTGGCGCCCTGGGGCCGACCCTCCCACGGATTCCGCCCGGGCCACCAGGTGAGCGGGTGTCCTATCGGACGACCTCGGGAGCCTGCTCCCCGCCCCCGCGGCGCCCCCGCTCCTTCCCCGGCACCCGCACACTCACCTTCTCAGCCGCATGGTGGGGGCGGGACCTCGGGTCGCGGGAGCCTTCGGAGCCGGAGAGACCTCGGGCGGCGGGAGACCCCGGAGCGCGGGAGACCGCGGGCCGCGGGAGCCCTCGGAGCTCGGGAGACCTCGGAGCGCGAGAATCCTCAGGCCGCGGGAGCTGTCGGGGCGCCGGAGCCCGGCTGAGCCTCCGCGTCCCGCGCCTCCGAGGCTCTGAGCGCTCCGCCAGCCGCGGCGCCGAGTGCCTGCCCTGGCCCCGCCCCGCCCCGCCTCTGATCCCACCCCTGGCCCGTCGGGCTCACGAGGGGCAGGGGGCGGGGCTAGCAGGACGGAAGCTCGGCCACAGGCCTCTCGAGGTCGCCCTCCCCGCAGGGAAGGCGCGCGGGGACCGGGGCGCCGAAGGTGTCCCGGGCAGTCGGGTGCGGTGGGGTGCTGGTGCGCGTTCGCGGGCAGGAGGACGGCCGAGGGCTCTGCGGGAGGCTTGCCAGGCTGGAGGGGCCGTGGGAGGCCACGTGCTGCCCCCCGTGTCGCACAGACCGTCCGCGCCCCCCAAGCGCCCGGGCCGCCGCGGCGCCTACCGCGCCGCCCGCCCCAGGAGCCGCCGCTTCCCCGCCCGAGGCTGGGCTGGGCCGAGTGCCCGCCGTCCTCCTCCCTGCCCTCCCTCTCACCCACGGGAGTCAGGACCTCCAAGTCTTAGGGGAAGTGAGAGGCTGCGGCCGTTTAAGAACGAGTGAATGAACGGACGGGAGGCGGGAGGGAGGGCAGGCGGGCTCTCCTCTCCAGGCCAGCGCTAGGTCCGGGAGATCCGCCCCCAGCTTCGTCCCGATCCTTTGGGGAGTCCTGCGCCACACGCCACAGCATGTGTGGCTGGTAAAGGCTCTGAGGGGCCCGCTGCGTGGAAACCAGTTCCCGTCTCCTGCTCTAAGGCCGTGGCTCTCCTCTTTTCTGGAGGAAAGCGTCCTCTGCTCCCTTCCCCACCCTGCCCAGCGCCCTTGCCCTGCACTGCGCGGCCTGGCCGGGTGAGTCACTTCCACCACGTCCCGCGCAGGCCAGGTACGAGCCAGGGAGGTAGGCGGGGCCGCAAGGGAATGGGGTGTCCCTCCTGCAGAGGCGGCCCCTGGAGGGGCCTGGGATCCCAGGCGCCCCACCTCTGGTGACCAGGGAGCTGGCGGAGCAGTGCGTCCTTGCCCTGTCCCTGGACCCTGTCCAAGTCTGCTTCCCAGGCTGATGGGGAGGCAGAGGCCGCCGCAGGAGAAGGCAGGGTGTAAGCGAGGGCCAAGCAAGGAGGGCTCCCCCGACCCCAGCCACCTCTAGCAGCCTGCCTGCCCCTCAGCAAAGACTAGCGTGCACCTACTGCAGGCCAGGGCCTCTGTGGGCGCGAGGGGTCCGCTCCGAAAACACAATCTGTGCTCCGTGGAAGTGAGCATTCCCGTGCAAACAGGAGCGGAAGCGGGGGCGGGGGGGGGGAGGGGGGCACGACGAGGGGCCGCTGAGCAGGGCGCGCAGGGAGGGTCGGGACCTGCAGGTGAAACCCGGGCGGGGAGCGCAGGCGGAGAGCTCGGGGGCTTCCCCCGTCCCGGCAGGCTAGGCCCTTAGGGTGTAGGATTTCAACCGGGTAAGCGGGATTCCCTCCCCTTTAGTGGGGGAGGGCGCGGCCAGGGGGCCAGGAGGGGACTCCGTTCACATGTCCAGTGGGGGCACCGGCCTTCTGAACTTGGGGCGCCGTGAAGGGGGCGGGAGACGGGGACCCAGAGGAAAGGTAAGATCCGGCTAGGAGAGCACGGTGTGAGCGTGAACCGGCTCCCGCAGGGGCTCCGGACGCTGCCCACTCCCGGACCGGAAAATGGTTGCCGTCCAAGCCCGCAGTTTGAACAAATGTAGCGGGGGACGCTTGGGGGAGGGGCGCCGGGTCAGGCCCGGTGGGCCTGGAAGGAGACGCAACGTCAGTGGCCTGGCTGCCCCCGGGACTGGCGGCGTCAGCAGCAGAGAGCCCTTGGCTGGGGGGGGGGGGCGCCCGGGCCAAATCCGTAGGAGAAGGCATCAGCGGCTGCCGGACACCTCCACCTCCCAGCCCTCCGGGGTTTGGCCGGTGGGCAAATCCCTGGGCTCCCTCTGACTTGGGGGGTGGCTACGCTGCACTGATTGGCCGACGCCTGGGCAATGCTCCGCCTCCGGAGGCCCCGCGGGGAGCCCACGCGGCCGTGGGAGGGGGCTGGGGAGGGGTTAGGGGAGGGGCGGACCCCAAGTGCGAGGGGCTTTTGGGCGCTGGGAAGGGTGCGCAGTCGGTGGGTCCAGTGGGTCCGGAAGCGCGAAGCAGCCCGGGCCTGCTCCAGGGCAGCGGGGAGGGAGTGGGCGAGGGGCTCGAAGGGGTGAACTTGGGGGGCTGAGGGGCGCTGCGCTGCCACTGGTCCCGTCAGGAATGAGGGCTGGGACTCAGCCCAGGGGCTGTTTGTTGAGGGGACTTCTAGCCAGTCGGGGTAAGGGGCACCTCAGCCTGGTACATGCATGCTGCTTCCAGTCCCCGCTTGGCTTCCCAGGAGCTGTGTGACCTCGGGGAGTCACTTAACTCCTCTGTGCCTGCACGTTCCCGTTGGCCAAGTGGGAACAGTCAAAGAGCAGCGGGTTCCGTGCAGGGCTTGGGAGCTGACACACGGAACGTTCCCACTGACACTGGCGGGTCACAGTTATTTTATGGAAAAGCAGACCAGCCCTCGGGGCTCCCTGAAGTTGGCAGGTTTTCCTTTCTTCCCCTTCAGGGCCACCATGTTTCCCAGGCGGTCAGAGGCTGCGGAGGGAGAATCTGCTGGAGGAGCATCTAGGCGGCCCCAGGCACCAAGCAGGTTGGTGTTCCAGCTGAGGATCAAGGTGTCGGCCGTGGGAGGGGGCGGCGTGCACTTGGATGCTGAGACCCAGGCTTCCCCCTCAGCCGCCCTGAGCAGCTCCCTGGGGGTCGGCACAGCCTGGACATGGGGGCAGCCCTCAGCAGGGTCCTTGGTCCAGGGAGCTCATCTTTTCTCCAGCGGGTGTGCCTGTTTCCTGGGGAAGCCGGACGACAGCTCCACAAGCTTGACATCTCAAAGCAACAGAAATGTGTGGTCTGTGGGTTCGGGAGGCTGCCGCCTGGATCACAGCTCCTCCCGGGTCCCTGGGCGGGACGTCTCCTGTCTTCGGCTCCTGGAGGCCCCAGGCTCTCTTGGCTTTTCTGTCTCCAGGGTCATGACTTTCCCTGTACCAGGTCAGGTCTCCCTCTGCCTCCCCTGACAAGGACCTTCGTGATCACATTTAGGGCCTCCCCAGGGTAACCCCGGACAATCTTCCCATCTGATGTCACCGTATTGGCAGCATCCTTTCTGGCCACAGAAGGTGACATTCACAAGCTCCAGGGATCAGGACAGGGACACCTTTTGGGGTCTGTGGGTGGGATTAAATACTTGGAGACTCTCAAGTCATTTGAGGACAGGGGCAGCTCTGGGCCCCTCCTGGGGTGCGGTCATGGTCTGGCCCAGAGCTTCGCATCGATCCCAGGAACCTCGGATCACGACGCTTCACGGACTGAGCCACTCAGACACCTCTGATCTCGGTTTTGTTACTCATCTTGCTAAATTCACCCCTGGCCCCTAGACCTGGTACCCCAAAGCCCAGGGACTGTCCTGTCCACCCATGAGAGAGGGTTTATGTGGACTCAGGGAGGACTTCTGTATTAGACAGGCTTCTCTACAACCGATGGCAAGGATGGGCTCGCGGAACTACCAAGGCGGGATAAATCCAAAATGTGGGGGGCGCGCTGGGTGGCCAGAGACCCGGGGAGGGGGGTCGCCAGAGTCCACAGGCCGTCTGCCGGAGAGGGCCCTGCTCAGAGGTCAACCTGTTCCCCTCAAGCCTTCTCGGGTGGGCAGAGGCCCGCTGTCTCAGGCCCCCGGGCCGCTGTAACAAGACAGCACACACTGGTGGCTTCTGAATGGCAGAGACGTGCGGCCCACAGCTCTGGAAGCTGCAAGTCCCAGGCCTGGGGCGGGCCGAGCGGGTGACAGTCCTCCTCCTGGCCACACACCTGTCGCGCACCCTCACGTGGCGTCCCCATGTGGCGTCCCCATACGGCACGGGGGGCAGGGAACCACTCTGGGCCTCTTCGATGAGGCCACTGGTCCCATTCCCAAGTCACCGCCCCAAACGTGTCCTGACACCACCGTCCTGGGGGTTCGGACTTCAGCGTACGGCTTGGTGGGGTGGCACAGGCCTGCAGACCGCCTGCCCCCACGTCGTGGAAGGTCATCTGCTCCATTCAGGGCCCACCAATTTAAACATAACCTTCACGGAAACATCCAGAATAACATTGGAGCAAATATCAGGACCCCGTGGCCCAGCCGAGTCAGAACATAAAATTAATCCTTACCACGAATATTCTACTTCAAGATACTTTTTTAAAACGACCTTCAGGAGGTCCAATTTTAGCCCCGCTTTTCCTCTGCAAGGTGTGCACGCGGCTCCCAGCGCGGACACGGGCCCCGGGGGCTCGTCGCCCCTGCCCGGACGCCCAGGACAAGCTGTCTGTTACCATCTAATCTGCATCCCTGGGGGATTCCCGGGCTCATCGGGAAAGATCCCTTTGGGGTTCATCACGTGTGACTTGAAGCCAGCTCTGCGACCGACCGGGTAGAGCAGGGGTCCTGCCTTCTGCGAGCAAGTCCCTCTCGTGCGAGGGGCCCCAGCGGGCTTGTGCCTCGCACTCGCATCTGGCCTCTGAGCGCCCTGCTCTGTCCTTCTGTCCGTGCTCCCTTTGCTTGCCGAGTGTAGCATTCTGCGATTTCTTGCGGCTGTCGTCGGTCTGGGTGGTTTTCGCGATCACGGCCTACGGCGGTCACGTGCCAGCATGGCCAAGGGCACCGAGGGAACGCGGGCCACGCCCGCTCAGGACAACAGGTCCGCTCATCTCCCCCGACCCCAGACCCATCCCGTCCCCCAGGATACAGTCGAGGCCAGCCTTACACACAGAAACACAAGAATGTGACCCATAACCAGCACGATAAATATATTTTTAACTTCTCAACCGGCACACAGAAACATTTTCAGCAGCAAACATGCTTCGTAACGGTCGGGGGCTGGGAACGTCACCGCCCCCCCACCTCGGAGAAGGGCACCGCAAGGCTGGGTCCTCATCACCACACCCAAAGGGAAGACACGCCTGTGGCAACCTTGGAAAATCCAAAATCAAGCAAACAAAATAATAATTTGAAAGGAAAATAGAAACAATGTAAGGAAAGTTGCCTGGTTCTAACAAAAGTCTTTTTTCTTCATAGTAAAATAAATCATTTCTAAAGAGGAAGTGAGTTCTGTTGAAAATACTTGAAATATTCTCTCAGGGGGAGAAAACAATTCTTCACCAGCTTGGCCGGTCCCTGGCCTGGGGGCTTCGTCCTCTGCCTGTCCGGAGCCAGCAGGGACAGTTCGTCATGGGAAGCCAGGGCCGAGTGCCTGCTGCGGGGGGAGATGGAGGATCATTTCCACCCCGAGCTGCCCACGGCCCCGGGGACCAGAGTGGGGGGGCCGGCAGGGGGGGCGGCACATGGGGAAGTTGCTGGTGCCCGTCCTGCTAACGACCCAGAGGTCTCTAAGAGAAGCGTCCTTAGAAGCCCTGGCCCTTCTGGGGCCTCTCCCAGCCAGCGGTAGACGATGACCGGTCCTGGCGGTAGGGACGTGATGGCCCCCCCCAGCCCCCCCAGGGAGGAGCTGGTACCCTGGCCCCAGCTCAGCAGGTCCACTTCCCGTGGGAAGAGGCCATCGCGGAGGGAACCACGCAGAAGAAAGGGCAGGACCCAGTGGGCAAGGTTGGGCAAACTGCCGTGCGGCATTCCCGGGGATCCCCTGTTCCTGAGAGCCGAGCCATATGGAGCAGGTCCTTGAGGCTCCTGCGGTGGCCGGCGCTGGAGGCCCTGCATGGGGGGCCGGCCTCGGGGGAGACGCACACCGCCTGCCTTGCAGTCTGAGCAGACGGCGGGGCTCCCAGCTTCCAGGCGCTGCAGCCGGCCCCCCACCCTGCGCCCCCGTCTCGGGCTCCCAGGCACCCCACCACGGTCGGGAACTCCTCTGGGTTTACTTTGGGGATTAAGGGCACAAATGAGGAGCCAGAAAACAAGTGCCAGTCCCAGTCCCCTCCCCAGATGCTTCCCCGGGCAGCCCCCCGCCCCCGGCTGTCTGTCGGCAAAATGCTCCCGCTTGCGGCGGGCGAGCGTGAGGCTGTCGCGTCTCCCCGGAGACAACGTGAGCCTGAGGGAAAGCGCCCTGTGAATACGCTCCGTCTCTGGGAACCAGGAGCCCCAGCGCTTCCCCGGGCACCTGCATCTCCCTAGCCCCCGCCTGCTGCCCCCCAAGAGGGGAAGAGGGGGAAGGGCGCTGAGCGCGCAGTGGGGGGGCCAGAAGGGGCGGCCTGACGGTCAAGGCGGTCAAGGCTCGGAAAACGTGTGGACGCTGCTTCCCCTGGGCTCCCCTAAGCTCTGAACCCAGTGTGGGTCTGGCGAGGGCCGGGCCGGGCGGGCTCTGCCGTGAGCACCTGCCGGGGCGTGAGCACCTGCCAGGGCGTGCCGGCATTGGGAGGCGGGTGGACAGAAGTGTCCAGAAGCTGTCGGGAAAAGACACGACTTCGCTTGGATCCTATCACACACCTGCCTGGTGTGTTGTTCACACAGCCCAGAAATGCATCGTGGGTGAGGCTGCCTGAGCGAGAAAGTGTGAGTGAGCGTGCGCAGGGGTGTGGATGAGCGTGCGCAGGGGTGGATGAGCGTGCAGGTGTGGGGTGTGCGGGCGTGGGGCGTGCGGGGCAGGGCACAGCTTCAAGGGGCTGCGGGGAGGCGCACGTGGCCAGGTGACGTGTGTCTGGGAGCGGGGACTCTCTTCCTGGGACTCGGGGAAGCACCGCAAAGCCCCGCGGGGAGGAGCCGGGACGGGCCCCGCGCAAGCAGCTGGGGAGAGGCCCCCCGTGAGGGAGCGGGTGTTCCTGACCTTGATCTTGCCCTGAATTTGGGGCGTGGACCTAAGGCCCGCCAGACCCAGCCCCTGGCCTGGGCAAGGAGGCCGCCCGGGCAGGGCTCTGTGTTCCTTTGGTGAAACCAACGCCGTACCAGTGCCCCCCAGCCCCTCTGGCACCCCCCAAGCTCCCGTGGGCCGTGGCGCGCAGGGAACCTTCTCACAGCCGGGATGTTGCTCCACACGTGCACGGCGTCCTGGACGGCTTGGCCGCAGACGTCCTGGATGGTCACGGGGTCGGCCTGCGGGGTGGGAATGTCGGCTGGGGAATCGGGGATGACCTCTGGCCCCACGGCGCCGGCAGGCCTCAGCCTCCCTGGGCACCACGTCGGGCCCTCCTGACAGTGTCTCCGGCTACCGCGCTTGTGGTCGCTTGTTTCCCTTTATGACCTCGGGAGGGAAAGAGGCTGAGATGGTGTCGTCAAAGTTCTCTCGGGTGGACTTCCCATGTCCTCGTTCCCCTGGGTCGCAGGCGCGGGTTCCCCTCCGCTCCAGCACAGAGGAAGACCCCCCTGCAGGACAGTGACGTCTGCGGTCTTGCTGCCAAGGCTGTTTTGCTTTGGGAAGATAAAAGGCTTTGCCGGGAGAAGAGTTTTCTGAAAGGCCGGCCTCGGGCGCCGAGGGGGCTGCCTGGATCCTGGAGCCCCTGAAGCATGGGGTGGGGAGCGAGGGAGACGGACCCTCCACCAATGGGAGGGGGAGCCACAGGAGGGAGGAGGCATCAAGGAGAAACTGAGGCAGGAAGCCCCTTGGTCCCTGACACCCAGCAGGACACAGGCTGAGTCGGCCCGTGAGCACCGTTCCCAAGCCCATCGCTGTGGACACACGGGCCTCCTCCTGCACACACAGGCCCGGTGGGGAGAGACACACAGTAGCTGCCTGTTCCGCAGAGACAGATGTTTCTTGGTGTGTCCCCCAGAACCCACCACCGAGACCTGCCCAGGCGGCCGGGGAATGAGGCTCGTGAGCAGCCCCGGGAGCCCGGTTCTCTACAACACGTGGTCAGGCCTCCAGGTCAGAGCCGGCCCTTCCGTTCTGGACACCGAGGGCTACGAATCTCGTCTCACATCCCCTCCTGCTCCGGGCAGGGCTGGCCGCCCAGGACGGAATCCCCGAGGGGAGGCAGACACACAGCCCGGGATCCTGGAGGACGTGGAGACACAAGAACGTGGAAATGCCGCACTCCAAACTGCACGTAGGTGAGCAAATGTTTAACCTCAGACCCCGTCACAGGCCCTAGAAACACGGCCCTTCCGGGGACGGTCAGCGGAAGTCTCCGCTGTGGAGAGGACGCCCCGCCCGGGCCTGTCTGTGGGGACCCACCCTGGGTGTCTCCACGGGCCCCCCCCCCGCTGAGAAGGCTGCGTGTCGTCAGCCCCTGATCGCCTCGTCCTCGTCTGTCGCCCCGACTACCCTCAGCGACGTGCGCGTGCCGTGCCCGCCTGTGTCTGCGGGGTTCTGGGACGAAGCTTTCTCTCCTTTGGAAGCCGGCAGGCGGCTGTTGTGAACGTTTGTGCAGAGCACCGGTCACCCGCCAGGCGAAAACACACGGTACCACGTGCGGCACGTCGAGGTCTCCCCACCCCGGCAGGAACGCGCGCGCACGGCAAGACGGGGGTGTTGGAGAAAACACGGGGCGCAGGGAGCGCGGGACCCATCTCTGGGACAGGCAGACCCCGATGGTGTCCCGCCAACGCTGCGCTCCGACAGCGGCCGGCAGGCGCCTGCACCACGAGGAAGGGCAGGGCCCTGCAGGCGTGACGTCGGACGAGTCGACGGCTCTCTGCAGAGGACAGGCCCAGACACCCAGAAAGTCTAACCGCGTCGGCCAGAAACCGCCGTGACCCTCAAGGTGACGCGATGAGGCCGCGGAGCCGAAGGAGCCCGACGGACAGCGCCGTGAGTCCCGCACACATCCGAACCCGCCGGACGGCAAGGCGGAAGGTCCGGAAAATCTCGGGGGCACCCAGGTCCCCACACAGCAGGACTGCCAGGAAGAGTGCGCACCCCCGTGGGCCCGTGTCTCCGCGGGGGGCTGGGGGCCGGGACTGCCCCTCCGGCGGAGGGTCGCAGCCGCGAGGATGACAGCCCTTGGCGCACGCACGGCCCCCGGGTCCGTCCCACAGACGCCCACACACGCCCTGCATCGGTTCTTTTTTGCGACTGAGCGAAGTAAACCCACACAAGACACGCCATTGAAGCGGCAAACGAGGGGGGCCGGTCCGCAGCGGAGGGGCTCGGAGCGGCTGGTTCGGGAGAAACCCTCCGCAGATCTGAGGCATTGCGTAAAGCACCCCCGAGGCAGCCAGGCGAGGGGACAGGGCTCGGTGGCCGGGAGCTTTCCGCTGTGAGTGTGGGGGGGTCGTCCTGAGAGGCGACGCCAGGCCCCAAGGGTGTCCTGTCCAGGGGTCAGTGCCGGGAGGGCCCTGGCCAGGGGAGCCCAGGGAGGCCGCTCTCAGGGTCAGAACTCAGGGGGGCAGAGAGAACACCCAAGGCTGTTGGCGCCCAGAGGCCGAAGGCACGTGTGGTTCTGTGCACGTGTGTGGCGTGTGCCCGCGTCCGCGGCCTAAGGAGGTGTTTCTGGGCACGGACGGGAGCCCCACGCTGGCATGCGCGGAAGGAAGTGCAGGAACCACGGGCTGCGGGACGCCCCGCAAGGCCACAGCGGGGTCTGTGCCTCGGGAGAGCAGTGGGCCCTCCTGAGCCCCGAGAAGGGGAGGCTCCGGGTGGGGCCGTGAGCCCTGCTGTCCCCGGGGAGGCCACCCTGACCCGGCCGGACGCCCTCCCGGACTGTGGCTCGTACCTCCAGGAAGCGAGTGGCCACGCGCCGGTCATCTTGGCTCAGCACCAGATTGTCCACGAACATCCAGAAGAAGGGCTGCCGGCTGCCCGGGCTGGGCCTGGCGTACTGCAGGACGCGGTGGAACTGGAACAGGTACCACGCTGGGGGGTGTGGGGGGTGGGGGTGCCCGGTGAGGGGTGCGGTGGAAGGGGAGGCTAAGGGGTTGGGGAGGGTGGACAGGTGTGGGGAGGGGGTGCTGAGGGGCTGGGGAGGCAGGGGGGACCGTGGGAAGGCCATTCCGGTGTGGCTGGCCTGGCCCGGCCCGGGCCCTCACGTGCTCCCCAGGGCAGGCCTGTCCCCTCCAGAGTGACTGGGCCTCAAGGGCCCTGGGGTCCGTGTGCCCCGGGTGCCGACCCCAGCCTCCCCCAGCGCGCCCGCATCAGGAAAGGACCGAGGCACTTAAAGCAGCACAGGGCAAGAAGTGCCTGCGAGCAAAGAGCTTGTCTGTGTCCTCCCAAGAATGCGTCCCGCAGAGCACGGGAGACAGAGACAGGGCGCACGGCAGGTGGGGCCCAGGCAGCTTCTGGGGTGACAGATTCCCCACCGCCACTGCCCGGTGCCGTGTGGCTTCCCGGGGCTCAAACCCAGCAGACCGTACCCGCCACGGGGGCAGGCTGCTCGTGCGGGGGAGGCCCGGGGACGGCTGTGTGTAGGGACAGGCTGCCGGCGCTCAGGTACAGGACGGTGGACACAGGAGGACCGGGCCGCGGGCGGGCCGCCGTGTCTTACCTGGCGGGTGGTCGCAGGCCTGGCCGACGGGGGGTGTGGCGCCGTACACGAGGTCAAACGGGCCCCACGCTTCCACCTGCCGGAGACAGGCATACTGCCGACGGCCGTGCGGGGCAGCCCTGTCCTGCCACAGGCTCGCAGAGCCCAAGAGCCCCTACAGCAGCGGGCACCCCGTGTGTCCAGGTGGGTGGCGTGCGATGAGGTCGAGACCCCACAGGGCCCTGGTGGGACAGTGAGGCCCACCAGGTCCGACCTGCCACGGTGGCTCTTGGTGGCCCCGGCCTTGGGGACACGCGGAGCCCAGCCTCTGTCCTCTGAGGAGAGGCCAGCACCCTGCAGGGCACGTGGGGTCTGAGGTGACCCCTCTGTGTCCTACAGAAGCGCCCAGGGAAGGTCGGCACAGGGACTGGCTAGGATTCACACGGATTCTGTGCGCCTGACGTGACAGCCGGAGGCCCGGAGCCGACCGCTGGCCACCACCTTCCCCGGCAGCCGTCAGCGGCCGTCAGCGGCTACAGGCCCACGGAAAAAGACAAAATCCCCCTCCGCTCACACCCGGGCAGACAACAGAAGGACGCTCTTCAACGACAGGGACCCAACGACCCCTCTCCGGGGCCGGAGGGATTCCCGCGGACAGTTCTAGGCTCTCATTCTACTAAATAAAGAAATTCATGAGAAACCCAGATGCCTGACGACTGGATTTCCGACCGCCCTGAGCGGCTAACCAAGAGCCCACATCCCATGATATGCCCCTAATCCTTGTGTTCCCTCCAGCCAGTCCCCGTGTCCCCCCCAGGGGGCGTCTGGCGCTGGGCTCAGGGACGGCAGGGGTGTCTGCACAGAAGAGAGGGCGTCAGGGCGAGAAGCCGAGTGTGGGCTGACGGTCCCCACAGACAGCCGCTCGCCCCGGAACCTGGGGCCGTGAAGTTTTGCACGGAGAAAAACCGAGTCTAAACGAGGCCCCCCAGGCCCCCCACAGCTGCCGGCCCCCTCCAGCCTGGACCAGAGCCCCCATCCGGGGAAGCCGCAGCAGGTGCAGGTGCGGACCGCCGCGCCCCACCTCTAGGAGGGGCTGCCAACAGCCTGGCCCGTGTCACGGGCCTCGCGAAAGGAAGTGAGGCCGGAGGGGCGGCGTGGGGCGCGGCGGGATGCCTCGCACGCCTGAGCCGGGCTTGCTGGAACAGGCGTCCCCGGGGCCCCGGAGAGAGCACAGGTCTCCAGTACTGCGTCAGGAACGCCGCCACACGTGATCGCAGGCGTCACGGGACTATCGACGAGGTTTGCCACAGAAGACGGAGCTCCCGCCTTGTTCCCAACCGCGGGGAAGGCGGGTGTCCGCGAGCTTAGCTGAGGGGCAGGGAGATGCCCTGGGCAGGGGAGGCCTCGTGTCACCAGCCTGTCCCACGCCCTGTCTTACCCTTGAGGAAGGACCTTGCCCTGGGGTCTGGGAGAAGCATCACACAGGGTCGGGCTCCAGAAAGGCCCCACGGGGGTTCTTCTAAAGAGGATGGGATGAGGGCAGACGGGGGTCTTGGAGGAGGCCCGTGGGCATGGTGTTTAACGGTGTGGGGTTCCGGTGTGCCCCACGAAGAGACCGCACCAGCTTTGGGGCAGGGGGGCCCGGGATGCAATGAGGCTGCCCGGCTTCCCCAGGCGCAGCCAGAGAGGAGGGACAGTCCCTCCGACCACCAGCTCCAGGCCTGACGGGGGGCAGAGCCGTGGGGCAGGGAGAGCCCAACCCCACGTGGGCCCCTCCTCGTGGCCGGCCGCCCCCTTCGGCAGCCGACACTCCCGGCCCAGACGCCCTGCCCACGGCTGGTGGCTCTCAGCAACCTCTCCTGCGCCACAGACGGGCAGACCAGGTCCTCCTGCCCCGGGGCCACCAGGGGAAGCTGCCCAGCCCCCTCCCGTCAGCCGCAAAGGGCTGCTGGCAGAGTGGGGCCTCCTGAGTCATCTCAAGGCACTTCCTCCCAGGCCGCTGCCCCAGCCAGCAAGAGACAGCTTCGAGGGAGCCAGAACATTCCATCACTGTGTTCGGAGAGTGCCCCCAGCGACAAGCTGCTGGGTTCCAGACTTTCTTTGAGACCCCAGGTGGGGCTGGAGCCCACTGCCTGGGCCGTGCTGTCCCCGGTGCTGGGAGTGGCCCCTGGGATCTCCGCGCCTTGGCGGGAACGTCGGGCCCACAGCTCTGCTCTGGGCTGTGGGCAGCGTGGGGCCCATGAACACGGCCCTCTCCTCTCTCCCCTGCCTTGCGGTGCCATCCCTGCCACCCGCCGCCCCCTACCCCCGGATCTCCCACACACCGCGCTCGTCCTGGCACCGGGGGGCACGCGGCAGCACTTACGTCCTTCCTCACGACATCTGTGACATCGTCCAGGTGCTTCAGTCCCCCCGGGATGGAGCCGCTCTCCAGGAAGCCCAGACTCACAAGCTCTGCGCGGGGAGACAAGAGGAGGGCACGGAAGGGCCGGTGCGTGACCCCCGCAGTGCGAAACGGCCAATGGCTGATCCGAAAACACGAGCAAACGCTCGCTGGTTCGGGAGCTGCCGGGGGCTGAGGACGACACTGTGTGCGACGCTACAGGCCAAGCCCGTGCTGACTTAAGAAAGTCAAGGGATTTGTTGCAAAACCAGGCCTTCCGGGGCTGCGGTGTCGGGCTCTGGCTTAGGAAGCCCGCCAGGCCGTGGTGTTCTGGCTGATGTCACCCGGCCAGCTGTGGGACACGTGGGCGTCGTGGCGGGAGCCCTCGGCCTGCGGCCGGGAAGAGGAGTCCAGAAGGGACCTCACCGACTAGACCAAGGGAAGCAGCCTCGGGGTGGGGAGGCCGGGGCGGTGACTCCCGGCTCTTTCCACCGGCCGCTGCGGCCGCTGCCCGCTCTGGCCACAGGCCCCTGGTCCGAGCGTGGTGCCCGTGGGCCGCCTTGGCCGCAGTGCACAAGGCCGAGCACAGGGCCCAGAATGGAATGAATGAATCTCCCGATTCCATTTGGCCAGAGACTAAGAAGTGTTTTTGTGGGTTCCTCTTATGTCTACTGGGCCCAGAAGAGTCCAGGATTTCCAAAGGCACCAGCAGGAGGGGGTCAGTGCAGGGACCGTGGGGCGGGGGCAGGACCCCCAGCAAGCCTGGAAGGCGTCACATGGCCGGCAAGCTGGGGATCTATCTGTGTAGAGAAGGAGAGCTGGGCAGCCCTGTGGGGCGGTCAGGCACGCGGCGAGGTCGGAGTGGACTTCGTGTTCGGTGGCCGTGGGCGGGCCGCGGCCGGTGGGCCCCTCTAGGAGGACCACCTGGGCCCACTTCGGGACATTTCCCACCAACTCCCACCTCCCAGGAGGGAGCCCCGGGATCCTCACCCGCCCGCCTGCCGCCTGACCCTCAGGGAACATTCTCGGGTCCGTCCCCAGGGCAGGACCCACAGGCCTCACTACACTCACCTCTCCTGATGTCCCCAAAGAGGGACAGCACCCGGACTGGCTCTCTCTTCCACACGGGCACTGTTTTATACGTCTCCAGCGAATTCTACGAAAAACACAGTTCTCGGGGTGACGGCTGCAGAGCCCGTGAGGCGCGAGTTCAAGTGTTTCTGGTCCTGCAGAGGCATTTCCCGACCGAGGGAGATACCCCTGAACGCACCTCCAGGCTAGGCTGGCCCTGCCCCCACCCCAGGTGCCCTCCCTGGCTGAGGTGCCCAGCCCTGAACCCCCCCCACCCCGCCGGGTCATCTTGAGCACAGAGAAGGCAGGAGCGAGGGACTTTTCCTGATGGCAGAAGAAGGAAAGTGGATCCCGAGAGGAAGTACTTCCTCTGGGCTTCTGGGGGGATCCTGAGTAGGTATGACAGTGGGATTCCCCGACTTCACTCCTTTCCCACGTGGGCTCTCCAGGTGGTCCCCGAGCCACAGGGCAGCTCTGCGAGCTCCCAGCTGAGGACAAAGGACAGGAGAGCTCACGGAGGACGCCCACCTGCCCCTCCAGGACGCCCCCTTGTGCATCAAACACCCCAGGGCCCCTGCCTCCAGGAGGATGCACTTGGGGGTTCCGGTGTCCCACGAACAGGGCATCAAGCTGCCGTCTAGCGGCGCCCAGGCCTGAGCAGGCGACCCCACCAGCCGCTGTGGCCGCTGCCCACTCTGGCGTGCAGAAGGGTCTGTTCCGGGGCTGGAGCCGATGGGTGGGGGCTGGCGAGCTCGGAGGTGACGTGCGTGTGAGGAGGGCAGTGGCTCTGATGGACCCTGGGGGCGTCCTGGTCCCCTGCTGCAGCTGCGGGGGTGGGGAGCTCCTTCCTCCTGCCCCCAGCCAGCCTGAAACCACTTCTGACACCAACTCCATTTCCTTTCTGCGGGGAACTTCCTGCAGCTGACAAGCGTGCTGTCTGCCGCTCCGGACGGACGGCACCGATGGGGTGGGGAGAAGGTTCTACTAGGATCGCGTGCACTTCTGTTTCCAAGAAGCACCATAAGGCCCCTCGGGCGTGGAGCACAAGCTGTCCCTTCCCCCGGGCAAAGCCAGGCGCCTGACAGGCCCACCCGGTGCCAGGTGACCAGCAAGGAGGTGCGGGTGTTCCCAGAAATGTTGTGGTCGAGCAGCTGGGTAAGGGTGCCCCGGGCCACCCCGGGTCCCAGGATAGAGGGGAGCCCGCGGAGAGAGGGAAGCACCCCAGGGTCGGTACAGCTCTCTCCCAGCCTGCTGGCACCCCCGGCCCTGCCCGTGAGACGGTGGCTCTGGCACATCCTGGGGGGCGGTGGGCAGCCCCGTCACCCCACCTGCTTCCCACCACACAGCCGCCGCCCCAGAAAGCCCACTCCACGGAGCTGGGGGTCTGCCCTCTTCCCACGTCCACGGGGTGAGTCCTGCTGCCTGAGAAGACTCTGCCCAACCTCCAGAAGGAGCTGGAGCCTGGTGGGGAGCGGGAGGCTGGGGGAGCTGGAGGGGTGCCCAGTTTTGGCAGATCTGGGTGTGGGTTGCTTGCTGTCCCTGCTTGCTCCCCCAGAGTGACCACGCTTCCGTCCTAGCTTCCTGGGGCTGCCATAACACGAAATACAAGCTGCGGCCTAAAACCACTCCTGTGCGTTAGCTCTGGAGACCCAGAAGCCCCAAGTCCGGGTGCAGCTGGTCTGGCTCCTTCCGGGGACTCCGAGGGAAGTCCTCCTGCCCAGCGTCCCTGTGCCGGCAAGAGCTCCTTGGCTGGCAGACGGTCCCTCCCACCGCTCTCCCGGGGTCGCGTGGCTGGCTTCCCTCTGGGTATCTCCATCCCTGTCTCCTACACCTGTCAGTGCCTTGCAGGGGCTCCCCAAGCAGGATGACCTCACCCGGAGACCCGGAGCTAAATCGCGCCCACACAGACCCCAGTTCCAACATGGGCCCCCGTCCCAGGAACCACGGGCTAGGACTCGGAAGACGTGGCTCAGCTCACTCGGATGGACCCACAGCTCCTGCCTAGCTCACGGCTCCTGGCCTCCACCCTCGAGAGGTCCCGCATCCATGCCCTGTGTCCATGACCTGTCTGTGCCCCGCTGTGCTCCGTCCCTGCCTATGCGGGCCGCCTCGGGGTTTGCTCCCACTTGCCGGACTCGGGGCGCACCTCTGCCGAGCCCCAGCCCCCCACGCCGTGAAAGCTCACTCCCTGCTTGGAAGAAGCCCGTCCACCAGACCCCGGGAGGAAAGTGAGGCAACGGCACTTGCTTCAAGCCTGTTTCATCCCCGGCTCTCAGAGCCGCTGGTAGCAGAGAAATGTGACAGTCAGAGCCCCGCGCTTCACCATCAGTCCTGGAAGCCCAGTCCCCAGCTTCCCCCAGCACCCCCCAGCCCCCCGCCCGCTCCCGCCCCGCCCCCTCGCTGCCCCTCACCGACTCCCGGTCACAGAAGGCCTTCAGCCACCCCCGCCACTTCTGCCGCCTCTGCAGGAGCCCGCTGCGGGGGAAGGGCAGGCACAGGAAGCACACCCAGTTGCTCATGGCCTGCACCCTCCCCGACGTCCCGGGGCCCACCAGCGTGTCCACACACTCGAAGCAGTAGCATCTAGAGTCAAACGGTCACGGTCACGGACGCGGCCTTCCCTCGGCCACCGGGCAGCCGGGAGCCGGCTCTGGCTTCGGAGCGAGGGAGAAGCCACCCTCATGCTCCCAGGGGGCAGGGGTGAGAATAAGCTGTCCCCCGGAACGGGGCCCAGTCCCTCCCAGGAGCCCAGAGGGACAGGAGCGAGTGTCTGCAGAAGACAGCGGTGTGGGGCGTGAGCTGCGATTTCCGGCAGATTCCGCAGAATCCGCTCCGGCTGCGGGAAGTCAGGGTCTCCCAGCCAAGCTGAGGGTGAGGACACCAGCCGGAGGTGGGAGGGAGACGGCAGTACAGTGGCCCGGGGGGGACCGCAGCTGGGGTGCGGGTGGCCCCTGCCTGGCCCGGAGCCTGACCGCCTGTCCCCGGGGAGCGGGTGTGCGTCACTTCCCTACTCATGACTGAGCTTGCCGCACGCCTTGGCACTGACAACAGTGAGGAGAAAAATCGGGGACGCAGATCTCCCGACACCCCCCGCCCCCCCCACCGTCAAGGCTCCACACCAAACAGGACACTGGGGTGGAGATGGAAATCGTCTTGGGGGCACGTCCCCCCACACTCCGACTGAGGCACCCAGAGGCTGGGCGAGCCCTAGATGGTGGGCAGGGGCTCACCGTCCCGCCCTCCCGCCGGCTCTGAGCGCCCCCCAAGTCGAGGCCCCCTCCCGGCACGGAGGTCCTACTGCCCTCCCAGCAACCCGCCACCAGGGCTCTGAGCCACTTGCTGCGCAGAGGCCCCTCCCCGGGCTGAGCCCCCCTCTGAGCCCCCCCTCTGAGCCCCCCACAGAGCCCCCCCACAGAGCCACCCCACCCCCCGCTGAGCCCCGCCCCCAGCCGCAGCCCCGCCCCCAGCCGCACCGGGTGCAGTCGGGGTTCTCACAGATGAGCAGGGTCTCCCCGGCGCAGCAGATGGAGCAGTAGGACTGGTACCCGTCGTCGTCGTACAGGAAGAGACAGTCCAGAAACTTGTCCTTGCAGAGGGCAGAGCTGGGCTGGCACCTCCCCGGCCCCGAGGCCCCCGGCACGGCCCCCCTCGGCTCCCCGCGTACCTTGCAGGGGGCGCACATGCCTCCCTCAAACAGGGGGTGCGGCGTGTGCACCCGGAAGCTCCCGCAGCAGATGCACACGTCTGAGGGCCCAGCGTCACACCGGGGGTCGCGGCACCGGCGAACGAGCGACACGCTCGGCAACCGGAACACAAGGAGGGACAGGAGCCCCTGCTCCCGGCTCGGGCGCTCGGCCTGGCCGCGGCGCCGGGTCCCCCGCCCCCCACCGTGCACACTCCCCGCTCAGAGTCCCAGCTGGCTTCTCGGGTGTGGGTTCTTTTGTTTGCAAAGATTGACAAACGGACCCTAAAGTGCATATGGGGGCGTGCGTGGCTCCCTGGGTCAGGGACTGACGCCTGATTTGGGCTTGGGTCGGGTCACGACCTCAGAGTGACCGCCTGGGGCTCTGTGCCCCGTGCTGGGCGCCGGTAGGCTTCAGATTCTCTCCCTTCTGTCTGCCCCTCCTCCCGGCCGCCCCCCCCCACCTGCGCTGGCTCTCTCCACTGAACAAATCTTTGGAAAATGCAAGTGTAAACGCAAATCCACAGGAAAACAAAGGAGATTCACGGTTGCCTAATGCTGGAAAGGGGAGGCAGTACCCCAGGTGGGGTCCTGGGTTTCTTTTTGGGGGAATGAAAAGTAAAGTGACAATCTCCACTGTGGGGAAGGTTGCGTAACTCCTGGACTACACTGGGAGACGCAGGAATGAAGCTTTGGGGCCCTGGGGTGGGTGCGGGGAGAGGGGCAGGACCCTCACAACAGCCTCGGCCTTCTCCCAGACGCTGAGCAAGGCTGGCCGCAGCTGGCTGACCCGGCCCTCTAGCCCCGCCGGGGCTCACCTTCTATGTCTCTCTGGTTCACCTTGACTTCATACGCTAGAAGCTCTGAAAAACGAAACAAGAAGGGGACGGTTCCCTCTCCTGCCTTCCTCTCATGTAAACGTGGCCCAGGGTCACAGGGTGACCTGATCTCACGGGAACTGAGGGGCGGCGGGGGGCGGGGGGTGCCGCCCCGCCTCTGCCAGGCATGTGAATATTCCAGAAGCCTGGCACCTTAGACATGGCCCAGGCCTGGGGCTGGCATCCTCGGGGAGGGACCGGCACTGGAATGAGCCCTCACCTCTGCAGGGCGCCGGGGAAGCCGGCGCGGACAGCTCGCTGGAGCCCACCACGATCACATCCGCGCTCTGCTCCGCGTCCGGCTCCAAGACTGGGACAACCACACGGAGACCCGCGGGAGACGGACCCGGACGGAGGGAGAAAACGGCCATTGGGCCTCTGCCTGGGAACCCTGGCTCCCCGCACGGGGGACGCACCTGATCACCCAGCTTGAGCCTCCCCTACACTGCTGCCTACCCCGCCTGACCCAGCTCCTACCCCTCCTGACCCAGCACCTCGGGCCAGGAAGACCTGTGGGGAGCTCCAATCATACCCCGAGGCCCGGTGTGTCCCCTGTGGACTGTCCCTCCCGGCCCAGAGCCCCCGCCACTGTGTAGGGCCCGATGGGCTTCTCTCCACAAAGGCGAGGGCAGGGGGCCTGGGGTGGGCTGGAGGGCCCCAGGTCCACCCCCAGCTGTGGGTCCCTCCGACACCTCCGTGCTCTCTCCTCCCACAGGGTCCCCCAGACCCCGTCCTGTGGTCTCCCCTATGACACCCCCAGCGCAGGAGGCCGGAGTAGGAAGGGCTCACGGATTTCGCAGGTGGCCTGCCACGGCTCCTCGGGGGGCAGCTCGGGGTCTGAGTGGCCCAGGGCCTCCACACTCGGGGTCCCCTCGGGCGAGAGAGCCATGACACCGTGACACAAGGGTCTTCCCAGAAAACGCCTGCGGGCCAAGAACAGGGGGCCAGGGGTGTGGACCGGCAGGAGAGAAGTGGGGTGGGGGGTGCGCGGGGTTCCCACGTGACGCCTGACGTGCGGGGGCGGGGGCGGGGCGGCGGAGGGGTGAGGAAACCCTCACGGCCAGGGGGTGCTGCGTGGAAGGGTGAAGGGCTCAGGCGGGCTCTCATACTGGGTGGGGGTTCGGGGTGCGTGGGGGAGGGGAGGGCCGTCCTCAGGATGGGCGGGGTTAAGAGCCACTTCGGTGAGGAGGTTTAGGGTGTGGGAGGAGGGGGGCGGAGTTGGGGCGCAGCTAGGGAGCTGGGTGGGGGCGGGGTGCTGGGGGCGGGGCTTAGGGGCTCAGTGCTCCGGGCTGGGGTGGAGGTGGGGCTCCCGCAGAGGAGGCGGGGGGCAAGGGTCAGGGTGAGGGAGTTCTGTGCTGGCTGGGGTAGCTGGGGGGTGGCTTCCAGAGTGGGGCTGAGGAAAAAGGGGCCGGGGGCATTTACTGTGGCTGGGATGGGCCCAGGGACAGCCGGTGGGGGGCCGTGGTTGGGAGGGGGACACCTTTGGGCCCTCCTGGGGATCCGCAGGGGCCCAGCCTCAGGACGGTTACAGCGCTGGGCAGATGTTGGGGTGATGCAGGGGAGGGGGATTGACTCCCTTTCCCCCAGCTTGGATGTGGGCCAGTGACTTTCCGGTGAGACGTGCAGAATGGTGGGGGGGTAACTCTGCACGGACACCCCCCTCCGCTGGGTGACCGGCTTGACTTCCTCAGCGACAAGGAGGGCGCTCCCGCTCTGGGGTCTTCCTCCCAACAGCCCACGAGCTCTAATCGCTTGACCTGTGAGAACATCCGCGGAAGATTCCAGTAGACGGACTTTCTGCAAGGTCCCGCCCAGGCGTTCTCCAAACCGCCAAGGTCCTCAGCAGAGGCTAAGGATGTCCACACCATGGTGACAGCCAAGAGGAGCCCAGGGACAGCTGCGAAATGAGACCTGAAATGTCCCACGGGGTCTTGGGAGGGACAAGGACAGGAGGGAAACGGAGGAAACGGGAGTGCCCCGCGGCCGGTCAGCGTGGGTGCCTGTGTCAGCGGCTCGTGCGTGGGGACAGACCTCCACCTGCCAGGCTGTCTCCCGATGACAGAGGATAACGGGGCCGCTGTGCAGTCTGGCAAGCCGGGACTACGGGCTGGGCCGACTGTACAGGTAAAAGCACAGAACTTGCTGGAATTATTCCTGTTGTTTAGCAGCGCGGTGTCGTCAGTGTCGTCCCCACGGTGCCCTACGTTCTCACGACTTTGCTTATTTTGTACCCGGAACGGTGCGTCTTTTGGCCACCTCCATCCATCTCGTCACCCGACCCCTCGTCCTCCACCTCCAGCGACCACCAGCCCGTTCTCCGCGGCCCTGAGCGCAGGGTGTGCGTGCGTGCGTGTGTGCGTGCGTGTGTGCGTGTGTGCGTGTGTGCATTTCGATTTCACACCCAAGAGAGGTCGTATGGGGAAGGCAATGACAGGGTTTCACTCCTATGTAGAATTTAAGAAACAGAACAGAGGAATGCAGGGGAAGAGAAGGGAAGGGGGAATCAACTTAAGACCAAAACAGAGAGAGAGACAACTCGTAGGAGATGCTGAACTCTGGGAAGTGAACAAGGTCGCTGGGGGGGCGGGGGCGGGGGTGGTGACTGGGGGACGGGCAGGAAGGGGGGCTCGCCATGGGACGACCTGGGTGTCTACGCTGCTGACGAGTCGCCAACCTCTGAAACTAGCTAATACACTCTGTGTTAATTGAATTTAAATAAATTTAGACAAAACAAAAAAGAGGTCATACGGGGTCTGTCTTTCTGTCTGACTTATCTCACTCGGCATAATGTCCTCAAGGTCCTCCCACGTTGCAAATGGCAAGATTTCCTTCTTTTTAGGGCACACGGCAGCCCCGTCCGCACGCCGTGTGTTTTCTCTCCATCCGCCCGCCGACACTTAGGTGGTTCCCAGGTCTGGGCTGCTGCGCACGTGCCGCAGTGAGCACGGGGCTGCACGCCGCTTTTTGAGTCAGAGTTTTTGTTTTCTTGCGACTGCGGAGGAGCGGTTGCTGGGTCACAGGGCAGCTGTATTCTCGACTTTCTGAGGACCCTCCGCACTGTTTTCCAGAGCGGCTGCCCCAGCTCGCGTTCCCACCAGCAGGAGGAGGGCTCCCGTCCTCCGCATTCTTGTCTTTTTGATCCTGGCCGACACGCGAACAGTGCGAGGTGGTCTCACTATGGTTTTGATTTGCATTTCCCTGATTCCTGAGAGTGAGCACCTTCTCGTGTGCCTGTGGGACGTCTGTCGGTCTTGTTTGGATAAAAGAGGTCCTACGCAGGACTGCTTGTTTTACGGGTATTGCGTTATATGTGTCCCTTGTCTGTTTTGAACATTGACACCTTATCAGGTAGGACATTTACAAATTTGGAGTTTTAAGGTTTCGGTTCTTAACGCTCAAGTCTTTAACCCGTTTTTGAGTTTATTGTTCTGTGTGGTAGAAGAAAGTGGCCCTGTTTAATTCTTTGGCATGAGGCTGACCAGTGTCCCAACATCAGTGACAAGAGAGACTCTCTTTTTCCCGTTGTATATTCTTCGTTCCTTGGTCATCAAGGACTTGGCCACACGCCGCGGGTTTACTTCTGGGCTGTCTGTTCTACGTGTGTCTGCCGAAGTGCGTGTCTGTTTTACGTGGCTCTCGCACCGTTTTAAGTATCACGGCTCCACGATAGAGTTTGAAATCAGGAAACAAAGGTCTGCAGCTTTTTTCCTCCTCAGGATTGCTCTAGCCATGGGGGGTCCGTTCTGTTTCCATACACATTTTGGGATAATTTGTTCTATTTCTGTGAAAAATGCCATCAGAGTTTTGCCAGGGGCGGCACGGGGTCTGTAGGATGCTTCGGGTAACGTGGATATTATAATAATATTAGTTACGCAAGCACGGGATACTTAAGATACCCTTATAAATAGTTAAAAGTTTTTTCTGAAATTGTATATTTGTGATTTTTAACATTTTTAAAAAGATTTATTTATTTATTTTAGAGAGAGCGAGAGCACGGGCAGGGGCGCAGAGAGAGAGGGAGAGAGAGAACCCCGGGCAGACTCCCCACCGAGCGCGGAGCCCGACGCGGGGCTCCATCCCACGACCCTGAGATTGTGACTTGAGCTAAAACCGGAAGTTGGATCCCTAACCGACGGTGCCACCCAAGTGCCCCCAATTTTTTTTAATTTTAACTTAATTTTTTGCAGTGGAACCGCCTCTGTTGCTCTCTCCTCCTCTTCTTAGCTTCGTTTGGCTGTCATTTAGTAAGGACACCGGGGACGAGACCATCACAGGGACGCTGGGCCCCAGCGTCGCTGCTGAGCCTCTGGGCCCTTCCGCCTTGTTCTAGAGTCTGGAGGACGCCGGGCTCCTTGCGGGGCTGCAGGGGCTGTTCTGGCTCCGCGGAAGGGACCATGTTCTTGCTGGGGGGCTCACGGGGCAGGAAGAGCATCGGGGGGGGGGGGAGGAGCCGCCGGTCCTCACCGTGTGGAGCGGAGGCTCACAGAACGTTTTGCACGGGGTGGGGGACAAGTGTTGGTGTGGCCCCAGGATGCTCCCAAGCAGGGACCTTGTTCTCTGGGCCCCAGGATGCTCCCAAGCAGGGACCTTGCTCTCTGTCTAGGGGTCCCTGGGCACCCTGTTGCAGCGGTCTGCAGGAGGTCACAGAGCGTGGGTGCCCTGGTGGTCTGGAGACAGACCCCAGAGGAGCTAGCCTCTCGGTGACCAGCTCAGGTTCTAATACCATGCCCAGGACCAGACCATGAGATACACGGGCTTCTCCTGCTGGCTGCGGGTGCCAGGCCTCGGGGGATCTCTGGACACCTGTTCTCGCCCGTGGAAACCCCAGGAAGCCTAACATCTCACACGTGGAGAGTCCCCTGTGGGAGCAAAGGGCAGGACATACAATAGGCTCCTCCACCTCCGTGGGAAGTACTGGCTGAGCCCCGGCGTTGTACCCTGGCCTCCTCCAGGCCCCACGGGGGCCTGTTCCGAAGCTGTCCAGGTGAACCCCGGCCGGGCCTCCTGACTCCCCTGCCTTCCCACGGCCGGGGCGTCCGCGGGGTGGGCGTGGGCACAGGTCAAACACGTCAACAGCCTTTGCAGGCGCCCCCACAGCCTCAGACCACGGAGGCATGGGAGGAGGACCCACGTGCCTGGGGCCACTCTTAGGGCTGCCAACCCCCTCTTCCGGCCTGACGGGGTCACCTACAGCTTGATCCTGGCGGGGGTGGGGGGAGGATGGGGAAGTTCAGGTGCTTTCGGGCAGGCGGTATCCTCCAGACTCCAGGGGGGCCCCAGGCCAGCCGGGGCGGGGTGGTCACGAGTAGCCAGAGGGACTCCCAGTCCGGTCCAGGTGCCAAGCAAGCTGGATGCTCACGTCCTGGTGCTGGGGAGAGACAGCCTCACCCCAAGTCAGCCCGCATGCTGTCCTCTGTGTTTCTGCAGTGGTCCCAGAAATAGCAGGAGGGACTCGGGGGTCCCACTCCAGGCAACCGGAGAAGGTTCTCGGGCAAACGAAGCGAGAGAGGGGGACTGGCAGCCGAGGCCGAGATGCCTGTCCCCCGGAGAGCTGGCTAAGGGCAGACGCCGGCACCGCTGCCCTGAGGCACGTTTGGGAAGAGATCGGGCACGAGTGTCCATCTGGGGGCTGGGGTTCCGGACCCTTTCCTTTTACTCCAGATGTCAGGTGAGGGTCCTGGCTGCCTGTGGATCGGTCAGGCCGAGGAGACAGAGAGACAGTGCCCGGGCAGCCGGAGCTCACAGCCGTCACTCCCCTCCTGGGACGGCAGGCTCCTGGGCAGAGGGGCTGCCTCTCTGCTCGGTCTGGAGCAGGTTTCCCAAACTGGTGTTCCGTGAGCTCACTTTCACGTGCCGTGTCTGTAAACGCGCTGGGAGGGGAACGTTCTTTGCTAAGCATGTTAAGGGCGACAGAGGGCCAAGCACATTTCCTCTAGGACTTCTCAGAGACTAAATGAACCCCCAGGCAAAGGACAGGCACACAGTATGTCCTGGGCCCGTCTGGCCGCCAGATTCTCCCGAGGCTCCCTGTGACCGGGCTTCGGAAGACAGAGCGGAGCTGCCAGCCCCCGGCCTGGGCTCATGGGCTGAGGGGACCAACAACGCTGGGCTCAGAGCTTCAGCCACAGAGGCAGAGGGGAGAGACGAGGCGGCCAAGCCTCCCAGCTGGGTCCCTGGTGCTCCTGCGGACACCGAAGACCCCAGACGAGGCCACTCTGTGACCCGAGTGGAAAAGGGCAGATGCACTTCCAGCTGTGCGAGCGGGTGCCCCCCACAAAAATGACCAGACAACCCCCTCTCCTGGCTAAGACGGGGACTGCCGCCTCCTCCCTGCCTCTGGATGGCCTCCTAGGGACACTGGCCCCAGAGCCCCAGAGCAGCAACCCTTCCCCACAGCACCCCACTGTGCTGGGCAGGGGTGGCAGGAAGAGGGGGCGGTGGGGGGGGAGGGGGGAACCCGGCTCCGCTGTGCTGGGTCTCACTCCCGACTGTCTGTCCTTTCCTTACTGATCCGAGCACTGCTTGAACATTAAAGACACTGACTCTCACGTCATCTGTGGGTGTCGGCCGCCAGCGTTCTCCTGGGCTTGTCGCGGACGTCTTCGTGTTCAGCGCTATTTGTATACGCGACTGTCCTGCATCGTTAAGTCACATCCAGTGGCTTTTTCTTTCGTGATCTCTAGTTTTCCTACTGAACTTTAAACGTTCCTTTCCATCCCAAGAGGAAAAAGACATTCATCTTGATCTCTGTATTGTGTTTCATTTTTGTTACTTATGTCTTTATTCAGAATATTTTTTGGTGTTTGGCACGATTTTTGCAAAAGATTTGCCCTTCGTCTCAAGACTGGCTATGAGGACTCCATCCACTCAGTCACACGAGTGTGTTAGAAATGACACGTGTGTGACGTCATCGCTCCTCGGGTGTGTCCGGGTCCTGCTGCGTGGGGGCTGGGATCCCAGCCACGGCGGTGGCTCCAGCCCCCACCCTCCCCCCGGGGGCTAATGACCATGCACATGTGTAGCACCACGGTCTTCAGCAGGGTTTTGTGCCTGTGCCATCACCTTCCCAAAGAACATTGGGGTCAAGTTCTAAAGCCCCTGTACCGATGGGACTGGACTCTGTGAGCCTCCTAGACGAAGGAAGAACAGACTTTTAAAAAAACAAAAGAAATGAAGTCCAGAAACATGGTGTATCTTTCTGTTTCGTTCTTCTTTTCTTTTCTTTCTAAAGATTTCGTTCATTTATTAGAGAGAGACAGAGTGTTTGCAAACAGGGGGAGCAGCAGAGGGAGGAGGAAGCAGGCCCCCCACTGAGCAGAGAGCCTGATGCGGGGCTCGATCCCAGGACCCTGAGACCATGACCTGAGCCGAAGGCAGAGGCTTAACCCACTGAGCCACCCAGGTGCCCTGTTTCTTTCTTCTGTGGGTGCTGCAGATTTCTTATCTTTATTTCTAATTATTTGATGTTTCCTTGGTATCATGAATATTTTCCATTACCTTTTATTTTCTATTTTTTAAAAAATCCTTTAAGAAAAGTCTTTCACTATTTTCTATTTTTACTAGAAAAATGAATGCAGCTGCGTCTCAGAGAGCCGCAGCCACGTGGAAGTGTGCTGACTGCGCAGGGAGCGCCGGCCTCCCCGACCTCGGGGCGGTGGGGGGGAGTGGGCCCTTCCAGGTGCCTGGGCTTGCTTCTTCCCTTGCTCTTCTCCACGATGACGGCATCACCCTACACACGCTGTGTGGCCACCTAGAGCCCTTCGTACTCGTGGGGCAGGTCCCCGCTCACAGCCCGGCTCCCCGGCTGGCCTTTCCCTGGCCCGTGGGATGCTCTGTCTGGCTTCTGACCGCTTCCCTTGAGGGACACTCGGGTGGTTTCCACTCCTCGATCGTCACGCATCACCGGCGGTGGCCTCCCCACCCCTGTAACCACGAAGCAGGTCACATCTGCCCTTGGTTCTCTGCAGACTCAGCAGGACAGGGGCAAGTAGGGACGAGCCAGCCCCACCGTGTGTTTTGGGAGCAGAGAATGCTGGCCCCCCGCGGGACAGGTGCCTCCCCAGGACCGCTGCACCTATGGCTCCTCTGTCTAGAATGCTGCTCTCCGGACTCTGCCGCTCGGGGCTTTACTCAGAGCTGTCTTCTCAGTGGTCTCCCTCTCATATCTGCAAACCCTGCCCCTTCCTGCTCCTTGCCTACTTCTCTCGTTCTTTCTGCTTCGGTTGCCTCTTCTGCATTTGCCGCCTCTAGGTGCAGCCCGGGTCACTTATCTGTCTGTTTATTGTGAGTCTCCTGCTAGAGTAGGAACTTCTTGGGCAGCGACTTTGGTTAGTTTTGTTCTCCCAGAACAACGTCCGGCTCAGAATAGCTGTTAAATAAATGCTTCTGCGCTCCACGCCGCGTGCACACCTGGCGCGCCTGGGATCTTGGAGGAGGGAGCGGGCTTGGTGTCCTCCCGCTGAAACCTTGTGCTCAAAAACGGAACCGCAGAAACCCCAGAACCTTCCGTCAAGGCAAAGACCACTTGGGCGGCCATGCATCAGCATTTAATATATGTTTTTAAAATAACAGTGTTATCCTAAAGATGCAAATGTAGTGATCCAAAGGGGCACGTGCACCCGAATGTTCATAGCAGCTACGTCCACAGCAGCCAAACTATGGAAAGAACCTAGATGTCCATCCACAGATGAACAGATAGAGATGTGGTGTATATACACAATGGGATACTATGTAGCCATCAAATAACCCCCAAATCTTGCCATTTGCGACGACATGGATGGAACAAGAGGGTATTATGCTGAGCGAAATAAGCCAACCAGGAAAGACAATTATCACATGATCTCCCTGATATGAGGAATTTGAGAAACAAGACAGAGGATCACATGGGAAGGGAGGGAAAAATGGAGCAAGATGAAACCAGAGAGGGAGACAAACCCTAAGAGACTCTCAATCTCAGGAAACAAACTGAGGGCTGCTGGAGGGGAGGGGGTGGGGGCACGGGGTGGCTGGATGGTGGACATTGGGGAGGGCATGTGCTACGGTGAGGGCTGGGAATCGTGTAAGAATGATGACTCACAGACCTGCACCCCTGAGACAATAGTACATTTTATGTTTATAAAAGAAAAATAGAGTCTCACCCTCTACAAAGAATTTAACTTGCACAAGCTTATAAATGGTGAGCAAGTGGCAAATACAGAATTTGAAACCTGAAAAAACCACAACCTCGTGTGGGAAGAGGGACAGGCATGCTTTACCCTATTCTTACTGCTGAATCTCATAAACCCCCTGGGTGTTATACACAAAATGAATATAAGAAGACTCTGAACAGTGGAGAGAAGGAAGACCAACCTCCCAAGGGACCTCAGAACCCAAGGATTAACATGGTGATTGTTTCCCTGATTTGATTTTTTTTTTTTAATTTTTGCCTCATATCCGAGGCCTGCTACCGAAGAAACCAGCAATCCAGAAACACCAACAGGCACAGACCAAAACAGCTACCTAATCAGTGGAAGGCCTGAAGAGCATAAAAAGGCTGGCCTCCCGTGAGCAAGAAGGCGCCCTTCCTCCTTGACCACCCTGAACTGGGGCATTGGTCTTTTCTGGCCTTCAGGCTGGACTGAAACATGGGCTTTTCTTGGGTCTCAGACCTGCCTGCTTTCAGACCGGAGCTTACACCATCAACTCTGCCGGGTCTCCAGCTTGCTGGCTGTGGATCTTGGAACTTCTCAGCCTCCATAATCCTGTGAGCCAATTTTTAAATAATATATATGCATTCTGTTGATTATGTTTCTCTGAAGATCTTATATGGCAGCTCTTATAAGAATGCTTCTGTGAGAAGTTATGAACACATTAGAAACAAATAGGAAAATAGCAAGTCCCAGGGAAGAAAAAGTCTCAGCGAAGAAAGAGAAGATGAAAGGAAGAACCCAGTGAAAATACAATAGCCAAATAAATAACAACTAAATAAATAATTAAACAAAAAAACAAAAAAACAAACAAAAAAACCAGAACTCCATGGAGGGGTCAGAGGAAGACTCGGTGAACTTGAAGATAGAACAGAGGTACCCAGAGGCATTTGGGTAGCTCAGTCGATTAAGCATCCTACTCCTGATCTCAGCTCAGGTTTTGATCTCAGAGTTATGAGTTAAAACTCTGTCAAAACAAACAAACAAACAAACAAACAGAGGTACTCAGTCTGAACCACACAGACATAATATACTGATAAAAGTGAATGGAAACTAAGGGACCTGGTGGCTACAGCCACAGGATATGTCACCTGTCCCAGACAGAGAAGAGAAAGTGCATGAAGCTAAAAAGTACATGAAATGATGATTGAAAAAGTCCCAAATTTTGGCAGAGGTCATAAAGCCCTATAGATTCAACAATGTGAACAAATCCCAAATAGGATAAAACCAAAGAAATTCACTCTGAGACACATCATAGTAAAACTTCTGAAAACCAAGGACAAGGACAAGGAAATCAGTGAGAGAGATCTGACATTATACCTACAATAGGAGAAACAGTTCAAATGCCACCAAGTTTCAGAAATCATGGAGGAGAGAAACATTTTTCAGATGTTGAAAAAGGAGAACTACCAACCCAGAATTCTGTGTCCAGTGACAATGTCCTTAAGGAATGAAGGAAGAACCAAGAATTCTCCAATAGAAGAAAACCAAAGGATTTTATAATGAGCAGTCCTACCCTAAAAGAATATCAGGACAAAAGGAAATGATTAAAGAAGGAGTTCTAATGGGGCACCTGGGTGGCTCAGTGGGTTAAGCCTCTGCCTTTGGCTCAGGTCATGATTTCAGGGTCCTGGGATCAAGCACCACATCAGGCTCTCTGCTCAACAGGGAGCCTGCTTCCCCCCACCCTCTCTGCCTACCTCTCTGCCTAGTTGTGATCTCTGTCTGTCAAATAAATAAATAAAATCTTTAAAAAAAAAAAGGAGTTCTAAAACATCAGTAAGAAGGAAAGAACAATGAAAAGAATTAAAATGTGGATGAATACATTTCCTTTCTTCTCTTGAGTTTTACAGACTTATGTTTGACAGTGGAAGCAAAAATTATAATGCTGTCTGATGTAGTTCTAAATGTACTTAGAATAAATATTTCAGGAAATCATATATAAATGAGGAAGCTAAAAGGATGTAACATGAGGTGAGGTGTCTATACTTTTACACAAACTGGGAAAATGTTGATGCCAGCAAATGGTGATGAGTTATGTAGATAACATACATAATAGCATAGATAATATGAATATCAGATACTAGATAGATAACAGCATATCAGAGCAGCCACCACAAATCTATACAAAAAGATAATGTAGACAAATCACAATGGGATCCTGTAAGATGTTAAGGTAACCCACAGGAAGGTAGAAAAAAGGAAACAGAATGAACAAAAAGAACAAAATTAAATGGTGGATTTAAGCCATAACACATCAATAATCACATTAAGTGTAGATTTTTTCTAAGTAGACCGGTTAAAAGCCTGGTTGCACACAGTAGATTTTTAAAAACAACTGCCTATAGGCTGTGTACAAGAAATTCACTTCAACTATAACAATTTAGGTAGATTGGAAGTAATAGGGTGGATGGGAAAAGATGCGGTACACTAACATGGAGCAAAAGAAAGTATGGTGGGGTGCCTGGGTGGCTCAGTCGTTAAGCCTCTGCCTTCGGCTCAGGTCATGATACCAGGGTCCTGGGATTGAGCCCTGAATCGGGCTCCCTGCTCAGCGTGAAGCCTGCTTCTCCCTCTCCTACTCCCCTACTTACATTCCCTCTCTCGCTGTCTCTGTCTCTGCCAAATAAATAAATAAATAATAAAATCTTTAAAAAAGGAAAGAAAGAGAGCATGGCTATCTTAATACCAAATAAAGTACAGTTCAAAGCAAAGCAAGTGACCAAATGACCAGAACAATGAAAACTGACCCTTTTATCATTACATAGTGACGAAATGGCTAATCCACCAAGAAGACATGAAAACCTACACAAGTATGCAATAAACAATGAAACTGAAAACAATGTGCAGCAAACCTAATAGAACTGAAAGGAGGAGCAGATGAATCCACAAGGCAACTGGAGAAATCCCATCCCCCACCCAGCAATAGCCAAAACAATCAGCAAACACGTAGGGAGACCCTACATCACCGTCAGCCAACAGCCAACATCTCATCAACATTTACAGAGTGTCCCACCCAACAGCAACACATGCACATTTGTTTCAAGTGTGCATAGTTGTACACCAAGATAGACCGCATCCCAGGCAATAAACAAACCCCAACAAACTTAAGAGAAGTAAAGTCATATAACATGTGTCTTCTGATCACACTGGAGTCCAACTAGAAATTAAGAGCAGAAAGATAACAGAGAAGTCTCCAACCACATGAAAAATAATCATCACTTTTCTAAATAATCCATGGGTTAAAGAGAAATATCAAAAAACACATTGAATTGAATGACAATGAATAAAGCAACATACCCAGCATTGTGGGTGGTAGCTACAGCAGAGCCAAGAGGATGCTCTAGTGCTAATGCAGACATCGGAAAAGAGGAAACATCTAAGCAACAATCTATGTGCCCTCAAGAATCTAGGAGAGGGTCGCAAATCTGGTCTCAACTGGTACCAAAAGATTGGAATTATTTCCTGCATATTTTCAGACCATAATGCTTTAAAACTTGAACTTAATCACAAGAGGAAATTTGGAAGGAAGACAAATAGAAAGAGGTTAAAGAGCATCCTATTAGAGAATGACTGGGTCAACCAGAAAATTAAAGAAGAATTAGAAAAAAATCATGAAAACAAAGGAAAAAGAAAGCACAACTGTTCAAACCTTTTGAGGTGCAGCAAAGTCGGTCATAAGAGGGAAGTACATAACAATACAAGGCTTTCTCAAGAAACAAGAGAAGTCTCAAATACACAACCTAACTATACACCTAAAGGAGCTAGAGAAAGAACAGCAAACAACAAAGCCTAAACCCGCGGGAGTAGAGGAGTAATAAAGATTAGAGCAGAAACGAATGAAATAGAAACCAAAAGAACAGTATAACAGATCAACAGAACTAGGAGCTGGTTCTTGGAAAGAATTAATAAGATTGACAAACCCCTAGCCAGACTTATTAAAAAGAGAGAAAGAGAAAGAGACAGGACCCAAATTAATAAAATCATGAATCAAAGAGGAGAGATCACAAGCAACACTGAAGAAATGCAATTATAAGTAAATGTGATGAGCCATTATATCCCAACAAATTAGGCAATTTGGAAGAAATGGATGGATCCCTAGAACTACATAAACTACCAAAACTGAAACAGGAAGAAATAGAAGACCTGAACAAACCCGTAACCTAAAAGGAAATTGAAACAGTCATCAAAAATCTTCCAACAAACAAGAGTTGAGGGCCAAAGCCTTCCCAGGGGGGAATTCTAGCAAACATTTAAAGAAGAATTAATACCTATTCTTCTGAAACTGTTTCAAAAAATAGAAAATGAAGGAAAACTTCCAAACTCTTTCTATGGGGCCTACATTATTTGATCTCAAAACCAGACAAAGACCCCACCAAAAAGGAGAATTACAGACCAATAACCCTGATGAACATGGATGCAAAAATTCTTACCAAGATACTAGCCAACAGGATCCAACAGTAGATTAAAAGGATTATTCACTACAACCAAGTGGGATTTATTCCTGGGCTGCAAGGGTGGTTCAAAATCTGCATATCAATGTGATACACTAAAGTAAGGAAAGAAAGGACAAGAACCATATGATACTCTCAATAGATTCAGAAAAAAACATTTGTCAAAGTACAGCATCCTATCTTGTTTAAAACTCTTCACAGTGTAGGGTAGATGGAACATGTCTCAATATCATAAAAGTCATAAATGAGAAGCCCACAGCAAATATCATTCTCAATGGGGAAAAACTGAGAGATTTCCCCCTAAGGTCAGGAACACAGCAGGGATGTCCACTGTCACCACTGTTGTTCAACACAGTGCTGGAAGTCCTAACCTCAGCAATCAGAAAACAAAAAGAAATAAAAGTCATCCAAATAGCAAAGAAGAAGTCAAACTCTCGCTCTTCACAGATGACATGATACTCTATCTGGAAAACCCAAAACACTCCATCCCCAAATTGCTAGAACCCATACAGGAATTCAGCAAAGTGGCAGAATTTAAAACCAATGCCCAGAAACCAGTTGCAATTCTATATACTGTCAATGAGACAGAAGAAAGAGCAATTAACAAATTGATCCCATTTACAATTGTACCAAAACCCCTAAGATACTTAGGAATAAACCTAACCAAAGAGGCAAATGATCTGTACTCAGAAAACTATAGAACATGCATGAAACATTGAGGCAGACACAAAAAATGGAAAAAGTTCCTTGCTCATGGATTAGAAGACCAAATATTGTTAAAATGTCTATGCTACCTAGAGCAATCTATACATTCAATGCAACTTCTATCAAAATACCATCACAGGGGCGCCTAGGTGGCTCAGTGGGTTAAGCCTCTGCCTTCGGCTCAGGTCATGATCTCAGGGTCCTGGGAGCCTGCATCAGGCTCTCTGCTCGGCAGGGAGCCTGCTTCCTCCTCCTCTCTCTCTCTCTCTCTGCTGCCTCTTTGCCTACTTGTTATCTCTCTCTAAATAAATAAATAAATTCTTTAAAAAAAAATCACAACTTTTCACAGAGATGGGACAAATAATACTAAAATTTGTATCAAACTCAACACCCAAAGAACAAATAATCCAGTCAAGAAATGGGCAAAAGACGTGAACAGACACTTCTCCAGAGAAGACATACAAACAGCCAACAGACACATGCAAGAGTGCTCCACATCACTCAGCATCAGAGAAATACAAATGAAAACCACAGTGAGATCCCACCTCACACCAGTCAGAATGGCTAAAATCAACAAGTCAGGAAACGACAGATGCTGGCGAGGATGTGGAGAAAGGGGAACCTTCCTGCACTGTTGATGGGAAGGCAAGCTGGTGCAGCCACTCTGGAAAACAGCACGGAGGTTCCTCAAAAAGATGAAAATAGAGCTACCCTATGACCCAGCAATCACACTACTAGATATTTACTCCAAAGATACAAATGTGGTGATCCAAAAGGGCACCTGCACCCCAATATTTATAGCAGCGATGTCCACAATAGCCAAACTCTGGAAAGAGCCCAGATGTCCATCCACTGATGAATGGATAAAGAAGTTGTGGTTCATCTACACAACGGAATATTACTCAGTTATCAGAAAGGATGAAATCTTGCTATTTGCATTGATGTGGTTGGAACTAGAGGGTATTATGCTGAGTGAAGTAAGTCAATCAGAGAAAGACAAATACCATATGATTTCACTCATATGTGAAATTTAAGAAACAAAACAGAGGATCATAGAGGGAGGGAGGGAAAAAATAAAACAAGATGAAAGCAGAGAGAGACAAACCATAAGAGACTCTTAATCATAAAAAATGAACTGAGGGTTGCTGGAGGGGGTGGGGGGATGGGGTAACTGGGGGATGGGCATTAAGGAGGACACGTGATGGAATTAGCACTGGGTGTTGTATGCTACTGATGAATCACTGAACTTTTCCCCTGAGACTAGTAACGTACTATATGATCATTAACTGAATTTATTTTTTAAAAGATTTTATTTATCTGAGAGAAAGAGAGAATGAGAGAGAGAGCCTGAGAAGGGGGAGGTTCAGAGGGAAAAGCAGACTCCCTGCCAAGCACGGAGCCTGATGCAGGACTCAATCCTGGGACTCCAGGGTCATGACCTGAGCCGAAGGCAGTCACCTAACCAACTGAACCACCCAGGCACCCCCTAAGTAACTGCACTTAAATAAAATAAAATTTAATTAAGAAAAAGAACCTAGAAGAAAAAGAGCAAAATAATCCCAAAATGGGCTTTGGGAAAAGGAAAAGTATTTTCCTAAAAGTATGGGAAAAGGAATAATAAAAATAAGAGCAAAAATCAACACAAGTGAAAAGAAAAATAATAGAGAATATCAATACAAGCTGGTTCTTTGAGAAATTTTTTGAAAAATCAACACATATCGGGGCACCGGGTTACACAGCTGGTTGAATATCAAACTCTTGGTTTCAGATCAAGTCATGATCCCAGGTCCTGGGATTGAGACCCGAGGTGGGTTCCAGGCTCTGTGTTCAGCAGGCAGTCTGCTTGACGTTCTCTCCCCCTCTCCTTCTGCCCCTGTCCCAGGTCTCTCTCTCTCTCTCTCTTTCTCTCTCTCTTGCTCTTACTCTCAATTTAAATAAATAAATCTTCAAAAAAAAAAAGAATAAAAAGAAAAGAAAAATCGATACCTATCTAGCAAGACTGACAAAAAAAAGAGAGAAAACAAAAATTACCAATATTGAAACTGATACAGGGGATATCACTACAGATCTTGAGGACATCAAAAGGATAATAAGGGAAAACTATGAACAACTCTACACTCATAAATTTGACGATTTAGTTGAAATGGATCAATTCCTTGAAAACCACAAAGTGGCATAATTAACCTATAAAGTAGGTAATTTGAATACCCTATGACTATTTAGGGAATTGAATTCTTAATTTTATTTTATTAAAGGATTTATTTATTTATTTGAGAGAAAGAGAGAGAGATAGAGATGGGGAGAGGGAGAAGAAATTTTAGCAGACTCCTTGCTGAGCTCAGAACCAGATGTGGGACTTGATCTCAAGATCCTGACATTAGGACCTCAGCTGAAACCAAGAGTTGGATGCTTAACAGACTGTGCCACCCAGGGGCCCCAGGGAAATTGAATTCTTAATTTTAAAACTCCCCAAAAAGATTTCTCCAGGTTCAGATGATTTCACTGGGGAATTCGATCAAACATTTAAAAAATAATTAACATCGTTTCTACACAATCTCTTCCAGGAAATGAAAGAGGAGGGAATTTGCCTTCATTTTATAAAGCTAATATAATTCTGATACCAAAACCATACAAAGATTGTAAAAACAACAAAAACAAACCAACAAAAAACTACAGGCCAATGTATCTCATGAAAATCCTTAAGAAAATATTAGCAAATCAAATTCAACAATTTATGAAAATAATTATACACCATGACCAAGTGGAGTTTATTCAAGGGATGCAAGACTGGTTCAATATTCAAAAATCAATCTATGTAATCTACCGTGTCAACAGACTAAAGAAGAAAAATCACTTCAACTTCAACATCTGTTCATAATAAAACCTCTCATAAATACAAGAAACCTCTCATAAATATAAGAATGGAAAGGCCTCTGAAAATTGATAAAGAAAACTTACCAAAAACCTGCAGCTAACATTATATTTAATATGCAAGAAGATGTTTTCACCCTGAGATCAGGAACAAGGCAGGGATGTCCACTCTCATCTCTTCTACTCAACACAGTGCTGGAAGTCCTAGACAGTGCAGTAAAGCAAGGCAAGGAAATTAACAGGCAGTATGATTGGGAAGGAACAGATGAAACTGTTTCTGTTTACAGATGACATGACTGTGTTTGTAGAGAATCCCAAAGATTCTAAAGCACTTCTAGAACCAATAAAGGGAGTTCAGCAATGCTGTGGGATGTAAGAGGAACATGCAAAAAAAAAAAAAAAGTCATTTGTATTTCTATGCACTAACAATGCACAAACACGTGGACATCAAAAGTAGAATCACAGAACTATTTACCCTTGCTCAAAAGATTAACTGCTTGGGTGTAAGTCTAATAAAGCATGTGTAGGCCTCGCATACTGAAAACCACAAAACACTGACGGAAGAAATCGGTAAAGGTCTAAATAAATGGAGAGACATACCATGTTCATGGATTGCAACACTCAACATAATAAAGATGTTAATTTCCCTCAAATTGATACAAAGGTTCACTGTAATTCCTATCAAAATCCTAGCAAGATTTTTTTATAAATAGAATATTTTAAAATTTATATGGAAAATCAAAGGAACTAGAGTAACAGAGACAATTTTGAAAAAGAAAAGTAAAACGGGAGCAGATAGGGATGGCCTACTGGATTTCAAAATTCATTTTATGGCTGTGGTATTCGAGACTGTGTGGTACTGGTGGACAGACAGACACACAGATCAGTGGAACAGAGCAGAGAACCCACAGGTAGATCCCCACCAATACATCAGCCTGATTTTTAGAACGAGTTTTTATTTATAGTAAGATAAACATACCATAAAATTTAAAAGTTTTAGCATTTGAAAGTTCAAAATGCTGGAGTGATTAGCCCACTGTAATGGTGTGCAACCATCACTGTCCATTTCCAGAACTGTCTGGTCACCCCGCATGCGCATTCCATACCCATTCTCTGTCACCCCCTCTCCCCTTCTCCCAGCTCCACAAGCCACTGATCTGTTTTCTGTCTCTACAGATTTTCCTCTTCTGGGAATTTCATATAAATGGAGCCGTGTAACAGGCGGCCTTTTACGTCTGGCTTACTTCAGTGAGCATCACGTTTTCGAGGTGCATCCGCACCGCAGCAGGGTCTGTAGCGCATCTTTTCCACAGTTGAACAATTCCATCGTGGGGCTAGGCTACGTTTGATGTATCCATTCTTCCACAGATGAACAATCGGGTTGTTCCCGCCCCGTAACCGCTGTTGACTTGTGCTGCCGTGGACATTTTTGCACTGGCTTTTGTTGGCACACCTCCTTTCAGTTCCTTCGGGGGTGCAGTGGGGGTGGAATGGCTACTACGGCAATTCTTATCGAGGAATTCAGCATATTGAGGTACCTGGCCGACTCAGCCGGGGGAGCTTGTGACTCTTGATCCTGGGTTTGTGGGTTTGAGCCCCACGTTGGGTGTGGAGATGACGACCTTAACTTACGAAGGAAATTACTGGAGAGCCGCCATTTTTCTCAGGGGGTGCACCATTTGCATCCCCTCGACAACGTAAGAGTGTTCCGATTTCTCCATATTTTCGCCAACATACTACTTGCTAGTTTTGGATAAGAGCCATCCTGGTGGGTGCAAGGTGGCCTCTCATCTGGTTTTCCTTTGCATTTCTCTAAGAATTAGTAATGCTGAGCATCTTTCATGGGCCAACGGAGGCTCAGACAGGGTCACGCCGCTCGCTGGTGACCGACAGGGTGTTAAGGTCCTGGCAAAGTGTCACCAGGAGACTGAGCCTCCCCGGATGCCCTCCCAGGTGGGAAGTCCCCTCCTGCCCTGTTCCCCGAGCGGAGGCCCAAGTGCCCTGAAGCGGTCTCTACCTCCTTACCACTGGGAGCCCAGCCCCTCCCGGGAGCCACACATTCTGAAGCCTCCATCTGCGGCAACACAGAAGGTCACCTAGTCCAGGCTTCTTTGAGGGAGCCAAGCCGAGCAGCCGAGGAGCAGCCCCCTCCAGTCTCTGCCCTCCCCTGCCCTGATCTCTGGGCACATCACGTAGGAAGCATTTCCCTCTCTTTGAGCTGACACGGCCTGGGCCTGTGAGCACTGTCCTGTGTGCAGAGTGCATGGACCCGGACACCGTCCATCCAAGGCCATTTACTCACAGCCTCCTTGGGCCTCAGTCTCCTCATCTGTAGAATGGGATCATCAACGCCGGCCTAGCGGGCCAGCTGCGAGATGGAGTGTAATTGCAAAGTGCTTAGAACAGGGCCCGGGGCGCGGTGGGCGAGACGTGTCTGGTGCATAAAATGACCACGCCTGAGGAAGAGATCCCGCGCAGGTCGGGGGACAGAGGCTTGGAGACGGCCGGCCGAGCGGCAGGCGGGTCTCTGTACCCTGTGCCCCGAGGGGGACCTGAGTAAGGCCCAGCTCTCCGACAGCCAGGGGCAGCTGAAGGCGGGGTGGGCCCCTTGCCCTGGCTCCTCTCTGGGTCTCGTAGGCCGCCCCCAGCAGACCCTGCAGGAGGGGGCTGCCAGGGAAACCCCCAGGGGTGGAAAGTCCA
This sequence comes from Neogale vison, assembly GCF_020171115.1. Taxonomy (NCBI): domain Eukaryota; kingdom Metazoa; phylum Chordata; class Mammalia; order Carnivora; family Mustelidae; genus Neogale; species Neogale vison. The sequence continues at coordinate 1,925,152 of NC_058096.1, read as the reverse complement.
AGATTCTCCAAGGAGCCTCGCAGATCGGTTGGCGAGAAGCTGGGCGGCACCTGTAGGCCGGGCCGGCTGCTGACCCAGGTGCACCCACAAGGCTTTCGCAGCTCCAGAAAAGCGAAGACTCAATCCTTTTGGCTATTTTTATCCCCTGGACCGTTGTCTTGTGGTTAAAGTGTCCCTTGATGAGTCGGCTGCTGGGGGAGAACTCGGCCGGCTGTGGAGTGACATTGCAGGGCAGCTTGGCCCGAAGGAGGGGGGCACCAAGCTGCCCGGGGACTGGCTGCGGTCACCCGAACACCACCAGCACGGCTCCTCCGCACCCCGAGAGCCCCTCTGTGGGGTCCCTGCAGCTTGCCGGCCCAGCAGGTGCCCTCAGATGGGACAGGAAGTGCTCGGCTCCTGAGACCGGACCCCCGTGAGTGGGGGCGCGGCTGCGCCGGCAGATGCTACGGTCAGCAGTGACTGCGACTTCTGTTTTCTTTCAGGGCCACAGTGATCCCGCGGCAGAGCGGCCCGGCCGGGGGAGGGGCGAGCATGTGCTTCTCTGAGAGGGCGGCCGGGCCGGCGTCGGTGGGAGCCCGGGGGTGTCCCCTCTGGGCATCTGTGATGGCACAAGGCAGGACAGGCTGGCACCGCCCCAAGCCCACCGTCCGCGGCCATCGCCCACAGCACTGCAGCCGCTGGGCTCGCAGCCGGAGGCCGGCAGCGTGAGGGCCCTACTCCCAGGCGGGAGGCCCCAGAACATTCCACAGCCGGCCCTGTCTGCTCTGATCCTCATTGCTCTCGAGGTCCACACACAGGTCCCAGCTCTCTGGGTGACAACCCCCACAGCCCGAGCCCAGGCTTGTTCCTGAACACCCAGAATACCCATCGGGCAGCAATCCGAGGGACCCAGGCCCAGGGAGGGGGACAAACCCCCACAGGCCTCCCACGGCAGGAGGAGGCCCTCAGCAGCGCCCCCAGAACTCCCACCACAGTAGAGAACATAGCGACCTAAACTCGTGAATCTTGGACACCCCCACGGGATCTGCCTGGGTCCTCTCCCCTTGCCGCCGGCCCCTCCTCCCAGCGCAGTCCTGCCCTGACCCCCGGCTTCCTGGGTCCTCCTGCCCCACACTCACCACCAGCCCATCCAAGACTGTCCAGGTTCTTCTTCCAAAAGACCTCCCGTGGCTCCGAAACCCGGCTGCCTGGACGTGCCTTTCGTCTGTGGCCCTGGTGCCTCTGCCCTAGGCCACGCTGGGTCCCGCCCGTGATCTGGCAGCACCTGGTCCCCCACACTCACCCATCATAGCCTGGGATGCGGCTCCCCCGCCTGCTACAGCCCCCCAGGACGGCCTCCCCCATTCCCGGCACCATCCTCCAGCCTCTGTCGCCGGCCCTGGAAAGGCTCCTGGGGCGTCCCTCCACTGGGCCGTGAGCAGGACAAGGACAGGGGCCCCCGCTCAGGGCATCGGTCCGCCGCGCTAGCTGCCTTCTCCGAGCTTTTTCGGAACACACCTGCAGGAAGCGCGGGTAGGTTGCAGCTGGTCCCCCGGGGGCGTGTGCTCCTGTTGAAGATGGGTCTCAGAGAGGGAAAGCGATGGGGCCAGCACCACACAGCCTGTAGGCAATGCCCACTGCTGTGCCCACCGGCAGGCACTGAGTCCTCCATCAGACAGGCACTCCTCCATCTGACCCTCCCACAGCCCAGGCCCAGGGCCCTGAGCAATGGAGGTGGTAATGCCTGCTCCCCATGGGGGACCCTGCCCCAGTCAGCCCCGTGGTCCCGGGCGGAGTGGCCCGTGCACCTTGGGTGAGGTGGAGGGTGCCTGGCCTGGCTGCCTCCCAGCCCTCTCACCGAGGGGTCGGATGCAGTCCCGAAGCCTCCTTTACCAAGGGGAGGGATGCCAACAGCCTTCTGGCAGGTGCAGAATTGGGGGGGCCTGGGGCCTTGTCCTCACTGGATTACACGGAATTTTCCATTCTGGCCCCTCCCTCTGGCCCTGATTGGCTCTGGGGAAACAGCCTTTGCTCTTTTTGGGGAGAGTCTGCTATAATAGAGACGGGGTGCTGGCTGGGCTCTGCCCTCCACAGGTGCCCGCCCAGCTGTGCCCCTGGACAGGGGCCGCGCGAAGGCCAGGAGGCAGAGATGGCCCAGGCACTCCCCAAGTCCAGTGGCGCCCCAAGGCCGCGGGACCCCAGGCGGGGAGAGGGGGCCCTGAGTCCCATGCCCCCAGAACCCACGACGGCGGGCGAGGCCCGGGCAGGTGGGGACGCTGTGCTGCGCCGTCTCCTGAGGCTGCACCGCACAGAGATCGCCATGGCCGTGGACAGCGCCTTCCCGCTGCTGCACGCACTGGCCGACCACGACGTGGTCCCCGAGGACAAGTTCCAGGTGGGCCCCTACCCGGACTCCCGGCACCTCCCAGTCTCCCCAAGCCCTGCTGTTGAGCCAAAGCCAATGTCTGGGAGGGCGAGCTTCAGATGGGCCTTACTGGCCCCCAACAAGTGGGGGTCAGAAGGTTGGGACGGGGGCTGCTGGTGTGATCACAGGTCAGGGGCTTGGCCTCCAGGACAAGTTCCTGTCCTCCCGATGCCCCCTCCCAGCCCTCCTGAAGCTTCCCTTCAAGCCAGGGGTGTGGTCCCCGAGTCCCAGGCCGGCCTCCCTTGCCCCCAGCACCCTCGGGCATGCCCACGCCCACCTCAACCCTCCGGGAGGGTGGCAGAAGGTAGGGGTACTGGGGAGGCAGGCGGCAGGGCCTCCCACTCCCTGCCCTTGCTTCAGGAGACTCTGCGTCTGAAGGAGAAGGAAGGCTGCCCACAGGCCTTCCACGCGCTCCTCTCGTGGCTCCTGACCCAGGACGCAGCTGCCATCCTGGACTTCTGGAGGGTTCTCTTTAAGGACTACAACCTGGAGAGATATGCCCGGCTACAGCCCATCTTAGACGGCTTCCCCAAAGGTGGGGAGGGCACTGTGGGGGGGCGGGGGTCCACGGGGCTCGGCCCCCCTCGCTGGGGGCCTGCGGCGGCTGGAGTCACTCCAGCTGGACTGAGGAGGGAGGGTCGGGGCGTGGTCAGGGAGCCCCTGGACATCACCCAGGACCGTCCTGGGCTCCGCATGCCGAAGGGCCGGGGTCTTGCCCTCCTTGCCACGGTGGGGGCTCCGGTCTTGAGGCTCGGCCCCCCTCGCACCCTGCAGATGTGGACCTCAGCCAGCCCCGGAAGGCGAGGAAGCCCCCGACGGGCCCCAAGGCCCCAGTGCTGCTGCCCAGACCCCCCACCAAGAGGAAGGCCCTGGAGGAGCCAAGAGTCGCCCTGCCTGTGGCATCGTCTCCACGGGGGACCTCCAGCCCAGGTGCCTAGCTGAGGAGCTAGTCGGGCACAGAGTGCCCTGGGGAGCGCCTCACCCCCGACCACACCCCCTTCCCCACCGCCCGGCCTGGAGCCTGCCTGGCAGGGGCTGCATTGGTCCCCTCCAGATACCTAGAGGGTGAGCCTAGTTGTCCCTTGTCCCGGGACCCTGGGAAGTGGGCAGGATGTGGACACCAGAGCTCAGTAAAGCGAGGGGACCCCAGTGAGTTGGGGAGGCCCCACCTTGGCGCCCGCAGGGAGATGAGGCTCAGGCTGCTGCGCCCCCCGCAGGCTCCCAGGCGAAGGCCAAGCCGTCCAGGAAGCCGGAGAGCAGCGCGGAGCCACAGCGCCTCCCGCCGGGAACCGGTGAGCCAGGCGCCCTGCCGCCCTGTGCCCTGCGGCCGCGGTCAGGGGACCAGGGACCGAGGTGGGGTGCTGCCCTCGGAGGGCCTGTCCTGGCGTCTCAGATCACCCCACGTGTGGCTGGCCCCGTGTCCCCGTCCTTCAGGGTCAGCCCAAACCACGCTTCCTCCAGGGTGTCCTGCTTGTCCGTCTGCTGGATGAAGCCTGGCCCCTCTCTGTCCCCTCCTTTCCCCCAGCCTGGGGGATCTCAGAGACCTCCTGTGGTCACCTGACCTGCAGGCTGCCCCGGAATTTGGCCTCCCTCCCAACCCAGGGCCAGGTGCTGGGGTCCGTGTTCATCCCTGCCCGGAGTGAGTTCGCACACACACACGCAGCACGTACACACACACGCGCACACCCCCACGGGTGCTCTCTACAGTTACTCATGGGCTGTCTGTCTGTCTGCGTCCAGGGGCTGGGCCCCCTCCAACCCCCGCCCTGGGCAGAAGGAAAGAAGGGTTCCACAGCCCAGGTCCCTCTTGCCCCCTCCCCGCCGCCGCCTGCAGGAAGGCGGCGTTCAGGGGCTCTCCTTGCCATGGGTGACCCCCCATCTGCCTCTCCTCTTCTCAGGAATTCAGACCATGTCCACTTCGGTCCAGAGGGCCGTGACGGTGTCGTCGGGGGACGTCCCAGGAGCCTGTGGGGCGGTGGAGGGGATCCTCATCCAGCAGGTGTTCGAGTCAGGTAGATGGCTCACCGGGCTGCCGGAGGGACGGAGGCCCCCGGACCCCCGACCACCCTGAGCACCTCGCGGCCCCAGCGCTGGCGGGACCATGACTCTGCTACCTCTGGAGGGGGGATGGGCACCGAGGGCTCCCCTCGGGGGTGCGGGGCCCTGGACTTCTGGGGGGCCCGGCGGTTCAGGGCCACAGCCTGGGTCAGCTCTGTGCATTCAGACGGGCCCCTCAGGGTCTTGGACTCACCCCTCCCCAGGAGGTTCTCCCACAGGACAGCCTGAACACCTGTGCGCCCCCCCCACCTCCCTTCCCTCCCTCTGAGCTCGGCAGCTGCCCGTGGGGATGCTGAGGACAGTGACGGCCAGCTGGCCCCTGGGAGCCAGGGAGGGTCCCAGGGAGGGCCCCGAGGACCCTGCAGGAGCTCCCCATGGCAGTTATGACCAAAAGCCACAAAGCGGGCAGCTTCGAACAACAGACTCCCCAGATCAAGGTGTTGCAGGGCGTTGCTCCCTCCTGCCTTGCAGGTCCCTCCCCGGGGATGCCGGCAGGCCTCCACCTGGCTGTCTGCCGCCAAGCCAAGGGTCTCCTCCTTGTGTCTGTGTCCTCTCAGCTCTTGGGGGCACCCATCATCAGACCCAGTGTCCCCAGTGTCCCTCGGGAGCCTGGTCCCGAGCGGAGCGGGACTGAGCGGGGCGGGGGCGTGGCGGGAGCCCCGCTGAGCAGGGTCCAGCCGGACTCTCCTCCCAGGTGGAGGCAAGAAGTGCATCCAGGTCGGGGGGGAGTTCTACACTCCCAGCAAGTTCGAAGACCCCAGCGGGGGGAAGAGCAAGACGCGGGGCAGTGGCCTGAAGACACTGGTCCGGGCCAAGGGGCCCCAGGCTTCTGCCCCCGTAAGCACCGCCCTCTGCACCCGGAGCTCAGCTGGGGCGAGGCCTGCCGGATGGGGGTCCTCTGGTGGTGACCCTCCCCTCCCCCAGCAGGGCGGAGGTGAGCAGAGAGCCGGCCAGCAGGGCAGGGCACAGGCGGCTCCCGCCCTCCCCAGCGAGCCCCAGCCCCACCAGGTAATGCGCCGCCCACGGGGGGAGGGGGTGGGACGCGCCTCCATCGCCTTCTGCCCCGCGCCCTGGGCGCTCCCATGGGGGTGAGGACAGAGGCCTGGCTTTCCCTTAACACTACGCTTTCTGGTAACACACAACCGTAAAATTCCAAGTAAGTCAGGGAAAGCGAGTCCTACCGGGCTTTGACCACCGCGGTCTGGTCTAGGCACCCGCTGTCCCTTGTCTCCCAGCCGGCCAGTGGGTGGGGGCCAGGAAGCGGAGCATCAGTTCCTGTCCTTGGGCTCCCAGCGCAAGGTCACGGCTCTGGCAGCCCCCTCCCACACCGGGCGGGGTGCTGGGCCTCAGGCCTCAGGAAGGGCGGGATCCCTGCCTGCCTCCCAGGGCTCCCCGACCGGGGGCGAGTGTGCTCCTCACTGGGCCAGGCTGCCTGGTCTGGTGGGCTTCTGGAGGAGGTGACCCCGCGGAGGGGACTGTGGCACCATTTGGGCAGGGCTGCGAGGTAGGGACATTGAGGGAGGGCAGGGAGCAGGGGCAGAATCTGGGGCACGGCCCGCAGGGAGCAGGCAGGGGACGCAGCAGTGGAGCTGCTCTGAGGGGCTCCCCCGGAGGGCGCCCCCCACCCCGGGGTCTCCCAGAGGCCGCGTGTGTCTCGCCCGCGCCAGAAGAACGAGGACGAGTGTGCCGTGTGCCGCGACGGGGGGGAGCTCATCTGCTGCGACGGCTGCCCCCGGGCCTTCCACCTGGCCTGCCTGTCCCCGCCGCTCCGGGACATTCCCAGGTGAGCCCGGCACGCTGGCCACCCAGGCTGCCCCCGCCTGCCTCCATGGCCTCTTCTACCCAGCGGACCCCGACCCTGGGCAGGAGGCTGCCCAGAAGCCTCTCCGTTCCGTGGCTGGGAGGGAGGACTTCGTTCACATCACTGGACAGTGAGGCTGGGGCCTGGGTCCTCTCTCCCCACCTCCCCGTGTGCCCACACGGCTCCCCCATCACCCCCCAAGCCTGGCCAGGAGGGGTCCCAGAGGGCAGAGAAGAAAGACAAACGGCTATCCTGTGTCATCTCACTCCAGCCCAAACTCCCCCAGGCCGCCGGGCCCCCCTCTCCTAGCAAGGTCATCTTCAGAGTCAGGCCGAGTTTGCCCATCCCAGGCAGGGTACCCGTCCGGAGTCGGCTTCCTGGCTCTCCCTGCCCCTCCCAGCCCTAACCTCTCCCACCAGCTCCCACAGCAGGAGGGGAAGAGCGGGGGTGGGACAAGTGACCCCCTTCTATCCTGGCCCAGCCCCCTGAGTGACCCTGACCAGGTGGCTTGTCTCTGCCCCAGATGCTTGTCACTGGAACGAGAGGGTTGGGGCTGCTGTCTTCCTTCTTGCCCTTGACCACGTCCACTTCTGCTGGGCACCACCCGCTTGTGGAAACGTGGGTCTGGGGGCTATATACACTGCGGTTCAGAGAGGTCCCACTGACGCGGGGCCCATGAGAGCCACGCCCGGCCACTCTAGGTTAGCAGGAGTCCCGGATTCTCGGGGCTCGGCAGAGACACTCTCAGACAGGACAGCGACAAGGCTAGCGAGGGCCACCCCAGCAGGGGTAACCTCCCCAGTGTCCTGGGTTCTCCTGCAGACTGGCCGGGCCAGCGCCTCCATCGTGGCTGTGCCCACTGGCCTACCTGGGCCTCCGTTTCCCCACCTGAAAAGGGAAAGGGGTACTTGGAGGGAACTTCAGGCCTCCCCTGCCCTGCGCATTGGGAGTCTACTGTCCCTTCTGCTCTCCTTGCACGCCCCTGGCTGCTGGCCACGGGAGCAGCGGGACGTGGAGGTGTTCCAGATGCCTGCAGGCAAGAGCCCCGCGGGACCTGCCCCGGCCGGAGGAGCCCCCGCCCACGGAGCCGCCCACGGAGCCCCCGGTACGCGCAGGCCCCTTCCAGGGCCCTCTGTCCAGCCTCCCGGCCACCCCTGCAGGTCGGGCCAGCCCCAGTCATGCAGCTGTGCGCTCCCCGCCCCGGCCTGGCCTTGCCGGCTCGGCTTTCCGCACTGGGAAGTGGCCCTTCCAGTGCCCCACTTCTCTGGCCTCAGCTCTGTCGGTCCAGCACCGGGATGCCCTTTGGCTACTGAGAACATTATCTCAGAATGTTCTGAGCATCCGGCTGCAGCTGAGACGCGCGTGATAGAACGTAGCCTGCGAGGGCCACAGACACCCCGCCTCAGATGGGGGTGCAAGGACCTTGCTGAGCCACTGGACCCAAAACTTTCCAACCCAGTGCGGGGTTCCCCGACTCCAGCTCCCCTGGGCTCCCCTGGGCTCCCCTGGGCTCCCAGGGTCCGGGGATCACTGACTCCCTGGGTGGCCTGTGCCAGTCCCCCTGTGGCCTCTCCAAGCACTGATCCTCCGGTTCCAGGTCCTTCTGGGACTGAGGCTGACAGGAGAAGAGGCGAAGGGACTGTCCAGGGAGACCCTGGTCGGGGTCGACACTGCCGTCCCCTACAAGCACCTGCCAGCCCCACCTTCGGCGGCCCCCTTGACGGTGCTGGAACCCTCAGCCCTGCGCCCCCTACTGTGTGTGGGCCCTGAGGGGCAGCAGGTGAGGGGGTGCTGGGGTCGGGTGGCTGTCTGACGGGGGCTCAGGGCCTGCAGGCCCCCACATGGAGCTCTGATATGCTGGGGGAGAGGGGGTTGTCGTCGGGGTGTGTGTGTCAGGGTCAGGGCTAAGGGAGGCCTTTGCCAAGAACCTCCAGACTGGCCGTGGAGAGGGCGGCTGGGGGCTGGGTGATGGAGAAGCGCCCCCAGAGCTGGGCCGGGAAGGAAGCTTCCGGAGGGACCCCAGCGGGAGTGAGATTCTGTCCCTGATCCTGAGACCCCTACCCCCAGGTACCACGATAAGGGGGGGTGGCCCCTCATGTTGGGGAGTCCCAGAACCCCACACCCTCCCGCCTCCTCTGGCGGTGCAGTCCTGGGGTCCCCTTGACCAGCCCTAAAAAGGGGGTCCGGGCCCACCATGGCAGAGGAGGTCTCTCCCAACTGCAGTCCGAGGGTGCCCGGTGTCCCCGAGCTCCCAGGGGCGGGGCAGAGGGCGTGGCCGTGCGTGAACCCCTGTCCTCCCGTCACCGCGCTGCTCCCCTCCAGGGCCCCGCGGGCGCGCGGTGCAGCGTGTGCGGGGACGGCACGGACGCGCTGCGGTGCGCGCACTGCGCCGCCGCCTTCCACTGGCGCTGCCACTTCCCCGGGGCCGTCGCGCGGCCAGGGTGAGTGTGACGATGGCTGGGGCGCCGGGCCGGGGAGGGACACCGCTGGCCGCGGCGCCCCCGACACCCTCGTCCGCTGTGCGCAGGGCCGTCCCGCGCTGCCGATCCTGCTCCGGGGACGCAGCCCCGGCCCCCGAGGAGGGGGCGACTGCCCCGAACCCCGCCCGCGCTTTGCTAGGGCCTGCCAAGGTCAGTGCTACCCGGGGAGGCCCCGACCCCGCGGGACTGGGGTGGGATTGGGGTGGCCGGGACACCTCCAGGAACTGCCCAGGTGCCCCCTTCCCGGGTGTGCACAATGGACCCCTCGTTGGTTGTTTCCACACCGTACAGTTGTTCAAACGGGTCCCTTTGGGGTAACTTAGCATCGGTTTGAAAGAGACACCCACTAAGCAACAGTGGTATGAGTTGGCGGTTGGATGCCTGTTTCACGGTGACCAAGCCCAGCCCCAAGTCCCCCTCTCCCGGTACCTGGGGCGCACGTAGCCCCGGTGGGTGCGGGGAGGCGGGAGCAGCATGGAGGCCCCACACCTGGGAAGAGCAAGCCCACTGGGCTGCCCCGTGTGGCCTGGCTGTGCAGGGCTCCTAGTCCTCCCGCCCCTCTGGGCGCCCCCACCCCGGGCCCCCCTGCAGCCCCTCCTGCCGCCAGCCTGGAGAGCTCTCCGTGGTCAGTCTGCCTTCCTGCTGAGCCGCACTGGTCCCGGGAGCGCGAGGGCTGGGAGTTCTGTGTGCAGGGGCTTCCTGACGTGTCCCTGACCCCAGGACAACCTCTGAGGGCCCTGGGGGAGACGAGAAGTCCCACCCCCATCCGTGGCCCATCCTCCTTCCCAACAGTACCGCGTACTCCCCGGACACGCTGTGTGGGTAACAGGCCAGCCCAGGATCTGGGGGGCCGAGGCCGTGCCCACGAGGGGACTCCCGCACAGCCTCACAGCCCGGCCCGCACCTGCCCGCACACTTTGCGGGTGGGCCTGAAAGGCTTGTCCCCACCCGTCTGCACCGCGCCCGCTCAAGCGCACGGGGTGTGGGGGGGGCACCGTGCCCGCCCCAACCAGGGGATCCTTCCCCGAAAGAAGATGCTTCCTCTTGGACACCTGGGATCTTTGCTTTTAAAAGACCTCGTCCTTGAGATGTAAAGTGTAATGACCTTGGAGAGTAGCCGTCCCCGCCCCCTTAGCCCCTCCCCCCAGCCCCACCTTCCCCAGGCGCAGTCCCAAGAATGTGGGTGTGGCCCCGGACCTTTTCCCCCAGCCCCGCACCCCCCGCCAGACACGCCCCCTGGAGGTGGTGCTCCCCGCTCCCGCCCTCGGGCTGGTGCTGCCTCCCAGGACCCGTGTTGATGAGCTTTGACTTGGCGATTTTGAGCCAGAAGCTGGCGGTCTCCTGTGTGGTTCGTTCCCTGGCCTGGCCCCTTAGCCAGGGGCACCATGGGCTCTGGCAGTGTTTGTTGGATGGTTGAATGGCTGGCTTAGCACCAGGCACTTTCCTCTCTGGGCCTCAGTTTCCCCATCCATGACGGGTTCCCCGCTAGCTGGTTCTTTAAGTGCCTGGCTTTCCCCAGAAGGCTGCGCGTAGCAGGTGGAGAGGCAGGCAGGCCCTGGGGGCCTCTGGGAACCAGCTTCCAGGGGGACCGGGAGCTGGCCTGCAGCCGGGAGCTCGCTCATGCCCACCTTGCCCGTGCCCAGCAGCCTGGGAGGAGCCAGGTGCCAGAATTCAGATCCCGGGGCCCTGCCTGGGGCAGCGGACCCCTGCTCTGGCATGAGCCTCTGCCTCCCCCCCAACCCCCGCAGCCTCCGTCCCCCCCCATTGCCTCAGCAGGGAGTCCTGCTTCATTCTGGCGGTCCCTAGCAGGGGTGCGGGAGCTGGGCTGACCTTCCTTTCCTGGGCTGCAGGCGGGGGACAGTTCTGCTGGTCACGAGCCGGTTCTGCACAGGGACGACCTGGAATCCCTCCTAAGCGAGGTAACATGTCACCCGCTGGTCCCTAAAGCAGCCAGCACCCAAGCCTTCCTAGCGGCTGGGACAGCGCCAGTCTCTGGGGCTCCCAAGCATCACAACAGGCCCATGCAGGCCCCTCCCCGCACATGCAGGAGCCCGCAGGGGGCCCTGAGCCCTTCCCACCTCCAGCCCTGTCCGGGGGTCCTAGACCCTGGGGTCCGGGGACTGCAGAACCTCACACCAGCACTGCTGAACCCTGCTGTCCTCCGGGGGTGGGTCGGGCGCCCCGGAACCTCTCAGTGGACCTCTCACGGCCCACCAACCCAGGTCTCTGCCCCCAAGGATGAGCAGCTTCAGTCACTGGGAAGAAAATGGGGCTTCTAGGGGTTCCACCTTCTTTTGACGGGTCAGACTCCTCCAGCCATCCCCAGAGCCAGGGGGCCAACATGTGTCCTCCTCGGGCCATGGGGCCCTGCCCTGTGCGGTGGGCTGGGTGCAGGGGGTCCCACACAGTTCAGGTGTCTTTGGGGGGGACCCTAGGCCCTGTAGCTCTGGCAGGGGCAGCTGCCGGAGACCGGGCCCCTGAGCGCAGGGAGGGAGAGAGCCCTCGGAAGAAGGGGCAGAACAGCCGCGGTGGCCTCGCCCCGTGCTTACAGGATGCTATGACAGAGCACTAGATGAGGAGTCCATCCCCGCCTGGCATGTCTTGTGGTGCCTTGGGCCTCAGTTTCACTACCTCTGAATGGGAGGGTCAGGGTGCTCAGAATGCCTGGTGACCCTGGGGGCCAGGCTGTGCCCAGCTGTCCGCGGGCCGTGCTCGGTCCCTGAGTCCCCGCTCTGCTGTCTTGCAGCATTCCTTCGACGGAATCCTGCAGTGGGCCATCCAGAGCATGGCCCGCCCGATGGCCGAGGCGCCCACCTTCCCCTCTTGATCCGGGACGGCTGGGGTCTGTGGGGCAGCCCTGGGGGAGGGGAGGCCCCCCGCCGACGCAGCCTCAGCTGAGGGCGGAGCCCTGCTCCCCGCTGCCCACTCCAAGTCAACGTGCCTGTGAGTCCCCTTGTGCTCACGCGGCCTCCCCTGAGCGGGCAGCAGGACTCACGCCCCAGCCCTGGGAGCTGGGTTAGGATCAAGAAAAAAGGAAAATCCAGGTGTTGTCTACACTCGTTTTGCAGCCGCGACTGGTCTTTGTGCACGCACCAGCGTCGCACAGACTCAAATCAAAACCACTCCGGGGGGTTTGGCGTGCTCTCCCGTGGGGAGTGGGCCCTCTGCCTTTCCTGTGCCCCAGGTGTAGGCCGCGCTGGTGGGAAGGGACGGGCCCGAGAAGCGGACAACGCGCTCCTTTCTCTGCTGGCTCCTGTCCCCGCCGTCCACCTGCAGTGAGGTCCAGGCCCCCCCATCGTCTGCTGCCCCCACGGGCCCCCAGCTCCTGCGTCCCTCAGAGCCTCGGGGACTGACAGCCTCCTTCCCTCGGGGCTCCCCGTCCGCCTCCATGTTCCATCAGATGTTTACCCGGGAGACCTTGGTGGCAGATGGTCTGTGTCTGTCCAGGCACGCCGGTCCGAGGGGGCTATCCGGCTGGAGGGACAGATCGCGTATTGGAGGCAGGTGACCTCTGTGAGGCATGAAGCAGGTCCAGGCCGGGGCAGGAGGATGCTGTGGGTGGAGGCTGAGGGGGCAGGTTGGGGGACAACCACCGGGCCGGCGGGTCGGGGTGAAGGGGGCCACGGGGCCAGCACCTCCCCTTACTCTCCTCACAGCGCATGCTGTGGTCAGACGCTGGCGCATGGCCAGGGTCCGGGCCAGGACCCTGCCTAGGACACAGCGCCTGGGTCGGTTGTGACGGAAGAAGACATCGGGGCCATCAGAGCTCCCCAGCCGCAGGGGCCACGTGGTGGATCGCCCCGACGGGGAGGGAGGGAGTGGCCACGGGCCTTGCCCTGCGTGGGCAGCTGAGCTGCGACCCATGTGCTGACTTGGGACGGCGGCTCGCGTCCCCTCCCAGGGCAGCCCAGCCAGGGAGTGACATCCGGGATAGGACTCGTGGCCTTGGCCCCTCGGGGGGGTCTGGCTGGCTCACCCCACTTTTCCGGGCCCCTCCAGGCCCCTGATCCACACACGGCCTTCCTAGGCAGCCCCTTGGGAATGGGCGGGAGGGGCTGTGCTTCAGGGTCAGGTCAGGGCTGGGAGGCCAGCCCAGCCCCCAGCGGCTGGGGTAAGTGCCCTGTGGCCCTTAGTTGAGCTGCTTGTTCAAACGAGGACGTCCCCTGGGTGGACATTGGCGTTCTGAGAGCAAACGGGCAGCTGGCCCTGCCAGGCCATGTGGGCAGTGGTGGGACAGACAGCCAGTGGGACCACAAGGCTAGGAGGGGTGTCTCTGACGTGTAGGCGGGTGATCCCATACTGGACTGGGATAGAGATGGGCACGGGGAGGGAGGGCCCGCGGGCAGGCCCAGGCTCCGTGGCCCAGAGCAGGGCAGGGGCACGGGGGGCGGGGCGTCCCAGCTCACAGCGCCCCGCTTCCCTGATGGAGGAGCGCCGCCGGGCCCTGAGCCCAGCCTGTCCCGACCCCCTCGCTGACGGGGCGGAGTGGGGCTGGACCTTGAGCAGCTGCTGGGGGATGTGGTGGGGGAGGGGCTGTGTTGGGGAGCTGACAGGGAGAACCCACATGCTGGACCCTCCTGCCCATCGGCGTCCACATCCCCTCTTCTGGAATGCACCCTGACCAGGAATCCCTCGGCCACTGTGCACAGACGTGGGCTGGCCTGCCCCCGGGCAGCCCTGGCACCACTGGGTCTTCCCCTGAGGGTTCCGGAGCCTGTGTACCCCAGCTCCATCCGAATCCCTCTACAGACCGGCCCACGGAGGCCCCCCGGGGGCTCAGGGGTCCCACTGGTGACCCACCCGGCTCATCTCCTTAAGCTCAGGCTTCTCCTCCGGGGGGGTCTGAGGCCCTGAGACCCTGAGCTCCCCTCATCCGGCCACACTGTGGGCCACACGGCTTTGTGGGCGCCTCTACCAGGTGGCACTTCCATCCTTGAGAAACAGCGAGAACTGTCTGGTGTGCGTGGCCAGAGGCGCAGAAGGACCCCCAGCCCCCACCTCCAGCCCCAGGCCAGGGAGGGCGGCAGCCCGTGTGCCCACATTTTCAGTCGCTCTCTGCTGGCCATGAGCCTGCCTTCCCGTGGCTGTCGGGTGCCTCAGCATCTCAGACGGGACGACAGAAATGAGCAGAGCGGCTGCCTTCCCGGGGCCCTGCGGCCCTGCGCTGGCCCGGCCAAGCTCCGCGCACCGAGAGCGGACGCCCCGCCAGCCGTCCCACGTCTGCTTGCTCTCCTCTGTCTTGCCGTGGGCGTGGAAGTTTGTCTGCCTTGTCCAGCTCGAGAACAGTGTCTGCCCTTGTACCGGCCTGAGTGGCGGGTGCGCGCTGGGCCGAGCCGGTCCTCACAGCCAGCGCCCGCCACCCTGGCTCCCCGCAGCGCGGCATGGGCCGCGGACGCTCAGTCCTGGGGCTGCGGGTGCGGGCAAGACCGGCCCCTCCTAGGCACTCCGCGTCCTCAGCTGCCGCTCCCTGGGCAGCGTGTGTCCTCGTCACCTCGCCTCAGAGGGACCCTGGTCAGACGGGGTTAGGACCTGCTCGTGACCTCCTTTTACCGGAAGCACCTCGGGAAGAGCCCGTGTCCAAACACCGTCACATTCTGAGATGCTGAGGGCCGCCAGTGCTGGCCGGTCACCCAGGTCGCCCTCTGTAAGACTCCAGCGGGAGCCAGCCCTGGTGTCCCCACCTCGGTGTTTCTTCTCAGTCCTCCGTCCTTGCTCAGGGGCTGCACCAGCTCCCTGGCTGTGGATCCCGCGTCCGGGGGCTGTGTTCAGACGTGAGCCCGACCTCTCTGCCCTGCGGCGGTGGTCCCCTCGCTAAGTCCCTTGCCATTGTCAGCAAGCGCCCTGAAGACCTTTTTCTTTAGAGGGGCCATGACTGGGCCAGAATCCCAGTATCAGCTCTTCTAGTCCCAAGAGGCAGGCAAGGCCTGTGGACAGGTCAGCACTTGCTTGGAAGCTCTGTTGTCACTGTTTATGAGCAAGGGGTCCGAGTTTCATCTGAGGCCAGGCCCTGCGGCCAGTCCTGTCCTGAGGTGCCCGGTCCTGTTTGGCGGACTGAGTGGGCTGGGCTGGCTCAGGGTCAGGGATGTCACTCACTAGTAGGCGAAGTCATGGAGTCATGTCTCTGTCCCTCCACCCCCACTCCCTTTGTGACCGTCTCTTGTCTAGTTACTTGCTGCCTGCCCCCTCCTGATGGTGTGCACTGGGGGCAGTCTGTGTGACAGACCACGCAGAGACCAGGCTGACAAGGGCCAGCACAGAGCTGGTTGGCAAATACTGGCAGAATTAGTGACTATGACTTTGAAAATGCATCAAACATTCTGTGTTCAAGGCATATCTTGATAAATAGGATTAGAGGCCCAGAGTGGGGGTATTATCCAGACAATAGAAATGCTGAGTACAAGCCTGGTGGGGAAACAGATGAGTATTAATTTAAATTAAGTGTATTCACTTATTTATTTATGTATTTCTATTTACATATATCTATGCATACACATGGATGTAGACTACATGTATGTATAAAGAAAGAAGGTATATAGAGTGTACATGTACAGGATATATGTAAAAAGAGAATATACATATGTGAATACATGCATGTGTATGTGTATAACAGTGTGTGTTCACGCACGGGCAGAGGGAAGTTCTGGGAGGAAACACAGAACAATGAGTACGTGTTGTTACAGCAGGGATTATGCATAATTTTCCTTTGCAAGTTGTCATAGATTGCTTTTAAATAACCGTACGGGTATGATTTCTGAAGGGCACGTGTACTTCATGCTGGACATGCGTGCCCAGAGCTGGGAGCCCCTGTGTGTGGGTGGTCGCCCACTGCTGCCCTGAGCCTGCGCCTGCCCATCTTGACAGAGCCTTGTGCCAGTGTGAGTGAGAATGAACGAGCACCGCCTTGCCCTCCCCATGCTTCCTATCATGGAGGCGGGGCTCCTGCTGCTTGTTCTCTGAACATCCCTCGTGATGACCCCAGGAGCTGCCCTTACACAGAGATGAGGGGCAGCCCCAGGCCAAGGCTGAGCAGCTGCCCTGCCATAGCTGAAGGGCCGCATGGGAGGGGGTGGCCTCCCAAGTGGATTCCATGAAAGCAGTGTCCAGCCCCGGTTGGCACAAACGCTGTCCCAGCCTGTGTCCCCAGGCTTTCTGGTTGGGTGTTTTAAACACCCCATAGATCTGTCCCCTTCTCTGTCGTCCCACTGTAGAGACAGCTGGCACTGCTTGAACCCCAGAGATAGCCACCTGCCCCCACTGCCTCTGCTCCCGGAACCATCTGTCCCCTCTGTCCACCACCCAGAGAGGCCTTCCTGAAGACTCTCAGAGGAGGGGATGGGGTCAGGGGCATACGGGACCATCGTACTGCTCTCTGAAACCCAACACAGCACAATGGGAAAGCAGGCCCATGAGCAAAGACAGAACACCCACAACAGATGCTCGGATTGTTTCCAAGCTGCCCGAAGGCGATTACAGTCCCCAAGTCAACCTGCAGCCAAGCCAGCTGCACACCTTCCCAGAGGAGATATCCCAGCACTCCCTGTTGACCTGGGCCACCTCCCCAGGCAGGGCCCCGCCCTGCTCCTCTGTCTGACCCTGGACTGCACTTGTAGCACCTGTGTCCCTCTGGCCCACAGACCATGAGCAGGGGACAGGCAGACAAGGCTTGTAGTGGGAGTCCTGGAAGGGATCTTCCTTGGGGTTGATGTGCAGGCGTTTGGGATGTTTCTGCAGCTGGTGCAGACAACCAGATTGGGCAAGTTCTGGGCCAGGGAAGGCAGACAGGGGTCTCCCAAGATGTCTGCAAGCCAACCTCCATGCCACAGCCTTCCAGAAGACCCCCAGGCAAGAGTTGGGTGGTTCTGAGGCCTTGGTAGATGTACCTGGTGGGGACCTGACCTTGGTGGAGGGGAGGGGGCAAGCCAGCTGAGAAGCAGGTGGAGACCCACAGTCCCTTCCCCACCCCAGCAAAGGTCAGGAGGTCTGTTCTCTGGAGGGGGCAGGCAGTGTGTCTGGACCTGAGAATACCACCAACAGTTGAGACAGGGGCTCCTCCCTGAATGCACATGTCCAGGTCACCACAGGCACCCCCTCTTTGTTCAGCTCCAGACAAAAGATGGGAAGACTCTTCCCTTGAGTCTGAACAACGTAAAAGGACAATGGTCCTGGGGACTCCCCCAGCAAGTGGCCCGGCAAGGTCACTCAGCGAGGCTCAATAACCTGTCACCTCACAGAGGTTTCACTGCTTAACCACAATGGTCAACATTCCCCAGACATCCCTCCAACATGTCCAAGAGCCAGACAAACAGAAAGAAATAAAGATGAGTGGATGAAAGAAGTGACTTGGAACAGAGGACAGAAGGTTAGATATTAAATGAAACTATTGAGATCCTTAGGGAGACGGGTCCTCTATTCAGGAAACAAGAACAGAACTCTGTCAAAAGGAACATCCAGAGAATCAAAACCTTGTCTGCAGAGAGAACTTCACACAAGGTTGGGATATGAGGGGAAGGAAATCTCTCTGAAAGTAGAGCGGAAATGAGCTGGAAAATAGGAAAGTACAGACAATACACAGAGGTGGTCAGCCCAGGATCCAAACTACAAAGGACAAGCGCTCCCAGAAGAGGGAAGGGGAGAGCAGAGAAGAAGAAGTCCTTGGGGAAACAATTCAAGAACTTGGCCCAGGCGGAAAACACACACAACGGCACTGGGAGGGTGCAACGTGTGCCCAGCACAGCTGCGGGAAGCAGACCCACTGACACACCTCCTGGTGGAATTCTGCAACCGCTGGGAAAGGAAGATTCTACAAGCTTCTGGAGAGAGGATATTGGGTGGTGTGCAAATGGTGAGGAATTGGGAGTGACTTTGACTTCTCAATAGCAACACTGGAAGCCATAGAACAATGGAATGAACAGACCTCTGCGATTCTATAGAAAGATGCTTTCTAACTAAAATTCTATATGCAGCAGATGTCCATGCAGGCATCAGGATAGAGCAACGCCAATTCAAACACATGCAGAGCCTCCCAAAATGGCTCCATGAGTGCTTCATCAGGAATATGCGAGAGCACGTGCCCCACCCAGATTTGGGAACTGGTGCACGTGAGATGCACAAAAGACGCTGGTGGGGACAGAGGTCCTAAGATGACAGGTGCACACCTGATGGTGATGGCAGTATCCACACTGGGGCAGCAGGGCTCAGGGCACAGTTTGAGGGCTGTCCCCAGAAAGACGTTGTTCCCGCCATTGTTCCATCTTCATAGTCCAAGGGCAGACAGCCAGGTGACTGGCCCTGATTGTTATCTGGCCCGAATTGGCTTCACTGTGACCAATGAGCCTTCTTTTCTCCTCTGTGATTACAGGACGTATATATTTATCCTGTGTCTCCCAGACTCCTGACATAAGAGCTTCTCAAGCCCTGGGGATTTCCCGCTGCATAGGGCTGAGAGGAGCACCTTGTGTTATTCAGAGCAAGCCCCTTTCAACCACACCTGAGGGTATGTCAGCGAGATGACTCTTGGGGGATGGGGGACTGGTCACCAGAACCAACCAGTGATCAGAGAGTGGGAGCTCTGAGCCACCCCCAACCTCAGAGAGAGTCAAGGGGCTGAGGCTGAGCTGGTTACAAACGGCTGGCAACTTAATCCATCGTTCTAACAGGACGGAACCCCGTCAAAATCCTAAACACAGGGGGTTGGCGTGCTCCCAGGTAGGTGAACACACCCATCTGCCACCACGAGGACAGAGAGCTTCTGCACTTGGGACTCTTCCGGACCTTGCCCCCTGGACCTCTTCACCTGGCTGTCCCTCCGCAGCCTTTATCATACCCTTTATAATAAATCAGTAAGGAAAGTGTTTCTCTGAGTTCTGCGAGCTGTCCTAGCACATTATCAATCCAGAGCGGGGGAGTGGTGGGAACGCCCCCAAATGTGGCCAAGTCAGACAGAAGTGTGGGGGACCTGCAGCCCCACTACTGTGACTGGCAGCTGAGGTCCAGGCGGTCCTGTGGGGCTGAGCCCTGAACCTGTGGAGTCAGACCCTGACTGGATAATTAGAGTCAGAATTGAATTAAATCTTTGCACACCCAGCTGGTGTTGGAGAATCGGTTGGTGTGGGGAACACATCCGGGCACTTGATATCAGAAAACATTCAATGTTTTCTCTGTAGTTGGGACAGGAGTTTGATCATCTGAGAGACAGAGGGGGCCTTCAGTTTGATTGGCAGCAGGACAAACCAGCCCAGTCCCCAATTATATGCCTGCCTAATGTCTAGGACCTGCCCACACCATAGCCCGGCTGGCTTGCCTCCCGGAAAGGGACTGGTGGCGGCTTTAAAACATGTCGGCACATTCTCTGATACCCATTTGTTCCAGAAGGGGAGCTTCATTCCTCTCCCCTTGAGTGCAGGCTGAACCGAGCTTCTTGTTTCTAGTGAGTAGAATGTGCTAGAAGAGCCATGGGTGACTCCTGAGGTTGGGTCAAGAAAAGCACCGTGGCGTTCCCCTTGGATGGCGTTCTCTGGGGGAAGCCAGCCCCATGTTTGAGGACATGGAAGCGGAGCAGTGCCATCGCAGGAGCAGCCCCTCCCGCCCCATTCAGGCCCGCGGATGATGCAGCCACCCGCACGGGAGATCCTGAACCAGAACCACCCTGTGGAGCTGCTCTCCCAGCCCTGGCTCTCGGAAACCATGAGATCGTAAAGGGGTATCACTTTACATTCCTCCAAGTTTCAGGGTACTTGGTTATGAAGGTCTCCCCGAGAGCTGGCAGCTGTCGAGGGGACAGGCAGACTGTGGCCCAGGGACCATTCCAGCTCTGGGAGAGCCTCAATCCAGTAGTGGCTCCAGTGGCCTTTCCTTGCCCAGTGACCTTTGTGTTTGCCACTTTTAGCTTTGCACCGCGAAACCATGCATTTTTAAGCTCATACACAAGCCCACAGACACATATGTAAAACTAGAAGAAAAGCAAGAAAATGGTGAAAGAAAACATCATCATATTGGTTATCCTGGAGGGCACATCGGCGTCCGACTCACACTCTCTACCCTGGACACTGTGCCTGTTGCGTTCGAACTTTCTGCAGGTAAACGTGATGTGCGGTCTGTCCACGCTGTCCACTCCCCTGGCTCTCTGCCCCTTGCCAGTCCCCAGACCTGCTCTTTCTCAATATTCCACACAATGGAATGATTTTTTGTTTTGTTTTGTTTTGTTTTATTTCTTGGGTAAAAAAAACATTTTAAATGTTGTTAGTTACCTTCTTTATTTGTTATTATCATTATCATTTGTGATAAAAAGCTTTAGCATTAGTTTTTTTTTTTTTTTTAAGATTTTATTTGTTTATCGGGAGGAAGCATGCACAGGGGTGGGGAGAGGCGCAGAGGGGGAGGTAGAGGGAAAGCCTCGCAAGCAGACTCCAAGCTGAGCCCAGAGCCTGCCGTGGGGCTCAGCCCTACCCCGCTGAGATCTTGACCCGAGCTAAAACCAAGAGTTGGATGCTGGGCCCACTGTGCCACGAGGCACCCGGGCGTGGGTTTCAAGGGTACGGTGCAGAATTGTGAGCAGGTGCCTGTAGGACTGCAGCGCTCCAGGACTCATCCTGCGGATGGGACCCCTGCCTGATCCTGACCCCATTGACCAATACCTCCCTATTTCTCCTACTGCAACGATGGAATCTTTACAGGCCAATCTTTTATCAGAACGTAACACAGATAAGGAACACGCACAGAGCAGACACCCCTTGTCACCACTGCGCTCAGGAAACGCAATGTTCCCTGTGTCCCAAGACGACTCCTGGCTAACTGAGCCTTCCCAATCGCCAGTCCTGGGCTAGGGCTCCTGCAGGGTGGGTCCCCCCTTTGGGGGTCCCTACTCACAAGAGAGGCTCCACCACAGCACCTGTCTGACCCAGGGACCACGTAAGGTAGAGACCATTGTCCTGACGCCACAGGACGGTGTGCAAGTTTTCCAAGGGTCCCACGGATGTTCACTGAAGCAGGAATGAACGCGTGAAGCCTTCCTCCCGGCACCCTAACTGAGCACTGCGGCTCTCCGCGGCCCCCGCTGAAGCCCGAAGGCCCTTCCTGGCTGCCTGAACAGGACGGAGGGGAACTTGGGCGCCTGCCACCAACTTCTTGAAAAGCAAAGTTAACGCAGACCGGGCCTAGACCTGCAAATACCTCGCAGGACCTGGCAGGGGACAGACGGTCTGTAACGCGCTTGGAAAGCTTGGCGGCAGGTGGGGTTAGCCCCCGGACTCTCGGCGCCGCCTGTGCGTCCACCGCCACGTTTCTAAATTGAAACAATGCGGCCGGGTCGCTCCGAGGTCGCAGAACCCCTCGCGGTGGCGGTGCCGCCCGGTGTCGTCCAAGCGGGGCCCGGAACCGCCTCGCGGCCGCCCTCTCCGCCCCTGCCCGCGCCCCCGGCCGGTGACCTCACACGTGGCGCGGGGCGGGGACAGCGGCGCGGGGCGGGCCCGGCGACAGTGCGCGGCCCCGGCAGGAGCGAGCGCGGCCCGTCTCGGCGCCGCCATGGCCACCGTGGACCTGGAGAAGCTGCGAATGTCCGGGGCCGGCAAGGCCATCGGCGTGCTGACCAGCGGCGGAGATGCGCAAGGTGGGCGGGGGCGCGGGCGCTTGGCCGGGCGGGGGACACTGCGGGGGGGGGGTCTCCCTGTCCCTCGGCCCCTCCAGGCGCCCCCGCCCCCCTCGGCCGCGATGCGGGGGGCGCGCGGCGGCCTGCGCTCCAGCCCGCGCCCCCGGTGCCGCTCATCCTGGCCCCGTGCGGGTCCCCCTGTCGGCGCCGGCGCCCTCCCGGCTCCCCGCCGGACGCGCTCGAGCCGCCGGCGGACGTGCCGCGCGCCACGACCTCCGCGCCCCGCCTCCGGCCGTCGGGGGTGTGTCTGCGCGGCCGCGGTGGCCGGGACACGCGCGGGTGGCGGCGTCACACCGGCGCCCTCGCCCCACCCCCCCCCTGCCGGCCGCCCGCCCCCCGCCCCTCTTTCCGGGCCGCACGTGCCAGGACCCCGTTTCCTGGAGCTCCCGATGCGCGGAGATGCCCGGGACTCGGCAGGTCCCCCACCCGCAGGCCCGGGAGCCCCGCTCTTCCTGGTTCGCACACGCTACCCGGCGCCGTCATGGTTCCCAGAACCTCCGACGCTGCACCCCTTCCCTCTCCTCCTCCACCCCGGCTGGCAGGGCTGGGGCTGGCAGGCGGACCCAGAACAGCCCTTCTGTCTGGGGCCTCGGTGGGGACGCGGGCTGGATCGGGGGAGGTGCGCTGGCTGGGGTTTGGGGAATTTTCCCGGGCTCAGACGTGTGCTCACTCCTTTGTACAGGGGAAGCCAGCGGTCCTGGTGGCCTGCTCCGTGGGGTGGGGGGGTTCCCCACGCAGGGGCCTGGTCTGGTCCTGAGTGCTGCTCTCCAGTGCCTCTGGCCTGGGGGGGCCGCTGCGGCACCGGACTTGCTCAGCCCGCACAGCGCCACTGCACACCCTGACCCCTGCACCCTGCACCCCGGGGTGACCTCAGGTAGACCAGAAGGGAGACCCCTGCAGGGATGGGCGGGGCCTGCCTCCTTCCAGATCAGGAAGCGCAGACACATCTCTCTGCTTCTTTCTCAGGCCCCCGGCTCCCCATTCCTCCTTGGGAAGCAGGGAAGAGGTGGGAGGAGAAGGCCTTCGGGAGCCCAGAAGGGCGGAGTTAGCCGCTGTCCGGTGCTGCCCTGCACAGGGGCCCTCTTGCAATTTGCCCCCAGCCCTCTGGGCCTGGCACGGCTGGCGGTGGGTGGAGGGTCCTGGAGGAAGGGCTCTGGCCCGCAAGGGTGCTGCCGGCCCGGACAGGTGGGCCACGTGAGAGCAGAGCCCGTGTGAGCGGCGGGAGCTGTCTGATGCGGAGCCAGGGGAGCCGTGGCCTTGGAGGGAAGCTGCAGGGCCTAGCCGGGGTCTTGGGGACAACGGAGCCTTGCGGAGTGTAATTCCTGAACCCAGTCCGTGGGTGCAGGCCCTGGGCCGGCTTGCTCTCTTGCTAGCTCCGCCCCCACGATCTGGCCCAGATGGTGGGTTCTCGGGACCGAGCTCACAGGGACCTGGTGACGCATGCCGGGCTGACAGCACTACGGGGAGTGGGGACTTTGGGGTGCACTTCCCGGATGCTACATTCTACAGTTGTTGGAGTGCAGGGAGGGCCAGGCCCGGTCATGGTTGGGCCCTGACCTGCGTGCTGACTTGACCCAAGTGCGTCCCTTCGGGCCATGGTTTCCCCTTCTGGAAACGGGAGGGGGCGAGAGCATCCTTGGCTGGTGGAGGGAAGGCAGCGGGGGAGGACTTGGTGCCAAAGTCACGAGAAGACTAAGAAAGAGTGGGACCTGCCCTCCACTTCTCCCCCAGGCCCCCGCAGGCGGGACTTAGCTCGCTCGCCCACCCCACTGCCCCCCACCGCGCATCCTCTCAGCCCACAATTAAAGTTGTTCCCTGAGCCCAGTGTCACCGTGTGGCCGCCACTTTCTCACACATTCGTTTTCTGGGAGCGAGGAGGAAAGATCACGTGAGGACGTGGACTTCAGGCAGAGGTGTGGTTGCCGTCTCTGCGCCCATTGCAGGGTCGAGGGTCGCGGGTCCGGGGGTGGTCTGGCAGCTGCGGCTCGTGCTCGCTCTCCTGACCCCGCCCGGGGCCTGGGGCCTGTGGCTGCCGCCTAGGGTTTATTTTGAGAAAGAAAAGCAGATTAAAGGGAAGTCAAAAGGATCTTTTAAGAAGCAGCTTACAGTGAGGTTGTGTACAAGGGAAGCCAGGCCTCGGGCCGTGTGCCCACAGCAGCTGGCCCAGTGCCGTTCAGTCCTGCTCTGAAAATCACACCGGCCCGTAACGTGGTCTGAACCGGGAGCAGGAGCTTGGGGCCGCCACTCTCCAGGGCCCCAGACAAGCGCACCGCAGGCTCGGGAGATGATCATGACTTCAGGGGTGGCCTGCCCGGTCGCACACACAGCTGGGGGCCACCAGAGAGACCTCCAGTCCCACGGTGGGCGTCGGTCCCTGGCCACTGCCCTCCCACCCCACAGCCGCCCCCCCCCCGCCCCGTCCCGTGCCCTCTGTCCTCACCTCCCGGGCCACAGCTGGGGCTTGGACCTTGAGCTCACAGTGGGCCCAAAAGGACCTCACCCTGAGTTAGGAGAGAGTGGAAAGCCTGGGCTGGCGTGGGTCTGGGGGCTGCGGTGGGGCAGGGGGGAGATTTCCTGTCATCTCCTCTCCCTTTCCACCCCCACCTCCGGCTGGGAGCTGGGCTCCTGCCTCAGTGTCATTCTCTGCTTCTCCCCCTTGGGGGATCGTGAGACACGATGATTCCTGCAGAAATGAGATTCTCTTGCTAAAGTCAAGAGTGTAAGTGGCAAGTGTGGCCAGCTTAGGTCCTGGGTGGCCTCTGTGCTCTGTCCTGACCCCCGATGTCTCGGGTGCCCCTGCCCCTAGAACCCCTGGCATCGGACCTCAGCTGTAGGACTCTCGGCTGCTGGGTGGGGATGAGGAGGGGTCGGGCTGCCACTGCCTTACCTGAGGGGCGCCTGCAGGCCCCCTGCCCTCCCTCTGGGACTCGGGCTTCTCCTCTGTAGAACAGAGATAGTGGGCAGCGTCCGGTCTGCTCTCCTGGGAGCCCCGGCCAGGAGCCTGCCCGTGGGCAGGGCTGTGTGCTGGGCTCCTGCTCAGGTGCTCCGTGCAGCCCTGTTACCTGCCCTGTCCCCCCGGGCCCTGCCTTCTAGGCTGCATACCTGAGAGACTTGTGTAACCAGGACAGGGGCCTAGAGTCCTCGCATCCGGGCCCCAGGTGGAGTGCACATGTGGTGAGGGACCCTGGAAGCCACGTGCTCCTGCAGGACGCCGGAGCAAGAGGCCCTGCCTGCCTACCCCAGCTCAGGGGGGGCAGAGGGCAGGGGCTCAGGGGTGGGGGTGGGGGGGTCTGTCGAGCGGCCTGTGGGGGAGTGGATGCGGCCATGAAGGGTCCAGAACGTTCACACTCACCTGGTCCCTGGCTTGGGTTCTCCTGCTTTAACCCCAGGGGCCCCTTCTTTCTGATGCCCGGGAGCTCAGAGCCCGCTGGTGGTTCACCTGCGCCTGGCCGGCCCCCCCGCGGTGGGACCTCGAACTCCCAGCTCGGTGTCCCCCGAGACGCAGGGGGGTCCCGGGTCCCGGGTCCCGACCTGTGTGTGCCTCCGCTGACGGGTGTTGCCCCGACCCCTCGCAGGTATGAACGCGGCTGTCAGAGCTGTGACACGCATGGGCATTTACGTGGGAGCCAAAGTCTTCCTCATCTACGAGGTAAGGCGTGGGGTGGGTCTCGGACCCCCACGAGGTCTGGGTCAGCTGTGCGCCGGCGCCAGCACGTCGGGGGGAGGACGGGCCCCTGACCATGGCTCACGGTTCAGAGCAGGGATGGGGCCGTGGAGGCCAGTCACGACATGATGGGTGGGGAGGGGCTGGGCCCCGGCTCTGGGGTGCAGGTGTCGGGCCCACCCTGGGTGCTTGTGGGGAGGGCCATGGCCCTTGAGGTGCAGGATGGGGGGAGGCTGGGGTAGGCTGGGGCCTCGGAGGCCCGGGACCTCATCCCCCCTCGTCTTTCCAGCCCCGTCCTCGGACCCGGCCCTCCCGCCCCCTTCAGCACGCACGGGGCAAACCGTGTCCCGAGTACCCGTAAGGACAGAGGAGCGTGCCGGCGCTCTCGCTCTGTCGTGTTCCGGCTGAGCGCTGCCCTTTGCCTTGCCCCCACCCCACCCCACCCCTGTTTCCGTTTGAGGCTCACCCTCCAGCCTGCGGTGCCCACGGACACACGTACCGGCTCGCACACGGAATGTTGCCTTGTGGTTTTTGGCTGTTGTGTTACTTTGTTTTCACTTTTTACGTAAACTGTAATGAGTTTCCCGGCCTCCCTCCCCTGCCTTTGGGCTGCTGGTGCAGATGTCTGGGGGTGTCTGAGTACGAGAACCAGCGAGCAGGTGGGCAGGCCTCCCTCTGCAGACCAGGCTGGCAGAGTCTCAGGAGCTGGGCGGTGGGGGGCCCACACCAGTAATGGTCTAGAACCTTCTAGGGGACAGGGAAGAGTCTCCAGGGGCTGGCAGTTTCCATGGACAGGGAGGGCTGGGTCCTGTCCGGGCTCCCCGAGCCTGTGTACGTGGGACAGGTACGTCCTTCCCTTCTGTGAGTGTGACCTCTGTTTCTTTGGCTAAGCGGGGATGTTTGGGCACATAGCCCTTGCAATATGGTGAGTGATGGCACGTTTCACAGTCCTGAAACCCGGCAGGTTGGAATTGGCCCAGGAGCCAACACCGGACCTCGGGGTTCAGAGGTGACACAGGGAGCTGCGCAGGGCTGGGCCTGCGTGAGGGCTGGAGAGGGTGGAGGGTTGGGGGCAGAGGGGCAGGGTGACACCCAGTGGGTAGAGGTATGCAGAGACATTCTAGAAGTTTTCAAGGCTAGACTGACTCCAGCCGAGCGGCCCAGCCACAGCTGTGTCTCTGGGGACGTAGGGTACACAGTGGGGCAGGGGCCGGCACCGAGCTTGGGCTCTGCGCCCAGTTCTGGGCTTCTGCGGGCGGAGAGCTGCCCGTTTGCGGCTGCCTGCCCCGGGCAGTGCCAGCTGTGGGTTTTCAGGTCATTTTCTTGCTTTTTTTGGTACCTGAGTTGGGGGAGGGGCTGGCTTCCGTCCTAGTGGCAGAAAATTCCTGAGGGAGATGGGGGGAGGGGAGGGAGGGGGAAGGGGGAGGGTCCTGACCTAACCTAAGTGGAAGAAAGCAGCCTGGTGGTCCCTCAGGTCCCCTTGTGGTCCTGAGAGCCCTTGTCCAGTTCTGGTTCTTGGCGGTGGGATCCTGACCCCACCCCCAGCGCCAGGAGTGGGAGGCCCCTGCAGGCCCAGGCAATGGACAGCAAGGGTGAACTGGCCCGAGGGGAGGAGGCAGAGTGGGGAGCAGATCTGCAGAGCCAAACTGGGCTCCCGCCCCAGGCAGGACAGTGGCTCATTCCCTGTGTCCCTGGTGGGGCCCAGAGGGCTGCAGGGAGGAGGCGGCCCTGCTCCTCTCAGCGTGGTGGTGCCGTGTCTTTCCACTGTTCATAAACGCTCATGACCTGTGTCCAGACCCTGCGAAAAAACCCTGCAGTTCGGGAAGGGCTGGGCCGTGTGGCGGGGAAATAAATGGGCAAGAAGCTGGAACCCACCTCCTCCCAGAGGCCGTCCAGGTAGCTGACGTCCCCGGGAATCCCAGTACAGCCACCGCAGGCACTGCCACACCATCGGAATGGAGCCTGGCATGGCCCAGTGCTGCGGGGGCAAGTGCCCGACCCCCGGCCTCTTCGCCGCTTGGCGGGGCGGTGGCCGCGAGCGCACAGGGCGGTGCAGCGACCTCGGAGCATCACTCGGGCACAGCTACGACCTGTGTGTGTCCCTAGCAGCAGCATTTGTAAACCTCGAGCTGGAGGCCGCCCGCATGGCCCCCGCCGTGGACAGGTCACAAGCCCATGGGACTGTGGGCTGACCGGGGCACAGCAGCGGCCACACACCCCTGCACGTGGCTTGTGGGCCTCTCAGACCCCGGGCTGAGCCAGACACAAGGAGCAGATCCTCGGGCTGTCTTTCGTGCGGCCCGTCGGAAGTCCTAGGAGGCAGGACAGCAGCGTCCTCCGTGGGAGGCTCCTGGGCAGAGGGACGCTGGGCGCCGGGCCGGTTACATTTCTGGTCTCGGTGACTCGGCGCGCGTGGCCCCGGAGCTCCTCAAGCCGGCCACCTGCCAGCCTCTGTCGCGTGTCCGCTCTGTAGGAAATAGGCTCGCCAACCCTGCAGAAGGTCTTCTGGAAGGGCCAGTGGGGGGCTTGGGGAGCCTCGGCAGCCAGGACCTTCCAGTCAGATGGGGTCTGGGGAGGATGTTCCGGGCCCTGCTCCCGGCCGGCGGTGCTGTGCGCGCTGGGCTCATGCCTGTCCCCCGGTTCCAGGGCTATGAGGGCCTCGTGGAAGGCGGCGAGAACATCAGGCAGGCCAACTGGCTCAGCGTCTCCAACATCATTCAGCTGGTAAGGCTTGCGCGGGGCGGCCCCGTCGTGCCCAGGGGCGTGTGCTGTTTGCACACCCACATGTGCACACCTGCAGAAACGCACACAAACACCGTCCCGCAGCGGGCGGGCTCCAGGCTGACCTGGCCAGCGGCTGCTCCGGGGTGCTGGGGACACGATGGCTCTGGAATGTCCCTGCTCCGAGATCGCTCTCGGTCTTCAGCGAAGGGTGGGGAGGGAGGACAGGCCCCGCTGGGAAACGTGTGCCACGGCCCCCGAGTGGCCTCTGCCACCCTCCAGCTCCGGCTCCTCCCCTGGGTCATCATGCCAGGCTTCCCGGGCACCGAGGCAGCAGGCAAGCCGGCGTCTACAATGACACGGACAGAGCGCCCCGCTTGGGCCGGGGGTCCTGAGCAGAGGTGGTCTTGGGACCTTGTCCGCCCCCAGAGCCGGGCTGTGTGGGCACTCGTTACCTGTTTATCCCGCCAGCGGCAGATGCCTCTGTGCTCAGGGGGCAGGTGGCCGGTCATCGCCGTGAGCCACCAGGCGGTCAGCAAGGGCGGTGGGGGGCCAAGAGCCAGACTCTGGTGCCGAGCACGGCCCACCCCTCCTGCCCAGGGCGGGTGTTCCGATGGAGCTCGCTCCCCCAAGTGCCTGTGGGGGCCACTTTGTCGTCCCTGTTGTGATCAGTCCGTGGGGACGTGGATGAGCCTCCTTCTGGGGCTTCACCAGACACCGCCCCTCTGCCAGCCCGGCCGTGTCCTGGGCTGGGGCTGTGGCTTGGTCCTAGACCTTGTCCTCCACCCCAGGGGTCTAGGGAGGGCGTCCCGTAGGCCTTAGACCCCGATGGGGCCATTTACTCTGCCCTAACGCTGTGTGTGAGGACGCCCACGGCCTCTGTTCTGAGCGAGTGGCCTGGGGACGGGGCTTTAGGCCGATCACTAAGCTGGGCTGTGGAGCAGCGTCGAAGATAAGGCGGGGCGGGGGAAGCCCAGAGCACAGAGAGGGGGGCAGGGGGGTCGAGGGAGGAGGGGACAGAGGGGCAGGACAGAGAAGGAGGGACAGGAGGGGGCCAGAGGGGCTCCTGGGAGGAAAGCTGAGCATTTGCAGGGGCGGCTGGGAGGCGCTTTGCCATCCCGGTCTCGGCCGGAGGCACCGAGGGGGCAGAGGAAGGATGTGGTCTTTGCCTCCAGGGCAGTGCTGCTCCGCCAGCCCTGTAAGTCTGGGGCCCAGGCCGGCCTGGTGGGTCTCACAAGCCCGTGGTAGGACACGGGGCACCTTGCTGTCCGGATCTGGCCGGAAGTCAGTGGGCTCGCAGGTGCGTGCCCTGAGCCACATCCCGGGGGTGCCCCTGACCCAAGCCGGCCGGGGTTGCGCTGGTGAAGACATGCTTTTGCAGCTGACGGAGCTCCTTGCGTCTGTGTGTCTGCGTCTGTGCGTGTGCACGTGTGTGTGTGCGTCTGTCTGCGTCTCTGTGCACATGTGTGTCTGTGTGCACACCTGCTCTCTGCGTGTCTGTGCACGTGTGTGTGTGGTTGTGTGTGCACACCTGTGTCTCTGTGTGCGTCTGTGCATGCATGTGCGTGTGTCAGATTTCGGAGCCTTCCCTCCCCACCACCTTGAATGTGCAGAGCCTGGCGCGTAGCTTGCTTCTCCTGGTCGTGAGAGTGGGGAGGACCCTGGGAGGTGGGGCCTCTGCCTTCCAGGGAAGCCCTTGGACTCGTCCGTCCGTCTCTCCTGGTTCTGCGAGATCCAGCAACCCCTCGCTGCCTGTCCTGGGGTCCCCCGGTGTCCCCGCGCACCCCAAGGGCTGTGTCGTCTGTGCAGGGCGGCACCATCATCGGCAGTGCGCGCTGCAAGGCCTTCACCACTCGGGAGGGCCGGCGGGCGGCGGCTTACAACCTGGTGCAGCGCGGCATCACCAACCTGTGCGTCATCGGCGGCGACGGTAGCCTCACGGGCGCCAACATCTTCCGCAACGAGTGGGGCAGCCTGCTGGAGGAGCTGGTGGCCGCAGGTGGGTCTGGGGCCCGGCTCGGAGTGGCCGGGCTTGCGGGAACAGGCGGGACAAGGCCATGAGGCCGTGAAGATGCGGGAGGTGTCTCGCCGCTGGCGGGGAGCGGGGGGCCCGGCGCAGCTCACGGTCAGGGCACTGCGGGCCTTCTGGCCACTAGTGAGGACGTCCGTGTGTGAGCCCAAGGCCTCTGGGGACGTGGCGCTGGGGATCTGCAGGCAGCGCCTGTGCTTCTGGGCATGGACAGCCCTTCCCCGGTGACACCCTGGGCTGTGTGTACACGGCCTGTCCATAACTGATGCCCGGATGTGGGTTCCGGACCTTGTCAGCTTGAGGACGTGGAGCCCCAAGATTGCCGGTCCGATGTTGACTTCGTGGGGTCGTGTTCAGCCCTTCTGGGACCTGGAGAGCAGGGATGCCGTCTCCTAGCCTCCCCGGGAGGCCTCTCAGGCCCAGCCTCTGCTGTTCACCGCCACACCCCTGCTGCAGGACCCGGGGACTAGGCGGGGGACCTGCGCGGGATGGGGGCCCTGCGGCTGGGGAGCTGGGTGTGGGTGCCCCGGGGCCGGGGCCTCATGCTGGCCGCTCGTCCAGGCAAGATCTCGGAGAGCACGGCGCAGACGTACTCGCATCTGAGCATCGCGGGGCTGGTGGGCTCCATCGACAACGACTTCTGCGGCACCGACATGACCATTGGCACAGACTCGGCCCTGCACCGCATCATGGAGGTCATCGACGCCATCACCACCACGGCCCAGAGGTGAGCGAGGCCGCGCACCCCCTCCCCTGGGGGCAGGCTGCTCCAGCGCTGAGGCCGCAGCTCTGCAGGGTCCGCGGGGGCCCCAGCCTTGCACGCGGTCTCCGTCAGGCTGCCTGGGACCCTGAGGTGGGGTGCACCCCTCGGGGGCGTGCAGACTCCTGGCCAGGGATGGTCAGGCCCAGGGACGGTGAGGGGCCCAGCGCAGTGAGGGCAGATCTGTGGAAACCAGCCCAGAGGCGGGCGAACCCAGGCATGGGTGGCCTTTAGGAAGAGACCCGGCCGCCCTGGGTGTGGGAGGGGCCATCTGTCCTTGGGCTGTTTCTGAGTCTGCTGGGGCATTTCTAGGGGAGGGCTGGGGCGGTGGGCAGCGTGGCCGTGGGCAGCGTGGCCCTGCTCCCGTGCCCTGCGGCCGTTTCTGCGGGGCCGGGCCGTGCACGCAGCTCACCGTGGCGCGTACGGACGCCTTCCACCCTGTTCCGTGTCCACAGCCACCAGAGGACCTTTGTGCTGGAGGTGATGGGACGGCACTGCGGGTAAGGGGCTGCCGCGGTTCGCGGGGGCGGGTGAGGGGCTGCCGCGGTTCGCGGGGGGCTGCTGGGGAGCAGGAGTCGGGTGAGGCGCGTAGCAGGTGCTGGCTTCCTGCCCGAGGGGCGACAGTTCGAGGCGTGATGGGTCCCGGTCTGGGGCTGGAGGAGGCTCCGAGCTGTACCTCCCCGGGCCCCGGGGTTTGGACCGTGCTGCTGGGCTACACCCACCACCCACGGCAGCACCCAACCCTCCGCTCTCCCAGGTACCTGGCCCTGGTGTCTGCCCTGGCCTCGGGGGCCGACTGGCTGTTCATCCCCGAGGCTCCGCCCGAGGACGGCTGGGAGAACTTCATGTGTGAGCGGCTGGGGGAGGTGAGCGGGGCTGTCCTGTCCCGGAGGGTCCCGGCACGAGCCTGTGTCAGCACAGGGGCTGGTGTCCCCAAGGCGCGTCCCCAGGTAGAGAAGGCAGAGGAGGATAAAGCTTGGGACACTGCCCCAGGCTCCGCTCCTTGGGGTCAGTGCTGACATGGGGAGGGAGCGAGTCACGGTCACGCTGGCTTCCTGGGGGCCGTGGCCACTGAGCCTGGGCCAGGGGAGGTGGCCTTCTGAAGACGGGTGGACGGGACACGGGCAGTGACCCCAGCGGGTGAGGCCCCAAGCAGGCTGTCAGGGCAGGAGAGGACGGAGAGGCGGCTGGGGGCTGAGGCCTTGTCTGGGGAACAATCGGAGTATTTGGGAGTATCTGGGCCCCTCGGGATGGAGTCGGGGTGCCGATGCGGAGCGGGTAGACCCTTGCCCTGCACACCCCCAAGGTGTCCAACCTAGGTTGGCCCCTCAGCCAGCCCGGGGCTCAGTGGTGCCCAGGAGGGCCCCAAAGTGGGGAGGGCGCCTTCAGATCAAGGGGCTGTGGTCTGGACTTGAGGCAGGGGGACCCCTGAAGTAGAGCCGTGAAGTTCACACTCGGGCTGGGGCTGTGCCCCAGGGTGAGCACCGAGGCTGCCTGGGGGCGTGGCCCTGTCTTTAGTTCCGACGCCCTCGGAGAGACAGGTGGGCCCGGGGTGGTGCTCCGTGTCCCTTCCCCACGGATGGGGGCGGCGTCCGTCCTGTTCACTGCCCACGCTGCCCGCCGGCCACTGTGCTGCATTTCTGCCCAGTCCCAGTGAGGCCCAGGGCAGGGCCTGGCCAAAGGCCCATGTTCTGTCCATGCGTGGAGTCCTTTCCTTCAGCGGGACCTGTGGCCTTGACCCTGTGGAGTGGGGCTCAGTAGCATGGTCCCTGGCTGACCTTGGCCTCGGCTCCCTCAACGCGGGGCCGGGCCTTTCCGGCTCCCGGCTCTGAGGACGCCACCCTCCCCTGCTGTCCCCAACCCCCGCTCCCCAGCCTTTCCTCGCCCCCAGGAGGCCCCCCACCCCTGCTGGTGTGGACTGCAGGCCCCGGAGCGTGGACCCCAGGGATGGCGTGGGTTGCTGCGGGTCGGGGGCCGGCGTCTGCGGGTGACGGCCGGGCCCCGGGGCCTCTCTGCCGCAGACGCGGAGCCGGGGGTCCCGACTCAACATCATCATCATCGCTGAGGGCGCCATCGACCGCCACGGGAAGCCCATCTCCTCCCGCTACGTGAAGGACGTGAGTTTTGGGGGGGGTTGGGTGACGTGGGCTGGGTGAGGCCTCGGTGGGGGCGGCCCCCCTTATCTCCAGTCCCCAAGGGCTCTAGCTGGGGCCCGCGGACAGAGGGTGCTTCCTCATTCCCGACGATAGCCAGATGTGGGGCGGGCAAGCCGGGGGCTCCCTGAGTCGGCTGGCCCCTGAGGCTGAGGGGCCCTACATCTGCTGGGAGCCCCCCCCCGGCTTCTCGTCTCCGATCAGAACGTGTTCCCTGCAGGGCAGGTCCACCCCCATCCCGGAGGCCAAGTCCTAGCCCCCAGCAACATCCCCGTGACAGGGCCCTTGCCCCTGCTGGCCCTTTGGTGACCGTGACCCCCACCGAGTGCAGGACTCAACAGCCAAAAAACTGACTCTGGAGGAGGGAGGGGCTTCCGTATGACCTCCAGCCACCTGCTACATCCCGCCCCAGGGCCCTGGTCCCCGGCCTCCTGAGTGGGCACAGGCCCCAGGAGCCTCTCTGCTCCCTTTCATGGGCCGTCCAGCTTCTGTGTCCCCACCGAGTCTGTGCTCAGGGCCCAGAGCCATACCCTGGGGGAGCCTGACCCGAGGGGCTAGACCATGGCCACAGGCTACGGGGACACGGCCACGCACACCCACAAGGGAAACGCCGACGCTCACACGGCGGCTGTACACACAAACTCACACTGTGGGAACGGAGCTGGCACTGCGGGGACCCCGGGGGCACGGACACCCCGACATCCCTGAGGAGCAGCGAGGACCTGGGCTGGGGGCCTGTGAGGTGGGCACTGACCCCGAGGACCCCCTCCTCTCTCCCGATGAGCAGCTGGTGGTCCAGAGGCTGGGCTTTGACACGCGTGTGACTGTGCTGGGCCACGTGCAGAGGGGAGGGACCCCTTCGGCGTTCGACCGCATCCTGGTAGGTGGGGCTGGGCTCTGGCCCTGGGTGTGCGCGGTGGGCGAGCGTGGTGGGCACGTCCTTGCCGCTGCTGGTCTTGGACCGAGGCGTGGCCCCTCCGTTTCTCTCTGTGGTGGGCAATGTGGCCTGGGGTTCCATCCCCACCCCACACCTCAGCAACCTTGGTGCCAGCCCCCCCCACAGTGGCACTTGGCAGGTCTCTAGGAAGGGGGGTGCACAGGGGCAAGGCACACGGCTCAGCCCTGCTAGGGTCTGATGTCGGGTGGTCTAAGCCTGGCACCATAGCTCCTAGGGTCTGGGGGAGGCCCTGGGGGTGCAGAGGCCTGGACTGTGGCCTGAACACTGTCACTGTCCTGATCCCTGCTGGGTTCCCCGGTCCTCTGCCAAGTGGGGATCCTGTGCCACCAAATGGGGACAGAGTCAGGGGCCCAGAAAGGCCCCATGGATGGTAAAGTGCCCACCTATGGGGGCTGGTCACCCTGGGCCTGGGGCCCGCGGCGAGCTGCCCCTGCCTTCCCCGGGAGGCCCCGGTGTGGTGTCTCCCCCCCCCGCCCCCCCCCCAGTCAGTCCCACACGGAACAGCGGGGACACTGACCCACCCGGCTGGGCGCTTTCCGCCCCCGCCCCCCCGACCATGTGAGACTGCAGCGGTGAGGTCAGGAGAGCCCCCTGAGGGTTTCCGGACGGCAGGGCTGTCCTTCCACCGAGCCTGGGGGGCAGAGATGTGGGGACGGCTCCGGGTCTCCCCTCCACCCCGCAAGAGAACGGGTGGGGCTGCCGGAGTGTAGGGGCCGGTGGCAGACACGAGACGTCCGGGTCAGACTGGGGCAGGTCGAGCAGCAGCATTTTGTGCTGCTCCGAGCCCCTGCCCCCAGGGCCACCCCTGCACACAGTGGGCCGCACCGGCGGCGAAGAGCCTGAGCTCGGGGACCCCGATTCCCCCTAGTGAGCTGCCCCAGCTCCCGTCAGGCTGTGCCTGTGGTGGGGCCGAGCCTTCCTCGTAGGGCTGTCCGAGCCCCCGGAGGGGCTCTTGTGAGTGGTGGTTGCGTGAGGTCAGTTCCGGTACCACCTGTTCTAGAAGCTTCGACCGTGTGTGTGTGTGTGTGTGTGTGTGTGTGTGTCGGGGGCAGGGCCCTGAGGCTGAGGGCGCAGAGACCTGGGGTGCATGGTGTGGGCCCAGAGCCGAGAACGGTCATGTGCACATGGCTCGTGGGGGGGGAGCCCCTGCTTGAGAGCCGCCCACCCCTGTCCCCGCTCAGAGCAGCAAGATGGGCATGGAGGCCGTCATGGCGCTGCTGGAGGCCACGCCGGACACGCAGGCCTGCGTGGTCAGCCTGTCGGGGAACCAGTCCGTGCGGCTGCCCCTCATGGAGTGTGTGCAGGTGGTAAGTACTGGTCTGCCCGGGGCGGGCCAGGCGGGGCGACCCAGGGAGATGCCCTGCTCTGCGCTGCCGGCCCCCTTGCCCACAGCCCCCCTGGCCCTCCCTGGGGCCTCTGAGGGGCCCCCACCCAGCGGGCCCAGGCCCAGGCTCCTCCCCACCCCGTCGCCCTCGGGGTCCTGCTGCTTCTGTGTTACCTGCGGCCCCCTCCTGTCCTGGCCGCAGTCCTCGGGTCGGGGGCGGGGGGCGGGAGCACGTCCCCGAGGTGGGATGAGCCCGAGAGGAATGGGAGCTGCAGAGAGCAGGGATGGCCGGGGTTGCGAGTCTCCTGGAGCTTCGTCCCTGGCCTGACCTGGGCTGGGCAGGGGAGGGGGTTGGGGTAGGCTGGCAGTGGGGGCAGTGGGTGGCCAGAGCCACTGTGTGAACTCGGCAGACGTTGGAGGGACACTTGGCGAGGCTCAGGGGCGGGCGGAGGGAGTGGGGATGCTGGCCCTGGTCTGCAGGTGGCAGGAGAGTCCCGGGGGCCTGGTGGGGCCCCAGGGAGCTGAGGGACGGGGAAGACCTGGGGACCACCCGGTCTCAGCCGGCTCTCCAGACTGCGGCCTTGGCAGTGACTGTGGCCTGGCAGGTGCAGGACAGGCCGCCGAGTGGGGCGGGCACCGTGCGTGTGCGTGTGCGTGTGCGTGTGTGTGCGCGTGTGCCAGCCTCCTCCAGCTTGTGCTTCTCGTCCCCGTTAAGACAAAGGAGGTGCAAAAGGCCATGGACGAGAAGAGGTTCGACGAGGCCATCCAGCTCCGCGGCAGGTGAGGGCCTCGCGGGCCTGGAGCCGGAGTGGCTGTCTGGTGGCCGGGCCCACCGCACACCCCTGCATGGCTCGCACACGGCTGTGCCCGCAGAGGTGAAGCTTTGCGTCTCTCCCGAGACTCTTTCTGCTGAGCGTGTGGCCAAGCAGTGTGGAGTGGAACAGCAGGAACGGGGGCTCAGCGGTTCCCGCGACTGGGAAGCTGGCAGGCTGTGGGGTGGACGGGAGCTGCCTGCAGGGCAGAGGAGAGAAGGCGGCCCGGGTGGGGTCTGGCGGGGGCTGTCCGTAGAAGGAGGCCCTGGGGGCAGGCCTGGAGGGGCCGGGGGGAACTGGACCTTCAGCTCTGACGTCCTTGGCGGGGGGGGGGGGGGGGACTGGACCT
This sequence comes from Neogale vison, assembly GCF_020171115.1. NCBI lineage: Eukaryota > Metazoa > Chordata > Mammalia > Carnivora > Mustelidae > Neogale > Neogale vison. Next base: position 1,888,996 of record NC_058096.1, on the reverse strand, counting down.
TCAGCTCTGACGTCCTTGGCCGCGCCTCCTGCTGGCTCTGAGCCACCCACCCCGCCCGGCTGGGTGCAGGGCGCTTGCTTGGCTGAGGGGTGAGGCGGAGGGCTGCGGGCGGCACGGCGCAGACTGGCTTCCTTTGCAGGAGCTTTGAGAACAACTGGAACATTTACAAGCTGCTTGCGCACCAGAAACTCTCCAAAGAGAAGGTGAGGTCACTCACCGCCGCTTCCGCGAGCCTGGCCCGCTGCTGGGGTCTTCCCCGGCTCTGCCTGTGGGTTGGGGTCCACCCTGGGGGCCTGTGTGCCCACTCCTGTCTGGGTTCTGAGCTGTGAGCCGAGAGGCTTGACCAGCAGGTCCCAGACAGCCGGTGTCTGGGCCTGGAGGTGACCTCGGCCGCTTGCTTAGCCAGGTCTGGGGGTTTAAGTCAGGACAGAAGGGATCTAGCACTTACGTTCTAAAATAGCTAATAGCCTCATGGCGTGGGCTTTCTCCAAAACTTGTTCTGATGCCCTGGGGACGAGGAAGGGGTCCTGTGGAGACCATCCTAGACCATGGGATCCCGGCCCCCGTTCGTCCCGGGGCTGGTCAGGGAGGGATCGGCCGCACCTGCGCGGCAGCCGAGTGGTGTCCCCGCCTGGAACCGCTGCAGGGGGCGGAGTCTGGGGCGGCAGGGCTGTGTTCCAGGACCCACGACAGCCACGCTGCCTGGAGAGCCGCTGGCCAGCCGCATGTGGCCGTGGAGCACTGGGGATGCGGTGCCCGGCAGGGTGGGCTGTGTGTGCCCGGCATGTGCCAGACTCCGGGCACACGGTCAGGAAGCTGGCGGCTGGGAGTTGGTTGAGGTGACAGTGGTTTGTCAGGTTAAGCCAGCCGCGCTCCTAAAACTAGTGTCACCTGCTTCTTTGCACTTTTAACGTGGCTCCTGGAAAACTTCCGTGACATCCGCGGCCGCCTTTGCCATGCATCTGTGCTGCTCGCCGGGCGCATGGGGCACCGGCTGCCCTGAGCCCGGAGTGGGGGGTGATGGCTGGAAGCCTCCAGGTGCGCTCTGATGCTGGCCGGCGCCTGCACCGCTGTCCCCCGCCGCCGCGCTTGGCTGGGAGCCCCCACGGTCCCACGGAGGCTGGTAGCTGCGGTCCGGCGGGTCCCCTCACCACGCTGGGTCTGGCCCTGAGGCTTGCGAGACCCGGGCCCGGTGCCGGGAGCCGCACCGTCGCCGACCTCTGTCTGGCTCCGCCGGTCCCCCCCCAGCCCTGTGCTCACCTTCCTGTCCCCTCTCCTTCTCAAAGACCAACTTCTCTCTGGCCATCCTGAATGTGGGCGCCCCGGCGGCCGGCATGAACGCGGCGGTGCGCTCGGCCGTGCGGTCCGGCATCTCCCAGGGCCACACGGTGTACGTCGTGCATGACGGCTTCGAGGGACTGGCCAAGGGTCAGGTCGGTGTGGCCGCGGGGCGCGGTGGCATGTGTGAGTCGCGTGACCGCCCCCAGCTGCTGCACGGTGAACAAGGACTGGGGGCTCACGGCACAAAGTCAGGGCGATGGCCCCGGTCGGGTCCCCGAAGAAGGCGGCGGGAAGGTCCACGGGAGAGGGTTCGCTCCGCCTGTGGGGGCCCCAGACCACGTCTGGCCCGCAGTGCCCTACTCCGTGCCCGGCACAGCCCGCTGGTCCCGCGTGGATGGGCTCGCACTGAGCGTGGGCCCGTCGCCGGAGGAGGAAGGGTGCCCGGCCTGTCCCCCGAGGCTGCACCTCCCCCGCTTCCCCGCAGGTGCAAGAAGTGAGTTGGCATGACGTGGCCGGCTGGCTGGGCCGGGGCGGCTCCATGCTGGGGACCAAGAGGTGAGCTGCTGGCTGAGGGCCCGGGCTCCCTGGCCACCGTGGGCAGCTGGGGGAGGGAAACGCACACAGCAGGCTCGGTTGGGGGAGGTGGGTGCAAGGGGACACTTGTCCCGTGGCCGGGAACTGAGTCCCGACTTCTGGCTGGTGGACCTCCTGCCTGCCCCTTCGTGGCTGAGAGCTGACCGAGGTCACCTGTGCAGGGAGAGCTTCCCGGGTGGCCCTGTGCCCGTGGAGGACATCCCGTCGGGCAGGAAGTGGGCTCCTGGGTTGCGGGAGACGAGGGCCGCCCCTCCCCACAAGCAGGTGCTCAGGCCTCTTTGTCCCACTGTGGGCCCCACACGTCCCCCGGTGCCGAGTCTCGTCCACCTCCAAGTGGGGACACAGCATGTCGCCCGCGGTCGGCTGCCGCGTTGACGGGTCCTCGTAGCCCGCGTGTGGTGCCATGTTCGTCTGGTTTTCGTGCGCCGCAGGACGCTGCCCAAGAGCTACCTGGAGAAGATCGTGGAGAACATCCGCGCCCACAACATCCACGCCCTGCTGGTCATCGGCGGCTTCGAGGTGAGGGCCGTGGCGGGACACCAGCTCGGGGCACGGACGCCGGAGGATCATCCCTGCTGGAAGCCCCGTGTGCGGGGAAGTCCACGGGCCAGCCGCACGCACGGGGCCACGGGCACGGGGTTCAGTGTCGGCTTCACGATGTGCAGATTGATGCGGGCACCGGGTGCTGGTTGGGGGCGGTGGGCAGGGGATGGAGGGGAGCGGCAAGGGAGGCGCAGCAGCTCCTGGTCGGAGGGCAGCCCGGGGTGCCGAGCCCCATGGCTCCCTCGCCCGTTCCCCCTCCCCGCTCTGGCCTTGCCCCGCCTGTGAGCTGTGGATGGGGTGCCCCTGGTCGCGGCCCTGGGGATGGGAGCAGGTGGGTCCCGCTCCCCCATCCCAGGCACACGGTGGGTCAGCTGGGTGGGAGGGCCAGGAATGCCTGGCCTGGGAGCCCACCTGCCCCTTGCGGCCGCAGCCCAGCCTCACGGGCATCCCTGAGCCCCTGGCGCCCGCCCGTGCACCCCCAGGCCTACGAGGGCGTGCTGCAGCTGGTGGAGGCCCGCGGGCGCTACGAGGAGCTGTGCATTGTCATGTGCGTGGTCCCTGCCACCATCAGCAACAACGTCCCTGGCACCGACTTCAGCCTGGGCTCCGACACCGCGGTCAACGCTGCCATGGAGGTAGGACGCTGCCTCCCCCCTACCCCCCGCATGGGTGCGACGCAGGAAGACACGGCGTGGCCCTGGGAGGGAGGGGCGGCAGGAAGGAAGGCCTTGTGGGGGGCCCGCAGGTCTGTGGCTCGAGGCCCTGGGGGGTCAGGGCCAGACCCCCCGGGTGGGGCTGATGCCCGTGTGGAGGGGGCCGTGGTCCTGTCCCGTGAACAGCCACACGTGGATGTGGGAGAGCCCAGGCCCCTGGTTGGGATGTGGGAGGGTGTGTGCCCGCCTGGAGCTCCGTAGGGGCCTCCCCAGGACTCTCACCCCATCCATGACCCTCCATGAGCCCGCTGGGGTCAGCACCTGTATGTGGGGGCATCTTGGGCTGAGCCGAGCAGCTCCTGTGTGATCCTACAGTCAGGAGAAAAGAGAACAAACGAGACGACAGGGTCCGCTGACCCAGGGACCCCACGATCTTCCACCTCAGACCCTGCCGTCTCACTGCCGTGGGCTGCCCGCGGCTCCTTACCAGCACCAGACACGTTCCTGTTTTCTTTGCCTTGATGACGGCAAGAATGGCATTCTGTTTAATTTATAGCTCTGATTTTGGGTGAAGGTGAACTTTTTTCTGTTTATTACCCGTTTGAGGATTTTATGGAAAAATAACCTTTTCCTGTTTTTGCCCGTTTTTCTCTTGCTGAGTTTTTTATTTATAAATGCTCTTTACATATGTAGGCTATCGATTCTTTGGCAAACATGAGAGCATTTTCCTCCACTTTGCTGGTTGTCTCTTACTTGGGGTTTAAACTCATGGTTCAGACCCCAGTCGCCTACTGGTCTCGTTTCTCTTTTCTCAGTGTTTTAATGTTACAATTTCCTTTTCAAATTCTGAAACTTTTGGGTAAGAATTATCCTATGTCACATCGTTGTTGGCACCTACAGAATGTGGGCATCGTGGCACCTGGTCCCCTGTTCCCGCAACCCTGTGGCGGCTGGGGTGCGGGTCCCCTATTCCTGTGACCCCATGGTTCCGCTGACCGCTAAGAAAGCGAAGTCCGAGTGTTTCCCAGGCCCAACGTCAGAGCCTTTTAGCTGCACCCCGGCCTGCACCCAGCAGGTGCTGCTGACTCTCCTGTCTCCCTGCGGGCACAGTGGCCCTGGCTGAGGACCCTGCTTCAGACGGCCCTGTGGAGTGTGTGGGAGGGCTGTGACCCCCGGGCACGGCGGGGCACGGGGCCATCCTGGCTTCCGCCCCTCCACTGTGCACTCTGGGGAGCGCCGTGGGGCCCCGGGGAAGGCCCTGACCGCCCCCGTCCCCCAGAGCTGTGACCGCATCAAGCAGTCGGCCTCGGGGACCAAGCGCCGCGTGTTCATCGTGGAGACCATGGGCGGCTACTGCGGCTACCTGGCCACGGTGACGGGCATCGCGGTGGGCGCCGACGCTGCCTACGTCTTCGAGGACCCTTTCAACATCCAAGACTTGAAAGTGAGCTGAGCCCCCAGCCCGTCTCCCGCAGCGGACCCCACAGTGGGGCTGGGTGGGGGTCTGCAGACCCACGCAGCCCCCCTCACCCTGTGTCTGCCCTGTGGCCGCCGTGGCCTCCTGGCCCAGCCCTGTCCCTGGGTCCCTGCCAGCAGCTGCAGGCCTCCCCACGGCCCCGGTCACACAAGCTCCAGGACGCTCCCCGGCCACACGGCGGCCGACTCCCTGCTCACCCTTCACGTCCCCTGCCCCCTCAGGCCAACGTGGAGCACATGACGGAGAAGATGAAGACCGATATCCAGCGGGGCCTCGTGCTGCGGTGAGGCTGCCGGGGGCGGGGGTCCGGGCGGGAGGGGGTCTGCCCGCGCCACGGTGGGCCTCGCGACGGGGCTGCGGAGGGGCCGCTGGGCAGAGCCGAGCCGGACGGGCCTCGCCGGGGGCGCCGTGCCCTCTCCCAGAACTGGTCTGTGGCCTGGCAGGGGGTCAGTGTCTGGGACAAGACCCCGGGCGCCTCCCGCGTAACTCGGGCCGGGCCCCTCCTTCCAGAAACGAGAAGTGCCACGAACACTACACCACGGAGTTTCTGTACAACCTGTACTCCTCGGAGGGCAAGGGCGTGTTTGACTGTAGGACCAACGTCCTGGGCCACCTGCAGCAGGTACGGGCCAGGGGCGCGGCTCCGGGCTCGGCCTCCCCCCGGGGGGCATGGCAGGGTGCGGGCCCTTCCTTGTTCACTGCCTCACGCGGCGCCCTGGTCACAGGCCACCGGCCGCTTCCCGCGCGTGCCCGGCATCCCTCGCTGCAGTGAGGAGGGCGAGGCGCCCGTCCCCCGAGTCCTTAGTGCTGAGAAGGGGCCGGCCCGGTCCCCTCCCTCCTAGGCCTCCTGGGGGCCTGCCAGCAGCCCGAGCTGTGGGCTGCCAGCCCACGTGGGGGACCCCCTCTCCGGGGGGCGACGCACTCGCCGGGGGTGGGCCCCTGAAGGCCGCCCAGCGGGGGGAGCCCGCCAGCCCCTGGAGGTGGTTCTCAGGCCGGATTCGGGGTGGAGAACGAGGAGCAGATGGGAAATGGGGTGGGGCGTGGTGGGGCTCCCCTGGCGTCCCGGTAGGGCCGGGCTGGCAGTGCCCACCTGTCTCGTTCCCGCTGCGTTTCCAGGGCGGGGCCCCGACCCCCTTTGACCGGAACTATGGGACCAAGCTTGGGGTGAAGGCCATGCTCTGGATGTCGGAGAAGCTGCGGGCCGTCTACCGCAATGGTACGTGGCGGGACGGGGTGGCGGCCCTGGGCCCGACCTTGCCCTCTGCCGGGACCCAGGGTTCAGGGCCACCAACCAGAGCCTGTGTCCCCAGGGCGGGTGTTTGCCAACGCCCCGGACTCGGCCTGCGTCATCGGCCTGCGGAAGAAGGCGGTGGCCTTCAGCCCCGTCACCGAGCTCAAGAAGGACACGGACTTCGAGTGAGCACCTCAGAGACCGCGGGGGGCGGCCCTGACCCCGCAGGTGGCCCCGTCCCCGTGCCCGGGACCACCCCTGTGCCCCCCTCGCCCAGCCGGCCTGTCCCGGGAGCCGATGCGGGAGGGATGGGGGCGGCCGTGCTCTGGGGCCGGGTCCCGCGGGGCTGCCGTCCTGCTGTGGCCCCTGAGCCCCGGCCCCGCCCCCCGCAGGCACCGCATGCCCCGGGAGCAGTGGTGGCTGAACCTGCGGCTGATGCTGAAGATGCTGGCCCACTACCGCATCAGCATGGCCGACTACGTGTCCGGGGAGCTGGAGCACGTCACCCGCCGCAGCCTCAGCATCGACAAGGGCTTCTGAGGCCGCCTGACCTCTCTCCCGGAGCCTGCGGGCGGCGGGCGGGTGGGGGCTGCGGCCTTCTTGGCCCTGGCTGTGCCCCTGCTGTCCGCCAGGCTCTCTGACAGCACTGAGGCCCCTGGATGCCCACCTTCTGGTCTAGGGGGGCGTGGGGGCACCCGTGCGGGGTCACCGCTCCCCGTGGGCCTCACTGGGCCAGCTGTGTGCGCTGGGCACCGTCAGCGCAGAGCTTGCCACTTTTTCTAGAAATAAAATCCCCCTGACTGTGTAGTGCGGCCGGTCTCTGGGGAGCGGGCCCTGTGGAACCTTCCGGGAGGGTGGGCGTCTGGTGGGAGTCCCCAGCCTGTGCACACAGGCCTGGCCTCCCCCAGTCCGGGAATGGTTTCTGAGCCTGGGTCCGGGCCCTGAGTCTGACCTGGGACAGTCGCCCCCACTGCCTAGACTGGGGTCTCAGAAACAGAGCCCGAGATCCTGGGGCGAGCGGCTGATCTGAGAGAGCCCCACAGGGAGACCCTGGGGCCTGGGGGACAGGGGAGGCTGTCAGAAATGTCACGGGGAGCCGAGGGCCCATCCACCACGAGCTCGGGGAACAGCACGGAGCTTGTTGTCCAATGTGGTGCCGGCATCAGGGTCCCCAGGAGGATGAGCTGAACCCCAACACTGTCTCTCGGGGGCACTCCCGTCCCTCCTGAGCTTGCTGCACAACCCACTTCTGTTCACCACGGTTACGGGGACACAGTGTCGGGCTGCTCCTGGTCCGCACTCCTGCCCTCAGCACCTGCAGAGTCTCGGGGAGGGGGTGCTGGTACCCATGAGGTTTTGTGGGGGAGCCCTTGGCCTTAGGGGGTCACAGGCCAGATCAGGGGCTCCTGGCTGGGGGGGGGGTCTCCTGGTTGAGCCTAGGGACCAGACTGGGGCCCTCTGTCCCTCCAGCTGTCTTCACGTCCCCAAGACTTTGGCAGGATGCCTTGGTCACTCCGGGAGCAGCAGGCTTGGTGGGGGCCATGCCAGGGGACCATGCCCTCCTTGTTGTGCGGGGGGGGCCCTGAGCCTAAAAGCCTTCAGGTCTACTCTGCCTCTGATGAGCATGGGTGCTCCTGGGGCAGGCCGAGGAGGGGACAGTTCCCCAAGGAAGGGTTCCAAGTGTCTGACCCTCGAGAGACCAGGGACCAGTTCCTGGGTCCCAGAAACTTGAGTGTGCCCCTGCATGAGTGCGTGTGTGCACCTCTGTGGCCGCACACATGAGCACGTGTGAGTGTGAGCACGTGTGTGCCTGCGTGCGTACGTAGGCATGTGAGTGTGCATGTGTAACTGCGTGTGTGTGTGTCTGGACGCACGTGTGCACGTGGGCCATGTCCGCACAGGTGAGTGCACACGTGCGTACCTACGCGTGTGCGTGGAGAGGCTGCAGCTCAGAGCTGTTCGTCTGGGCTGGGCCCCCACTGTCCCGACACCCCCTCCCTGCAGCCAGGCCCTGCTCCCCAAGCAAAGGGGGGGCTCCCCGTCCTGGAGGAGGCCCCGGAGGCCTGGCTGTCCTGGGGCCATCGCAGATTGTGGAGCCGGCGCTGGACCCCAGGCTCAGTGGGCTCTGCCCTCCAGCTGGTCTTCGAGGACACTGTATGGGGCCCCCGAAGGTGCCAAAAGCTGGGGTGGTACCAGTCACGTGGCCATAGAGCACCGAGTGTGTCCTCTGCACTGCGCCCATGGGTCAGAGGCTCACCATGTGGGAGGCCTCAGCCCAGGGCAGGGCTGCTCTGGCGGATGCAAGATCCCAGGAAGTGGCGTCCACGTTTCCAGAGTGTGTGCGCACGTGGGCCTCTGAACATGACCCGGGGAGGCTCTGGACAGACGCTGGAGACTTCCTGTCCCACCGTATGGACACCGTGTGGAGTCTGCTGTGGGGCCAGTGGCCCAAAGACACGGCCAAGGCCTTGACGAGTCTGCCTGTGAACCCAAACTCACACAATGTGGAAGGGAGGGCACCCACGGTGGGTCCCTGCTGTGCGGAGATTGGGGGGGCAGCTGGGGCAGGCAGCTGGCTGGGCCAGGAGTGGGCTGCGGGCTGAGGGTGCTCCCTGATTAGACTAGGCCCACCCAGGCAAATCTCCCTTCTGATTCACTGAGGCAGCTGGTTAGGGACTTTGAGTGACATCTGTGAACATCTGTGAAGCTCCTTCACTTCGGCCATATGTGCAGAGTATCCATCACGTTCCCAGCACCCCCCACTTGGGGGTGGAGGTCATATGGGGTCTGGGACCTAGGGGCCACTTGAGAAGCCCACAGACAGCAAGCCCCGCCCTCACATGCAGGAAAGCATGTGCTGAGCTGGGGGTCTGAGGCCAGAGTCAGGCCTCGGGAGCGTGGCTGGGGAAGGGGTGCTGGAGGCCCCAGGAATGTGGTGAACTAGGTAGCAGGCATCACCCGCTGGTCGCCTGAGACTGGGGCAGGGTCCTGGGAGGGGCTTGGGGGCGGTCTGCTGCAGGGTGCGGCACAGGGGAGGTGTCTACACAGACCGGAGCACAGAGCTGGCACTCCACCTGCCTCGGGAGGCAGCCCTGCCCCCCAGCCCCCCAGCCCCTGTTCAGCCCCGTGGACTGAGGCTGGCTTGCTCTCGCCCAGAGGGCTGTACCCACAGCGCAGGGCGGCCCTGGAGGGCAGCTCCCCTGAAGCCACTGTCCCTTGTGTGAAGGCGGCTGTGTCCCCAGGGCAAGCTGGCTGCCGATGGCTCTGGGACACAGGTGGCCACAGTGCGTCGTCCTGTCCCTTCATCCCTGCGCGTCCTGCCGCTCTGCGCGGACTGTCTCAGGCCCTAGGGACACGGGTGCTTCTGCAAGCTTTGCAGGGAATGAAGCTCACGAGTAAATCTTACCAGGGTTTCCAGGCCCTGAGAAGCACCTGCTGAAGCAGGAGGCCCCGCGTCCGGCGGCTTGCACACTTTCTGACACTTCCGCTGTGGGCAGGGCTCGCGGGGCGCTGGAGGTGCTGCTGGGAAACGGCCCAGAGGCTCCTGCACACGGGTGCGCTCCCGCTCGCGGCACGGCCTCAGGGCAACACCTCCCCAGGGCCTGCGTGTGGGGCAGGGGCGCGCAGCAGCAGCATCGGCCCTATCCCAGCCCCCAACACGGCCCCCCGCCCGGCACGCTCGGTCCGCGGGCACAGTGAGGACACTCACCACGGGGACCCCCAGCTGCTGCGCATGGAGGCAGGTGCCCTGGTTTTCCTGCCTGATGTCTCGAAGGCAGGGGTGAGGTGGACGTATTCCCAGGTTTCTCTCACCCTGCCCCACCCCCACAGCCCCCGTCAGCCCCTGCGGAGGGGAGGGCGCAGGTGGGGCTCCTGGGCGAGGGCCGTGGCCACCAGCCTTCCCATCGTGGCACCACGATGGGCAGCTCGGCCCTTACACGCGAGCAGCATTTCCTCCGCGTGAGACCAGGCAGCCCTGCGGGACTCCAACGGCTCGATTCCCGGGGGACGTCCAGGTCCGGCTACGGGATGTGGGGGCACAGCACCCAGCAAGCGTGGGGTCCCATGTGCCCACGCTGGTCACAGCCTGGCCGAACGCACACTAGGAATGCAGGGGTGTGGGCGCCGCGGGCCAGCAAACCAGCTCCACCGCGGGACGTGGATGCCCAGCTCCGCCCGCACCCCGCGAGCCCACTGGGGACGTCCACTCCCAGCGCGGCCAGTGCTCCCTTGGCTGGACAGAACTCCCCAGATGTGCGCTGGCAGCCCACCAGGCGAGCCCGGGTGGCCCCCAGGCCCCAGCGGGTCCCCCCAGAACTCCGGGCCCCCAGGGCAGCCCTAGAGCCCATGTGTCTGTTTGCGGAGAACCCCGGCAGCAAAGACCCCTGGGTTCTTCTCGAATTTCCCCAACTGATCTGACTCCAGAACCAACACGGGGGACCCGTGAGCATTTATCAGCCCCTTGCTGGGGGGACGGAGGCCTCCCGGGAGCACAACCACCGGAGCATCATCGGTGTCCTCCCTCCACACGGGGCAGCCCCGGGCTCGGGAACAAGGTGAGCAAGTGCCCCGCCATCTGGGGGACCCCTTCCCCCGCCTGGTCCTCCAGCACAGCTCCCCCAGCCAAGATCAAAGGGCACCTCGCAGGGCGTCTTCCCCTGAACTCAGACCTCCCCGGCTGCCCTGGGGGAGCAGAGGACCAGCCCCGCGGCCAATCCCAGGTCCCCACCTGGGGCGCACCAGACGGCGCAGGCAGGAAGTTGGTGTGCGCCCGGCCAGCTGGGTGGGGAAGGGGGAGGCTGTCCTCAGTTTAACACAAACACCCCAACTTGCTTTGAGACGCTTTATTGAGAGTCCGACCACCGTCCACACGTACAGCGGAGAGCACACGCGTGTCCCTGCAGCCACCTCCCCAGACCCCCTGCAGCGATGCCTTGCTTCCGCCGCTCAGCTCCTGGAGAACTACAGACGCCCGGGAGAGAAACCCCCCGCCCGGCACCCAGCGCCCCACCGCAGCCCTGGGCCCGGGGCAGTTTGAAACCCGCCGGCCGGAGAGCAGCCTTCCCGTTAAGAGAGCGGCACCTCCTGGGCACAGTCGCCCCATCGGGATTCTTGCACACGGCACACAGGTCACCCTTCTGTTCACACGGCGACGGACACATTACAGAGATCTGGGCCCCCCAACCGGAGTGGGGGTGCAGGGCACCCCTGCTCCCGTCCGGGCCGCAGTAGCTCCCCTAAGGCTGGCTACCAGCTCAGAAAGCCTGCCGCTGCCCAGCCCGGGGAGGCGTCCCCAGGCGCTGGGGGTGGGGGTGGGGGGCTGGGAAGGGACCCGCCCCGGCCTGCAGCATGACCGCTTAGGGCCTGCGCCTCAGAGCAAGGCCCGCGGCTCTCCCCACGGTGTCCTCCCCACCAGCTGCCTCTCCCGTGACTGCACCCGGATCCTGCCCGTCCCGCACAAACCTCTGCACCCTGCAGGCTCTTAAGAAGGCAGAGAAAGAGGGAAGGTGAGTTCTCCAGCCCTCCCCAGCCCTGCCGGTCACACGCAATGCCTCGGTGGCCACAGTGGACAGAGCCTATCCCACAACTGGGTCAGAGAACCAACAGGGGAAACGTGTGTGAGCAATGGCCCTCACCTTTGAAACGCTGTCAAGGTCACGTCTGTCCCCTAGGAAACGCCTGCTTCCAGATCGGACTTTGGTAAGATATTTATTAGGGACAATGGGGGCCCTGCCCGCCTCGGGAAGAGACAAGTCCGGGGGGGCCCCCTGTGCAGGCCGGTGTGCACTGGGCCCCACGCAGGGAGGGTACCCAGCACAGAGCCCGACGCCCTGCCGGCTCTCGCGGCGGAGCCATCCACACCGAGGGCCTGGCGCCCCCAGGCGGGCCAGAGCTTCCTGAGACACGGCCCGCATGCTGGGACTCAGCTGGGGTCCCGTGGAGGCCGTGGCTGTGGCAGGGACCCCACATCTCCCAGGTGCTTGGGCACGGGGTCGTGGGAGGAAGGCTTGGCCGCTCGGTCACTCCACATCCTCCTGCAGCTCCAGCTTGTGCAGGGCCTGGAGCCGGCCGACCACGGTCTGCCGCACGGCCTCCAGCCCCTCGGCGTCCAGCTCCCGCAGCAGCAGCAGGACGGCGCTCAGCACGTTGTTCTGGGGGCACAGAGTCACCGGCTGAGGGCCCCACCCTGACATGGACACCGTGGGCAAGTCACCTTCCAGGCAACCCGGACAGACACGGACAGAGACTCAGGTGGACGGAGCCTGCAGGGACTGCCCAGAGAGGTTAAGCCACTGGCCCTCGGCCACACAGTAGGGATCAGTGCTCGGGACTGTGCGATCTCACACACACACGCTCGTGTGTGTCATGCGTGTGCATGTGGTCTCTACCTGCACCTGAGCGAGAGGGGATTTTCACAGGGCTACTCGAGCTGGCTCGTCCTGCGGGTAGAGCTGTGAGCCGCAGCGCACGGCAGCAACGTGATGTCAGCTCAGAGGGTCATGGTGGGGCTCAGCACCAGAGCCCCCACTCGCCCCACGGTGCTAACCCTTGGCCTCAGCAACCCTCGAGGGTCCTGTTCCCCCCGCACCCCTACACTGGTGTGGCCTCCCTGGCCGCCTGCGTCCTCCCACTCGGGCTTGCAGGACCTCCGTGGGAGGACCGAGCCATGCACCCTGCTTGGAGCAGAGCCGCAGCCTTCCCTTCTGTCCCCAGAAGCGGCTCTGTCTGCTCCAGGGGATTCCATGATTTTCCGATCAGTGATTCAATCTCGAGGCTACCCCCTCACCCCAAACCCCCGGATGCTCTGCAGACGCCTGCAGGTGGGGAGGCGGGTCCTTTGGGACTTGCCTCATCGGCAGAGGCCGACCGGCCCTGGGGGCTGTCGGGGGGCTCCTCCCTGAAGGTGCTGGGGAGCACGTGCACGGACCTCGTGGAGGACGGTGACCTGTGCAGGGCTGGGCCTCAGGCCAGGGACAGCCTCCTACACTGGCCTGCAGTCCACAGTCACTTTTGTCAGTGGCTCTGGGGGACGCTTTTCCTGAAGGGTGGGCTGGCCCCTCCCAAGGACAGGGCCTCTGTCCATCCCCTTCTGCACCGCCCACAAGCTTTTCCAGTTCCTCGAGGGGGTGCTGGCAGCCCCCAGCCCCGCCCGCAGAGCCCTTCCCATGTGCGCGCTGGTCCCACAGCTCCGGTCAGACCCTGCCGCCGGGAGCCGGGCGCAGCGGGTCACGGGCCTCCCTCAGGCCCCGGCTCTGCTCGAGCAGCTCCTCCCACGGGACAGAGGCAACGTCCCCACTGGGTCAAGCTAACGCTGGTGACCCCGTTCTGCCGGCCATACTGTGGCTGAGGATGCCCGTCCTGCTAGTGTGGGTCCATAGGGAAGCTGCCCCTTCCGGCCCATCAGGACACACGTGGGAAGACACGGCCCCTCTCCTCTTGGGTGTGCGCCTGGATCAGACGGCCGACCCGGTGACCAGGAAGGGAACAAGCCCCAGGACCGGCCAGAATACCAAGGAGGCAGAGGCTTGGAAAGGTCCCGCATGTTGGACGGAGCTGCCCACATAACCCACTCCTTGAACCTGTTACTCCTTACGGACCGTCAGGAGCCATGATGCGACAGAAGCCGCCCTGCCGGGACACGGAGGCCTCCCCGTGAGCAGCACCCCTGCAGCGTCAACTGCTCGAGCCGCCTTCCCGCCCCCAGGCCAGACGCGGGGTGGACCCGGGTCCCGTGTGCGGCACGGAGCAGCCCGCAGGCTGCTTCGGGGATCCCCTCTCGCTCCGGGGCTGCTCCTTCTCTACTGGCCTGGACACCCCCTCTGGTCCGGCCCAGAGGCGGCTTCTCAAACCTGGGTCCTTGGGTGTCTACAGCCTGTCCGGCCCCACCGTCCACATGCCGGGCGGCAGGAGAGGTGGCCGCCTCCAGGCCGGGCTGTCCCCGGGTCACACTCACCCTGTTCTTGTGACCGCTCACGGCGTCCCTCTGCGAGAAGGAAGGGAACCGCTCCCGGGAAGGCGGCTTCAGGCCTAGCTGGCTCTGGACGCTGCAGGTAGGAGGGGGAGCACAGGGTGCGTGAGGCCTGCCCTGCTCGGGGCCCCATTTCCAACCCCGGAACCGCCGATCACAGTGAGGAAAGCGACCCGCCGCTTGGTGACGCTGCTTCTGGAGGGACGGAGCGCCGCACGGGCAGGGCACGAAGGATGGGCCCCCTGCCGTGCGGGAAGCACGTATCTCTCTGGCCCCCGGGGGGCCCCCTGCTGCACCTGGGCTCCCAGCGTGGGGGACACCGAACACAAACGGGAACGCAGAGCCGTGGGCGGCACCCAGACGGCTTCCCGCACTGGCGGCCAACAGAACAGCCGGCTTGGCTGCCGAGCGGCCACAGCCCTACCACCTCACTGGGCTCGGCTGTTCCTACCACGTTTCCTGTGCTCCGTGGCTGCTCAGAAACGCCCAGGACAGTCTGCAGCCTGTCCCCAGAGACTGCTTCAGCCACGTCGGCAGTGCTGTGGTCAGACGTGCCATCCTTGGGGCCGTATTCCCCTCCCCCGACCAGCAGCTCGGCTGGCCACGGTCACAGCCATGGGAGGCTGCAGAGCTGGGCCCAGGGGTGCCCTCAGGCCCGCCGGCCCCTGTCACCTGCCCCAGCTGCAGGGCACTCCAGCTGCGGGCGTGGTCACACAAACACACATGCCTGGGCCCGGAGCCTCCCGGACGCAGAGCTGGAAGCAGGCTGGGGGTCACTGAGAGCCGCAGATGGTAGGAACCGCGCCGGGCAGCTCCTTCCCTCCTTCCCAGAAGGGCCCACTGAGTCCCCAGGAGGACCGTAAGGGCAGGCCCGCGGCCTCCGCCAGGCTCACCTCGCCACCTCCTCGCCACAGCTCAGCGTGTCCTGCCGGGTCTCGGCGCTGCTGTCCATGGCACTCAGGGCATAGGACAGCTCAGACCCACCGTTCCCTGCGCCCTCAACGCCAGGGGCCGTGACCTCCTCTCCCTCCAGCAGCGCACGGGACAGCTCCTCCTCGGTCACGGCTTCAGAGCGGGGGCGGGGAGCAAGGGCATCAGAGCGGACTGGCCCCCACAGGAGCCCCCCCCCCCAGGAGAGCACCGGGAGGGGCAGCTGCCCATGTGGAGGGGTCAGGGCTGTGCGGGGCGCCGCTGAGGCGGACACGTACGCTGGTTGTCCAGCTTCTGCAGGTGCGGCAGGTTGCGCAGGACGGTCATGCGGTAGAGGTGCGGGTCGGGGCCGCAGCACGGGTTCTCCGCCAGCCAGAGCACGCGCAGGCGCGGCAGGCCCTTCAGGTGGAAGAGCTCGGCCAGGCTGGGGATGCGGTTCTTCCGCAGGTAGAGCTCGCTCAGCTGCCGGCACTGGCTCACGGGCTCCAGGGTGGAGACGCTGTTGACGCTGCACGGGGACAGCGCGGGGACAGCACGGGGACAGTAGGGGCTCAGGACGGCGAGCACCCCGCTTGCGGAGGGCAGCCCCCCTCCACCCCTCTCGGGCCCACTGCAAACTCCAGAAAAGGCCCCCGTGGGGTCAGGCCCATCTACCCTCTCCGTGGAAAGAGGTCAACACTGGACCCTGTGAGTCAAGTTCAACAAAGACCTCGGGCAGGACGGAAAGTCTCTCCGGCTGGAACAGGAGGAGCAGGGAGCCATGCCCTGGCCTCTGGCTTGGTGCAGGCCTCGGGGGGTGGGGGGGGCATGCAGCTGGGAGGTCTGAGGTCTCACTTTCCCTCACAGGACAGGGAACAGGCCACCAAAGAATGTCTCTGTGCCCCTAAGGGGGCAGCGGCCAGAAAACCCCACAGCAACACAGCAAGCGCAAGTGAGCTCAGCCTTCTGCAGAACTGAACACCTGACCTCCCAAATCCCGTGCTGCAGGAGGAAACAAAGTAGGTGGGTTTACGTTTTGTCCCTCAAACTTGTGAACACACCACAGATGGAAAATCGTCAGGCTCTAGGTAGAGAGCCTACAGGCTCACGGGGACACAAGCAGAAAGTTTCCCACCTCCGCAAAGCCAGACGGACGGCAAAGGCGTGCTCAGTGGGCGGGCAGGTGGCCAGGACTGGTGCCCAGTGAGAGCACTGTGCAGGCCAGGATAGTCCCCCCCCAACCCCCGCGCAGTCCTGGGGATGCTGCGGCTTCCTGCACAGCTTGGGGGGCATGAGTGGGGCCACTCGGAGCGACCCTGCCCGAAGGGCCAGATGATCTAGAACATTCTCTGCCGGAGGCTGCACTGGTGGGGACAGCACCGCAGCAGGGGCCCCGGTTACTGATGGAGCTGCTGGTGTGGAGGCCTGTGCCTAGCACAGGGGAGCTGCACGCGACAGCCCAGTGGCAGCAGATGCCACGCGCCCAGAGCAGGGCGAGGTTCCACCATCTCCGAGTCTGAGAAGCCGGCCGAGGCCTGGGCTGGGGCGGGCCGTGAAGCTCCGAGCCACACCCGCCTGCCGTCCTCCTGCAGGAGCCCTGGGCTAGCTGTGGCTGCACGGTGTTGTGTCCCCCCCAAACTCCTATGCTGAAACCCAAGCCCCAGGGTGACAGGGTTCAGAGGGGACGGGGTCAGGGTGCCCTCAGGAAGAGCTCCCCTGAGCTCCCTCGCCCCTCCCCCACACAGGGACCCAGGGAGAAGGGGCCGCCCCAGACACTGAAAACACCAGCACCTTCCCCTTGGACTCACAGCTCCAGAGGCACGAGACACGCTGTCTACAGTCCGCAAGCCGCCCGGTCTACGGGATTCTTAGAGCAGCCAGGACAGACGGCCCGCCTGCGGGAGGCTCTGAGACCAAAGGGAAATGACCGCATCCCAGGAAAGGACTTGGCGCCCTGTGTTCACACTGTGACTCACTCGGGTTCCAACACAGCTGGCCACACGGGCACTGGGTACCTGAGCTCAGTCCACTACCTGGGCCTCCTGTCCTTTCTCTGGGCCGTGAATGCGACAGATCCTACAGCTCAGGGAGCCCCCCACGCAGGGCAGAGACGGGCAGAAGCTGCGCCCACTTTCAGGAAAGAAAGGCGACCCACTGACTCATCAGGGACGCTCCCGAGCTCCAGTCCCGGCCTCACTGGTAACAAGAACTCCACGACACAGACGGCGGGCCAGCAGGCTAGCCAAGCTCTGTTTCCCCGCCTGCGCCCGCCCCTCACTGCCCCCACGCGGGCAGGTGCTGGTAACATGTCCGTATTACAGGGCAGGAAAACTGAGGCCCAGAGGTCTGAGCCTTGCCCAAGGGGGAGACCAGCAACTGGCAAGCAGCGGCGACTCCCAGGCCCCCTCCCCCGGCCCTCCCAACTGCCCGGCTGCCAGAAATGCCGACAGCTGCGTTTGGCTCATGCACGGTTTCCCTAGTCTGTTAAGATGCCAGTGCCCCCGGGAGAGATGGCTACAGTCATGCAGCGTGTGACAGAGCTCCTCGCTGTGCCAGAGACGGGGCAGAGCCGGTGGGAGCTCTGGGGGCAGACACTGTGGCCTCCACGGCGGCTGCTCATCGGGTGGGTGTGTTCCCACGGTTGTGGTGAGGGCGGGCAGGGACACAGCTGGAGGGGGATGGCCAGGGAGAGCATCAGAGGGGCCCTGTGCACCCGGGCTGCCCCGCCCACAGAGGCGGCCCTCCCAGACACACTCCCGTTGGGACTTCTCAGGTTATCTCGGGCTTCTGAAGGTTCTCGTCTTCCTTCCTGCCCGGGGACTCAGAGCACAGGAGCGTGTAGGTACCTGAGTGTGATCACTTCCAGGCTGGGCATCTCCCGGCAGATGGAGACCTAGGAAGTAAAGGAAGCTGGTGGCGCACATACCGCCGGGCACCACCGGCCAGCCCAGCGTGGACACGGCCATACGCAGCCCCACCGCCACCGCCGAGGCAGGGCTGGCACAGCACACAGAGAGCCCGCGGGCTCTGCATCACACTCAGTCCTCCGCACTGTCCTTGGGACCCCTCAGCCTGAAGGAGGAACATGCACGGTCTCTCTCTCGCTGCCACCAAACGCAGCCAGGATCCCTACCCTTTGAAGGCCTCAGAAGGCATCAGATAAGGGGACCTCTGCGGTCCCTACGCTGGACAGAGAACCTTTGTCTCATGGTCCCTGAGGCACAAGGAGAGGGCTTGGCCATCAGACTGGGCCAAAAGGGAGACAGGATTGCAGCTGGATCTTGTACCATCTAATACTGTCAGTTCAAGGGTGAAGAGCAACAAGGTGCCTGGCTGGGTCCACAACGGGTCCCTAACCTCTGAGGCCAAAGGGCGGGGCAGTCCCCAGATGTCTCTGCACCTGCCACATGCCAGGCACGGAGCCAGACGGGGCCCTTGACCTCAACAGGCTCGCAGTCTGCTCAGAACACTTCACGTGTGCAGTGGACTGGTTTTCTGCTCTGGTGTTATTTTTGTTTTTTTAGGATAGTTTTTGGCTGCTTGAACATGCTGCGTTTCGGTGACAGCGTGAGCTAGAATCAGCTCTTCTGGAGAGCCCCGCGTCGGCAGCATTTTCGACTCTGTTTTCAAGGAAAGGCACGGTTCAAGCGACAAGGGTAAGGAAGAAAGAAAAGACAGGCACGTGGTCCCTGTGTGGGTCGGGACTTCCAGTCCAGGAGACAGAGGAAGGGAAGAAATCTGTTCACAGACCCACAGCTCCGCTCAGGGTGCTGCCCCCGGACCCCCACCCTGCGCCCCACTCCCCTGCCACGGCCTGGGGGCCGGAGCACAACACTGGATCCCAGCGAGAGCAGGAGCTGAAGGGACCAACTGCTCCCTCCTCCGTGAGACCGGGGACATGCAGGAGCTTCCGAATAAAGCTGGGCACTGGGCAAAGCTTTTTCCTTAGTCGTTCCACGCTATGCAAACCGCTACGTGGACAGAGTAGCAGCTTAGGGGCTGAACAGAACGCGTGCAGTTCTGTAAATTCCGCGGTCCTCCTGGGGCGCAGGATACAACTCTCGGGACCAGAGAGCACCGGGAGAGGCTCGCCGGAATACTTACGTCTGTGAGGCGGCTGCCCCTAGAGAAAGAAAAGACATGTGTACTTTAATTTGATTAAAGTTGAGTAAAATAGTATTAGAAACACAAATTCCAAAAATGAACGACAAATGTCCACAGGCTAAAATTCCACAACATCGGTGACAAAGTCAGGGACGGCCTGTCCAGACGAGCGGCAAAGGGTCAAACCTTGGGACAGGCTGTTTGCGACCCAAGTCTCTGACCCTGCTTGAGGGCTGCCTCTGCGGCCAAGGAGCAGGAGAGCCGCTGCACTCGGGGACAGAGATCCGCTCACTCTGCAGGCGGTGGCAAGGCCACACAATGTCCCTCACTGATGAAGTAAACAAGCGAGCCCTTGTGAGGCCGAGTGCAAAGGCTGAGCGCGCAGCTCATGAACACAGACGCCGGCCCGCATGAATCAGGGCCCTTGTCTCCACTGCTCAGACAAGGCCCGGCCACCTCTTGGAAAACAAAGAGGGGCGTTATTGGGAACAAGTGACGAGCTCACTGCAGTCAATCTGTTGACACTTCCTCAGAGGAAGGCTGGGCTCTGGGCTAAGCTCCCCATGTCCCCCTCCACTGCCCAGCATACAGGGGCTCGTGGAGCCTTGCCTTGAGTCCCCGGTGAACACCTGTAGATCCTTCAGGGGTTCCTGAAGCGCATCTGTCCTTCCCTGGCCCAGCCAGACCTGGCCAGCACAGCCTGGAGCCCGCACTGACCCCACACCTGGCCAGCCCAGCGTAGGGCCTGCACTGACCCCCAGTCTTGGCCAGCCCAGCGTAGGGTCTGCACTGACCCCCAGACCTGGCCAGCCCAGCGTAGGGCCTGCACTGACCCCCAGACCCGGTCAGCCCAGCATAGGGCCCGCACTGACCCCCAGACCTGGCCAGCCCAGCGAAGGGTCTGCACTGACCCCCAGGCCTGGCCAGCCCAGCCTGGAGCCTGCACTGACCCCAGCTCCTGCATCCCGTCCCGCCCCTCCCAGGCAGCCAGGCACCGGGGACTAAGGACTGGGTTACTGGGTGTCGCCACCTTCCCGGCGAGGGAACGGCTCACCCCTGCATCCCCCACCGGCAGGAGACCCGGCTCCCGCGCGCGGATGTCAGAAAACGGCCTCCCGAAGGCACCGTGGGCCGCACTGGCGCTGTCCGAAGGCCGGCGAGGAGCCTCCGGGCCATCCCAGCCGCCCCGGGCAGGCAGAGCACGTCCGCGGCCACAGCCCGGGGGGCTGGGGGTTGGTGCAAGCTCCGGGTCGACCCCGGCCGTGGCCCCGGTTTGCGGCAGCACCTCCCGCAGGCGGAGCGGCCCCGGCACCCGCGTCCTTCCACCCCGACCGCCCTGCGGCTCCTCGCCGGCCCGTCCCGCCCGAGGCCCAGAGCCCAGCCGCGGGTCCCGGGCCGCGGGCAGGACGCGCGGGGACCGCCCCGGCCTCTGGGCCCTCACCAGCAGTTGAGCTTCCGCACGCTGTGCAGCTCCGAGGCCTTGGCGCGAGACAGGACCATCTTCCGAGTCAGCTTCATGGCCGAGCGCCCGGGGACCCACACCGCGGCCCCGCCGGCCCGACACAGCCCGCTAACCCGGACGGTCTCCGCTCCGCCGCGGCCTGTCTCCAGGGGGCGCGGCCCGCGTCGTCAGGGGCGGGGACAGCGAGCCCATTGGTCACCCCGCGAGGGGGCGGAGCGGCGCGAGCGCAGTGAGACCACCGAAGCTTGGCTCAGAACGTTGGCTCCGCCCCGCCCCGCCCCTCGGGCCGGACGCCCAGGGCTGCGCATGTGCGGCGTGGGGTGCGGGCGTGTGACGCGATTCTGTCGCGCCCGCGTGAGGACCGCGTTCCTGACCGAGCCCCAGCCCCGGGCCCTGGAGCCCCCGAGCCCTCGAGGACCGCGGGGACGTTCTTGACCCCGCGTCGCTGTCGGACCCGGTGGTCGGGGGCGGCCCCGGGGCCGCGGGCTTCCTGCTCCCCGCGGGCGTGTAGGGACGCGGCTCGCGAGGACGAAGCGGTTCAGAACCGGGTGACCGGGCTGCGGCGTGCGGACCCGGTCTGGGCCTCCGCGCCGGCGCCCGTGCCCGCCGAGTGCCCTCCGCGGACGCCCCGCGCCGCCCCGCCGAGCCTGCCGGGTCCCCGCGCCCCGCGTCCGGCGAAGCGCTCGGCCCGCGAGTAGGGTCCGGTCCCCCCCGCCCGCGCCGAGCCAGGCCCCCGCGGCACGTCCCCGCTGTCCGTCCGCGGGCCCCGCCTCTGCCCCTCGCCGCGGACCCCGCTGCCCCTGGGGCCAGCGGTCCGGCCAGAGCCCGCCTCGCTGTCCTCACTGTCCGAGAGCGAGTTCTCGGCCGCAGTGACACAGACGGGCGCCGGGGCTCCACGAAGTCCCCGCGGCGCGACGAGAGAGGAGACTCGGGGGAGCAGAACCCACGGCAGGTCTCCCGCCCGCCGGCCCTGGCGCTGGTGGCGCAGAGACGACGTGGGGTCCCGCCGGTCGGGGGCTTCCCCCGGCCGCTGTGGCCCCGGGTGTCCTTGTGCGGGCCTGGCCGGCCACGGCGGTCCGATTCCTGCCCTGCGCTCTCCCACGGGGCGGGCGAGGTGCCCCACAGTGGTGCGGGAGGCTCCTCGGGCCCCAGGAGAAGACGACACAGGCGTGAGATGCTCTCAAGCGGGCACGGGCCTTACGAGCTGTCCCGGGCACCCCTCCGGGACTCAGGGCAGCCGGGAGCTTGTGTCCTGCGGGAGTCCTACAGTCCCAGAGAGCCCCCGTCCAGAGAGCCTGCCAAGCCGGGGGTGGCGGAGTGGCGGGCAGACAGAAGCCAGCGTCTGCAGAAAGTGGTTCTGGGGGACTGAGCAGGCTTGTGACAGGGTATTGTAGGTGGCAGCTGTGGGGCAGGGGCTGACCGAACGGGGCATGGGAGTTGCTGGCCCTGCTGGCCCCCACCTGGCTGAGATGGCCCCTCCTCCTCCTGCCTGGACCCTTATTGTCCCGGCAAAGGGACAAGTCCAGGTGGGCTGTGAGCCACGCCCGGTAGGGCTGTGGGACAGACTGCGGCTCTCCGGACGGGGCTGCAGCGGAGGGCTTGCTGGAGGCGCTGCGGCGGGAGGGGGTGGAGACTCCCTGCAGGTCTGCCGGAGTAGATCAAGGCCCTCAGCTCCAGCGTGTGTGGGATTCCCGGCACCAGTCACTGGGGAACAGGAATCGCTGGTCCCTGAGTCCAGGCGGCTCTGGCAGGAAACCTCTCAGCTAGGGGGCAGGGGCAGGGGCAGCAGCTGTTGGGGCCCCCACACGGAGGGCAAGGGTGCAGCTGTGCTTACAGCTCTCTGGCCTCTGGGCCCTCCCCAGCCCCCGCCACCTCTGGGTGTTCACGAGGGTAGCCCAGGTGGGAACCCATGGAAGGTCCTGGTGACTCAGGTGACACTTGTGAAGTCAGGATTTTCGGTAAGTTAAGTGCGGTGTTTGGGGTGTCGCTGTACATTCCCAGAATTCCCTTCTGGGGATAGCTCTGGGCAGGACTGGACTCCCGGGCACTCACTTTGGAATGGGGGAGGAGGAGGGGTGAAGGCCATCCTGGGCAGAAACGGACAGATGTAGAAGGGTCGGGTTGGAGGGACGGGGCCGTCTCCCAAGTGTGTCCCCCTCTTCCCGACAGAGGCCCTCCCCGCCACCAGCATCCCTTATGGGAAGCTCACAGTGGCCAAGCTCTGAAGGGGCCACTGCCTTCCCCAGACCTCTCCCTCCGCCCCCTCCTTGTGGTCCTGCTTGCAGAGCTGGGCCTGCCCAGCTCCCCTGCTCCCCTGTAAGCTCTTGCCTCAGCACCCGCCCCCCTGCCTGGGGAGGGCTGCTTAGTGCCCCCCCCCCCGCAATTCTCCAGCTCCCTAGCTCCCTTCCACAGTTGTGTCGAGTCTTTCGCCACGCTCACAGGACTTTTGCTTCTTGGAGTGAACCCTGACACAGGCAGAAATTCGGCACAAACTTGGCTTAAACCAAAAACGAAACGTTGGTTCATGGGACCAAGAAGCCCAGGGAAGTGGCGTCAGGTGGCTTCAGCAGCTACTCACCCTCCGAGCCTTCTGTTGCCCTCATGGGACGCAGTCTACTGTCTGCTCGAGCGCAGCAGCAAGAAAGCTTTTCCCAGTAACTCGGGTGCCGATTGGGGATTGGCCTTGGCAGCACCCTTGGCCGGCTTGGCAAGGATGGGCCTGCTGACCGGAGCCGCTTGCCCAAGGTGGGTGATGGGGGGGGGAGGGGAGGAGAGGGGAGAGGAGGGGAGGTGACCCAGAGGAACATCCGAGAAAAAGAGAACCCGCAGCTTTAGGCTGGCGGTTGCTGCGGGAAGGACACCGCCGGAATGTACCTTGGCTTTGGCTGGCCGCCACATCCTTCCTCGTGTCCCGGTGCACAGTTCCGGATTCCGGGGGCGCTCCCCGCCTCAGCCGTCTGTCTGGGGCTCTGCTCACAGGATGGCCACGTGGTTGGGGCCCTGGCGTTGTCATGGTGGCCCCGGCTACAGGAGGACAGTCTCCTTCCCTCTAGTTCTAGCCAAGATGAGTCCCACACTTCCTTTCCTCCATCCCGGGTGCCAGACCCGCGTGGCTCCCCCAGAATCCCACAGGCTGCCTTTCTGGTACCGACAGACACCGACAGGCAGTGTCTCCCCCTCAGGGCTCTTTGAAGCCCTCGGACTGGAGGGGGGCGGGGAGGGGCACCCAGGGGCTGGGAAGTGCGGTCCGCCCTCTGTCTGGGTCCTGGCCCCCTGCGCGGTTTTGGGGAAGGCGTTCCTCCGGCAGGGGTCTGCTCTCTTCCCCACAGCCTGAGGGCTCAGCTCTCAGCCCAGGGCCTGCCCCACAGTGGGGGGGGCGGCGGGGACCGAGGTGCTGAGGAAAGTGGGGGGGTGCTGGGACTGGGTGGTGGGGCAGAGAGGAAGGTCCTGGGGTGGGGAGGGTGTGAGCTCTGGTTCTCCAATGGCAGCAGAAACTGTCGTTAGCTATCAAGGTGACCCCGGGGTGGACAGTCCCCAGACCTGCCTGCCCTTCTCCCTGTCTGGTTCCCCTCTGGGGACTCCCCGCCCTCGGTGTTTCAGCCACTCTGCCTCCAGAGGGCTCTCAGCGGAGACCCTCCCAGGAACCAGCCCTCTGCGGGGGAGCTGCCTACCCCAGCCCCATCCCATGACGGACTGACCAATGGGACCTAAAGGCCCAGCCCCTCACTCGATTTGGGGGCCTCTGGGGTGCAGGCAGCCTGCTGTGTGGACCATACGACCAGCCAAACACGGGGTTGGACGTCTGGGTGAGGAGGGTATAAACCTAAACAGGAAAATCACTGTGTGGACCCCACTGCTCTGGAGCAAGGCTGGGCCACCCGAGGGGGGGGGGCTCTCCATGCTTTGGAAGCCCTGGTGGACACCACGTGACCAGGTGGCCAGCCCCAACATGCCTGGGGGTACATGAGGCCCGAGGGGGAACAGCCTCCCCCATGGAGGGAGCCCCTGCCTCTCTGCTCTGGTGGGAAAGGACCAACGCTGACATTAGAGCCTGCGCGGAATCCAGGCTAGAACGGCTGGACGCTGTGGAGGGCGTCTGAGGGGAGGAAGACCAGAAAACCAGGGAGAGCGAGATCTGGAAAAGGCACTGGAAGGGCGCAGCAGGGTGGAGATCCTAACGCCCCCTGTTAAGGCCCACCAGGGGCACCCACCACGGAGAAGGTACTGGACAGCTTGGGAGGGAAAGTCGTCAACCAGTCGGCATCCGTCCTGGGCAGCTCGGGGCCACAGGTAGATCGTGAGGGGTGTGGCCACAGAGGCCACATGGCACAACACTGCCTTCCCACAGAACCCACACGTTCTGGGTCTGGGCTTGTCCTGCCCGTGGGGACCTTAGCCAGTGCTGTGGTCTGAGGACCCATAGTGCTCTGACCCACCAGCACAGGGTCCCAAACAACACTGCGTCAGCCCAAGGGAACTGTTTCCCTGCCAGAAGGCCCTTCACGGTCTGGCCCCTGCCTCTGCCTCCCCTCATCTCTTGCCACACTCCCCTGGCACACTCTGCAGGCCTTGGTGGCCTTCCTGTTGTTCCTCAAGCACACAGACTTGAGTTCACCACAGGGCCTTTGCACCTGCTCTCCACTGATGTTGACCCCCCCTTATTCTCCAGCTCCTGCCCTGCTGAGTTCCTCAGTGTTTATGACACACAACCTAAGGTTGTCGATGCCATTCTCCCCGTGGAGACCTGGGCTCCCGTTCTCCTGGAGCCTCGCCCCTAAACAGGTTCTGGACACGGTAAGGCTTCAGTAAATGCCTGGGGTTGGCCCGAACACAGTGAACGCTGGGTCTGCAGGTGCCTTTGGACACTGCCAGGGGTCCCTGGAATGGTGCTCAGTCTCCCTGAGTCACAGGCCCCTCATCAGGGATTGGGGACGAGAAGGTTCCCTGGCACGTTGCGTTGTGGGGGCACGTCACATCGTGGGGGCTGCGAACGGGCGTGGGGAGCGCGGTGTGGTGCTTGGCAAGGAGGGTGCCCGCGAGCAAAGAAACCTCGCCGACCACTCTGCTGGAGGTGTCCCCGGCCGGCGCCCAGAGAGACGGAAGGACGGGCTGCGGCAAATCCGGACACGCCGGCGGTGAGGGGGAGAGGCCTGCCTGCGTCCATCCTGCGCAGGGACCTGAGAGGTCCTGCGGGCCCCGGGGTCGCTTCCAGCTCCGTCCCCATCACTGTTTGCTTGGAAACGCGCGGCCTGCTCTGGCGCTCGGGGCACGTCTGCCCACACCCGGCGGGCAGCAGCCGCGCTCCGGAGCCACAGGCTACTCGGCCGCTCGCCCTGTCGCTCGCACGTCACCTTCGCATCTCACGGTGAGTCCTTTTCCGTGAGCGTGTGGGGAGGCGGCTGACCTGTTGGCCTCCGACAGGAAGACATGAAGGGAGACCACGGTGTCCCCAGCCTGAAGCCCTCCTCTCTCAGGCCCTGCTCAGGACCAGGGCTCCGCAAACGCAGCCGCCGCCCGTCTTTGTAAATAAAGTTTTATTGGCACGCAGCCATGCCCATCCTTTGGCCTTTGGCCTGTGGCTGCCCATCCCCCACCCCGGCTGCAGGGGCTCCGCTGAGCAGTTCAGGGGAGATCCTGGGCCTGAAGGGCCTGAAGGGCCTGAAGTATTTACCAGGTGGCCGGACAGAAGTGTGCAGCCCCTGCCCTAGACCCTGGCCGCGTGGCCTCCCCAGCCTGTGGACCCCGCCCCCCAGGAGCCCGCTGCCCCGCCGTGGCTCCTGCGTGTTATTCGTGACCCGAGCGCGGCCGTGCCAGGCGGTCAGAGCGTGCCAGGCGGTCAGAGCGCTCCCTTCCTCGCGGCCTGTGGTTTTCTTCCCGCCGCGGGAGCTGCCTCTCTCCGGCGCGTCGTCCCTGGGGGAGAAAGCCCCCTGCGTCGCGTCTCCTCTCCCTGGACTTGAGACGATGGGCAGTCAGCATCCGTGCTCGCGGGGGGCCTGCTGCACGGGCAAAGGCCTTTTTATGTTTATGGGAAGGATGTTTCGTAAGTGCTCTTGCAACGGCTCCCTGGCAGGCGGAATCGGCCTTCTTGTGAAATGTGTGGTTTCTCTTTCGAGGGGAAAGAGCCGCGGGGGGACAGCGTGATCTTGACGTCAGGTCAGCGGCCCGTCTCGAGCACAACTTGCCCTCGGCCAATGTTCCCACAGAGGCCCTGGAATACTGGGAAGAAACGGTCCTCCGTCCGTGCCACCCACCAGGACGCTGCGATTGTTACTGTGTCATGAAATATTCACACGCACACACGCACACACGCACACACGCACGCACACCGCGTGCGTTTCGTCAATGAGGTGGCCCTCGGGCCCACAGCAGCCCAGGGAAGGAGCGCTGGCTGGGGTTCTGGCCGGAGCTGCAGGCTCTGGTGGGTTTCTGCTTCCTGCGCCAGCTTCCTGGGGCCTCGGCCCCCCTCCAGGGCGGCAACAGAGGCGGTGAGCTTACTCCTGCAGCAGGCGCCTGTCGCATGCCCGGCTGGCGGACTCAGAACGTGGCAGGGACAGGTGGGCTGGCCTCCGGCAGGTGGGAATCTCGTGTCTGCGGCGCCACGCTCCCTGCTGCCCACTCTCTCCGTGGTGCCAGCTGCTTCAGAGGAGGCCGCCAACCGCCTCTGGGCCCATTAGAGTGTCTTAGGAAATCCATCAAGGACTGCCCTATACAAGGGGCTCTGATGGGTTCTGACACCTTCCCTGGGCCGCACAGAGATCTCCAGAGCATGGGACCGTGAGACGGGGGTCCTGTGGACCCATGGCCCCGTGGCTGGCTCCTCTGTGGTGAGGCAGGGGGCCTTCCCGTGGAGGATGCTGTGGGCAGGAATCTGGATGCTAGGTCAGCACAGCCAGGGAAGGAAGTGAGGGGGGTGGCCTGTCAGCCAGGAGTCAGCCGGCAGTCCCCCGCCCCCTGGTCAGAGAGGCCCAGGGCCCAGGAGCAGCTGCGGGACACTTTGGGCTGGTGGCTGGGAAGGAGAGGGCAGTGGTCTTTGTGAGGTGAGAGCCCGTGGGGGTGGTTTGGCCCTTTAGGAAAGCTGTGGTCAGCTCTCTTGGGGGGGGGGTCAGAATTCCTCGTTGTTCTTCCAGTCAGGAGGACCGAGAAGGGCCAGGGCCACCAGGGTGGAGTTTAGACATCTGTGGGGCCCCGTGGCCAGCACCTGCCACATGGCTGCTCTGTGGTTAGAGCCTTGGAGCCCCTCATGACCCCTCCAATCCTGCCTTCTTGGGGATGGTCTCTTCGCTTTGGCCCTGCCTGGAAGACAGGGGTGGGGGTCGCTGGGGTTTCCAGGGGGATGAGGTTCTGAGGCCTGGAGGGAAGGTGGCTCATCCTTGGTCTCCTGCCCTGCCTATCCCTGGAGACCCCCGCCCCCACCCCGCTCATAGTGCAGCGCGGTTCAGGGCTTGGGGAGGACCACCGTCGCTCAGCCTTTCAAAGAGAAGCTGGCCGCTAGCCTAGCGGTTTGGGAGGCAAGAAGCTGCGGAGAGCCCGGCCTTGGGGTCCCTGGGAAGGCGGGCTCCCGCGGACAGGGCGTCTCCGACCGAGCCCGCGTCCTTGGTTCCAGAGCGGGGAACTCCGCAGGCAGAGCGCTCTGGGCCAGTGACGCAGAGCGCGCTGCGGGCTGCGGGTACTGCGCGGGACGCACGCTCAGCCCGGGATGCGGGCGGCTCCGCGGGGCCGGCGGGCGGTCCTCCGCAGCGGCGCGAGTGACGCGGGAACGCGGGCCGCTCCGAGCAGGTACGCCCGCCCCGCCGGACGGAAGACACCGAGGTCCGGAGACGGGTAGCAGGACAGCTGGGGGCGGGGGGATGCGCGGGGTGGGAGGAGAGTGTCCCGGGATCCAAGGGCACGGGCAGGGCTGCAGGCACACACGGAGCGCGGGCTAGGGTGCGCGCGCTGCTGGGTGCGGGGACCTAGGTGCTCGCCGCAGGGCTGGTGGGGGCGCGGGGCACTAGCCGGGGCGCTGCGAGGGCAGGCCCAGGGGCAACT
The DNA here is from genome assembly GCF_020171115.1 of Neogale vison. Taxonomy (NCBI): domain Eukaryota; kingdom Metazoa; phylum Chordata; class Mammalia; order Carnivora; family Mustelidae; genus Neogale; species Neogale vison. Next base: position 1,860,745 of record NC_058096.1, on the reverse strand, counting down.
CCAGGCTGGAGGGGTGCGGGGACCTAAGCGCGGGGCACAAGCCGGTGCCGCGGGGGCAGGGTGGGGGGCGAGCTCTGGCGTCGGGACTGGGCCTGGGCGCAGGCGGGAGCGTGGGGTGCAGGGATCCAGGCTGCAGATGGGGTGCGGCAAGGCCCCTGGCGCAGTCAGACCTGGGGAGACCCTGAACTTGGCCCATTTGGGACTTAAGCTCCGACTGCAACTTCCCCACCCCCACCCCCACGACCCCAGGCCGGGGCTGTTGGCGGCGCTTTCTTCCTGCCTCAGCCGGGTATTGGGTATTGCCATTCTGTCTTCAGAGTGTTTCCGCAGCCGGATTTCAGAGGACAGGACCTGGGAAGCAGCAGGGAGCAGGTGCAGTGCACTGCTTAGGAGTAGCAGAGAGGTGGGTGGGGGCCCCCTGGCCAGCCTGCCTTCCCGGAGCCTCACATACAAGTCTGCTGTGTGGCCTTTCTGGCTAGGGTGGGTGGGGTGAAGGAGGGGCCCTGCCTGGGGGTTCCCATGGTCCTGGCCCCAGGTGGCTGCTATGAGCTCCGCCCCAGTACTGCCACTCTGTTTGGACTTGGGGTCTAGTCCCAATGCAGCCAGGGGCATGGCCTTTCCCCCTGGACTGCGGGAGCCTGGGGACGAGGGGTGCCGCCTGGTCCACCCCGCAGTCTGGGTCCGGGAAGAGTCTGGAAACCCAGGGCTGGCCATGGGCCCTCTCACCCATGACATGGGTGGCCCTCTCCCCACCCACCTGTGTTCACGGCCGGCGCCCCTCCGAGCTCTCTCCGGAGGATAGCTCGGAGCACAGCTCAGACTGGGACGTCCACCCGGCTCGGCCCTGCGCGTCCAGGCCCGCTCGCTCTGTGGCAAAAGCTCCACGTCGCCCTCAGGGGTCCTGTGCCAAACAAGGTCTGTAGATGAGCTTTGTTTTTTTTTGGTCTTTCAGGCACATTTATGCGGCTGCCCTGATTTCATGTACTTATTATAATTAGTGCTTATACCGTTCTGTTCTACTTTTTGAGTCCACTGGTTGTGTTTTGGTTTTTTCCTCTACCTCTTAAGTAAAAATTTCAAAACATGCAGCAAAGTGGAAGTTTTACGGTGACCCCTAGACGAGTACTTTGTGGGGCAGCACGTGCAGGCGGGTGCGCTGACGCCTTCTGAGTGTTTCTGGCTCACTTCCCTTCAAGAGGTTCTTGACACACACCTGTGCCGCTGCATGTGGAGAACCAGGGTGACCACAACCGCTTTCGGGGGGAAATGCATGGTCAGATTTGGGGGAAAACCTCAGAGAAGGTTGAAGGGGGGGCTTTGTAAGGTCATGGTCAGCCCTGGGTTTCCAGTCTCTTCCAGGACCCAGACTGTGGGGTGGGGAAGGGGGGAGGAGGGGAGGGAGGGAGAGAGAGGCTCAGGCCGGCATCTCAGGCTCGGGCTGCTGAACCTGAGGGCCTCTCTGTGTCCTCACAGCGGGGAAGGAGCAAGAGGGCTCCCGGGGGTCCTGAGGGCACTGACCCCAGTCATGGGGGCTCCCTCCTCCCCGATCACCTCCCAGAGGCCCCGCTGCCTACGGCCATCACCTTTGGGGGGGGCAGTTTCAGCCTGTGAATGTCAGGGGAGCACCTTCAGACCCCAGCCTTCTCCTCCTGGACCCTAGAAGTCTTCCCGCAGGACATTCGCTCCGCCCCAACAGCCCGAGTTTGAACTCATTCAGGCATCAACTCCCAAGTCGGGGTCCGAAGTCCGATCTAAATTTCCTCTAGGGCCGCCTGGGGGGTTCAGTGGGTTGAGGCCTCTGCCTTCAGCTCAGGTCATGATCTCAGGGTCCTGGGATCGAGTCCCACATCGGGCTCTCGGCTCAGCAGGGAGCCTGCTTCCCCTCTCCCCCTGCCTGCCTCTCTGCCTACTTGTGATCTCTGTCTATCAAATACATACATTTAAAAAAAAATTTAAAAAAAATTTCCTCTAAGTCGGAGGTTGGGGAGACCCCAGGGATGGTCCTGCTGAGGCAGCGCCACTCCAGCTGTGAAGCTGTCCCGAATGCAAGGGAGGGCACGGGACAGACACGCCCATCCCGAAGGAGAGCACTGCAAGGAAAGTCTGGGTGGCCACGCCTCCAGGCTTGTGGACTTTTTGAAACAGTGGAGATGGCGGCATGGGGCAGACCCTCCCACCCAGGCCCCGGGGGCCCCAGGGCGGCACCCAGGGCTGCCATCTGGCTCGCTGCTGGAATCCGAGAGCCGAGCCCGAGAGGGGAGGGGCCCGGGCGGCTGCGGCTCCCCCACATCCTCGCACTCTGGGCCTGTGCTGGGAGGGCAGCCCAGGGATCTCCAAAAGCCAGGAGCAGCTGGGGTGGGGACGCAGCTTCTTCTTGGGCCCTCTGTGTTCCAGGTGGGCCTCCAGGCCCTGGGCACCGGCCAGGGCTTCCAGACTGCCCCGGGGCCCTGCTGGGGGACAGAGTGCGGGCAGCGGGGACGGCGTGCGGACCATGCACGGAGACACACCGCTGGCGCTCTCAGATACCTGCCTCATCTCCCTCTCTGACCTATTCCGCCAGCCCTCCACGGTGTCCTTCCAGAACCTTCAGCCTCATGAGCACAGGAAAGGCTGTCCTGAGCAGGACGGGAGACTGCAGAAGCTGGAGTTCGAGTGGCCTGTAGGACGGAGCCCCCGACCCTGAGGAAAGCCGGCTCCAGGCAGGAGGAAGGCTTTGGGGTGCAGCCAGGACGATGGCTGAGCTGGGCATGGCCCCCCATCTCCGGCGCAGCAACAGCAGCGTCTGCAAGGCCCGGAGGCTGCAGCACCTGTTTGGAAACAGCACAAAGGTAGCCTTCCGGGGGCTCAGCAGGCCCCCTCGGCCGGCTGCACCACAGTCCTGTGGGGCACAGGGACCACCAGGGAGGGCTGTGTTTCCTGCCCAGGGCAGAGGCTCCACGGAATTGGGGGCCAAGGGGCCTGGAGGGAATGGTAAGCGGCCAGGCCTGTCCCCTCCCACGGACCACACGACCCCTTCATGTTCTTGGTCTGGTGGGAGAGCGCTGGGGAAGCCCATTGGTCCTGTCCAGGGCCAGACTCACGGGAGGCCGTCACCCCTGATGTCCATGATGTGACAGAGGGCCCTGGGCACCACCCACGTCCCGGATGCCCGGGGGCCCGGGACAAGACTGTGGGAAGGGCGCATTTAACTCACAGGGCCCCTGGTCGGGCGGGTGGGAGGGGTCTCAGCTCACTGTCTCTCCAGGACCGAGGCAGGTGTCCAGACCCTTATCCGCTGCACGGCTCTGTTCTCGAGGTAGGCAGAGGTGACAGAAACTGCAAGTTCTGGGGTAGTAGAGTCGGGCCCAGGAGGACGCGATCCTCCTGCCGAACCCACACCTGAGGGCCTCAGCGAGGGTCCCCTCCCTTCTCCCCCAGCCCCCAAGGAAGGGGCCCCCGAAGCTGGACAGGGCTTTCGGCCATATCTAGGAGCCGCATAGGGCGTGTCCCCCAAATAGGGCTGTGATCCCCCCCGGAGTCTCAAAGTGCCCCTTTTGCCCTCAGCAAGAAAATCTCAGCTCGTGGGTCCCGCAAAATATCAAGAAGAAGGAGTGTGTGTACTTCGTGGAGAGCCCCAAGCTGTCGGATGCCGGGTGAGTGGCCTGACAGGGTGGCCGCCCCTCCCCCTGCCCACGGGCGTGGCTGTCTGAGTGACCTTGGGCGCTGGACGCATTTCCGCTCCCCACAGCAGGCTCCGGTGGGAGGGGGGAGCAACTTCCCTGTCCTGTGTGTGGGGGAGGTGCCAAGGACGGACTGACTGTGCGGGGTCGTGATGGGACCACTCCGCGTGGTGTTTGGACTCGAACCCCGGTGTTTGGGTGCGACGGGGCACGCCGCTCGAATGTTCCTTCCCTCTGGAGTCGAGAGCGGAGTAGAGAAGGTTCGGGAACCATAAGGGGCCTCAGGGAAAGCCCGCAGCCCAGGCCCCTCTCTGCGCAGGGTGCCAAATCCAGACAGGGCCCCCTTACCCCAGAGCCCCCGATACCACCGTGGCCGCTCCTCCCCACGGAGCCCGTGGCTCTGGTGCAGCCACCACGTTTCCTTCCATGGGCATTCGTGGCCACGCTGCCTCCACGCCGCGGGACATCTCACTCCTGGGACACTGGCTTCCCGTGGGGCTCCCCATGAGTCGGGGAGAAGCCTGCGGACAGCTTTGCAGGGACCTCGTGGGAGGCGTGGCTGTCCTTGGTGTGGCTGTCCTTGGCAGTCCTTGAGGGTGCATGGAGCACGTGTGAGTCCCTGCTTCCCCCGCAGCCACACCTGAGTCCGTGCTGGGCCACGGACAGGCCACGTTCTCTCTTAGTTCGTCCAAGGCTTCCTTGTCACCGACTGTACTCTTGTGGCTTCTGCTGAGCAGCCCTCCCTGACTGCACTGGAAGTAACGCCCCCTGCCCCACGCTCCGGACACGGGAGCGTCCACGGCACCATGACTGTGTGCCTTTGTGGTGGCAGAGTCACTTTCTCACCTCCTGTTGCGGACAGACAGCACCCAGCTCACGTGTGTCACACGGTGTGGCAGGAGCGGCCTGTGCGGGGGGAGCCCTGTGCGGGGGGAGCCCTGTGCGGGGACGGTGGAGAGATGACGGCAGAGTCAGGCGGGAGTGGTCCCCAACGATGAGGCTGTACCTGGGGTCCTGCGGCATCTGTCCCTGTGACGTCACGCCCTGCACACGCGTTGGGGTCGCGCCCCGGCTTGGCCTCAGAGGACAGTTCTCACCTCCCAGTGCAGGCAGCAGACCCCGGGTCACATGGTTGCTCACCGGCGCCCAGTGACCTCCGACACAGGCGGCGGGCAGTTCCCAGGCCACACCGCGCAGTCTGACGATGTGCGGAGAGAAATTTGTGTCGAGGTTTCCGCTTTTAGTTCCTTCAAAACAGGCTCACGGACATAGCCTCAGAGAGCCCTAGAGCCCCCACGTCCCCAGCCAGGACCCAGGGGCTGCAGACTCATTCTGGGATGGACCACGTCGGGCTTCCAGCCTGCGGGGGTGGGGGCCCCACCAGCAGCCCCCAGGCCCCTTCTTTGCTCTGAGTTGCGACCAGTGGGGAATGTTGGTGGGGGTCAGCGAGGCCTGGGGTAGAGCTTGGGTTTGAGGTACTCCCTTAGTACCCCTTTCCCCACGTTGAAGAAAGTGCTCTGGATGTGTTTGGTTCTGGAAATTTCTAGAAGCTCTTTTATTAGCATCAGGTTAATGCGGGAGCCTGTCCCAGGGAGAGAGCAGGGGGGTGTGTCTGGGGACCAGGGGACCCAGCGAGGGCCAGGGACATGGGGACACCAGAGGAGTTTCGCTGTGAGTCTGTGTCCGTGTAATCGGTTAGCGGCGACTGGAATGAATGGCGTCCACTGTTTCCTGGCTGGCTGTGTCTGCTTAATTAATGCAGGTCCCTAATTGTGTTTCAGAAGCTTTAAATGAATGGGCCCTGGAGGACAGGATTTACAGCTGGAGAGGGGAAGCAGGTCCCCCGAGGTCCTGGGGAGAGCTCTGGGGCCCAGGGCGCCAGGAGCCGCAGGGAGGGCTCGGCGAGGGGCTTTCCGTCCTCCGTTAACTGGGAGCTCAGCAGGTGCGGCTGGGGCTGGGTCATTGCCCGGAAGCACCGGTGACCCACAGAGGATGTCCGAGAGCCTGTGGTTGACAAAGAGCGTGTCGTTATGACCTCTGATTTCCCGTCTTAGGCGGCACAGTGGGGTCTGCGGAGTGGTCGGGTGCCTGGGGGTTGGGGCCGTCCCCACGGCCCGGTGCCCTGGCAAGCCTGGGGGAGGGCAGTCTGTCCAGCCTGCTGCCAGTCACCGTGCTTCCCACGAGGAAGGTGCTGTCCAAGGGCGGGTGGGCCCCCGGGAGAAAGGGGGCTGATTCCAGGCTGCGGTGGGTGGTGGAGGCTGGTTTCTGGGGGTCCTCAAGGCCACCCTGAGTTCAGTGATTTCTAGGACCCGGTGACAGGCTGACACAGCACCAGGCTCACACCAGGCTCAGCGAGGGAAAACACAGGCAGGGTCCGGAGACCCCCAAAGGGGGGCTTGCCACACCCTCCCCCTCCCGAGGGGCACACCGGCCGGGAAAAGGACAGAAAGCCGTTGGCCGTGTCTCTTCCTGCAAAGCCGTTGGGGACTCAGTGCCCGGGGTTAGCCCTGTGGGCGCATCCTGTAGGCCCCTCTGTCTAGCATCCCCAAATTCCAGGCCCCGAGGGAGAGCAGGTGCTCTGCGTAAATCCCAGCGTTTGCATGGTTTGGGCCCATGGCAGAGCCCACAGGTTGGGGACTGCATAGCACCGTGAAAGCCGGGCAGCCGGGGCCGGCAGGGGCCGTGTGAGCGGGGTCACCCAGCTCTCATCTCAGGAGCCGGCCGTGCTCAGCTCCGGGCCCTTCTCATGGGGCCCATCAGACGGGTCCCTCCAGCGGACGGCACGGGGGTGGGGAAGGTCCTCCCCTCACACACGAAGCTTCGGAAAAGGTGCATTTCTACACTCGAACCATTTCCATCAAGTGCCCGAGGGTGTCCCCCACCTTCTTCCAGACCCTAACCCCCGCCTCTCCCGGCATCTCTAACTGGTTCCCCGTCCGGAGGGCCCTCCTCTGCTCTCCCTTCCCGCGCCCGCCCCCCCGCCCGCCCCCGTATCCTGACCTCGCGGCCCTGCTGTGCTGGTTCTCTCCCTGGAACACCGCATCCTCCGCTGTCCGGCACAGAGGCTGAAGCGGGTGCTTCGGAAACGATCTTGAGGACCAGACGAGCACGCTCAGGGAGTCCAGGCACCTCTCCAGGCCGCGGGGAGGGGCCCAGACGGAGAGACCGTGGGTCTGCGGGGTCCGCGCTTTCACCGGGACTAGTGCTGGTGTCCCCCTTCATGCCCGTCTGGGCCAAGAGCTCCGCAGACAGGCTGACTATTTCATTTCTGGGCCAGTGGCCTGGGTGCCGTCTCCTGCCTTGAGTCAGCGTAGCGGGCCACTTGGGTTTCAGACCCAGGTTCTGCCGAGAGGGCTGGCTCAGGGACGAGCTAGGGAGGTGGCCCGTCAGAGGCCGCTAGAGTCTTAGAAAGTCAGGGGCAGCCCTGGGCCAAGGTACAAGAGCTGGGTCCTCACCCCGGCGGTTCCCTTCCCTGCCGTGGACCACAGGTCGAGGAGGTCACACAGCATGCGGCGTGTACCCTGGGGTCACTGCAGGAGAACTTAGTCTCCCTTAGGGGGTCCATGGAGGAGGTCAGTGGGCATGCCCTGAGCTCACCGTGGGCGGGCGCTTGTGCTCAGAGCACTGGGAGGGCCCCGTGGCCACGACACACCCCAGGAGGGGCATCCCTGTAAGAGCCCGGGGCACAGGCCAGGCTGTGGGTCTCTATTTCTCATTTAAATGCAGCGTAGTTAACGCACTGTGCATCATTGGTCTCGGGGTGGAGGTCGGGGCGTCCCGCTGCATGCAGCACCCACGGCTCGTCCCAGCACGTGCCCTCCTGGATGCCCGTCCCCCCGCTCCCCCACCCCCGCCCACCTCCAGCGACCCTGTTTGCTTCCTAGAGTCCAGCATCGCTTACGGTTGGTCTCCCTCCTGATTTCGTCTTGTTTTATTTTTCCTTCCCTTCTTCTATGTCCATCTGCTTTGTTTCTTCAATCCCACGTACGAGTGAGATCGTATAATTGTCTTTCTCTGACGGACTGACGTCGCTCCGCACAGTCCCCCCAGTTCCATCCACGCCGAGGCCAAGGGCAGGACGTCTCCCTTTCTGATGGCCGAGTCACATTCCGTTGTGTCGACGAAGCCCGTCCTCTCTGTCCGTGCATCTGCCGACGGACGTCCGGGCTCTTCCCGCAGTCCGGCTGTCGTGGGCGTCGCTGCTGTGAACTCTGGGGGCAGGGGCCCCTTCGGGTCACTCCATCTGCATCTTTGGGGTAAATACCCGTTACTGCGATGGCTGGTCGTAGGGCAGCTCTATTTCCAACTTTCCGAGGACGCTCCGTGCTGTTTTCCAGAGCGGCGGCGCCAGCTTGTGTTCCCGCCAGCCGTGCAGGAGGCCCCCCTTTCTCCGCACCTCGCCAGCACCTGTCGTTTCCTGACGTGTTGATTTTAGCCGTTCTGACCCGTGTGAGGTGGGATCTCACTGCGGTTCTGACGTGTATTTCCCTGATGCCGAGGGACGTGGAGCCCTTTCTCATGTGTCTGTTGGCCATGTGGATGTCTTCTTTGAAGAAATGTCTGTTCATGTCCTCTGCCCTTTTCTTAATTGGATTATTTGTTCTTTGGAGTTCATAAGTTCTTTATAGATCTTGGATACTAGCCCTCTATCTGATAAGACATTTGCAAATACTTTCTCTCATTCTGTCAGTTGTGTTTGATTTTGTCAACTGTTGCCTTTGCTGTGCAGAAGATTTCGATCTTGATGACGTCCCAATAGCTCATTTCTGCCAGTGCTGCCCTTGCCTTTGGAGCTGAGTCTTGGGAGAAGTTGCTATGGCTGAGGTCACAGAGGTCGCGGCCCGTGTCCTCCTCCTCATCTTCAGGTCTTCCAGCCATGTTGAGTCTACTTCTGTGAGCGGCGTAAGAGGCTGCGGGTCTCCTAACCAACTCGTCCTTGGTGCTCTGTATGCGCCATTGTTTTGCACTAGTTTTATGAGTTATTTCTAGGGGCACCTGGAGGCTCAGTTAGGTATCTGACTTGGGCTCAGGTCATGACCGCAGGGTCCTGGGATCGAGCCCTGGGTTGGGCTCTGTGCTCAGTGGGGAGTGTGCTTGTCGCTGTGCCCCTCTCCTGGCTCACATGCACGTGATCTCTCTCTCTCTCAAAGAAATAAGTAAAATCTTAAAAAAATTATTTCTAGAACCTTTTTTGACCCTCAAAGCATTTGTTAGGTGGGGGTCGGGGAGTGTACTGTTTTCCCCATCGACCAGCAGAGAAATGGAGAGTCAGAGCAACGCTCTACACTAGGTAATTGGCAGGCAGCCCAGCCATCCTTCCCCTGTGCCACCTGGCCCTGGTCTCACCTGGCCCTGGTCTCACCTGGCCCTAGTCTCACCTGGCGTTGGACTGGTTGTTCTGTCTCATCTGGATCTTGTCTTTCAGGTCACTAGATAGCTAGCAAAAAATCAGAACCTAAAAATTCATAGTTTCCAATTAAACGAGGTATAAAGAGCACATTCATCTCCTCTTTCTCCTGAAGCCCCAATGCATAGCAGTATAGGAACAAGAAATCTCGACCCATGAACACGAAGGGGATAAGAGAGGAGGTCATGCCGATGGGAGGCGTGGGCGCACTCTTGCGGGGAAAGCAGAAACCAGAGCGGGGAGTCCCCGAGGTGGGGTTCTCCTGTAGCAGCACCCACATTAGGCCAGCTGGGCCCCAGGTCTGGCTGCGACGCTGGGCATCATGCACCTTGTTGGCCTGTGTCTAGGGTTTTTTTTAACCTTTTATTTTGGAATAATTGTAGATGTTTGCAAGTTGCCGAGATACAACAGATAGCATCCCTGTTTCCACCGCCAGTTCTGCACTCATGTTCTCTGCCCCCGTCACCCTAACCCCTGGCAACCATGAACCTGTTCTTCATCCCTTTAACTCTCTCACCGCGAGACTGTTACATAAGGAATCCTACCCTCACGATCTTTTCAGTGTTTCGCTCAGCACAAGGCCTTCGAGATCCGTTCGGGTTGTTGCCTGTGTCCAGTCTGCTCTTCTTCATTGCCAAGTGGTCCGGTCATGTCCAGTTTGTCTCCAACACTATACCAGATTTTTGAAGAAAAGAAATAATTGGGTCTTATTTTTTTAGCCCGCTCTGCTGATCTGTGTTTTTTTAAATTGGCATATTTAGGATATTATATTTAATGTAATGATGGATATGTTAGGATTTGAGTCTGCTGCTGCATTTTTCTGTTTTCAGTTTGTTTTTTTGTTTTTCTTTTTCTGTGCTTCCGGGGGACTTGAACATGTCTTTGGAGTCCCACTTACCCTTCCTATTGTTCTTTCTCCCTTTGTGATATTCAGCCGTTGCACCTGCTATCACTCCACTTCTGTTTAGAGAATGTCCTTTATCCCTCCTTTTTGAGTAGCTCTGCGGTTGATTCCCTTAGTTTTTCTGCAGGAGGATGTCCAACTTCCGTTTCCTGTGTGAATCATGTATTTGCTGAGTAGAGAATTCTGGGCTGGCAGGTTCTGGTTTTGTATGCCACTTCCTCCTTGCACTTCTTTTTGGTTTCTGATGAGAAGTTGCTTGTTATTTGAATGATTTCCCCCAATACATAAGTTGTCATGTTGGTCTTGCTGTGTTCAAGATTTTTTCTTTTGTCTTCAGTTTATAGAAGTTTGATTTCATATCCTGGTATGCCTCTCTTTGGGTTCATAGTGTTTGGTGTTCCCTCAGATTCTTGAATCTGTAGATTTATATCTTCTTTCCAAATGTGGGAGATTTTGGACATTTGTTATTTTTCTTTGCTGTAATAGGTAGTATTTAATTTCTAATTTAGTTTCTAATTGTTTGTTACTGCTATATAGACATGAATTTGATTCATTTCTGTTGATATTGTACCCCATAAATGTGTTAGACTTATCATGTCTTACAGCTTTTTCTAGATTCCTTAGGATTTTCTACACTCAAAATTATTCATGTGTGAATAAAGATAGTTTTACTTCTTTTCCCATATGTGTGCCTTTTCTTTCCCTCTTTCCCTTCCTTCTTCCTTCCCTTCCCTTCCCTTCCCTTCCCTTCCCTTTCCTTTCCTTTTCTTTTCTTTCCTTTCCTTTCCTTTCTTTCCTTTCCGCCATTCTTTTAGCTAGGATCTCCAGCCATGCTGCCCAGCAGAGCTGAGGGGAGGACACCACTGTCTTGTCGCCAGTCTTCAAGACAAAGTGCTCATCCTTTCATCCTTGAGCATGATGTTAGCAGTAGGACTTCCACAGATGCTTTTTCACCAGGTTGAGGAAGTTCCTCTCTTCTTACTTCATTGAAAGTTGCTATTATAAACAGATGTTGAATTTGGTAAAACACTTTATGCACCCATCAAATTATCATTAGACCTTTCTTCCTTATTCTGTTAATATGATAATGCAACCTTGCATTCCTGAGAAAGCTCCCACTTGGTCATAATTTTTTAAATAAACTTTTCAATGCTAATTCAAGTGTAATGTACAGTGGTTTCAGCTGAATGATACCGTGATTCAGCACTTACATACATAACTCAGTGATTGTTGTGATTGGTCATAATTTCTTTACATGCTTTTCCAGCCCTGCCTCCTTTCTCTCTTCCCTCTGGGACTCTGATGACACGCACGTTTGGTGTTTTGTTATAGTTCTGCAGGTCCCAGAGCCTGTTTATTTGGGTCTGTTTTCTCTCTGGTGTTTGTGTTGGGTTATTTCTGTGTTCTATCTTCAAGTTCGTGGATTCTTTCCTCTGCCACCTTCATTCACTGGTGAGTTCACCTACTGATTTTCAAAAAAATTTTGGTTAGTTAGTGCATTTTTTACTTCTAAATTTCCATTTGATGTACCTTCTATTTCTTTGCTGAGACTTTATGTTTTTTTCATCTTTTTCAAGTGTGTTCATGATTCCTTGGTAAAGCATTTTTGTGATAGCTGCCATAAAATCATTGTCAGATAATTCTAACATGTGTATCACCTTGACATTGGGGGCTGCTGTATTTTCTCATTCTGGTGGAGATTTCCTGGTTCCTGGGTTGACTAGTGATTTTCCATCTGAAACTGTGATATTTTGGGTGTCAAATGTAAGATTCTGCATCCTGTGTTTTAGCAGGTCCCCTCTGACATATCTGTGCCCTCTGGGAATCAAAGTCCAAGCTTTTTCAGCTTGAGCTGATACATGGCAGGGAGGGGCTTCTTGTTCCTGTGGGCGTGGGAGGGATGCTCAGCTCCCCACTGGGCCTCCACTGATACTGTTGCTGGGGGTGCCTCCTCACTGCTGGGGGGTGAAAGTCCTGACCTCCATTGGGCCCCTGTTGACGCCCCAGAGGGGAGCACAGAGGCAGCTTGCTTCCTCCAGTGACTGTGCGGTCTTCGCAGGAAGGTGGTGTGTGAGTGCGGACACACACGCCAGCAACACTTGGAGGAGGCCACCAGGCCCCACACTTTGCAGGGCAAGGATTGGGACCCCAAAAAACATGTCCAGGAGATGCCAACGGACGCCTTTGGTGACATTGTTTTCAAGGGCCTGGGCCAGAAGGTGGGAAAGGTTGGTCTTCCTCCCTCCGTTGTTCTCACTGTGGACTCGTGTCAACCTTCTGTGATCCGAGGTGGCCAGGACGTCCCTGTGTGGGAGAGAGGCGGGCTGAAACCCGAAGCATCCAGCCTGCCAGCACTGGGGGAGGGATTGGTGGGGGCTCCACAAGGCTCCCAGGAGACCCACGGGGCTCTCTGAGTTCTGGGTCACCACGGGGCAGGCTGGGCCTTGGGCTGGGTGTGTTGTGCAGCGGAGAAGCAGGGTGGGGAGGGTGCTGTGGGCGCAGGGCTGGGCTAGGAGGGCCGGGAAGGTGCAGCCGGTCTCCCCAGGGTGGCCTGTCCTCCCGCTGGGCCTTGCTTCTGGGCCTTTGCCCCTTCTTCCTCCTCTCAGTCTGCATCCTGCTTGGGCGTGGACACTTTGACTCACCGGTGTAGACCCGGGGGGGAGGTGCCCACCCCCCTGGCGGGGCTCTCAGACACGGCCGCGGCTCTCTCTGGGGCTCAGCTGTCCACCGCTGACCCAGCGCGTCCTCTGCTGTCCTTTGACTTCCCTGCAGTACGTCCGCCTCTCCCAGGACACGCCCCCCAGTGTGATCTACCACCTCATGACCCAGTACTGGGGCCTGGATGTCCCCAACCTCCTCATCTCGGTGACAGGTGGGGCCAAGGACTTCAACATGAAGCCTAGGCTGAAGAGTGTGTTCCGAAGAGGCCTGGTCAAGGTGGCCCAGACCACAGGTAGCCCTTGGGCCTGGGAGCCATGGGTGGGCTGAGCAGACAGCACTGGGGTGTGGGGACCAGAGCAGCCCTGGGGAGTCCCCAAGGCCACGCCCTGCTGGGTCAGACTCGCCCAGCCCTTCCTTGCTGGCTCACAGGGGCTGCGGCTCAGTTGCTCGTGGGGTGGACACAGCGCCGGCTCCTGGCGGCCCCGCCTGGCTCTGCATCATCAGGAGGCCTGAGGCAACTGTGAGCCAGGGTGGTGGCCGGTGGAGGAGGCTGCAGGGTTTGTCCTCATCATGGGGATGTCCGCGACGGTCTCCGTTAACCAAAGCACTGTCGCCTGATCCATCCGTCCACGTCTGAGAGGGAGGAGCTGCCGTGTGAGGGGACGGCCTCGGGGTTCCGTGTCCCCCAAGGCCACACTTCCAGGGAGCCCAGGGCAGGGCCACGGGGTGTGGCCCTTGGTGCTGTGTCAGAGTGACGCTGGAGCCGTAGCCACGGTGCCCACGGCCTCCGAGGGGGCTACGCGGGGTGGGTTCATGGCAGGAGAGCAAGGACTCTGGTCCGGGCAACTGGGGCGACCCCAGGAAGGCCGACCCTCCTTCTAGGCTCTGGCTTTAGCCACGCAGGAGGGCCGCGCCCTCTGTTAGGTCCTGGCCCCGAAACAGAGGCTCGGTCTGAGTCCTCCTGGAGCCTCCTCACTTGCGGGACCAGGCTACACGCGGCCGTCACCCAGGCTCCAGATGGGGACTGTGATTAGGGGCTCACCGTGTCTCAGGTGACGCGCCTTGATGGTTATCTCGTTAGCGTTCAGTAGCAACGTCCCCGCCACGTGTTGGAGCGGGTTCCTCACCGCATCGCCGCACAGAACTGGCTTCCAGGTCAGGGGAGCAGACGGCCGGAGGGTCTCCCTCCGGGCAGAAGACAGACACGGCCCGGGAGTCTCCCTCCAGACCGAAGACAGACAGGGGCGCGGCAGAAGCTGCTGTGACAGAATCTCGCGACACCCAGGCCTGGCGTCCCTTCCCCTCGCCTGTGCGGGATGACCAGAGCAGGTCCCCTGGGTCAGGCTGGACCATGTCAGGGAAGGGGGTGCCCTGTGGGGGCCACTGCGAGCCGCGTGCCAGTGGGCAGCGCGGTGAGGTGAAGAGGTCGGGAGCTGGGGCGCAGATCGCCACACTCAGGCCCCAGGAACCACGGGGAAGAGGGGACATTCATGTCTTGGAGTACAAGAATTCAGGCAGACGTGTTCCCGAGTGCAGGACAGAGAGAGGCAGCGGGCAGGTGGGGAGAGAGGCCTGCAGCCCCGTCCCTGTCCCCTGCCCCCGGCCTGGGCAGTGGGAAGCCTCAGCCCCTGGAGCTGCACGGCAAACGCAGGATCACAGTGCGGCTTCCTCCGTGGTCCCGGCCCTGAGACGCTCCTGGCGAGGAGTCGGAGAGCCCAGTGGAGGCCCCGCAGATGCACGGGAGGAAGCAACAGGGCCCCGGGTCAGGCCGGCGCGTCGCAGGTGCCCACCTCTGCTCCTCTCCCCAGGGGCCTGGATTATCACCGGCGGGTCCCACGCGGGCGTCATGAAGCAGGTGGGCGAGGCAGTGCGGGACTTCACCCTGAGCAGCTGCCGCGATGAGGGAGACATCGTCACTGTTGGAATCGCCACGTGGGGCACCGTGCACAACCGAGAGGGCCTGATCCATCCCTCGGTGAGCTCAGCAGCCCCCCTGGGGTGCGGGTCATGGTCAGGACCTGATCCATCCCTTGCGGAGCTCGGCGGCCCACCGCCCGGGGATGCAGGTCAGAGGAGGTCAGGTGCGGAATCCCACTAGGTACAGCAGGGAACAGGCTGCCGTCTGGACCCCGGGCTAACTGCAGTGGGGAAGGAAGGGCCTGGCCAGGGGCCCAAGAGACCGGGGCTCATGCCCGGCCGCACTGCAGCCCCTGATGGCCGGGGCCAGCAGCTAACTGGGCTGGGCGCCCTTATGGCCACGAGACGGCTCCAAGCAGGAGCCTCAGGGCTACCACGGGTCATCCCCACAGCCGTTCCGATGAGACACGGATTTCGCAGACGGCAGGACGTGTCCGGATTGGGGTGCACTGAGGCTCCAAAGCCTGAACTCTGAGCCTCTGCGGTGGCCCCAGCCAGAGCGGGGTGTGGCAGTCACGGCCACCGGGCGTGTGCAGGAGGGGGCGGTGGTGGGAGACCAGTCCGTGAACTTGGAGACTCGCGTTGGAGAAGACCACGGGTCCCTCAGCGAGAGTCTTAAAGGGCGCAGCGGGTGTGGCCGGACGAGGGCGCGTGCACTGGATTCGCACCGTCGGGGACGTTCCGGGAACACGCTGGCCTGACGGGCCGTGGGCGCGGACTTACGAGTGGGGGCCTCCCACCTTCCGGGCCACCGAGTGCTCTTTCCCAGGAAGAACCTTCTGGAACGGGGACTGCTCCCTCACGGTTACTGGTGATTTGGCCAGCCTGCCCCCGGTCTTCGTCCTTCTGCGGCGGAACTGACTGGTTCCACCTTGCGCGCTCCTTCTGGGGAAACCGAGGCCGAGAGATGGGGTCGCCTCGGAGACCACTCTTGACTTTCTCCCCGTGACACCTCTGTGCCATCCTCTGCGGACGACAGGAGTGCGTGCGCTGGCCCCGTCCCTCCTGGGTCAGTGTCCTGGGGCCGCTGGAACCAGTGATCGCAGATGTGGCTGCTGAAAGCCGCAGAAATGCCTCCTCCCCCTTCCGGACGTGAGAGGTCAGGAATGAGGTCAAAGTGCGGACGGCCGTCCTCCCTCCAGAGGTTCTGGGGAGGCTGCTTCTGCCTCCAGACTCTGCTGCCCCCTGGGCCTGCCCTGACTGGGGTCCTGATGTCTTTGGACGACAGGGGCTCAGCCCGCTGCAGGCGGCCCTCAACCCCCAGAGATTCACGTCCGTCCCACGTGCAAACTGTATTCACCCCATCCCCAGGCTCCCCACATATCAGCCCGTTACAGCACCTGCTCAGCCAGAAAGTCCCCGACCCCAGCCTCTGGATCCTCCAAGTCCGGCAGGAGCGACGCTTTGCGTGTGACCCATCCCGGGACAGCACCCCCGTCGTGCGTGGACCCTCAACGCCGGGAAACAAGCTACCTTCTTCTGGAACACAGTAATGAGACGGGCAGCCTAGAGCAGCTGCCCATTCTCTTCCCTAAAGGGGAACGTGCCGAGAATAAAGGGGTCCTGCTCGCTGAATTCTGCAGTCTCTGTGACTTGAGGCCCAGCTTCCGCCTCATCCGTGACCGTGCCTCGGGGATGATCGTTTTCTTGAAGGTCATCTGCCGGTTTCCCGCCTGCCGTGGTCTGGGAGTCTGACATCCTATGTCCCTTCGGTCCTGGTTAGCCGGGCTTCCGCTGGTGCTCTGTCTTCCCGGCGTGCGTCCCGTGCCGCAGACACGGAGCCGGCCCTCGGCGCCCTCGTGAGTGATGCCGCCTCTGTCCAGGCCCCCCGAGGTGGTGGAGCCCAGAGCCACACGCCTCCCGAGCCATCCGCAGCGAACGTCCAGCCCCGCCCGGGAGCGGGCCTCCTGTCGGCGAGCCGGGAGCGTGCAGGCCGCCTTCCCAAGCTGCACAGGCTGAGCGCGTCCCAGGTCCTCAAGTCCCGGTTCCCTCAACGTGCCCCCTTCCTCAGCAAGAAGAAGCCGGGGCACCTGCCCACTGCCCGTCCACGTCCACGTCCACGTCCACGCCTGTCGCTTACACTCGTGCCCTCCGCACCGTGGCCGCCTGCAGCTCCGGGAGCAACCGTCATCCTCCCGTCTCCAATGCCGTGGTCCTCGTGCCCTCTGGGCCGCCCCAGCAGCCCCTCGGCCTCCGTCCACACGGCTGGAAGACCGGAGCCGCTCGCTCCGCCCGCTCACCCCGCCCTCCGCCGGCACCGGGGCCTCGGCCGCCGCACTCCCACCGGGTCCGATCCAGGCTCTCCTGCCACGTGCCATGTTCTGCCAGCCTCCGCCGTCACCGCGCTCCGGAACCCTCCCGCGCCTGCGGCAGCGACACCCCCGGGTCCAGCTGGAGGCCGCACGACGGGGGTCTCTCCCTCTCCTGGAGGCCGGAGCTCGGAACCCCTGCGGCTCGACCCCATGCTGGCGTCGGCAGCTGTCGGGGAGCCGCGCCTGGTCTGGCGTTCACAGCCGCGGGCCCGCCCGGGTAGTCCGTCTCCCTCTGCCACCCCGGGAGGTGGCGTTGAGGACCTGCCCGGATCCTTCAGGATAACCCTGCGTGTCACCATCCTTTATTTCATCCAATCTGCAGTGGTTCTTTTTCCAAATTAGGTAACATTCGTAGTTTCCAGGGTTGAGGGCTTCCTGTCTTTGGGGGTCAGTATCCAGCCTCGCAGACCCCCCCCCCCGGTCCTATGCGCAGACGCAGAACTCCCCATCTGTCTGTGCCTGACGCGTCTCTGCCGTCCCCAGGGCGGCTTCCCTGCGGAGTACATCGTGGACGAGGAAGGCCAGGGGTGCCTGAGCTGCCTGGACAGTAACCACTCCCACTTCATCCTTGTGGACGACGGGACCCACGGCCGCTACGGGGTCGAGATCCCCCTGAGGACGAAGCTGGAGAAGTTCGTGTCGGAGCAGACAAAGGAAAGAGGAGGCGAGTGGCGCGTCGCTTCGAGGCTCTCCGGGGCGGGGGCGCCGGCTGGTCCAGGGGCCTGGGGCATGGCGGGCCGAGAGCAGGACGGCCAGCAGGTGGGGGTCAGGGGCGCCCTGAGCCGCCGCTGGACTTGGTCCCACCGTCTCTCCACACCCGCTCAGCGGGGACGTGTCTGTCACCCGGTTTGACCGCCGGAGGGAGGTGGGGCCGGCCCCCAGCTCTCCCGCTCTCTCGTGGGCCGTCGACCACCTACAGTCACGCGACGCCCCTGCACGGCTCCGTTCAGAAGCGACAACGCACAGGACACGGCCCTGACGTCGGTCCCGTGAGACGGGGAGTTCCAGGTGCAGGGATTCGTGCAGGATTTGGGGGGAGGAGAGGGGACCCGGAGCGGCAGGTTCCTGGCTCCACGGCGGGGGGGTGGGGGCCTTCGAGCAGCGAGCAGTGGTGCCCCCCGAGGACTCGGCAGCCTGGCTTGCAGGGCCCTGAGTGCGGCGGCTGGGACACCTCGCCCTTCTCTGTCCTCGGGTGAGGCTGGCGCTAGGAGGGCAAGGGGTGGGGGTGGGCAGAGCCGCCGCAGGGCACCTGGATGCACAGTCTGCTGCCCAGGAGAGATTTCCAAAGTCCTCTGCTGGCCCCAAGGGAGGGAAGGTTCAGGGCAGGGCGGAGGGTGGGCCAGAGGACAGAGGTCCCACGCCACGTTCCCCCGCCTGGACGGTGCCTTCTGCCCCCTGGCTCAGTGCGCCCCCATGTCCCCACGGCGGGCCTAGATTTGAGGCCCCATAAAGGGCCGTGAGAGAAGCAGGCTGGCCGTGGTGGCTGCCCAGGCACACAGCCCTCCTCCCCTCCGCCCCAGCAGACAGCCCTCCTCCCCTCCGGCCCCAGAAGGGACACGTGGTAGGCGACGGGGCGGGGTAGGGGCGACTCGGGCCCTGGATCTGCTCTCCTGACACGGAGCACGCGGGCCGGGCCAGGCGCTGAGGGCAGAGCATCAGCCTTTGGAAGCTCCCGAGAGCCTTCCGCCATCTCCCATCCTGTGCACCGGCCGGGATTAGGCTGGGGCCGGCGGGAGGCAGGCGAGGGTGCCCAGGTGGGGGGCCGAGTCCCCATGTCCCCTAAATCGGGGTTCCTGGCTCTGTCCTAGGTGTGGCCATCAAGATCCCTGTCGTCTGTGTGGTGCTGGAAGGGGGGCCCGGCACCCTGCATGTGAGTACCGGCTGGCGGGTGGGGCTCTGGAGGTCAAGCTCACAGCTGGCCGGGGTCCGGCCAGCATCCCGCAGGGTCCTAGGAAGGGCAGGCCAGGAGAAAGGGAGGGCCGCGTGGCAGGGCCCTTCCTGGCGTGGTGGGAAGGTCGGCTTCGAGGAGGAGCCCTGCCGGGGAGGGCGTTCTGGCTCCGGCCTTGGATGTCCAGCCAGGAAGAGGGGCCCGGCTGGACACCCAGGAGGGAGCGGGATGGCCCCTGGCTTCTAAGAGCCCCGGAAGTTTTCTCGAAGGGGCTGCCCTCAGGCTCTGCCCTGGCCCCATGGGACCACAGCCAAGTGTAAGGCAGGCTCCCAGGGAGAACACAGACCACGGTGTCTGCCTGGCGGACTTCACAGACAGCACCTAGACCTGCCTCGTCGGCCTGGGGGATGTCTTTCCTGTGGGGGGTCGGGGGCCCTTCCTGAAGCCGATCTCGCTGTGGGTGTCTGGGGTCTGCCAGGGGGGTCCTGGTCTCATGCTGGGCCTGTCCGAGGCACAGGTCAGGTGGCACACTCTCCCACAACACAGATCGATGGGTCGAAACGTCGTGGGGGTTCTGTTTTGGGGGTCACGATCCACCCGAGCAGCGGGCCTATCTGGTCTGTCAGGACGAGCGGCTTTGCCCCTCCGGGCAGAGGAACGCTCCCAGACCCCGTGTTTCGGTACACTTCTCGTGAGCCCCTTAGCCCTGATCTTGAGCCACAGCACTAGAGAAGTCTCTGGTTCAGGGAGCGTCTGCACGGGGCTCACGGAGGCCTGCCTTGCAGACCATCTACAACGCCATCACCAACGGCACCCCCTGTGTGGTCGTGGAGGGCTCGGGCCGCGTGGCCGACGTCATCGCCCAGGTGGCCGGCCTGCCCATATCCGAGATCACCATCTCCAGGGTTCAGGAGAAGCTCAGCCTGTTCTTCCAGGAGACGTTTGAGACCCTCAGTGAGAGCAGGATTGTCGAGTGGACCAAAAAGGTCAGCAGTCCTGCCGGGGGAGGGCTGGCCTGAGCCTCTTGGCCCTGGAGGTTCAGGCCGGGCTGGGGAGCGGCGGGGGCAGTGCAGTTGTTCTGGAAGAGAGGCCTGCTGGGTTCGGGGGCGGGAGGCCGCTGCTTTAGGCAGGGCGGGGGCAGAGGAGTAGGGAGTCGAGATCCAGGCCACAGGGGCGCTGCCAGCTGACAGCCACGGGCACAAGGGTCTGGCACAGCCTGCGAGCCTGGGGAGTTCCCGCCTCCCCCAACCCGGGGCAGATGAACGGAGGCATTCGAGGGCCCGCAGGGCAGGGAGGCGGGTGAGGGGCTCTGGGGTACCGCGCGGCCCCTGGACGGGGCTTCATGGGCACCCCCGGCTAGAGGCATCGGCAGGAGGGGCCCCTCCTGGGGAACCTGCAGGTGCAGAGAGCAGGGAGCCTTCCAGGCCACCCCGTCCGGTCTCTAGGACCAGGGGGTCACAGCAGTGACGGTGACATGACTCTCCTGCATTTCAGCAGTTTTGTCCTTAAATGCAGGGACTTTGTCCTTTTATGCCCAAGGTGGCAGGTGAATTGTTCCCAGATGGGGGCGACTCTGCAAGGGCCCCTCAGAGGGGGGGTCCTCTCAGGCGGCCGGGGTGGGGTGGGGGTCGGCACGGAGGGGTGTGGCCGGATCGGCCCTCGCGGACGCCCGCAGCCCCGGCCAGCCCAGGGGACTCCTCTGGCTCCCGTGGTCCCGTTGCCCCCGCCGTCCCTGCTGCTCTCTGGACCTGGGGCTCCGGGCCCACCTGCGAGGCCCCCCGACCTCTGTTTCACAGCCGGTTCTTGGTTGGGGGTGGGGGCTCTCAGACCCTTGGTCCCCAACCAGCAGCTCTGTGAACAGGCAGCCGGCGGGTGAAAACACCTGTACGTCGGAGGTGTCACATGCCCGATGGGCCTTTCTCAGGGCAAGTCTGTAGACCAGCTTAGCTCGTCCCACGGCGTGCGATCGCAAGCCACGCGCATTGCGTGCCCTGCAGGGACCCAGGGACGCCGTGGTCGGCCAAGTGGAGGGGCACGCGAGCCTGGGGAGGCCTTGGGCCCTGGCAGGGGCAGCAGGCTCGCTCTCGAGGGGGGCAGACATGGTTTTTCGGGGTTTCTGTGGGCGGCACAGTGACCTCGTTCTCGTGGGCGTGACCTGTGGTCTCTGAGCTACCGCGACCGATTCCGATGTTGCCTGAGACGCTTTGCCCTGAGCGCAGCTCCGCCTGCAAAGACGGGCGGAGGTCCCGCGGTGAGCAAGGGCTCAGCTCCAGACGCGCCGGTGGGCCTGGGCAGGTGCGCCCTGGGGCCTCTCCCGAGTCAGTTTATAGATTATTCAGGCAATTCTTAGAACTGATCCTAACCCACTGCTGTCAACAGGCCTGCTTCCATCCGCTCTCCATTGCCGACTCAAAGCCCTAAAACGGTCTCGTACGAATCCGTCTCAAGCCTCGCCGTTCACTGTCATTCTTGTTCTGGGGGACGGGGGCCCCCAGCTACAGAGTCACGATCCGATATTCATTCAACAAACCTCAGAGCGTTGGTCTATGCTGTGGGTGGCGGCGGGAGCGAATACGAGGGTCTTGCTCCCCCCGATGCTGCCGCTGGCGGGCGCGGACATCTGCCGCGGGGGCTGGGGCTCGTGCGGGGGGCTTGCCGCCGACGCCAGAGAGCTGTGTGTCAACAGGAAATTGTTGGCTCCCTCTGAGCGCTGCTTTTCTTGTCCTGAAAAAATGCACAATTATTGCTTAAGCCCAGAGGACAAAGTGGTTGGTGCTGTGTCCACACACGTGAGCGCCAAAGCTGGGAGTACTCGCACTCTCACCCGGGGCTGGGGTGACTCAGGAGACGTTATTTCAGCGGGCGGGGGTGGGGTCTTGGGGAGGGGGACGGCAGGGGGAAGTATTTTGGAGTCGATGAGAAAGGTGGCCCGAGGGATGGGGAAGGTTGGGGTCTTAGAGGAGGTGGAGGGAGGAGGGAGGCCAACCTGAAGGTGGGAGGTGGGGCCAGGCTGGGGGCAGAGGCAGCGGTGGGGGGAGGGGAGGCTGGGCGAGGCCGGCTGGGGGGCCGGGGAGAGAGGTGGGCAGCTGGGCTAGATGTGCTCGTGAAAGGCTGGCCCTGGCCTCCGGGTGCACAGGGCGGGGCGGCAGGCTCAGAGGTGACAGATGGAGGGACGGAGGGATGTAGTAGGCGGCTGGACATACAGATGGGTAGGTAGTAGGACGGACAGACGGGTGGGTATGTGGACAGGCCGGTAGGTGGGTGGGGGCTGACTGGGTGGCTGGGCGGGTGGGCAGGCAGGTAGGCAGGTGGGGAGGGCGGGGCCCCGGCAGGAGGAGGGGGGGGCGGTCTCAGGGTCAGTGATATTGGGCCTTCAGCAGACAGTCTCCGGTCGGGGTGAAACTCCTGAGCCCTGGGGGTGTTGCCACTGGTGACTGCTCGGGAACGGTGCCTGTACGTGTCTTCACCTTCACCGTCTGGGCCGCGGGGAGGCGAGGCGCTGTGCTCAGGCCGTCCCCGCAGGCCAGACTCGGGCCGGGGCTCGGCCGCTGTCTGGGGTCTCGATTCTGCAGGTGACTTGTGAGGAGGCGGGGGGCCCGCTTGTCACCCCAGAGCCCACTCGGGCCATGTTTGTTGCAGATTCAGGACATCGTCCGGAGACGGCAGCTGCTGACCATCTTCCGGGAAGGCAAGGACGGCCAGCAGGACGTGGACGTGGCCATCCTGCAGGCCTTGCTGAAAGGTGAGGGTCAGGCAAGTGGGGCAAGAGGGGGAAGCGGAAGGGGGGGCTCGGGACCCCGAGTTTGCACGAGCCGAGGAACCGAGCCCTGGTCAGACGTGCTGGTCCGAGGGCAGCTGTGGTGGACGGCGCTGCGGCCCACCTCACTCTCCTGCCTGGTGGGGGGAGGGGTGCCCGCCTCCGGTGTTGGGGGTCCGGGCCCCTTTCTGCAGCTTCTCTGCTTCACTGGGACCCGAGGGCGGCCACACTGAGGTGCCCCCCGGTCGTCCCAGCTGCACACACGATTCCGGGTGTCGGGAGGCCTGCGCCTGCCCCCACGCGTCCTCGCATGCGGGAGGGACGCCCCACCCCGACAAAGCTCCGCCCACGGCAGCCAAGCGTCCCCCCCTCCCCTCCTGGAGGAGCACAGATGCCCCCGTCCCTCCCGCGGGCTCCGATGGGGCTGCAGGCGTCCGGCTGTTCTGCCCGCGGGCCGCTGGTCACCCTCGAGGGACGCGAGCCGGGTGGCAGGGCCGGAAGCTCTGGGGGGACTGTCTCCGACCCGGGATTTGCTCCGCACCCTCCTCCTGACCTGAAACCTCACGGAACCAGCGAGATGGTTAAAACCAGGACCGGGGCTCCCGTTGGACGACCTCCGGCCAGGGAGACAGGGGAGGGGGAGGAGCTGGTGGAGTAGGTCAGCCCCGTGAGGACGGCCGTGCGGCAGAGCAGGAGCTGGGACGCCGCGGTGGGCCCCGCGGGCCCCGCCGGCAAGGACATGGGCTGCCGGGGAGCCGGTGCGAACGTCCGCATGACCACATGGGCTTGGCGGTCTCACCTCGTGCCGCCCGACCCTTCCCTCTGTTCACAGACGGGGCCGCGAGGGCGGCTGCCCCTCCTAGCCTTCTGTGAAGTGGCCCAAGGAGCAAGAAGACGGGCACCGGGCTGCCCGCGTCGGGTCAAACCCCCTCGAAGGCGGGGACAGGGGTTCCCGGGGCCCTGAGTGTGGCCATTGTGCGCAGCGCTGGAGAGGGACGGACCCCCGCCCACGGGGGAGGTGGACCCCAACGTCTGCTCCCCGAGGGTGCTCCCGGGGCGTCCAACGCTGCGAATCGTGGTTTTTCTGGGGTGCGCGCCAAGTGGGAAGGGCGGCCTGGAGCCTCAGGGGCATTGGAAGTTCTATTTCTTGATCCTGGTGGTGGTTACACGCGGGTGTAGACGTCAGCCAGAGTCACTGAGCGGCACACTTCAGGCTGTGAAGCTGAGGTGCGCCGGCCTCCGTGGGCGTCAGGGAGAGCTTGTTGGCATCCGTGCCGTGCGGTCCAGCCGCCGTGGACGGTGCCTCCCATGTCCCATCCCGGGGAGAGCGGGTCCTGGGAGGGTATTTGTTCTGGAAGCAACAGGCTGTGGCTGGTTGCTCGGGAGAAAGGCCGCGGGACGGTGGGGGAAGGGACTCTCTCTGTCACGGGAGCACGTACGAGAAATAGAAACACGTGGACACACATACACGGTTTTCCAGTGACAACCCTTTAAAAATCTCCTTCCTTGAAGTGCGGCTTGTACACGGTCACTGTCCCCCATCCTGGGTGACCGCGATGTGCACTTGGACAGGTCTGCTTCCTGCGCACCCACCCAGTCCGGCACGGGGCACATCCCCCCACCCCCCGAAAGCTCCCTGTGCCTCCGTGGGCCTGGGGCAACCCTTTCTCTGCGTCTGTCCTTCTAGACGGCCCTCCCAGTGCCAGAGCCTCACGTAAACGGAACCATGCACACCACTCCCCCGGGGCTCCCTTCTGCGGCTCAGGGCGACGTTCTGGAGCTCCCTCCGCGTTGTCGCCTGTCTCGGAACTCGGTTCCTTTCTGCCGTGAGTGGTCCTTGCCACCAGGTGTCCCGTTCGGGGGCCGCGGGGCTCGCAGGCCGCCTCCAGCATGAGGCTGTTGTTAGTAAAGCCGCTGTTTGCCCTCGTTTCTCTGGGGACCGCGTCCAGGAGTGGGATTTCTGGTTGTTTATGGTAAGCGGATGTCGAACTTGATAAGAAACCACCAAACTGTTTTCCAACAAGATCGCCGCACTTCTCCCCTCGCCCGGGTGCCCGCGGGGCCAGCAGCTGGGCGTCCTCACCGCCCCTCGACGCAGCCCGCGGTCTGGGGGCACGCGACAGCTCGGCGTGGTTTGAGTTTGCTTCTCCCCACGGCCGGCGGCGTCCGGGCTCGCTGGCCGCGCACGTGTCATCCTGGCGACAGGCGTCTCAGGTCTTCTGTCCGCTTTGTTTGGTTATGGGTCGTCTCATCGTGAGCCGCGGGAGTTCTTGGCGTACTCGGGTACAGATCCTGCGTCGATACTCGCCCTGGGGTGTGTTGGGTCCAGGCCCCCTTCCCTAGTTCCTTCACGGTGTCTTCGGCGAGCGGAAGGCTCGAGTCTTACCGGAGCCCCGTCGGTCCGTTCTGTCCCGTCTGGCTCATGCTGTCCACACCCGCGCAGCTGCTCCACGCGGCAGCTCCGTGGGCTCCGCCTTCCTGTCCCGTCTCACGCTGCGTCTCGCACTGGCTTCTGTGTCTGCTGTGCAGAAAGGGTCAAGTTCCTGTTTCCTTCCCCAAATCACCACCCAGGCTCTAGGGTATAAAGCCAGCGAGGGGAGCAGGAACTCACTGGCAGAATGTCCACGGCGAGAGCCCGGCCAAGCTCTGGTTTTGCACCCAAGGCGGAAAGGGAGCTGACGCATGGGCAGGGGCACCGCAAACGTTCCTGCGGAAACGCCTGCCTGTCTGACGCGGTGCCTTCTTCTGGGGGCCGACGGGCTTGACCAGGTGGGGGCGGGGGTGAGCCAGGGCGATGCCCCAAACCCAGAGATTCTCCAGCTCCAGCACTGACGGGAAGTGAGCCTCCAGGAAGGTGGCGGGGGCGTGAGGGGTCTGGCCGCTGGACGCACGCCTCAGTCAGAGTCACGGAGAGACGGGGCTTGGCGACAGGTGCCTCCCTGTCTGACTTTGGCAAATGGCGGGGAAGGGGCTTCGAGGCCCAGACCGAAGCCCCCCGACATGACCACGTTTTACCTGCAGCCTCTCGGAGCCACGACTACTTTGGCCACGAGAACTGGGACCACCAGCTGAAGTTGGCCGTGGCGTGGAACCGCGTGGACATCGCCCGGAGTGAGATCTTCTCCGGTGAGCGGCAGTGGAAGGTAAGGCCCCTGCGCGGCCCTGTGGTGGGCCTTATTGGCCGGCAAGAGCGAGGACAGGCCCTGGAGGGGGCCTCTGTCCACCCCAGCCCCGGTCCTGGTGGAGAGCGCTCCGGGCCGCTTCCTCCCTTCCCGAGCCAGGGACCGCAGCGCTCCGGTTCCAGCGGCCCCGCGATGGGGTGTGTGCGGGCTGTGCCCCACGGTGCTCTCTCCCAGCCTTCAGAGCTGCACCCCGTGATGATGGCGGCCCTCATCTCCAACAAGCCCGAGTTCGTGAAGCTCTTCCTGGAGAACGGCGTGCGGCTGAAGGAGTTCGTCACGTGGGACACCCTGCTCTCCCTGTACCAGCACCTGGACCCCTCCTGCCTGTTCCACAGCAAGCTGCAGAAGGTGCTGGCCGAGGAGCCCGAGCGGCCGGCCGGCGGGCCCACCGTCCCCCACGTGCAGATGCACCATGTGGCCCAGGTGCTCCGGGAGCTTCTGGGGGACTTCACGCAGCCGCTGTACCCCCGGCCTCGGACTGGCGATCGGCCCCGGCTCCTGCTCCCCGTGCCCAACATGAAGCTCAACGTGCGTGCTGGTGACCCCCTCCTGCTGCCCCCCTCCACCGCTGGGCCTGGGTGCTGGGCTGCCGCTAGTCCTTAGTGCTTCTGCTTAAAGAAATGATCTCTTATTTCCATTGGAAAGGAAACGTGCTCCTCATCTTGGTCTGTCAGGGCCGCCATCCCCAAATACCGTAGACTGGGGGCTTAGACAGCATCTGGTCTCCCACAGTCCAGAGGCTGAAGCCCACGGTCGAGGCGTCAGCAGGCTTGGGGCCTGGTGGGGCCTCCCTCCCGGGCTTGAGGACGGCCGCCTTCTTGCCACGCCTGCGTGTGGTCTTCATTCGGTGGGCGGGCGGAGAAATAGAGAGCAATGGAGGACACCATCTTCTCTTCTTCCAGGGACACCAGTCCTATGAAATCAGGGCCACAGTCACCTCCTGAGATGCCCCGTCTCCAAACACAGTCACTCTAGGAGGCGGGGCTTCAACATACAAATTTTGGGGACACGTCTCAGTCCATGCTTCTCCCTTTCTAGAAATCTCAAACAGTACAAATGGTAATGTGGGGGAAGTGGTCCCCCTCATGCCTCAGACCCCCCGTCCTGGCCACCATGTGGTCAGGTCAACATGATTCCACCACAGCACTGTAAGGATGCCCAGCACGTGCACTGCAGCACAGGAAAAGTCGTTTTCTAGTCTCTGTCCATATTTGATGGGAATCCTGCAGCATCTCAGTGCTAAGTGGGAGGCTGGGTTTGCATTCACATTACCGAGTATCCTCCTCCCCGGTTATTTAGGCTTTTACAAATGAAGCCCAAGTGCTGAGTTTTATCCGGTGCCTTTTTTGAACTGGAATGGTTCTTCTTCGTTAAATTATGAATTTGCTGAATTATTTCAACAGATTTCCTGATGACAAAACAAACTTATTCTTGTTTTGATCTTAACTTGATTGCTGTGTGACATGTGTTTAGTATGATGCTGAATTATATTGCCAATATTTTCATGTTTTTTTTGCACCAGAATGTCTGAGCCTTTGTTTTATTTTGGAGGCATCTTTGTTAGGTTCTGGTACCAGCTTTATGTGATCCTTGTGAAAACCACTGGGAAACCTTCCTTATTTCTTTGCTCTGGAGCCGTTTATGTGGCTGGAATTCACTGTTCTTACAAGCTCGACAGGCTCGCCTATGAGTCCATCAGGGCTCGGGGCCTTTTTGGGTAGTAGTTCTGAGAATTTCCAGTTTCTTTTCTGATAATTTCTCAGTTTAGATTTTCTGTGTGTTCTATGGCCAGATTTGGTTTTTATATCTAGCAGAAAATTAGCCACTTCGTTCAGGTTTTCAGATTCATCTGTTGTTCAGGTGGGCTCTGTCTGAACTCTGGGAGAGAGGGGGTTGTGCCTGGGTTTTATATACTCACCACTCGCTCTTTGAGATTCTAGAGTATTTAAGATGCCCTTTATGAGGTCCAAGCTGGAAGCTCATAGTTAGACATGTCGGTAATTTATTAGTTTAACATAAAGACAAGCCTTCGGGAAATTTCTAAAATTTCTTTAAAAAAGCGGAATTTTGTGTGTCACATGGGGAATGTGTTCTCACTTCTGGAAATGTTTTCCGGACCATCTAAGTAGGTGTTTATGGTTGGATGGGCTAGGAAGCTGGATTCCCATGTCACTGCATAAACTGAGTCTGGGGGGAAGTGCCCACCTGCTCACATGTGACCCTTGTCTGTTCGGCTTTTTCTTGGTGGCCTTCTCTGCAGGAGACACTGTGTAGATTCCCTTGAGGAACTCACAGCCATGAATCTCTAACAGACTCTGTGCTAGAAGTTGACTACCCAGAAAGGCTTTGATGCCATCAGAAAAGACTCAGGAAACTCGAGGTGCCTGGTGTGTAAGGAAGAGGCTAGGCCAGGAGTTAGCTGGGCTTTCCACTTTCTGAATGTTTCCATGTGTCTCCGGAGGGACGGTTTTAAATCTCTGGTGTGCATGAAATCAGTCTAAGTTGGTGTTGAAACTGCAGGTTGCTGAGCTCAGCCTCCAGGGACGGTGGTTCTGGGAAGGTGCCGACCTGGGCTCAGGGCTGCACCCTCAGCAGGCCCACTGGGGTGACCGACAGTACTGGGGGCCTAGGAGAGGTTCTGAATGTTCGCTGCTCTCTAGATGCAGGGAGTGAGCCTCCGGTCCCTCCACAAGCGTTCCTCAGGACATGTGGCCTTCACCATGGACCCAGTCCGCGATCTTCTCATTTGGGCCATCGTCCAGAGTCGTCGGGAGCTGGCGGAAATCATCTGGGCCCAGGTAACTAGGCCCGTTTCTCAAGAAGCACGGCTGCGTGTGGACCGGCAACAGGGCTCCGGCCAGGCAGTGTGTCCGGAAAGCCCAGGGCCAACAGCAAGTAGAGGAGTGTGCGGCTTTGGAGCGGGGCGGGGCTGCCCATGACCACAGAGGGGACCCAGGGTGCACAGTGTTGGAGGACAGAGAGCCGGGCTCAGGCAGGAAAAGAAATTTAGGGAGGTGTGCTGCCTCCTGTCCTTCTGTCCAGGGCGGAGGCTGTGTGTGCGGGCACAGTTCGGAGCAGCCACCTGCCATGGCCCACACGGGGGATGGGGGTTGGTGGTCACCCGTGCCGTGGCCAGCCTGCTCCGTGGCGACCCTGCAGAAGGTGATATCCCTGGGGCCTGCGTCCTTCCACTGACCGTGAGGGGTGTCGACAGAGTCTGTGACTCAGATGGGGAGCGAGCCCCGAGTGAGCCTGCCCTGAGCCCCTCTGTGGGCTGCCTGGGACATCGGCCCTCAGCCTTCTGGGCTGTTATCACTAGGCCATGGGCAGCTTCATGGTCATGATGGGGGACGGCCAGGCCCAAGGCCCCCACATATGGCCCTCCTTTACTTCTGCAGATTCTCTTCTTACAGGGAAATTCAAGTGTAGTTTTTTCTCCGAGAGATCCCTACATCTCAGCATTGGCATTTCCAAGTTGCTTTTGTGGAACTGGCCCTTCCCCAGTGTCACCAGTGTCTACCCTCTCGGTGGTCTTGGGAGGCTTATCCTCTCCCAAGGCCCTTGGTGTGTCAGTGGCAGAGCTGATCCTGCCTGTGGCCTCGGGTGTGCTCTGTGGGTCTCAGTGCGCGGGGGGATTTCCAGGATCCGCCACCAGCCCCTTGTCCTAGACCAGACAGTGCTTCTGGGCTATGCTTGGAGAGCCTCCCTTGAGATGTTCTCGGCATCCCTGTCTGGGACCGGCAGAGCCACTGAGGCTGGGCGCCCAGAGCCTGAAGGAGACCTGCGTGGACCTGGTCCTGTTTCTGCCCTTTAGCCCTGGGCCTGGGGTTTACCTGATGCCCAGGCCGTGCTGGGACTTGTGCCATCAGGGCCGTGCTCTGGGTGGGCAAGCAGACCCTTCCGCCTGGCCAGTGCGGGAGACTGGATCTCCGGCTCAGGCTCACCTACTGATTTGGGGGGGCCCAAGTGGTTTATATGGACGGGGCCCGGCACGTAATCACCTAGTGGCCCACATCGCCTCCTCACCCCCAGGCAGTGTGTCTGGGGCTCCGGGGCTGGACTGTCTGGGTTCTCAGGGTGGCTTCCCCGGTGCCCAGAGCCAGGACTGCATTGCGGCGGCCTTGGCCTGCAGCAAGATGCTGAAGGAGCTGTCCAAGGAGGAGGAGGACACGGACAGCCTGGAGGAGATGCTGGCGCTGGCCAGCGAGTTTGAACACAGAGCCGTCGGTGAGCTTATGGGGCCGGCCGGGGACCGCGGCCCGGCCCTTCACACGCTGCCCTGGGGTCCTCGTTCTCGGTCCTGCCCAGACCGTGGCATCTGGAGGAGCCAGTCCCCGACGCCATCCCCGGCTCAGACACGGATCTTCCTTCTGCCAGGGGTGTTCACCGAGTGCCACCGGAAGGACGAGGAAAGGGCACAGAAACTGCTCACCCGTGTGTCGGAGGCCTGGGGGAGGACCACCTGCCTGCAGCTGGCCCTGGAGGCCAAAGACATGAAGTTCGTGTCTCACGGAGGCATCCAGGTGACCCTCTGAGGCTCACTTCCGGGAGGAGCTGTGGGCGCTGACGCATCCTCCTATTCACCTCCCGGCGCTCGGGTCCCAGTGCTGTGGCCCCCTGGGGGCCTGGGGACAAGGCCTGGCCCTTGATCGTGTGCTCCCCTCCTGTTTTGCCCGTGAGGAAACTGATGCTAAGAGAGGGGGTGGTGGGTGGTGAAGGCTCAGCCCCACGGGGCTGTTCCCACCTGGGAGCCCGCAGACCTCCGGGTGGCCCCAGCCCATACCCCGGGGAAAGGCTGGCCGGGCCTGGAGCCTCTTCCTCAGCCGCGGAAGACAGGCTCTGCCTGCGCTGCCCACCACGTGCGGCGGGGCTCAGAGCACTGGGGACCACGCGGGCACTCCGCACGGAGCAGACGCGGCACGGCCCGCAGGGGTGCGCACAGGCAGCGCCCGCTCTTCTGAAGCTGCCTCCACTGTCCCCAGGCTTTTCTAACCAAGGTGTGGTGGGGCCAGCTCTGTGTGGACAACGGGCTCTGGCGGGTGATCCTGTGCATGCTGGCCTTCCCGCTGCTCTGCACCAGCTTCGTCTCCTTCAGGTACAGCCTGGCTGCTGGGCGGCCGCAGGGCCCGCAGACCTTCCTTCCTGATGTGCTGGCAGGGGGCAAGTCGCGTCTGTCCCCATGGCTGCCCCCGGGTCCGGGCGTGCGGGCGGGAGGCCGAGGGAGGGTCCCCCGCTGTGGGAGCGCCCACGTGCCCTGAGCGCCCGCCCTGCCCTGCCCTGCGCTGAGCTCCCACCGGAGCCCAGCGTTTCATTTCCATCCTAGCGACCCCAGAGCCAAAGGGCTCTTTCAGGGCCCTCCCTTCCGTGGCGCCGTCTGGGGGAGCCGTCTACGTGCTGCATAGGCAGGGTCAGTGGGCTGCCTGGACGCAGGCTGTGTCCCCGAGCTGCTGTCCCTGCCGTGTGACGGGAGCACAGGAGCACTCTGGCCCCACTCCTCGGGGGAGGCAGAGGTCCTTGGGGCTCTCAGGCCCCCGCAGCCTTGCCGTCTGCCCCCGGCCTCTGCCCTGCAGGGAGAAGAAGCTGCAGGCCGGGAGGGGCCTGCTCCGGGTCCGCGCCTTCTTCAGCGCCCCCGTGGTCATCTTCCACCTCAACATCCTGTCCTACTTCGCCTTCCTGTGCCTCTTCGCCTACGTGCTCATGGTGGACTTCCAGCCCGCGCCCTCGTGGTGCGAGTGCCTCATCTACTTCTGGCTCTTCTCTCTGGTGTGTGAGGAGCTGCGACAGGTGTGCCCTGCCGGCCCCTTCTCCACTTCCCCACATCCCCAACCCACAGGGACTGTCCTCTGGTCCCCACCCCCAGCTGGGAGCGCCTGGCCCCGGGACCCGCAGCTGGGTCACTTTTGTGGGTGGGCTCACGGTAGGCTCACCAGGCACCCAGACGCTGCTGCCGGGGCCTGGGGCAGCCTCAGAGCTCCTGGGAGGCAGGTGCAGAGGGAGGTGAGGAAGGCAGGTGCGGAGGGAGGTGCGGGGAGGCAGGTGCAGAGACAGGGGCGGAGGCAGGTGCAGGAAGCAGCACTGTCCCACTGGGCTCTTCCCAGCTTGCCTCCGGCTGCACCATTCCTGAAGCCAGATCCCCTCCCAGGGACAAAGCTCCAGTGTCACAGGTGGCAGCTCCAGAGTGGGGGTCTCACGTGCCCTCTGCTCTGAGTCTGACCATCTCCGGGACCTCTCCCTGGCCCACCCCGCCGCCAGGGTCCCACCCTTCCCGGGGTCCTGGGGTCCGTTGGGAGCTAGCTGGCTCCCGACAGAGAGGACGGACGGCCCCCAAGAACACGGACATTTGTGGGCTGAGCAGGGCTGGGATCGGTTGCAGGACGGGCTCAGGGTGCCGGGCAACACCTCTGCCTGGAGCTCCTCCCCCCTCCTCCTCCACCCGGGGGACACGGGAACAGGGGAAATCTGTCCCCTCCCTGGCTGGCCTCGCTGTCTGGGAAGGAGCAAGTGTTCTTACCGTCCTGGTGCCGATGGTGACGACATCAGGCCCCTAACCGCGCCCTCTCTCAGCTCTTCTACGACCCCGACGAGCTTGGGCTGACGAAGGTGGCGCTTCTGTACTTCAGCGACTTCTGGAACAAACTGGACGTCGGCGCCATCTTGCTCTTCGTAGCAGGACTGACCTGCAGGTGAGCGGCTCGGTCTCCCCTGGGCCTCCCGTCCTCGACGGCAGCCCCGAGGGCTCCGGTCCCCTGGGGCGTGTTTGTCATCTGTCTGGTGGGCAGACGCTCCCCGGGGCCGGCGGAGGAGCAGAGAAGGGGCCGGAGCTCCTGGGGCCCAGGGGCCCTCCCTGGCACCTCCTGCTGTGGCTCTGGCCACTCTGCTGTCCCTCAGGGCCCCGTGCGTCCCTGCCACCATCCCGTTCTCCATGAGGCAAGAGGCCAAAGCAGGGCCCGCCTGCCGTGCCCCTGGCTAGGTTTCTGGACTTTTCTGGAGAGCCCCCGGAGGCTCTGCCTCTGAGCTCTACCCCATGCGTGGTACTTTGGGCTCCAGAGGCCTCCAGAGCCACCGTGGGCTTGGGCCGGTGAGCGGGCAGGTGGGCAGGCTCCGGCGTGGCGAGCTGAGGGCCTCGGTTCTGCCCTGGGCAGGCTCATCCCTGGGCTGCTGTACCCGGGACGCATCATCCTCTCCCTGGACTTCATCATGTTCTGCCTCCGGCTGATGCACATTTTCACCGTCAGTAAGACGCTGGGGCCCAAGATCATCATCGTGAAGCGGATGGTAAGGGGACGAGTGGGTCCTGACGCCAGCGGCCGGGGAGAGGCTCCCGGGCTGAGACCGCTGCCAGGTTCCCACGTCCCTGCTTCGCCCTCGGGCTCCCAGCCCTAGCACACCTGTCTCAGGTCCTTGCGTGTCCATCTCCTCTTCCAGGAAGCCTTCCCTGATCGCCACAGCTCGTTCCTTGTCCCTGTTACAGTCCCGGTCACTCTCCTCCGTGGGTCACAGTCCCATCCAGCCCCTTGTGTGGCGCCCGGCACCCTGTGAGGATATGGGGGCTGGCCCAGGATGGGGGGCCCCCGTGTCCCTGCAGTGGGTGTCAGAGACGCCTCCCGGTGCTGCAGGGCCCCGGCCCAGGTGTGCAGGGAGGGGACACGTGGGCGCGTGTGGCTGCAGCTGGGGCCACTGTGTCTCTGCAGATGAAGGACGTCTTCTTCTTCCTCTTCCTGTTGGCGGTGTGGGTGGTGTCTTTTGGGGTGGCCAAGCAGGCCATCCTCATCCACAACGAGAGCCGAGTGGACTGGATCTTCCGGGGGGTGGTCTACCAGTCGTACCTCACCATCTTCGGGCAGATGCCGGCTTACATCGACGGTAGGGCGTGGGGCACGGAGAGCACCGTGCAAAGCTCACAGAAGGATGGGGGGCAGGGGGCGGCGGGTGGCAGCTCCCCAGGGGCCCCGTGTGATGGCATCAGTGGGGCGGGGGGCGTCTGAGCTGAACCCCGAAGCTGTGCTGAGATCCCAGACGGGCCAAGGGTGTGGCCTGGGGTGCTGGGACACCAGCCGACACCCCTCCCCCACACCACATGCCACCCTGTCCCTCCTCCTTCTCTGGACGGGGTCAAGCCTTTTTGCCTACTGAGCTCCTTCTTTTCAGCAGCTTCGCCGAGATAGAATTCGCCGCAAGGCTCCGCTGTATAAAGTGTGCTTTAGCGGTTCTAGTGCAGAGCACGTGCATCACCCACGAAAGACCCCCGTTAGCATCACTCCCCACCCTCGGACTGTTAGCGACCTTTGATCTACTTTCCGTCTGCACAGTCTGTCTTTGCTGCACGTTTCATAGGAACCGGAGAACGCAATATGTTATCTTCGTATCTTGCTTTTTCTTAGCGTAACGTTTTCAGGACTCGCCCAACTTGTAGCCTGCATCGGTATTTAATTCCCGTTTGCTGCTAAGTAATATTCCGTTGTATGCACAGACCACATTTTGTTTATGCATTTGTACGTCGGTGAACACGTGTTGTTTCTACTTTTTAGCTGTTATGAATAACATTGCTGTGAACAGTTACTTATAAGTTTTTGTGCGGGCGTATGTTTTCCTCTTTCTCGGGCGTATATCTCGGACTGGAATGTATACCCGCTGTGTTGTATGCTAAGTCTGTGTTTAGCTTTTTGAGAACTGGCCAAACTATTTTCTCTGGCAGCTGCCCTGTATCTTATGTCCTCACCAGCAATGCACCCAAGGGCCCCCATTTCCACATTCCCTCTGGTTTGTCATTGTTTTTGTTTTCTTCTAGCCGTGGGTGTGAGGTGCATTTCATTGTGGCTCTGATTTGCATCTCCCTTATGCTAAACGATGTGGAGCATCTCTTCACGTGCTCCCTGAGCCATTCGGGGGCGTCTTCTCTGGAGAAATGTCTACTCCCCTCATTGGCCCATGTCTCAAGTGGATTCTTTTTCTTTCTTACTGAGTTACAAGAATTCTTTACATATGCACACCAGTCCCTTCTCATGTGTATGATTTACCAGTATATTCTCGGGTCATCTTGCCACTTTCTTGATGGTGTCCTTCAAAGCACAAACGTTTTTGATTTTGATGCTGTCCACCTTATCAATTGCTTTTTATCATTTGTGTTTATCTCAGAACCCCATGCCTGGTCCAAGGTCCTGAAGAGTTAATGTCTGTGTTGTTATTCCAGAAGTAACAGCTTTTGTTCTTACTTTTGGCCTTTGAGCTGTTTAAACTAGTTTTCTATCCAGTGTGAGGTAAGGGCCATTCTTTTGTATGGAAATTTCTAGTTGTTCAAGCACCACATACTGAAAAAACCATTTCTCCCCATTGAATTGTCTTTGCTCCCTTGTCAAAAATCAGCTGACCATTAGTGAAAGTTTTATCTATAGACTCTCAGCTCTGCTCTGTTGATCACTGTGTTCTCGTGCCAACACCACTGGGTCTTGGCGACTGTAACTTCATAGTAAGTTCCACAATCAGGACATGTGAGTCCTTCAACTTTGTTCTGTTTCAAGATTGCTTTGGCCGCCGGGTCCCTTGGATCCACATGAATTTTTGGATCAGCTTCTCACTTTCCCCAAAAGGCGTCTAGGATTTTGACTGTGAGCGTGGGTTACCTTTCTGCTTATTTAGATCTTTAATTTATTTTAACAATATTTTATAATTTTCAGTGTGAGAGTTACACTCATTTGAAGTTTATTCTTAAGATTTTGATTCTTTTTCATGTTTTTGTAAATAGAATTATTTTATTAATTTCATTTTTGGATTTTTTGTTGGTAGTGTACAGAAATACACTATATTTGCATGTTGATCTGAAGCCGTGCCGAACTTCTTTATAGCTCTCATAGTTTTTAAGTGGATTCCTCGGGATTTACTACATACGAGATCTTGCCCTCTGCAAATAGTGATGCTTTTTACTTGTTCCTTTTCCATCCAACCTTTATTTCTTTTTCTTACTTAATTATCCTGATTAGATCTCCTGATACAACATTGAATAGAAGCGTCCAGAACAAACATCTTTATGTTGTTCCTGATCTTAGAGGGAAAAGCTTTCAATCTTTCACTGCTAAGTACGATGTTCACTGTGGGGTTTTTTGTAAATGTCCTTCATCAGAGTGAGGAAGACCTTCTGTCCCTAGTTTCTGGAGTGCTTTTATTATAAACGCGTATACAATTTTGTCAAACACTTTTTCTGCATCCGTTGAAATGTTCACATGATTTAGTTCTTTGCGCTATTCGTGTGGTGTGTTGTAGTCATTGATTTCCAGACGTAACGCCAACTCTGCCCTCCTGGGATCTATCTCACTCGGTCATGGAGTATAATTCTTTTTATGTGTTGCTGGATTCAGTTTGCCGGCATTTTGGGGAGGGTTTTTGCATCTATGTTCAGTTTTGTTTTGTGTGGTTGCGGTATCACGGGGATACTGCCCTCAGAACGCGTTATCTGTGTTCCCTTGTCCGTCCTATTTGGGAAAAGTTTGTGAAGGGCTGGTTTTAATTCTTCAGACATTCAGTAGAATTCACGAGTGAAGCCCTCTGGGCCGGAATGATGCTTTGCGCGAAGGTTTGAGTTATAACGTCCGTCTTTTTACCTGTTTCAGGTCCGCTTGTACCTCTCGTCTCCTCTTCAGTCGCTCCCGGTGCTCCGTCTCGCGCCGGGAGTCTGCCCGTTTCTAAGCTGTCTACTTTGTGAGCACCCAGCTCTGCGGCGTTTCCTTAGACTTCTTCTGACTTGTGTGGGGTTGGTAGTGCTGTTCTCTCTTCCTTGTACGTTGAGCGATTCAACCCCCTCCCCGCGGACCGTCTAGGTAAAGGGCTGTAATCTTCTCAATCTTTTCCAGGAGCCAGATCTTGGTTTTATGGATTTTCTTTGTTGTTTTCTTATTCTGTCTTTTATTTGTTGGCCTTCTGGTCATCTGATCTTTCTTATTTCCTTCTTTCTGCTGGCTTTGGGTCTGGTTTACCTTCCGTTTTTAAGTTTCCTGAAAGGGGAAGGGTGTGTTGTGGTGTGGTCTTGTTCTCCTTAGCAGCGCCTGTTTGCTGGGGCTGGGGGAGATCAGCAAAACAGACACGGGCTGGTGGGAGGTACAGACTTCCAGGCTCTAAAAACGAGCGCATGCTCATTGTTGCAAAAATGTTAAATCCAAAGTAAATATAAAGAATAAAGTTGTCTGTAAGCGCATTTCCCCGGGGTAACTGCCCTTAAGGACTGCCGCTAGAGATGCCCTCTCGGGAGTGTTTTTAGGTGTACAAGCTGGACACATATTTATGTTTTATGGTCTCCCATACCCTTCCCTTGGCTACGGATGGGGCACTACACTTCGGTTGGTCCCCCGTTGCGTAGGTCAGCACGTGGCCTGTGCCACACAGTTCCCTCCCCCGCCTCCCTCCTCATTGCGGTGACTGTTCATTTTCTCGGTCCAAATTCTGTCCCATGTCCCTGGGCTCTCTGTGGTTGGAGCCTGCATCACCCCTCCTGGGGCTGGCTTCTGCCCAGGAGCCCAGGACGTGCCCCAGAGGGGTCAGCCGTGTGCCAGGCAGGGGCCTCCGCCAGGCTGGAGTGTGGGTCTGGCTCCAGGGCCTTCCTCTCTCCTTGGCAGCCACGCTTCCTGCCCATGGAGGATGCTTGGGTGTGGACAGGCACCTCTCTCTGGGCCAGAGCAGACAGCTGAGGACAGCCCGCTGTGGGGGTGTCCAGGCCCCAGGGATGCTCACTGCCCAAGGGACACTCGTGACTCTGTGCCCCCGACCCTCAGGTGTGAATTTCAGCCTGGACCAGTGCAGCCCCAACGGCACGGACCCCTACAAGCCCAAGTGTCCCGAGAGCGACACCGTCCGGCACGAGCCTGCCTTCCCCGAGTGGCTGACGGTCACCCTGCTGTGTCTCTACCTGCTGTTCACCAACATCTTGCTGCTGAACCTCCTCATTGCCATGTTCAAGTGAGGGCCCCCCGCGGGGCGCTGGGGGCCACGGGGAAGGGAGCCTCCTGGGGGCGTGGGACCCAGCTGGCGTATCTTTGCTTCAGGAATTGCCCTCCGGGGTGCCGTGTGTTTGCTTTTCATGGGCCGCCCCCCTGGGTCCCCCAGAACCCCCCAGGCAATGCTGTGGGCAAATCTGAGGGTCCCCCCGGCTCTCCCGTGACCCACGCCCCTTGCCTCCTGCCAGCTACACGTTCCAGCAGGTCCAGGAGCACACGGACCAGATCTGGAAGTTCCAGCGCCACGACCTGATAGAGGAGTACCACGGCAGGCCCCCCGCGCCGCCCCCCTTCATCCTCCTCAGCCACCTGCACCTGTTCATCAAGAGGGTCGTCCTGAAGGTGCCCGCCAAGAGGCACAAGCGGCTCAGTGAGTCCCCTCCCTCTGATGTCCCGAGCACGTCCTCCGCTGTCTCGGGTCTCGGGGCGCAGTGGGGGGCCTGTAGAGGGTGTGGTGGCTCCTTCTAGAACCTGGGAGACTCCGCGGGCCTCTGACCTCCCCCAGCCCCTCAGTGGACTTGGGGTGGGCTCCCCCTGCCTTCCTCCCGGCCGGGGCCCCTCCCAATGCCCCCCATGGGGCGGCCGGGTCCCTCCATGTGCCCCTGGCCCTGCAGAGAGCAAGCTGGAGAAGAATGAGGAGGCCGCGCTCCTGTCCTGGGAGGTCTACCTGAAGGAGAATTACCTGCAGAACCAGCGGTACCAGCAGAAGCAGAGGCCAGAGCAGCAGATTCAAGACATCGGCGAGAAGTAGGGTAGCCCCTGTGGCCACGGGGCGGGAAACCCCTACAGCTCCAAGTCGTGCTTGTGGGCCACAGCCCACCTGGGCCTGGTCCCTGGGGCGGGGAAACCTGTGTCCTCCGGCTGTCCCACGGCCTCTTCTCTGGGTCCTTGGGAAGACTGGACCCCGCGCGGTGGGGAGGAGGGAGAAGGTCACCCGCGCTGCGGGCAGGGCTGACCCCTGTGGACAGAGCTGAAGGAGGGGTGTGGGCCAGGGAAGGCCCCCTTGGCCTGGGGGGTGAGCTCAGTGACCTTGTGGGCACACGGCCTTGCTGCCACTTCTGTGGGACTGGGCGGCCCGCCTGGAGCTCAGGCTCGCTGGGTGTCGTCCTCCTGCCCCGAGGTCCTCCCTCCCTTCTTCATTCTGGCGTGAAATTGGTGCTGCTCCCGGCTGTCCGCGTCACCCCTCGGCCCTGATGGGTGTGCGGTCAGCATGTGCCTTGTCGTGGGCCAGGAGGAGGCAGGGGACACGGGCCCCGCAGCGATGCCGGCTCCCACCCCTGGGGCCATTCCTGAGCTGTGCATGGAGAGGGGCGCTGTGGGGCCTTGGGGGGCCATCTGGGGGTGGGCGCCTTGCAGCCAGGCCGAGCGCACCTGTCCTTAGAGCCGTGCACCTGCCCGGCTGGGCCTCTCTTGGCTCCTCCGTGAACGGAGCCAGGATGGCAGCCATCGCTTGGCGCGGTTTCCAGAACACACGGGAGGGAGTGCACGTGTATGGCAGGAGTACATTCTGGCTGGGGACACGGGCCAGCTCTGCGCTGGCCACCTTCCCTCCCTGGCTCAGGGGAGGGATCCGAGGTCCGGGGAGGCCGCGAGGCGCACCCTGGCCCCACAGTCCTGTGGCTGAGCTGAGCCCACCCCTCTCCAGCCACAAAGCGGGGGTGGGGGGTGTCGATGAGGCGGGGTCTCTGGCGAGCTTCTCCTGGTGACACGAGCCATGGGGTCTGAAGACGCTGCGTCAGTGCCCACACGGCGGTCCACGGGTTTCATGGCTCCTGTGGGATTAGGGAGCACGGAGTTGAGGGGAGGAGTGACACCCGGACCCTCGGGATACCTTCCTCCCCTTTCCCTAGAGAACCACTCGAAGCGGTCACCGAAGTGGGGGCTGAGTTTATTGTGGAAGAGCGTCCCCGGCAGGTGGCAGCGGGCACAGCCGGAGGCAGAGCCTGGGCCACGTCTGGCCGTGGAATTAATTACTATAAACGGGCCAGACCAAGGCTGGGGACGCTGCCGTGCTGTAGCCAAGCTGCACAAACCAGACAGATGCTCTGAACCGCGCACTGCCCCTCCCCAACCCTTGCGGCCCAGAAGCGGCTCTGAACTTGGTGCTTCGCCTTCTGGCGTCCTGTGGGCCAGTCACGGCGAGGAGCGTCGCGCATACCTGCATCTCGCCCCCAGGGAGGCCCTACAGGTGTCGAGTGGCCGTGGGCACCGGGGGCAGCAGCTCGCTACGAGACCTCCCTCTCTGGGGCGGGAGGCCGTGTTCATGCTGCACAGAAACGCATGTTGTAGATACTTTCAGGCAGAGGAGAGGAGGCCTGGAGTGAAGGGCGGGAGGGGCTGGGCCACTGGGTCTGGCAGGGACCTCCCCCTGCAGCCCGGGACTCTATTTCCCCACATTCAGCCCGGCTGGGCTCAGCTCTGGGCTCTTCCAGGGTCAACACCGCAGTGGACCTGCTGGAAATGGAGGGTCGCAAGCGGTCCAGCTCCCTGGAGCAGAGGCTCGCCTCCCTGGAGGCGCAGGTGAGTTCCGGGCCAGGGCCCCACGTCTGGACCAGGCCTCCGGCAGGCCTGGCCCCCGCTCTCTGAGAGGGAACACTCTGGGGCAATGACCCTGAGACGGACTTGGGGAATGTTTGGGCATCCGTTCCCAGCTGGAAGCAGCACCTTCTCTGTCCTCCAGAAAATGCTGTCAAACACTTCCCCGCCGAGCTTGGCCCCACTGCACTGGGGGTGTCCACACCGCAGGCTGGTCAGAGGGAGCTGCTCTGGTCCCCTTCTCTGGCCCCTCAGAGCTGTCCTCTGAGATGACCGCTGCGCAGGACTCCACGTCCAGACTCCCAGGCCACCAGGGGATGCTGGGAGGGAGGTGCAGGGTGCGTTTGAATGAGGAACGACATCAGAAAGCAGCGTGTGGACGTCTCAGAACGCCCCAGATGGTGGCAATGAGGGGCCAAGGTTTTGACACTTCTACACACAGGAGCGCGTTCCTTTGTAAGAGGCAGCTTGAAGGACATTGTCAATAGGCAGTTAGCTCCAGGTGAGCAGCCCCTCTGATCCCCCATCAGTGAGCACTGATGTCCCCCCACAGGATGGGCCACACAGCTGGGCTCCCAGCCCTGGGCCTGAGACAGGAAGCCCTGAGCAGCCTTGCAGGCAAGCTGGGCTCAGGTCCCTGAACGTTCACTCACCCATGCATCCGTCTCTTCATTCGTTTATTCATTCATCCATCCTTCCTTCCTTTCATCCATCCGTCCATCATTTCATGTTTCCGTGTTCCTCCTCTGTGCCACATCCAGGGCTGGCCCGAGGAATGTCAGGTGAACAGGCATTGTCTCCTGCTTAGAGGTTTCCAGTCTTGGGGGCACAGACATAATGTCCACTGTCACGGTGGAGTTTCATAAGCACAGCAACGAAGGGAGGCCTGGGGGCTGGTGGCAGGGGAGGCCTCCAGCCTCCAGGATAAGGAGGGGTGGGCTGGTGGGGGTTGGGTCCCTGCCTTTCTGTGCACCTCTTGCTGGTGGCACAGAGGACCTGTGCTTTCTTACGAGAGCCCCTGCGGCCCACAGCAGCCTCCCAGCAGGCAGGACCCGCGCCCCTGTGCTGTCACCGGAGTCTCACGCATTCTCAGCTCCGCTGTGTCGGGGCGGGGGGCAAGCCCCTGGGCCCGTGTGCTGGCAGGGTGTCCGCCGTCAGCCAGCCCCCACCCGGGGACCACGGCCTGCAGGGGTCTGTGCAAACTGCCTTCTCCCCTGTGGG
Organism: Neogale vison; assembly: GCF_020171115.1. NCBI lineage: Eukaryota > Metazoa > Chordata > Mammalia > Carnivora > Mustelidae > Neogale > Neogale vison. The sequence continues at coordinate 1,819,321 of NC_058096.1, read as the reverse complement.
GCCTCGCCTTGCTGCCGCCCTCTAACGTGCGTGCGGCTGCCGCCCGCCGCGCTGTTATTCTCCCGGCCCCTGTTCATCACGTGGCTCCTACTTTGCCTGTAGTTGAGTATGTTTGGCTTCCAGAAGTTTCTTTTCTCTGGGAGGAACAGGAGCCCTGGGAAGCTTCCGTGGGTCATCGTGCCCCACCTTCCCCCTGAGAAGACAGCTCAGAGCTCTTCCTGGGGCTTCAGCATGGTTCGGTGGCCTCTGGTGTGTCCAGGTCCAGTGGCCTCTGTGTCTCCCTGCTGGGCACTGCTGGGGACCAAGGGAAGCGGGGTGGGCTTGGGTGCTGGTGAGGTCACTGCAACAGGAGGGGCAATTCCAGCAGTGCCTTCGAGGTTTCGGGGGAGGGTAGGGGCAGGTATGCTGACGGGGCAGGCGCTGACCACATCTCGCTTGGGGTTTGCCTTCCAGGTGGCCCAGACGTCCAGAGCATTGCACTGGGTCATGAAGGCACTGAGGGACAGTGGCTTTGGCTCAGAGGAGGCCCTCCCCACACTGGGTGAGTGGGGCACCACGCCAGCAGCTGGTCTCTACTGGGCTATGTTCTTTTGAGTCTGGGGGTCTGTGGGGAGGAGAGGCAGCAGGCAGGGCTCTCATGGGCCTTGGGGGTCAGCTGACGGAGCCATCCCCGAGACCTAAGGACGTAGCAGGAGCATAGCCTGCCCCGGGCAAGCAGGGGCCCAGCACAGATGAGCTTCTGACATGACCAGATGGGGGACTCGGAGGGAAGGCCTGGCCCGTGTCCCTGACCTCCTCCTGTGTGCCTCATAACACAGAGGAGGGGCAGCTCCAGGAGGTGCTGGGGTACAGAAAGCAAAGTCTGTGTTTCTAGAAATGGGCATGACTAGCTCTCCTGGGGCATGGCTGGTCCTCCTTCCCTGGACGGGCTCTGGGGCAGCCACACAAGGAGGCAGGTGCTGGTTGGGGGTTTGCGGGGACAGTGCCTGACCCCAGATCTCAGTCCTCCCAGAGCCACGGTCCTGGGCCCCTGGGCTGGTGGTGGTCACTCTGGGCTCGGAGAGGTGGAGGAGGCCCAGTTTTGGGGAAAGGGTCATAGAGGACGCCCCTGTCCTGTGGGCCAGGTGCCTGAGCCGGGGTCCGGCTTTGCCCACGGCTCCCTGTGGCTGTTCCCAGCACCCCAGAAGGCCTCAGAGGGGCAGGACCATGAGCTGGACGGCAGGCAGAAGGCAGAGGATGTGGGCGACAGCCACCACGTGAACGCCCGGCACCTCCTTTACCCTCACTCCCACGTCACACGTTTCCCCGTGCCCAACGAGAAGGTGCCCTGGGAGGTAAGTGAGCCCTGGCAGGAGACGCCCGGGGTTCTGGGCAGCAGTTCTGCCCCGAGCCCCCCGACACAGCCGGGCACTGGCTGCCCTCGCCCACTCCAGCCCCTGGGACGTGCTGGACGGAGGAGACTGAGTCCCGTAGGTGCAGGCGGCTAGAGGTGCTGGAGCCGGGACCTAACCCACACAGGGAGCCCCTTGCCCCCGCCTCCAGCCACCTCGCTCGTCCTGGACCCCAGCATTCCCGGGAGCGGTCACTGCCCCTTTTGTGAGTGCCACAGCTGAGCAAAAGCACCGAAGGGAGAGGAAGGGGAGGCAGCCTCTGCGTGCCCTCCCTGGCCCACAGGTTTCCCTCTGGTCTTTCCAGAACATTCCAGACAGTGGCTTCCATTCCTCCTCCCGAGTCCCTGCCAGCTGGAGTCCTCCTCATTCCTGGGGCCCAGCCTGAACCCCTCCCCATCCTGGGGGCTCCCCTAGACCAGCAGTGCTTTTGCTGCCCCCTCGGCCTCGTCCCCACTGGGGGGTGCCGCGCCCCCCCCCCAGCCTGCCTGAGCTCGGAGCTACCATGTGCACTTTGGGGACAGTCTCGGCGGCCTTGGCTACGAGCACTCTGATGGCCCTTGGTCATCCGGGTGCCTGGGCCCTAGCCGTGGTCTGGGTGACAGTCTGAGGGGGGCACCCCCATGTCTGTGCAGACGGAGTTTCTCATCTACGACCCACCCTTTTACACGGACGACAGGAAGGACAAGGGCTTGGTGGACCCCGTGGGAAAGTAAGTGTGCAAGTCCTCGTCCCAGGGCAGGAGGGCCGGTGAGGGACCCCCTGGGGCTCCCAGGTGGCCGCCAGAGCTGGCTCAGGGCAGGGTCTGCTTCTGGCCTGGACGGGGTGCCCTGATCTCCTCAAGGGCTGGGACACGCAGGGAGGCGCGTGGCTGGGGGCACCTGGGGCCGTGGGCTCTCTGATGGCCCCGTCTGGTGCCACCCTGTCTCCCCGGGGCCGTGACTTCTCCGCTTGCTCCCAGCGCCCCGGAAGCCTTGGCCGGCATCAGCTACAACGCCGTGGACGGGCCCACAGACCGGCGGAGCTTCCACGGGCTCTACGTGGTGCAGGACGGGCTCCCTCTGTGAGTGCAGCCGCCACCATCCCACATCACGCCGACCCTTGTGGGGGCCTTTGGGGGCTTGCTTCTCGGCTGCCGTGTCTTGGCACACTAGCCATTTTCCTGATAAAAATGAACAGAATGCAGAAGAAAGGTCACACTGACCTCGACGAGCCCCCCCCCCGCCCCTCGTGGGACTTACCCCGCTGGCCTTGGGTACTTTGCCTTCATCCCTGAGTAACCTTGGGGACTTCCGTTCTTCCCTGTAAAGCGGGGTGACCGTCCTGCCATCTCCATGGATTTCTGGGGCAGAGCATGCTCCCCTGAGAGGGTTCTGGTCACAGACAAGCCGTTGAGGGCAGTGGGTTCGCGTCCGGGGTGGCTGTGTTTGCCCGTGTCTGTGGGGACGGGCACAGTGTCCCACTGTGCAAAGTATGCCCCACGTCCAGCCGTCGAGTGACCGGTGACCTCCTGCCCGGCAGTCCTTGGGGGTCACCTCCTGTGTCAGCCTGGGCTCCTGGAGATGAAGGAGCCTCCAGTGGGCAGGGTCTCTGGGGAGGAGACGCTCCAGGGCCCGGGGTTGAGGAAGGAGCCGTCAGAATTAGTGGAGGGCAGCAGTGGCTGGGATGCGTGAGTCCCGTGGAGCAGACAGGGCCCGGGTGGCTGGAGAGAGGTGGCCGGGCGGGGCTTTCAGGAACGTCCTGGAACAGGAGCGGGCCGCGTGTCGGGAGGTGGTGGGAGACGCCCCCCCCCCGCGGTGACAGGAGGCCACACGGGGCTGTGGCGCGGGAAGAGAGCAGGCTGGTGTGTCACAGCGGGACCGACGTATGTGAGGCCTCCGGGTGCAGACGCGTGTGGCGTGGCGTGGTGGGCTGGGCATGGCGGGTGGGACGGCCGCTTGGACACCACTGTCCACGGCCGGGCTGGATGCTCCTCTTCCAGCCAACTCCAAGGTGACCTGAAGCTCCTGCTTCATCCCTCGGGGTCCCTCAGGGACATCTGTCCCCAGGTGGACAGCCCTAGGTAGGGAGGCTGGGGGAGGGGCTGGCAGATCTGGGGTCCCATCAGTGCCTCCACACATGGGCTCCTTCCCTGCCTCCCGCCGAGGTGAGCTGCTGAGGCTCTGAAAATCCTGGACTGGGGAGGATCCTGGAGGAGCCGCATGCCCCACCGAGTGGCCTCTGCCCACTGCCCCGTCCTGGTCCTCCCAGAGGCGAGCGGCCATCTAACCGACCCCCGTCCACCCCAGGAACCCCATGGGCCGCACAGGACTGCGCGGGCGAGGGAGCCTTTGTCGCTTTGGACCCAACCACACGCTGCAGCCCGTGATCACGCGGTGAGTGCCACCGACGAGGCCTCCCTGTCCCCCCGTGGGCCCCATCATGTCCGCCCCAGCCACTGACCCTCGTGCACACCCGAGACATGGGGTGGGAATGTCCCTGTCCCTGGGGAAAACCCAGGCCTGTCCCCACTCCCGGAGGCTGTCTCCCTTCAGGTCCCTGCCCCTTGGCGTGCCTCTGGGAGGAGGGGCAACACCAAGGCCCAGGCCCACAGACAGGCTGGAAACACGTATGACCCCACCCAGCATTTCCAGGCGAGCAGCGGAACAGCAGAGCCCAGGGCGCGTGTTTCTTGGAGGCTTTTGATAAAAAACTATTTTCCTGAGAGCCGGGGCCGTTCTAGTCCTCCCGGGATCAGTGAAGCGGGAGACACTCCCCAGCGGTCCCCAGCCGGGTTCTTCGCCTGGAGCAGCTGCTGGGGAAGGAGACAGGGTCGGCCCCCGGGGAGGCAGGGGGCAGGGCCGGGACCCCGTGGCCTCCCTCCCCGGTGCGGGGGGTGTGCTGACGTCAGAGGATCCCCACGAGCGGCCGGTCTGCAGGTGGAGGCGGAACCAGGACGGAGCCATCTGCAGGAAGGGCATCAAGAAAATGCTGGAAGTGCTGGTCGTGAGGCCCCCGCGCTCGGAGTCCTGGGCCCTGCCAGGGGTGAGCCGGCGTCCGGTGGGCCCTTTCCACCCGCAGACCCGCCCCTCCCCCCGCGGTCACCGCCCCTCCCCCCGCGGTCACCGCCCCACTGTTCTAGACTCTGTCCCTGGTCCTGAAGGACAGTCTGGGACTGGGCACTGGGAGGAGGTCCCCTTCCTGTCGGCTCCTTCTGTAGTTGGGAAAATGGGTTCAGAGGTTCTGGAGCCCGTTGGGTCTGAGCAGGAGCTCCAGGCTGGGGCTGCGTCCACGCCGGGGCCGGGCCGGCTCGCGGCGCTCACAGCCGCGGGGGCAGACGCGGCTCCTCCCGTAGGTGTCTCCACGGGCCCCTGCGTCCTGTGCAGCGCTGAGCTGAGCCCTAGGGACAGGCCAGTTGCAGGGCTGTGGGGAGGCGGGGAGTGGCAGGTCGTAGGGGTGAAGGCTGGAGGGCACCCCAAGACCTTGTGGGGACAAAACTAATTGGGGTGCAGAAGACCATGGGCTGAACAGCTTGGGTTTTACTCCCAAATCAGGCTGCCCTCCCCGGCCCCCGGCCCTGTTCTGGGGTCCTAGCAGGAGGACCAGGCCGGGCTCTGAGCTGGTGCACAGCATCTGGGGTGCGGCCCCGTTCAGGGGCCTCTCCTCTGAGCCTGTTCCCGGAGCATCCATGATCTACCTGTCCGTGGCCGTTGCTCCTCTGCTGGGGATGGCCGGTCCTTGGGCTGCGATGAGGAGTCTGGGCAGCTCTGGGCTCTGCAGCAAGAAGCCCCGTGCCCCCGACAGAGGGAGCACCGTGCCGAATCGGGGGTGGCTTACGGCCGGCCCTCTCACCCTGGGGCTTCTCTAGCATGATTCAGGCTCCCTCCTGGGCATTTTGGTCTCTCTGGGCAAGACACTGGCCCAGCCCCAATGTGGTTCCTACCAACTAGCATCTTCCGAGCAGCTTGCCGTAGCCCTCCATGGCCCGCCTGCAGTCCCCCAGGCCGTGTGCCTGCAGCCCCCTGTGGCGGAGGACAGGGTGCTGGTTACCTTATGGGGGCCAGAGAGAGGCCCCAGTGCCCTCAGAGGCTGTGGCTTTGGCCTGACCCACCCCTGCTCCGTCACAGGCTGGCGCAGGCAGTGGGCTCTGGGCAATGTCACGTCAGCCCCGAGACAGCTGAGCTGACAGACACTCCCCTGCCGGTGGCCCTGGGGGGCTGGCTGGCGGCCCACGCCGGGCAGGTGGCCCGTGGTTATGGGTCTCTGGACAGCCTCGCAGACCTGCCTGTGCCTCCTCTGCGCAGGGCTCCCGGGAGCCGGGGGAGATGCTGCCCCGGAAGCTGAAGCAGGTCCTCCGAAGGGAGTTCTGGTCGTCCTTCCAGAACTTGCTGATTCAGGGCACCGAGGTAGGCGGCCTCTCTGCTTCGACCCCGTCATGTGTCCTGGGCTCCCACGGTGTGCTGGTGGTGAGACCGGCAGGGAGAGCAGGACCCACCGGGGACCCTGCTCCGACCCACTCCCCGCAGCTCCTGGAGGAAGGCCGGGAGCAGCAGGCGGGGCTGGCCGTGGCTCTGGGCCTTGGGCACCTGCTTTCCTTCTCTGTCCCTGTTCTCTCTGAATCAGGGGCGGCCCCTCCCTCCCACACTCACTGTTGCCCTGAGACACCGCAGGGTCTGTGCCTCCCTGGGCAGGGGGGTGCTGGGACACCCCCGCAGGCTCCCCAGACCGTGGCCCGGGAGGCAACTTGCTCAGGCCCGCATTCCTCACTGAACCTTTCCGTCACTCCGAGAGCAGTCCGCGCTCCCACGTTCACTCCTGCCATGGGGCCGGAGAGCCCCGTGCCAGGCCCTCTCTCTGTTGGCCTCTGTGGCCGCCCGCGTGGGCTCCGGGCCCACGGTCTCTGCGTGAACCCCACACGTGCGTGACAGAAAGGCAGCCACACCGCACACATTTCCCCGTAACATTTTTGCTTAATGCACGACGGTCCTGTTTTTAGGCCCTGATTTAAAACTCACCCCCCCTTTCCCATGGCCCCGGAGGCTTTACGCTGCGGTTCCTCAAGCGTCCTCAGTGGGCCTCCCAGCTGTCCCCGGCCCTGTTTCTGGCCCATTCAGGGCAAAACAGGCAAGAGCTGGGGTTTAGAGCTTTGACTCTGGAGCCAGTCCTGTCACGAGGGCCGTCCCGGGCCACCCCGCCACCTCTTTTCTGTACTTTGTAAGAAGGATCAACTCGCTTATTGATTGAGCTGAAATCCACGTAACATAAAATGGACCGTTTCAAAGGGAGCAGGTCAGTGGCCTTGAGTGCCCTGTGTGTGTGTGACCACCACCTCCGCCTGTTCCAGAACATTCCCATCGGCCCAAGTGCCCGCCCCACCCCCGCGCTCACCGCCTGCCCCTCCCCCACTCCTGGCGCCCGTCGGCCCGCGCAGGGCCCTGGCGGTTGGTGGAATCACCCAGTGTGCGGCCTTCGGCCTTCCGCGCCTGGCTTCTCTCACTTAGCGTCATGATTTTGAGGTCGGCCGTCTCGTTTCAGTCCCTCCAAGGACAGTAGAGGACGGTCCGGATGTCAGGCCAGACACCGGGAGGGAGACGCCGCACCGTGGGCCGGGCACGCTGGGGCCTTGCTGGGGAGCAGGGAGAGAGCTGGCAGGGGGAGGGGGGTGGCTGGGGCAGCGGAGAGCGGTGCCCAGGGTGTCCCAGGGCCTGGACGGAGCCCAGGGCCCACGCGGGTCCCTCTGGGAAAAAGCTGGGGTGGGGCTCAGGGCTCCTTTGGGTGGGCCGGCTCACCCCCGTGCTGCCCCCCAGGTGTACAAGGGGTACGTGGACGACCCAAGGAACACAGACAACGCCTGGATAGAGACAGTGGCCGTCAGCATCCACTTCCCGGACCAGAGCGACATGGATCTGAAGAGGCTGAACTCTGTAGGAGGCTCGGGCACGGGCTCCCAAGAAGTGGGGCGGAGGGGGGGGGTGAGCATGCTCTGGGGGTCCCGCCGGTTCCCAGGTGCCCAGAGCTGGCTAAGACCAGAGAGGGGGAGCTGCAGAGAGCAGGGGCTCCAAGAGGAGAGGGCAGGACGGAGTCAGAGCCGGACCTCCTGAGAGGGGGCGGGATTCTCGGCCTTCAGGGGGATGGGGTCCCCCGTATCTAGGTCAGTCCGGGCTGGAACCGGAGGCCCAGGGAGCAGGCCCTGGCTGCATCTGCAGGACGGAACCCCCGGGAACAAGGCCACATGCTCTGTTGTCACTCCGCTTTGCTGCGAGAACACCGTGAGCCAGCCGATGGCCAGGCCAGAGCGGGGCCAGGCCCAGGGCCACGGCGCCCCCGCAGTCCTCCTGCAGCTGGAGTTTGGGGTGTCTGGGCCGGCTCAGCAGGGGTCAGGATCTCTGTTCGCCCTTGCAGCACCTGCACACCTGCGAGCCCGGGATGTCCGTCCAGTGGCAGGTCGTGGACAAGCGCATCCCGCTGTACGCCAACCACAAGACCGTGCTCCAGAAGGTGGCCGCTCGGTTCGGGGCTTTCTACTGACCCGTGCAGTCCGGCCAGGCCCCGCCGCCAGGGGAGGGCGAGGCTTGTCCTCCTGCGGTCCCCGTGGAGACGTGCGCTGCCCCGGACACAGGCTACTACCAGCTGCCGGAGCCAGTCGCTCCCGGGCCCTGGGCGGGCGGGGGGCTGCTTCCAGGCACCGTGTGGTGTGGCGTGGGCTCCGCCGCCTCTCACGGCCACCTTGAGCTGCCGGGCAGATGAGCCTGTGACGTGGAGGGCGTCAGCGTGCCCCAGAGGAGAGCCCAGGCAAGGGACAGCTGGCTCGGGTCAGAGGGCCATTCCCCAGGGTTGACATGGCCCCTGGGACCCCACAGCCATCCCTGCCCCTGCGGCCTCGGCCCTCGGCCAGCAAGATCCCTCCTGTCCACGTCGTGGGCAGCTCGTCCACGACCGACGTGTGTGGGCCCAAGGTCTGCGTTTCCTGGACGGCCGGTGCTCCCCGTGGTCTTCTCCTTGGGTCCACACCCCGGAGATGGTGTCCACCATGACCTTACGTGGACCCTCGCCCGCTCTGGGGTCGGGGGCACCCGCAGCCGCAGTTCACTGCCCGAGCAGTCGGGGCTGGGCCCGTGCGTGAGGGGACGGGGCCCACACGAGCACACGCTTCTCTGGAGATCCAAGGCCAGGGACTCAGGCAGGGGGTCTCCAGGCACAGTACCCCCGTCCCATGAGCCCAGGGAGGGCAAGCGGTGGGCCTCGGTGGCGGGGATGCCCCTGCTCCGTGTCAGTGGTGTGCGTGAACCGCCCAGAGTGGCCAGGGCTGGAATACTGTAAAACCAACATTAAACGTGCTGCCCAAACCGGCTGGGCCAGCGTCTCCTGTGCGTCCCGCACACCGGGTTCGACAGACAGCGGTCAGGGGGCTGAGTTTGGGCCACTGACACCTCTTCCAAGCCATAGCCAAGCCCCCCCGGGGCCCGAGGGCATCTCCGGCGGCATCTCCTTCCGGCTCGTCCCCGGGACATCCTGCAGGCCCCTGAGGCCCGAACTGGCGTCCCTCTCAGACCCACCGCTGCCCGGCGCCCTTTCTGTGGCTCCCCCCACGCAGGTGCTCAGGTGTGGGGACCTTGGTGGCACCAAATAAAGACACTTTAGAATTGTAAAGGCTCAAAAAACGCGTTACCCACGCGCCCTTTCCGAAAGACTCTAAGACTCTCTAAGAGCAGGCCCTGACTTAGCCTGGCTGAGCCGCGGGCGTTCGCGTCCAGTCGGTCCGGGAGGCCGAGGACCCAGACCGAAGGGGCGGGTGGGGCTGGCTGCGGCGCGGGCTCTCCTCCTGGCTTGCACGCCCGGCTCGCCTGCCGGGCTCGGCGTTTGCACAGAGAGGGCCTCGGGCTCCCGCGTCCCGTCTTACGAGGTCCCTGTCCCTGTCACCTCAGGACTGCACGCCTTCGCCCCGTCCGACTTCATGACTCCCTTACAGGCTCCAGATACAGCCACACTGGGAGTTAGGCCTCCGACACGGGGCCTTGGTGGGGGACAAACGTTCGGTCCGTAACACACACGCACACACACCTGCGCGGGCGCACAGACCAAGGTCTGTGCTGAGAAAAGACACGGTTAAATCGTGTGGCTTAGCTGGCCTCCCCGGAGCCGGCGGAGGAGACAGGCGGCGGTCCCAGTGCCCGGGTCTCCTCTCCCGCGTGAGGAGGCAGGAAATGCCACCCACGGTCCTGCCACGCGGCCGGCAGGGCTCACAGACGTGGGGCCACAGGACGGCTGTGAGGCTCGTGGCCGAACGACAAGGTCCAGAGAAGCACCAGGACCCACAGAGAACGTTTACTGTGAAACGGGGTAGGAAACACTCGAAACGGCAGCAACTGCGACACGTTTAGATCGTGATTTTCATATCAGATTAAAAAAATGCAACTCCTTTGTCTTGTTTTCTGTGTGTTTTTCTGTATCACCTAAGACAGACGTCTGAGAGCTAATGACTCAGGTCGCCCTGGCCAAAGGCTCTCCCGCAGAAAGGCGTGGGGCGAGTCCTGCTGGACGCACGGGCGCCTGCTCCCTTCGGGGCCTCCCGTGAGCAGCCGGGAGCAGCGTTCGCGCAGCAAACGGCTTCATGCATTCAGAAGGCGTCCCGTTCGGGAACTGTCCCCCACCCAACCCCGCAGCTTTTTAAATATGTAAAGCAAACTTGATAGAAATTCAAGGAGAAATTGGCAAATCCACAGTAATATTTGAGAGATTTTCTCAGAAATCAGGGAATCAAGAGCAAAAGGAAAACAGGGCAGAATTTGAATAACACAATCGGTAAGACCGAGGTCCTTCTGTGTGTGCGCCCTCACACACGCGTGTGTTTATGTAGAAATACACGTGCACACATCACGTGACGTTCACACACATACACAACATATGCAGACATTACATGTGAATTATAGACGTGAGGTGCCACGTATCTGTGCACAGAAAATGAAATATGTATCTATAGTGTGTATTGATTCCGTGGGGCATATGCATACAGACACAGCACACGCATAAACACGCACTGTTCATGCACGTGTGTGTCTGATTCTGCACCTGCCCCGCAGTGGGAACCGGAGGCCCCGAGGAGACACACGGGACAGGCATAAACACCAAGCGTGTGTCACCGCATTGAGGACATCTCAGCAGCTCTGCAAAGGCCACCCCAGGACCGAGCCACACCCCCAGCCATAGCATGGGGACAGTGACGCGAGGGGGCGCCAGGGGGCTCCGTCGGTGAAGCATCTGCCTTTGGCTCAGGCCGTGATCTCGGGGTCCTGGGATCGAGTCCCACACTGGGCTCCCTGCTCAGCCGGAAGCCTGCTTCTCCCTCTCCCTCTGCCCCCTCCTCCCATTCATGATCTCTCTCTAAATAAATAAATACAATTTTAAAACAAAACAGTAACATTAGAATAAGAACATACAGCAGAAGGGACAAAAGCTATATTCAGTGGTTCCCGGGGCCTGCGCTTGGGACGGTGAGTGACCGGTCCCCTGACCAGCTCGGAGGGACAGGAGGTGACATCGAGAGCAGGGCACTGCTGGGGGACGCTGCCCTTTGCCCTCTGTCCTCCCTGGAGGGGCTTCTGTCCCGTTTCCCGGCAAGAGCACAGCGAGGAAGGCAGTGTCCCTGTCGCGAGAGGAGACGCTGTCCTTCAGGCTCTGGTCAGCGCTCGGTCCCGGGGCCACCCGAGCTGCTTGAGGAAGGACAAGCAAGGACTGTGAGCTGGGCATTGTCCAGGGAAAGCCCAGGGGGCCACCGTGTCGGCCACCTCCCTGCCTGCGACCTGCCCCTTAAGTGGGGAGCGAACCAACGCAAGACAGCGGGCGGGGGCGGGGGGTGACATCACGGCCTGTGGGAGCGGCTGCAGAGTCTCCAGAAGCCTTTCGACCTTAGATGCCCTTATTCGGAGATCAAAGACCGAAAGTGAATTATCCGAGCCTCTAACTGAAGAAGCTGGAGAGCAGCTACGGCATAAATGCAGGGCGGGGGAGTCAGGATGTACGGAGGAGGGAAAATAGAGTCACCACGATGATTGCATTAAACAGTTGGTTCTTGGAAAAGACAACAAAGCAGTCGGCACGCGGCAATCCGTCCTCTGCCGCGGCTCCTCTTCCGTGGGGTCCCCGGCCCTGCCCCTCCGGCTCCCATTAGCGGCCTCCGTCCTCTCCCTCTGTGCTGCTCCAGCCCCTCCTGGGCGGGCGTGGGGCTCCGTCTGGGGGTCCCCATGGTTGGGCGGGAGCTGGGGGCCCCTGGGGCCGGTGTGGAGGCCAGAGCAGAGAGGGCGGACCGCGCACCAGGAAGGCGGGGCGGGACGGCAGAGCGTCGATGGCCGCCCAGACACCCCGAGGAGGGGCGGTCTTCCGGGGGGAGGGCAGCATGCCGGCTTCACCGAGCTGTTTTATTCACAGGCCTCGTTTCATCCTGCCCCTGTGGATGCCTCAGGCTCGGCTCCTCTGTGCTGGTCCCCAGAGAGATGCGCTCGGACCTCGCCTCGCAAAACCACCTTCCTGGTGGGGAAGCAATTAGCCGGCCTGAGCCCTCGTCTTGCACCCCTGGGGCCCCCGAGCCTGGGTTCTGGCAGATAAACGGGTGAGGTAATCTGCCCAGAGCCCAATTACAGTCGGAAGGGCAGCTACAGCGGGCAGACCATGTGGCCAGAAGGGCCATGGAAGGTTTCTGGTGTTTCTGTGTGCACAGGTCCCATCATCTGGAGCGGACGGACAGCCAGACTCTCGCAGGGCTCTGTGGCCTGGGCCTGGGCCTGGCCGGCGGCCAGCGGCCCCGTGAGACTGGCCATGTGACCGGGGAGGCGGCTCACCACACAGCTTTCCGCGAGCGCTGGGAATCGATCTGTCTGTCCAGCCACCAACGTGGAATCGCCCGAGAATGGCAAACCTTGCGGCACATTCCAATTTCCTGTTGTCGAGGCAGAGCACACTCGGTCACCCAGGCACATGGGACCTGCGAGCCGCCGGCGCTCAGACCAGCTCCGCAGCCCGCCGCCCGCAGCGCCCCCGCCCCAGCCCGTCACTGCCTTGCGGAGCTTTCCAGACGCAGAACCGCTCGGCAGGAGCTTGGCGCGTCCGCCCCTCCCGCTCGGTGCTGTCCGTGGTTGCCCTGCACGGGCGCTGTGCTTCGGGGTAGCAACCCCACCGGGTCTGGTCACTTTGAACACTGAATTATTCCTCGGTCCAGGGGCTCCCTCTGGGCCTCTGTTTGATTTGTCACAGGCTGATGTGCCCGCAGCTTCGAGGCGCGCATTACTTTAATCTGTAAAGAGAGAGCTGGCTGTCGAAAGCAGTCGGGGGGTGCGATCCCTACACCCGAGGATGTACACCCCGGCACCGGGTGCCTCAAGGACCACTGCAGTCAGCAGCCACAGCGGGACAGACGCCAAAATCACACGGTAAAGAGTCACCGCTGGGGGGCCACTCAGGACAGAAGGTGCAATCACACAAAAAACCGCTTGCTCCAAAAGAAGGCAGGGACAGGGGGAGGGGGCCAGAGCAGAGGAAGGCGGACTGCAGCCCAAGACCGGAGTGGGGGTTCTCACAGCCAGGACCGCACCACCAGCAAACGATATGGCCTGGGTCTCATCCCGCAACCACCCCCCGCCCGCCCCCGTGCCCGGGCTTTGTCTGTCTGGGACCCCCCCCGCAGTGAACTCTGCTCTCCCCCCGGTCGGCTCCAGCCTGCAGCACCGACCCAGCCTTCTCTGAACTGCCCCCATCAGTCCCTTGTAACACGTCTCTCAGCTTGGGTAGGTCTGAAGAGCTCTCACCACTGGGGTGAGATTATGCATTTCCAGCAAGAACGGCACAGAAATGCTGCTGGGTGTGTCTCGGCCCGTGGCATCGGGGGTAAGGACACTCACTGCTTATTACGGATGATATTTGCCTTTGTCCCGTAGGGAGGGTGGCTTCTGCTTGCTCCTCCACTGCAAAATTATTATTTTTCTTATATATTTTATTTATTTATTTGTCAGAGAGACAGAGAGAGGGCACAAGCAGGGGGAGCAGCAGGCAGAGGGAGAAGCAGACTCTCCACGGAGCAGGGAGCCCGATGCGGGACTCGATCCCAGGAGCCTGAGATCACAACCTGAGCTGAAGACAGATGTTTCACTGACTGAATCCCCCAGGCGTCCCTCCACTAAAGAATTATTATTTTTCCCTTTGTGGCTAATAAATATATGGAGGAAGATACTCTGGTGCTACGGATGCCTGATAAAGACACACGTGTGAGGAAGGAATGGCACACCCACGCTGACGTAATCGCAAGGAGGCTGCCGCGGCCAAGCTAGCATCAGACAAAACTGAGATCAAAGCAAATTCTCTGGGGGTAAAGAGGATTATCTCGTAACGTAAAGGGCCAATTTATAAAGAAGACATATTAATCTGAATAAAGGACTTCAAAATACAGGAAGCAAAAGCTGGTAGAATTGCCAGGAGCAGCAGACAAGTCTACAATCGCAGTCAGAGACGTCGACACCCTCTCTCAGTAATCAATACAGCAGCAAGAAGATCAGCAATAATGTAAAATTCTAAACTCAGACTATCAGCGGTCTGGATCTCATCAGCGCTTCTAGAACAGTCCACGGAGCAACCGTACAACACATTTAAGTACACATACAACAATTATTCACACAGGTCACTTTGTGGGCCATGAAATGAGTTCGTAAGTTTAAAAGGACCCAAAGCATACAGAGTATGTTCTCTGACAAGGAATTTAAATCAATCATCAAAACCAGGAAGAGCTCTGGAAAATCCCCAATATCTGGAAACAACACAAAACACTACTAAACCCATGATTCGAAAAAGAAATCAGAAGGTAAATAAGAAAGCATTGCAAACTTGATGAATTTCATCAAGCATGTCTGGGATGCAGTTAAAGCAGGACCTGGAGGGAAAGTTATAGCACAAAAATGCCTGTACGAGAGAAGGAAAGTGTCAAACCAGTGAGCTCAGCTTTCACCTTAAGAAAACAAAACAATGAGGAGAAAATTAAACCCAAAGTAAGCGAAAGATCAGTTGGGTCATAAAAAAAGAAAGGCAATAAAGAAATCAATGGAACTAAAAACTGGCTGTTTGATAATGTGAGTAAAACTGGTAGACTTCGATCGTGACTCATCAGTAGCAGAAGAAAGGACGTGCAGTTTACCCACATCGGGAGTGAGCCGACATCACTCCCCATTCCATATTGAAAACATAACTGGCAGACATTATGGACAACTTTATACTGATAAATTCAACAATTTAAATGAGATGGACAATTTATTTTTTGATTTATTTAAATTCAGTTCACTAACACACCGTGTACTGTTAGTCTCAGAGGGGGAGGTCAGGGATTCACCAGCTGCACGCGACACTCAGTGTTAGTCCCGCCACGTGCCCTCCTGAATGCCCGTCCCCCAGTTCCATCTCCCACCCCCCTTCCCTCCAGCAACCCTCAGTTCATTTCATATGATTAAGAGTCTCTTATGGTTTGTCCCGCTCTCTGATTTCATCCTGTTTTATGTTTCCCTCCCTTCCCCTATGCTCCTCTGCTTTGTTTTTTTTAATGCCGTGTACGAATGATAACATGATAATTTTCTTTCTCTGATTGACTTATTTCACTCGGCATAATGCCCTCCAGTTCCATCTGCATTGTTGCAAATGTCAAGATTTCATCCTTTCTGATGGTTGAGAAACATTCCAGTGTGTGTGTGTGTGTGTGTGTGTGTGTGTGTGTACGTACACAGTCTGGCTATTGTGGACTTTGCTGCTATAAACATTCGGGTGCACGTGCCCCTTCAGATCACTACATTTGTATCTTTAGGGTAAAAACCCAGTAGTGTGATTGCTGGGTCGCAGCACAGCTCTATTTGTAACTTTTTGAGGACCCTCCACACTGATTTCCAGAGTGGCCACACCAGCTGGCACTCCCACCAACAGTGCACAAGGTCTCCCCTTTCTCCACATCCTCACCAACACCGGTTATTTCCAGACTTGTTAATTGTAGCCATTCTGAGTGGTGTGAGGTGGTATCTCACTGTGGTTTTGATTTGTATTTCCCTAATGCCAAGTGATGTGGAGCACTTTTTCATGTGTCTGTTGGCCATTTGTATGTCTTCTTTGGAGAAAATTCTATTCATGTATTCTGCTGATTTCTTCACTGGATTACTGGTCTTGAGTTTGATAACTTCTTTATAGATCTTGGATACTAGCCCTTTATCTGATATGTCGTTTGCAAATATCTTCTCCCACTCTGTTGGTTGTCTTTGGCTTTGTCAACTGTTTCCTTTGCTGTGCAGAAGCTTTTGATCTTGATGAAGCCCCAATAGTTCATTTTTGCCTTTGCTTCCCTTGCCTTTGAAGGCATGTCCAGCAAGAAGTTGCTGCGGCTGAGGTCACAGAGGTTGCTGCCTGTGTTCTCCTCTAGGATTTTGATGGATTCCTGTCTCACATTTAGGTCTTTCATCCATTTTGAGCTTATTTTTGTGTGTGGTGTAAGAAAATGTTATTTCATTCTTCTGTATGTGACTGTCCAACTTTCCAACATCATTTGTTCAGAGACTGTCTTTTTTCCCATTGGCTATTCTTTCCTATTTTGTCTAAGATTAGTTGATCATAGAATGGAGGGTCCATTTCTGGGTTCTCTATTCTGTTCCATTGATCTACGTAGAAACAGACAATTCCTTGAGAGAGATGAACTATCAACATTCAGTCAAGGAAAAAATATAACCTCAGTAGCTCTATCTCTTTAAACAGTGTAACAACATATAAAAATGATGACAGAGCATAACCAAGTGGGATTTATTCCAAGGACACAAGGTTAATTTAAAACTTGCCAATCAGTTAATATAATCTTCCATAAGGATATACTGATTTTTAAAAAGTTCTCAATGGGTGAAAAAACATTTGACAAAATACAAAACACTTCCTGATTTAAAAAAACTCTTAGCAAACTAGAAATAGAAGATATCAACCTTAAAAATAAAACGACCAGCTATTTTACTAGCAAACTGAGTTTATTCAGGAATAGCAGAGGAATTGCAGTCTGGAGTGAGGCAAATTAAGGTGAGCCACAGGAAGTTCCAAAGAGACAAAGGGAAAGTCAGTCTTACTTGGTTTCAGGAGAAAGTTGAGAAGGGCTGTTTTGAAGAGTTTATTGGAGAAATAAGAGTTCACGTTTGTGGCATTTCCTCATTGGCGGTAAGTGGTGGTTAGTTAGTGTGTCATTGCTAGGGCAGGGAGGGGTCTTCCTTCCTTTTTTTTAAGAGCAGGAGATTAAATGCCTATGGGAAAAATGTCCTCCTTCTTCGAGATAACTCTTATCTTCTCCTCCCTGGTGGTGACGCAGACGGCCAGGAGTGGGACGTGCGTGACAGTGCTTCTTTGGGGCTTCCTGACTCCATTTTCAAGAGGTTTCCTCTATTTTCACAAGGAAATGTCCTCTTACTGATAAGAACAGCTACAAAAAAAAAAAAAAAATCTACCACTAACATTATTTTTAAAAGACTGGAGCTCTCCAAGATTGGGATGAACAAGGAGATATGCTCTCAGTCTTCCCATTCAGTATTGAACTAGAGGCCCTAGCCAAAGAAATTAGATAGAGATTGAAGTAAAAGTCATCCAGTCTGGGAAAAAAAGAATACTCTTTTTATTTACAGATAGCATGATTGTATACGCAGAAAATCCTCAGGTATCTATAAAAAATTTACTAGAACAGATAAGCGATTTTAGCAAAGTTAAGATCAGTATACAAAAATCAATTTTATCTCTATACATTAGCATTTAGGAAGCGGAAACTGAAATAAAAATACCATTAACATAACATGAAATTATGAGAAATAAATATGACGGGAGACCCAAGAACACAAGACAGGGCTGAAAGAAACGAAAGCAGTTCTAAGTGAATGGGAAGGTATACCATGTTCATGGACTGAAGGACTCCGGATTGTCAAGGTATCAACTTTTTCAAACTGATGTAGGGATTCAGTGGGATCCCAAACAAAATGCACCAGGCTTTTTTGCTGGAAGCTGACAAGCTGTTCTAATGCTCACGAGGAAGTGCACAGCATCTAGGATAATGAAAAAGAACTTTATGAAGGAACAAAAAGTGGAGCGTCCTATACTACCTGACTCAAGAACCACAAAGCTACAGCAAGGAAGACCGCTTGGAAAATTGGCATAAAAAGGAGCGGATAAGAGGGCGCCCGGGTGGCTCAGTCGACTGAGCGCCTGACTGTTGATTTCTGCTCAGGTCATGGTCTCAGGCTGGGGAGACGGAGGCCCTGGTCCAGCTCCGCGCTCAGTGGCGGTCTGCATAGGATTCTTTCCCTCCCTCTCCCTCCCCCCACTCTCTAAATAAATGAATAAAATCCTTTACACGACAAGCAAACAGACCGATGAAACAGACTGCATGCGCACATGCAGGACCCGGCATTTTAACAGAGGCACAAAGGCCGCCCAGCAGGGAGGGGTCAGTGCTGGAAGAAACAGCCGGAAACAGGGTAACCGGAGGTAGAAACGAGTCGCGGTTAGCGGGATCTCACGTCGGATCCCAAACCGACCCCAGATGCGTGGTCAGCCCAGACCGACCCCAGATGCGTGGTCAGCCCAGACGCGCAGGCACGGACGTTCGCACAGCGCGTCACCGCCGCGTCGCGCCCCTGGGGGCAGGTGCGGACAGCCGGGCAAGGGGAAGGAGCGCGAAGCGGGCGGCGACCGGACTCCGCACCTGCTAGCCGTGGCACAGTGACCCACAGTGACCCGCAGTGACCCGCAGGCCGAGCTCGCCTGGTGCGGGGCGGCGGGGAAGGGGCCCCGGCCGGCGGCTGACTGCGGTGCCGGCCTTCGGGCGGGCGCGCGGATGTCGGACGCGGCCACCGTCAGCCGGGCTTTGGGGTCACCACACCACGTGGCTCCCTGAAACCCCGAAGACGGCTCCGGCCCCGCTGAAACGCGAGACGCCCGCTCACTCCCGCCCCGTAGCCCAGGTCCGCGGCCGGACGCAGCTCTGCGAAGGCCCAACCGCACCCACCAGCCGGGGCTGGGCAGGGGGGCAGCGGACCGCGGTGAGACTCTGCCCCCAGCCCCAGCCGGAGCAGCACGGGCAGGGGCGGGGTCTGCGGTCGCACGGCCCGCCCCCAGCCCCTCCCCCAGCCCCTGTGATCTCCACCCCGTCCCACCCGGCTCCGTCCCACAGACCCCACACTTCACCCAGGCCCCGTCCCAGGCCCGGCCCCTGGTCTTCCTGCACCGTTCTGGCCACGCCCGTCCCAGACCCGCCCAATCCCCCCTCCCCCGCCTCAGGCCCCGCCCCATCTTGCCTCACAGCTCCGCCTCAAGCCCCGCCCAGTCCCAGATTCCGCTTCAAGCCCCGCCCAACCTCTCTGCTGCCTCAGACCCCGCCTCCAGGCCCCGTCCAGTCCCGCCTCAAAGCTCCGCCTCAAGCCCCACCCCGCCCTCGCAGCCCCGCCCCCGGGCCCGGGCCCCGCCCCCGCCCCCGCCCCGCGGAGCCGCAGGCGGGGCCGCGTGTGTGCTAGCGGCCGCAGCGGTGGGCTCAGGCCCGGGGTCGCCTCCGCGCCGGGGTGTGGCTCCGGGTCGGGCTTCGAGTGCCGGGAGCCCCGCGCACTCCCCGCGCCGGGAGCGGCCTCCAGACGCGACCGCGCAGGTAAAGCTCCCGCCGCCCGGGGTTGCGGGGTCGCGGGGTCGCGGGGTCGCGGGTCTGGGGTCTCGGCCCCGCCCTGGAGGCCCCGCGCGTGGCCCCGCCACTCCACTCCCCAGCGCGGCCGCGCGCCACGGCTTGGCTTTTCTCCCTTCCCTTCCTGCTCCGGCACAACCGAGAGGCTGGGCGCCGCCCCCGGCCGCGTGCTCGCCCCCGCGGGTGACAAAGAAGGGCTCCGGGTGCGGGCGGCCCCGCGCGGGGTGCCGGGGCGGGGCAAGCGCCGGTCCCCGACAGCCGCCGCCCCGGCCACCGCCGCCCGCCCGGCCCCGAGCGCGCCCCGAGGGTTTGCGGGTCCCGCTGCCCGCACCCCGGAGAACCCTGCGGCCTCTCTTCCGTTTCCAGCCGCGGGGGTTCGAGCGGCGGCCCCTGGCCCGGCCGAGCCGGCCCCTGATCGCCTAGGCGTGTCCTGGGTGTGTCCGGAGTTCCTGGACCCGGCCAGCGGTCAGCGCGAACGACACTTGCTCTTCTGGGTGGCCTTGGGAGTCTCTGGAAATAAGTTAGAGACACCCCAACCCGCTGGTCAGACGCCTCAGGGTGCCCGTGACATCACCCCCCAAAGTCAGAGTGTGCCCTGGGGCTCCCTGTGGACCGTGGCCCGCGACGCTGATGGCCGCTCTCTTTTAGAGCCGGAGAACACGGCTGTCCCTTGTGCCGACGGAGGAAGTGTTGATGCCTGCGCCACGGTCACCTGCACAGCCGCGGCTGCGGGCGTGAGGGAGAACGCAGGTCTGCGGCCCCCGAGGGAGGAGACTGCCCTCTGTCCCCAGGTGTGGTCAGCATGGGCCCCGTGGGCAAACAGAGCCCCTCATCTCTGCCAGTCCCCGCGGGAGGGTCCTGCCTCATCCTCTTCTTCTGCCTGCGCCTGGGCGCGTCCTGCCCTCAGAGCTGCCAGTGCCCTGAGCACGCAGGGGCTGTGGCGGTCCACTGCAGCTCGAGGGGCCTGCAGGAGATCCCCAAGGACATCCCCGCCAACGCTGTGCTTCTGAAGCTTGATGCCAACCAGCTCAGCCACATCCCTAACGGGGCCTTCCAGCACCTGCACCAGCTGAAGGAGCTGGACTTGTCCCAGAACATCATCGAGACCATCGGCCCCGCTGCCTTCTCGGGCCTGGCCGGGGGCCTGCGTCTGCTGGACCTGTCCCGTAACCGCATCCGCAGGATTCCCAAGGACGCCCTGGGCAAGCTCAGCGCCAAGGTCCGCCTTTCCCACAACCCCCTGCACTGTGAGTGTGCGCTGCAGGAGGCCCTGTGGGAGCTCAAGCTGGACCCCGAGTCCGTGGACGAGATCGCCTGCCACACGGCCGCACAGGAGGAGTTCGTGGGGAAGCCGCTGATCCAGGCTCTGGACTCCGGGGTCAGCTTCTGCGGCACCCACCACAAGACGACGGACGTGGCCATGCTGGTCACCATGTTCGGCTGGTTCGCCATGGTGATCACCTACGTCGTGTACTACGTGCGCCAGAACCAGGAGGACGCCAGGCGGCACCTGGAGTACCTGAAGTCCCTGCCCAGCGCCCCCGTCTCCAAGGACCCCACCGGCCCTGTGCCCTAGTGCCCGCTGGACAAAGCAGAGCAGCACCCACCTGTCCTGCGTCACTTCCGTAGCAGGTGACGGCTGACCCGCGCTTTTTGGGCCCCAAGCGGTGGGTCCTCACAGCCCCCCACCCCACAGAGCCCTCCCCTGCGTTGCACTGAAGTCACTACGCCCCACATCAAGTCCAGAACGTGACCATCGGGCCCTTGCATGGGCCAGGAAGCCAGAGCTCGGAGAAGTGGCGTTGCCCACAGCCACAGTCAGGCAGTGACCCCGTAGGGACTTAAAACCAGGCCGTCTGTCAATGACATTCCATGTCCCTTGCGCTCTGCCGGCCTCATCCGTGTGGCGCCTGGAGGGTGTGAGTTGCACTCCGAGAAGCAAGGCTCCGGTCCACGCGCGTGAGGTCAGCCCGCAGACGGCGGGGTGTAGACTCCTCTGCAGAAGGCAGAACGGACTCAGCTTGTCCCCCGGGTAGTACTTCCGGAACGCGGGTGACCGCAGAACTCTTTCCAGAGCAAAGTAGCAGAGACCAGGTTTTTCTAGAGAGGTAAGTGCGAAGTGTAGTTCAAACTAACCTTTGAACAACTTTGTTTATTCTCAGAGTGTTGCCAAGAGGAACACGTGTGCCAAGGTTCCAGCCCGGGGAGAGGGGGCTCCCAACCAAGAAAACCGCGGATAGAGGCCTGAGAAGGGTCCAGAGTGGATCTCCGGGGGGTGGGGGGCGGGGGCGGGGGGCGGTGTGTCCCTGCCCCGAATGCCGCCACTGTCTGCACCTGGTCTGGGGGGAGGCCTGTCGCCCTGGGTCTGGAGCCTGCCTCGTCCCTCTACTCACGGACTCTGAAAGCTGCTTCTTCTCCAGGACAGGAGGACAGCTGTTCGGCGTGTCCGGGCCGGTCAGCGGGACGCTGCCTTTCCTCCAGCAACGGGAAGTCTCTGCCTAGCTCCCTGCCCGCCTCCCCGCCTCCGCCCGTCTTCACCTCGGCCCCCCGGAACCTCAGAGCGAACTCACACTCCCCCAGCCGTGCCCCTTGTCGTTCAGGGTGCACGTTACCTGCACTTACGTAACGCGAGCCGTCTTTCTAGTTTTATTTTTTGATGTCTTTTGTAAGAGTACTTATTTTTAAATTGCTTCAGGTATGTGGGGGGGAGCGCAAGTAGGGATAGATTGCCTGTGAACTGAAGGTATGTGCAGGTTCCAAGCCTCAGGAAGCAGATGCTTAGAAGGAATTACAACAGAGGGTGGTTTGCCCCTGGAGGGCGTCCCGTGACCTCAAGTGGGCCTTGAACGCGGATTCCATCGTGCCTTGATTCGGAGATCCAGACCGCACAGCCGACGCCCAGAAGGCCCATCCACACAAGGTCCTGATTTTTCCAGTGATGCCCCCAGTACCGCCCACAGGCTAGCACCCTGCTTCTGCGCCCACCACCCAAGCCGGGGGTGCGGGGATGGAAGGCGGGGCCTTAGCTCCGGGGCGGGGGCGCCTGTCCTCCTGCCCGGAAGCTCGCCATTTCCTCTTATGCTGGAATCAGCCCAGAGCCTGGCTTCCCCCCAATGCAGGCTCTTCGTGGTGGGTGGGTGTATGGGGAGTGTGAGGTGACGCTGCCCCTTTCTGAGGACCCCGGACACACCAGGGCTGGGCTGCCGGGCCCTCCTGGCCTTTCTGGCCTTTCTGGGATCACCCTTCACGGGGACGCATCCCAGAGTGGACACCTCCCTCCCAGAAACCCCACCAGGCCCCTAAACTCCAGGACCACGGAGCTCCTTCCTGGTCATGGGAGCTCACAGCCCTGGTACCGGGGAGCCCTCTGCTCTCCCCTTGAGGGACGCCTCAGGACGACACCCCAGCTGGGCCCAGCCCCTTCCTTGCTGCCGCGTGTGGGCGCGTATCCCTGGATGCCCCCATGGGCCCCACAGCAGACTCAGCCCGCACCCTGGCCCTGAAATCTGTAGAGACTGTGGGGGGGGCGGTCAACCTGGCCTCATTGACAGAATCAGTGTTGACGGTGTCAGGTACGGGACAAAGGGGGTTCCTGTCTGTCGGGGTGGGGGGGGGTCACAGTCCTGTGGGACACGGGCGGCCCCTGACTCTCACTGTGATCCAAATGGGGACTCTCCGAGCACTTTATACAGACACACGGCTTTATACAGGACGGCTGTTGAGCGCCCTGGCCGCGGGAGGTAACGCTTCACAGGTCAGGGGTCAGGGCAGGGTGACTTTGGGGCTCCCCATGGAGCAGAGAGCTGGAACAGCCACCCCTGCTTGGGGGGTGACAGGGCCTCCCTTCCTTCCCATGGGGGTCGGTGGTGGCACTCTGGCTTCGAGGGAGACCTCAGGGCCAGCGTGGGGAAGAGGGCCAGGGAGGGGCTGGTGGAACCCGGTGGGGGCCTGGTTGCCCAGCCCAGCTGGTCTGGTTGGGCTGCTCCCTCGGTCCCCAGTCTCTCCACTGGTGCTCCTGGTATCAAGAGCCCCACCCCTGACCCTGACCCTGACCCTAGGAGGGGGCACCCTAGGAGGGTGCCTCCTGGCACCCCAGCCTCCCTCCTGTTTGGGTTTTGCGGTCACTCCCACGGGTAGCCCAGTGTTAGGGATGGGCCATCCTGGCACTCAGGGGCTCTCCGTGCTGGGCGGGGGGCGGCTCCCAGCTCTGCTCCTGAAGCCCTTCCCAGGCCACTCCCTGGAGCTGCCTGCGGGCTGTAGGGAGGCAGGACGGGCACCTCAGGACGGCTGCGGGGCCAGGACTAGGGGCGCTGGCCCCTGCGGACATGGAACAGCTTCCCTTGTTCACCCTGCCCTACAGCCTGGTACCCAGGGGCCACCTCCCCCCGCGGGGCCACCAGTCCCCAGCTTGGCCTGTAGTGGGGCAGGGGGGACAGTTTTAAAGTGGATGTGAGTTTGGGGAAGCCTGGCCTAGATGTGTTTCCTAATGGACAGCGGCTGCGGGTAGGAGACGAGGGGGTCCGGTGGTTAAAGGGAGGGTCGGCCACAGGCGCAGCCCAGGGGCGGCTACCATTCCCGGGAGGGTCTAAGGCCTGTGTGCAGGGTGGCTGGAGTGGGGGGTGGGGACTGCAGAGCTCCGCCCAAGGCCAGCGGAAGGCGTCGGTCAAGCCCGGGTGCGGGGCGCGCTCTCCTGGGAGTTCTGAGCAGCACAGCGGGGCCCTGGCCACAGGCACTGGGAGCCCCTCGGTAGGGCGTGCACCGGCCCTGCCCGGCTGGCTGGCTGGCTCCCGGACTCCGGCAGTGCGCTCCCCACGACGCGTGATCCTGGACGGGTCCCCTGGGGAGGAGGGGGCGCTGCTCGGGCAGTCCCCTGCAGAGATGGACCGTCCTGGAGTGGTGGGAGCTCCCAGCGCAAGCAGGAGCCTGGCGTGGCTTCTGGAGCCATCTTTCCGGAAGCTGGGTCTCAGGTCTGACCCACTGTCTTCCCCACTGCCCCTGAACTCTCAGTAAACCTCGCTGTGCTTAAGTCCTCTGGAGTGGATTCTGTTATCGGCTCCCCGGGGCCCGCCCGGCCCAGATCCCCTCCCCCCACCCCAGCTTCACGGTCACCTTGCCACCTAGCCGAGCGGCCACACCTGTCAGACCCGGGAGCCCACGCGTGCAGGAGCCTGTCGGCAGGTGGCCGCGGTGGGCGCTGGGGCCGGCTCCTATGGGCTCGAACCAGTCCTGGCGGCCAGGAGGTAAACCTGGGGGAGGAGGGCAGCCGCTTGACATCGTGACGGCCATCGGCAGCCAGACCCCCCTCGCCGGCCCCAGGACACTGAGCCAGGGCGCCACACTCCGCTGCTGGCTGAGGGCTTTCCGTCCAGGCACTCCCGGGCTGGTGCGAGGGTCACCTGAGGTCACCGCAGTCGGTGGTAAATCTGTGTCCCCAACGGCCTGTCCCACCCCAGGCCCTGCCTGTGCCCGTCCACCTTCTGCCCTGGGCTGCCCAGGCCAGGTCTCGTGTGTTCTGGGCACTACCTCCTGCTTCCGGCGCTGGCCCTGCCCCACAGCTCCTGGTGGGGGTGACGGGGGTGTCTCTCTGCCACCCGCAGGACCCCCCGCTTTCACAGTGTCGCCCGGCCCTGCCGTTCCCGAAGAGGCCCCCTGGTGCAGGAAGCTGCGCTCTCCTGGTCAGTGCGGTTCTCCCTGCGGGAATGGTGCCTTTTTTGTTTTTTTTTCCACGGAGAAACTCGTTTTTTTGTAGTTTTACCTTTTCTAGAAGTTTCATGTAAGTGGAATCCTTTGAACACAAAACTGTTATTGCACCGAGAACTTACCGTGGCTCTCCAATGCCATTGAACAGCCACACGTGCCTGACCGTCTCTAAATGTTGGGGTTGGTTTGGGTCAGCGCTCCATCAAGGACAGGCCGCGCACCTGCCTGGCACGGCCACTGGGCTCGTGGCATGGAAAGGCTCCTCCCCATCCGTCCTCGCTTCCCTGCAGTTCTGTGGTCGTCCTGTGACCCGCCCCCACCGTCTGCATTTTGCTGTGTGTCCTGTGGTGGCGTTAAGTTTGTTCCTCCGTCCCCGTTCCTGGGAACCTGGTGGTTCTGCTTGCTTTTCCTAGCAAGGCCGCGCTGTGGGTGGTGGTGTGCCCTTCCGCGAGGGTGTGGGGTTAGCAGCCTTCCATGGTCAATGCCGAGGGTTGCTACGTCCCTGGGGCCACTGCCCACGGAGTCTCAGCTCTGTGGCCCCTGCCCCATCTGTCAGCCGCAGCAGCCTCACACACGGGTTCTCCGGTGGCCGTGTCATGCGGCAATGGCAGGGTGAATGTGTGGTTCTTTATCAGTTTTCAAAACAAAGAGGTGGTTCCTCTGAAAATGACCAGTAATTTTGAAAGCGTCGTTATGCAAGAGTTTCAACACACCGACTGTGTTTCAAACCGCTTGGCTTCCTTTCCTGGGTGAAGCTCGAATCAGCCGCCGGGCAGCGGGGGGACCCTCCCCGTGTGGGCCGAGTCTGGTGGGCTACCCCCAGCTGGGACCGCGTGTTCTTGCCCCGCACATCCCCCGCCCCCCACCCCGGGCTCAGCCGCTGCTCTGGTCCTTTCTGTGTGGTGACATCGCTAGACCCCTCTGCCCAGGGGGCCCTTGTGCCCAGGCCCGTCCGGTGGACAGAGCTGTTTGAGAGAAAAGTCAGCCTTGGGTTCAGGTGGATGCTTCCAGCTCAAGCCCAGGCTGCAAGGTCGCCCTCACTGCCTGACCCCTGTGCTCCGCCCCAGGCACCGGGCACCCAGCGAACCTGCTCTGCCTTCCCTTCCTCTCCCCAACTCATGCAGCCACGGAGACGTCCGTGTCCTCATCCCAGAGCCTGTGAGGATGGAAGACGGGGCCAGGAACTGAGGAGAGCTGGAGGGAACGCAGGTGCCTCGGGACGCCGGGGAGGGGACGGAGCAGATCCTCGCCTGGAGCCTCCGGAAGGAACCCGTCCTGCCCGCGGTGTTTAGCCCCGTGGAGCCCGTCTGGGCGTCTGGGAGAGTAGGTGTGTGGCACTTTGTAGAGCAGGCTCAGGGGACGGGCTCAGCCCTCACTTTGAGAGTGGCCGGCGTGGCCAGAGCAGATGGCCGCCCGTGCCCAGTGGCCGTCCTACTCACCATCTCCACCTCTGAGCTCTCGGAGCCAGCGGGCCCTTCAGCCCGTGGCCAGGTGACCCCGGGAGCTCACGTCACCTGTTGGCCTCACTCCTTTTCCCGCGGAAGGGCCCCCAGGGAGCGGGCAGGGCCACAGCGTGGGGTGCAGCAGGGCGGCCCCACAGACCCACACACGCTCTCAGGCGTGTGCCCCACGATCGCACACACAGCCCTACACCCCCACGGGCACGGACTCACGCTCACCACACGCGCGCCAGGCGAGCACACTCCCACATGGTCGCACACACGCGGCCTCGGGGTCACACACCCCTCACTCACGCACACCCCCGCCAGGCGCGCCCCGCCCCCACTGCCTCCGGCACGCAGGCTGGAGAGGGAGAGCCTTGCCCCCATCTAACCTGGGCACCTGGGCAGATGCTGGGGGCTTGGTGAGTCGGGCTGGGAGTGGGGTGGGGGCCAGGGCAGGCACACGAGCAGGGACGAGGGTTTGACCCCTCTTTGGGGCAGGCCTGGGGGCAGGAGCTGAGGACCAGAGTCAGGAGGGTGCCCAGCCCTGCAGGAAGTGGGTATGCAGCAGCCCTCAGGCCCCAGCACGAGGCTGCCTGCCAGGCCGGGGCAGCAGGGCATAGGGCACCGGCCAGCCTGCTCCCCAGCGCGCCCCGCGAATCCTCCCAGGGGCCCCGCGCGGTCGAGAGCATGTCCGTTTTCAGCTGAGGGACGGAGACTCCAAGGTCTGCAGGAGACCAGTGTCTAGTCGGGAGCCGCCGGGTGGGGGCCGGGCTGTGCAGGAATCTGGGCCTCCTGACGCCGGGCCTGGAAGTTCTCTCTTGGGAGGGACAGGCCCAAGGCCTGTCAACACAGAGGTGGGCCCGGGGATTTGCCTGGGGTCAAAGCACAGTGCGGCGGGAGAGGGCGAGGAGAGCAGGGTCCATCCAGGGGCCCAGAGAGGCCCGGCATGTGGGGTGGCCTGCGGGAGCGGGCACAGGGCTGGCGGCCAGGCCGGCCACCGGGCGCTGCTGGTGACGTCGGATGTCAGAAGCCGCTACGCGCCGGCTGGGCGTCTGTGCGAAGGAGGTGGGGACATGGGGGCACAGCGGCTACAGACGGTCCAGGGTCCCCTGAGCTGGCAGGCGCCCCGCTGAGCTGTGACCTGGCCGCCACGCAGCTGGGGACAGCAGACAGACATGGGCACCGTCCCCGAAGCCTCAGCAGCCAGGCGGAGGGAGAGCGTGTGCGGGGAAAGTGGGGGGACTGTGCGTCCACCCAGCTCACGAGCGACTGTGGCCGCCGTGGCTCCAGGACAGAGTCTGCCGGCCGGGGTGTCGCCCTGGAGGCCTCTTCCTGCGTCAAGCCCGCCAGGCTCCCAGCGCCCAGCCGGCCGGCCGGGGCTGGTGAGGAGGCTCAGGGAGCCCCACTGCCCTCCCCTCCTCCCCCTGCCCCCCCTCCCCTCCTCCCCCTCTCCCCTTTTTCCCCTCCCTTCCTCATCCCCCTCCCCTCCTCCCCCTCCCACCTTCCCCTCCTCACCCTGCCCCCTCCTCAAACAGATGCTTTTGTCAGGACAGCGAGGAGGACCCTGGGGCGTCTCTGAGCAGTGGTCGTCTCGGTGCTGGACTTCCCGAGGGCCAGTTGTCCGAGGCCATGTAGGGGGTGAGTCCCCCCGGCGGAGCTCTGAGGTGCGGCCCTGGCCAGGCCCCACGGGGCGTCGTCCCTCCATCCACATGAGAGCTGCAACGGCCCCCTTGGGGGGGCACACACAGTCCTCAGCCCTCCCGCTGCCTCACGCTCAGCCCGCAGCCCCTCTGCACCCACTGCAGGGCCCCGGCCAGCGCGGGCCGAGCTTGGCCAGGGGGCCGGGCCCTGCTGTGTCTGCGGGTTAGCGGTGTTGACCAGCGGGTGGCCATGTGTGCCGTCGGCCCGAGCCAGGTCCCCACCAGCTTCCCCTGCTCTGGGGTCTCTCCGGGGCCGGTCGCTGGAACCGCTGGGGCGAGGGCTGGGAACGGACACCAGACCTCCTGTCCTTGCTCTGGACGGAGAATCAGAGCCCAGCAGTCGATGTCATAATAATTAGGACACTGAGCCTGAGGTTTCCCAAGCCAGTAGCTTCCATCGCCAACAGAAGGAACCACTCTGCCGAATTTTTAGCAGCGCGGCAGCCCCACGGGTCGGACCGGGCAGATCCTGTCACCACGACGGGCCCCGAAGCACCTGTCCCTGGGACGCCATGGTGACCTGGGCTGTAACTCCCCAGAATTCAAGCCTGTTTTCCTCTGCTGTGAATGTTTGCTCACGCCCTTTGCTCTGGTTCCCGTGAGGGCCTCGCGTGTGCACTGGCGTGTGAGCTTCCTCCAGGCCTCGGGGAGCGAGTCCAGCCCTGATGGACCGGCAGGCTGGTATTTCAACTGTACTTTTCGATAGTTTAAAAAAGCACAACATTATCTATTTGACAGATACGTAATCTTCCCTTTTCATTTATTGCCATTGTTTTTACGTCTAAAAAGTTTCCATCCAAATAGAAAAAAATCTCTTCTGGAATTATTTATTTCTGACATCTGTAACTTCAATGTTTCTGAATTTGTGCCAAGACCAAATCGAATTGGTTTAGTATAACTTAGTACATTCCAGAACGTTCTGTGGATCTCCCATTCACCCTCCAAAGTGGCAGCATTGGGCCTGGTCGCGGCGCACAACACCCCACAGTGACTCGGGAAACCGAGGCCGTGCGCGTCACTGGAGGGTCTGTCCAGTGCCTGACTCCTCTCCCAGAGCCTGACTTTGTGGTTTCCTCAGACTTTATCTCTAAGGGGTTGGGACGGTTTCAGCCGGGCTCTGTCTGTGCATGGGCGACCGTCCGTCTCTGTGAAAGTCACGCTCTGTTGGATGAGACCTCGAGGGTCCTGACTGGACACAGTCCTGCCCCTCCCCCCCAGCACGGGAGCCCTCTCGGGGGACACACCAGGGTCTGGGACCCAGGCAGAAGGGTCTCAGCTGTTCATGCGGTGGAAGTGGGGAGGGGGTCAAAGCCCCTGGGAGTGCTGGGCCCTCAAAGATGCCCCCATCTTTGAATCCCCAGAACCTGTCACTGTGTTAGGTCCCACAGCAAGGTGGGGTTCGGGTTGCTGGCCAGGGGCCATGGGAAAGGGACACTATCCTCTGTTGTCCTGATGGGCCTCGTGATGGTTGCAGGTGGAAGGTGGGGGCAGAAGGAAGTGATCCAGGCAGACGGCGGCGAGCCCCCCGCTGCGGGCCATGGAGGCAGAGGAGGAGCCCCCCCAGGAGGAAAGCAGGCGGCTTCTAGAAGCTGGAGGAGACAGGAAGGGGTCGCCCTGGGGCCCCCAGAGGAGTGACGCCGCCGCCCACCCCTTGACCTTGGCCTAGTAAGACCCGGCTGGGCCCTCTGAGCCCCAGAGCTGTAAGATAATACATTCTCATTGCTTTAGGCCACTAGTGTGTGACTGTTGGCGACAGTGGCCAGTGGTCTTTCTGGCTCTCTGCCGTCCTCCCTCCGTGGAAGCTGACGAGCTGGGCTTGGGCCCTTTCACGCACTTCCGGGCCAACGGAACTTGTGAAATGCTCTCACTGTTTCTACCACGTTCCCGCCGACCTCTCGTGTTTTTTCCTGGGCAAAGGGCAGACCGCCTGGGCTCCGGGGACACACGGCGACACAGGAGTCCCCGCCGGCCGTCAGGCTGAGAGCTCTCTCTGTTATCACGGGAACGAAAGACTTGAAAACGGCCAGGCCATTGGACAGCGGCTGGTGAGAAAGCTCTGCCCCTGGGTTCGCGGCTCCAGCAGTGACCCCACGGGCCACGCATGGGGCTCGGTGACGTCTGCTGCAGCCCTGGACGGGAAACCACCCAGAGGCCGGTCGGTAGAACAGATACACAGTGACAGACTTGTCATAGGAGGGAATAAAGCAACAAAATGAGCAGTAAAATCAGCAATAAGAGGGTGCCTGGGGGGCTCCGTTGGCAAAGCGTCTGCCTTCGGCTGAGGTCACGATCTCAGGGTCCTGGGATCGAGTCCCACATCGGGCTGTCTGCTCGGCAAGGAGCCTGCTTCCCCCTCTCCCTCTCCTTCTGTGCACTCTCTCTCTCAAATAAATAGATGAAGTCTTTAAAGAAGTAAAATAAAGTCAATATTAAGAACAAACAAAGACGTCACGACAGGGACGAGTCTCCAGCCGGGGGGCAGAGGGCCGGGGGTGCGCAGGGCACCTTCGCTGCGGGGAGAGCCGGGAGACTCCAGGGAGCCTGCGCCGCGGAGACGCTCGGAGCCTGTAGTGAATGGCCCCACATATCCCCAGGCAGAGCCAGACACGAAGGAGCAAACCCGCATGTTCCGAACGTCTCTGTTTTGTGTGGCCAAGTGCGAGCAGGTGAGAGAGACGGAGTCCTGGGTGCCCTGGAGGTTGGGGGGGGCTTTGTTGACCTGAGCCGGGGAGGGCCTCTCGCAGGGCCCGGGTGAGAGAAAGCTGAGACGGAACGGAGAATGCCAGCCTGGAGGGGAGCAGCTGAATGGCCGGGCGCAGGGAGGCGGAGGCAGCCTGCGGGGCCAGGTGGGGGCCGAGGGAGGAGGAGACGGCGGGTCTGTGGCCTTGAGGCTCACCCTGAGGAATCCGGGTTTTAACCCCCGGAGAGTTTGGTGGTGACTGGACTGTGTGGTCATGTGCGTGTCCCCAGGCCCGGCAGGACAGCGGGCACATAGTGGGCACTCGGTGCGAACAGTCGGCCATCGCCACCCGGGCCGTGAGCCGGCACCGAGCTTCCGCAGAACCAGGCCCCGGGTCTGCCCAGGACACAGCCCTTGGCTAGGAGGGACCGGAAGACGTGTGCACACCTGTGTGTGTCTGTGTGTGTCTGTGTGTGCACAGGTGTGGGGCATGTGTACTTGTGCACACGTGAGCGTGTATACATGTGCACGTGTGTAGGTGTGTGCAAGGTGTATGCTGGTGTGTGTGTGCATGGGTGTGTGCGAGAGGGTGTGTGTGGGGGTGTGTGCGAGATGTGAGCTGGTGTGTGCATGTGGGGTGTGAAAGTGCGTACATGTGCGTGCGTGGGCGTGCCTGAGCAAGTGTGTATATGGGAGGCGTGTGTGTGTCTGCAGATATGTGTGTAAGTGTGTGTTCAAGGTGTGCACTTGTGTGCATGTGTATGGGTGTGGGAGGCGTGTGCATGCGTGTGTGTGGGCGTGCCTGAGCGGGTGTGTTCTAGGAGGGTGTGCGTGTGTGTGTATCTGCGTGTGTGTGGCAGACGCTGGGGTCCGTGCTGGTGGTGGTGAGGTCAAGAGGCGTCTGGAAGAGGAGCCCATCACGCCGGGAGCGATGGCCGCGGTGGACAGGGCACTCGGCCCGCAGCCGACCTGACAGACTGTGAGAGAGGCGGAGTCCCCTCCTGGCCAGATGGGGGGACGGGTTGTGCCGAGCCTTGTTCCGAGGGAGCCTGGGCCAGAGCAGGACCTGGAGAAGCTGCCACGGACAGGATTTCTGCAGGAAATCCCGACTTCAAGACACGACCTTCTTTATCCCAGTGAAGCGCCTTGGAGAGAATTCCATGGGTTCACAGACGATGTCCGCCCAGCAGACCCCGGAACGCCGCCCAGAGGAAGCAGCGCGGCTGCCCGCGTGACAAGCACGTGGCCCCACAGGTCACACGCAGATTCACGCGGAGCCGCCCGCCGCCCGGCAAACCTTCATCAACTGGACAGAAACCAGAGCGCTCACTGGAGAAGATGTAAATATTTTAACATTCTGACCGTTTCCCCTCTTGTTTGCGTTCGTAACTTAAACAAATCTGGACTCACATGTAGGAGAACAGAGATCAGATACTGGGCCAAGGACGCGGCCGCGCTGTTTGCTGGCAAAGCCCCGGGCAGGGACGTGGTCGTTCCTGCGCGTCCCCGGCCGCCTTCCTCCCTGTGGGGGCCGCCCCTGGCCCCGGCCCCCGCCCCCAGGGCGAGCCCCATGCCACAGCGACACCCGCCAAGCCGATAGGAAGCTGGCTCACGTCTGTCCCGGTCTCTCCAGGGAGAGAGAAGTTGTGGGACGGCGCCAGCAGGCCCTTCCCCCACGGGTAAACCGAGGCTGGGAACCTGGGTCGTGGCACGTGGAACCAAACCTGGCTCCTGAGTGCTTTGTCCGTCAGCCCACTGTGCTGCCGGGCTCTGCAGAACATCGGCCCCGATGGGACAGGGCAGGAGGGACAAGGGCCTTGTCACTAGGACTAGGCGCAGAGGGTCTCGGAGGCTGTGAGGGCCGCCGGCCTGGGGGACGCCGGGTAGGGCCGAAAGGGCAGCTCCCGTCTGGGGAATCCCCCTTCTCGGGAAGCCTGCTCTGTCCTTCCAACCCTGCCTCCCCCTGACTGGGGGGGCCTGCTTTGCGGACAGCCAGCTGCTTTACTCGGGGTCCTCTGAGCGGGGTTAATGTCACCCTGAAGCACCCTCTGAGTCGACACACAGAATCATCGCAGGGCGCCTGCCCCGGCCCGTCATCGCCTCTGACGTTCTTCCTTGTGTCAAATCTCAGAAAAATCAGAGCCGCCCCCAGCAGACCCTGAGAGGCCTCATCACCACCACTGCTCCGCGGGGCGCAGACGGGGCGACCGAAGCCGGACAGCCGCTGCGACCTGAACTTCGCGCAAAGCCCAGACGTGCTCTAGTACGTGCTCTGGGCAGTCCTGGGGACGCGCGCAGACTGTGGTTTGTGGCTCTCATGGGACTGGGGTCCTGTCCTTTCATGGGGTGCCCTCGGCCCGCTGCCCTGGACCTGCGGACCCATGGCCAGCAGCATGGCCACGTGGCCCAGACACCCTGGGGCCCCAGGACACCCCTCCCCCCCGCCCTTGCTGTCATCCCTGGGAGGGACATGCTGTCCGGGGTCAGCCCCAGCCCTCTCGGAGGCACATGGCCATGTATGGGCCCAAAGGGGGCTCTAGAAAAATCCCCGCTTCTGGAAATGAGGAGGGCCCAGGCCTCTTGCAATCCCCGTCTGGCCCAGCCTGAGACCCCGCTTTCCTTCCCGGGAGGGGGAAGCGCCCTTGGGTCTCCCACGGATGTGGTCCTGGGAGCCAGACGCCGCTGGCTGGAGCGGCACCGCGCGCCTTGCTCCGCGATCCGCGGCAAAGATCACTGAGAATTTCACGACGGAAGCGACGGAGCATTAAACCGAGTGTGGGCCTGAGCAGCCTGGCTCCATGCCCCTCCCGGGCCTTCGCTCTCCCAGGGCGGGTGGTCGTGGGTGATGGAACAGGCCTGGCTCGACCCCACCCCGGTCTCCCGCCCGTGTGCGGACTCCCTGGTCTCCATGGGGCTCCCCAGCAAAGCTTCTGGCGAGCAGCACTGATTTCCATCCAGGAGGCCTTCCTGGAGGTGATGGTGCCTCCCCTTCTCCCCCAGGTTCCCAGAGTAGAGGCCCTGCCGGCTGTAGGGCTGGGACATCAGGCATGGGGCAGCCGAGTGAGCGCTGGCCCCAAGGCGGCAGTCCAGGTCCAGCCTGCGTGCCCGCGAGGCCAGCCGTGGTGACCAGGGAGCCGGCCGGCGTGCACAGACACACGGGCCCCAGGGACGGGCCCTGTCCCCCACGGGTGGGACACCTGACCCGCACCCCTGGCCGTTCCTCGCCTCAACCCACCCCCACTGCCTTCTGGGGAAACTGAGGCCAGAGGCACCAGCTCCCTGTAGAGGACAGGTGCCCTCCAGCTGGGCGACTAGAGCCCCAGGGTCATACCCCCCCGGTGGCGGGCCATCCTGCCCCCGTGACCTGTCCACGAAGAGCTGTCCCCCGGACACAGGCAGACACTGCCACGCTTTGGGTAGAAGCACCATAAATATATTTCTGTGTAGATAGACACGATAAATAGTTGGTAGAAAACAACATCCGCACGGAGCCTGCTCCGCCAGGGCTGGCCAGGGCCATGGACGGGGACCCCGCGGGCGCTGAGGTAACGTCTGGTGGGAACTTTCCTCTCAAAGAGAAATCCCCGCGGGACGCGCAGCCTCGCAGGGCAGCCCGGGGCTTCTGAGACCCGCCTGCCAGCCGCCCGGTCCGACACCGCGGTGCCCAGGGCAGGGGGTGGGCGGCCGTCCCTGCCACGTGTGGGCTAGGGACAGGGACCACGGGCTTCCCCAGGCCTCCGGGGTGTGCAGGGGGCCGTCAGCCCGTCCTCAGCTTCAGGACGCGGGAGCGCGGTTCCTTGGCGCTGGAGTAGACGAGGTAGGAGCCGGCCGCCGTGCGGAACGCCTCCCAGTCTCTGCAGCCGAAGGTCGGGAGGCTGTGCACCGCCACGAAGCCCTCGTAGCCCTGCCACCTGCGGGAGACACAGCGTCAGCCTCGCCCCTGCAGGCTGACCAGGGAAGCGCAGTGTTGCCCTCTAGGTCTGCACCCGTCCCTCCAACCCCTTGGTGCCCCTGGGCTGTGCGATCTCCCCGTGCCTACGGGAGGGAAACAGAGCCTATTCAGCCTCCGAGGAGGGAAACTGAGGCCCGGAAGGGGCCCCCTACCCTGTCCAAGACCCCGTAGCTCCTCACGTCCAGCCTGGGTCTTGCCAGCCCAGCGTGCCCGCAGATACCCCCGTGGGCGGGGGACATGGACGGGATCCCGGCCGTGCCAGAAGGTTGGTTGTTGGCGCTGAGCTGGGACCTCCCCCTCCTCCTGGGGCCGGTGTGGACGGTGAGCGCCCCCACGCACGCCTGTCACCACACAGGCGTGGGGACCCTCTGTTTTCAAAGGAGGTAGCAGCTCCTGGCACAGCGCCGGCCGACCCGGCCCCGACCCCCGAGCCCGTCCATCAGGCCACCCGCAGAGTCAGCGGTTCTGGGCTGAGCCCCCACAAGGGATCTGTGGGCGGGTGGCGTCCCCA
This sequence comes from Neogale vison, assembly GCF_020171115.1. Classification (NCBI taxonomy): domain Eukaryota; kingdom Metazoa; phylum Chordata; class Mammalia; order Carnivora; family Mustelidae; genus Neogale; species Neogale vison. Next base: position 1,784,265 of record NC_058096.1, on the reverse strand, counting down.
GGGCAGGGCGCTGGGGCCTAGCGTGGGAGGGTTTTCATCTGGACACGCGTGCGGGTGACTTAGTGGGGAGGCCGGGCGGCTCCTGTCCCCACGGCCCCGTGCGCCGCCCGCCAGCCCTCCTGCTCACACACACTCTGCATTTTCTTCCTGTGCATGTCCTTGTCCCTGATCCAAACTAACACGGTCTTTTATCAACTTTTCTTTGATTCTGTATGCGATGCTTCTTCCACAGAAACCCCGAAGGCTTGGAGTCGCCCCGGCGGCCGCGTGTGCGGAACCCCACGGCCTCCCGAGCGGCCGAGGTCGTCTTAGCCTCCGCGGGCGTTTCTGTTGTTTACATTTTTCCATTTGGATGTTTAATCCCCGTGACGCTTGTTTCTCTCCACGACATGAAGCCGACGATGGCTTCACCCCCTCCAGATGGACAGGAAACTACCTACGGCTGCTTTGTTAAGTGACACGTCACGCGTTCTGGTCCCGTGGACGATGAGGCACTTGTCGTGACTGGAAGCCGCTGGCTGTCCTCTGGGCTGTGGCCCCCCCGCGGGCTCACCTCCGGCTCATCCGCCGGCCGCCTCCACGGGGCAGGACACTCCTTCACGAGCCTCCTTTTTCAGAATTTTCTGGGCCGCCTTTGAAAATCTGTTCTTCCGCATGAATTCTCAAACTCATTTGTCCTCTTGGAAATTCTACTTTCTAGTAAGTTAGAAAGCCTAACGAAAATCGGTGATTTTTCTGGCAAGTGCGGATGCCCCGACCGTCTGGAGAGGAGGCGAAAAGACGGGCTGCGTCAGTCGCCGCGGGAGAAACCGGGGAAGGCGCTCGAGAGACACGCCTGAAAAGAGCCAGGCCCGGGCGGCCTTGTCGCGGGATTTAGGCCGGCCGCAGGGAGAAGGGTCTGCTGGGGAGCAGCTCTGTGAGTGGACAGCCCAGCCCACGGGTGGAGGTGCAGAGCTCGGCCTGTGTGTTCGCCGAGCTACGCTCCGGATCAGACGGGGTAAAGGTAAGTCCCCGCGAGAAACGTCCGGCCCGCTCATGCGCTATCGTGGAGCGAACGCTGGAAGTCAGGCCCGCGCGCTGGGACCTCGGCGGCGACCCCAGCCGCCGTGCAACACCGTTCGGGGCGCTCGCCCGCCGCGGGAAGGCCCGGAGATCCTCCCTGAATCGTGACGTCGGCAGGTGGGCGGAGAAGAGCCAGGCCGGCAGGAGGGACCCGGCCACAGCGGGCCACGTCAGAACCACCGGGACACTCGGTCCGCTCCCATCAGACAGCGACACAGAGCTGTGGCCAAGACTGTTCTGGGATTTCTAGCTACTTCGGCAAACCAGTGAGGAGAACAAACATTAGAAATCGGGGGACAAAGCTGCCTGTACTCCCGGGTGTAATTATACCCCCAGGAACTCCACGAGATTCTTCTCAAGAAAAACTAGCCGACCTGAGATGATAATTCGGTCGGGCATCTGGACGCTGGTTAAATCCTGGCAGCAGCTGGAAACGGGAAGGAAAGGGTCCCCGGGGTTGTGCTCACAAAACTTGAAAGCAGCCCAGAGCGAACCGAATGCTGAGGCCCCGCACCGTGTGAGACACGCAAACCTGCGCCGACGGGGTAAGGGGCGTCCTGCCACCGTCCCGCACGGAGCTTCCACAGCGTCGAACCCCACGACCTCTCCCGCCACGGTGTCGGAAATTCTGCAGCTCCGGCCAGAAGCCCGCGGTGCGCGCGTCAGCGTGACCCCCGGGCCACCTGCCCTACAAGAATAGCGAGTCCCCAGCCCCCCAGGTAGACCCAGGGGGGAGGGAGGGGGCAGCCTTTGGAGGGTCTTTACCTGTAAATAATACTGTTGACAGAGAAGGTGTTTCCGTCAAAGGAGTTCGCCACCACGAGGAAGTAGTCCTCTCCCACCGAGAAGAACTCCCAGTCCAGGGCGCTGCGGAGACGGGGGCGGGCGTGAGCGGACCCGGGCACGGGCTCCGAGCCGGCGCTCCTAATCCCGGGGTCCTGTGCCCCCCGAGATCCGGAGCGGTCTTCTCGCACGGTCAACCGGGTCTGTTCTGGGGAAGTACAACTCAGCTGTTTGCTTTTTAAAACATTTTTTAAATTGATGAACTACAACTAACACGAACTGTGTCACCTTAACAGTTTCCCGTGGTCTGAGGACGTTAGTAACACCGCGGCCGTCACCAGAGGCCGTCTCCGGGACCTTCGCGTTCCCAAACCCAACCTCCGTCCCCCTTAAGCCCCAGCCGGGCTCCTAGAGCAGGCGTATTTCCACTCTTCAGAGCCGCGGCATTCGGTCAACTGTCCCTCAGCGGGCGGTGGACGGGGCCCACAGGATGGACCCATGAGCAGGATGGAACGTCGCTGGGCCGTGGAAAGCCGTGGAACCTGGGCTTGCGCCACACGCGGAGGAACCTCAAGGACCGTGCCCAGGGAGGACGGCAGGCGCCAGGGGTCACCTCCCACATGACTCCACGTGGACGAAACGTCCAGGATCGGGAGCTCCGTGGAGAAAGTAGACGGCTGACTGCCGGGCTGGGGAGGGGGGAGGGACAGCCGAACGGTAGGGGGATTCCTCTCGGGGTGATGAAAATAGCCTAAAACCACCTGGTGAGGGCTGCACGGATCTGCGAATTTAATAAAAATCATGGAACCGCGGCAAACAAGCAAAGTGCACGGTTGGAAAGCCGTAGGGCCAAGGTGAGAGTTTGGGCCCCACAGTCACTCAGCTGCCCTGGGAGGAGCCCCGAGAGGCCACGGTGCGGCCCCACAGACGGGGACACGCTTGCGCACCGGGAGCCGCCGCGTGCCCGGCTCTGGCCTGCTGCCCCGAGGGCAGGGTCGTCCTGTAAGTGAGCGGGCCCTGCCCCTGCCCCGGCCCCCGCCCCGGCCCCCGCCCCCGCCCCCGCCCCCGGCCCGGGCGCACCTGCAGGTGGGAATCTCCTGGAACTTGACGAAGGTCTGCGCGGTGACGTTCAGCTCGTAGATGACCGAGTTGATGACGTAGGAGTCGTTGTGTGCGCGCGTCTCCACGTCGTAGCTGTGGCTGTTGGCGACCGCGAGGAAGACCCTCTCTCCGATGTGGAAAACCTCCCAGTCCGCGGCGCCGAACGTCTGGGCAGGGCGAGAAGGAGAGGAGAGCGCCCCCTGCAGCGTCCTAGCTGGACCCCACGCGGCGCGGCAGGCAGGGGACAGGCGGCCCTCCCCACGCCGGCTTTGCTCACTTCCCAGCCTCACGGCCGCCACCCCCGTCCTGTGTGTGGTGCCCGAACGCGCCCACACCAGACAGATCACCTGTGCCAAGTGCTTCTTAGCCTTCCGTGCCTCCCGCTCCCCCAGCCCCAGTGCTGCCCGTCCTGCAGGTGCCAGCCGCTAAAACACCTCTTCCGGGGAGCCCTCCCTGCTTCCTCCAGTCCCAGCTCTGACCTCTGAAGCAACCTCTAGGCACTTGTGTTTCTCATGACATGCTGTCCCGGGCCTGAGGCTTTCCCTGAGTCCGATCAACAGCCCCACCCCTGGGACCCCGTGCACCCGTGCATCCTGTTCCTCCATAAACCCCTCATCACCCTCGAGGGTGAGGTGTGCCCGGGGAAACGGGGCGGGACTGGTACGCGGACGGCGCCGGTGCACTGTGGAGCCTCTGCCCAGAGCTCACGCGGCATGAGCTGACTTGCATGGGGACCCAGGAGGAGGACGTTTCTGCCCCGCTTGTGGCCAGCATCTCGGGGACTATGGGGGGTGCCGGTGCACAAGGAAGGATGGGACCAGATGCAGGCTCTGAGCCCCGAGGAGAGAGGGGGGGCCCCGAAATAAATGGGGGCATTTTCCTGGGGAGACGAGGGGTCCATGCAGGGGAGGCCCTTTGGGCAACCGCATAGGAAGACAGGGGATGGAGGGGGTCAAGCCGGAGAGGGCGAGCGTGGCTCCCCATGGCGGGTCTGTCGCGGATGGAAGAGCCGTCGGGGAGCCTAAGCCACAGCGAGTGGACGCCGCCGGGCTCTCGGTGCCCGTGTCGGCACAGAGGGGTTCCATGGACCCCATCTGTCCCCGTGGGCCACAGAAGCGGGCATGTGCGTGGACGGACTTCCAGCCTCCAGTGCAGACCACACTGTCCCCTGCTGACCAGGCGCAAACACAGCTGAGCCCGCCTCACATGGAGGCTCCGGACAGGGCCAAGGGCAGGCCCACCCCGCAGGGGCCGTGACCCCGGAACGAAGGGAATCCCGTGCACGCATCGCGTGTTTGCCTGACCCCCCTCCTGCCGCAGGGACAGGGCCCTCGGTGGGTGCAGCAGGCTGGCTGGCTGGGGGTCTCCAGGGGAGAGTCTGAGCTTCCGAAGCGGCTAGACATGAGAGGGAGCCCCCGAGATAGGAGGGAGCCCGGAGGGGGACCCTCAATGTCGCCTCTCGACCTCTCAGGGTCTCGTCTAGCTCCTGAGCTCACACCTGGGGCGGGCGTCCAGGGACTCAGGGGCAGCCGCCCGGAGGCTGGAGGCTTCCGCAGAAGGCAAGAGCGATGTGTGATCGAGAGAAACACGGATCGGAAACGCGGCAACAGCGCAAACACCGCCGCTGCCCACGCAGGCCCCGCGAGGCCTCTGGGGAGAGCCGTGGGGAAACGCGCCCGCGGCGAGCGCGGAAGCGGACGTTCGGCAGCGTGAAAACCGCGGGAGCCGAGGCACCGTCTCTAACGGAAATGTCGTGTCTCGATTCGGACGCTCGCGGGACGGGACAGCACCTGGGCCGTCGCGAAGGGACAATCAGGCAACCGCAGGGAGAGCGTCAGGAGTCATCCGAACGGAAGCGCACGGAGCGGAAAAGAGGTCCCAAGACACACGGACAGAGCCCACGTCCCGCGGGACCATGTGATGTGGTCGGGCAGCCGTGGGAGGGCAAGAGGAGGAGGCAGAGAGGACATTCACCAGCATGAGGGCTGAACTGTTTCCAGACTGGATTAAAAACACCAACCACAGGTCCGAGAAGGTCAGAGACCAGCGCAGAGTAAGTAAGAGACCCATGCCTGGACACGTCGAGTCCCCGTAGCTGGCGCAGAAGACAGGCTGAGAAGCTCGAAGGCAGCGGGAGACGATACGTCCCGGACCGCAGGGCGTGGGGACAACGGGGCAGCGACACCGGGGACGAGGGGAGCTCGGCGTCCACGGGAAAACATCCTCCGCGTCATCGAATGGAAAACACGGGTGGGAAGGTGAGGGTGTGTGGGCGGACGCGCGGCCCAGGGAGGTGAGCTCCCTGGCACATCTGTCACCTGCTCGGGTGTCACTGTCCCCTCTTGCAAACTCGGGATGTGCGGCCCAGCCTGCCTGCTTGTCCCCTGTCCAACCCCAGCCACAGGACCAAGACCAAAGTGCGTGGCTGGAGGCGGCATTCTCTCCACGCCCAGCAGAGGGGGCCGTTGTCTGCCGGGGCCCCTCCGACCGCGGAGAACAGTCCTCCCGCGGTCCCCAATGGGCCCCTAGTCCAGCAGCTCCAGAAACAGGTCTGGACCTGTCCTGAGGAGCGGAAACAGATGGGTTTCAGCTGAAACAGTAAGACTCCCTGGGACACGGACAAGGGGACCTGGACCCCCGGCGGTCACTGACTCGACGCGGGCGCCGGGGGCCGGCCTCAGGCCCTTCTGGATGAGCGTGTCTGTGGCTCCACGAGGGGCGCGGGGTCTGTCCCCTGGGGTCGCCTCACATCCAAGCAGGCTCACGGACTCCTGCGGCCCACGGAGCCGTCAGCATGGTCCCCGGGACACCTGCTGGGGACACACACCCGCGCGGAGAGTCACACGGCCGTCCCGCAGGAGCTCGGGCGCGAACGGGAGCGTCAGTCCACCGGGCCACAGCCGGCCTCCAGCCCCGCGCTGGGGAAGCTACACCACGGGGAGACGCACGTGTGCAAACACGCGAGTCTGCAGCCCCGCGCGCACACGTACGTACCCACGCCACGCGCTCCTGCGTGCACACACCGGCACACACACCGTACCCCCCACACTGTACGCCCCCCACCCGCACGCACCTGCTCACACACACTGTCCCCCCCACGCTTGCACACACACACTGTCCCCACACACCCACACACCCACACACACAGGCACGCGCACTCCCGCAGGGATGTGGCCGCAGGTGGTGTAACCCCCCCCCCCGCCCGAGCACCAGGGCTTCCCTCTGCTCCCAGACGCAGGACCTCAGCACGCTCACGGGCCTTCAGGGCCAGCATGGAGGCGCGTGCAGACGGGGCCCCGAGGGGGGCTGTGGGAGGCTCCCGGAGCGCGGGCAGAGGAGGTGCCGGGGCGGGGCGGATGGCCAAGGGGGTGGCTGGCAGCAGAAGGCAGGGAGGAGCCCTCGGTGCCTGAGCGGTTTGGAGGGGTGTCGCCTGCCCCTGCTCCACGCCCCCATACAGCAAGGACTGGGGTGCCTCATGCACTTCCAGTTCCAGGTAAGCAGGGGTTTCAGTCTGTGTGTGTCCTGTGCACTGCTGGGGACAGACTTTACTAAAGTTATTCACGGTTTACCTGGAGCCCAAGTTGAGCTCGGCATCTGGGGTTTTATCTGGGCACAGGGTGGCCAAGACCCCCAGGAGGCCTTCCGGGGCCACAGCCATTGGCCGTCGATGACCCCTTCCTCCCCATGTTGCTGGAGCCCCTCTCAGAACAAGGCCACCCCCTGCACCCTCGGGTCCGAAGCCAGAGTGGGGAGCGTCTGCCTGGCCGGGAGGAGCAGGGGCCTCGGGCCTGCTGTCAGGCAGCTCCGGGACCCCAGGCACACGAGGGATTCACAGGAATTCCCACATGAGACCGGCCTGCCAGACCCTGCCTGGCACCCGGCGAGGTGGCCAGCACCTGCTGGGCTGGGCGGGCCCCTCCCGCCGTCCCTCTGCACGGAATTCCCCTGGGCCTGTCCCGACCGCCCCCAGCACAGTGCTTGGCTGCCCGGGCGCCTTGCCAGGATGATGGCTTTTTAGGTACTTGGCAGCCAGACGCACCTGGAGCCCCCAACAGCCTCCCTCGTGGGTGGGTGGGCTCCCGGTGGCCAGAGGGTCAGGCTGGGCCAGGAGGCCCTTGGGTTCTGGCTTCAATGGAGCAAAGAGTCAAGGTCGGGAGTGCCGGGGGGCAGGACAGGGAGACAGGTGTGCTGCCAAGGGAAGGCGGGCGGCCCCCAGCGGGCCCCGGGGCGGGGCTGCTGCTAACCTCACGGAAGGCAGTCGGCCAAGGTGGATGAACTCCAGTTCCGGGGGCTCCGGGGAGCAGCACCCACCCTGGCTGATCTCTGGGTCTCCCCCAGGCTGCCTGCCCTCCCCCGAGCAAACAGAAGGCGCCAGGAGGCAGCCCGCGTCCCAGGGCCACCCCGCCATGCTGGCCCCGAGGGGCTCTGCTGCTGCCCAGCTTGCAGGCACGGCTGTCATCCCGCGATCTTGTCTGCCTCCCAGCTGCTTCCGGACTCTCACGTGCTCGGTGCAAACGGAGCCTCTGACGAGCCCCAGTTTCACCCGCTGCCCCCACACGCACGCTGACCACCGGCTCCCCTCTGCCCGTCCCTCCCTCAGCGGCTGCCCCCGTCCCTGGCACCTGAGACGTTCCCCCGGGAGTCCTAGGGGCGCTCTGCCAGCCCCTCACGTCCATCAGCCCGCCGCCCGGGGCCACAAACCCCGAGGTGGTCAGCGGCTCCCTCCCCTCCCCCACACCCCATGCCGGGTCCACATGTGATGACCGTGACCGCCGGCCCCACGGCCCGTGAGCGCAGGAGGCTGGATTTCCCGTGGACAGAGCTCCTGCCTTCCTGGACACACCCAGCCCCTCTTCTTCAGGACACCCCGTCCCCGGAGTCACAGCCCCAGGAACCCCCTCCTCCTGCCAGGAAGGGGCCTCGTGCTCACCCCAGGCCGCCTTGTCCCACAGGAGTATCAGTGTCACTCCGTGGCCCCCTTGGCTCTACGATGAGGCCCAGTCATCGGAGCCCTGTGTCTGCCCCCGGCTGGAAGATTCCGGAATTCCTGGGGGGATGCTGTGAGCAGCCAGCCTCCCAGTCACACCGGCCACCGGCCCCGTATGGCCAGGGCCTTCCTTGCGAGCCGACCTCGGGTGCCCAGCGCGCCCCAGCTCCTTGCCAGTACCGTCCTGCGGGACGTCCTTAGACACCGTTGGCCCCACGCCCGGCCCCGCCCTCTGGAAAAGGACCCCGAGGTCTTTCAAAGCTCCCGGCCTTGCCTGCTTCAAAGCACACGGTCACAAAAGATGTTGTAAAACTTCAAACAGGAAACACTCAGGCAATGCCAGGACCTAAAAGGATTGAAACACAGTGGGGGAATCGCTGGCAAACCATGAAAGTGGGCTGCTGCGGGGTTGGGGGCTGTCCAGGTGTGAGGAGATGGGGCGCATAAGGGAAGGCCTTGGGGCAGGGCACGAAGTCGCTGGTCCCCCGGGGCCTCCCTCGGTGGCCTGCAGGGTCGGGGGACAGTGGTGCCCCAGAGTTCTAGCTCCTGGGAACCCCCGCAGACTGGGGCGGGCGCTCAGAGGCTGCCCAAAAGTGCAGAACAGAGGCTGCCATCGGGGCTGGCTCTCAACCGATGTCGCCGGGGATGCAGTCCTGAAACTGCGGTCTGGGAGCCTCTCCCACCTGCCTTCAGCGCAGGCCCAGACCCCGGGAGGGTCGGCTCAGCAACACTCAGTCTCTCATCCCAGCCCCCGGCGGACGGAGAGCTCTTGGAGGGACGAGCCACGCTCACAGGTGCGGGGAGAACACACATGGCCCCAGGGACCCCTTCCAGGGCCCCAGTCCAGACTCCGGGCTCCCCATCCCGCAGTGATGGGGCCTCGTATGGACGGATGGACGGATGGCCCCTCCACACCCCTCCCGTGCCCCCAGCTGGGTCCCCTTGCTTCCCGCCTCCGTGTTCTCATCTGTGAACTGGCCTGCGGGCGAACCACGAGCCAGCTGAGCGAGGGTGACCACAGATCTGCCTTCAAATCTCTCTACCAGCAGCGGAAAGACTTTCCAGAGGGGGAAGCAAGAAAGGTTGGCACCCATGGGAATTCCAGCGTTTCTGGCCTGAGGCCTTCAGGAACAGGAAAAACCACGTCCCAAGCACAGGGCAGGGCCCACGGCCATCCGGTCTTGCCGGCTGGGGAACCGGCCTATCGTCTAGGGTCTGGGCCCCTGGAGACAGTGTGGCCCCTGCCTGGGGGCTGTGGGTGACTGTGCCCCTTAAAGAATCCCCGGGAAATGCCTCTGACTCCTGGAGCTCTAGGAAGAACACACGGGCCCCCTACTGTCCTTCACCACCCCTTGTCCCTCTACCAAGGAGCCCCAGCACGGACACTCAGTGTTGGACCCCAGACCGAGCCTGCGGGCTCTGTCGTGGGGCGACTCCAGGATCGAGATGTCCCTGTCAGCACTCACGGTGTGCAGACCACCTCCCAGTGTCACTCCTGCCGAGCCCTGCCCTTGCCGGGGGTTTCAGTGGTGGGAGGAGCTCCGTGCCACGCCAGGGACAGTCCCCACATGCAGGTCAAGCAGACTCTGTTGAACAGTGACCGCCCTGCCCGTGGCTCCCCGCACACGAGCCCCGGAGTGCTGCCCGCGGCGGCGTCCGACCAGCCGGAGATTGCCGCTGCGACCCCAACCCGTACCCGCTCCCCTCTTTTTCCTTTTTGGAGAAGAAAATCCCCATCTCTGCCATGACCTTGTGTTCCAGCCTCTCGCAGGTCCTGCCCCTCCCCGGGAGCTGTTCCGTCCTGCCCTGTGACACGGATAGCACCCTGGGGACGCCGTGTCCGCAAGCCCCTCCCGGGGGCGTCTGCTGCACCTCCGTCCCTCCGTCCTATCTTCACACGAGCCGGCCGTGTGTCCATGCTGTCCTCCCCTTCCCCCGCTGGCCCCCTGGCCTCTCCCCGCAGGCCAATGAGACTGTCCTCGCCCTGGAACTTGCCCTCACCACCATCTGGGCGGAGCCGCAGCTCCCACTCTGATTCCCACTGTCTGGTGACTCCGGTGCACGCAGGCACACGTGTCGTGGGCAGCGCCCCCCACCCGGTTTCCGTGTCCCACGCAGCTGCGCCGGCCAGCCAGCGCCGACACTGGGTGGGGCTGACGGCTGGTGGGGGCTTCCCGCCTCTCCTTGGATGGAGAAGCCACACGGCAGAGGAGATCTGGGGGCCCTCGTCATGCTTCACCGGGTGGGGACTAACCCTCGGTGGTGGTCTGGGTTCCTTCTCCCGCGCACGGCACAGCACACAGAACTCGGACTGGAAGTGGTCTTGTTCGGAACCCAGGGGAGAAACCCGCGGAGTGGCAGCCTGAGCCTCGCAGATCTGGTCTCCGGGGCCAGCGTCCCCCAGACGCCGGCACGGTCCCAGGTCTGGGAGCCCCTCGATGGCTCCATTGCTCTCCGCTCCCACGTCACTCCTTCTGGATCTCCTGGGTTGATCCCCTCGGTCTGTCTCATCTTCTCCTGCATCTAGATGTTTCCCCTGCCTCGACTTTCCGGTCTGGTTGACAAGTATCTTCCTGTACGGCCCTCTTTTTAATGCCCAAGAACTGTCCCTTCATGGCATCTGCTACAGACTTTACAAAGGTGATGTCTCCTTGAGTTCTTCTGAAGGTAATTAGAATTTAAAGGGTAATTAGGGTAATTGCAATTTTCAAAATCCCTCGCGTTCCTAGAGTTAGCTGGGTTTGGTCCGGCGCGGTGCACGTCTGCACACGAGCTCGGCTGTTCCGAGTCTCGGTCCTTCACCAGAGCCCGGAGGCCCCCGCTGTCCGTGCGTGCCCCTGGGGAGGACGCCGGCGGGTGGCTCTGTCCCTGCCAGGCGGTGCCTCCGGGAGCAGCCCTTGATGAAGAAGGCGGTTCTACCGGGGCCTTCGGTTCAAGTGCAGAGAGTTAGGATCCCGGTGCTGGTAGCCACAGGACCACGATCTCCCGGACGCCCTCCCAACCCGGCAGGAGCCCGAGTCCTACCAAACGCGCGGTTTCTCGGTTCTGCTCAAGACCCGGCCAGGGGGGCCACGCGGCCGCAGGCAGCTCCTTCCGCGCTCATTATGGGACCCTGTTCTCGGGACACCCCGGGGCCTGCTCCCCACCCCCGCCCACCCGCCAGCTCCTTGGAAGCACTCATCCCGCATGACCCTTCAGAATGAAGCCTTCCGTTCCCGCGGTCGCCCCCCCGCGGGCTCCCGATGCTCGGGCACGTGGACCCCCCCCCCAGCTGGCCTCCACATGACATCCTGTGTGGTTCCCCATGAGCTGCCGTGGGCCTGTCACCGGGCAGGCCCTTCCGCAGTGGCTCTGGGGCCCGTCATCCGCCCCAGCCCGTGCATCTAGGCCTCCCTTCGATTCCCTACGTGGCCACCCAGGGTCGGCTCCCAGACGCTCCGGCACCACCTTCTCATGGGCTGGGCTCTCGTTCCACGGGGTGTGTGACGGGCAGACCCCACACCAGCCGGCCGCTGAACGCTTTCCAACTGGCGAACCCACACCCAGCCCCGTTGTTGGGCACGGCTCTGCCCCGGCCAGCCCACCTGTCGTCTGGGGTCCTGGCCTCACGGCGATGGTGGGCGCCGTGGAGGGAGCCTGTGCTCGACGCTCTGTCCACCGCTGGGCTCCCATCCCGGCTCGGCCGGGTGCCGGTCCCAGGACCCTGTGCCCCGGCGCCCCCGGGCGTGAAGGGAGAGTACGGGCAGCTCACAGGGTGGAGGTGAGGGCCGGCTGGGCGGAGGGGGCGAAGCTCCAGGCTCCCGCACTTTCTGCCAGCCTGGCTCCGTGCTCAGCCCCCGAGGCCTGCACAGAGGCCCGTGGCTGCGAGGACTCCTGCCCGCCGTCGGCCCTCTTCTTCGGGACACCCCGTCCCCGGAGTCACAGCCCCAGGAACCCCCTCCTCCTGCCAGGAAGGGGCCTCGTGCTCACCCCAGGCCGCCTTGTCCCACAGGAGTATCAGTGTCACTCCGTGGCTGCCCCGGACCTCCCTGCGCTGGGCACACGGCCCAGCCACTCCCTCCTGCCCGCGGCCACGAGGGGCCACTCTCTTGGCTCTTCTCCGCGGCCTACACGTCGCGGACCCGGCCGCCTCCCGCGGCCCCACCCTCTGCGGCTTGCCCTCACGTCCCTCCCCGAGGGAGCCGCACCGACTGCCAGACACACAAGCAGAGGATGTTCCGGAAGGATCGGGGAGGGAGGAGTCCTGTCGGCGGTGATTGCAGCGAGTAGAGAACGAGGCTCACAGCTCCATCGCGAGCCGGGAAGGCAGGCAGCGCCGCCCAGTGTCCCAAGATGGGTGGCGTGCGTCCCCACCCCGCCCCTGCACCTGCTTCCCACGACCCTCGGCCAGGCCCGGAGCCTGCACGATGGCGTCCCGATAAACCCCTGTGGCCCTCGCTCCTCTGCACTTTGCCAGACTCCCCATGGAGCCTGCAACCCTCCGAGGGACTTCACGGTCTGAAGGGACAGTGGCCAGAGCTGTCCCTGCCCCCATACTCGGGCCAGCTGGGGGCCTGCTGCCTGGCTGCCCTGGGGCAGGAGTCTGATGCCCACGCGCCCTTCAGATGGTCAGGGCCTGGCCAGGGCCCACGAGCCCCACTGAGCACCCCGCGCTGCCCAGGAAGCTCCTGCCAGAGGGAGGGCAGGGCCCCCTCCCTCCTCAGCATCGGGCTCATCGCGGGGTTGCACGGGCTCAGCCTGAGCCTCCCGTGGGGGGCAGTGCTTGGCGAGGGCCTGCAGCCGGGCACCAGTCCTGCTCTCCGGGTCCCCTGTCTCTAGCTGCCGCGTGGCAGAAGCCGGGTGGCCGATGGAGGCGGGACTCGGGGCTCCCACGGCTCCTTACCAAGAAGGCCTGGAAGAGCCGGAAGGAGCCGAGGAGCCAGACGTAGAGGTGCGAGTGCAGCTTCGTGGACGTGCCGTTGAAGGCGTTGGCCACCACCAGGAACGAGTAGGGCCCCACGGTGAAGAACTCCCAGTCGTAGGCGCCGGACGTGGCGATGGTCTGGTTGGCTTCGAAGAGGCGCGTCCTCGGGTTCCACTTGTAGATGACGCTGTCGATGTTGTGGTTGTCGCCTGCGAGCCAGCAGCCGCCGTGAGGGACGCCAGGCAGACCTCCCCCAGCCACGGTCACTCAGGCCATCACCCCAGAAACCAGGCCCCCAGCCCCGGCCAGGCCTGGCCCCCACTCTGCACCTGCTGCGTCCCAGGGTTTGTGCCCAGAAGGCACGAAGCAACGTCCCGCATCCCTCCAGCGACTCTGCCCGCACACGGTCCGCACCGCCGTCCCTCTGCCAGCCCAGCAGCTGACCTTCCCACCTCCCCAGCCCGCCCAGGAGGAGGCTCGTTAGTTGGTTAGTTAGCTGCTTAGTTTCAAATGCGGTGGTCGGGCCCACATCCCCACCCCCACTGTGCGGGCCCCCACGCAGACGGTGCACCTGTCCTCCCGCCTGGACGGGAAGGAGGCGCTCAGGTGTGTTCACCGGATGTCACCGGGCCAGGTGCGATTCGTGATTTGTTAACCGGGCGGACACAGACCGGCAGGTGAGTCAGCCTCCCCCTCGCCCCACCAGGGATTCCTTCCATGTGCGTGACCCCGGCCTACCTTCCCGGTGGTTGGCCACGGCCAGGAAGTGCTCCCCAGCCACCTCGAAGGCCTCCCAGTCCCGGGCGCTGTGGGTGGGGACCCTCTGGTAAGGCGTGAAGCGCAGCTTCCTCTGACTCCACTTGTAAATGACAGAGAACTCCTGGCCCTTCTCATTCGGCTCGAAATTAGCCACAGCCAGGAAGACCTGAAAGGGAGAGCCCGGGACGCTGGCTCTGGCGTGGGTGCGTGGGGCCTGCCGCTGCCGCTGCCGAGCGCCCGAGTCCCTGCGGCTCCGGCCCTCACGTCTCTGCGCTCGTCGGCCCGTCGACCCATTTCCATCCCCACACGTGGGGACGGCTTCACGCGCACACTGTCCTCCGTGCCCGGCCTGCGACAGGCCCGGAGCAAGCCGGCTGGCTGTGTGGGGCTCGTCTGTTGAGCCCAGGAGCGAGCGTGCGTCCAGGAAGCCCTGCCCCTGCGTCAGGGACCAGACAGAACTTCCCCCCTTGTCTTTGCTGAATTTTCTGGTATTTCTTTGAGGCAAAGTTAACATTTTTTATATGAAAATAACCCAAAGGCCAGAGTGCTAGTCAGCCATTCACCACGCAGGACGGGGAGCGCGGCTGGGCTGGGGCGGACGGCGGGAACGGGAGCGCAGAGCCCTGTCCATTCTGCTCCCCGGCCATCCTGGGGCGGCCGAGGGGAGGGCAGGTTGTGCCTGGCACACACGAGCTGTGAGTGAGACACTGGGGGGCCGGGCGCAGGACAGCAGCCCCAGGACATTGCCCCTGGAGCCAAGGGTGTAGACGGAGCTGGTAAGACAAGGCATCGAGCGGTGGGCATCCCTTGGGCCCAGCGTCTGGGCCCCTGCTCCTTCTGGCCCCGGCTGCAAAGGGCCTGCCCACGAGGGTCTCACCCCCAGCTCCGGCCCCGGCCCCCTGCCGGAGTCTGGCCCCTTCCCCAGAGGTTCCCACCTCATTGACCGGCTCCTCAAATGGGCCAACGAGCTTTTAGCTCAGCCCCGATGGGTCTACGTCGAGCCGGACCGCAGGGTGGACACGGTCTCGTCTCCATTCTGCAGGAAGCCAAACAGACTTCCGTGCTGGGATTAGAGACCCCGGCCAACTGCCCGACCGTGTAAGCTGCCGAGAACCCAGGTAAGACCCTGAAACCAGGAGAAACACTTTCCCGGATCATCCGCGCGAGCCGTCCCAGCCTTTGGGTTTTCCCGAGAGAAGACGGAGACAGTGGCTGGGCACACACTTGCCTTTTTCCCGATGGTGAAGTGTCTCCAGGACTGGGCTTGGTGCGTGCGGATGTTCTGGTACGAGGAGAACTTGCCGTCTGTCCACTTGTAGATGGCGGACGTGGCTTTGCGGTTGGCGGCCGCCACGAAGAGCCCGGCCTCGGGGATGGCAAAGACCTCCAGACCCAGCGTCTCCGAGGTGGTGAGGAGGCTCTGCTGCTCCTCCACATAGTCCAGCTTCTCCCTGGCCGCTGCGGCGATCGGAGCCGGTGAGGGCCTCCCGGAGCGGGAGCGCGACCCCAGGGTCCCACGCCCAGACACCCCGCGTCTGCCACGGTCGGGCATTCACCGGGGCGACTGGCCCAGACCGCGTGCCACCCTCTCAGAGGAGACAGCTCGCGCCTGCCTGGGCTTCCGGCGGGGACGGCCCGGACGTGCCATTCCCACGCTCGCGGCTCCTGCACAGGGCTGTGCCCTCAAGTACACGAGGGACCAGGGTCAGGGCTCGCGAACGGCGGCTGCAGCCAGCTCCCGTGTCCTGCGGGCGAGGGCCTCGGGCGCCCTGGGCAGCCTCGACGTCCCATCCCCACGCGGGAAGGCACCGCCGGGAGCGCTCGGGGGAACCGCACGCCTCCAGGCTCTGGCATCGCCGCCTGGTGTCTGTGATCCGAGGGCGGACGGGGCAGCTGGAGGCTGCCCCCTGGGGCCACGGGGACGAGACGCGCAGGGGGGACGAGCCCTGCCCCCATGACGCACGCAGGTCTGCTGGCCTGGGGGGTCGCTGCCCGCTCCCAAGCAGCACCGGCTCGAGAAGAGCCGCCTCACCTGCTAACACGGAGACCCACTCGCTGCCCACGCACAGGAACAGCCCCTTCCGGCTGGCGTCGAACCAGAACTGGGCGTCCTCCCTTTTGGTGCACGGAGGCCGGGAGCCTAGCGTCACCTTCACGTCCGTTTCTGGGGGAGACAGGGAAGGGGAGCGTCCAGGCGCAGGTTCCCTGGAGGAAGATGGAGCTGGGAGGTTGCCCCCGCCCCGGGCAGTCCTGCCTTTGCCTCTGCACACACACGGGGACCGTCAGGACGCAGGGGTCTCCAACACGGCCCCCGGGAGGAAGTGAGGCCCCCGCGGCAGGACGGAGGCCGCGAGGCTCCCGGCTGGCCTCCCTGCCCACCGTCCCCTGGAATATCCTCAGTCATCACAGCCTGAGGCTAGTTTTGCCTTGTTCCCTGGCATTGACCCCATCACTTCCGATGGCTCCACCTCCGCTCAGGCCAAGCCACATGGTCCTGATGAGGCTGCGAGACGGATTCACAGCGACGTGGGCGCTGCTGCCTGCGCTGGGGGCACCTGGGCTCACAGCCTGCCTCCTGCCTCTTGTTCCGAGCTGGAACTGGACAGAAGCAGGAAATTTCCACTGGACAGGGAAATAATTTTCCTCTGTGTGTCTTCTTTTACAATAAAAATTATTCAAAATTATACTCTTACTATAAAATTCAAAATATCATGGCGATAAATGGCATCAGTATGTAGACTATCTTTGGAAAGATTTACTTACTTTAGAGCAAGACAGAGCAGCAGTGGAGGGGGAGGGGCAGAGGGGGAAGCAGGCTCGCCGCTGAGCACAGAGCCCGATGCGGGGCTCGATCCCACGACCCTGAGATCATGACCTGAGCTGAAATCCAGAGCCGGGTGCTGAACCGACTGCACCACCAGGTGCCCCAGTCTGTAGACTATTAAAGTGCTCCCCAACGTGAACAAAGAAAAAGCAGCCGGGGGTGGGGTGGGGCGCCTGGGTGGCTTCGTTGGTCGAGTCCAGCTCTTGGTTTCGGCTCAGGTGATGGTCCCAGCGTCCTGGGATGGAGCCCCGTATCGAGCTCCCTGGTCAGCAGGACCTCGGCCCCCCACCCCCGCTCTCTCTCTCTCTCATTCCTTCTCTCAAATAAATAAAATCTTTAAAAACAATGGCAGCAGACAAGCAGGTGTTGCTGGCACTTGGGAAGCCCAGGCCAGGACTGGATTGTGGGGGTGATGTGCTCAGGGCTCCCTGACTGGTGGAGTGTGACCCTGAGGCTCGGGAGGGGTGGGGGCTGGGAGGGGACGAGGCTGCTCCGGGGCAGGGGTGTGGCTTTCACAAACCACCCAGACAGGACCTTTCTACCTGGAGAGCACACAAGCACACACTAAAGAGAGCAGGGCAGGGGACCCTCGGGGTCCCCCGGGGTGAGGACTGAGGTGTAGCTGTCAGAGGCAGATGGGGACAAAGACCTCACATACTGGTGTGGGGGCAAAGCAGGCGGCAGATGAAAGTCCGAAGGCCCAAGGGAAGGAACGTGACGTTAGGGAACAGTCCCCGGCGTCCCAAGCAGGACCAGCGGTTCCCTGGGGACACCATCCAAGTGGGGTTTGGCGGCCACTGGGCAAGCCTCCTGGAGGAAAGGTGGATGGTGCTGGCTGGTTTGACGGAGACAGTCCTTCTGTTAATTTGGTAATCACTCTCCTGTCTGCTCCCCGGGGACGTGGGGAAGCGACGAGGCTCGCGGGGCCACCATCGGTGAAGGGGCGTGGGTGGTGTTGACCTACTAACCATAGGGATACTTTAGCACCTCGTTATCCTCTGGCTTCCCTGGGATGCCCTGCAGGACCGGGGGGATGGACAGCGCGGCCAGCTCGGCCCTCGGGCAGGGACAGAGCCGCGGGGTGGCGTCTGAGCCGGGCAGCAGGACCAGCTGCCTCACCAAGCCCTGCGGAGAGACGGACGGCGCGTCAGAACCTCGTCCCCAGAGTGCCAGGACCCCAGGGCTCAGCCTGTCTGGACCCTGGGGGAGGGGTGGGAACGGAGGATGGTAGGTCCATCGACCTGCAGAGCTAGGAGGGAAGGTCTGCTGATTGGCTGGGGGGGGGGCGCTGAGAGCAACGGCGGGGAATTCGCTCTCATTCTACGTAATTGAGTCACGGAAGGGGTTTTCCTGTGACCTAACCTAGGGTGACTGGGCTGTATTGCTCATCCAACCATCTGTCCTTTCGTCTGCCCATCCGTCCATCCGTCCGTCCGTCCGTCCATCCGTCCGTCCACCCGCCCACCCACTCATCCGTCCACGCAAGCACGCCATCCGTACATCTTCACCAAACGCCTATCGTGGCTCAGACGCGGGTCTAGACACAACAGAGCACGAAACACATCCCTTGCGCTCAGGGAACAAGCTCGCCCGGCTGCAGTCCAGGGGAGAGGCGGGTAACGAGCACCCAGCGGTCTGCGGGCGGTCAGGGCCGCAGGGGATGGGAGCAAGGCCCACCTTCTCTGAGGGGTGGGGGACGGTTTCCACAGAAGAGGACGCAGCAGGTCCCCGAGGGCAGAGGGTGTGAGCTGTGGGGGCCGTGGCCGTGTGTGTGTCAGGAAGAGGGAACACGGCAGAATGTGCCGGGCCATAAGGCGTCCCAGTGTAGCTCAGGGTCCCTGATCCGCGTGGCACACAGCCCGGCTGTCAGGCGGAGCGTGAGGACAGCGGGCCTGCAGGGACGGTCCCTCCGCGAGCTCTGGTGCTGGGGGGGGGGGCGGGAAGCCCCTACCTTACCGTGAACAGGCCTTTGGTCCTCTTCCTGCTGCCGATGAAGAACCGGGCTCCTCGCACTGACAGGCCGGCCGGGAAGGGCACGTCAGCCATTCTGAAACCATGGGAGGGTGGTTTTAGGGCCACGCGGTGTGGCGGGGGCGGCAGTGTCACAGCCCATTTATGGAGAAAAGGGCAGGGGGAGGCAGCACAGGCAAGATACTGGCTTCCCGGGGCGGCTGTGACAAACACCACGCACGGCGGGGCTTCAACAGCGGACGGTCCCCAGCTCTGAGGCCGGAAGGGTGGGTTCCTCTAGCCTCCTCCAGCCGCTGGGGGCTGCTGGTAGCCCTGGCTTGTAGCCCATGCACCCCTCAGCCTCTGTCTGCGGGTGGCCTTCTCTGTGCCTCTTCTCTTCTTAGAAGGACACTAGACTCTGGACGGGAGGTTATCCAGGACGACCTCAACTGAACTCGATCACACCTGCAAAGACGGTCTCCAAGCAAGGTTCTCTTCTGGGGTTCTGGCAGACCTGAGCTGGAGGGACGCTCTCTGCCCCCGAACGGGAGTCGTCCGCGAGTGTGGCTGCGGAGTTGTCCGTACAGTGGCTCCTCCGGCTCTCGGGACCCTGCCGTGGCTCCCACTGGCATTGAGTCCCCAGCCTGCCCACCCTCCCCCAAGCCTGTGGGGGAGCAGATGGTGTCTGGGAGGGAGGGGTCCTTGCTGGGGACCTGGAAGATGTTGGAAACGTGGCCAGAGCTGGACTTTGATGTGGACACGGCGGGTGAAGCTTGGGGTTGGTGGGGGGAAGGTGGGTGTCTGCTAGAGGGGAAGGTCTGGCTGAGCCTCTGGGGTGGACGGGCCAGGCGTGTGCTCTCTCCTCACTGCCTCCTGCATCTCGACGCCGTGCCCTCCCGTAAACACACCTGCCCCTCCCAGGCTTGCATCTGGCTGCGGCGGGCCACTGTGCGGCCGGTTCCTGACCGCCGTCCCAGAATGCGCCATGTTCCCATGGCCGCTCTGATCCCAGCGTGCCCTCCGTGCACCCGCGAGGCCTGTGAGGCCCGATCCCAGGGCCCAGATTCCTCCTCGGGCCCTATCGGCTGCAGTCCCAGCTCCTTCTGTCCCCTTCCTTGGCCCACGCTCCTCCCTGTCACAGAGATGTCCCCACTGCTGGGTCCCCACCGTCATCGCCCAGGAAAGGCCCTGCCGCACCTGGGGGTCACGGAGGGCACTGGTAATAGAGATGTATTTAGACCAAGTGTGTGAATGCAAGGATTCTTTTCATTATGGACTAAGTGTCCTCCAAGAAAGCAGCGTGAGAGTCAACCTTTGCAAGTAATATTTGCAATAATGACAGATTTAACGAAAACAGCACAATTTATGATTTAAAAAAAAAAAAAAGAGTGCCCAGCGCCCCTGAGCCCTGCTGGAAGCTGGGGGTTGGGGGGGTCGTCAGCAGCTGGCAGGGCTGTAGGGCCCTCTGCCTCCCTCCCTGGTCCAGCCCCGCACCCAGGGGACGGCGGGCCAGGGAAGGCGCTCTGGCCCCCGCGGGCCTGGGGCTGGGGTGGTGCTGGCAGAGGGTCCGTCTGCGTGTCTAGCTGGAGCTGTAGTGGCCGCGCACTCCCTCGGCCCCGACCAGCAAACCGGGTCTTGGGTCGAGCGATGTGCTGACACCACAGAGCCGAGCCGGGCTCGAGTCGGGAGCCGGAACTCCTGGTGGGTTTGCTCTGTGGGCTTTCACAACGTGACCATGCTCTGCGGGCGCACCCCTCCCCCAACCCCTGCCACGTCCAGCGCACCCGGCCTGGGCTCCTGCGTCCGCCCCACCCACCCCGCCTTTCCGGGGGACGGGTTTGGTCCCGGACCCCCGATGACCCTGTGTTCCTGCCCCAGAGTGTGGTTCCCAGAGGCTGTTTGCCCACAAGCCCAAGCACCCACGGTGCGCACTGCACAATGCCGGCCGTGCCTGGGACAGCCGCCCCGTCCCGCTGCCCTGGGCGCGTCTGGGCAGGCGGCACACAGCCCCGCGCCCCCCTCCCCGGGCGTCCTGCTACCTACATGTCCACCGGGCGGCCGCAGTCCGTGGTGAGGGAAAAGGATCCTTCGGACACGGCCAAGACCAGCGTGTGCCACTGGCCGTCCATCAGAGCGGGGCTGCGGAAGGTCACCCGGGTTTGCCAGGCCCCCGCCGTGTCCTGGCTGAGGAAGAGGAAGTGCAGCCGGGTGGGCGAGTACCGCAGGCCCAGCAGCAGGGCGCCCGGCTCCTCCGCCAGCACAGTGAACAGGTACTCGTTCTTCTGAAAGACAGGGTGAGGCCGGAAGGTCGGACAGGGGCGTGTGGGGCCGGGGAGGCTGGACAGGAGAGGACGGGGCAAGGGCGGGGAGGGCAGGGCCGGGGAGGGGAGGGCCGGGCTCACCGGCAGGGCCTCCTGCGGTGGCCGGGTCTGTGATGAAGGCGACCAGCCCCGCTCCCACCTGTCGGGACGGCTGCTCTCCAACGCGCAGGAACGTGCCGGAAGGCGGTGGGAAACGGGACATTGGAATGGGGCGTGGAGGCGCGCCCTGGGGACCGGGGATTGCCGCTCGGTGTGGCTGTTGAGGAGAACAGAGGGACGGGCCCTGGGCACCAGCGCAGGATCCAGCAAGTCCTCTCTGGGCCAGAGTGCGGAGGGAGGGGTGGGTCCTGGGGAGCGGCGCCACGCGGACCCCATCGTCCACAGGCACTCACGTGCAGAAGCGGCCCAGGGCACCCGAGGTCTGCCCGTGTGAGGCACGGTTACTCAACCTTGGACACGTCCCAGGGTTCACACGGATGACCCTGGAGGCCGTCACACTAAGGGAAGTCGGCCAGTCCTGCAAGACACGGACCACACAGTCCCACTTCCGTGAGGGGCCCTGAGCCGCCACGTGCAGAGACAGAGCCTAGAACGGGGCCGTGGGGGCTGGGGCAGGAGTGGCCGTGGGGCTCCGCGGGGAGATGGGAAAGTCTGCACCTGGACGGTGGGGACAGCTGCACGAGAGTGTGAAGGCCGCACCTCGCCTCCCAGCTTGGAGCACGCACACCTGATCACCCGTCGGAGGCCCTCAGGGGCCCCAGCTCCCAGCCCACCGCAGCTGGCAGCTCCAAGCTGGGCACCAGAGCGGGCGTCGAAGCCAGGCTGCAGCGTCTCCCTACAAGCCTCCATCTCCTAAATCCATGATCCCCGCCCGGGCCACAATGCCGCGGACATAGTACAAGCCGCCACGGTCCCCGTCTTCGACCTTACACCTCATCCAGGAACACGCACTTGGCACATGCAGGTCACACGGCCTGTGGTGCTGAGGGGACATGGAGGCCCCATTGCTTTCCAGGCTGGGACAGGGCACCCAGATAACTTCCACAGCAGGGGAGCTCTGTCCCATGTGGCAACTCTCAGGGAGGGGGAGGCGAAACGTAGAAGCCAAGAACCACAGTAAGGATGAAATCCTCACGGTGGGGCTGGGGATATGAGACAAGAGGCCTGGAAGGGGCATTGGAGTCACAGCCACGGCTCTGCTGGGACAGGAATCCCCACGTCCCGGGTTCTGGCTTTGGGCACACAGGGTCCAGGAGCCCTGACCTTCCCGGGCCAGGCGTGCCTCCCACCCCGGGGCCCTGCCCTGCGGGATTTCTCAGTGCCTCATTCCTAGAAATGTTCCTGGATGGAGGAGACCAATGTCTGGTCAGATCCCTGGACCCCCAACCCCATGAGAGTCAAGAAAGGAAGCAGATGCGCTGGTGAGTGAGTTTATTGGGGTGTCCAAGCAGGTGCCGAGAGGTCAGCAGTTGAGGTCACGGGACCCGAGCCGAGAAACTGGGAGGGAAGGACGGGGGACCCAGAAGTGGTGGAGGCCCCTCCTGGGAGCAGGAGCCCTGGGGAACAGCAGGGTCAGCGTTCTTGGGAGCTATTAGGTCAAGGTCAGGTCAGCAGAGTGGACGCATGGAAGACCCTGTCCTGGGTGTGGGCAGCCACCTAATAGGTCAGGACCGGACTGAGGGGCTGGGAGGACCATGGTCGCTGGGTGGGTCCTGAGCCCAGCTGGCTCCGGGGAAGACAGGCCCCGTCAGCAGCAGGACTTCTGGGCGGAGGCGGGCACGCAGCAGGCGGGCCTGCACACGGGGCGGCAGAGCAGGGACATGCAGGAGGACGGTCTGCAGCAGGACGAGGAGCAGGGGCTGGGCTGGCAGCAGGAGGAGGGCCCGGAGCAGACAGGGGTGCAGCAGACGGGCTTACAGCAGACAGGGGTGCAGCAGACGGGCTTGCAGCAGACTGGGGTGCAGCAGACGGGCTTGCAGCAGACAGGGGTGCAGCAGACAGGCTGGCAGCAGTCTTCCTGGCAGGGGGAGGAGCTGCAGCAGGAGGGCTGGCAGCTAGACTGCTGGCAGCATGAAGAGGCTGAGCAAGAGGAGGCCTCACAGCAGACAGGGGTGCAGCAGACGGGCTTGCAGCAGACAGGTGTGCAGCAGACAGGGGTGCAGCAGACGGGCTTGCAGCACACAGGGGTGCAGCAGACGGGCTTGCAGCAGACAGACACACAGCAGCCTTCCTGGCAGGGGGAGGAGCTGCAGCAGGAGGGCTGGCAGGAGCTGGTGCAGGCTGACTGGCAGGGGCTGGACCCGCAGCTTGCAGGGGTGCAGATGAGGGTCAGGCAGGAGGGGGCACAGCAGGAGGGGGCACAGCAAGGGGGCTCGCAGCAGCTCTCTGGGCAGTCGTCCACCTGCCAGGAGTCGGGGCAGGCGTCACAGGAGCCGGGCAGGCAGACGCGGCTGCCGTAGCTCCGGTCGCTGGAGCAGACGGACAGGGTGGACGCGGCCATGGTGGGCGGTGGGGCTGGAGGAGGCTGTATGTGAGTGTGTGAGTATGTGTGTGTGAGTGAGTGTGTGAGGCACTGGCTGTCTGTCGGCTTTTATACCCGCCGAGGTGTGTGTTGTCCAGCAAGAGGCTCCGTGAGACTTCCCCTTCCTCGTGGCTGTTTTGGCTGAGCCCTGGGAGTGCGTGTTACCGCCGGTTTATTGACACGAGAGTGTCTGCTTGTAAAATGCCTGTTGTGGTTGAGGACGGGGTTGGCCCCTGACTTTGTTTAGGTCTTTAAGCAAACAGCACGGGAACAACCTAGTGTCCTGCAGCCCCCGCCGGACAGCCTGCCCACCGCGTCCTGCTCTCGGCGGTGGTTTGCGGGGGGAGTTGGGGGCTGGGGGTGGGCAAGGGCTGCGAATCCCCGTCCCGGGGAGCACCAGGACGCAAGCCCAGGACAGTGTGCGCGTCAGCTGCCGGGCCCCCCACACGGAGAGCTGCATGGCGGAGCTCAGGGTTGAGCGGGAAGGCGGACAACATGTCTCAGCCCGGAATGACCGAGAAGGAACGTGGAGAGCTTCAGAGGCATGAGGACGCGCTCAAGATCCCGTGTTCAGCGCACGAGACTTCGGGAAGGACGGGTCAGTACCGGGAACGCTTCTCAGAGCAGAGGGCAATGCGGTGGCGGACGTGGGGTTCTGACCAGACGTGGGAGGAGACGGACAGAAATCGTGCACGTGTCGGCACACGGGCGTGCTCTCTCACCGACCTCACCACCCTAGATGTTTCCGGAGAGGCTGACACCGGCCCGCCGCTCAGCAAAGACGTGCGACCGGATCCCCAGCGTTGGAGGGGGAGGGGTCGGACCACGGCCTCTGTGAAACCGCCCGGTGAGAGGAAGGTACAGCCCTTCCCACGCTAGAGCTGTTCTGGAAAACTGCCGCCCCAACACCGCTGGTGGGAGCATCCCCAGACCAGCTGGTCCAGCAGAGTCAAGGCCGAAACAAAGAGAAGGAGGATATAGAAAATAATCAAGAGAAAAAGAGAATCAGCCAAAAGCAGATTGCAGGTCCTACCATCTTCAGGGAGAGGAATTCGCCCCCTTGACCCGACAGCCAAGCCGCGGCTCGCCGTCCTCCCCGCCTCCCTCCACGTACAACGCACTTGGTGGCGCTGGGTGGGGCCCCGAGTCCCGGCGGTCGCCCACGCACCGCCCCTAAGCCATGCAGAAGGTCCCTCGAGCTCCCCACCCTAGCAACACCTCCCTTTGCCCCAAACCCTTGTGGCCACCGACTCTCGGTCACTGCCCTTGTGGCTTTTCCAGAGTGTTCTATAAAGACGGTGTGCAGCCTCTGGGGTCTGGCATCTTTATTTAGCAGAACCTGCTTGTGCTTCCAGGGCTGAGGGCCGGGCGGCCGTTCCCTCTCTTTCGTCCGATCGCGTCCCGCTGCAGGCCGGGGCCATAGTTCGGTGATTCTGCCGCCGGGTGGAGGATGTTTCCGTCGCTTTCTGTTTTGGAGGGTTACGAGCGAAGAAAGCGGCCGCAGCATCACGTACCGGTCTTTGCCTGGCAGCGGATTTTTGTTTCTCCAGGGGAAACACGCAGGGGTGGCCTCACTGGGTCATGGGCTCAGGGCACGTGCAACGTGATCAGAAACTGCCGAACGATTTTGCCACGTGTCCATGCCGTGCTGCGGTCCCTCCAGCCGCGTACAGGGCTCGCGTGGCCCCGTGTCCTTGCCAGCCCTCGAAGTTGCATTTTGGTTCCATATTGGCCGTTCTAACAGGTGTGTGCGGTACCTTACTGCAGTTTAATTTGCGTCCCCTGATGACTAATGCTGGGTTGAGACTCTTGAACGCGCTTTCTTCCAACTGTCCCAAGTGCCTGAATGACGCTCCGGTTCCCCCAGCGCTGCTCAGGCTCCTCCCGCCTCCATGCCCCCACCGGCTACCCCTGGCCGGGCTTTGCCGTCTCGGCCATCCTCAGAGGCACGTTAGGTACCTCCGTGGGGTTTACTTGGCACCTCCCTGACGACTAATGGTGTGAGGTGTCTTTTTTACGTGTGTATTTGCCATCCACATGTCTTTTTGGTATTTCTGCAAATGTTCAGGCCCTTCCTTTTTTAGGGTTTTCTTGACAGTGAATTTTGAGCGCTCTTTATGCATGTTGGATATGAGCGCCATTGGACTGGAAGAAGGCGGGCGTCAGGGCACCAAGCCGCTCACGTCGAACATTGGTGTGTACAGATGTGTACGCCCCCCAGAACAGAACTGCCAACAGCCTCCTGTTGACCCGAAGTTCTAGGATAACACGGACTTGATGGACACATACGTGTCTTCCTGCAATAAAGTGAGCTGGAGAAGAAAATGCTCTTAAGAAAGTCATCAGGAAGAGAAAACACGCGCACGGTAGGGTACGGATTTCCTGGGGAAGGCGCCGAGGAGCGCGGCTCGCAGTCCAAGCCCGTGTTGCGCGAGGGTGGGCTGTCCTTGGCGCGGATGCGACTTGCGAACATTTTCTGCTATTCAGGCTCTCGACAGTGTTGCCGGGAGAGCAAAAGGGTTCCATACGGGAGAGACCTCTTCATCGATTTTCGTCTTCTTCGGATCGGGCTCTCGGCTAGAGCCCAGCTCAAGGTCGCAACAATTCTTCTGCGGTTTGCTTCTAAAAGTCTAAAATCTTTACATTTTACATGTAGGGCTATGATCAGTTTTTATGAAGTTTTTACACTAAGTGTGAGGTATGGGTCAAGGCTCCTTTTTGGTGTTTTGGATTTGGACGCCCAGTCGTTCCAAGCACACTTCTGTCTCTTGAACTTGCCTTTGCAAGTATCTGGTCAAAAATCAGTTGACTGTATTTGCGTGCGCCTGTGTGTCTATTCTGTCTCCGGATCTGCCTGCTTCTATTCCTTTGCCAACATCACATTGTCCTGAGTACTGTGGCTTTATAGAAAATCTTGAAGTCGGCTAGTGACGTCCTCCAACTTTGTTCTTCATTTCCAAGTGGTTTGGATATTTGAGCTCCTTTCCTATCCAAATAATTTTAGGATTCCCTTGTTCAAACTGACAAAAACTGCTACTGGGACGTGCTAGGGGATTGGCTTGAGTCTATAGATGAGTCTGGAGCTCACTGACAGAACAATATTCCCACCTGCGAACATGGTTTAGCTCTCCATTGACTAACGTCTGGTTAAGTTTCTTTCGTCGGTATTTTTGTAGTTCCCATTATGTACCTATTCCCTGAGAGTTATATCCAAGCTTCCATTATTTATTCTGTTGTAAATCATGCCTTTAAACAAAATTTTTCAATTCTAATGATTTATTGCTATTATATTGAAATGCAATTAATTTTAATTATTTTACGCTTGCACACTTCAACCTTGCTAAACTCTCTTATATATCTAGGAGATTTCTGTAGATTCTTGGGGTTTTCTATGTGGACACTGACATCCTCTGTGAATACAGACCACTGTATATCTTAATTTCCAGTGTGCATGACTTGTATTTCTTCTTGCTGGTTGCACAGGCAGGACTTCAGTATGGTGTTGAGTAGGGGCAGTGAGAAGGACATCTGTACCTTTTTCCTCGTCTTTGGAGGGAAGCTCTCAGTCTTTGACAATTAAGTATGGTGTTTGCTATAAGTTTTTCACAGATGTCTTTTATCAGGTTAACAGGTTTCCCAATTATTCCTAGTTTACTATAAGCTTTAAAAAAAAAATTGAACAGGGGAGAACCCTCCCCAATTCATTCTATGAGGCTTACATTACCCTGATAACAAAGCCAGGCAGAAAACCACAGACAAACATCCCTTACAAACAATCATGCAAAAGTCCTCAACAAAACACTAGCAAACAGAATTCATCAGCACCGTGAAGAGATTACACACGGCGACCATGAAGGACGCGTTTCTGGAATTCAAGGATGGTTCCACTTATGAACATTGGTCAGTATAAAACCCCACGCTACCAGCATGAAGAGAACAGTGCAGGCTCATCTCCATCGATACCGAAAAAGCATTTGACGACATTCAGCACGCTTCCATGGTGACCCACTCAACAGACTGTAAGGGCCTACTTAGCCAGAGCGAGCCATTTTGTTGTTTATGCAGTTAACTTGGATTGAACCTGCCCCTTCCCCCCAAGAGGAAAGCGCTCAGACACAGAACTGGTGAAATAGGACTGGCCAGCCCCTGACAACGGAGCCCGCATACAAGGACGTGTCTGGCCAGCTGGAAACGCCCAATCCGTGAAAGCGCACGTATGACCTCCCTGCCCGGCAAGGAGGAGCCAGGCCAGCGGGAAACGTCCAGTCAAGGGAAAGCGCACGTATGACCCGCCAAGGAGTGTGAGCCCCGCCTTCCAGGCGCCAGACAAAGGCGCCGATTCCAGCCAAGGTCATAGGCTGAATTAAATGACTATCATGGGGTGAACTGTCATTCAGTCGCCCACCTGTGTGTGGCCGGGCTCGACCACATGGCCTCTGCTCTATAGAAGTTAGTCTGTGAGGCTGGGAGGGGTCGCTCTTTGCAAGAGACGGCCCTGGCCGGTCAGTTTGATTCCCGATGCTTGGCGGGAAATAAAGCTTTGCTTGACCTTCGCTTTGCATCAGTCTCGTCCTTTTATCCATGGACCCTTTCAAGACTAGGAAAAGCAGGAACTAGCTCAGCATAATAAAATATTGTGTGAAAACCCGTCAGCCAAGATCGCACTCAACGGGGAAGACTGGGAGCTTGTCCTCTGAGATCAGGAACGGGGCAGGGATGCCCCTTTAGCCACTTCTATTCATCCCGGTACTGGAGGTTCCCAAGAGCAGTTGGACAGTGAAATGAATAGAAGCAGTGTAGATTGGAAAGGGAGAAGTGAAATCACACCTGTTCACCGATGTCATGACCTTATATATAGCGTGTGAGCACTAGTAAATGAATTCAGAAAAATGGCAGGAGACAAGGTCAACACAAAAATCCATTCCATTTCTATACACAAACAATGGACAACCCCAAAAGGAAATTATAAAAAATAATTCCATTTATGACTGCTTCAAAACAGAATAAAATAAAGGAACTGGCCAAGGAGGGGGAAGTCCCCTACAACGAAATCTATGAATCGTTGGTGAAAGCCAGCAAAGAAGACATAAGTAAATGGAAAGACAGTCCAGGTTCACGGGCGGAAGGCTCAGTGCTGTTAAGATGTCCAGACTACCCAAAGCAATCTACAGACGTAATGCGATCACTATTGAAATCACGGTGACGGTGCCCATTCACAATGACGGGGATGGAACCAGAGGGTATTGTGCTGAGTGGAGTCAGTCAGTCAGAGAAAGACAATTATTATATGATCTCTCTGATTTGAGGAATTTGAGAAACAAGACAGAGGATCACATGGGAAGGGAGGGAAAAATGGGACAAGACGAAACCAGAGAGGGAGACAAACCCTAAGAGACTCTTCCTCTCAGGAAGCAACTGAGGGCTGCAGGGGGGGGTGAGTGGGGGACGGGGTGGCTGGGGGTGGACACTGGGAAGGTCAGTGCTATGGTGAGGGCTGGGAACTGTGTAAGCCTGATGACTCGCAGGCCTGCACCCCTGAAGCAAACGGTTCACTGTATGTTAAATAAAAACAATCACAGTGACGTTTCACAGAAACATAAAACCACTCACACTCATAGAGTCTCAAGGGACCCTGAACAGCCGAAACAACCCCCAAAACACAAAGCTGGAGGACTCCCACCTCCTGAGTTTGAAACCACAAAGCTCCAGTAATCAAAGTAGGATGGTGTGGACGTGAAAACGGGGTACGTGTAGACCCATGGAATACACGTCTATATGGAATAGACCGGAGTCCGGGAAGAAACCTTCACCTTATAGGTCAAGTCAGCTTTCACAAGGACACCAAGTCCCTTCAACGGAGAAAGGACAGGCTTGTCTTGTCTTGTCTTTTAAAGTTTTTTCTTTATTTGGGAGAGAGAATGAGTGAGAGCATGAGAGGGGAGGGGTCCGAGGGAGAAGCAGACCCCCCACTGAGTGGGGAGCCCGATGTGGGACTCCATCCTGGGATTCCATCCTGGGATTCCAGGGTCACGACCTGAGCCGCAGGAGGTTGCTTAACCCACTGAGTCCCCGACGTGCCCCAGGACAGTCTTTTCCACAAATGGTGCTGGGAAAACTGATGACCCACGTGCAAAAGAACGAAGGTGGGCCCCGATGTCACACGACACACAAAAATGAACCAAAATGGATCCAGAACATAAATGGAAGACCTAACACTATAAAACTCTTGGAAGAAAACACAGGATGAAAGCTTCACAACATTGGATTTCATGAGGATTTCCTGGATATGACACCAGCGGCACAGGCAACAACAAAACAAAACAAAAATTGGACTTCATGAAAATTCTAAATATTTTTCATCAAAAGACAATACCAATAGAGAATAAAAGGTAACTCAAAGACATGGAGAAAACATTTGAAAATCACATTCTGATCAGGGATTAATATCTAAAACGCATGAGAACTCCCAAAACTCAGTAACAAAAAGCCAAACAGCCCAATTCAAAAATGAGCAAAGGACGTGAATAGACACGGAAGATGTACAAATTCTGTGACCAACGAGCACATGAAAAGATGCTCAACCTCACTCATTATTAGAGAAACCAAATCCAACGGCAATGACAAGCCCCTTACACCCATTACAGCAGATACATCATATATATAGTACTTATGCAATTGGAAACATAATGTACGTACAAGGAGAAGACATCTTTGTACATGGATATTATATATAAGATTTCATTTATTTAATTATTTACAGACAGAGATCATACGCAGGCAGAGAGGCAGGCAGAGAGGGTGGGGGAACTAGGCTCCCCGCTGAGCAGAGAGCCCCATGCGGGGCTCGATCCCGGGACCCTGAGATCATGACCTGCGTTGAGGGCAGAGGCTTTAACCCACTGAACCCCCCAGGGGCCCCTGGATATTATATGTAATAGATATACTGTAACAAGGAGAAGATACCGCACGTTGATGCTAATGTGGCGAACTCGAAGCCCTCCTGTGTAGTGAGTGAGAGCTGGAAATGGTACAGCCGCTGTGGAAATCTATAGGGTGGTTCTTCAAAAAATTAACAGGGGAGTTACCGTACGATCCCAGTAAATATACAGGGATATGTTCAAAAGAACCGAAAGCAGCCAGTTGAAGAGAGAGTTGTACGGCTGTGCTCACAGCAGCGGTACTGACAAGAGCGGAGCCCAGGGGCCCAGCGAGGGACAGATAAATAAGCCAAACGCGGGCCATCCACGCCGCGGACCCGCAGCAGCCCTGAAAGGGAAGGTCTGACTTCAGCATCATTGAAGCGTGACGAGGACATTAGTCACAGAAAGACAGCTACTCCGTGATTCCACTGACGTGAGGTATTTCAGAGACAGAAGGTGGAAGGGCAGGCGCGAGGGCTGGGGGCAGGGGGCTGGCGAGGCAGCGTTGGTGGGGACAGGGTTTCATCTGGCCGGGATTGGGAGGAGTCCTGGAGATGGACGGTGGGGACCGCGGCACGACACGGAGGATGTACTACGCGCCGCTGAACTCTGCGCTTGAAACTGGCTAGGACGGTGGACGAGGTTATGTGTATTTGGCACCAAGAAAAACAAACTGAAAAAAGAAGGAGAAGGAGAAGAAGAGGAAGAAGACGACGACTAAGAAGAGTGCGACCAGGCCAGGAAGAAACCGGGAGGAAATTCACGCGCCTGTGAGGGACGGAAAACAGCCAGTCTGAGAAGTCTCCATGCTCTGTGCACGAGGAAGGACCCCGCTAAGGAGACAGGAGACCGGCAGGTGCCCCGGCCGCAGGGGAGGGGCAGATGGAGCACGGGGCAACTTCAGGGTAGAGAGACCCGCTGTGACAGGGTCTCTTCCCCAGCACTCTGACCCCAAGCCCAACCCCTAGCTGCCTGGGCCTCCTCCCAACTCCCAAGACCATCTGTGAAACGTGGGGTGCCTGGCGCTCCACTGGGTTTGCCCTCCTTCATGGGGGCTGGACACATTCTCCAGCTGGTGGGAGGGCTGGGAGGTGCTGGGACATGCACCTTGCTCCTTCCCCTCCCCCACGCTTGTTCTGTGAGCCTCAGGCCCAAGATCTGACAGCCTGACTTCATGGTCTTAGTGCTCTCAGTTGGTCTGGGGGGGAAGGTACCCAAGTCCGTGTTTCCCCATCTTGACTGGAGCAGTGCCTCCCCCACGCCACCACCTTTCTGCTAAATAGGTACAGCCCACGGGAGGACCCCAGGGGGACCGCAGGCCTGTAGGGGCTGTGCTGCCTGCGTGCCCAAGGCCGGCTGTTCTGGGGCCGGTTTGTCCCGCTGGGCAGTGGGTGGAAACGGGCCAGGGGCTGAGAACTCGCAGACCACGACCCGTGTGCAGGTGGCCAGTCTTGGGAAGCCCTGGGCATGCAGGGGCCAGGAGCCCTGACCTTCCTGGGCCAGGGTGTGCCTCCCACCCCGGGGCCCTGTCCTGTGGGATTTCTCAGTCCCTCATTCCTAGAAATGTTCCCGGATGGAGGAGACCAATGTCTGGTCAGATCCCTGGACCCCCACCCCCATGAGGGTCGGATGAAAGGAAGCAGATGTGCTGGTGAGTGAGTTTATTGGGGTGTCTGAGCAGGCACCGAGAGGTCAGCAGTTGAGGCCACGGGACCCGAGCCGAGAAACTGGGAGGGAAGGACGGGGGACCCAGAAGTGGTGGAGGCCCCTCCTGGGAGCAGGAGCCCTGGGGAGCAGCGGGGTCAGCGTTCTTGGGAGCTATTAGGTCAAGGTCAGGTCAGCAGAGTGGATGCATGGAAGACCCTGTCCTGGGTATGGGCAGCCACCTAACATGTCAGGACCAGACTGAGGGATCGGGGAGGACCACGGTCACTGGGTGGGTCCTGAGCCCAGCTGGCCCCGCGGAAGACGGGCCCCGTCAGCAGCAGGACTTCTGGGCGGAGGCGGGCACGCAGCAGGTGGGCCTGCACACGGGGCGGCAGAGCAGGGACATGCAGGAGGACGGTCTGCAGCAGGACGAGGAGCAGGGGCTGGGCTGGCAGCAGGAGGAGGGCCCGGAGCAGACAGGGGTGCAGCAGACGGGCTTACAGCAGACAGGGGTGCAGCAGACAGGGGTGCAGCAGACGGGCTTGCAGCACACAGGGGTGCAGCAGACGGGCTTGCAGCAGACAGACACACAGCAGCCTTCCTGGCAGGGGGAGGAGCTGCAGCAGGAGGGCTGGCAGCAGCTGGTGCAGGCTGGTTGGCAGGGGCTGGACCCACAGCTCGCAGGGGTGCAGATGAGGGTCAGACAGGAGGGGGCACAGCAGGAGGGGGCACAGCAGGTGGGGGCACAGCAGGAGGGGGCACAGCAGGAGGGGGCACAGCAGGGGGGCTCGCAGCAGCTCTCTGGGCCGTCGTCCACCTGCCAGGAGTCGGGGCAGGCGTCACAGGAGCCGGGCAGGCAGACGCGGCTGCCGTAGCTCCGGTCGCTGGAGCAGACGGACAGGGTGGATGTGGCCATGGTGGGGCGGTGGGGCTGGAGGAGGCTGTGAGTGTGAGTGTGTGTGTGAGTGTGTGTGTGAGGTGCCCTGGGATGCCAGAGCTTTTATATCCGCCCCTGGGCTGGTGTTGTCCTCACAGGAGACTCACATGTCCCCTTCCTTGTTGGTGTCCCTGCGGGACAGGGAAGCCTAATTAGATGCGTCAGCAGCCTGGGAGGGTCAATGATGCCCGCCTGACCAGGGTCTCGCCCTCAGGAAGCTGGTGAGGGGCCGTGCTGTGGACAAGCCGTTCCACCTGCTGGTGCCCCGGGGAAGTGTGTGTCTGACTCTCTGTGGCAGACGGTCATGGTGGACCCTGGTGGGCCGGGTTGTGGCTGTGCTGGTCCATGGATTATGTCAGAGAAAGGTGATGCCCTGGGAAGGGCCAAGAAGGGTGTCAGGGCTCTCGGTAGGAAGGCCATGTGCCGGCAGGAGCCGTGGGGTCAGGGTGCTGGCACCCGGTGTTACCAGCAGCCTTCCGGTCGCTGTCCTCTCATATCCACACCTGGGCTGAGGCGTGGGGTGGGCGACTGTTGGGCCCTGGGGAGAGGCAGGGGGCCGGGGCGGGTCTTTCTCTTGCTCTGATGGGAGCATCGTGCCCGCTGGGGGTGCGGAGGGGCTTCTGGCTGTCATGGAAGCATCGTTGACAGCACAGGACAATTCTCAGAGATCTGCGTGTTACTGCGGCATAGACTTGGGGATCTGGACAGTCTGGTGTGAGCTCTAGGAGGGATGGTGTCTCCCTCTGCAGGCGACCCCACAGCGGCCAGCGCCGCCCTCCCATAAACACCGAGTCTCCCAGAGGGATTCCTAAATGTCCGTACCAGCGCGTGCCACTCTGGGCCACACATCCTGATATGTCCACGTACTGGCCATGGTCCCCCCAAACCAGCTCTGACCCAGGGTCTTTTTGCTAAAAGGAGCTGCTGTGCCGTGCACCAGGTCCCGGAGCCAGAACCCTGGCGGCCGCCCAAGTCCCCCCGCACCAGCCGCTCTGCTCAGTGCGGGTCTTGTCAGCCTGCTGGACTCCACATCCTCCCCCTACCCGCGAGGGCGGTCAGTCCTTTCCCACCGAGACCCGCGCTGGCAGGGGTGCAGGGCCGGCAGGACCTTCCTGCAGAACAAATCCAGCGGGTACCTCCCGCGACCACAGCGCACGGTGGCGTCCGTCAGACTCTTCAAGACAGACACGCCTGAAGTCGGCTTTCCCCGGGGAGCCTGGGACCCCGCACCCGAGCTCTGCGAGGCTGTGACTCCGAGACCGCCCCACGCCCGGCCGCATCACTGGCCATTGGCACACTCTCCCCTGCCCAAAGTTCTTCCTGGGGTTTTGTAAGGGCCTGCCCCGCCCAGAGGAACTGGCTTGTGGACCCTGGATGTAGGGGCGGGGCAGGCCGGGGGTTGGGGGGGGACGTCCAATCGGTGGGGCGCGCGTATATGCACGGGGGTGAATTGGGATTCAGTTGGCCACCTGTGTAGGGCCGGGGCTCAACCACCCCCATAAAGGTTGGTCTGCGAGGCTGTGGCGGGCAGAAGCAGAAGACGGAGAGTCGCGGGGAGAGAAGGAAGAGCCGTGAGGGCCCTTGGCAGAGCGGTGCGCGGAGCGGAGACAGCGGGCTGCGGCAGGCAGGCGGTTCCTTAGCTCCCGGCTCAAGCTGCCCTCGAGCGGCGCGCCGGGCCTCAGCCCGCAGCGGAGGCGCCTCCGCCTCACGCCCCGACGGCGCCCGCCCGCCGGCTGATGCTGGAGTGAGCGCTGCGGCGACGGGATGCTGGCGCTGCTGGCCGCCGGCTCAGAGCTCGTCGTGGCCGACGGCACCCAAGACGCCCCGCCGCCCGGCAGCCGCTGCGTGTGCGCGGCGCTGCCCCCGGAGGCGGCCCGCGCCAGCTGCCCACTGCCCGCGATGCCCATGCGGGGCGGCGCGCTGAGCCCCGGGGAGGAGCTGCGGGCCCCGGTGCTGCAGAGACCGTCGTGCTGCAGAAGTTGACGCTGGGCGCGCGGCGAGGCCATCCGCGAGCTCACGGGCAAGCTGGCGCGCTGCGAGGGGCTGGCGGGCAGCGAGGCGCAGGGCCCGGCAGCCACAGGCAAGGACACTATGGGCGATCCCCTGAGGGTCCCGGCCACGTCGTGGAGCAGCTCAGCCGCTCGCTGCAGACGCCAGCGGCCGCGCCGCCCGGAGCTGCGGCCCTCGGCAGCGGTGCCATGGAGAGCAGCCTCGCCACCACCAAGCCGCCGGCATCCCGACGCCGGCGGTTCCAAGACCCCAAGGGCCCCGAAGCCAGCGGCCCCACCACCTGGAACCACGGCCCTTGGGAGCGGCGCGGCGGGGAACAGCCTACAACCCCGACACCAGCAGCCCCCCCATCCCTGAGCCGCAGCCCCGCCGGGAGGAGCCTCACCGGAGCTGCGTCATTCTGGGAGAGGCCTCCTCCGTGAGCGGCCCTGCGGGAGCAGCATCGTCCAGCGGCCTCGTTCTGGGAAGAGGCTTCGTCCGGAGCAGCCACGTCGGGAGCAGTCTTGCCGGGGTCACCGACGTCACCTCTTCGCTGTCAAGTGCGTCATCGTCCGGGTCGCGGCCTCCTCTGGGGAGCCTCCTTGTCAGAGTGACGTCATGGGGAGCAGAGTCTGTGTCATCGGAGTTGTTGTCCTCCTTGTCATCGGCGCTGTCGTCATCGCCTCTTCGTCGTCGGGAGCGGCCTCGTCCGGAGTGGCCTCTTCTTGGGAGCGGCCCTGTCCGGGGAGCGGCCTCCTCTGCGGAACTGCCTCATCCAGAGCCGCCTCGTCTGAGCGGCCTTCTTGGGAGTGGCCTTGTCGGGATCATGGTCGTCGCCTTTCCATAAGAGACAGCCTGGACCGGTCAGTTTGATTTTTTGATGCTTGCTGTGAAATAAAGCTTTGTTTGATTTTCGCTTTATATCAGTCTCATTCCTTTGATCACGGACCCTAAGAGTTTCACCCTCCAGCTGAGCCGCGGCCGCCACTCCCCCATGGCAAGAGGTCGCCCTCCCGTCCACCTGCCGCCCGGCCCCTGTTGTGACCCTCGCCACTCAACCCTGCGGCCCCTGCTACAATGTAGGCCTCTGGCAGGTGGGGACCTTGTCTGCCTTGTTGGCCACAGTGCCCAGCACGGGGTCTCCCGGGTGGGGCTGGTCTGCTCAGCAGGAGAGCGCCAGAGAACCTCTGGGACGGCAGACGTTGACTTTCAGCCCCCACAGGCAGGAGGCTGTGATCAAGGTGTCCGCAGGCCCCTCTCCGAGGCCTCTCTCCTCCGCGGGGAGATGTTCCAGTGGGTGCGTCCGGGTCCCGCACGGCCGTCCCAGTGGGCAGGACTGCGTCCTCCTGGTCTCACAGGGACACCAGTCAGATTGAGGAAGGGACCAACTGACACAGTCAGAATGTTCGTGTCCCCCCAAACCGTGCACGGTGAAATCTGAACCACGAAGGTGACAGTAGTGGGGGGCAGTCAGGCCACGACCGTTCAGCCTCACGGGGGGGGGGGACCGGCCTTCCCGCCAGCTCCCCCGCTGCTCCCCGCCCACTCTGCTGCCCCCACATGGCTCCTCTCGGGTAGCCGCCGCCCAGAAGCCAAGCCCAGAGCTGAGGAGTTCGGGGATCAGCGCCGCTCCCCCGACAGAAGCAAACACACGTCCTCTGTGGGACGAGAAGCGGCAGGTGTTCCAGAATGCCGGGCCGGCCGGCGCCACCGCGGACACTCCTCCCGCAGCTTCTAAACCCCA
This sequence comes from Neogale vison, assembly GCF_020171115.1. Lineage (NCBI taxonomy): Eukaryota > Metazoa > Chordata > Mammalia > Carnivora > Mustelidae > Neogale > Neogale vison. The sequence goes on along the minus strand of NC_058096.1, from coordinate 1,747,817 downwards.
CATGGACAACTGTGGAGATAACGGGTGAGCGCTGAGATCTCTCCGGGGATAAGAAACCAAGAATGCTAGGGAGTGGGGGGCTGGGGTCAGGGCGGGGGCTGGGCCGGCTCTGCCTTGACACCGACACAGGGTCTGTCTCGAGGGCAGGGGCTCTGCAGGCTTTTGGGGACTCTGCAGGGCTGTGCACGGAGCAGTGGGGCTGGGAGGAAGGGGAGGACCCAGCGAGGCAGGGCTCCCAGGTGGCCCCAGGCAGGGCAGGAGAGGGTGGGTCAGAAGATGACCTGGCTCTGGCAGGGCAGAGGAGGGTGGAGGAGGTCAGAGGCCAGGCCTGTCGGTGTGGCCATTCGCAGCTTCAGCTCTCAGGAGGATGGTGTGGCTGCAGGACCAGGCTGGAGGGACAGGACACGCCTCGTACCAGACCCGGGGAGCAGTGTTTTCTTCCACGGGGACCCGGGCCACTGGCCAGCCAGCTACACTGGAGTCACCCTGGAGCCAAGGCTCTGGGCCAGGAAACACTCTCCATCGACTCCTGGTCCTTCTGACCTTGGGTTCCTACAGCACAATGCTGCGAAGCATGGTTTGCTTCTAATGTGGGTGTGTGAGGCCTCCCGGAGAAGGTCCTTCCTCACTGGGGCCATCCATGGCCCAGACAAGGCCTGCACCCTCCAGTGGAGGCACCTGGGGCCAGCGGGAATCCCTCCCCCCTGTTTCTTCCAGTACTTGATTTCCTGAGCAGAGTGCCCAAACGAGACCCACCATTCCCAACCCCTTCTCCCCCTGGCCATTGGTCCCTGGGATAGTTAACTTTATGTGTCCTCTTGGCCAGGCCATTGTGCTCTGTTTTTTGGCCAAATGCACACAGACTTGGCTGTGAAGATAGTTTTTAGGTGAAATCGGCATTTAAATCAGCTGACTAGACGCGGCTCTCTGCCATTCGACAGGTGGGCCTCGCCCAATCAGCCGAAGGACGAAGCAGCAAAGCGGTCCCTCAGGAGGCAGGGAGGCCACCAGCCCATGGTCCTCTGACCCCAGTGGCAGCAGCCCTCTCCCGGGAAGCCTGCCTGAGACTTCGGACGTGCCAGCCTCCTCAAGCATGCGAACCAGTTCCTCAAAATCCATGTCTCTGCACACACATGCACACATCCTATGGGCGGCATCTCCGGAGAGCCCTGCCCGACACAGGCTCGGGTCACCCCTGCACACACTCGCGGGTCTTCCTGTGAAGGGAAGCCCTGCCCCATGCGGAGGGTCTCTGGAAACTGGCTGCCACCCTCTTGCCCAAAGCCAGTCCTGGAGCGGCCTCTGGACCTTCCAGGCAAAGCGTTAGTAAATGGGCTCTCCTTCGTCCCTAGCAAAGCTCCACAGCCCTGAGACACAAGGCTCAGGGGCTGGACAGATGGCGCCCTGCCCCTCACTGGTAAAGGTGTCTAGGGGCACCCAGGTAGACAGGCTTCTCTGTGCTGGAGGCTGCAGGGGACGAACACGGCAGAAGGCCAAGCAGGGTGTGCAGGTGGCCAGCCCCACCCCGGGTGCAGTGGCCCTGGACACAGCCCCGCCCCGTGCAGTGTCAGGGCCCTTCCCTGTGGTTTGCCCAAATATGCATTCAAGGTCTTTGGAGAAGGATCGACAATGACTTTATTGATCAACAGACACGTCGCTCACATTGAGCAGGACAAAGTGTCCTCAGTCCAGCCAGAATGAAGAGGAGGGGGCTGGGAGGGACACGGCCCGGAGGGAGCTTGGAGATGCCCAGGGAGCCAGCTAGACAGTAAGGGGCAGCCTTGCTTGCTGAGGTGGGCATTCTGGGGCAGAAGGAGACCCCTGACTGGGGCTCAAGGCTTCAAATATTTTAGGTGGAAGTGCGAGCTGGCCCCAGGAGCAGTGGAAGGACGGGCCCCGTCAGCAGCAGGACTTCTGGGCCGAGGCGGGCACACAGCAGGCCTGGCGGGAGCACACGGGGCGGCAGAGCAGAGACACACAGGAGGCCTGGCGGCAGCAGCCAGACTGGCAGGAGGAGGAAGGGGCACAGCAGGAGGAGGCGGGCACGCAGCAGGCGGGCCTGCACACGGGGCGGCAGAGCAGGGACACGCAGGAGGACGGTCTGCAGCAGGACGAGGAGCAGGGGCTGGGCTGGCAGCAGGACGAGGGCCCGGAGCAGACAGGGGTGCAGCAGACGGGCTTGCAGCAGACAGGGGTGCAGCAGACAGGTTTGCAGCAGACAGGGGTGCAGCAGACAGGCTGGCAGGGGGAGGAGCTGCAGCAGGAGGGCTGGCAGCTAGACTGCTGGCAGCATGAAGAGCCTGAGCAGGGGGAGGTCTGGCAGCAGACAGGGGTGCAGCAGACGGGCTTGCAGCAGACAGGGGTGCAGCAGACGGGCTTGCAGCAGACAGGGGTGCAGCAGACAGGGGTGCAGCAGACGGGCTTGCAGCAGACAGACACACCGCAGTCTTCCTGGCAGGGGGAGGAGCTGCAGCAGGAGGGCTGGCAGCAGCTGGTGCAGGCTGACTGGCAGGGGCTGGACCCGCAGCTTGCAGGGGTGCAGATGAGGGTCAGGCAGGAGGGGGCACAGCAGGTGGGGGCACAGCAGGTGGAGGCACAGCAGGAGGGGGCACAGCAGGGGGGCTCGCAGCAGCTCTCTGGGCAGTCGTCCACCTGCCAGGAGTCGGGGCAGGCGTCACAGGAGCCGGGCAGGCAGACGCGGCTGCCGTAGCTCCGGTCGCTGGAGCAGACGGACAGGGTGGACGCGGCCATGGTGAGGGCGGTGGGGCTGGAGGAGGCTGTGAGTGTGAGTGTGTGTGAGTGTGAATGTGAGTGTGTGACTGTGGGAGGTGCTCAGGCTGCTGCTTTTATACCCACTGTGATGTGTATGTTGTGCCAACAGTAGGCTTAGTGAAGCCTTCCCTTCCTTGTTGGTGTTTAATGTTGTGATGTGTTCCTGGTGCTGGTTCGCTGTGAGGCTCCTAAATGTAGTTCAGCCTATCCTGACCTGTGTTTGCCCCAGAGGAAAGACAGTAGAAATGCTTTGATGCTTTTGTAGAGACCAAGAAATCAGGTGATTTCCTTAAAATGACAGCCTGTGCTCCATCCCACAAGGGGTTGCCCTTCTACCCCAAGGGAAGAGGTAAGGACGGGGCGCCCTAGAGTTTGGGCTTTGAGCAAAGGGAGAGACGCGCGGCCGGGCTGGCTCTGGGCCAGGGGCACTTTGTGGGTTGGTGCTGCCGGCTGTAGTGGGTGTTGATGGGGCAAGTCTGCCAGGAGTGAGCCCTGGGCAGGTATGAGGAAAGTGTCCAGGGGACAGAGATGGACTCACAGAAGGGGCCATGGTAAAGGGTGCAGGCTAGCCCAGGAGGAAGGACCACGACAGGCAATGGGTTTGCTCCACTGCTTCATGCCCCAGTACTGAGACCTGTGTACTGAGGTGGGTACACAGCTTCTGGCATGGACCCTCATGTCCTCATGGACACTTGGTCACTCTCTTCTGCCAAGTCTCTGAAGGGGCAAGGGAAGGACCCGTGGTGATGCTCTGAGCTGCGGGGCTCCATCCAGGGCTTGTTGGGGGCCTGCGGGCTGCAGTGTTGAAAGTGTCCCTGACCTCTGAGGAGTGGGGCTGGGGGCTGTCCCTGGGGCCACATGATAATCAGTCCTCAGTGGGGCAATGTTATTCTCTGAAAGTCATAATGGCTTAAAACCTTCCAAATCTATCTAAAACTATAATCCATAGATCTGGAGAGCTCAATGAACTCCAAATAAGATATACACAAAAGACCCACGAGAGTGCTCAAGACAAAAAAAAAAAGTCAATCAAGAATCCTCTATCCAACAAAGCTATGTTTACAAATGAGTCCGAATACATTCCCAGATAGATAAAAGCTGAGGGAATTTGATGCTGGCAGTCCCCCCTTATAAGACACACTGTCGGGAGTCCATTGGGTGGGGAATTCTGATCTGCAGGAGGGCTTGGAGCTTGCCAGTCAAGGAGGTCATGTGATTACAACAGACGGGGTGGCCCCAAGCTTTCCTCCTTTACTGAGTCTCCTGCAGTTTGCTTTTCCGACTAAAGCAGCTGCCTGCAGCAGGACGCCCAGATTGCATTGCGGGGTCTGGGGTGGGAGGTGATGTATTCGACAACACAAAAGAGGCTGGTGGGAGCAAAGCTGCAGTGGGCGGAGGAAATGACCACAGAGGGCACCTTGGATCACAGGAAAATGTTAAGGGAACAACAGATGATCAAAAGGCTAGGAGAACCAAAGCTGTAAATACAACACTTGCTTTGCTGTCTTCTCTCAGCTTCTTAGAAGTCATAAAAGCAAATTAGGTAATAATTATAATAATATATCGAGAGGTTTTTAACATTGACAGGCGGAGTGTATGTAACAGCAAGACCACAGAGGGACAAGAAGGGATGGAGCTCTGTATAAAAAGGAGCCTGTTGGGCGCCTGGGTGGCTCAGTGGGTTAAGCCGCTGCCTTCGGCTCAGGTCATGATCTCAGAGTCCTGGGATCGAGTCCCGCATCGGGCTCTCTGCTCAGCAGGGAGCCTGCTTCCCCCTCTCTCTCTCTGCCTGCCTCTCTGCCTACTTGTGATTTCTCTCTGTCAAATAAATAATAAATAAAATCTTTAAAAAAAATAAAAAAAATAAAAAAAAAAAGGAGCCTGTTTTTACGTCACTGGAATTGACTTCGTGTAAGTTGGAAGCTGATTCTGCCATGTTAAAATAAACATATGGAAGCCCCAGAGCAAAACTAGGAAAACCTAAAAAAAATAGTGAAAAATCATTAAAGAAATAAAAACACTGCATGCAAAAAGATTTGCTAAGTACAAAAGAGCACATCAAAGAGGGACGAGAGGAACACAAACGTAAGAGACAGAGGAAGCAAGACAGTGACATGGCCAGCAAGATCCAGCCATAGCCCATTCACACCACTGATGGCGACGTGTTATGGAAAATCACTGCACATGCTGGGTTAGCAAATATTAAGCATCACTCCTAGGGGAACTAGAGTTAGCTTCCTGTGGGCCCTGGTCCCATTTTCGTCCACTGATCAATGTGTGTGCCTGGGAAAAATGCAGCATCATCCTTCACTCATGAGTAATCCTTCTGACACCAGGTGTGTGGGTTTTTCCCATGGACCAGCCCTCTATACACCTTCTGGGTATCCCATAGTTCAGTTCCATTCTGACACTGGTGCAGAACCCCAGGTTAAGAGCTCAGACTCATGAGACTACCCCCTCTTCAGAGGCCAACAGTAGATGCCCAGTTACCCATAACCTGTGATTAGGCTACAAGGAAGAGGTTCCAATGATCTCCTCTTTGGGTTCAACACTTTGCTAGAGGAACTCACAAAACCCTGGAAAAGAACTGTCTTCCTACTGCTGACTTATTGCAAGGGATATTTTTAGGATAGAGACAAACAGCCACAGGAAGGATAGAGAGGGCGAGGTCTGCAGGGTCCTGAGTGAAGGAGCTTCTCTCCCTGTGGAACTGGGCTGTGCCACCCTCCTGGCACATGGACACATTCAGCAAACTGGAAGTTCTCAGAATTCCATACATTCGGGATTTTTATGGAGGCTTCATCATGCACACATGATTGATTATTAACTCAATTTTTAGTTCCTCTCCTCTTTCGTGAGGTTGGGGATGGGGCTGAAAGCACCAAGCTTCTAATCAAAGCTTGGTCTTTCCGGTGAGTAGCCCCATCCTGAAGCCAACTAAGAATCACTTCATTATAACAAAAATCGTTCCAACCACCCAGGAAATTCCAAAGGATTTAGAAGCTCAGTATCAGAAACTGGGGTCAAAGACCAAATATTAGCAAGAACGAGGGACAGAGACATTTATATTTTATTATATATATATATATACACACATATATGTGTGTGTGTGTGTGTGTGTGTGTGAATATACATTATCATTTCACAATGAATACTTATTATTTGTTGCTGACTCTTTAACACTGAAGTCACTACCAATAGCAATATAGCTCATCCCTGAAAGAAGCTTATCTAACACAAGCATTTTCCCTCTGAGGCACATCACAGCCTTCTTGTACTTAGGAGGCCATTTCAAACTGTGACATCATCAATAAGAAGCACAAAAGCCTGAAGAATGTGGCTTAAATAGACAGCACAGGATGCTTGTTTACAGCATGAGCTGAAGCAAGAGGCGGAGTTGTTTGACCTCAGCTGGAAACATGCATGTGGGGATACCCAATGTTTTGCTGACCTGTGCATGTCCATAAATGACTGTGAATGCACCATGAGTATTGACTTTGAGGTTATAAATCAATGTTAGTGAGTAGGTGAAGTTGCAATTGCAAAAATCCATGAATAATGAGGATCAACTATATATCAATAATAACACTAATTGTGAATAAACCCATACAATCAAAGGGAAGATTGTTAGACAGGATAAAATTGAGATTAAACCATACACTCATTATAGGAGACACACTTAAGAGTAAAAGATACAGCTAGATTGAAAGCAAAAGGACAGAAAAAGATATATCATGGAAACAGCAGCCATAAGAAAATATTCATGTTTTACTAACATTAGATAAAGTGGATGTAAAACAAAAATTGTTACTAGACAAAAAGACATTTTTAATGATAAAAAGGTCAATTGATGGAGAATATATAATAACTGTAAACATATATGCAAATAATAACAACACCGAAATACACAAAGCAAAAGCTGACAGACATAAAGGGAAAAAATAGACAATAATATTAGTTAAAGACCTCACTATCCCAATTTCAACAATGGATAGAACAACTGAAGAGAAGATCAACAAGGACACAAAGAACAGCACAATAAACCAGCAAGACCTAACAGATCTGTCAGACACCTCGGCCAACAACAGCAGAATATCCTTCTTCAGAAATGCACATGGCACATCCTCTAGGATAGAACATGGGTTATGTATAAAACAAACCCCAATACATTAAAATGGATAGAACACAATGGAGTGAAATTAGAATTTAGTAACAGAAAAAAAATTGGGGGGATTCATAAATTAAACAGCACATTCCTGAATAACTAAAAGGTCAAAGAAGAATCAAAAGGGAGATCATAAGATACTTTCAAGAACAAAATACCAGAACTTACAGGAGGCAATTAAAACCCTTCTTAGAGATTTATAGCTAATAAGTACATATATTAAGAAAGATTTATCGCTAATAAGTACATATATTAAGAAAAGAGAAAGGTCTCAAATAAATAACATAAACTTCTACTTTAAGATACAGCAGACAAGCAGAAGGAAGGAAATAATAAGAGTAGGACATAAATAAGTGAAATGGAGCATAGAAAAATAATAAATAAAAATCAATAAAACAGTCTCTTTGAAAAGATTGAAAAATTGACAACACTTTAGCTATACTGATCATAAGAAAGAGAAGAGAGGGAGAAAACTCAAATGATGAGAATCAGAAATGAAGGGGTCACTGCTGTCAGTCTTACAGAAATAAAAAGAATTACAGAGAATTACTATGAACAACTGTATGCCAATAACTAATATAAATTAGATAAAATTAATAAATACTTAGGAACAAGATAACTGCAAAACTAGTGCTCTGAAAGCCATAGAACATCATTTTTTATTTTGTTGAAGAAAATCTAAATCCATGGGAAAACATCCCTGCTCCAGGATGAGAAGAGCTGACACTGTGAGTATGGCAGTATTCCCCCATTTGTGTATTTATGTAATCCCTATCAGAATCCAAGCTGACTTCTTAGTACAAGTTGAGAAACTGATGATAAAATTCATATGGAATTACAAGGGATGCAGAATAAACCAAAGCAATCCTGAATAAGAACAAATTTGGAAGACTCACATTTCCCAATTTCAAAATTTACTGCAAAGCTATAGTCATCGACATGATGTGGTACTGGCATAAGGATAGACAGTATTGGTATTTATTCATTTATCAGTGCAATACAATTGAGAATCAAGAAATAAACCCATATCTATAGTCAACTGATTTCAACAAGGGATTAAGGCCACTCAAAAGGGAAAGTATAGTGTCTCTTCAACAAAAGATGCTGGGACCACTAGACATGAACATGCAAAAGAAGAAAGTGGACCCCTACTTCTCAACATGTACAAAAGTTAACTCACATGGACCAAACACCAAAATACAATCACTAAAGCTATAAAACTCTTAGAAATGAAGACTGGGGTAGATTTTCATGACCTCAGATTTGGCAATGGATTCTAAGATATGACATTAAAAGTATAAGCAAGAAAAGAAAAAAAAAAGATAAATCTGACTTCATCAAAACTAAAAGGTTTTCTGCTTCAAAGGACACTGCCACAATGAAAAGACAACCTACAGAATAGGAGAAAAATATTTGCAAATCACATACATGATAAGGGACTTCCATTTAAAATACATAGAAAATTTATAACTCCACAATAAAAAAGGAAATAATCCAATTAAAGCTGGGCAAAGAACTTGAATAGATATTTCTCCAAGAAGAGGGACAAACAGCCAATACACAAGAAAAAACACACAACATCACTATTCATCAGGGAATGCAAATCAAGGCCTCAGTAAGATGCCACTTTGCCACTTGCTGCCCATGAAGATGGCTAGAATTTTAAAAATCAGCTTATAAGAAGTGTAGACAAGATGTGGAGAAATTGCAAGATGGTGCAGCTACCTAGGCAGACAGTCTAGCAGGTCCTAAAAAGTTAAGCATAGGGGATCATCTGGGTGGCTCAGTCAACTAAGCGTCCGACTCTTGATTTCAGCTCAGGTCATGCTCGAAGGGTTGTGAGACTGAGCCTCCTGCATGGAGCCTGCTTAAGATTCTCTCTCCCTTTTTCTCTGCCTCCTGCTTAAAAAAGGAGCTAATGCTACAGTGACCGTACAACCCAGCAATTCCAAACCTAAGTATATACCCAAGAGAATTAAAAAATATATGTCCATACCAAATCGTGCACATGAATGTTTATAGCAGCACTATTCACTGTACCCAAAGGGTAGAAACGACCCACACATCCATCAACTGATGAATGGATGAACAAACTGTGGTATGTCCATACAGTTGAACGTTATTTAGCCATGGAAAGGAGTGAAGTGCTGATGAGCACTTTCACACAGACAAACCTTGAAGACGCATTACACAAAAGAAACCAGGAGCAAGACCATATATTTGTGAATGCATTCCATTTATATTAAATGTCCAGAGTAGGCAAACAAATAGGACAGAAAGTAAACTAGTTGTTGCTGGTAGGGGTGGGTAGCTGAAGCATGCAGGGCTTTAGCCTGAAGTGATGGCAAATTGCAAACTCCCCACAATGAGGGCTGCACAGAAGCTGGATACACCAAACATCACTTAATTGCACACTTCAAATAGGGAATTGTGTGGTATGTTAATTGCAGCTCAACAAAGCTGTTAGAAAATCACTGAGTGCTACCTACAAGAGATCCACTGTAGACATAAAAACACCTGCAGAAAGTGAAGGGATGGAGAAACATCCATCATGCAAATGGACGTCAAAAGAAAGTAGAGTGTCAATACTTAGGTGGGACAAGATAGGCTTTAAAACAAAGACTGCAACAAGAGATGAAGGACACTGTCATAAGAAAGGGGATGACCCATCAAGAAGATCTAGCAACTGTAGATTCTATCCCCCTAAATTGGGAGCATCCAAATATAAACAACAATTAATAATACACATAGGAGATACCAGTCAAGATGGCAGAGGAGTAGGAGACTGAGATGACATCAGGTCCCAGGAGTTCAGCTAGATAGTTACCAAACCATTACAAACGCCCACAAACCCAAAAGGAGATCGAAGAGAAGAAGAGCAGCAATTCCAGGAACAGAAAAGTGACCACTTTCTGAAAGGTAGGACCTGCAGGGAAGTGAATCCGAAGTGACCAGAAGATAGACTGCAGGGGGAGGGGCTGGCTCCTGGCAAGTGGTAGAGCCGCAGAGCAAAAAATCCAAACTTTCAGAAGCCTGCTGCACTGAAGGACATCGTTTCAGAGGCTAAGTGGGGTAGCCCTCACAGAGCGCTCAGGTCCCACCGGGTCACTGAAGGATCGGGGGTGTCTGAGTGTAGCAGAGCCTGCAGGTATCAGCGGGGAAGCCAGCTACAGAGATGGAGCCAAGGAGTGAGCTCTCAGCTTGGGGTTACCTTAAACCGTGATCTGCAGCAGTCAGTCTACTGCTCTTTGAGCAGGGATCCCACAAAGGCAAATCCAGGGAGATCCACTTTCCTCTGCCAGAAGAGGAGCACAGCAGTGATCTGCTGGGATTGGAGACTCCAAACGGGGCCATGCACCAGAGACAGAAAGGCTTGGTCACAGATGGGTGAGCTTGGAGCGCGGCAGGAGACCAGGGAGATGGGAGGGACTAACTGCTTTTCTCCAAGGACGCACTGCGGAGTGGGGCTCTGAGCTCTCAGCTCCTCCTGGCTGGAGATTGGGAGGCCGCCATTTTCATTCCTGCCCTCCAGAGCTCTACAGAAAGTGCTCAGGGAACAAAAGCTCCTGAGAGTGTTCCCAAGTAGATTACTCAGCCCAGCCCCTCACAAGGGTGGTGCAATTCTGCTTTGGGCAAAGATATTTGAGAATCACTGCAACAGGCCCTTCCCCTAGAAGATCAACAAGAACATCCAGCCAAGACCAAGCTTACTGATCAAGGAGAACAGCAGAATTCCAGAGCTAGGGGAAAGCAAAGCATGGAATTCATGGTTTTCTCCCCATGATTCTTTAGTCTTGCAAAGTTAATTAACTTTTTAATAATTTTTTCTTATTCTAATTTTTTAAACTTTTCCTCTTTTCCATTTTAGCATTTTTAACTAGTTTATCTTAACAATACCTTTCTAAAAATATCTTTTTAAACCTTCATTATTATATTCATATTTTATCCTTCATTGTATCTAACTTTATTTTTTGTATACATATAATGTTGTTTTTTTCTAAAAAATGTTGGGATACATTTTCTTCTAATAGATCAAAATATACCCTAAATCTAGCGTAGGGTTTTGTTCTAGTCTGCAGCCTGAGCAAATTCTCTCCACTTGTTTTTTTTTCTTTCTTTTTCCAGCCAACTTATCTTATCAATTCTTTTTTTGGAATTTTTTAAAATTTTCATCTTTACAATCATATTCCATCCCTTCATCATGTTTACCCTTATTTTTGTATATATATAATTTTTTCTTTCTTTAACATTTTGGGAGGTAGTTTCTTCTAAGAAGCCAAAATACACCCCAAATCAAGTGGGTGGCTCTGTTCTATTCACCAGTCATATATATATATATATTTTAATTTTTATATGTATATTTTAATTTTTAAAATTTCTTTTTACCCCCTTATTTCTCCCCCCAATTTGAGGTCTCTGCTGATTTGGTTAGCATACGTTTTTCTGGGGTCTTTGCCATCCTTTTAGTATTTTATTCTCTCATTCATATATTCTTATCTGGATAAAATGATAAGGCAGAAAAACTCACCAAGGCTAGGGACCTAATCAATACAGACATTGGTAATATGTCAGATCTAGAGTTTAGAATGACAATTCTCAAGGTGCTAGCTGGTCTCAAAAAAGGCATGGAAGATATTAGAGAAACCCGGTCTGCAGAAATAAAAGCCCTTACTGGAGAAATAAAAGAACCAAAATCTAACCAAGTTGAAATTTTAAAAAGCTATTAATGAGGTACAATAAAAATGGAGGCTCTTAAAGCTAGGATAAATGAGGCAGAAGAGAGAATTAGTGATTAGAAGACCAAATGACAGAGAATAAAGAAGCTGAGCAAAAGAGAGACAAACAACTACTGGACCACGAGGGGAGAATTTGAGAGATAAGTGATACCATAAGATGAAACAATATTAGAATAACTGGGATTCCAGAACAAGAAGAAAGAGAGAAGGGGCAGAAGGTATATTGGAGTGAATTTTAGTAAAGGATTACCCTAACATGGCAAAGGGAACAAGCATCAAAACCCATGAGGCACAGAGAACCCCCCTCAAAATCAATAAAAATAGGTCCACACCCTGTCATCTAATAGTAAAACTTACTAGTCTTGGGGACAAAGAGAAAATCCTGAAAGCAGCCCAGGACAAGAAGTCTGTAACATACAATGGTAACAATATTAGACTGGCAGCAGACTTATCCACAGAGACCTGGCAGGCCAGAAAGAACTGGCATGATATATCCAGAGCACTAAATGAGAAAAACATGCAGCTGAGAATACTATATCCAGCTAGGCTGTCATTGAAAATAGAGCAAGAGATAAAAAGCTTCCAGGACAAACAAAAACTAAAAGAATTTGTAAACACTGAACCAGCTCATACAGGAAATATCAAAAGGGGTCCTCTAAGCAGAGAGCCTAAAAGTCATAGCCCAGAAAGGAACAGAGACAATATACAATAACAGTCACCTTACAGGCAATACAATGGCACTAAATTCATATCTCTCAGTAGTTACCCTGAATGCAAATGGGCTAAATGCCCCAATCAAAAGACACAGGGTATCAGAATGGATTAAAAAACAAAACCCATCTTTATGCTGTCTATAAGAAACTCATTTTAGACCCAAAGACACTTCCAGATTTAAACTGAGGGGGTGGAAAACAATTTACCAGGCTAAGGACATCAAAAGAAAGCTTCAGTGGCAATTCCTATATCAGATAAACTAGATTTAAGCCAAAGACTATGATAAGAGATGAGGAAGGACATTATATCATACTCAAAGGGTCTTTCCAAAAAAAAGATCTAAGAATTTTAAATACCTATGCCCCTAACATGGGAGCAGCCAACCATATAAACAAATTAATAACAAAATCAAAGAAACACATTGACAATAATACAATAATAGTAGGGGACTTTAACACTCCCCTCACTGAAATGGACAGATCATCGAAGCAGATCAATAAGGAAATAAAGGCCTTAAATGACACACTGGACCAGATGGATATCACAGATATATTCAGAACATTCCATCCCAAAGCAACAGAATACACACTTTTCTCTAGTGCACATGGAACATTCTCCAGAATAGATCACATCCTGGGTCACAAATCAGGTCTCAACCAGTACCAAAAGATAGGGATCGTTCCCTGCATATTTTCAGACCACAATGCTCTGAATCTAGAACTCAATCACAAGATGAAAGTTGGAAAGAATGGAGACTAAAGATCATCCTACTAAAGAATGAATGGGTCAACCAGGAAATTAAAGAATTTTAAAAATTCATGGAAACAAATGAAAATGAAAACTGTTCAAAAATGACAACTGTTCAAAATTTGTGAGACACAGCAAAGGCAGTCCTGAGAGGAAAGTATATGGCGATACAAGCCTTTCTCAAGAAACAAGAGAGGTCTCAAATACACAATGTAACCCTACATCTAAAGGAGCTGGAGAAAGCAAATAAAGCCTAAACCCAGCAGAAGAGAAATAATAAAGATCAGAGCAGAAATTAATGAAATAGAAACCAATAAAACAGTAGAACAAATCAATGAAACTAGGAGCTGGTTCTTTGAAAGAATTAATAAGACTGATGAACCCTGGCTAGACTTATCAAAAAGAAAAGAGAAAGGACCCAAATAAATAAAATCATGAATTAAAGAAGAGAGATCACAACCAACACCAAAGTAATACAAACAATTATAAGAACATATTATGAGCAACTCTACGCCAGCAAATTTGACAATCTGGAAGAAATGGATGCATTCCTAGAGACATATAAACTACCACAACTGAACCAAGAAGAAATAGAAAACCTAAACAGACCCATAACCAGTAAGGAGATTGAAGTAGTCATCAAAAATCTCCCAACAAACAAGAGCCCAGGCCCAGATGGCTTCCCAGGGGAATTCTACCAAACATTTAAAGAAGAATTAATACCTATTCTCCTGAAACTGTTCCAAAAAATAGAAATGAAAGGAAAACTTCCAAACTCATTTTATGAGGCCAGCATTATCTTGATCCCTAAACCAAAGACCCCATCAAAACAGAGAATTACAGACCAATATCCTTGATGAACACGGATGCGAAAATTCTCACCAGAATACTAGCCAATAGGATCCAACAGCACATTAAAAGGATTATTCACCACAACCAAGTGGAATATATTCCTGGGGTGCAAGTTTGGTTCAACATCTGCAAATCAATCAATGTGATACAATGCCTTAATAAAAGAAAGAATAATAACCATATGATACTCTCAATAGATGCTGAAAAAGCATTTGACAAAGTACAGTATCCTTTCTTGATAAAAATTCCTTAAAATGTAGGGATAGAGGGTACATACTTCAATATCATCAAAGCCATCTATGAAAAACCCACAGTGAATATCATTCTCAATGGAGAAAACCTGAGAGCTTTTCCACTAAGGTCAGGAACACCGCAGGGATGTCCATTATGATCACTGTTATTCAACATAGTACTAGAAGTTCTAGCTTCAGCAATCAGACAACAAAAAGAAATTAAAGGCATCCAAATCAGCAAAGAAGAAGTCAAACAATCACTCTTTGCAGATGATATGATACTTTATGTGGAAAACCCAAAAGACTCCACTCCAAAACTGATAGAACTTGTACAGAAATTCAGTAAAGTGTCAGGGTATAAAATCAATGCACAGAAATCAGTTGCATTTCTATACACCAACAACAAGACAGAAGAAAGAGAAACTAAGAAGTCAATCGCATTTACAATTACACCCAAGACCATGAGATACCCAAGAATAAACCTAATCAATGAAGCAAAGAATCTGTATCCAGAAAACTATAAAGTACTCATGAAAGAAATTGAGGAAGACACAAAGAAATGGGAAAATAGTCCATGCTCATGGATTTGAAGAACAAATATTGTGAAAATGTCCATGCTACCTAAAGTAATCTACATGTTTAATGCAATCCCTACCCAAATACCATCTTTTTTTTTTCCAAATAAGTTGAACAAATAATCCTAAAAAGCCGCTGCCTTCGGCTCGGGTCATGATCTCGGGATCCTGGGATCGAGTCCCACATCGGGCTCTCTGCTCGGCGGGGAGCCTGCTTCCTCCTCTCTCTCTCTCTGCCTGCTTCTCTGCCTACTTGTGATCTCTCTCTGTCAAATAAATAAATAAAATCTTTAAAAAAAAAAAAAAAAGGAAAGGCCTCAAATAGCTAGAGAAATGTTGAAAAAGAAAGCCAAAGTTGGTGGTATCACAGTTCCAAACTTTAAGCTCTATTACAAAGCTGAAATCATCAAGACAGTATGGTATTGGCACAAAAACAGACACATAGACCAATGGAACAGAGAGCCCAGAAATAGACCCTCAACTCTATGGTCAACTAATCTTCGACAAAGCAGGAAAGAACGTCCAATGGAAAAAAGACAGTCTCTTCAAAAAATGGTGTTGAGAAAATTGGACAGCCACATGCAGAAAAGTGAAACTGGACCATTTCCTTACAACACACACAAAAGTAGAGTCAAAATGGATTAAAGACCTTAATGTGATAAGGGAATCCATCAAAATCCTTGAGGTGAACACAGGCAGCAACCTCTTTGACCTCAACTGCAGCAGTTTCTTCCTAGAAACATCACCAAAGGCAAGGGAAGCAAGGACAAAAATGAACTATTGGAACTTCATCAAGATCAAAAGCTTTTGCACAGCAAAGGAAACAGTCAACAAAACCAAAAGACAACTGACAGAATGGGAGAAGATATTTGCAAATGACATATCAGATAAAGGGCCAGTGTCCAAAATCTATAAAGAACTTATCACACTCAACATCCAAAGAACAAAGAATCCAATCAAGAAATGGGCAGAGGACATGAACAGACATTTCTGCAAAGAAGACATCCAAATGGCCAACAGACACATGAGAAGATGCTCCACATCACTCGGCATCAGGGATATACAAATCAAAACCACAATGAGATATCACTTCATACCAGTCAGAATGTCTAAAATTAACAAGTCAGGAAATGACAGATGCAAGCGAGGATGCGGAGAAAGCGGAACCCTCCCACACTGCTGGTGGGAATGCAAGCTGGTGCAGCCACTCTGGAAAACAGCAGGTTTTCCTGGAAAACCTGGAGGTTCCTCAAAAAGTTGAGAATATAGCTACCCTACGACCCAGCAATTGCACTACCAGGTATTTACCCTAAAGATACAAATGTAGTGATCCGAAGGGGCACGTGCACCTGAATGTTTATAGCAGCAATGTCCACAATAGCCAAACTATGGAAAGAACCGAGATGTCCATCAACAGATGAGTGGATAAAGAAGAGGTGGTATATATATACAATGGAGTACTATGCAGCCATCAAAATAAATGAAACCTCACCATTTGCAATGATGTGGATGGAACTAGAGGGTATTATGCTGAGCGAAATAAGTCAATCAGAGAAAGACAATTATCATATGATCTCCTGATATGAGGAATTTGAGAGGCAAAGTGTGGGGTTTGGGGGGTAGGGAAGGAAAAAATTAAATAAGATGGGATTGGGAAGGAGATAAACCATAAGAGACTCTTAATCTCACAAAGCAAACTGAGGCTTGCTGGTGAGGGGGGAGTATGGAGAGGGTGTTTGGGTTACAGACATTGGGGAGGGTATGTGCTATGGTGAGTGCTGTGAAGTGTGTAAACCTGGCGATTCACACATCAGTATCCCTGGGGCAAATAATACATTATGTGTTAACTTTAAAAAGTGATATACAAAAATAATAATAATAATTAGCATAAAGAAACTCATTGATAGGGACGCCTGGGTGGCTCAGTTGGTTGTACGACTGCCTTCGGCTCAGATCATGATTCTGGAGTCCCGGGATCGAGTCCCACATCGGGCTCCCAGCTCCATGGGGAGTCTGCTTCTCCCTCTGACCTCCTCGCTCATGCTCTCTCTCACTGTCTCTCTCTCAAATAAATAAAAATAAAATCTTTTAAAAAAAGAAAGAAACTCATTGATAATAATACAGTAATAGTAGGGTACTCTAACATCTCACTCACAGCAATGGGCACATCATCTAAGCAGAAGATCAACAAGGAAACAAGGGCTTTGAACAATACACTGGACCAGATGGACTTAACGATATACTCAGAGCATTCCATCCTAAAGCAGGAGAATACACACTCTTCTTGAGCACACATGGAACATTCTCCAGAATTGATCACACACTGGGTCACAACTCAGGTCTCAACTGGTACCAAAAGATTGAGATCATACCATGCATATTATCAGACCGCAACACTATGAAACTCGAAGTCAAACACAAGAAAAAATTTGGAAAGCTCACAAATACATGAAAGTTAAAGAACATCCTACTAAAGAATGAAAAAGTTAACCAGTAAATTAAAAAGGTAATTAAAAAAATACATGGAAACAAATGAAAATGAAAAAACAATAGCTCAGAATCTTTGGGCTGCAGCAAAGGCAGTTCTAAGAGGGAAGTATATAGCAATACAGGCCTTTCTCTAGAAACAAGAAAAGTCTCAAATACACAACCTAACCTTACACCTAAAGGAGCTAAAGAAGGAGTAGCAAATAAAGCCTAAACCAGCAGAAGACAGGAAATAATAAAGTTTAGAGCAGAAATCGGGGTTCCTGGGTGGCACAGTCAGTTAAGCATCTGTTCAGGTCATGATCTCATGGATCTGGGTGCTTGTCAGGGAGTCTGCTTCTCCCTTTCCCTCTGATCCTCCCTCCTTCTCATTCTCTCTCTCTCTCTTGCTCGAATAAATAAATAAAACTGTTTAAAAAAATTAGAGCAGAAATAAATAATACAGAAACAAATAAACAAAAATCCCAGTAGAACAGATCAATGAAACTAAGAGCTGGTTTCTTGAAAGAATTAATAAAATTTATAGACTAGACCTCCTGCTAGACTTATCAAAAACAAAAGAGAAAGGATAAGGCACCTTGGTGGCTCAGTCAGTTAAGCGTCTGTCTTCAGCTCAGGTAATAATTTCCAGGGTCCTGGGATCAAGTCCCACAACGGGCTCCCTGCTCAGCAGGGAGTCTGCTTGTTCCCCTCTGCTCAGCAGAGAGTCTGTTTGTCCCTCCCCCTATACTTGCTGCTCCCCCTGCTTGTTCCCTCCCCTTCTTTCTCTCTGGAAAATAAATAAATAAAATCTTGAAAAGAAAAGAGAAAGGACCAAAATAAATAAAATCACGAATGAAAGAGGAGAGATCACAACCAACACCACAGAAATATAATCCCAAGAGGAGAATATGAAAAACCATATGCCAAAAAATTAACAACCTGGAAAAAATGGATAAATTCCTAGAAACATACAAACTACCAAAACCAAACAGGAATAGAAAACTCGAACAGACCCATAACCAGCAATTAAATTGAATCAATAATCAAAAAAATCTCAACAAACAAAAGTCCAAGACCCGATGTTTTCCCAGGGGAACTCAACCAGACATTTAAAGAGTTAATAGCCATTCTTCTCAAACTATTTTAAAAATAGAGAAGGAAGGAAAACTTACAAATTCATTCTATGAGGCCAGCATTACTCTGATACCAAAACTAGGTAAAGACACTGCTAAAAAAAAGAGAACTACAGACCAATATCCTTGACAAACACGGATGCAAAAATTCCCAATAAGATATAACCAAACTGAATCCAACAATACATTTAAAAACATTCACCACAATTGAGTGGGATTTATTCAATATAAAGGATATTTCAGTATTTGGAAATCAATCAGTGTGACACACCACATCAACACGAGAAAGGATAAGGTCATTTCAGTAGACACAGTGAAAGCATTTGACAAAGTACAACATCCATTCATGACAAAAATCCTGAACAAAGTAGGGATAGAGGGAACATACCTCAACACAGTAAAAGCCATAAAAGAAAATCCAGGGCCACCTGAGTGGCTCAGTGGGTTAAAGCCTCTGCCTTCAGCTCAGGTCATGGTCCCAGGGTCCTGGGATCGAGCCCCGCATCAGGCTCTCCACTCAGTAGGGAGCCTGCTTCCCTTCCTTTCTCTCTGCCTGCCTCTGCCTACTTGTGATCTCTGTCTGTCAAATAAATAAAATATTTAAAAAAAAAAGAAAATCCACAGTGAACATCATCTTCAATGGGGAAAAGCTGAGAGCTCTTCCCCTAAGGTCAGGAACAAGACAGACATGTCCACTCTCACCACTGTTATTCAACATAGTGCTCGAAGTCCTAGCCTTAGAAATCAGACAACAAAAATAAATAAAAGACATCTGAACTGGCAAAGAAAAAGTCAAACTTCCACGATTTGTAGACATGATATTCTAGAAAATCCAAAGGACTCTACCAAAAAACTGCTAGAACTCGTTTATGAATTCAGCAAAGTCCAGGATACAAAATCAATGTACAGGTCTGTTGTGTTACTACACAGTAAAAGTGAAGTAGAAGAAAGGGAAAACAAGGAATCAATCCCATTTACAACTGCACCAAAACCAGTAAGATACCTAGGAATAAACTTAACCAAAGAGGTACAAGATCTGAAAACTATAGAATACTTATGAAAGGAATTGAGGAGGACACATGGAAAGGCATACCATGCTCATGGATTGGAAAAACGAATATCAAAGATATGTCTATACTCCCCAAAGCAATCCACACATTTTACACAATCTCTATCAAAATACCAAAAACATTTTTCACAGAGCTGGAACAAACAATCCTGACATTTGTTTGGAGCCACAAAAAACCCTAAATAGTCAAAGCAACCCTAAAAAAAAGAAAACCAAAGCTGGGGGCATCACAATTCTGGATTTCAAGCTGTCATCATCAGGACTGCTTGGTACTAGCACAAAATAGACACATAGATCAGTGGAACAGAATAGAAAATCCTGAAATAACCCATAACTCTATGGTCAATTAATCTTTGACAAAGCAGAAAGTACATCCAGTGGAAGAAAGAGAGTCTCTTCAACAAATGGTGTCCAGAATGTGGACAGCCACATGCAGGAGAATGAAACTGGACCATTTCCTTATGCCACACACAAAAATAAATTCGAAATGAATGAAAGACCTAAATGTGAGACCTGAAAGCATAAAAATCCTGGAAGAGAACACTGGCAGCAATTTCTGTGACATCAGTCATAACAACATGCATCTAGTTATGTGTCTTGAGGCGAGGGAAACAGAAGCAAATACTAACTATTGGGACTTCACCAAAACAACAAGTTTCTGCACAGTGACGGAAACAACCAACAAAACTAAAACATGGCCTATGGAATGGGAGAAGATATTTGCAAATGACATACCTGATAAAGGGTGAGTATCCAAAATCTATAAAACCTTGTAAAACTCAACACTCAAAAAAACAAACAATCCAATCAAAAAATGGGCAGAAGACACGAACAGACACTTTTCCAAAGAAGACACCCAAACGGCCAACAGACACAGGAAAAGAAGCTCACCATCACTCATCATCAGGGAAATACAAATCCAAACCACGGTGAGATCCCACCTCACACCAGCCAGAATGGCTAAAATCAACAACACAAGAAACAAGAGGTGTTTGTGAGGGTGTGGAGAAAGGGGAACCTCGTGCACTGTTGGTGGGAACGCAAGCTGGGGCAGCCGCTCTGGAAAACAGTGTAGAGGTTCCTCAAAAGGTTAAAAACAGAACTGCCTTATGACTCAGCAACAGCACTACTGGGTATTTACTGCCCCCCCAAACAAAAATACTAATTTGAAGGGACACAGGCATGCTGATATTTATAGCAGGATTATCTGCAATGGCCAAACTATGGAAATAGCCAGGTGTCCATCAACAGATGAATTGATAAAGAAGATGTGTATATTCACAATGGAATATCACTCAGCCCTAAAAAAGGATGACATCTCATCATTTCAATGACATGGATGGAGCTAGAGGATATTATGCAGAGCGAAATAAGTCCGAGAAAGACAAATGATCTCACTGACATATGGAATTTAAGAAACAAAACAAACAAACAGAGGAACAAAAAAAGAGACATAGAGAGAGGCAAACCAAGAAAGACTCAACTCTCGAGAACTCACTGATGGCAAAGGGAGGTGGGCGGGGGCTGGGGGACGTGGGGGTGGGGAGTCAGGGGCACCCGTCCTGAGGAGCAGTGGGTGACGTATGAAGTGTTGAGTCACTGTATTGTTCATCTGAAATGGATATGACTCTCTATGTAACTACCTGGAATTTAAATAAAAACTTAAAATTCTCCTTAGTGGCCCACATATAGAAACGTTTCTCAGAACAGCCCTCATACACAAGCAGAGACCGTGGTGTCATTGACAACCTTGAGGGCTTCACCGCACTGTCCTTCCAGTACACTTTGTAAGTGCACGGGTATAAAGTAGGTTTCTTAAATTACTGTACATTGGACGCCTGGGTGGCTCAGTGGGTTGAGCATCAGCCTTTGGCTCAGGTGATGATCCAGGAGTCTGGGGATCGAGTCCCGCCTCGGGCTCCCTGCTCAGCAGGGAGTCTGCTTCTCCCTCTGACCTTCCCCATATCGTTCTCTCTCTCTCTCTCTCTCATTCTCTCCCTCTCAGATAAATAAATAAAATCTTTAAAATAAATAAATAAAATTATTGTACATTTATTGAAATAAGCTCAGTGTTATTTCATTGACAGAGCGTGTTCAAAACAACATAAATAAAGCCACGTGTGTAAAAGATGCTTGTGGAGTGACACAATCTGAGTCCCCCGGGCAGTGTCCCCTCAGGGACAGAATGTGCTCCCCACATGTGCTGCCCTTAGTACCCTCTGTGGAGGCCCTGGGGTAAAACATGGTCCTGAAACACCAGCTCTGCATAAATGCCACTGAGCATGATGGAATATAAAAAGAGGAAGAGGACAGCAGAGCCAGCCCCGCGGGCAGTTCCCGCGTGGGAGTCATCCACAGAATGGAGTCCGCACACCCAAATACTGGACTCGTGCTCGGGACGGCAGCGGACAAGATGAGAAGTGGAATTTATATAACACAGAAGAAAATGGAACGTGTAGGACAGGGAAAACACAATGACTGGAAAAGAAAACTCAGCAGTGGGGCGCCTGGGGGGCTCAGTGGGTTGAGCCTCTGCCTTCAGCTCAGGTCATGATCTCAGGGTGCTGGGATCGAGCCCCACATCAGGCTCTCTGCTCAGTGGGGAGCCTGCTTCCCCCCTCTCTCTCCCTGCCTCTCTTCCTGCTTGTGATCTGTCTCTCTGTCAAATAAATAAAATCTAAAAAAAAGAAAGAAAACTCAGCACAGCCCAAGGTGCGAACGAGCGGCAGCATCGCCTTCCCCGGAGCAAACCAACAAGGAGGGTCAGGATTAGGGCCGAAGGGCTTTCCTTCCTTAGCTGAGGATTCTGACTCGGTCACAGACTTTGACAGGCACTGTCCCAGGCCCCATGGGGAAGCAGCAATGGGCACCGTGGGTCCTCACCTTTGGGGGTGTCCAGCTGAGTGGGGGGACAGGAACGTTAGCTGCACTGGGGTGGACAGGACTGCAAAGCACAGGTAATCGGACCCCAAAAAGCACCCTCTTGTTATTTGATCACCTGTTTTCCCAAGGAAAGACGTCAAACTAGGAACTCCAAGCCTCATCCCTAGCCTTTGACAG
The DNA here is from genome assembly GCF_020171115.1 of Neogale vison. Taxonomy (NCBI): domain Eukaryota; kingdom Metazoa; phylum Chordata; class Mammalia; order Carnivora; family Mustelidae; genus Neogale; species Neogale vison. Next base: position 1,725,292 of record NC_058096.1, on the reverse strand, counting down.
GTCAGCCCGCCAGAAAATACGGCTGCAGGAATTACCGGTATAAACACCTAGCAACGGTCCCACGGCTCTGCTCGCACGGTTGCTGTGATGGGCATCTCGCTACCTATCAGCATGGCCACTCTTGACCCCAAAGCTACCCTGGAGCTCGGGAGCAGTGCCTGGCCGCAGTCCAGGTCAGCCGTGCCCGCTGCGTGCTCGGGTCATAAGGATGTAGCGCAGGAACATGAGGAGTAAAGAGTGTCACTGACCTTCGGGGGAAGAGTGGGAACTTTCAAGGTTATGACGATCGAAAATTCTTCAGGGAAGAGGTCACATCGGACGAAAATCCTTGATGCAGGGAAGCTCACGGCGTGGGGGGCGGCGGCCGAGAGCTGAAGTCCTTGCACGCCGTGAGCCTGTGTCACCCTGATTCCACCTGCAGCTCCGTGTGCAGAGACGGCCTCTGCCAGGATGTCCAGGGGGCGCAGGTCTGTGTCAGGGAAACCACAGGTAGGTTATGCAGGCCCCCTCAAATCTCCCCTTTTCCAGCAGGGAAACTGAGGCCCTGAGGGTCAACAATGCACCTGTAGTACCCCTCCACCCCGGGTTTGCCCAGAAGGAGCCACACGTGTACATTTCGTGGCATGCTGTTCCCAGTCAGCGGCCACGCGCTGTGTTGAGCACGGGAGGGGAACGGAGGGTGGATGGGTCCCTGGTCCGGCCCCAGGGAGTGCCTGCCCTACAGCAGCCAGGCCCCATCAGTCCAGGGACCACCAAGTGTCGCGTGCCCCGGGCTCTCAGCAGGCTCCGTGACACGCGTCGTCACGTGCTGTGGCAGGCTGTGGCTTCCGGTGTGACCTGCAAGCCACCCTGGGCCTGGGCCCCACGCCTCATGCCCTCCTTAGAGAGACAGATGCGCCCCTGGAGAACCTCTGCGCTACAGTTCAAGATCATCAGAACGTAGCTGACGGGCTGGCCTGGCCTCAGGTGAGGCTGGATGATAGGAAAGGAAAACAGGGAACCCAGACAGCATCTGTGGCCAGAGGAGGCGTTTCTGGACCACCTCACGGGGCCCAGCCTCTAGAAAGGAGGGGGGGCAGAGCCCACGGCTACCGCTTGGACCCTGCCCGACCTGGCCACTGCATGCCTGGCCGTGGCCTGGGGTAAATGACCAGGCACGCAGGAATGACTTGGGCATTCCTGAAGCCATTCCCCCCGGACAGGGACCCTGTTAGGGCCTGGGTCCACATGGGGTTGCTGGGCCCAGAGCCCACACTCAGTCCACTCTACGGCTGGGTCAGCAAGGCCAGCAGGCCCTGCGGCAATGACAGTGGAGGCTGACCTGGGGTCCAGTGCGGTCCGTCATGGACTTCCCAACAGGAGCCACAGTCCTCAACACAAGGAGTCCTTCTAGGAGGAAGCAGCCTCCCTGGACAAGAGACCTGTGACTGGGGCCCTCGAGGGCCTCCGATGCTGTGACACAGCCCACGTTGCACTGCTCTGGGGCATAGTGGCCTGTGTCCTCTCCCGAGTGTGTGGCCTGTAAGGGACGGACACTGCGGCATCTCCATGTTCCCAGATGTGTATGGCCAGCCCCTGGTATACAGTAGCTGCTAACTAAATATGATAGATGACTAATATTTGGGGGTGTTTGCCAGCTTTCAGGTGCCCCTGTGGGCTAAGTTCATCCCCTCTATGCCCGTGCCCAGGCTGGTGTGGCTCAGAGGAGGGACTGAGTCCCTGCCCCCAGGAAGACCCCTAAGGCTTTCATCAGTGGACAGAGTAAGTGCACCCAGCCCTCTGCTGTCCAAACGTGGGCATGGACAACAGGTGACCAGGCAGGGTGAAGAGCGGGGGCAGCAGGGGAGCACTGCTCCCCCTCAGGGGCCCGGGTTACACGGCTGTCCGCAGCCGTCACATTCAACCAGACCCCACAGGCTGGGGCAAACACTCACCCACAGGTCTCAGGCAACCCACAGAAGAACCCAGAAATCCCAGGAACTCCCTCCATTAGGGGTCAAACCCGTGATCTTCCTTGAAGCAACAAGGGCTGTAGCCCCAGCGGGTGTGGCGGTGACATGAGGACAACAACCCGATTTTTGCAAAAAGTGGAGTCAGGCTGAAGCATCAGTGTGGTGGGCGGCCATCCCTGCGGCAGAGCAGCCTCTGAGACACGGGGGCCCCTGCTGGCCAGCAGACGCTCCCCACCACGCCCGGAGGACAGGGCCGGCTGAGCTGGGAGCCCCTGCCCACGCCCCAGCCAGGCCTGCCCCTTCGGCGCTGCTCCCTGCTGGGGTGAAGGCCCGGGGGCAGCCAGCGGGTGTGCTCCATAAAGGCCGAGGACAAGCGAGTCATGACGCAGAAGGTAGAGCCCATTTCCCCTCCCTTAAATCAAGGGAATTTAAGAAAGAAAACTGTCTCTGAAACGAGTGCAGAGGACGGCCCCCAAGTGCGAAGAAGAAGTAACAAGACAGCACATAAAGTGAGCGGCTGCGGTGGGGTCGAGGGAGGGCTGAGGCGGGGTTGGGGGGCATCCTGAGCGGGGCTGCAAGGGCCGCCGCACAAGGAAGGGGCTGGCGGAGCACCATCAGGACAGGGGCAGGGCGGAGGAGTCAGAATGACCCACCCCGCTACCTAATAAACACCCCCAGCAGGAACTGGGCAGGGCTGCGTCCCCAGGGACTCACAGGACAAAAGCCAGGGGCACCGAGTGCCCTGGAGACCACAGAATGGCCCGGCCTCGCCAATCGCAGGCATGGAGCGCCACCGAGGTCACAGCTGCCAATCGCCAGTGACTGGCTGTGGGGTACGGAGCGGGTCACCAGCAAGCCTTGGGTACAGCAGGGGACACTGAGGTCCTTCGGGAGAGGGGCGGCGACAAGGACGGGACCTGCCCACGTGTGCCGAGCGCCCTGCGCGGTGGAGGAACAGCTGGGGGAGGGAGGTGAGCGGCCCCCTGCTGATCTCGGCTGGAAGCCTGTGCACAGCGTGGGGGCCAGCGTGGGGGGGCAGCAATGTCGGGAGGACACGTCTGATGACCTCTGGGAGGGCTGAGAGGAGAGGGTGGCATATTCGCGTCGCCTCATTACTTATGTGGTACAAAGCGCAAGGAGAGAGCGCGGAGAGGGGCCACGGAAGCGTGTGCTGAATGGAGGGGCTCCCTGGAGCAAGTGGGGGGGTCACAATCGTGGGAGAAGGGTCTGCCCCCGCCAAGGACAAGGGCACCCCCAGGGCCGCGGTGTGTGTCGGCACAGGTCCCAGACCGACTCTAGAGAGGAAATGGGTATCTGGCGGGAAGCCTGTGCTCTGGGACCCAGACTCGGATGGGGCTCCGGGGTTGGATTCCGAGTGCTGCAGGGTCGTGTCTGGTCGGGGTCCCTGGAGCTTGTGAGGCTCTTAGGAAACACTGGGTCCTAAATTCACCCTCAAAACGCTGAGAGGCGCTGGGACCAGCGGCCGTTTCAGCTGAGGCAGCACCAGGGTCTGGCCCCTCATCCAGGACTAGGGAGTCCACCCCCAGCCACTGGCAAGCGCCCAGAGGTGCCGCAGCCTGGCTGAGCCCTGGGGCACGGGGCACTAGCAGCAGGGGAACCCTGAATCTGGCTAATCCTGGGAGAGCCTCTCCCTCCATTGTTTGATCGAACAGCGCCTTCCTGGTTGTCCTCCCCCAGCCCCACCCCTGCCTTGCAGCCCAAGCAGATGAGCCGGCTTTGCTCTGACAGATGCTCGGTCGTCAGCATCCGGTTCCCCACCTACGCCTCGTCTGCGGTCTGCACACACAGCTGGAGGGTTTCCCAGGTTAACATGGGCGGAGGGGTGTGCACCTCCCTGGAAACGCTCCTGCTGGATGCAGGGATGAAGGGTGACTGAGTCTACAAAATCAGAGCCACCGGGAGAAGGTCAGACGGTGATGAAGCCCTGGAGGTTAATTCTAATCAGTTAGACACGCAGTGACTGCAGCGGATGTATTCAGCTGAGAGGCTGTATGCACGAGCAGAGCCTGGACGGGCCACCTACAGCTGGCCTCCACACCAGCCAGCCTGGAAGCCATCAGCCCCAAACAGCCGGCACTTGGCCAACGAGGGACCAATCACGTGGGGGGGGGCACCTAGAGGTAGCTACCTGCAGCTTCCCCTCACCACAGTCCCCGTGGGGCCCATATGAGCCTCTCTCTTTCCACTAGAAGTTCTCTCCCTTCCCTGCTTTGAGCCTCTAGCAAACCCAGGGCTAGTGGGGTGCCCCCTGTTACAGCCAGCTTGAAATAAACAGCCTTTGCTTCTCATTTAGGTCGTCTCTCTTTATTCTACAAAGGCTTTTTGAAAGAGCAGCTTCAGAAACTCCTTTTGTCCTCAAGGTCTTTATAGTTCAGCAGAAAAATGTGGTGGGAACCATGAATACACAACTCGAAACTGGCTACATGAAAGGTCCTAAAACAGCCTCAAGGTCTTAAGATCTGGGCCACAACCTCAGAGGTATGAGTAACCGGACCTCTCAGAGCCTCAGTTTACTCATCTGTAAGATGGGATGGTGGTGATGTCCCCCGTCAGGGACCCAGCTGAGCTGCCAGATGTTGGGAGAGCCAATGACAGCCCCAAGCAAACTGGCAGAAGCAGTGAAGACTTCAGTCACCCACTGCAGTAGTTGAGCAGGAGGCTAAAGCCACAGGAAGCACTGACCTCCCACCCCCATGTGGTGGGGGCCATGCCTAGGAGCCCAGGACAAAAGCTTCCCATGGGTTGATGAGCCCTGAGGCCCAGGAAAGAGGAGGAGGGAAGGCTGGGCATGGAAAAGTACCGGGTACTGAGTCAGAGTGGGGAGGGGAGGAAAGTAGCTTCCAGGCACCCTACAAGGAGGTCTCTGATGGAGGTGCCAGGGCTACAAATGCAGATGGTCCTCCAAGGGGGGCTGGCAGACCTGGGTCCCCACTGAAGTTCTCCCAGGATGGCAGTGCCCTGGCTGTGTCCCAAGCCTGGTGTGTGGTGGGGCATCGTGTGGCCCCCGATGGGGGATGCCTTTGTGATCGCCCATGGCCGGGCCTGATAGATCACGCATGGGATTTTTGACTGGGAGCCAGGCTCTCTGTGCCCCAGAACTGTTCTCAGGGAAGGCTTCCTGTACTAAAGCCCGTCAAGACCCAAGTTATTTGGAAGAAGCCACCTGCGTCAGCTGGAGATGCAGGCGTGAGGCACAGCCCCTAAGCCAGGTGGACTGCACTCTAGACGGTCTCCAAGAAGGGGTTCTCCCACTGGGGTGGGAAGGGAAGCAGAACTAAATGGCCAAGAAAATCCTCCTTCTCTGTGGATTTCACTGATTTAAGTTGTGTTCCCAGGGCCCAGGAGGAGTTTATTTCCAGGAAGTTAGGTTAGGATATTATAAAGGTTGCCCTGTGGGAGAGTAAGACTAAATGTATAGCCACCATCACAAAACATGCAAACTCAGGCCCAAGAAAAGGCAGGTGGATCCATGGAGAGAAGAGATGGAGAACTTGAATGCCCGGTCGGTAAGTAGTCTATGCAGATCAGTGGGGAGAGACAGGTCATTGAGAGAAAGTGATGGGAAAGCTGGCTGTCTGTGGGGAGAAAACCAGGCTGAACTCCTCCCCAAACAGAATATACAGTTTACCCCTCAGGAGGGGTGAATGGTGCAACTTCCAAGTTAGAGGGAGAGTTGGGAGCCATCTTTGTGACTTTGGGACACAGATGATTCCCCAGACCAGCTCAACAAAAACAAATAAAGAGAAAGAAGCCAGTACACTTGCTCACATCATAACAAGAACTTCTGCTCAGAAAGGACACAATGGGTGAAGCCAGTAATCCCAGGACAGAATGAGAAAGGTGTTTGCCATACCTTGAAAGGTACAGAATGAACAGGGAGTCCCTGAAAACCAAGAAGGAAAATATAAGAACAATCCTCAGAAGGAAAAAAAGAAAGAAAGAAAGAAAGAGAAAAAAAAAGGCAACCTAAAAAAGAAGAAACCCAAAGGGTTCACATAAGACAAAATGCTCAAGTCAACATGCATCAGAGAAATGCAAACCAAACAGTAATAAGACACCACTCTTCTCCTACTACGCTGGCTAAAAAAGGGAAATAGGAAACCAACGTGAAGATAGAGCATACATGGGAAAATAACTCATGTCCCTTTTGTGTGTTCTTTCCTGCTCTTCTTAACTTGTTTTTTTTTTCCCTTTTCTTAACTTGTTTTAAAGGAAGTCATGGAATGTGAACAGATTGGCACACTGGGCTTTGAGCGGGACTCCTGGACACTTTGGGGCTGCAGCATGGATGCATCTGAAGCTTGGGAGGCAAAGGCATTGGGTGATCAAGCCACTGGAGCCTCAGGGAGGCCCCAAAATGGCAGTGACACCAAGAATCACCTCACAAAGACATAGTAGAGTCTTTGAGTAGAGCTCTGTGGCCAGCCTGTGCTGTGCCCTCTACACACATCAATGCTTTTAAATTCATACTTGTCCACCTCAGTCATCTGTCAAAGTCAAAGTGTTCTCGGGGTGCACAACACTCCCCAAAGGGTCAAGCAGATAGTATAGCAAGGACCGTGGCCTTGACGCCCAGCTCTCCTGGGATGTGCCATGTCCTGCAGCTTCTGTCATGGGCCTTTCTGAGGCTCGGTCTCCTCGTGAGCAATAGGGGATTGTACCTTCCTTTCTTGTAGGGGTCCAGGAAGGACTGAAAATACTGTCTGGCAGGCAGAAGTTGCTCCCCAGAAATGGACAGCCTCATAGTAACTGACTTGGAAGTGGACAGCCCAGCCTCATGATGCAGTCAGCTCCGTGCCAGGCCACATTTTAGGTCAACTATTAACTTCCCACATGAGCTTGTGGGAGGATATGTGTTTTCCTGCAGGAATGCAGGCTGCCAGGGCTGGCGAAGCAGGACCCTTGAATAAGATCCATGTGGCTAGTACACAGCTGATGTTAAGTTTACCTTACATAAATCAGCAAAAGGGCATCTGGCGGTGTGCCTTAATCAGCTGGCACAAAAAACCCCACACATAGTCTGGGGATAAGTCGACTCACTGGACTCACACTTGCCAGCCCAAAACCAGAACCTTCCTTTCTCACTTTTCTTGCGTGTTGTCCATTGTGTATAAGAAGCACCTGGCCTCACTGGGCACATGGACATTCAGGAGGCAAAAGACAGTGCATGAATCTGCAGACCACAGGGCTGGCATGGGGACAAGGGGGCTTAATCTGAGCTCTTCCCAGGAAAGGATGCTCAGCTGCCCTCCGGGTCCCACCCACAGAACTTGTCTCTAATGATCCAAAATGCCATCTCTTAGTCTCCTCTGCCAGGAGCTGGGAGTGGGGAGAGGAGAAGATGAAGCTCTAGTCCCTACCCCTAGGGGATCTTTGTAATAAAAACATGACTCTCTCCTGCCAGGCATGATTATCTCTGCAATCCAGCCAGCTTTCCATGTTCCCTTATCTCACGTCCTCCTGGCGAGTGAGAACAGGAACAGAGGATGAATCCAGCTGTAGTGGCCTCGGGCTGCAGGATGTGGAAGTCCAAATGCTCAGCACCTAGATGTTTGCCTGCCTGCCAATCCCATTGTGTGAGAGTCCTCATCAACTCTATTGCCCTTCAGATATGTGCACTGAATCCAGGAATTATGGAATCGGAGCCAGCAAGGGCCAATAGATGAGGCTGGTGGGGGTAGCTAAAGGAGAAGGAAGTTTATAGTAGTAAGTGCTTCCATTAGAAGAGAAGATGAGTATCAGATCCACCGTCTAAGCTTTAAATTAATAAACTTGAAAATGGAAGGATAAGTCAGTGTAATTGTATGTAATATAACCCAATGTAACAAGAAAACAAGAAAAACAGAGGAGATCAATTGAAACCAAAGTTTATTCCTTGAGAAGTTAAATAAAATTCCAGCCAGATTGACCGGGGAGGGGGAGATCCAGAAGAAATAATTTACCAATATTAAGAACAAAAGATGGGATATTACCAAATATTTTTCACAAATTAAAGAATAATGAAGGACTTGCACAAGCAACATTATGCCTTCTATTCAAAACCTTGTGTGAAATGGACCAACTCTTCAGTAGGCACTATATTAAAGAAGAAACAGATGGCCAGAAAGTCCTATACCTATTAAGGAAAACTCCAGTTTCTCAGGAGATTCTCCCAAATATTTAAAGAAGACCAAATACTGACTCTACACAATCTTTTCTAGAAAATAGAAGAGAAGGAGATACTTGGCAACTTTTGTCAAAACTGAAGTCATTGCAATAAAAGACTACAGATCGATAGCCTCATAAAAATAGACATATAGGTCCTGAATAACATATTACAAACCAAATCCAACAACATGTAAAAAGGAAAATACATCACAACCAAGTGGGGTTTATCTGGGACTTCAGGACTGGTTGAACATTTTTTAAAATTTTTATTTATTTATTTTTTGACAGAGAGAAACAGCAAGAGCAGAAACAAAAGCAGGGGGAGCAGCAGGCAGAAGGAGACACAGGCTTCCTGCCGAGCAGGGAGCCTGATGTGGGGCTCGATTCCAGAACCCTGGTATCATGATCTGAGCTGAAGGTAGACGCTTAATGACTGAGCCACCCAGGCGCCCCTGGGTGAATATTTTAAAAATCAATTAATATAAGTACATGGCAACTCTCTGTACTGGCTTTGTGATTTCCTGTACATCTCTAATTATTTCAAAATGAAAGGCTTTAAGAAATCAATTAATGTAATTCACCATATTAACAGACTAAAAAAGAAAATTGTATAATCATCTCAATAAATGCATAAGAGCATTCCATGAAATCCAACGTCCATTTATGATATAATCTCTCAGTAACAAGAGGCAGCTTTTTATCTTGAGAAAGCTAATCTAGACAAAACCTCAGCTACCACCACCCAGCAAGCCCAAAGACTGAATGTCTCCCCCTGAGTTCAGGCACATGTTAGCACACGCACAAGCATTTCCTTGCTCTGCCCACTAAAGAAGTGACACCCCAGCAGCCTGAGCACACCTAGCTCCAGATCGTGGTTTCTAAATACCATCATCCACTAAAAGGAGCAGGGATCCCTGGAGAAGTGGTTGATCCCAGGAATGGGACGGGGAGATTTCCAGGGGAGTTGGAACCAAATGTGAGATGTTGGGGAGTTGCAAGCATGCAGACAGTACAGGAGCCAAGTGAAGGGGATCCCAAGGCTCAAAGCCAGAACAAAGTGAATAAGAAAATAATGATGATACTGGATTATTACTCAAATAATAAAACAAATATCCTTTAGTTTAATGAAATAAAATAAAACAGAACAGGTAAATACAAGGAGGAAAAGGGGCATCTCCTCCTTGTAGATGAATTTCAGTTAATGAGTGGAGGTGGAGTAGGGAACTAGAAACTCACCATCAGAACACCACAGTGAGTATAGTGTCTAACATAACATACTAAAGATAAAAAATAAAAAATAAAAAAAGAACATCACAGTGACCTTGCTGCAGGCATGGCCCCCAGAGGGACACTAAAACCATTAGACAAACATGACAGCAGAAACAGGATACTTGCAAAGTCTTGTAGAATCTCCCCCCACTGCAAATATTTATTAATTACAAAGGGGACAAATAACCATATTCCCAGTGACTAGACACAGCAACAACATGTACCCCTGCTTCACTGGGCAGGTTACTTCTGTGGGATTCATCCCCAAACACAATAACCTCACTCTAATTGCGAGGAAACCTCGGACAACCCCAAATTTCTACAACACACATGACCAAGGCTCTTCAAAAGTGTCAAGATACAAAGGATAAGGAAAACCCAAGAAACTGTCTCAGACTAGAGAAGAGTAAGGAAACCTTACAATGCACATGGGGACCTGGACCAGAGAGGGGACATTTATGGGCAATGGGTCTGTCCTTCGGTGAACAGTAATGTGCCAATGTTGATTTCTAAGATTTGTCACTGATCTATGGATATGTAAGATGTTCCTAGAGGAAGCTGGGCGAGGGCGTGTGTAGCCACTGTGCTCTTTTTACAATTATTCTGTAAATGACGTGAAGGCACAAAGTGTCCCATGAGCTCAGCCATGCCAGGGCAAGCAGAAGATGTGCAGGTGTGGCTGGTCTGTCATGCCACGTGCCACCTGTGCCCCATCTTTCACCAGCTGTGGACTGTAGTCCCCAAAAAAGGAGGCCTGCTCCAACTTTTCTTCCATCCCAGACCCTGGCTTGAGTCTGCTTCAGAGCAGGAGCTTGCTAAGAGTCAAATTGTGTCCCAACCCCGGTACCTGCAGAAGTGACCTTACCTAAAAGATGGTCATCACAGATGATCAAGATACAATGAGGTCATTGGGGGAGAGGTGTCCCGACCCAGTATGACCAGCATCCTTGTAAGACGAGAAAACATGAATGCAGCAGCACACAGGGAGGATGGATGGAGGCAGAGATGGGGAGATGCTTGTACAAACTAAAGAACCCCAAGATAGCCAGAAAACTCCCAAAGCTGAGAGAACATGGAACAGATTCTCCATCTTGGCCCCAGGACGAAACAACCCTGCCAATCCTTGATCTCAGACATCCAGCCTCCAAATGACGGATCTCTGCTGTTGAAGCCCCGTCTGCGGTTAGCCATAGGACACTCACAGCGCAGCAGACAAATCGTGACTCATCACCGTTACACAGAAACCAAGTAAGCCTCCAAGCACAGAGGCACTTGATGGTGCTCAGCCAGCAGAGCAGTCCACCACAGTGCTCGCCCAGACCTGGGCCTGGGACCCAGCCCCCAACACCCGGGTATGCCACCTGGGCCCCCAACGACCCCACTAAAACAGCAAGAAACCTGCATGCCACCGCCCAAGCTTGCCTTCTAGGACTGAAAACAGTTAGAGATCCCAGATCAGTTTCCGGAGTGTCGTGAGCTAAGCAGGGACTCCAGGAAGTGGAGCAGCTGTGGCTGGTTCTGTAGGACCTGGCTCTCGGCACCAAGGAGGGGAGCTCCTGGGGGGACTAATGCCAAATAGCACAAGCCAGAAGGGTATGAAGAGAAAGTCAGGGCACCCGGCACACACTCACTTTCACACACTCGCTCACACATTCACACTCACACTCACAGCCTCCTCCAGCCCCACTGCCCCTACCATGGCCACGTCTACCCTGTCCCTCTGTTCTAGCAACCAGAGCTACGGCAGCCATGTTTGCCTGCCTGGCTCCTGTGACTCCTGCCCCGACTCCTCCTGGAGACAGGTGGACGACTGCCCAGGGAGCTGCTACGAACCCCCCTGCTCATCCCCCACCTGCTGTGCCCCCACCTGCTACGAGCCCACCTATCGCGTCCCCACCTGCTGTGAGCCCCCCACGTGCTGTGCCCCCAGCTGCTGCACCTAGCTTCCTGACTGACTCTCATCACACCCCTGCGAGCTGCGGGTCCAGCCCCTGCCAATCAGCCTACACTAGCTCCTGCCAGCCCTCCTGCTGCAGCTCCTCCCCGTGCCAGGAAGGCTGCTGTGTGTCTGTCTGCTGCACCCCTGTTTGCTGCAAGCCCGTATGCTCTGGGCCTTCTCCCTGCTCAGCCCCTCCTGCCACCAGCCCAGCCTCTGTTCCCTGTCCTGCTGCAGACCCTCCTCCTGCGAGTCCCTACTCTGCTGCCCCATGTGCCCAGCCTGCCCCAGGAACAGAGGCTGTTCCTTAGCCCAGAAGTCCTGCTGCAGATGAGATACATCCTCCACACAGCCAGCTGAGCTCAGGTCCTACCCAGTGACTGAGGTCCTGCCAGCCACCCCTCCTCAATCCGTTCTTCACCCATCTTAAGGGGCTGCCCCACTGAGGACAGGGGCAGGTCCCACCTGGAAGCTGATCACCATGTCCCGAATTGCTCCAGCACGTGGACCATTCCTCGTGTCTGCTGGTCCAGCCTCCTGTTGAGCCGCAGACATAGACAAACCAAACATCCACACTCAGTGCTGTGGCCCTAGAAAGGTCTCCTAGAACATCCCCATGGCAGTGGTCTCCCCTCCATATCTCTCACTCTGCATGAGGGTCAGCCCAGCCTCTATCCACCTGTCTCTGTGTCCTCAGCTCAGTGACCCATCAGCTGTCTCTGGATGCACTTAAGGAAACTGACCAATAAACATTCAAGACCAATCAGAGCCCTGGCTGCATGTGTCATTACTCCCAGCCCAACCACATGCCCACTTCCGCCCTCTGTACACAACACTGCCGTCCTGCAGGACCCTGTGTGGCTTCGTGTGACTCCCTGGGGTCCCAGATGGACAGCAGAGGGTGGAGATAGGTATTGCAGCCTTTTGTCCCTTGGGGCCATCCTGGGCTCATCCTTCACCCTCCTGTACTTTTCCTTGACTTGCCGCTGTCACTCCTCACAATGCCCATTCAATAGGGATTAGGATCTGCGAGATCCATGTTTTCCCAGAGCATGTCTAAATGCCCTCCTAACTTCAAAATTGGCAATTTTCATCTCTGTATTGCCTAAAATCTTCTCCAATGCCCAACTGATATCCCTGGCATGGAGTCAGGAGCATGTGCTGAGGGGTGTTATCTGTTACACATACAGATCCCAGAAGTCACATATTAATGGTCGTCCTAAACCTGCCTGAGAATAAAGCCTTCTCTCAATCTGCCATAACAAACATAAAGACAAGCACAGAAACAACACAATTATCAAGCCAATCCACAAGTGGTAAGTGCCAGACAGAGCAAGGCCCGTCACTCCTTACAGGAAAAAAAGAACATACAGCATTCAACAGTATTACACTATTATTTTATTGAAACCCAGCATCCGATAAAAAACTGGGGGACACATTTTTGAAATATTTTATTAATTTTGGGACTGGAGGAGATTATGCTGAGTGAAATAAGTCAAGCAGAGAAAGTCAATGATCATATGGTTTCACTTATTTCTGGAACATAAGGAATATTGTGGAGGACATGGGGAGATGGAGACGAGAAGGGAGTTGGGGGAAATCAGAGGGGGAGACGACCACGAGAGACAGTGGACTCTGAGGAACAAACTGAGGGTTTTCGAGGGGAGGAGGTGGGGGATGAGTTAGCACAGTATTAGGTATTAAGGAGGTCATAGATTGCATGGGGCACCGGATGTTATATGCAAACTATGAATGTTGGAGCACTACATCAATAACTAATGATGTACTGTGTGGTGACTAACATAACATGATTAAAAAAAGATTTTATTTATTTGAGAACACCCATGCACACAAGTGGGGGCAGGGCAGGGGGAAGGGAGAGGGAGAGAGAATCTCAAGCAGACTCTGCAGTAAATGTGGAGCCCAACACAGGGCTCCATCCCACAACCCTGACATCATGACCTGAGCCAAAAGCAAGAGTTGGGACGCCCAACTGACTGAGCCACCCAGGTGCCCCCAAATCACTAGACACATTAAGAGGAAAAATCTAACTCATAATCCAGAGGCAAAACAGATTATACAAACAAACTCAGAAACGACAATTGCTGGAATTAGCAGACAAGGCAGTTAAAACAATGATGATAAATGTATTCATGGATTTCAAGGGAAACATGAACACAAAGAAGGAGAAATGTAAGATACAAAAGAGAACTAAATGGAACTCCAAGAGCCAAGAAACTTAACAATAAAAAAATTAAAGGATGTGGGATTGGGAGGGAGACAAACCATAAGAGACTTTTAATCTCACAAAAGAACCTGAGGGTTGCTAAGGGGAAGGGGAGCTAGGGATAGGGTGGTTGGGTTATGGACATTGGGGAGGGTATTGCTATAGTGAGTGCTGTGAAGTGTGTAAACCTGGTGATTCACAGACCTGTACCCCTGGGGCAATTAATACATTATATGTTAATAAAAATAATTTTAAAAAATTAAAGGATGAATTTAAAAGTAGAATAAAGACTGCAATTGATCAGTGACCTGGGAGACATAATCACAGAAATTACCCAAACTGAAAGATAATCAGGGTCCCTGAGGAGAAAAATATTTAAAGGGTGGGAGAGACAGAAAAATATTTAAAGAGATAATGGCCAAATGTTTTCCAAATTGGATGAAATTGAGAAGTACATAGGAAACTTGAGAAACACTATACACTAACCTGAGCTTACTGATATGTATACAATATTCCATCCAACAACAGTGAAGTCGAATTCACATTTTTTTCAAGTGTACATGGAACATTAAAAAAAAAAGTGTACATGGAACATTCACCAAAATAAATCATATCCTGGGTCATAAAACCAGCTTTAATATATTTAATAGGATTGACATCATACTGAGAATGTTGTTTGACCACAACAAAATCAGAAATCATGAACAGAAAGATATCTGAAAAATCAAAAACTATTTGGATATTAAATAACACTCTTCAAAATAATCCATGAGTCAAAGAAGGAATCACAATGGAAAATTGGAAATATTAATAAATTAAAAATAAACTTTATAGAATGCAACTAACACAGTATATAGGGGAAGATCTATAGCTTAAATAATCCTTAATAATAAAGAAGGAATCCATCAATGATCTGAGGTTCTACCTTCAGAAGCTACAAAAAGAAGCACATGTTGAATCCAAAATAGGTAGAGGGAAGGAAATAATCGAGAAGTGTAGAAATCTACCAAACAGAAAACAGACAAATGAGAAATTTAATAAAACCAAGTCTAATTTTTAGAAGATCACCAAAATTAATAAATTTCTACATTAACTAGTCAAGAAAAAGAAATGAAAAGGAAATAAATAGACAACATCAGGAAGAATGAAAGGGCTATTGCCCCAGATTCTACAGACATTAAAAGAACAATAAAAGAAGGCAACTCTTGATGCTGACACATTCAACAACTTAGGTGAAACGGACAAGTAACTGGAAAGATATAGTCATATAAAAACTCATACAAGAAGAAATAGAAAACCAAAATAGCCCTCTGTCAATCGAAGTAACAGAATTATAGTTAAGATCCTTCCCAAAGAGCAAATCCCATGCCCAATCCTAATATGTAAAAATGCTAAACGCCCAACTTTTGTATCAACATGGACGGGACTGGGGGAGATGATGCTGAGTGAAATAAGTCAAGCAGAAAGAGTCAATGATCATATGGTTTCACTTACTTGTGGAGCATAAGGAATAACACGGAGGACTTGGGGAGATGGAGAAGAGAAGTAGACTGGGGAGACACTGGAGGGGGAGGTGAACCATGAGAGACTGTGACTCTGAGAAACAAACTGAGGGTTTTGGAGGGGTGGGGGGTGGGGGGCTGGGTGAGCCTGGTGGTGGGTATTAAGGAGGGCACGTATTGCATGGAGCACTGGGTGTGGTGCATAAACAATGAATTCTCAAGCACGGAAAAGAAATATAAATAAATAAATAAATAAAATATTTTAAAAAAAATTCCTAAGTGCAGTTAGCAAGGTCACAGGATACAAGGTCAACACACAAAAACTGATTAAATTTCTACATAGTAGCAATGAGCACTTGGAAATGAAATAAACATACCATTAACTAAAACACTGAAAAATAAAATAATATAGAAGCTTAATATATGTACAAGGTCTATGTATTAAAAGTAATAAAATATGGAAAAAAGTCATCCAAAATGATTAGAAACAGATTTATAATTATGAATTGAAAGACTCAATATTGTTAAGATGTTAATTCTTCCCAAATTTACCTGCAAATTTAATGCAATTCCAATAAAAATCCCAGCAAGTTCTTCTTTAGAAAATGATGAGCTGATTCTAAAATCGATACAGAAATATAAAGGATCTAGAATAGCCAACGAATTTTGAAGAAGAAAAGTGGGGTCACCTGGGTGGCTCAGTCGGTTAAACATCTGCCTTTGGCTCAGATCATGATCCCAGGGTCCTGGGATGGAGTCCTACATCGGGCTCCCTGCTCAGCGGGAGTCTGCTTCTCCCTCTCCCACTCCCCTGTTTGTGTTCTCTCTCTCTCTCTCTCTCTGTGTGTGTGTGTCAAATAAATAAATAAAATCTTTAAAAAAGAAACAGAAACAGAAAAATGCAATCGGATGACTAGCTTCTTGTTTCAAGACTTCACAGAAAGCTGTGTTGGTGGAGACGGTGTATTATTGGTACAAGAACAAAGGCTGAAGACAGGACACAGCAGGGTCCGGAAATAGACCCACACATATACAGTCGATAGATTTTTTTGAGGGTCATTCAGTGGAAAAAGGATAATCCTCTTACTAAATGATTCTGGAACAACCAATAGCGGATTCAAAAATTAACTAGAAAGGGATCCTAGAACTTAACATAAAAGTTAAAGCCATAGAATATTTAGAGGTACGCATAGGACAAAAACAGCGTGACCCTGGGTTTAGGCAGATTTCTTAGCACCACTGAAGAAAAGGAATTCATTGAATTTAATCAAAATTAGAGATATCAGCTACTGAAAAAATGCTGCCAAGAAACTGAGAAGTCTGGGCACAGGTGGGGAAATTTGCTGTGTACACATACGATAAGTGACCGGCCCTGGAATGCGTGAAGAACACTTAACGGTGAACAGGAAGACAGGCGATTCGACTACGGGGCAGTGGGCAGAGGACCTGAGCAGACAAACGGGCATCCGGCACCGGAAGCCGACCCACCCATCACAGCAGCCGGCAGGAAGGCCAGTATCACCACGAACACTGCACTTGCACGTGACCCAGCAAGCCCACCCCGGGTGCTCGTGCAAGAGCAAGGGCAGCGCATGGAGTACGGGGGCTCCCAGCAGCTTCCTTCATAACCACTAAAACCTGGAGACAGCCCAGATGGACGTCAACAGGTGAGTGGACGGCTGTGACCCCCCATGCGATAAAACACCACTCGGCAATTAAGAAGGAATTCACTATGAATATATGCCACGGAAGAGGCAAGTGGACAAAGCCGGTCACAAAGCAGGCCTGTTGCACGCTGTCTTCCCTGGACGCTCCAGAAAAGGTCAGCCTCGGCAGCACCGTGGGGCCCTGCTGCCAGGCGGCCGGCATGGAGGCTGGGGGTGCAGGGAAACCTCTGGCAGGAGGGGAAGCTGATAGCTGCGGACTCCAGCGGAGGCAGCAAGATGCAGACCGTTCTCAATACTCGTCAAACGGTACCGTGAGACAAGGCGCATCTGACTATATGTACACCGGACCCAGAAAGCGGATTTTAAACTAAGGAGTTAGTTAAAACACTGCTAGGGTTGGGGAAGGGTTTGGGCAAGGAGCTTGTGGCAGGTGGGGAGTGTGGCTCGGGCAGGAGGGAGCTGGGGTTGAGGGGACGGTGATGGACGGAGAGCCAGGGGAGAGCATGGGTTCCCTTTGTGGGTTCTGGCTGTGGACACAGCCATGGGGAGAGTGGGGCTCCCGGGCAGGGAAGGGAGGGCTCAGGAGGGGCGGGCGGGGCCGCTGGGCCACTGCTTGCAATAGTTCTGGAACCCTGGTGGGGGGGGTGACCTTGCTGTATGTTCCTGCCCTTGTCCACCAGTGTCCTCACGCGACATCACCGTCATCCTGACATCTGAGCAGCTGTTCACAGCAATTCAAGGCCTGATGGTTTCTCAGTTTACAGGGAAGGCCCCGCACCAGGTCTCCGTGTCCCTTCCAGGCGCAGTCCAGACCTATCAGGTGATGGCCTTCAGCGTCCCGCCCAGGACGGGATCCTGGGGGTCCTGTCACTGACCCGTAATAAAATAAAATAAAAATTTTGTTTCAAACCTAGTTGTTTTCTTTGGGACCTTGGAGCAATGCCTCCCCCTCCCCACCACCTTTCTGCTAAATGGGTACAGCCCATAGGAAGACCCCAGGGGGACCCCAGGCCCATAGGGGCTGTGCTGCCTGCAGCCCCCAGGCCAGCTCGTCTGGGGCCAGTTTGCCCAACTGGGGCAGTGGGTGGAAACAGGCCAGTGGCTGAGAATCCCCAGACCACGGCCCATGTGCAGGTGGCCAGCCTTGGGAAGCCCTAGGCACGCAGGGTCCAGGAGCCCTGACCTTCTTGGGCCAAGGTGTGCCTCCTACCCCGGGGCCCTGCCCTGTGGGATTTCTCAGTCCCCCATTCCTAGAAATGTTCCCGGATGGAGGAGACCAATGTCTGGTCAGATCCCTGGATCCCCACCCCCATGAGGGTCGGAAGAAAGGAAGCAGATGCGCTGGTGAGTGAGTTTATTGGGGTGTCGGAGCAGGCACCGAGAGGTCAGCAGTTGAGGCCACGGGTCCCGAGCCAAGAAACTGGGAGGGAAGGACGGGGGACCCGGAAGTGGTGGAGGCCCCTCCTGGGAGCAGGAGCCCTGGGGAGCAGTGGGGTCAGCGTTCTTGGGAGCTATTAGGTCAAGGTCAGGTCAGCAGAGTGGACGCATGGAAGACCCTGTCCTGGGTGTGGGCAGCCACCTAACAGGTCAGGACCGGACTGAGGGGGCGGGGAGCACCACGGTCACTGGGTGGGTCCTGAGCCCAGCTGGCCCCGGGAAGACGGGCCCATCAGCAGCAGGACTTCTGGGCGGAGGCGGGCACACAGCAGGCCTGGCGGGAGCCCACAGGGCGGCAGAGCAGGGACACGCAGGAGGCTCGGCGGCAGCAGCTGGGCTGGCAGGAGGAGGAAAGGGCACAGCAGGAGGAGGCGGGCACGCAGCAGGCGGGCCTGCACACGGGGCGGCAGAGCAGGGACACACAGGAGGACGGTCTGCAGCAGGACGAGGAGCAGGGGCTGGGCTGGCAGCAGGAGGGAGCCGAGCAGAGGGAGGGCCCAGAGCAGACAGGGGTGCAGCAGATGGGCTTACAGCAGACAGGGGTACAGCAGACGGGCTTGCAGCAGACAGGGGTGCAGCAGACGGGCTTGCAGAAGACAGGGGTGCAACAGACGGGCTTGCAGCAGACGGGCTTGCAGCAGACAGACACACAGCAGTCTTCCTGGCAGGGGGAGGAGCTGCAGCAGGAGGGCTGGCAGGAGCTGGTGCAGGCTGGTTGGCAGGGGCTGGACCCGCAGCTCGCAGGGGTGCAGATGAGGGTCAGGCAAGAAGGGGCACAGCAGGTGGGGGCACAGCAGCTGGAATCACAGCAGGTGGGGGCACAGCAGGAGGGGGCACAGCAGGGGGGCTCGCAGCAGCTCTCTGGGCAGTCGTCCACCTGCCAGGAGTCGGGGCAGGCGTCACAGGAGCCGGGCAGGCAGACGCGGCTGCCGTAGCTCCGGTCGCTGGAGCAGACGGACAGGGTGGACGCGGCCATGGTGGGGCGGTGGGGCTGGAGGAGGCTGTGAGTGTGAGTGTGTGTGAGTGTGTGTGTGAGTGAGTGTGTGTGGTGCTTGAGGCTGAAGCTTTTATACCCTCCTGGCTATTGTCTCCCAGGCCCCCAGCAGGCTCTAGTTCCGGCTCCCAGGCCATGCTGGTGTTTGTTTGCCAGGATATTGTCTGGCTCATAAAACTCCTGGAGCAGCTGACTCCCGAGTTTCTCATTGTGTCCTGGGGAGCAGGAGTCCCAGCCCTGGTTATCAGAGCAGGGGATGGCGGGTATAGGGCGAGTGTCCCTCAGCCCTGAGTACCAGCACCCCAGCCTCCTCGCAGGAAACAGCTCCATCCCCCCTTCATCCCTGTGCCTGTCTCTCAGTCTCATTGTCCCTTATTCTTTCTCTGCACACACATGTGCACACAGAGTGCATTCTCATTACACAGTCACTAGGTTCTAGAAAGTCACCAAAAACACTGAATTAGCAAATCTGGGAACACGGGACCATCGCTCCCAGGTGAATATGGGGTTGGGTCCCTGCAAGCTCTGGTCAGATTTTCAGCAACCCTCAATACATGGTGGGTTAGATGTGTGTTTCTGTTTAAAGCGACTTATTTAATAAATACTTGAGATACATTTTATTTAACAGTGGACTCCTTTCAGTCACACCTGAGCAAGGCTTATCAGATGCAGATTTTCTCCATAAGGCACGTGAGCCCTCTTGTGCTCAGGACTCGAGCCCTCCAGCGCTACGCCTGGCACCACTTTCACCAGCAAAATCACAGCCTAAAGCACAAAAAGCGACATGAAGTGCGAGGACAGGCTTACAGTCTGAGGGCCGACACGGGAGGCAGAGCCTCATTCCACCTCAGCTGGGAACACGTGTCCACTTCTTAAATTTGGAGCAGTCTGCACATGTCCGCGAATGACCAGGCACACATTGTGAGTATTGATTTGGGGTTACAAAGAAAGTTTAGTGAGTAGGTGAATCACAGATAAAGAATCCATGAATAATGAAGATTGACTTTGTCATCTTTCTCTGTACACGTACTCATAGGTGTATAATGTACATTTTTAAAATACACATTGTATCATAATCTACCCATGCTGTTTTTTTGTAACTTAATGTAACAATGGAGCTCCTTTCCCATGAATACATAAAGATTTCTCTTTCTTGGTTAGGGCTTCACAGAATCTCACATTGTCCTCTGTATTTGTCTATATGTTTCCCATCTTTGTGCTTCCAAACTTCCTATGCCCTTATATTTAGGATCTAGTTCTTAGAGTTGGTATGCAGGTTTTCCATTTTTGTCAGACTCTTTATTTTATTTATTTGTAAATTGAAATATTTTATTTGATACTTGACATTTAATTTCAGTATTGATAGTTGGGTTTATATCTGCAATCAGGTTGTATGTTTTCTGTTTGTCTAAAATGTCTTATGTTCCTTTTACAAACTATTTCCTGACTGCTTTGGGGTATTTTTATTATTTATCTTCCTTGTCCCACTCATTAGTTGTTGTCTGTGGTTTCGTAACTGTCTCAGAGGTCAGCCCAGAGGCTACAGCATGCCTTCCTAAGATGGCCAAGTCTGATGGGCACGGGCCCATCCGGAGCACGGGCCACTTCCAGAGCAACCCTGAGACCCCAGCACACCTCGGCTCCTCCCCCTGCTTGTGCAGCACCGTTTATCTCTACTGGAGTGTAGAACCCACAGGAAAGTGTAAATATAATATAGTATAATATTGCAAAGGGACATGTGGGCCAGTTTCCACTCTACTTGTACTGTTATCTAACCATTCAGGTTCTCCTCCATTTTCCTGCACTTCTGCCCTCTGGCCATCCTACCTGAAAGCTTCCTGTGGCGGCGACTTCAAAGTGCATCTTCTGGTGAGGACTCCACTCTGCGTTTGCTGGTCTGGTGATTTTTGTGGCACCTTCACCTCTGATCGGCATTCTTGGGGAGCCCTATTCCAGTTCTGCAGTCATTTCATTTGGCCCCTTAAAGATGCCATCCCATTGTTCCGTTCCCACTGTCCGCCCCCCACACTGCTATGACAGCCACCAATCGGTTCATAAATGTCAGCCCTGTGTTCTCTTCAGTCAAAAATTTCTACTTGTTTCTTCATCTATGTTTCAGTTTTACAATAAAGGTCTCCCTCCTTACACCTATTTCCCGGAGCACTTTCAACACAATTCTCTCAAAAGTCTGTCTGATTAACTCCAACACTGTCATCTCAGGTTTGTTTCTATCATCTGTTTGTCTCTTGACATGACTGTAATTCTTGATTGAATGTTTGACATTGTGAAAAAGTCTCGCAGCTCTGGATGAGTTTCTCTCCTTCCGAGGAGTTTCACTCTGGCTGGCAGCCTGGGTGGAGCAGAGGACTCATACCGATGTGAGGGTTCTCCCCTCCTGGGGCCAAGCTGTCCTGGGGTCTCACCTGAGACTGGCTCCTCCTTGGCCAGTCATCAGGGTTATGAGTCTCCCTGGCAATGAGGCTGCCAAATCTCTGCTTGGGTTTTAAGGGCTTTCCGCTGGCTTTCTTAGCACCTTTCCTGTGTAGCATAAAAATTTGGCTAGTGCCTTGAGATTCAGCCTGTAGCTCTGGAATTCCTCTTGGGGACTGCCATCTCCCTGGGTTCTTGACCCCTTAGGTCCATGTTGCCTCTGCAGTTGCAGACTCCCGTGGAGTTCTCTCCACCCTTCCTGAGGTTTCCCGAAGCTCTGCCAGCCTCTCTACATGCCAGTCACTTCCCTTCACACCCCACAGCAGGATTCATCAGCTGCACTTCAGGAAAAGCCGTTCTGAGATGCCAGCCCACCTCTCTGACATCGCTCCTCTCCACACGTTGGCCCTCAACATTCAGTCTCATCAGCAGCCTTCAAAAGCTCTGCACAGATGTTTTTGTATCTTATCCAGGTTTTGGGGCCATCCTCAGCCAGCATACATATATCTAACAGAGGCCGCCACATCATAGACAGCAAATATCACCCTCTCCCCACCGCTGCCAACCACTTCTAGCTTACAGATTAGTTCCTGTATCTCCAGAAGGGCCAGAAGCTGAACCAGGCTCAGATCTACACCAGGCTTATAACTCAAGACATACAGAAAGACAACTCGGCCACAGTTTATTTGAATTCCTAGAACCCCTTTCTTCCCCAGCATGGACATTCTTGTAGGTGAGAGGCCTGGGGTGAGAACCTCTTCTGGAAACAGAATGGCCAGGAAGGGGGAGAATCAGAGGCCACCGATGCAGCAGGGGCAGCATACGCTACCTGCACGCCCCCAGGGCCCTCCTGCTGGGGTGTGATGCCACTACCCCGGGCCCCATGCTGCTGAACCCCTTCTTCAAGATCATCACGGGGCACTAAGCACCCACCTCCCCTGGCTGACAGGGCTCCACGGAGTCGAGACCCATGCGTTCTCCAGCTCGACACTGTTCCCAGCACGTGGGGCCTGGCTCTGCAGTAAGTACATCATGCTTGGAAGGTGGAAGGACCAGGGAGGATGGAAATCTACTTAACAGAGGGAGCCAGAACCACCTGGTGGCCACCAAGATATTCTTCACAGAAGAAAGGAAGGGGTTTGGATGACCTTCAGGTTTCTGGCTGGGGTGACCCCAGGAATTTTTCAGTTAACAGTCAAGAAAGTCAACAGGAAACACTGCTTGACAAAAAACAAAAACAAAAAAAAAAACAAAAAAACATTGCTTTTCCAATGAAGGCTTTGTGGGAGCTGCACTTCCTGCAGGCGGGAAATAGGGCACTCCCATTTGTACTCCAGTTGTGCAGGGTTTGGGTGTAAGAAGGCCATGAACATGGCTCAGTGAGTGGTCAGGCAGAAGCGGCCCACATGGCCACCCAAGGACATGGAAAGTGTGGCCACCTGACTGCCTCACCTTCCCCTGCTTGCCACCTGCACGTGCCCTCAGGGGAACTCCCCATGCCAGAGAGAGGACCAGGGAGTCACAACCAGAACATGTCTGGCTCCATACTCTCTCTGACCAGCAGCTGTGCCACGCTGACAAGCAGGGGTCCCCAGTGTGCACAAGACCCACCCACGTGTCCACAAAAGGGCAGTTAGGATTGGAATTGATGGATTCTTATGCAGCCAACCTGGCCCCATGACATGCTATTTACAGACTCACTGGCATGTTCTAGACTGCGGGTAGCTTAGGATGAGTCAACAGACCCCAAAACACACTAGGAGCTTTATAGCTAAGCAAACACCTCGTAGAACCAAACACGCAGCTGTCGCTAATGAGAGTCCCTGGAGCTCCAAACAGCAACAAGGAAGGGAGGTGAGCAGGGTTGCTGCTGGGACAAACACACCCAGGAGGGTATAAAAGCCGACAGACAGCTCAGTACCTCACACACACACACACATTCACACTCACACTACACTCACAGCCTCCTCCAGCCCCACCGCCCCACCATGGCCGCGTCCACCCTGTCCGTCTGCTCCAGTGACCTGAGCTACGGCAGCCGCGTCTGCCTGCCTGGCTCCTGTGACTCCTGCCCCGACTCCCCCTGGCAGGTGGACGACTGTCCAGAGAGCTGCTGTGAGCCCCCTTGCTGTGCCCCCTCCTGCTGTGCCCCCACCTGCTGTGAGCCCCCCTGCTGTGCCCCCTCCTGCTGTGTCCCCACCTGCTGTGAGCCCTCCTGCTGTGCCCCCACCTGCTGTGTGCCCACCTGCTGTGACCCCAGCTGCTGTGCCCCCTCCTGCCTGACCCTCATCTGCACCCCTGCGAGCTGCGGGTCCAGCCCCTGCCAACCAGCCTGCACCAGCTCCTGCCAGCCCTCCTGCTGCAGCTCCTCCCCCTGCCAGGAAGACTGCTGTGTGTCTGTCTGCTGCAAGCCCGTCTGCTGCACCCCTGTCTGCTGCAAGCCCGTCTGTTGCACCCCTGTCTGCTGCACCCCTGTCTGCTGCACCCCTGTCTGCTGTGAGGCCTCCCCCTGCTCAGTCTCTTCATGCTGCCAGCAGTCTAGCTGCCAGCCCTCCTGCTGCAGCTCCTCCCCCTGCCAGGAAGACTGCTGCCAGCCTGTCTGCTGCACCCCTGTCTGCTGCAAGCCCGTCTGCTGCACCCCGGTCTGCTGCAAGCCCATCTGCTGCACCCCTGTCTGCTGTAAGCCCGTCTGCTGCACCCCTGTCTGCTCCGGGCCCTCCTCCTGCTGCCAGCCCAGCCCCTGCTCCTCGTCCTGCTGCAGACCATCCTCCTGCATGTCCCTGCTCTGCCGCCCCGTGTGCAGGCCCGCCTGCTGCGTGCCCGCCTCCTCCTGCTGTGCCCCCACCTCCTCTTGCCAGCCCAGCTGCTGCCGCCGGGCCTCCTGCGTGTCCCTGCTCTGCCGCCCTGTGGGCTCCCGCCAGGCCTGCTGTGTGCCCGCCTCAGCCCAGAAGTCCTGCTGCTGAGTGATCTTCTATGGCCACTCCAAACCTGAGGAGTTCCTGTGCACAGCCTGGATTCTTCACTGAGCACCAAGACAGCTGTCCAGCCCCCTTCGCTGGGCCCCATGGTGGACACTGGTCACCTGTTCCCCACTCTGCATTTGTCCCGCTGACTTTCCTCAAGTAGCAACTTTTCCCAAGTCAATATGCCCTGCCTCCTCCACCTGGGTTGGCAGTGACCTCAGCACAGCCAGCTGGGCTCCCCCAAGCCTTTGAACCCCATGTGCTGTGAAAGCAGAGGAGATCGAATACCATCTCCAGAGCTGTGTCTCAGCATTGCTACTGGACCTGTATGTCCCAGGCTCCTGCACTGATTCCTGAGCTGGCTTCTGCATCACCCCTCATTCTGTGAGCTGTTGATCTCCAATAAATTCCTGTTTTGATCATCTTCATCAGAATTCATGTCTGTGGTTTCCAAGAAAGACCTCCATCTGACACTCCCCACCCCGGCATAAGGGTGGTCCGTCCTTGTTGCCCCAGCCGCCAGGATCCGGCCCTTCAGCAGAGTCTAGGAGGTGCCTCTGGCTACATGTATGTCCAGGGCATGGACCCTCTTTCAAGGACATACAGGCTGAATAGTCTGGTGGCAGTGCCTGGGGAAGAGCCACCTTCAGGTGACTTCCCTGAACCCAGACTGTCTCCAGCCCCTGCACTTCAGAAGGATGGACTCCACAGGCCCATGTAGTTAAGAGCCAGCACTGCAGGCTGGCACAGCTGTCCTTAGGCCTGCTGACAACATGGGCCCTTGGGTGGTGTCTGGGAATGTGGATTTGGGAGGGTTTCCACCCATGTGAAAGGGCCTCACTGGCCATAAACTGTACAAATACTATGGCTTGTGCTGAACACCCACTCTTCCTGGGGGTCTGGAATTCTGGTACAAGCCAGGCAGAGGTTGCCCACATGACATGGCCCCAATAAAAACTCTGGGTGCTGACCTCTGACAAACTCCCTGGGGGGGAGGGGGCGATACCTCATGCATGTTGTCATTGCTCCTGGCTGGGGAGTTGGGCAAGTCCTGTATGACCCCACTGGGCAGGGCTCCAGAAATGCATGCCCATAGCCCCTGGCTTCTCCCCACGCACCTTTGCCCTGGGCTGATTTTGCTCTGTGTGCTAAGTTCTGGGATGTCCCCCAGCAAATCTCCAAATCCTGGAGACCCCACACCCAGCACCCTGGTAGAAGTGTTCGAGTCTGATGACGGCTTGCATGCCCAGGACGGTAGAAAAAAGGTCTGCTCTGTGCCACAGGTGAGAGTTTCCAAGCAAGTCGGTAACATCTGGAAAAGCTGACCCTGTGCACACCCTCACCCCAGGGCAGCTCTCCTGGAGAAGACCTCATGTGTGTGTACATGAGACATGCAGATTGTCTCACCATGGAGTTTGGAGGGTCTAAGTGTTAAACACCATGAAACGTCCTGCACTAGGAGAATGGACAACCAGACAACAGCACAAAAAGAAGGCAGCCAACTGGGTGTCTATATGCGGAAACAAACTTTGCCTTCTTCCTCACATCATGCACAGAATTAATGGAGGGAAGGCAAGAATACTAGAACTTAATGCAGAAGGTAAAATAGTGGAGGTCCAAAAGGATAAGCAAGAGAGTATCTTCACAATGTGTGGTGGGCAGAGACATCAAAAACACTAAACATAAAAAGGAAGAGTCAGGGGCACCTGGGTGCCTCACTTGGTTCAGTGTCCAGCTCTTGGTTTCAACTTAGGTTGTGATTTCAAGGATCATGGGATTGAGCCCTGCGTTGGGCTCCTTGCTCAGTGGAAAGTCTGCCTAAAGGTTCTATCCCTCTACCCCTCTTCACACTCACGTGTTCTCACTCATTCTCTCTCTCGCGCGCGCGCTCTCTCTCTCAAATAAATAAATCTTTAAAAAAGAAAGAAAAAAGTCATTATACCGGACTTCATTAAAATTAGGAACTTCTGGGGTACCTGGGTAGCTCAGTGGGTTAAAGCCTCTGCCTTCGGCTCAGGTCATGATCCCATGGTCCTGGGATTGAGCCCCACATCAGGCTCTCTGCTCAGCAGTGAGCCTGCTTCCTCCTTTCTCTCTGCCTACTTCTCTGCCTACTTGTGATCTTTGTCAAATAAATAAATTAAATTAAATTTTTTAAAAATTAGGAACTTCTATGCATCAAAGGACACCATGAAAACCACACATCCACTAGGACATCTCAAGTTAGAAAGGCTAACTACCCTGAGTGTCAGTGAGGATGTGAAAGAACAGAGAAATACACATTTGCTGGAGGGAATGTAAACGGGTATGGTCACCTTGGAACCAGTGTGGCAGTCTCTCAATCATCACCAATCATGTGGCCCAGACTTTCCACTCTTAGTTGTTTACCTAAGAGAAGTGGCAACACAAGTGCACACAAATAATTGTTCATGACCATTCATACCAGCTATACATACATCAACAGCTCATCAGAGGAACAAATTGCATTATATACACACAATGGAATATCACTCAGCACAAAAAGAAGGCAACCTTATGCATATTTACATATCTCAATACACTCAGGGAAGAACACAGTCCCTAAGAGTTCATACTATATAATTTAATATATGTGAAACTGTAGAGAACACAAATCCAACCTACACAGAAAGGAGTTCTGTAGTTTCCTGGAGCCAGGGTCCAATGCAGTGGGATTAAGAACACAGAGGAAATTTTCAGGATGATGAAGTTCTTTTTTTTTTTTTTTTTCAGGATGATGAAGTTCTATATCTTGCTTGTGACAGTGGTCACTCTGGTGTATATCTTTCCAAAACTAAGCAAATAGAAATGTTAGATGTACCTGTTATGGTATGTGAATCATACCTCAATAAAGTCGACTTTTTAAAAAGGTCACCATCAAGAGGATGAGCAAAACACGTCCTTGACTTGGAAGAGTTGTGTGTAATGCTCATACCCAGTGGCGTGCTGGAAGACATTGTACCAGTTCTTCCCAGTTCTGTGTTCAGAACATCAATGAGAGCTGTGGTGTATATATGCCATGGGAACTGGCACAAGCAACAAATCAGGGATTTTTTTGTTTTGTTTTGTAGAGAGCTAGTTATTAAACATTTATAACACTCCACTGTATATATACAACAATTAAATCACATTTGAGATATATAATAAATTTTTATAAGCCAATGAGAAATACAAATAATCCTACTTTTAAAAAATCAAGCAAATGACTTGAACATGCACCTCAGAAGAAAAAGTATCCAAATGCTTAATGAGCAGCTTTAGTAATCAGGGAATGCAAATTAATGCAATGATGTGGTATTACTACACCCTTTCCAAAATGGGTAAAATTTTAGAAGACCGACAAAACCTCATCTTATAAAGGATATAGGGTAACTATAAGTCATAAGATTGGCCAGTGGGAACGTAAATGTCTTTAGAAAGCCACTGGACAGAATATAAGCTAAACTGTACATGTCCTATCAACCCAAAAATTCCACTTGTGGATGCACACTGAAAAAAGGTTGGCAAATATATCCACCAAAAACAAAATCCATAAGAATTTTTATAGCAGCATCATGAATAGTAGCCAAAATCTGGAAATAATCTAAATCTTTATTATTGGGGAAGATAATGAGGCAATATGCATAGCAAGGCTTAATGTAGCAACTTGTAACACAGGAAAAAAAAAAGAACAAACTACTGAATCTGAAGCCACATGTGTGCTTATCACAGACATTCTGTTGAACAAAGGGAGCCATAAACTAAGGAGTAGATAGAAGAGGCAAATCCCAATCCACAGGGAAAGAAGGTGGAATAGAGAATCCTTGTGGGTGGGGGGTTAACTGAGAAACAGCACAAGGGAACATTTGAAATTCTGGAAGCATTCTATGTCTTCAACAAAATATTCTAAGGGATAACTCTTCCAATCCAGAAGATTATACCCAGCTAAATTATCAACCAAGAATAAGGACAGAATAATGCCATTTTTAGATAGGCTTTGCTCAAAAGATATCTCCCATGCACCAATTTTCAGAAAGCTACCAGAAGGTATGCTCCACCCAAATAAAGGCATAAACTCAGAAAGGAAAGGACACCACATTCAGGAAAATAAGAGGCCCATCATATGAGAGAGATGGAGAAAAACCCAAAGGCAGTGGTGAGGAGCTCCTTGGATGACACCTGTGCCCTGCGCAACCAAGGGAGTAGACAACAAACATCAGCCCACAAACAGAGGGAGATCCTGGAGAGACGTTTCCACCAAATTAAGGAAGCTAGTAGATGACCTGATTATGCTCACTCTCTTGAATGGAGCTTGGGAAAAAATTAGTCAGAGGATTTGAAGATGATTTAATGATAGGTACACAGAGAAAGAAACAAACATAAGAAACAATTGTTAACTCTAAAAAAGGAAAAACACAAGCAAAAATAAACATGTACAAGTGAGGAAATTAAATCTGGCCCCACTACACAGACCTGGCTATGAATAACATTCCCTGGTTAAAATGATACAGGTTTGACAAGGATTTAACAAAATATTGGGGTATTACTGCCTTCTGAGGCTGGAAAGAAGAACTTTTCATGGGGTTTCAGGGGAAATAAGAGAAAGTGCCTTCCTCCACAACAGAAAACCACGTCATACCTAAAGCTGAAAATTAAAGGGGGTGTGGGGATGATGGCAGTGGCTCACCTCCTCCCACAAATATAATTAGATAATTCATCCCAAATACCCGAGAAACTGATCTGAAGACTGGCAGAACAAACACAACCAATTGGAGAGAAGAAGTAACATCAAAGAAGGTAAGAAGTGCAGAGATGTGGCTTGGGAGAGAAATGGATCATGGCCACTGCAGCGGAGAGGTACCTGTGGCCATGGAGAGTGGCAACAGACAAACTAGCACACAGGGGAGCACATGAGGAAAATGAATCCCCATAGCAATTGGCATGGAAAGCAAGAGGACCAGAATTTCACGAGTTCTACAACCAGCAGGGTTTAGAGCCTGAGGTTTTAAAGGTCAGTGTGCTTGGCTCTAGGAGAGCCTGGAGGACATTGGGGATGCTCTTGGCGGAAATGCAGGGCAGAAAACCCTTGGACATACAGCATGGGAAAAGTGATCTGAAGAACACCTAAGGCAGACAGTGGGGGAGTTATTTGCTCATCCAGCAGCACATCCCAGAGAAGCGTCATTTAATGAAGAGACCCCTCTGTGAACGAAGGAACTGGAAGACACCATTTCCCTCCCATATCACTCAGCATAAGCACAGAGCCACCTGCAAAAATGAGTCCCATTGATGATACTGGCTACCTAACTTTCTTACACCAAGCCCCACATCCCTTGTGTTCCAGAAGAACCACCACTCCCAGTCATGCTCACCTCAGGCCCAGTGCAGTGGGCCCCTTCATCCAGACCAACCCAAATGTCTACTCACACTTCATCTCCCAATATGGGAATCTCATGGAGCCTCAGTTCTGGTGGTGGTGGTAACAGGTCTCACTTCACAAGCAGACCAGATCACAGGTAATTAAAATATGCCATATTTAGGACAGAGACTAAACATGTAGCCCAACAGGTAAAGAAAGTCTAGAGATGACCGGCTGAGGGTTAAAGTGGCCAGAACACAAGAGAGAACATGCAGCACAGACAGGAGAGAGTCCCTGAAGCACCAATCCCTGCAGAACAGGGGACACCACATGGCAGGGTGCTATAAGACCTTCTTTTCATAAAGTCATTACCTTCAAAAACAGGTGACATAACACAGAGAAACAGGCACAGAAAGGTAAACAAAATGAGAAGACAGAGGAATTTGTCCCAGTTGAAAGAACAGGACAATGCCATAGCCAGAGATCTAAGTGAAACAGATAAAATAGAAAATTTTTTAAGACTTATTTATTTATGTATTTATTTATTTTTTAGAGAAAGAGAGCAGGAGTTGGGGGGAGGTGTAGAGGAAAAAGGACAAACAGATTGTGTGCTGAGCATGGAGCCTGATGTGGAGCTTGATCCAATGACCCTGAGATCATGACATGAGCCGAAATCAAGAGTCAGATTCTTAACTGACTGAGTTATCCAGACACCCTGCCTGATTGAAAATTTAAAGCAATGATCATGGGCATCTGGGTGGCTCAGCCAGTTAAGGGGCTTAGATCATAATCCGAGGGTCCTAGGATCAAGCCCTGCATCAGGCTCCTTGCTCAGCAGGGAGTCTGCTTTTCCCTCTCCCCACCCCCACTCATTCTCTCTCTCATTCTCATAAATAAATAAATAACTCTTTTTATTTTATTATTATTTTTTAAAGATTTTATTTATTTATTTGACAGAGAGAGAGAGGTCACAAGAAAGCAGACAGGCAAGCAGAGAGAGAGCGGGGGAAGCAGGCTCCCCACTGAGTAGAGAGCCCAATGCGGGGCTTGATCCCAGGACCCTGAGATCATGACCTGAGCCAAAGGCAGAGGCTTAATCCACTGAGCCACCCGGGTGCCCCTTTATTTTTTATTAAGATTTTATTTATTTATCTGACAGAGAGAGAGAGAGCACAAGTAGGCAGAGTGGCAGGCAGAGGGAGAGGGAGAAGCAGGCTCCCCTCCGAGTGGGAGCCAGATGCAGATCTCAATCCCAGGACCCTGGGATCATGACCTGGGCCAAAGGCGGCTGCTTAATTGACTAAGCCACCCAGATACCCCAATAAATCTTTCTTTAAAAAGGGTATAAGAGCTGAAAAGTTCTTTCATTTGAGGGAGGAAATAGACATTCAGATCCAGAGAGCACAGAGAACTCTCACCAAAATCAAGAAATAGTGTAATTAAAATGAAAAAACATTGTAATAAAGAAAAACAAAAGAAGCAAAAGCAAAGAAGCAAAACAAAAGAAGACCATAAATTACAAGGGAAAACACATAAGACAAGCAGGGAATTTTTCTGCAGAAATTTTGCAAGCCAGAAGGGAGGGGCATGATGTATTCAAAGTGCTGACTGGGAAAAATCTGCAGCCAAGGATACTTTGTCCAGCAAGGCTATCATTCAGAGTAGAAGCAGAGATGAGGAGTTTCCCAAGCAAACAAAAACTAAACCAGCCCTTCAAGAAATATTCAAGAGGACTCTTTGAGTAGGAAAGAAAAACCAGAAAGACAGTATGAAGGCAGGAAGCATAAAAGCAGTGGAAATTAATATTTATATTTAAAAAATCAGTCAAGGAACACACAAAATAAAAGGATGTAAAATATAACAACATACGCCTAAAATGTGGGGAGGACAGTCATAAAGCATGGGTTCAAACTTAAGTGACCATCCACTTAATATAGATTGTTATGGGCAGAAAAAGGTATATACAACATAAACCATATATCAAAACTACTAACAAATATGCAAAGAATAAAGGAAAGAAATCCAAATATATCAGTGAAGAAAACCAACAAACCATGAAAGAGAGAATGAAAAAAAAAAAAGGATCAGAGAAAACCTTCAGAAACAACCACAAAACATTAAAATGGCACTAAATACATATATGTCAATAATTACTCTGAATGTAAATAGACTAAACACTCCAATCAAAAGATACATGATGTCAGAATGGATTTGAAAAAAAAGATCCATCCATATGCTGCCTACAAGAGACTCACTGTAGATGTAAAGATGCTGCGGGTTGAAAGTGAGGAGACAGAGAAACATCTATCATGTAAATGGATGTCAAATGAAAGCCATTATGGCAAACTAGATTTTTTAAAGATTTTTATTTACTTATTTATTTGACAGACAGAGATCACAAGTAGGCAGAGAGAAGCAGGCAGAGAGAGAGGAGGAAGCAGGCTCCCCACTGAGCAGAGAGCCCGATGTGGGGCTTGATCCCAGGACCCTGAGACCATGACCTGAGCCGAAGGCAGAGGCTTTAACCCACTGAGCCACCCAGGTGCCCCTCAAACTAGATTTTAAACCAAAAACTGTAACAAGAGAGGAAGAAGGGGGGCGCCTGGGTGGCTCAGTGGGTTAAGCCGCTGCCTTCGGCTCAGGTCATGATCGCAGGGTCCTGGGATCGAGCCCCACGTCGGGCTCTCTGCTCAGCCGGGAGCCTGCTTCCTTCTCTCTCTCTCTGCCTGCCTCTCTGCCTGCTTGTGATCTCTCTTTGTCAAATAAATAAATAAAATCTTTATTAAAAAAGAGAGAGAGAAGGAGAAAGGGCATTGTATCATAATAAAGGGGATAATCCAACAAGAAGGTCAGAAGATCTAGCAATTGGAAATATTTATGCCCATAATTCGGGAGCACCCAAACATAGACAACAGTTAATAACGAACATAAAGGAACTCACTGGTAATAATACAATGATAGGAAGGGACTTTACTACCCTATTAACAACAATGGACACATTATCTCAGCAAAAAATCAAGAAGGAAACAGTGGCTTTGAATGACACAGTGGGCCAGATGGACTTCACAGAATATTCAGAACATTTCCCTCCAAAGCAGCAGCATACACATGCTTCTGGAGTGCACATGGATGTTCTCCAGAACAGATCACACACTGGGTCACAAACCACCCCTCAATAAGTACAAAAAGAGTGAGACACCATGCATATTCTCAGACTACGACACTGTGAAACTTGCAGTCAAATACAAGAAAAAAACTGGAAAGACACAAATACACAGAAGTTAAAGAACATCCTACTAAAGAATGAATAGGCATTAAGGAGGGTGTGTAGTGCATGGAGCACTGGGTGTTGTACACACACAATGAATCTTGGAACACTGTATCAAAAACTAAGGATGTATTTTATAATGACTAACATAACACAATAAAAAAAATAAAGAATGAATGGGTTAACCAGGAAATTAAAGAAGAAATAAGAAAATACATGGAAGCAAATGAAAATGAAAACACAGTATTCCAAATCTTTGGGATGCAGCAAGGGCTGTTCTAAGAGAGACGTATATGGCAATAGAGGCCTACCTCAAGAAGCAAAAAATCTCAAATACACAACCTAACCTTACACCTGAAGGAGCTAGAGAAAGAACAACAAATGAACCATAAAGCTGGCAGAGGAAGGGAAATAATAAAGATCAGAGCACAAATAAATGATAAACTAAAACAAAACAAAACAGAGAACAGATCATTGAAACCAGGAGCTGGTTCTTTGGGGAAAAAAATCAATAAAATTGATAAATCCCCTAGCCAGACTCATCAAAAAAGAGAGTGAGAGAGAGGAACCCAATTAAGGAGGGCACGTATTGCACGAAGCACTGGGTGTGGTGCAAAAACAATGAATTCTGTTATGCTGAAAAGAAATTGAAAAAAAAATAAAATAAAAGCACAAATGAGAGAGGAGAAATAATAATAAACCCCACAAAAATACAATTATAAGAGAATATCATGAAAAATTATATGCCAACAAGGTAACAACCAGGTTAATGGTTGTTAAATGGTAAATTCCTTAAAACATACAAAATATCAAAACTGAAACAGGAAGGAATAGAAAATTTGAACAGACCCATAACCAGCTAAAGAATTGAATCAATAATCAAAACACTCCCAAAAAACAAAAGTCCAGGACCAGATGACTTCCCAGGGGAATTCTACCACTTAAAGAGCTAATAGTTTTTTGCCTCAAATATTTCAAAAAATAGAGAAGGAAGGAAAATTTCCAAATTCATTCTATGAGACCAGCATTACCCTGATACCAAAACCAGATAAAGACACTGCTAAAAAAAAATAAAGAGAGAGAGAGAGACAGAGAGCTACAGGCCAATATCCCTGATGAACACGGATGCAAAAATTCTCCATACGATACTACCAAACTGAAACCAACAATACATTTTTTTGATCTTTTTATTTTATTTTATTTTAATTAAATTAATTTATTTATTTTCAGAAAAATGGTATTCATTATTTTTTTCACCACACCCAGTGCTCCATGCAATCCGTGCCCTCTATAATACCCACCACCTGGTTCCCCCAACCTCCCACGCCCCCTCCCTTCAAACCCCTCAGATTGTTTTTCAGAGTCCATAGTTTCTCATGATTCACCTCCCCTTCCAATTTACCCCAACCCCTTCTCCTCTCTAACACTAACAATACATTAAAGAAAATTCACCATGATTGAGTGGGATTTATTCAATATAAAGGAAGGTTCAATATTTGCAAATCAATCCATGTGGTAATCACATCAATAAGAGAAAGGCTAAGAAACACATGATCATTTCAACAGATGCAGAAAAAGATTGACAGAGTACAACATCCATTTATGAAAAAGGCTTCAACAAAGTAGGGATAGAGGGACCATACCTCAACATAATAAAGTCCATATAAGAAAATCCACAGTGAACATCATCTTCAGTGGAGAAAAACAGAGCTCTTCCCCTAAGGTCAGGAACACGACAGGGATGTCCTCTCTCACCGCTGTCATTCAACTTAGTGTTGGAAGTCCTAGCCTTACTAATGAGACAACAAAAAGAAATAAAAGGCATCCAAATTGGCAAAGAAGATGTCAAACTTCCCCTATTTGTAGACAACATGATACCCTATATAGAAAACCTGAAAGACGTCATCAAAAAACTACTAGAACTGGCTCATGAATTCAGTAAAGTGCCAGGATACAAAATCAATGTACAGAAATCTGTTGTATTTCTACACATCAGAAATGAAGCAGCAGACAGAGAAATTAGGGAATCAATCACATTTATAATGGCATCAAAAATAATAAGATACGGGGGTGCCTGGGTGGCTCGGTCAGTTAAGCATCCAACTCTTGATTTTGGCTCAGGTCATGATCTCAGAGTGGTAAGATCAAGCCCTGAGTTGGGCTCCCCATGCAGCAGGGAGTCCGCTTCAGATTCCCAGTCTCTCTCTTTCCTGTTCCTCCATACTGCTCGTGCACTGTCTTTCCCTCTCAAATAAATAAATGTTTTTAAAAATAATAAGGTACTTGGGAATAAACCTAGCCAAAGAGTTGAAAGACTTGTAATCTGAAAACTATAAAATGCTGGTGAAAGAAATTAAGATAACACAAAGAATTGGAAAAACATTCCATGTTCATGGACTGGAAATCAAACATCTTTAAAATGTCTATACTCTATAAAGCGATCTACACATTCAGTAAATGCCTATCAAAGTACCACCAGCATTTTCACAGAGCTGGAACAAACAATCCTAACATTTGTTTGGAACCACAAAAGACCCTGAAGAGCCAAAGGAATATTGAAAGAGAAAGCCAAAGCTGGTGGCATCACAATTCCGGACTTCAAGCTCTATTACAAGGCTGTCATCGACAAGACAGTATGGCACTGGAACAAAACAGACACATAGATCAATGGAACAGAGTAGAAAACCCAGAAATGGCCCCTCACCTATATGGTCAACTAAATTTCGACCAAGCAGGAAAGAATACATAATGGAAAAAAAAAAAACAGTCTCTTCAACAAATTGTGTTGGGAAAACTAGACAGCCACATGCAGAGGAATGAAATGGGACCATTTTCTTACACCACACACAAAAATAAATTCAAAATGAATGAAAGACCTAAATGTGAGACCTGAAACCATAAAAATCCTGGAAGAGAACATTGACGGTAATTTCTGTGACATTGGCCATAACAACATGTTTCTAGACATGTCTCCTGAGGCAAGGGAAACAGAAGCAAATATTAACTGTTGGGACTTGACCAAAGTAAAAAGCTTCCACACAGCAATGGAAACCAACAAAACTAAAAGACAACCTACGGAATGGGAGAAGATATTTGCAAATGACACACCTGATAAAGGGCTAGTATCCAAAAATCTATAAAGACCTTGTGAAACTCACCACCCCAAAAAATCAAAAAATGGGCAGAAGACAGGAACAGACATTTCTGCAAAGGAGACACCCAAATGGGCCAACAGACACACGAAAAGATGCTCCACATCACTCGGCATCAGGGAAATACAAATCCAAACTCACGCCAGTCAGAACGGCTCAGATCAACAACACAAGAAACAAGAGGTGTTGGCGAGGATGTGGAGAAGGGAGCCTCGTGCACGGCTGGTGGGAGAAAGGGAGCCTCGTGCACGGCTGGTGGGAACGCAAGCTGGGGCAGCCGCTCTGGAAAACAGTGTGGAGGGTCCTCAGAAAGCTGAAAATAGAGCTGCCCTGTGACCTAGCAACTGTATTTCTGAGTATTTCCCCAAATGATACAAACATACTAATTCAAAGGGATACATGCACACTGGTGCTTACAGCAGCAGTATCTACAGTGGCCAAACTATGGAACAATCCCAAATGTCCTGCACTGATGCATGGATAAAGAAGATGCGGTGCATATGGACAACGGAATATTACACAGTCATAAAAAAGAATGACGTCTTGCCATTTGCACTGACACGGACGAGCTAGAGAGTATTCTGCTGAGTGAAATAAGTCAGAGAAAGACAAATAACATATGATCTCACTTGTATGTGGAATTTAAGAGACAAACAAATGAGCAAAGGGGGGAAAAGAAAAGACAAACCAATAAACAGACTTAACTCTAGAGAACACACTGATGGTCACCAGAGTGGATGGGGGAAATAGGGGATGGGGATTAGAGAGAGCATTTGTTGTGATGAGTGCCAGGTGATAAAAAAATAAAAACTTTAAGAAATTAAAGTTTTAAAAATAAATAATAAAACGGAAAGCTCAAGAACAGAAGATGCACATCATTTGGTAATCATGAGATGAACGGGGGAACAAGGGCAGTCGGGGGTGGACTGTGGGAGTCCCCCGCCAACCAGGGTCTGAGTCTGCAGGTGGAGCAGGGGACGGGGCAGTCCCCCGAGCCAACACACCCTTGTTCGGTGAGGTGTGTCTGGGCCCTGTGCAGAGCAGACCAGAATTCACACCACAGATACACAAGCAAAAATGGGAAGACGAGCCCCTGTTTTAGACACACGTGACCATGAGCCAATCAGCCCACATCTGCCTCTCAGCGTTTGCTTTCTGGACACAAGCCAGCAGCCATCACCGGACACATTCAGCGTCTTGGGGACGGTGTTACAAATATCTTACAGCAAATAAATTAATGAGGGTTGTCAGGAAACACTGGGAGCGATAACAAGGAAAAGGAAGGCTGGGAGACTCACGTGAGGCTCAGCACCCCAGGGACAGATATAAAAGCCCGATGCCCAGAGCACCCCACTCACACACTGGTCACACACACCCCTGTCCTGCTCATTTCACAGCACAGACCTCCAGCATGGCAGACACCTGCTGCTCCAGGACCTACGTGGTGGCTGCGTCCACCCTGTCTGTCTGCTCCAGTGACCTGAACTGTGGCAGCCGCGTCTGCTCACCCACTGCTTGTACCAGCTCCTCCTGGCAGGTGGACAATTGCCAAGAGAGCTGCTGCGAGCCCCCCTGCTGTGCCCCCAGCTGTTGCCAGTCCAGCAGCTGCGCCCCCACCTGCTGTGCCCCGGCCTCCTGCCTGACCCTCATCTGCACCCCTGCGAGCTGCGGGTCCAGCCCCTGCCAACCAGCCTGCACCAGCTGCTGCCAGCCCTCCTGCTGCAGCTCCTCCCCCTGCCAGGAAGACTGTGGTGTGTCTGTCTGCTGCAAGCCCGTCTGCTGCACCCCTGTCTGCTGCACCCCTGTCTGCTGCACCCCTGTCTGCTGCAAGCCCGTCTGCTGCACCCCTGTCTGCTGCAAGCCCGTCTGCTGCACCCCTGTCTGCTGCAAGCCCGTCTGTTGCACCCCTGTCTGCTGTAAGCCCGTCTGCTGCACCCCTGTCTGCTGCAAGCCCGTCTGTTGCACCCCTGTCTGCTGTAAGCCCGTCTGCTGCACCCCTGTCTGCTGCAAGCCCGTCTGTTGCACCCCTGTCTGCTGTAAGCCCGTCTGCTGCACCCCTGTCTGCTGCAAGCCCGTCTGCTGCACCCCGGTCTGCTGCAAGCCCGTCTGCTGCACCCCTGTCTGCTCCGGGCCCTCGTCCTGCTGCCAGCCCAGCCCCTGCTCCTCGTCCTGCTGCAGACCGTCCTCCTGCATGTCCCTGCTCTGCCGCCCCGTGTGCAGGCCCGCCTGCTGCGTGCCCGCCTCCGCCCAGAAGTCCTGCTGCTGATGGGGCCCGTCTTCCCCGGGGCCAGCTGGGCTCAGGACCCACCCAGTGACCGTGGTCCTCTCCGACCCCTCAGTCCGGTCCTGACCTGTTAGGTGGCTGCCCACACCCAGGACAGGGTCTTCCATGCATCCACTCTGCTGACCTGACCTTGACCTAATAGCTCCCAAGAACGCTGACCCTGCTGCTCCCCAGGGCTCCTGCTCCCAGGAGGGGCCTCCACCACTTCTGGGTCCCCCGTCCTTCCCTCCCAGTTTCTCGGCTCGGGACCCGTGACCTCAACTGCTGACCTCTCGGTGCCTACTCAGACACCCCAATAAACTCACTCACCAGCGCATCTGCTTCCTTTCATCCGACCCTCATGGGGGTGGGGGTCCAGGGATCTGACCAGACATTGGTCTCCTCCATCCGGGAACATTTCTAGGAATGAGGGACTGAGAAAGCCCACAGGGCGGGGCCCCGGGGTGGGAGGCACGCCTGGCCCAGGAAGGTCAGGGCTGCTGGACCCTGCATGCCCAGGGCTTCCCGAGGCTGGCCACCTGCACATGGGCCGCGGTCTGGGGGTTCTCAGCCCCTGGCCCATTTCCACCCACTTCCCCAGCTGGGCAAACTGGCCCCAGACGAGCTGGCCTGGTTGCTGCAGCAGCACAGCCCCTATGGACCCGGGGACTCCTGGGGTCCTCCCATGGGCTGTACCCATTTAGCAGAAAGGTGGTGGGGAGGGGGAGGCACTGCTCCAAGGTCCCAAAGAAAACAACTAGGTTTGAAACAAAATATTACGGGTCAGTGACAGTATCCCCAGGATCCCATCCTAGGCGGGACTCTGAAGGCCATAACCTGATAGGTCTGGACTCCGCCTGGGAGCCTGAGGGACATGGTGACCTGGTGCGGAGACTTCCCTGTGAACTGAGAAACCATCAGGCCTTGAGTTGCTGTGAACAGGGCTGCTCAGGTGTCAGGATGACAGAGATGTCGCGTGAGGACACTGGTGGACAGGAGTGGGGACATCCAGCAAGATCACCCGCCAGCGTGGCCAACACTGGCCTGTCCACTCCTCAGCCCAGGAACACTGGCCCTGAGCAGTTTGCACAAGTGACCTGTGAATCTCCAGGCGTTTCCCCAGTCTCCCGGGCCTTGCCACCACTGCTGGTGAAGACCCTTCTGGTTTCAGTCTACACCACCCAGGGCCCTGTCCTTGTTTCGGGCCCCTTGCCTCCGCGCATCTAGCCATGTAGACCCCTTGCAGGGAGGCTGATAAACTCCCACGCCCCACTTTGGTGATGGCACCTGGAGTGTCTGGCGCCAGGCCCCTGAGCTCCGTGGTCCCCCAGTCTGGAGTCTCACTTGCACAGCCTCGAGGCGTTGAGTGCCCTGAGCCCATGCGCTACTCCTTTGATCTGTTCACAGCAAAAACCACCGGCTTCCCACAGCCCTAGCCGTTCTCATAGACCTGCTCAACTGCAGGCTTACAAAGGACGGGGATTTCATCTCACAGCTGCTCTCTGAGGCGTGAGCTCCCCATCCCCTCTTTAC
Organism: Neogale vison; assembly: GCF_020171115.1. Classification (NCBI taxonomy): domain Eukaryota; kingdom Metazoa; phylum Chordata; class Mammalia; order Carnivora; family Mustelidae; genus Neogale; species Neogale vison. The sequence continues at coordinate 1,685,175 of NC_058096.1, read as the reverse complement.
GAGGAGGAAACTGAGGGATGACGTGTTGGGAAAACACAGTAGACAGCCCCCCGTATGGCTTGTTGCCAGGATGCCATAAAGGCTGCCCAGGAAAGGGGCCTCTGACCAGCCCTGACCTCCACCCTGACCCCACCCAACCCCAGGCCACCATGAGCCACAGCAGCTGCTCCACAGGCTGGCCCCTGGCCTACCTGCTGCCTCTCCTGGGCTATGGAAGTTCCCGTGGCCACCGAGACCCCCGCATGGCTCTTCTAGGGCAGTTTCTGTGTACCCAGCCCTCCTCCCAGCCCAGCTAGCTACATGCCCATGAGCTTCCCCTCGGGGTCCTGCCCAACTCACCTAGACCATCCCCTAAAGTACCCTCACTTGCTGCTGTGCTCCAACCCCACCCTGACTCAGGAAGAAGCCCCAAAGCCCAGCCCTTCTCTTTCCCAGCCAGTGAATCTGTCATCATGAAAGTCCTTCCAGGGATGACCCAGCCATATCTGCATTCCCCACATAAAATGCCCCCAAAGCACCCCAGGACACCCTGAAAGGGAGAGACCAGGGACCCTCCCAGGCCTGATAGGCAGCAGGAGACGTCCTCAGCCCCACATTGCCCCAGGGTCAGTCAGACCATGCACCTCCCTATCTGCTGAGTACTTGAATACTTTAATGTCTCACACCCTTTCCCTCTGTTTCCTATGTGGTTTTGTTGACAAAGGGGATTCACAGCTCATCTGGGAACAGGGGACCCAGGGGAGTCATGTGACCAGTAGCCAGCACCCTGGCTACTGTGTCTCTGCCACTCCTCTCTGGGGCTTATACTGCTGCCTTTGGGGGCCCCGGAGCTCTGCCAGCCAGCCATGTCTACTTCAGGTCATCACTCCACGGTCTGGCTACCATGACAGATCTGAAGCTTTGCTCCAGGAAAATCCTGTGGGCTGACAACAAAGACTCCAACCCACTGTGAATAGGAGCAGCTCCTCCCCATGCACAGGTGGGGGCTGTCCCAGAGGTCAGCACAGGCCACAGTCTTGCTGGGAGGTGGGGACAGAAGAGACTGGCAGTCAGTTTGTCCAGTGTCCAGAAGGTCTTCTTGGGACAGGTGGGCATCCTGGACTCGTGCCTACATTCACAGACACCAGAAAGTCCTCTGTTCCAGCACCAGGCCATCTGCTGGAATGCAGAGGGCAGAGAACAGGACACAGTCTCTGGAGCTCCTGCCTGCTGGGCTGGGTTGGCAGAGAGCAGCTAGGAAAGGAAGATCACAGACAATGATAGTGGAGAAAGGGCAGAACAGTGTAAGAACGTGTCTAGACCAGAAGGTGGGAGGAAATGTGAACACACGTGTCCAGATGCAGCCAGATGCATCTTCCCACACGCATGAGTAAATCTGAGAATGAACTCCTGGAAATGCAGAGCAATGGGTCAGATGGTGATGTGGAAGTTGCATTGCTCACAAGAGGGTCTGGGTCCTCTTTTTTTTAATTTAAGTTAAATTAGCTCATATATAGTACATCATTAGTTTCAGTGATTCATCGGTTGTGTAATAATCCAATCAAGAAATGGGCAGAAAACATGAACAGACAGTTCTCCAAAGAAGACATACAAATGTCCAGTACACACATGAAAAAAATGCTCCACATCACTCAACATCAGGGTCTGGATCCTCTTAATGACAGCAAAGATTCACAGCAGGGGGGCCTACATTTTTCTATTTTTGCCAACTTGATAAGGAATAATACCTTATCATTGCTCCTTTTGCCTAGACACATAGCATCCCAAATGTTTGGTTTATTGATTTATGCAGAAACAGGGGGACAGGCATCTAAAGTCTGTCTACTTTTGATTATTACAAACACCACTGTGAGGGTCCTCACCACTTACCTGTGTGCACCAGTGTGTTTTCACTGGGTCTAAATTCCTAGAAGTGGGAATTCCAGGTCAGAACATTTGCTGATTTTAAATTCTGAGAGATCAACCAAATAAATGCCATCACAAGGACTTCTAAAAATTGTGCCTACTAAGAGTGATGTCAGAGAATACTGGAAATGGGGAACTCTAAGAGCCTCCTCACCTCCATAGAAACACTGAAGAGACTGGCAAAGCTGCCAGAATCAATTTTATCTGAACTGTGGAATATGGTCAAAGGTTTACAACAACCAAGGGAATGCTTCATCAACACAAAAGTGACTACAGCCTGGTGGACTGGGTCCCAGTGAGGGCCCTGGTTCTGGAGAGAGACAGTGGGCCCCATTCTCTGAGAAGTGTGGTTGTCTGTGCGGTAGCTCTGGGGGTGCCCATACCAAGGACTTGGCCTTATTTCTCGTAACTTGAAACTCCTTCAAGGCCGAGAAGCAGCTACACAGAGAGTTTGTCAAATGAACCCATTGTTGCCTGGGAAAAGGGATATCAGTTGTGGGAAATAGATGACACCCCAAAATTCTGAGGACAGAAAGCTGGGGAATGAAATATTTAAAGGAATAAGGCTTTCAGGCTTCCACAGGTGGCTGGAAGTCCAGAAGACCCAACACATGCCTCCAAGAGGCCTGTGCTCAGAAAGGACCCAAGAGGACCCTAGGCACTCACCATGGGCTACACATCCAGCTCTGACAGGCAGGAAGTGAAGATGAAAGCAGAGCTTTAAACTGCCTGGCCCAGGGTTGTGAGCATAGTCCCATCACACAAGAGTCCAGCCACAAAGACTGGGAAAAAATATTGTTTGGCTCCAGGTGATTAAGGAGCTCTCTGTCAAATCACCCTCTGACCACTGGCTAATAGAACAGTGACCACACCTGACAAAGAGTGCAGTTATTACAAAATAGTTTAAGTAAATGAAAGTTAATAGAGGCCATTGCTAGTGGATAGACTTGCCCTACAAGAAATGATAATTCAGGCTGAAATAAAAGGGAACTAAATAGAAACACACTGATAGGTCACAACAATCAGCAATGGACTATAGGGAAGGAGAGAATCTGATATTCAGAATTATCACATTATAATATTAAAAACATCCAATTTTCAACAAAAACTATGGAGTATACAAAGAAGGAAGAAAGGATGGTTTATTCAGAGGGAAAATGCAATTAGCAGAAAATGCCCCTGAGAAAGCCCAAGGATTGAACTTTCTAGACAAAACCTTTAAATAAACTCTCTTAATATACTCTAAGAATCAGAAAAAACCATAGTCAATGAATTAAAAGAAACTAAGAGCATAATGTTCACCAAATCGAGAATATCAATAAAAAACACAAGTATAAAAAAACCAACCACATAAAATTTCTAGGGTTATTGAACCAGTTGCAATAAGTGAAATGATAACCTCACTAAAGGAGCTCAATAGCACACATGAGCATCCAGGAGAAAGAATTAGCAAATATGAAGACAGGACAGTTGAACTACTCTAGTCTGAGGAGTAGATCGAATAAGGAATAAGGATAAATGAACAGAGATAACAAGACCTGCACGACATGGTCAAGTAGACCAAAATGCACATGACAGGAATCCCCAAAAGAGGGGGGAGAAAAAAATATTTGAAAAAACAAAGGACGAAAACTTCCAAAAAACAAAGAAACAAACCAACCAACAAACCAATATGATTCTACACATCAAAGAAGCTAAATAGACTCCAAGTAGAATAAATCCAGAGATATCCACACAAAGATACATGATAACCAAACTATCCAAAGACAAAGAGAGCATTTTAAAAGCCACAAGAGGGAAGACTGACAACCAATTCCTCATGAGAAATGTGAGGGCAGGAGGCAGTGGGATGGCATGTTTAAAATGCTGGATGAAGGACTGCCAACCAAGAAGTCCCTGCCCAACAAATGTAGGAAGGAAAGATTAAGACACTTCAAGGTAAATGAAAGTTCAAAGAATTCATTGCTAGGGGACAGACCCACCCTACAAGAAATGATAATTCGGGCTGAAAACAAAGGGCACTAATCAGTAATTTAGAGCCATAGTTAGAGCTCAACTCCGGGAAGGGTGCTGATTTGGGTAGTTTGTGTGTTTATAAGGATTTGTGCATCACATCTAATTATTCGGTGCCCAGTTAGTATTCTCACTTAACCTTTTTCACTCATGCAAGGTCAGTAGTGATGTCCCCATTTTTACTTGAGTCTTCTCTCTGTTTTTCTAGTCCGTCTAGGTAAGGGTGTGTCCATTCTGTTGCTCTTTTCAAAGAACCAACTTTGGTTTCACTGATTCTCTCTGCAGTAGTTCTAGTCTCTTTTTAATTAATCAGTGCTTTGTTTCCTTCTTCTGCAAGCTTTGCGTTTAGTCTACCCTTTCTCTAGTTCCTTAAGATGTGAAGTTAGGTTATGGGTTTAAACACTTCTTCTTTTTATAAGTGTCAACAGCCACTAATCTGCGTCTGAGCACCGTTTTTGCTGCATTCTGTAAGCACTGGCGCATCGTACTGTCATCTGCTTTCATCCCAAGGAATTTCCCAACATCTTTTGCTATTTCTTCCTCAACCTGTTGGTTGTTTCAGTATGTTTTGTTTAATTTTGTGAATTTTCCCATGTTTCTTCTGTTATTAGTTTTCTTTTCACTGTGGTCAGAGAACTTTGTATAATTTCAATCTTTTAAAATTTACTGAGATTTGTTTTGTGGCCTAACTTATGGTCTAATCTGGAAAGTATTCCATGGGCACTTGAGAAGAACATGCATTTCTGCTGTTCTTGAGTCAAATATTTTATGCACACATTGGGTTTAGCTAGTTTACGGCTATATTCAAGACTTCTGTTTCATTACTGCCCTTCTATCTAGTTGTTCTATTATGTCATTTTCTATTAGTGGAAATGGCTTATTGAAGTATCCAACTATTATTGTAGAACTGAAACTCTTTATTTCTTCAATTCTGTCATTTTTACTTCATACATTTTGGGAGTCTGTTATTAGGTGCATATTTGTTTATAATTGTCATATCTTCTTGATATGTTGACCCCTTTATCAATATCTAATGTCATTTTTAGTCTCTTACAACAATATTTGACTCTGAATCCATTTTGTCCGATTTTATTATAGCCATCCAGCTCTCTTTTGGTTATTATTTGCATGAAATATCTTTTTTTCATCCTTTCACTGTCAATCTATTTGTATCTTTGAATCTCAGGTGAGTGAACTGACCCAAGAAGAAATGGGCAAAACAAGTAAGGAGATCAGTGTAATCCAAAACCTCCCCCACAAGTAAAGCTCAGGACCAGATGGTTCCATGCTAAGTTCTGCTAAACACTTATAGAACAGTTAACACTAAACTTTCTCGAATTCTTCCAAAAAACAGAAGATGAGAAAACACTTTCTAAATCATTCTATGAGGTCAGCATTATCCTGATATCAAAGTCAGATGAAGACAAAAGAAAAAAGCACTACAGATAAAAATCTTTTATAGATTAAGATTTGTAAAACTTCCACAAAATACAATCACACAAAATCTAGCAGGGTGTTAAGAGAATTATACACCATAACCAAGTGGGTTTATCCCAGGAATGCAAGACTAATTCAGCATAGACCAATCAGAGTAATGCACCACATTAATAGGATGAAGGGAGGAAACATGATCATCTCAACTGAGGCGGAAAAATCATCTGAAAAAGCCAACCTCCTCTCATACTAAAATCCTCAACAAACTATGAGAAGAGAACTTCCTTGACATAATAGAGGGTAAATGAAAACCCCACAGGAAACATCAGCCTCCATGGTGAAAGACTGAAAGCCTTCCCGTAGGCCAGGAACAGGCAAGAATGCTCACTTCCACCACTTTCCATGCAATATTGTGCTGGAAGTGCCAGCCAGAGCAATTTGGCAAGAAAAACAAATAAAAGACCTCCAAATTGGGAAGAAGACATAGAACTTACTACAAAGCTATAGTGATCAAAACAGTGGTCCTGGCATAATGATAGACATATAGGTCAGTGGAATAAAATTGAAAGTAGAAAAAAACATACATATCTGATCAAGTGATTTTCAACAAGGGTATCAAGTTCATTTTGTGGGGAAAGTATAGTCTCTTCAACAAATGGTGCTGGGACAACTGGACATCCACGTTCAAAAGAATATAGTCAAACCCTACCTCACACCATATACAAAAGTTAACTCAAACACCAATCAAAGACCTAAATATAAGTACTGAAACTATAAAACCTTTGGAAGGAAACATAGGGGAAAACCTGCATGACCTTAGATTTGGGAACAATTCTCTTGGTTATGACACCCAACAAAAGAAAACAGATAAGTTGGACTTCATCAAAAGTTAAAGTTTTGCGCACTGAAGGATGTTATCAAGAGACTGACGGGGTGGCTCAGTGGGTTAAGCCGCTGCCTTCGGCTCAGGTCATGATCTTGGGGTCCTGGGATCGAGTCCCACGTCGGGCTCTCTGCTCAGCGGGGAGCCTGCTTCTCTCTCTCTCTCTCTCTCTGCCTGCCTCTCTGTCTACTGTGATCTCTCTCTGTCAAATAAATAAATAAAATCTTTAAAAAAAGAGAGAGAGACTGAAAGGCAACCCACAGAGTGAGAGAAAATATTTGCAGAGCATAATTCTGATAACGGTTTAGTATCCAGAATATATAAAGAACTCCTGTAATTCAATAATCAAACTACAGATAATGCAATTAAAAATGGGCAAAGCACTTTGATAGACATTTATCTAAAGAAAATATTCAAATAGCCAATAAGCACTTGAAAGGAACTCCAATATCATCGGTCATGAGGGGAATGTAAATCAAAACCACAATAAGATGCCACTTCATACCCACAAGGGTGGCCACCATTTTTTTTTTTTTAAATAAAAGAACAGAAGCAGTGCTGGGGAGCATGTGGAAAAATTCTGGAAATGTAAAATGCTGCAGGTGCTGTGGAAAGCAGTCTGGCAGTTCCTCAAAATTTACACATAGAATTTCCACCAGACCCAGCCATGCCACTGCTGGGTCTACACCCGGAAGAACTGAAAAGAGGCACTGAAACAAAAACTTGTACACAAATGTCCATAGCGGCATGATTTGCAACAGCCAAAAGGCGGAAACAACCCATATGTCTGCTGACTGAGGAACAGAAAAATAAAATGTGGTGGATGCATTTGCTGGAATATTACTTAGCAGGAACAGGAGTGACACACAAGCACACGCTACAACACAGATGAGCCTGGAAAACATCACACTCAGTGACCAGAGTCAGACACAAGAGGCCGTGAACTGTGTGATTCCTTACACATGAGAGGTGTGGAATAGGCAAATCCACAGGGACAGAACGCAGATTAGTGACTGATGGGGACTGCCGAGGGCTCCTTCGTAGTTCAGGACGTCCTTCTGGGGGGACAAGAAGGCTCTGGATCTAGCTGGTGATCACAGTTGCACAACATTGTGGCTTTGCTAGACATCACTGACTTGTACGCTTTAAAATGGATGGAATTATACATTTTATATATTATGGGCTCAATCTGTAAAAATCATGCCTGCTGGGGGTTTCCAGGAGTGAGGCCCCCCTACTTGGCAGCACTGGAAACTATTAACATGGTAAATTTTGGTTGATCTCACAGGTGAGATATTTATGTTTTAATTTGATAACAGTTGGTCATTAATGAGCTCAAGTAGCTTTCCATGTGCTTATGGGAATTCTGAATGTTTTGAATTTTATATTTGATGCTTTTGTACCCTCTCCTGCTTTAGTCGCGGGGACTTTCATATTTTCATATTAACCTTTCACCCATCACACATATTGCCAATATTTTCTGTTAGTTCAATATTCTCAATTTGTATTCCAAAAAGATTCCCTTTCGGTTTTGAAATAAAACGATGATGGATTGTCCCCACATCACCCCCCCTCCATGCCCACCTCCTCCAGATTAAACCTCAGCCCACCCACAGGCCCCCATCAGGGACCTGCCTCTGCCAGGACCACTGACCATAGGCTCCAAGGAAGGAGCATTAGGACCCAAAGGTCAGTCCTTGAATCCGGTCCTCCTAATGACCTAAGGAGTGAGGCCTCACTGGGACATTTTGGCTTCTGGGGGAGGGGACATCCAGTCCTTTCGATGGGCATCCTCCTCCTTGTCCCTGACATTGGCTGACACCGGGACCACGGAAATTCATTAGTCCGTCCGGAAGAATCAGCCCCACATTGCCTGTGCCCTAAAATATGCACTTCTGTCCTCTTTCCTCCCAATCAGAGGCCAGACCAGCTGTTCCAAGTGAGGTCCTGCACACCCTGGCGGGGTACACACGGAGCAGTCCCATGAGCCCATGGCCATCACCCAGAGACCCAGCACATGAACTGCCAGGTGGAAGCCACAGAGGTAGCCACAGGGAGCCCACACCTTCCCAACAAGTGTACGGGGAAACCAGGCTCACACCACGGACAGCCAGCCCTGCCCGGAACTGTCCAAGGTTTACAAGCTGAGCAAGATCATGTCCTGACAACAGAACAGGCGCTAATGATGGTCCTCACAACCCAAAACACCAACAAGCAAGGGGGCGTGGTGAGCCTTCACCCGGACAACATAAACATCCGGGAGGGTATAAAATCCGCCAGCCCAACACCTCACACACACACTCACACACACACTCACACTCACACTCATATCCTCCTCCAGCCCCACTGCCCCACCATGGCCGCATCCACCCTGTCCGTCTGCTCCAGCGACCGGAGCTACGGCAGCCGCGTCTGCCTGCCCGGCTCCTGTGACGCCTGCCCCGACTCCTGGCAGGTGGACGACTGCCCAGAGAGCTGCTGCGAGCCCCCCTGCTGTGCCCCCACCTGCTGTGCCCCCTCCTGCTGTGATTCCAGCTGCTGTGCCCCCACCTGCTGTGTGCCCACCTGCTGTGACCCCAGCTGCTGTGCCCCCTCCTGCCTGACCCTCATCTGCACCCCTGCAAGCTGCGGGTCCAGCCCCTGCCAGTCAGCCTGCACCAGCTGCTGCCAGCCCTCCTGCTGCAGCTCCTCCCCCTGCCAGGAAGACTGCTGTGTGTCTGTCTGCTGCAAGCCCGTCTGCTGCACCCCTGTCTGCTGCAAGCCCGTCTGCTGCACCCCTGTCTGCTGCCAGGCCTCCCCCTGCTCAGCATCCTCATGCTGCCAGCAGTCTAGCTGCCAGCCCTCCTGCTGCAGCTCCTCCCCCTGCCAGGAAGACTGCTGCCAGCCTGTCTGCTGCACCCCTGTCTGCTGCAAACCCGTCTGCTGCACCCCTGTCTGCTGCAAGCCCGTCTGCTGCACCCCGGTCTGCTGCCAGGCCTCCCCCTGCTCAGCCTCCTCATGCTGCCAGCAGTCTAGCTGCCAGCCCTCCTGCTGCAGCTCCTCCCCCTGCCAGGAAGACTGCTGCAACCCCGTCTGCTGCACCCCTGTCTGCTGCACCCCTGTCTGCTGCAAGCCCGTCTGCTGCACCCCGGTCTGCTGCAAGCCCGTCTGCTGCACCCCTGTCTGCTCCGGGCCCTCGTCCTGCTGCCAGCCCAGCCCCTGCTCCTCGTCCTGCTGCAGACCGTCCTCCTGCGTGTCCCTGCTCTGCCGCCCCGTGTGCAGGCCCGCCTGCTGCGTGCCCGCCTCCTCCTGCTGTGCCCCTGCCTCCTCCTGCCAGCCCAGCTGCTGCCGCCGAGCCTCCTGCGTGTCCCTGCTCTGCCGCCCCACGTGCTCCCGCCAGGCCTGCTGTGTGCCCGCCTCCGCCCAGAAGTCCTGCTGCTGACCAGCTTGAACTTCTGCATCTGGCGCTGCTGTCTTTGCTCCTGGGCACAAATGTCCTCTCAGGAGCTCTGACGTCCAAGACGATCCCTCTGGCCGTCGGTGGACACACAGCTGCTGTCTGCTGGGGCCTTGAACGTGCCGCCCATCCTTTCCTGAGAAGAGATGCCAGCCAGTCCCTCAGTGGGGGTGGACTGCGGCTCCCGAGACCCTCTTCTGTAGGGCCGGTTGCTCGTGTTCCACGTGACCAAGGCCAATCGCTATAAGCAATAAAATGTTTGTGTCATGACCTAGAGACCAGTGTGTGTTTTCTCCTCCTCCTCGGACGCCAGAGACCGCCCAGACTGGAGCTCTTTCTGGTGGAAGCCAATAATAAAGACATATTCTCAAACTCCTAGTTCAAAGCCCCTGAGAGATGATGAGGTCTGAACGTGGCTCTGCACACTCCGTGTCCCTTCTCCACCTGTGGCCCTGCCCTCCCCGCAGTGACGAGCCCTCCAAGCCTGGGCCAGGGGAGGGGGTGGGCGTGGTTGCACAAGGCTTAGACCCTGAGGGGACTTTGGGGTCTCGCCCATGCCTGGCCCCCTACCCATGCAGGTTAAAGGTGAGCTGAGGAGCAGCACGACCTAACTGGTGGGAACTTGAGGTCCGGTACCTAGCACCACACCAACTCCCTCGGAGAGAGGTGCTGCCCAGAGGAATGCCTGCATGCTGGTCCGGGCACAAGGGCTGCCGCCCTGAAGCACCAGCAAATCCCTGTAGGCCCCCAGAGGGGTGCAAGGGTCGGTTCAGACATCATTCATTCTACTCAAGACTTCAAGGTCTGATTGGGGAGATAGGGAGAAAAAGATGCCTTGTTGACAAATCCTCAGAACAGTGGACGATGATGAGCCTGCAGTCTCAGTGGACCACAAGTACTAGAGAGTCAAGCGGGCACCAGTCAGACCAGTTAGGTCAGCATCAGGCTTCCTACTCACCCCTTCTGCCAGGAACAGACGGAAGAGGCCCCCAGGAGCAGAGCAGCAGAGGCCCGGCAGGCGGGAGGAGGAGCCGAAGGTATCTACCTCTCCACAGCGGCTGGCTCCGTCCCAAGTTAGCTCTACCCCAGGGAGGTGGAGACAGAGCGAAAACCTCAGGGGCCTTTAAAGAGAAAGGGGCTGGGTTGCAAACCCACCTTGACTCTTAAATCCCTCAGTCTACCTGAACTTACTGAAAACCTGTACCCATTACTTGCTCGTTTGAAGGGAAATGTGACCACCTGCACAGGTAAATGAACAGGGACCTCGATGGATTCTTCACGGCACAGAGTTAAAGACGTGGAGGAAGCCCCCACCGCATCCATAACCAAAGACTGAAGTGCAGGGACGTAGACTCCCGTGGACACCAGCAAAGCACAGTGTAGCCAAAATAGTGCGTGGAAGGGATGGGGGGCGCCTGCAGGACGCTCCCTGGCTCTGGCCCAGTGGCTCCAGAACATCTAGGACCTTCTGGCGGCTACTGCAGGAAAGTCGGTCACAGCTGGAAAAGGCATGGCCGGCCACTGGTGGCCAGGCTGCTCCCAGCCAGGGCGTTTACGTGGTCGGCTGAACTGCTCACAGACGGGGTGTCTACAAGGTCAGCCAGGCTGTTTACTAATGAGCATCTACACAGTCAGCCACACTACTCACTGACGGGGTATCTACACAGTCAGCCAGACTGCACACAGATGGGGTGTCTACATGGTCAGTTAGTGTGCTCACAGATATGGCGTCTATATGGTCAGCCAGATGATTCCCAGCTTGGGCATCTACACAATAAGCTGTCTGCTCACAGATGGGGCATCTACACGATCAGTCTCAGTGTTCACAGATGGGGCATCTACACAGTCAGACAGACTATTCCTGGCTGGGGCGTCTACACAGTAAACTGTCTGCTCACAGACAGGGAGTCTACACAGTCAATCTGACTGCTCACAGATGGGGTGTCTACATGGTTAGTCAAAGTGCCCACAGACAGGGCATCTACACAGTCAGCCAGACAGCTCACGGAAGGGGTGTCTACACAGTCAGTCTGACTGATCACAGGTGGGGCATCTTTGTGGTCAGCCAGGCTGCTCACAGATAGGGAGTCTACACGGTTAGCTGGTCACCACTGCCCAGCGGTGGGGGGTGGGGGAGTCGGAGGTGACAGGAGTCTTTACCTTGGGAGGCTTCTTTAACACGTGTACACAGTGCGGGGACAATGCCCGATGCTCTGAGACCCTCCAGATCTCGGGGAGCCCTTCTGCGGGCAGCTCCCCGGCCCCGGACACCCCATCACTGTCATGCCTCCGACCCAGACGGTCACTGCCCTCAAAAGCATCACTGAGGACCCGGGGCAGGCCTCCCCCGCTGTCTGGCGGAGGGCGCCGCGGCTGCCGGGGTGCCTGGAGGGAGGGTGTCTGCGAGGTGAGGGCCTGACACGCAGGGGCTGGACACCGGGACGGTGACAGGCGGCCGGCGTGGGGTCTGCATGGACCAAGGATGAGGCAGAGCTGTGCACAGTAGGTGCTCAGAGAGTCCCTCTGAATTTCCCATCACGTATCCCGTGACCTCACGATAATGGACGTTTCCAGATCCGTGGATCCGTGATCCCGTCGCAGGAAGGACTCCCCTCCCCCCACCAGAGCTTTTCTTAGACTGCTTCTCGGTTCTCAGACAGCTCCCCTCTGGCACCCCGGTGTGCCCCGGCTCCCTTGTGCTGATGACCGTGCACGCTCTGGGGGTCCCCCACCTCCCGCCCAGGGCGGCCCCAGCATCCTTGCTCTTGGGTGGCCCGGGGTCCTCCCACAGGGGCTGAGCCCACGCTGTCAGGGGCAGGTGTCCCGACCGGCACAGTGCAGGCTCCACGCAGGGGCACACAGGAGGGCAGCCACCCGAGGCTGTGCCACGGAGAGGCTCTGTCTGTGCCGTGGCCCCCAAGACAGACCATACACACGGCGGTCCTCCCAGAACGCCTGCACGACCCGGTCCCGGTCCCTTCCAGCCACGAGCGGCGCCGCCTGCTCCGTGGGCATCTACACGGCCAGCAGAACTGCTCACAGGCGGGGCGTCTACACCGTCGCGCGCGGAGAGGAGTCGGAGGTGACGGGGCTCCAAGTCCGCAGCCCAGTGCCCCTTCCCACGGCCTCCTCCTCCGCGGACGCCCTTCCTCTCCCGTCTCCCACGTCCCTGGGGTGACGTGAGCCCCCGAACCAATCCAGGACGGCTCCTGGGGCAAGACCCTCAGTCCGCCCCACCTGGGGAGCTGCCGTGCCTGCAGGGCTGTGTTCACCGGTTCTGGGGATGACGGTGTGGACATGTCCGGGAGCTACAAAAGTCACCCACAAAGCCCTGTCCCCCCGAATGGGAGAAGGAGGAGCCCTACTCGTCTGTAGGGCTACACTTGAATTTTGAGACTGGGTTGGCTCTGCATATTGGTTGCTGAGCAGGGGACCTTTTTACCTAAAAAGGGTCAAACCCCAAAGTTAGGGATTCGCCCTCAGTTCCCCCAGCAGAGTAAGAAATAACCTCGCTGGTTCAAGGGACCAAGGGGGACCAAAGGAAGCCCAGGGCCCAGGGCCCCTGAGCTAGGGGCATCCAGTTGCCCAGGAGGCCACCCTGAGTGGCCGGTCCCCCAGGGTACAGGCATGTGGTAACTTGTGGCCTCTCCGCAGAGGGAGCGTCCCTGGATTCTGGGAGCCACGACCAGAGGAAGCCGTTCAGGGACGGGTGTAAAGGAGAGACGGTGCACACACTCGGTGGGCTTCAGATCACTCTGGAATTTATTAGACTTTTGTGCGGGGGCTGCAGAGCTGGGCACCCTGCACCAGCCAGAGACACTGGGGGCGACTCTCCGCCTGGGTACCGGGGACCAAGTGGCTTTGCTGTAGGATGGTCTAGTCGGGTCCGGAAGGTCTGAAGCGGGTGATGTCTGGGCTGCCTGGTAGGAGTTGGGAGAGCAGCTACCTCTGACCCCATGGAGGAGGGGTCCTAGGAGGCCGTGGGCTCAGCAGCAGGTAGGGGTGCCGCAGGGGACAGGTCTGCAGAGCAGGGTGGAGCAGGAGGGCTGGCAGCCCCCAGAGGACTGGCAGGAGGGAGCCACATACACAATGGGCTTGCAGCTCACAGGCAGGCACACGGCTGGCTTGCAGCTCATGGGGACACACACGGCTGGCTTGCAGCTCATGGGCACACACACGGCTGGCTTGCAGCTCATGGGCACACAGCAGGACGTCTGGCAGGAGCTGGGCACACAGCAGGACGTCTGGCAGGGGCTGGACATGCAGCAGGACGTCTGGCAGGGGCTGAGCACATAGCAGGACGTCTGGCAGGAGCTGGGCACGCAGCAGGCCGGCTGGCAGCCCGTGGAGCAGCTGGACTGGCACATGGTGGCGTGGGGCTGGAGCGGAGTCAGGGAGGAGGACGGGGCTGGTGTGGAGGCTCCTTCCCCAGGCAGCCTTTATACCCGGGCTGTGGCATCCTGGCCACAAGCCACACGGGGCCTTCCTCCTGGTGGCCTGATTGTTTTCTTCCTCCTCCTCCTCCTCTGTGCGTCTCTTCCTGGAGTTTCCTGGTGGAAGCGACTCTGTTCAGGAGACTCTGTGACAGCTGGAGGCTCAGCGTGACCCAGCAGCCCCGCGATTTCTCGACCCAGCCCAGGTAGGATGGTGAAGGACCATCGGCTGGGGACAAGGGCCCCCATATCAGGATCCTCCAGGTCCTCCCCGAGCTCACGTACCCTGTCCTCTGCCCACACAAGCACCGTCCTGCTCGCCAGACCGGGGATCCCTGTTTCGATTTGGAAACTCCGTGACCAAAAGGTCTTCCCAAGGGACCAGAGCCCCGCGGCTGGGCTCCTCACTGGGGACAGCCGTGGCCGTGGCATCCACCATGTCATCCGGTCCCAGCTTTGTGCCAGGTACCACGCTGTCAGCTCGTCACTGACTAGTCACCAGTCCTTGCCGCCATCCTAGGGGTAGGGGAGCCACGGACGCGGATGCGCGGTTGGATTCCGGGATGCGTGCGCGCTCTCCCCCTGCGGCCAAGAAGCAGGCGTTTGAAGCTCAGTTTCACTCTGGGGTCTGTGGTCATTACTGTTGCGCCAAATTATGCTGGGGTTTTAGGGGTTTTCTGGGACTCTTGGATCTGTAAGTTAGAATTATTTTTAAAAGATCTAATTTGGGAGGTTGCCTGAATGACTCAGCTGGTTGAGCATCTGATTCTTGATCCCAGCTCAGGTCTGGCTCTCAGGGTCATGAGTTCAAGCCCTGTGTTGGGCTCCAACTGGGCATGGTGCCTACTTGAAAAAGCAGGGAGAATTGTCTATTATTTATGCTTCAATATCATTCTCTTCTTCTCCATGGGTTGAAATTGCTTCTTGTTGGACTGCCTGATATTGTCCACAGACCCCTTCATGATTCTTAATTCTGTTCTCTCTTCCTCCGATTGGGTGATTCCTACTGATGCGTCATCACATCGACAATCTTTCTTATTCCATCGGCCGGGACCGCAAGGCCTGGACTCACGCTGTGCCGTCTGCACTTGTCCACCTGCGCCTGCTGCCTGGTGCCCGCACCGCAGGATTTCCCACTGTTTCGGGAACGTGCCCATCTCTGCCCTAGTGTCCTCACGTCCCCATGGCTGCTTCTGCTTGGAACCCCGCCCCACCCCCCACCTTGACATCCCCCACGTCGTGCCTGCTCAGCATCGCCTCCGCACACAGGTCCCCAAACCACTCGCCAGCACCCCCATTCCTCTCCACCTACTGAGCCCGTTTTCCTTCCTGGGGCTCAGCCCACCCTGGCATCATTTCACGCGTTAACTTTCATGGTCTCGCTTATTCGTTGCCCCACGAGGCTCACGAGGCTAGGACGTCTCTATAGCCAGCACACAATATACATTTGCTGCATGATCAAATCAATGATTGTATAGATTACTAGAAGGCAGAAGTTGGTCAACTTTCTATAAAGGAAAGAGAGTAAGTATTTCAGGCTTTGCAGGGGCAGGGTCTCGCTCATAACCACTCCACATTATAGTGCAAGCCCTAGACAGCATGTAAGCAAATGAGCGTGGCTGTTTCCAATAAAGCTTTATTTACAAAACAAGGAGAGGGCCAGATTTGTCCCACAGACTGCCCTGGTTCCCAGTTTGCAGATCCCCAGTCTAATGTTTTCCTGTGCCCAATAGAGGCTCAAGAAGCATTACTGCCTCAAAGCCACCACCGACGGCTGTGAGACAAAAAGAACAAAGGTTGTGATACCCAGTGGGGCCGGCGGGGCTGTGTGCACAGTACTGGTCTGGAGAAACGGCACGAGCCCCACGTAAAGCCAAACCAGAACATCCTGTTTACAGAAGAAGGAATCAGCCTCTCAGCCAAACTCATTATAGTGGAGCAAAACACAGGGAGCGCATCCCACGACAAGATGTTGGGGAACAACTATGAGGAAGTCAACAGCTGTGCTTCTGTGTTGCCGGGACGCCTACTGCCCGGGTATAAAGGCCGCCCCGGGCAGGAGCCTCCAGAACTCCCCGCCCTCCTCCCTGACTCCACTCCAGCCCCACCATGTGCCACACCAGCTGCTCCACGGGCTGCCAGCCGGCCTCCTGCTCCCCCAGCTCCTGCCAGACGTCCTGCTACGTGCCCGTGAGCTGCAGGCCCGCCGTGTCCGTGAGCTGCAAGCCCGCCCTGTACGTCGTCCCCTCCTGCCAGTCCTCTGTGTGTGTGCCCGTGAGCTGCAAGCCCCTCGTGTTCATGGCCTCCTCCTGCCAGTCCTCCGGGGGCTGCCAGCCCTCCCGCCCCACCCTGCTCTACAGACCCGTCTCCTGTAGCACCCCGTCCTGCTTCTGACCGGGATCCCCCCCAGCCGCTCCCAGGGCACAGGGGGCCACATCTGCGACCCTCCTGGGGCAAGTCTTCAGTGGCCTCTGGGTTCTGCACAGGCAGATGAAGAACGTGCCCAGCGGACCCTCAGAAGCCCATGGCGAGGATGTGGCAGGATGACCCGGACCCCTCTGTGACCCAGCGTATGCCCTTGGGAGGCCTAGTTTCCGGGGTCCTCTGCCTCCAGCGGGAACCAGCCCTGTGTGAGCCAAATAAATCATGTTTTCCTGATGCAGCTTGTCCCTGGTTTATCTTCATGTATTTCCAAGTACTTTTCTCAAAGACCTATACAGCCATGAGCACAGCAGCCTCTCCTCAAAGAGCCCTCCCTCCAACAGCTCAGCTGGAGGTGGGGAGAGGGTCCGTGGAGGGTTCAGGGGGAGGTGCCTTTCCTACGCCAGCACCTGAGACTCACCTAGTAGATGGGGAAGGGCAGCAAAAAAGCTACCCCCCACGGAATAGGGGATGGGAATCGGAGCGTGACCACAGGGAGGGCAGGGAAAGCTCACATAAACCCACCCGAACTACAGAGTAAAGTCTGGCCATTGCAGAGAAGAGCGGCAGGAAGGGAGAAAGCCTCATCTCCCAAGACCCAGGCACATAGGGCCCACTCAAGACTGACCTTGGACTAGGACAATGGAGCCCTCCTGGCTCCCTCTCAGCCTGGCTGGTACTGCTACAGGAGCAACAGCAGTCATGGAGTGGGGGGGTGTGGTAGGGAGGAGGCAGGCATCTGGAGAGGTCCCCTCCATGTGCCAGGCATGCAGGGACAGCTGAAAACTTAGGGCAGAGCAGGAATGCTGTGCCTCCAGCCCTTGCCCTAAGCACATGGCACTGGAAGCCCACCTCAAAGGAATCCAAAGTCATAGGTACCTTGAAGGTCATCGCAATAATGACAAAACCCAAACTAAGGTCAGCATCTGAGCAGGTTGATCCAAACTTCTCCCCACCACACTGATGACCTGACAGAAGAGACTCACCCATTTCCCAGAGGAAACACTTTTTAATGTCCATTTCAATTAATACATGATATCTGATGTTCAATAAAAAATTAGAAGACATACAAAAAAAGTAAGGAAGTCCATCCACTGTCAGGGACAAAGCAATCAACGAAACTGGACTCAAAAATGACCCAGATATTGGAACTATCAGACAGAAACAGTAAAATAACTATGAGGAGTGAAGTAAGTCAGAGAAAGACAAATACTGTATGATCTCACTTACATGTGGAATTTAAAAAATAAAATAAAACAAGGTCATGAATACAGAGAACAAGACTGGTGGTTTCCAGAGGTAAGGGGTGGGAGAGTGAAATGGTGAGGGTTATCAAAGGCACAAACTTGCATTCACAAAATAAGTAAGTCCTCATGATGTAATGTACAGTCTAGTGACTGTAAAAGAAAACATGTTATTATATTTAAAGAAATAAAGGAGAGAAATGTAAATAGAAGAACAGAATGTCTATTAAAATAGAAGAAAGAAATGGACTTGAGGGAACCAAAGAGAACTTCTAGAAATTGAAAAAAAAAAGTCAAGTAATGGAAATTAGAAGCAGTGGACAACTTAAACAGAATATTAAACATAGCTGAAGAGAGAATTAGAAAAATCAGAAGGCAGATCCAAAGAAAGTATCCAGAATGCAGCAAAAAGAGTCTAAGAAGTGGCAAATACATAAGAGATATAAATATTTATGGAGGACACATGGTAAATGTGTAGATAAAAGCATGAGAATGACAAATATTAAATTTAGTGTGATAGTTACCTGTGGGATGGAGTGAAACATTGAATCATGTGGGACAAAGAAGGCTTTTAATTAATTAACTGTGCTTAATACATAAATTGGGTTCTTAGACCCAATTTTCATACCGTACCTCCAACAAACAGTGCTCTGGGATACCACTTGGTGTCCTAAAATTCAACTCAATTCTGCCACTATCTACTTGGAGACACCATCAGACCCCCCAGGTCAATGGCTCAGCCTAAAAGACTGACCCCACACCACTTCAGATGCCAACTGCAAGCTTAGCTTGTCACCTGTGTTTCTGACCAACGAGCTCTAGATGATCTAAGGTCCTAAGGTTCAGTTGATTTGTTAGAGTGGATCACAGTACCCAGAGAAACTTTCACTTACTAGATCACCAGTTTATTATGAAAGGATACAGTTCAGACCCAGCGAGTTGGAAGAGATACAGAAGGCAAAGCATGCATGGGGAGAGAGTGTGATGCTTCCGTGACTCTCCAGGCTCACAATATCACAATATATAAAAGGATAGAGTATAAAACACAGACTACATATATGAGCAGATGGGGATTTCAGAAGAGATGGAAATTATAAGAGCCAAACAGATAATATAAAATTCAAAATAGGTAGGAGGCAAGATGGCGGAGAAGTAGGAGGAGATGCTGTTTCAACCTGTCCCCCAAAGTGAGCTGATTCCCTACCAAAGAACTCTGATCACCCATGAAATCAGCCTGAGATCAGAATTATACACATCTGGATCCCTATGGGGGCAGAAGATGACAGTGGACAGATAAAGCGGAGGGGGAACGTCGGACTGGGAACGTCGGACCGATATCGGAAGATAAACAAAAGGGGAAGGGAGCCACCAGAGGCGACCCACTGGAAAGTCATACCCCAATACGAGAGTGCTCTGTGGTTGGGGACCAGCATTAACTTGGAGTCTGCTTGAAAGCACTCAAAAAGAGCAAAAGATCTTAAGGGGAAATTGGTGGAATTGGGTGATTAGGGGCAGGGGATTAAGCCCAAGGACCCAGGATGGCCCCACCACTGGCAGGGAACCAGAGAGAGCAGTGAAGAAGCCAGGCCTTGGTCCCTCAGCCGCCAGTGCACCTGAGAGCGTCTGGGTGGCAGCATCCGTGAGGGTGAGGGGGCCTGCGGTGGATGCCAGCGGGCAGAACCACAGCCTTTTGCACATGCACATGCACTGTGCGACTGTGGTCTGAGTCGCGCCCCACTCCCTCCCCTGAGTGCGTGCAGGTGCCAGCGGGCGCTCTGAGACCCGGGGAGTCTGAGCGCTCTCAGCCGGGGCCAGCGTGAAAATCTCAGTGCGCTATCACTGCTTGGGACCTCTTTGGCGGTCTGGAGCTGCCCAGACAGCTGCGGCTAGTATTTCTCGTGGTTTTGGGTACAAGTGGGAATTCCTGTGACCCCAGAGACCGTGACTGGGGATGTGCTCTGCCAGTGGCCGAGGTGGAATTTATGGGCTCTGAAGCACCCAGAAGGGAATAGACTGAGGCTTCTCTCTGAGAGGGAGGTCTGGGTGCAGTTTGCTTTCCTCTAAACCTCCACAGAACCACTGAGAGCGGCTAATGGGAGAAACAACAAACAAACAAACAAACAAAAACCTCCAGAGAACAAAAGCCTGAAAAACTAGTTTCCTCAGAGCCCAGGCCCTTGATGGGGGAAGGAGGACTCAATTCTAGCAAGACTCCCTGAAAACCATGCGGCAGGCCCCTCCCCCGGAAAGCCAGCCAAAAACAAAAAACAGAAACAACCACCACTACTTCATACATACAACTTTTATTTTTAATTTGTTCCCACTATTGTGGTTCTCTTCATTTTTTTTCATATAACTTTTTAACCTATTTACCATCACAATGAGATGTTCAGTACATCAAATTCCATAATAACCTTTTAACCTGAACTTTTCTGATACATATACCTGTGTTTTTCTTTTGCTTTTCTATTTTTAATTTATTTTATTTTTAAAATATTCATATAGAGATAAGCTTCAAGGTAATCCCTTTCCCCAATCAATGCTACCCCTATAGATAAACCAGTTTTAATCACCCTTTATCTCAGGAAAGTTAAGTCTTTTAACAAAAATATCAAGGGCACCTAGGTGGCTCAGTGGGTTAAGCCGCTGCCTTCGGCTCGGGTCATGATCTCGGGGTCCTGGGATCGAGTCCCGCATCTCTCTCTACCTGCCTCTCTGCCTACTTGTAATCTCTCTCTGTCAAATAAATAAATAAAATCTTTTGAAAAAATAAAAAAATAAAAAATAAACAAAGATATCAAGATACATCCAGGAGGAATCAAAATAACCTTCCTTGCACACACAGAATTTATAACCTCCCTCCCATCTTTTTCTTCTGCCAGTGTTTCTGTGTATTTGTTTTTCTTCTGGTAGTATATAAGTCTTATACTTGGTGTTCATTTTGATGAGGTTCTTTTATTTATTTTTCCTCTTGTCATCTACTTTTGTCGGTCTTTTTGTTTGTCCGTTTTTGTTTGCATACTTCATAAATCTTACCTTGGGGCCCATTTGGGTTGGGCCTTCTCTTTTATTTTACCTTTCTTTTTTCCTTTCTCTCTCTCTCTTTTTTTCTTTTTTCTTTCCTTTAGGTGGGGACTCTTGATTGCTCAGAAGTGTTCCAGGGTGCACCTTGCCTGCATCATGGTTGATAAATTCAGATACACATCCGTTCAGCCATCTATCACCAAAATGACTAGGAGGAGGAATGCCCAACAGAAGAAAAATTCAGAGACTGGATCCTCTCCATCAGAGCTAGTGGATATGGACATAAACAGTGTGTTGGAAAGGGAATTCAAGCTAACAATCATCCAGGCAATAGCTAGGTTGGAGAAAGTCTTTGATGACAAAATGGAATTGATTAGGGCAGAAGTGAAAGCCACCAGGGATGGTGTTAACAATGCTCTCAATGAGTTCGAATCAAATCTAAATTCTCTAAAAGCTAGGGTAACTGAGGCAGAAGATATATTTAGTAATCTGGAGGACAAACAGATAGAGAAAAAGGATCAGGAGGAAGCCTGGAACAAACAACTTAGAAGCCATTAAAACAGAATTAGGGAAATAAATGACACCAAGAAATGTTCCAACGTCAGAATTATTGGAATCCCTGAGGGGGAGGAGAAAGAAAGAAGGCTAGAAGATATAGTTTAACAAATTCTCCATGAAAATTTTCCCAGTCTGGCAAATGGAACCAGCATTTGTGTACTAGAGGCAGAATGGTCTCCCCCCAATATCATAGAATCTAGAAGGACCTCGAGACACCTGATTGTGAAAATGATGAAATCATAATTTTAGACAGGAGCTCTTGAAAGCAGCTAGGGGGGAGAAATCCCTTATGTACAGAGGAAAGCCCATCAGAATAACGTCAGACCTGTCCACAGAAACCTGGCAAGTCAGAAAAGGCTGTCAAGATATATTCAGGCCCCTAAATGAGAAGAACATTCAGCAAAGAATACTTTATCCAGCAAGACTGACATTCAAAATGGATGGAGAGACAACTAGCTCCCAAGACTGGCAAGGTTTAAAAGAGTATGTGACCACCAAGCCAACACTGCAAGAAGTATTAAGGGGGGGGTTCTATAAAAGAGGAAAAAAACCCAAGAATATCATTGAACAGAAATATATGGAAGCAATCTATAGAAACAAAGACTTCACTGGTAACACAATGTCAATAGAAACGTATCTCTCAGTAATCACTCTCGATGTGAATGGCCTAAACATGACCATAAAACAACACAGGGTTGCAGATTGGAAAAAAGGACAGGACCCATCCATATGTTGTCTACGAGAGATCCATTTTGATCCTAAGGATACATCCAGACTGGAAGTAAAGGGATTGAGAAGCATCTTTCATGTCAGTGGGCCTCAAAAGAAGGCTAGGGTAGC
Source organism: Neogale vison (assembly GCF_020171115.1). Lineage (NCBI taxonomy): Eukaryota > Metazoa > Chordata > Mammalia > Carnivora > Mustelidae > Neogale > Neogale vison. The sequence goes on along the minus strand of NC_058096.1, from coordinate 1,662,984 downwards.
AACTCTCATATCAGATAAATTAGATTTTAAACTAAAGACTGTAGTCAGAGATACAGAAGGACAGTACATAATTCTTAAAGGGACTATCCACCAAGAAGATCTAATGATTGTAAATATTTATGCCCCCAATATGGGAGCAGCCAATTACATAAGAAAACTGTTAATCAAGATAAAGAGTCATATTGATATAAATATATTAATAGTAGGAGATCTTAACACACCATTCTCAGTAATAGGCAGAGCATCCAAGCAGAAAATCAATAAAGAAACAAGAGCATTGAATGACACATTGGACCAGATGGACCTCATAGATATATACAGAACATTCCACCCTAAAACAACAGAATACTCATTCTTCGTGAGTGCACATGGAACCTTCTCCAGAATGGACCACAAATCAGGGCTCAACTGATACCAAAGATTGAGATTATTCCATGGATATTCTCAGATCACAATGCTTTGAAACTGGAGCTCAGCCACAAGAAAATTTTGGAAGGAATTCAAACACCTGGAAGCTAAAGACCACTCTGCTTAAGAATGCTTGGATCAACCAGGAGGTCAAAGAAGAACTTAAACAATTCATGGAAACCAATGAGAAGGAAGACACTTCAATCCAAAAACTATGGGATAGAGCAAAGGCTGTCCTAAAGGGGAAATACATAACCATCCAAGCCTCCCTCAAAAGAACTGAAAAATCCAGAATACACAAGCTGCCTCTACACCTTAAAGAACTGGAGAATCAACAACAAATTAAGCCAACTCCACATACAAGAGGGAAATAATCAAGATTAGAGCAGAGATCAATGAGATAGAAACTAGAGATACAGCAGAACCATCAATGAAACTAGAAGCTGTTTTTTTTAAAGAATCAGAAAGATCAATAAACGGTTAGCCAAACTAACCCAAAAGAAAAGAGAGAAGGCCCAAATTAATAAAATTATGAATTAAAAGGGAGAGATCACAACTAACACCAAGGAAATAGAAACAATACTCAGAAATTATTATCAACAGTTATATGCCAGTAAGTTAAGAAACCTAGATGGATGCACTCCTGGAAAACTATAAACTTCCAAAATTGAACCAGGAAGAAATTGACAACCTGAATAGACTGATACTTCGTAACGAGATTGAAGCAGTGATCAAAAACCTCCCAAAAAACTAGAGCCCAGGACCTGACGGATTCCCTGGGGAATTCTACCAAACTTTCAAAGAAGAAATAACACCTATTCTCCTGAAGCTGTTTCAAAAAATTAGAGCAGAAGGAAAACTTCAAGTCTCTTTTTATGAAGCCAGCCTTACCCCTATCCCCCGATCCAGGCAAAGACCCCAACAAAAAGGAGAATTTCAGACCAATATCCCTGATGAATATGGATGCTAAGATTCTCAACAAGATCCTAGCAAATAGGATCCAACAGCACATTAAAAAGATTATCCACCATGACCAGGTGGAATTCATCCCTGGGTTTCAAGGATGGTTCAACATTTACAAATCAATCAATGTGATAGAACAAATCAATAAGAGAAGAAAAAAGAACAACATGGTCCTCTCAATTGATGCAGAAAAAGCATTTGACAAAATCCAGCATCCGTTCCTGATTAAAACGCTCCAAACTATAGGAAGAGAGGGAACATTCTTCAACTTCATAAAGTCTATCTATGAAAAACCCATAGCAAATATTATCCCCAATGGGAAAAAGCTTACAGCCTTCCCACTGAGATCAGGAACACGACAAGGATGCCCACTCTCACCACTGTTGTTCAACATAGTATTAGAAGTCCTAGCAACTTACACCAGTTAGAATGGCCAAAATTAACAAAACAGGAAACAACATGTGTTGGAGAGGATGTGGAGAAAGGGGAACCCTCTTACACTGTTGGTGGGAATGCAAGTTGGTGCAGCCTCTTTGGAGAACAGTGTGGAGATTCCTCAAGAAATTAAAAATAGAGCTTCCCTACGACCCTGCAATTGCACTCCTGGGTATTTACCCCAAAGATACAGATGTCGTGAAAAGAAGGGCCATCTGTACCCCAATGTTTATAGCAGCAATGGCCACAGTCGCCAAACTATGGAAAGAACCAAGATGCCCTTCAACGGATGAATGGATAAGGAAGATGTGGTCCATATACACTATGGAGTATTATGCCTCCATCAGAAAGGACGAATATCCAACTTTTGTAGCAACATGGACGGGACTGGAAGAGATTATGCTGAGTGAAATAAGTCAAGCAGAGAGAGTCAATTATCATATGGTTTCACTCATTTGTGGAGCATAAGGAATAACACAGAGGACATGGGGAGATGGAGAGGAGAAGGGAGTTGGGGGAAATTGGAGGGGGAGATGAAATATGAGAGACAATGGACTCTGAAAAACAATCTGAGGGTTTTGAAGGGGTGGGGGGTGGGACGTTGGGTGACCCTGGTGGTGGGTATTATGGAGGGCATGTATTGCATGGAGCACTGGGTGTGCTGCATAAACAATGAATTCTGGTACACCGAAAAGAAATTTTAAAAATTAAAAAAAAGTTCAAAATACACTGACAGAGATTAATTTCTACCATGAGCTCATGAATATACTTCCCACAGCCAAGTGTGGAATCATTCAATTTGAAGATAAGTAAATAGAAATTTCCCATACTAAAATAAAGAGGGGCACCTGGCTGGCTCAGTCAGTGGAGCATGCAACTCTTGATCTCAGGGTTGTAAGTTCTAGCCCCACATTAGGTGTAGAGATTACTTTAAAAAAATATTTAAACACACACAAAGAGAAAGTGGGAGGTAAAACAAGAACAAAACATCAAAGAGCTCTAGGAAAACATCAAGGCACCACTAATGCGTGTAATTAAAGTCCCAGAAAGGGGCGCCTGGGTGGCTCAGTGGGTTAAAGCCTCTACCTTCAACTCAGGTCTTGATCCCGGGGTCCTGGGATCAAGCCCCAAATCGGGCTCTCTGCTGGTTGGGGAGCCTGCTTCCTCCTCTCTCTCTCTGCCTGCTTCTCTCTGCCTACTTGTGATCTCTGTCTGTCAAATAAATAAATAAATAAACTTTTTTTAAAAAATGAAGTCCCAGAAAAGCAGGAGAGAGAGAGAAGGCAGAAGGCAGAAGAAATATTTGAAGAGATAAGAGCAGAGAAACTTTCTAAAAATAATGAAATACATAAAACTATAGATGCAAAAAGTTCATAGTACCTCAAGTCGGATAAATATACCCCCAACCCCTATAAAATAGAAAGACCTAGGCACATCATTAAAAGTCTGACTATAAAACTGAAAGAGAAGAGGAAATCTCTTACAAAACAAAGATAATAAATTCTTCAGAGTCTAATTACAAAGCATAAAATTCAAAAGACAACAGAATGACATCTTTAAAATACTAGAAGAGGGTGCCTGGGTGGCTCAGTGGGTTAAGCCGCTGCCTTCGGCTCAGGTCATGATCTCAGGGTTCTGGGATCGAGCCCCACATCGGGCTCTCTGCTCAGCAGGGAGCCTGCTTCTCTTCCTCTCTCTCTGCCTGCCTCTCTGCAGCCCTGTGCTCTCTGTCAAGTAAATCAATAAAATCTTTTTAAAAAATACTAGGAGAACACTCTATCAACCCTACCAATGTTTTAAGAAAGCATCTTTAAAAATTAAAGTGAAATAAATCACTTCTTCAGATAAAAACTGAGAAAGATTAACCACAGACATACACTACCAGAAATATTAAGAAAATTTCTTCAAGTCAGTGATTGGGAGAGCAAAGAGAAGCCTGATATACACAAGGGGAAAAAATGGCTCTAGAAATGATACTAGAGAGAAGTTCAATATAAAAACTTTACAAGATAATCAACTGTCTAGAGCAGGCACCGTGCCTGTGCACTGGGGGTTCTTCACATGGGTAGAAGTGAAGGAGACAACACCCCCTCAGACGATGTGATGCGGAAGTACACTGCTGTGGAGTCCTGACACTACAGACGGACGGGTAATGGCATTTGGAGGCAGGTTGTGTTCTATTAAAGGTGTAAATTATAAGCTCCACTTCGAAAGATGTGTAACTAATGAAGACCAAAGTAGACATGAAACAGGATAATTAAAAATACTAAGCCTAAAAAGAAGAAAAAGAGAAAAAAGAAGAGATGGCACAAATAGAGCACAACCAGCAAATGGTATTTACAGTTAAGTACATCAACAACTTCCATTAAATGCAGAAGTTCTAAACATCAAAATCAAAAGACAGAGACTTTTCAGTTGGATAGAAAAGCAAGCCCCAACTATCAGCTATCTACCAGAAATCTCATATTAAGTAGAAAAACATAAACAGGTTAAGAGTAAACAGATGGAAAAATATATATACCATTACAAACTCTAATCAAATGAAGTTGGAATGGCTATGTTAATATTTTAAAAGGTATATTTCAGAGCAAGACATGGTACCAAGGATAAAAAGGGATATTACATAATAATAAAGCATTTGATTCACCAAGAAAACTTAAGAATCCTAAACATGTAAGCACCTAAAAACAAAGTTTCAGAACACCTGAAATGGAAAGCTGAAAGAACTGCAGGGAGAAATGGACAAATCCACGTGTTTTGTCATCATGGGACTTGAGTTTCTCAGCAGTCAATTGAGCATGTAGACAGAAAATCATTAAGGATATAAAGGGCAGGGGTGCCTGGGTGGCTCAGTCATTAAGCATCTACCTTCAGCTGAGGTCATGATACCATGGTCCTGGGATCGAGCCCTGCATCTGGCTCCCTTCTCAGTGGGAAGCCTGCTTTACCCTCTCCCTCTCCCCTGGCTTGTGTTCCCTCTCTTGCTGTCACTTTCTGTCAAATAAACAAATAAAATATTTTTTAAAAAGATATAAAGGGCCCAATAATACTGCCGACCAACTTGACCTAGTGAATATTTATCAAACACCCCACTCAGTAATAGTAGAATACACATTCTTTTCAGTGCATATAGAATATATATCAAAAGACCATGCTTACACCATAAAATAAACTTCAACAAATTTGAAGGAATTGAAATAATACAATATATTCTCTGACTACAGTGAAATTAAATTAGACAATAACAGAAGCATAACTGGAAACCCCCCACATATTGGGAAGTTACCCAACCCACTTCTAAATAATCCATGGTTCAACAAAAGAAGTCCAAATAGGAATTAGAAAATATTTTGAACAAAGAGGACAATGTGTCAAAATAGGTGAGAGAGAACTGAAGCAGCACAGACAGGGAAAATTATATCATTAAATGCTTATATTCACAAGGAAGAAAATTCTGAAATCAATTAAGTCTTCACCTTAAACTAGAAAAGAAGAACAAATTAAGCCCAAAATGAGCAAATGAAAAGAAATGAGCACAGGGTGTTATACATAAACAATGAATTTTGGAACACTACATCAAAAGCTAATGATGTATTGTATGGTGACTAACATAACACAATAAAAAAAAGAAATAACTGAAAATACAAGCAAAAACCAACGAAATAGAAAATTAAAAAAAAACAATATAAAAAACACAATGAAACCAAAAGCTGCTTCTTTGGGAAGAGCAACAAAACTGACAAACTTTAGGGACATCTGGGTGGCTCAGTCAGTTGAGCGTCAGACTTGTAATTTCAGCTCAGGTCATGATCTCATGGGTCATGGGATCAAGCCACATGTCAGGCTCTGGGCTTGGCCTGGAGTCTGCTTGAGATTCTCTGCCTCTCTCTATGTCCCTCCCCCCATGCACATGCTCTCTCCCTCTCTCTCTCTAAAATAAAAAATAATAATAACAATTTTTTTAAAGTTTTACAAACTCAGGGTGCCTGCATCGCTCAGTCAGTTGGCACCTGCCTTTGGTTCAGGTTATGATCTCAGGGCCTTGGGATTGAGCCCCACATCAGGCTCCCTGGAGCCTGCTTCTCCCTGTCCCTCTGCCTGCCACTCCCCCTGCTTGTGTTCTCTCTCTCTCTCTCTCAAATAAATAAATAAAATCTTTTTTAAGAAACTGATAAATGCTAGCCTGATAAGGAAAGTAAAAAAGGAAAGAAAAGACAAAAATACCAATATTAGAAATGAAAGAAGTGTTACAGATCTTAAAGTCACTAAAAAATTTAGAAGAGAATGATAGCAACCACTTTGTGCCAATAAATTTGATGCCTCAGACAAAATGGTCAAATTCCCTAAAAAATTTAACTACAAAAGCTCATTCTAGAAGATATAGAGAACCCAAATAGTCCTATAGCTATTGAAGAATTTGAATTTGCAGTTTGAAAACTTACAACAAAGAAAACTCCAAGACCAAATCCTTCATTGCAAATTCCTCCAAACATTTAAGAAAGAAATACTGTCGATTCCATGAACTCTGCCAGAAAATAGGATGAGAGTACTCTTTCTAATTCATTTTATAAGGCCAGCATAAACTTGATATCAGAATTAGATAACACCATTATAAGAAAACTATAAACCAATATCTCTTATGAACAAAGATATAAAAATATCCTCAATATCATCAACCCTCAAATAGCAAAATATTAACAAATCAAATCTGGAGATATAAGAGAGGTAGAAAGGTTACGGTCATGTGAGATTTATCCCAGAAATACAAGGTCAGTTCAGTGTTCAAAAGCAATTTATATAACTGATCATGTCACCAGACATATCATCTCAATAGATTCAGAAAAGGATTTATCAAAATTTAATATCAATTCAAGGGGCACCTTGGTGGCTCAGTGGGTTAAGCCTCTGCCTTCGGCACAGGTCATGATCCCAGGGTGCTGGGATCAAGCCCCACATTGGGCTTTCTGCTCAGCGGGGAGCCTACTTCCTCCTCTCTCTGCCTGCCTCTCTGCCTACTTGTGATCTCTCTCTCTGTCCAATAAATAAATAAAATCTTTTTAAAAAATTTAATATCAATTCAAGATAAAACTCTCAGGAACCTAGGAATTAAGAGGAATTTCTTTTAAAGGGCAACTACAAAAAATCTACACTAATATCAAACTTAATGATGAAAGACTGTATGCTTTCTCTTTAAAATCAGTAACAAAGTGAAGATACCTAATTTCATTTATTCTCTTCATTCTCATACTGGAGTTCCTAAACAGTGTAATAAGAGAGTAAAAATAAGTAAAAGGCATGCAGACTGGAAAGGAAGAAATAACACAGTCTCTACTAACATAATGCATTATCTATCTAGAAAATCCCAAAATTCTATAATAAAGCTATTAGAACTAATAAGGGGATTTAGGCAAGTCAAAGAATAATGGTCAATATAAAAAAGACAATTTTATGTCTAAATACTAACAATGATTAATTGGAAACTGACATTTTAAAATACTATTACTTAAAACATCAAAATATCAAAAAATCATAAGGATAAACCCTGGGAGGGAGGAATGTACAGAATCAATACACTGAAAATTATAAAACACTGGTGAGAGAGATCAAAGAAGACCTTAAAAGATATACCATGTTCATGGATTGCTGGATATGTCTATTCTCTCCAAACTTATCTGTAGTTTCAACACAATCCCAATCAAAATCTCAACAGGAATTATTGTAGATATTGATAAGCTTATTCTAGTATCTATATGGAAAGACAAAGAAATTAGAATTGCCTAAGCAGCTTGTTTAAAGGAGAAGGAAGAAAGTTGGAAAACAAACAGTAGCTGATTTCAAGACTTATCCTAAAACTACCTTGATCAGGGTAGAGTGGTGTTAGCAGGACAGACCCTTAGCAAGCAGCCCAGCTTCTCCACTCCTAGATATTTTACTCCACAGAAATAAAAGCTTGTGTACAAAAGAAACCTGTACATGAACGTTACAGTGGTTCATTCATCATAGCCAGAAAGTGGAGGCAAACCAAATGTCTGTCATTGACCAATGGATGTCCAGTACTACTCAGAAAATAATAGGAGTAAACTAGTGATGGGTGCAAAGACATGAATGAGCCTCCAACGGGTTGTTCAAAGCGAAGGAAGCCAGACTTGAAAGGCTTCATGCTATTTGTTCCATTCCTATGGCATTCTAGAAGAAGCACAGTGAAAGGGACCAGATCAGTGGTTTCCGGAGGACTTCTGGGGTGGTTGTGAAGTCCTGTCCTGCACCATAACTGTGCTGTGGATGTGACATATGTAAACTGTGCGCATTTATAGAAGTTCTTTGCAAGTACACCTAAAAAGACTAAATTTTACTATATGTAAATTGAACCTCACTGCACCTGACTTTAAAAAGAGCATCAGTACTGAGGGGAACCTGGGTGGCTCAGTCAGTTATGCATCCAACTCCTGGATTTGGCACAGGTCAAGATCTCAGGTCATGGGACAGAGCTCTTAGTTGGGCTCCAGGCTCAGCAGGGTTCTGCTTGGGATTCTTTCTCTCCTCTGCCCTCTGCCACTTCCTCCATTCATTCTCTCTCTCTCTCTCTCTCTCAAACAAATAAATCTTAAAACAGAAGAAAGAGAGAGAGAGCACTGACACTAAGATTTGTCAAGGATGAGGCCCAGGAACCTCTGGCTTCTGGTGGAAGCACACCTTGGTGGAATCATTCTGCACGATTTATCTAAAAAGGATTTATGTTGGACATTATCTAGTATGTTGAAAATGTGCATGTCCTAAAACCCCACAACTCAGCTCCTAAACACGTGTCTAACAGAAATGTGTATGTATATCAGCAGGAAGGGCACTCACACAGATGAGCCTAACGTCTGTGTGCATCACAGCCATGAGCAGGAATCAGCCCAGAGATCTGTGGATGGTAGTTTGGGTACCTTGTGGCTCATGCTTACCTGGGCACATGGGCAGTAAAAATGCCTGAAATGCATGTGTGTGTGTTGGTGTGGACCTGCATCCCTACATCACATGGAGAGAGGGAGGTACAGAGCCCGACAAACTGCAGGACCCCCACTCTGTAGGGCTTGGGACCGAGTCTGTGCTGCAGAAGTCAGGATGTGGCCCCTTGGAGGAGCAGTGATGGGAGAAACTCCAAGAGGCCATGGGTGGGGTGCTGACCTGAGCAGTGCTCTATTTGTGCTCACTTTTTCATCATTAAGTGGCACACACTTCCCTGTATGCATATTTCAATTAAAATTGTGCACTTTTTTTTAATGCTCAGGGATTACTTTTAACCTAGAGTTATATACCCAGCCCAAGTATCGACATCATTTAAGGGTGATTCATAGCTCCACTGGGCATATGAAATCATGACCACAGTAGACAGGGGTCAGAAATCCTACATCCCAGGGCCCAGCCAAGAAGTGGGGAGGTCAGGAGAGGAAGGCCTGGGGTCCAGGGATGGGGACCCTCCCAGCGGGTCCCCAGGAGACGTTGGAGCCAGACAGAGGGCTCCAGGGTCGCCACCATGTGTATGAATCATACCCCAGAAGCAGCTCATCTCGAGGGAGGGGTCATACAGTGGATGACACAATGCCTCCAACCTGTGCTGCAGGACCTGCCCAGGGAGCCAAACACCACTGAGGAGAGGGCTCCGGGAAACTGCAGCAGAAAGGGCTCAAGCTCTGCGGAGCCGGCAGCACATCTGGCCTTGGGACTCCCACATGATGTCATTCTCTGCTGTCCCTCTGTCGGACTCTTTCACCCGTGACCTTGTGCTCCGTGACTGGAGTCCAGGGACAACGGTGCAGGTGGCAGCAGAGACACAGGAGGCCACGGGGGACACGGCTCCACACGGCATCATGTCACGGGCCGTTTCCTGGCCTGGGGCTGGCTCTCGGCCTCTCGGAGGCTGGGTGCCATGACTGTACCAACAGGAACAAGAGTTTCTTTCTCGGGAGAGGCAAAGTGAAGTTTTATCAAGAGCAAACGTGGGAAGACCCCTGGCCTCTGTGGTGTTGGGGAGGCGGGACCTGTGGCCTTGAAGTCTGTCTTCCCTGTGGGTTGCCTGACCATCTGGGGCATGACTGGTCTGCTTTTCCCCGGGCTGCAGGGCCTTGGGCCCCATGTATCCCCGGAGGGGACAGTCCCATCACAGGGCCAGGCCTCGGCCCCGTGGGAGGGAGTGAGGGCACATCCGGCCATGTTCTCCCCTCTTCAGACCAGGGCCACAGACCAGCAGACAGGACGCCCTGCCATCCCCGCAGGAAAGGGCCCAGAACGGGGAGCTGATGGACCCCAGCGGGCCGCCCCAGGTGGTACTGGCCCACAGACACGCATGGACACAGCCCCGGGACCAAGGGGCAGCACCCAGCAGGGACAGCCAGCGAGCGGGCAGACTGACGTGCTGGGAACAATCCTGTGGGGCCCATTTGTCTCCCCCGTGCCAACAGGCCACGGGCCAACGCGCCAGCAAGGCCCCACACCCAGTCCTGCGCTGCGCGGGCTAACGCTCGGCCCAGGCCATTCCCAGCCCCGAGACGGCTGCGCCCCACTGCTGGGGTTCCCTAGCAGCACCGGCCGGGAAGGCCGGGCCGGGGAAGTGAAATCCGCTACAGCTGCACAAACAGCCACGCGTTGCCAGGACGGGAGCAAACCAGGGAGGAGGCCGGCAGCCCCGCCCCAGCCCCGCCCCAGCCCCGCCCCAGCCCCGCCCCAGGCCGCCCCGGACCCGCCCCAGCCGCGCGTTGCCAGGACGCGAGCAAACCAGGGAGGAGGCCGGCAGCCCCGCCCCAGCCCCGCCCCAGCCCCGCCCCAGCCCCGCCCTGCCATGTGCAGCGTCCAAGACTCCACCGCCCCTGGCCAGGGGCCGGTCTGCTGTGTCCCCTGCGTGGTTCTGCTGTGTGGGCCGGAGGTCAGCACCGCCCAGGCCAGCCAGCCGGCCTGTGCTTGCGTGGCCCCTGCTGCCAGTGCCAGGCCTGCTCCTGCAGCCCGAACGGCTGTGTGCTCGTGCGCTGCCAGCCCGCTGTGTGTGAGATCCCCTCGTGTGCCGGCCTCCTCTGCTGTCTCCTCCCCTGCTGCGGAAGCCGGGGCTGCAAGCCGGCGCCTCCCGGGTCACAGGCAGCAGGGCTGCACTGCACACCTTCCGGCTGCAGCCCTGCCCTCCCCTGACACAAGCTTCCTGCTCCACACTGGTGGCTGGCTGATCACCGGGACATCTGCTCGGCTCTGGCGGGTGACCAGCCCAGGGCTGGCTACTAAACCCATCCATCAGGCATTCCCTCCTTGGAAATTGTCATCAACCCACCCCAGGCCTGGGCTGGGAAGGGTATCACCCTGCTGCCCTCATTCCTGCACCTGGATGTGTGGACACATATGTGAAAGAGCACTTCAGGGTCAGGGCCACCGCCGGGGTCCAGCACCAAGAGGGCACGGGGGTGGTGGAGATCCACCAGGCCAGTCCCCTCAGTTCCCTGGGTCTATGCTTTTTGCCATGGACATGCCCTTGGCAGAAAGCAGTGGGGCCCTCCCATCTGAGATGAGGCCCTCAGCCGGGCTCCGGAGCAGCACGCTGGAAGCCCTCACTGACTCAGGGCTGTCATGCTCCTGGCCGCAGCTCCTTTGGGGACAGAGAGGAGAAGGGACACCAGGTCTTTCTCTGACCCCTGACACTAATTTTGCTCTTCCCCAAGCGCCACCATGGGGCCCAGGGTGGATGCTGGTGAACCAGCACAGGCAGGGTGGGGACGGCCACGCAGGTCCCCTGAAGGTGCTCCTCGGGCCAGAACACAGGAAGGTGCGGAGGGATGCACACATGCACCCGCTGTGCCCTCACCACGGCTCCCTGTTCTCAGCTTTTCTGATCTGGCCGGGCTGCCATCCCCTTCCCCACACACCAAGGGCAGTTTAGTACCCCTGTCTCCAGAGGCTTGGCTGCGGCTAAGAGCCCGTGCTGCACAGCTGGGTGTATCTGGGTTAGAGTCACAGCTCTGCCATCTACAGACTCTGCCATCTGGGGCAGCCTCTCTGTAACCTCAGTGCCCCCATCTATAAAATGGGTACCGGCCAGCGCCCGAAACAGGAGGCTGGCGTGAGTGCTCAGTGGCAATCTCTTCCCACTGAGTTTAATGCCATTCCCCCCGCATGCTTTCCAGGGGCACACACCTGCAGTCTGGGCTTTTCAGAGTCCACACAACCAAGCCGCTTGAGCATGACCTCACAGTCCCAGACACAAAACGTATGAGTGCACACATCCACACACGCAGCCATAGAAACACAGACCCTGAGTAGCCCCGGCTGCACACGGGAAATAAGTGTGTTTGAAACATGGGTGCAACAAAAAGGCGAGACGAGGAGCATGAAAAAGGAATAAGGCACTATCCTTTTAAAGGTATATGTATTTGGGAGAACCAAATACAACTTCTAAAGCTAAAACCTGTAAAATCACTGATCTAAAAGCCTACTTCATGGGAGAGACGGCAGAGTGGATGGGATGCCAAGGGTTGACACAAAGAGGCCAACCTGCAAAGATCCTGCAAGAACCAAATGTGGCCAAGAGAACTGGAAGATAGAAGGGGAAGGTCTGATCTTCAATTAATTGATCTTCCAGAGGGAGAGACCAGAGAGAACTGGTTGAGGCAGCCCCAGGGGGAGGGGCTGTTTTCTACAAATGCTGAAGCCCAGCCACAGACTCACAAAGTGCGGCACAGGTGAGTGAAAGAGACACGTGCCTCTGTCCAGGTAGTGGGCACTGGGGGCTCTCAGGAGAGAATATGCTGGAAGCAGCCAGAGAAAAGCTTGGTTTGCCCATGGTGGGTGGCTGGAGTGGGCCCCAGAGCCACACGCGAGGAGGCAGTGAGGGAGACAGAAAGGCCAACGTGCCACGATGTGCTCATCCTCACCCTCCAGCTGCGTTCCCCAGGAAGCTCACTTGGGCAGCACTCACTCAGCACAGGAGCAACTGCTGGACACACCCAGGAAGAAGGACGATATCCCAGGGGCCATCTGAGAGGCAGACAGGGACAGTGACTTAAGAAGCTGGTAGACACATAGATGAACAAATATTAACTGAGTAGAATTGCAGCAATGTGTACTAATTAGTGTGCTTAGAAAACTAACTAAGGTAAAACTAGAGCCTGGGCAGACAATGCCTGTACGTTGCAGGGAATCTGCTTTTATCTTCAAGGCAAGAAGGGACGTGACCAACACCAGACCCCTGAAATCCTGAGGACCACCGATAAAAGACTAGAAGCCCAAGAATGTCACAACTGGGGAAGGTAGAAAACCAAACGAGACTTGTAAAATGTGAATGCAAACACAAGTAGAAAAAGACTTTTAAAAACAGCATGGAAAGGGAGGACAAAGAGAATCCCAAATAAGATGACAGAAATAAATTCAAATATATTCATGACCATGATAAACATAATTAGATTAAAATCTCCAGTTAAAAAGCAGGGATTGAATTTTTTTTAATAAAATTCAGCTCTGCACTGTTGTAATCTAAGTCAGGGTGTCAAGCCACAGCCCTCATTCAGGGCGCCCCGCTTCTGCCCAGGTGTCAGTGTGGTTTCAATGGACATGACCACGCTCCTTTGCTTGCATACAGTCTATGGCTATTCGTGCTGCTTCAGGACTGCTTCAGGGCTTCATGGCTGTGGCAGAAACCAGGAGTCCGCAAGCTGGAGAGATCTGCCGCCTAGTCATTTACCTAAAAAGGGTATCAACCCCTGGTCTAAAACAGAACAGAAAGACCAAAAGTAAAAAAGTGCACCTAGCAAGCATTAACCAAAAACATCTAGTGAAAGTATTTTAATAGATGAAATATACCTTAAGATAGAAGGTGCTGTTATTAATGAAATGATGTCTCATTAGTGATAACAAAATTCAACTCAGTGGGAAGATATAATGATCCTCAACTTCTACATACCACAAAGAACAGCCTCAAATCACAAAATCTGGTGCATTCTAAAGAGGAGCCACTGTCCTTCCATCATATGGAAAGACTGTGACGCACATTGCGTCAAACATGTCCTGTTGACATGACAGGACAAGCAGAAAAATGATGTTAACAATCAATTTACTCAAAATTTGAAAAGTTGCACTTTTCTTTAGCTTATTTTTTAAATTTTTTTCTTTAGTTTTAGATAAATCGTGATGAAGTGGGACAATGGCAATTAGTGTTTTGTCTTGAAAATCTTCAAATATATGACATGCCATCATGTACTTCATTTGGGGGCCATATAGATATAGATGTACATATACATATTAGATAGATCACCATGGCCTGAAACACTGAGCTCATGGTACATATGCATAGACTCTTCCACATCTATCAATGAAGAATTTCAACAAGATCAAAACAAACTGGTTTATACCACAACAAATGATGCTCAGCCATGACAGGTTGAAAGCCTGAGTTTATCATCCTTGTAAAACAAGGGACTTCGATTTCCCTTTTTTCTTTGTTCCACTCTACGACTTATGGAAAGCATTTGTGCTTAGCTTTCTGAAGTTTTTCTATGGAAAGTGCCATGGAAGTGCACTTAAAGTGATCCCATGTAGAAATAGCAAAAGCACAGGCAGAAATTAATGAACTTGGAAAGAGTTACACCATGCAGATCAACAGATCCAAGGATGACTCTATGAAAAAATAACTATTTTGACAAGACTGGCTGGTGGAATAAATGAGAAGGCACAAATAAAGACTATCAGGAAACCAGGAATAAAAATGTGGCAGGACTACAGATGAAATGGAGATTTTTTTAAAGATTTTTATTTATTTATTTGACAGAGAGAGATTACAAGTAGGCAGAGAGGCAGGCAGAGAGAGAGAAGGAAGCAGGCTCCCCACTGAGCAGAGAGCCCGATGCGGGACTCGATCCCAGGACCCTGAGATCATGACCTGAGCCGAAGGCAGCAGCTTAACCCACTGAGCCACCCAGGCGCCCCTGAAATGGAGATTTTAAAATCAGCAATGACTATTATGAACAACCTAACCCCAATAAATTCTATAACAACATATAACTTTCCAAAATGAATGATTCAGAGCTTGACTAGCCTATAACCATTACAGAAACTGAGCCAGGAGTCAGAATCCCCACCAAAACAACACCAGACCCAGAGGGTCTATAAGTGTCTGCTGGCAACATTCAAGTAGAAAACATCTCCAAGCTTGTACAAGCTCTCACAGAGAGGACAAAAATGAGACCACTCCCTCTCTTTTATTTATGAGCTAGATGAACCTGAACACCAGAATCTGACTATAGGTTAGCAGGAAATCCCAATCGTACAAGTTTAGAAACAAGGGAAAGTCCTCAAACATGCTGGAGGTCAGGGTGGCAGCCACCCGAGGAAGATGGGGATGGGTGTGGGGGAGGAACCAGAAGGTCTGGACATGGGGTGTGCCCACTCCCTGGACCTGGTGGCGGTTACAGGGAACACTGTTTATCAAGCTGTGCCTTATGTTTTCTGTACTTTATGTAGGCATGTTGTCCTATTTAAAAAATTGAAAATAAAACTCCCAAGATGTGTATCACAACTACCAGACTGCCAACATGTGGATCATGTGACTGTAGTGGCCATGGTATAAGATGTGGACTATATCCCAGGACAGAGCTGGGCAGAATGACAAGATGGAAAAACTCACTTCAAGAAAGAGAACAAGAGGCAATACTGACTCCAGGGACCTAATCAATATGGACATTAGTAAGATGTCAGAACTAGAGTTCAGAACAATGATTATAAAGATACTAGCTGGGCTTGAAAAAAGCATAGAAGATACCAGAGAATCCCTTACTGGAGAAGTAAAAGAAACTAAAATCTAATGAGATCAAAATTTAAAAGGCTATTATTGAGATGCAATAAAAAATGGAGGCTCTGCTGGACAAATAAAGCAGAAGAGTCAGTGATCTAGAAGACAAAATGATGGAGAATAAGGAAGCTGAGAAAAGAGAGAGAAACAGCTACTGGATCATGAGGGAAGGATTTGAAAGAGATTCCATAAAGTGAAAAAAATATTAGAATAATTGGAGTCCCAGAGGACGAGGGAAAGAAAGAATGGGACAGAAGGATTATTTGAATAAATTATAGCTTAGAAGTTCCCTAATCTGGAGAAGAAAACAGGCATTCAAGTCCAGGAGGCACAAAGAACCCCCCTTAAAATCAATAAAAATAGGTCAACATCTCCACATATAATAGTGAAGCTTGCAAATTTCAGAGATAAAGAGAAAATTCTGAAAGCAGCTCAGGACAAGTGGCTCTTAACCTACATGGCTAGAAACATAAGGTTTGCAGCAGACCGGTCCACGAGACCTGGCAGACACAAAGGACTGGCATGATATACTCAGGGTGCTAAATGAGAAAAATATGCAGCCAAGAATACTTTCTCCAGCTAGGATGATATTCAGAATAGAAGGAGAGATAGAGAGCATCCAGGACAAACAGAAACTAAAAGAATTTATGATCACTAAACCAGGCCAGAAGAAATGTTAAAAGAGATCCTTTAAGAGAAGAGAGAGCTCAAAAGTTACATAGACCAGAAAAGAACAGAAACAATATACAGAAACAGTGACTTCACAGGTAATACAATGGCAGCAAGTTCATATCTTTTGACAGTTACTCTGAAAAGACACAGTGTATCAGATTGGATAAAAAGGCAAGACCCTGGGGCACCTGGGTGGCTCAGTGAGTTAAAGCCTCTGTCTTCAGTTCAGGTCATGATCCTAGGGTCCTGAGATTGAGCCCCGTATTGGGCTCTCCACTCAGCAGGAAGCCTGCTTCCCCATCTCTCTCTCTGCCTGCCTCTCTGCCTACTTGTGATCTCTGTCTGTCAAATAAATAAATAAGATCTTTTTTTTAAAAAAAGGAAGCAAGACCCATCAATGTGCTATCTGCAAAGATGCCTCCAGATTGAATGTGAGGGGATGGAAAACCATTTATCATGCTATTGGACATCGAAAGAAAGCTGAGGTAGCAATCCTTCTATCAGATGAATTAGATTTTAAACCAAAGACTGTAATAAGAGATGACAAAGGACATTATACCATAATTAAAGATCTAGCCAAAAAGAAGATCTAACAATTGTAAATATTTATGCCCTAACATGGGAGCAGTCAATTATATAACCCAATTAATAACAAAATTAAAGGAACACATAATAATACAGTAATAGGAGGGAATTTTAACATCCCACTCACTGCAGTGGACAGATCATCTGAGTAGAAGATCTACAAGAAGGGCTTTGAATGACACACTGATGGACCAGATGGGCCAGATGGACTTTGCAGATATATTCAGAACATTCCATCCTAAAGCAACAGAATACACATTCTTCTTGAGTGCACATGGACCATTCTCCAGAATAGCTCACATCCTGGGCCACAAATAAGGTCTCAACTTGTACCAAAAGACTGGGATCATTCCCTGCATATTTTCAGAGCACAATGATTTGAAACTGGAACACAATCATGAGAGGAAATTTGGAAAGAACTCAAATACATGGAGGTTAAAGAGCAACCTACTAAAGAATGAGTGGGTCAGCCAGGAAATTAAGGAGGAATTGAAAAATTCATGGAAAAAAATGAAAATGAAAACACAACCATTCAAAACCTTTGGGATGCAGCAAAGGTCGTCACGAGAGGAAAGTGTACAGTGATACAAGCCTTTCTCAAGAAACAAGAAGTTTTCAAGTACACAACCTAAACCTATACCTAAAGGAGCTGGAGAAAGAACAGCAAAGAAAACCTAAACCCAGCGGGAGAAGAGAAATAATAAAGATCAGAGCAGAAATCAATGAAATAGAAACCAAAAGAGCAGTAGAACAAATCAACAAAACTAGGAGCTGGTTCTTTGAAAGAATTAATAAGATGATAAATCCCTGGCCAGACTTATCAAAGAGAAAAGAGAAAGGACCCAAATAAATAAAATTATGAATGAAAGAGAAGAGATCACAACCAAAACCAAAGAAATGCAAACAATTATCAGAATATATTAGGAGCAACTATACATCAGCAAATTTGACAATCTGGAAGAAATGGATGCATTCCTAGAAACGTATAAACCACTAAAATTGAACCAGAAAGAAATAGAAAACCTGAACAGACCCATACTAGTAAGGAATTGAAGCAGTCATCAAAAATCTCCCAATAAACAAGAGCCCAGGGCCAGAGAGCTTCCCAGGGGAATTTCACCAAACATTTATAGAAAAATGAATACCTGTTCTTCTGAAGCTGTTTCAAAAATTAGAAATGCCTCTCTGCCTGTGTTTGGAAGAAAAACTTCCAAACTTTTCTGAGGCCATCATTACCTTGATTCCAAAACCAGACAAAGACTCCACCAAAAAAGAGAATTACAGACCAATATCCCTGATGAATATGGATGCAAAAATTCTCACCAAGATACTAGCTAAGAGGATCCAACAGTATTTTAAAAGGACTCTTCATTATGCTGAGTGAAATAAGTCAAGCAGAGAGAGTCAATTACCATATGGTTTCACTTATGTGTGGAGCATAGCAAATAGCACGGAGGACATGGGGAGATGGAGAGGAGAAGGGAGCTGTGGGAAATTGGAGGGGCAGATGAACCATGAGAAACTGGACTCTGAAAAACAAACTGAGGGTTTTGGAGGGGTGGGGGGTGGCAGGTTGGGTGAGCCTGGTGGTGCGTATTGTGGAGGGCACGGATTGCATGGAGCACTGGGTGTGGTGCATCAACAACGAATTCTGGAACACTGGAAAAAATTTTAAAAAATAAATAAATAATTTTAAAAATAAACATAATAAAAAAATAAAAATAAAAGGACTGTTCACGGGGCGCCTGGGTGGCTCAGTGGGTTAAAGTCTCTACCTTTGGCTTGGCTCATGATCTCAGGGTCCTGGGATCGAGTCCCACATTGGGCTCTCTGCTCAGCAGGGAGCCTGCTTCTCCCTCTCTCTCTGCCTGCCTCTCTGCCTGCTTGTGATCTCTGTCTGTCAAATAAATAAATAAGTAATCTTAAAAAAATTTAAAAAAGAACTATCCACCATGACTAAGTGGTATTTATTCCTGGGCTGCCAGGTGGTTCAACATCAACAAATCAATCAATATGATACGCCACATTAAAAAAAGAAAGGACCAGAACCATAACATCCTCTCAATAGATGCAGAAAAAGCATTGGACAAAGCACAGCATCCTTTTTTGATTAAAACGTCAGTGTAGGGATAGGGGAACATACCTCAATATCATCTAAGCCATATACAAAAAGCCCACAGCAAATATCATTCTCAATGGGAAAAAAACTGAGAGCTTTCTCCCTAAAGTCAGGCATACAGCAGGGATGCCCAGTGTCACCACCGTCGTTGAGCATAGTACTGGAAGTCCTAGCCTCAGCAATCACACAACAAAAAGAAATAAAGACATCTGAACTGGCAAAGAAGTCAAACTCTCACTCTTTGCAGATGACATGATAATCTATGTAGAAACCCCAAAAGACTTACCCCAAAATTGCTAGAACTCATACAGGAATTCATTAAGTGGCAAGATATGAAATCAATGCATGCAAATCAATGCAGAAATCAGTTGCATTTTTATACACTGAGAAATCAGGGAGACAAACCATAAGAGACACTAAATCATAGGAAACAAACAGGGTTGCTGGAGGGAAAGGGGTGGGGGATGGGCATTAAGGAGGGCCCGCGACGGAACAACACTGATGAATCACTGACCTCTACTTCTGAAAATAATAATACACTATATGTTAGTTAACTGAATTTAAATTAAAAAAATTTTAAAGACAGGGTATCCGATGCCGTGGCAGCTGGGGTGTGAGGTGAGGGCAGACACTCTTCACAGTGGTTCCCACACCCCAGTGTAGGCGACGGCCGTGCATGAGCAGGAGCCCTTCTGGAGAGAGGAGCGCTGGCCACATGCACCAGAGACGTTAGAGGAATGCAAACTGGCAGCATGCGAGGAAGCGGCTAAAAATCACGTACAACCTAAAGCGCATGAAGGAGAATCAGCAGGCGCGGCATATGCGTGCAGTGGAGTACTAGACGGCCGTGAACAGAGATGGCAAGGGCTACGGGTGTTGTCTGGGATGGATTGCTCCAACACAACGTTTAAGGGGAGAAAAGCATGTTACAAAAGGACGCAGGGTTTATGATGCCATTTAAATGCTAAAGAAAATGCCAGAATATACTGCTTTATTTCAGAACATGGGTGAAGACGCGCACTGGGGTTAGCAACCCCAATCTCAAGCGGGGTTCCTGCAAGGGGCGCTAGGGATGGCTTTTCTAACCCGGTAAAACTCCTTTCCCTTCCCCAGACTCTGCCAGCAGCCTTTCTCTTGCCACATGCCTCTCGTGCAGCAACAGAGCGGAAGGTACCCCACGCGGAAGGTACCCCACGCTGGCGTCCGGTGTCCTACCTACGCCATGAGCCTCATGGGAATTCCCACCGGCCAGTTTCACCAGGGGGCCTGGTAAGCCAGCAGAGTGCTGTGTGCGTGTGTGTGTGCTTCTGTGTGTGCCCATGTGTGTCTGTATGTGTGTGTGCACATGTGTGCAACTCTGTGCATGTGTGTGTGGGTGCTTGTTTGTGTGCCCTTGTGACCTGTGTGTGCCTGTGTGTGCTCATGGTGTGCGTGTGTGCATGCCCGTGTGTGTGCTCAAGTGTGAGCCTGCTCGTGTGTGTGTGTGTGCATGCCGTGTATGCACGTGTTCATGTCTACATGTGTGTGTGCCTGTGCAGGCCCGTGTTGTCTAGGGCACAGGCAGGTGGAGGTGGGTGAGGCGGAGGACAGGGACAGACAGAAGGTGCCCAGCCGAGCAGGTCTGGGGAGGGACGCTCAGGGGCCTCTCCCAGGCTGTCTCCTGGTTCCCGGTCCTCTGATGTCCGAGACACTGGGGCAGGTTTGAGTCACGTCAGTGGTGCTGTCCACGCCACACCTGCTTGGGAGGTCAAGTATAGAACTGACCGGAAACAGAGGACCAGACTCCTCCCTGTGGCAGGAGAGGCTGCAGAGCCTGTGACAGGTGTCGCGGGCCAAGCGGTGCAGCCAACACATCAAATACAGACACCTGGGTGGAAGGAATGTCCAGAGGAACGTCCAGGGGAACGTCCAGGGAGACGGCCATTCTGCTCTGTGTTGGTGTCCCCTGCCCGGGCCCAGCCCAGCCCAGCCTCGAGCCCCTGCGCACCACGCCTGCTGCCCTGCCGCAGGACCCCTGGGTGGCACCCTCCCCCAGGCCAGGGGAGTTTCTGCTGTGCCCGCCACGTGGTGTCCCCTGCATGGCTGAGCCGTGCCTCCTGCCGGCTGGCCGGTGGCTGCCCATCCCTCTGCTGCCCAGTGGCCGGCAGCCAGGCCCCCTCCTGCTACACACCAGTGAGGTGCCAGGCCAGTGGGTCTCAAGTGCACCCACTCTCTGACCCAGAAAATTCATCCCAAAACAAACCCCCAGAAACAAGGCATGGAGCTATGGTGTCTGCAGAGACCAAGTGATTGAGAAGCCGAATTCCCCAAATCTCCTCCATGGCCCAGGGCTTCCAGATGGTGCCCGTTCTCAGGGTGGCAAGGGGGAAGTGTGTCCCGCGACCACACAGCCTGGCCCCATGCACCCGCCTGCGGCACTGCCCAACACGCACAAGGTGCCTGCCTTGCCGCGGGGAGACACAGGGCGTCAGCTGGCCTCGATGGAAGGGTCCCAGGCGGCAAAGGTGGGACAAGGGCAGCGCACGGCTCGGCCCCCCTGCCCCCGTCCCCCGGCACCCACACCGGCCCTTGTACAGCAGCGGCCCGGGATAGAGCAGCAGGGAAGTGTCAAGAGGACGCACGCACACGAATCCTCCCAAGAACGCATGCGGTGGAAGCGAGTTCAAGGCCAGTACATGCAGGACAGCCTCCTACCATCATTCGGAGGCTGCGGGAGAAAGCACGCCTCTCCAGGGCACAGAGGTGTGGCTCCACTCTGTCTCAAAAGGCAGCAGAGAGCGCACAGATCCACCCTGAGAAGCCAGCGGTAAAGGGCTGATGCTGTCCCGGCATCCACGTTAGGGAGTAGGCTCCTGGGGGTATTATAATAACCAGTAACTGATCATCCATCGGCTAAAAACGGGCCACACATGGACCAGCAATAGAAGTGAGTCATGATCCAGGGGCCCGTCCTGGTCGGGTTCTGCAGATCTAACGTAACAAAGAGTTAGGAGCTGGACTCAACCTTCCGGAACACAGGAGCCAGGACACAGGATAACTGACGTGACGCCCCACCCCCCAGCCACGTGCACCACCACGTCCTCCACAGGGGTTCCCACTTTCCAGGAGCCTCTGTGAGAAGGGGCTTAGCCTTCCCCACTTTGTAGCACAGACAGGGTGTGCAGAAACAGAAGCCAGGCGCGCAGAGCTGCATCAGGAAAGCATGGTTTATTGGGCTCACACAGGGCTGGTTCCCGCTGGAGACAGAGGACCCCGGAAACTAGGCCTCCCACAGGGGACACGCTGAGTCACAGAGGGATCCGGGTCATCCTGCCACATCCTCGCCATGGGCTTTCGAAGGTCCACTGGGCACGTTCTTCATCTGCCTGTGCAGAACCCGGAGGGTGCTGAAGACTTCCTCCAGGAGGGGCGCAGATGTGGCCCCCTGTGCCCTGGGAGCAGCTGGGGGGGATTCTGGTCAGAAGCAGGACGGGGCGCTACAGGAGACAGGTCCGTAGAGCAGGGTTGAATTCTAGAGGCGTTCTCACCATCGGGGCGGGAGGGCTAGCAGCCCCCGGAGGACTGGCAGGAGGAGGCCATGAACACGAGGGGCTTGCAGCTCACGGGCACACACACAGAGGACTGGCAGGAGGGGACGACGTACAGGGCGGGCTTGCAGCTCACGGACACGGCGGGCCTGCAGCTCACGGGCACGTAGCAGGACGTCTGGCAGGAGCTGGGGGTGCAGGAGGCCGGCTGGCAAGAGCTGGGCACACAGCAGGACATCTGGCAGGGGCTGAGCACACAGCAGGCCGACTGGCAGCCCGTGGAGCAGCTGGTGTGGCACATGGTGGCGTGGGGCTGGAGTGGAATCAGGGAGGAAGGCGGTGAGTTCTGGAGGCTCCTGTCCCGGGCAGCCTTTATGTTTGGGCTGCGGGGGTCTGGACAGCACGGGACACAGCTGCTGACTTCCTTGTTTGTGCTTCCTCCGGGCTGTGTCCCAGAACTTGGGTTCTGCTGCAGGTGTTTTGTCTGTCTGGCCCTAACCCTCATGACTAATCGGCCCCTCTCCAAATGCAAGTTACACTTGGAAACATGCCCAGGTGTGTCACTGGCACCAGCCAGATTCTGCGTCCTTCCTTATGATTTCTCCGGAGCCACTTCTGTGCGACTCTGAAAACATGGGTGTCCCAACCCCTGCACACATGATGATGGCCCCTGGACGGCCTCCCCCACGTCAGGAAGGCTCCAAGGCAAGTGCTCGGAGAACGGGTATGTCTGGCTCATGTCCGAGTGTCCCGGGAGCTTCTGGCTGCAGGTCAAGCACGGCCAACATGAAGGAAGGACACGGCGACCACCTGCCCACAGCACAAGCGTGGACGGAAGGGTGTGGGTCACAGAGAACTCCTGGCGGGCAACAGCCTTGGATCCTTGTCTTGAGAAAGCCTCATCGTTAGAGAAGCACAGTAAACCAAGGCACGGACCTCCTGGCAGGAGGCGCAGCCCCACCAGAAGCAAGGGTGTCCCTGGGAAGTGGGAGGGAACACCAGCCACACACATGCGGCCCACAGAGGTCAACTGTCACGTGGGACTCCGAGGAAGTCTGGTTGAGTCTGGTGGCGGGTCTTCCTCTCCTCCAGGGACTCTCGCCTGACCTCTATCGCCAGAAAGCTGGCAGGGAGGTCCTCTGTCTGCCCCCCGGGGCTCTGGCTGGTAGACACTGGAGTCCACACTGGACTTACGAAGAACCCACAGTCTCTAGCACCCCTTCTCCACCCCACCCAGGACTCTCGAATTCAACACAGAAGATGGTATTTCTGAAAACACTCCTGCAAGATGCTGCTGAATTATAAGATTTGGAACAGATTTATAAGAGTTTTCCAGAATAGGGCCCAAAGATGGACACACAGGTCAGCGAGGTCCAGGCACCCCCACCCAGGCACACTCACAGTCTGAGTTCATTTGTTAGGGAGACACTGACTGTTCCCCATTCCAGGGTCTCCTCCATGAGGAGGGACAGCCATCTGAGCTCCCTCACCCCCTCCTCCATGCCATGCCTCACTCCTTGCACACAGAGATGCTGGGGCCCACCTGCCTGCAGACAGCACCTGCTGGGGCCCACCTGGACAGGGCAGTCTCAGCACAAAGACTGACCCCTTTGTTGGGGGGCGGTGTCATTTACAATTTTCCAGCACAGCTTGTCACGGACAGGAGAGTCCGTCAGCTTCTGTTCTAGAAGGCACACACCTAGCCACGCACCTGGACACTTGCAGGTGACGGAACAGATCCCCCCCCCAGCAAAGTATAAAACCAGGCTGTGCACGTCCAAGATAGTCGGTGAACAAGTGATCATGTACCAGAACAGAAATCAACAGCCAGTAAAAGAGAACGCAGACCTCCTATATCTAGTGTCATAATTAATTCCAATATACAATAAAAAAAATCACTAGACATAAAAGATACAGAAAACGGAATCTGCAGTGAAAGAAACATGTCAATCAATAGTCATGCAACTTGAGACAGTCTGGACGTTGCTGGCAAACAATGGGGGGAGAGTGGCTCTAAATACGTGTAAGAGTCTGAGGAAGATACATTTGAAGAATTAAAGGAAAGTATTATCTTCATGACTGAATGGAGAGGGAATGTTTGACAGATAAATGGAAACTGGTTAAAAAATAAAAAAGATGGCAGGAGAGGGATTCTAGAACTGAAAACACACAGCGGAACTGACACGTTCACTGGGATGTTGAAGACAGAAGAATGAAGAGGACGCGAACGTGAACCCATGTTGAGAGAAATTATCTGACCGGAAGGAGAAGGAAGAGTTAAGAAAAATAAAAAGAGGGGCCCCGGTGGCTCAGTCCATTGGGGGCCCAAGTCTTGACTGCAGTTCCGGTCAGGGTCTCGGGTCCTGAGCTCCAGCCCCTGTCGGGCTCTGCACTCAGCGGAGAGCCGGCTCGGGATTCTCTCTCTCCCTCTGCTCTTCCCCTGCTCGCTCGCTCTCCCTCTAATAAATAAATAAATTTCAAAAAAAAAAAAAAAGTAAACCCTGGGCACATAATAGGTACCGTGATGAAAACCCAAAATACAGAGCAAAGCCTCCAACGCAGTGAGAGGAAGATGACTTCACAGACAGGAGAAAAGGCGACAGCTGACTTGGCATCAGCAGCGGAGACCAGAGGACGGACGGGAACGGAGTGAAGCTGCGAAGCCGGGCGCTGCCGACCAAGGGTGCCACGTGTAGCAAAAGGAGAGAGAACGTCCTCTGAACGAGGGGGGCTGAAACCCTCCCCGGAAACGAGAATGAAGAGACCCACCAGCTGTAGAGTGCGGGGCAGGGAACCCCGAAGGGGGGCGCTGGGAGGAGCCTTACGGGAGGAGGAAGGAGCAGCCTCGTTTTCGTCCTTCTCGTGGCTGACAAGTGACCCGTGGAAAGCCGCAGCTCCGTCACTAGGTCACGTGTGGACCTGTGGCCACGTGTGGTCACCCTGGATCCTCTTGGTCCTGACGGGTTTTAACCTGTTGTCAGGACGGAGGAGCGTGTGGATGGACGCGGCTCACCCCCAGGTCTCCAGGTCACGCTGCTGTGTGCTCTCAGGTGGGCTCCAGGCTGTTCTTGTCTCAGCTCTGACCACGGTGGGAGCCCCCAAGACCACAGTCTTGGAATGACTTAACTAGTGTGGCTTGTTACTGCGCCACCTGAGGAGCCCTTCTGTCCACACCTGCTGTCACTGGGGGGCTCATCCCTGTGCAGAGGGCCCGGGGGGGCGCAGCCTCAGAGGGGGAGCGACAGTGCCCCTGCCGAATGGCCCCCAACTCAGAAGAATGTGCTAGAGATGACACGTCAGGTCAGGGCTCCGGGGACTGTGGGGGGTATCGACCCCCACCCCTGCCGCTGCCTTCTTCCCAGCGGTGGGAGAGGAGCCCGGCGTGGGCAGCTCGCCCCTCGCCGCCCCTCCTGGGCTCCGGCCGGTGCTGCCCCGTCTTGGAGGGCAGCTCTGCCGTGTGAGCTTGGAAGCCACAGAAGACACATGCTCTGCCCGCTCTTGCTCCTGTCTCTGCGAGCTGATTCGGGACTGTATGCTATGTCACTACTGAACCCCTAAAACCCCAGCATAATTTGGCGCAACGGTAATGACCGCAGACCCCAGAGCGAAACTGAGCTTCAAACGCCTGCTTCTTGGCCGCAGGGGGAGAGCGCGCACGCATCCCGGAATCCAACCGCGCATCCGCGTCCGTGGCTCCCCTACCCCTAGGATGGCGGCAAGGACTGGTGACTAGTCAGTGACGAGCTGACAGCATGGCACCTGGCACAAAGCCGGGACCGGATGACATGGTGGATGCCACGGCCACGGCTGTCCCCAGTGAGGAGCCCAGCCGCGGGGCTCTGGTCCCTTGGGAAGGGACGTCACGGAGTTTCCAAATCGAAACAGGGATCCCCGGTCTGGCGAGCAGGACGGTGCTTGTGTGGGCAGAGGACAGGGTACGTGAGCTCGGGGAGGACCTGGAGCATCCTGATATGGGGGCCCTTGTCCCCAGCCGATGGTCCTTCACCATCCTACCTGGGCTGGGTCGAGAAATCGCGGGGCTGCTGGGTCACGCTGAGCCTCCAGCTGTCATAGAGTCTCCTGAACAGAGTCGCTTCCACCAGGAAACTCCAGGAAGAGACGCACAGAGGAGGAGGAGGAGGAAGAAAACAATCAGGCCACCAGGAGGAAGGCCCCGTGTGGCTTGTGGCCAGGATGCCACAGCCCGGGTATAAAGGCTGCCTGGGGAAGGAGCCTCCACACCAGCCCCGTCCTCCTCCCTGACTCCGCTCCAGCCCCACGCCACCATGTGCCAGTCCAGCTGCTCCACGGGCTGCCAGCCGGCCTGCTGCGTGCCCAGCTCCTGCCAGCCGGCCTGCTATGTGCTCAGCCCCTGCCAGACGTCCTGCTGTGTGCCCAGCCCCTGCCAGACGTCCTGCTGCATGTCCAGCCCCTGCCAGACGTCCTGCTGTGTGCCCAGCTCCTGCCAGACGTCCTGCTGTGTGCCCATGAGCTGCAAGCCAGCCGTGTGTGTGCCCATGAGCTGCAAGCCAGCCGTGTGTGTGCCCATGAGCTGCAAGCCAGCCGTGTGCCTGCCTGTGAGCTGCAAGCCCATTGTGTATGTGGCTCCCTCCTGCCAGTCCTCTGGGGGCTGCCAGCCCTCCTGCTCCACCCTGCTCTGCAGACCTGTCCCCTGCGGCACCCCTACCTGCTGCTGAGGAATCACTCTATTGACCTCTCCCACCATGTCTCATTACCGAATCAGTGATGGTGTTTTCTTCTCCATAAGAGCTTAGTGACCTATTAAAAATAAATCTCTCTGCTCCTCAGCACTGTGTCTTTCTGTGATTTCACCCTGAAGCTGTCTCTCCCTGTCACCTGCTCGCTTGGACAAGCCAATGGCTGAGAAGCGCCGTCCAAGGGTGGTTCTCCTGGGGCGGTCAAGCCCCTCCGCATGTTGGGGAGCTCCACCAAGAAAAGCTGTAATCCAGGCTCTTAGAGGAGTGGGGCATTCCTTCCCACTGTTTCAAGTGAGGACTTCATGCATGGTTCTTTGATCCTAGAAAGTGCCGATGAGGCACAAATGATGGGAGGAAGAGACACAGCCCGAGGGACCCGCAGTGGCTTCCCGGGGGAGCAGTTCATTGTGTGTTGTCCCAAAGGTTGCATCAAGAAGCCAGTGGGACAGGAACGTAGATTTCAGCTCAAAGAAGAAAGAGTTCCCTAAACACCAGAGCTACCCTACAGATAATGGGCACCTGGAGGTTGTTCCAGCTTCTGGGAGCCAAAGGCTTCAAGAGAAGCTACGTTCACTCCACTCTCCCCATAAGAGGCAGACCTGGAATGAACCCACATGTCCATCTACAGGGATGGAGAAAGCAGGCACGACAGTCCTACAGGGGAGAAGGGACCAGCAAGGAAGAGGAGCACAGTGTGTTTGCCTCCACGTGAATGGGTCTCAAAACACAGTGTTGGTGGGCAGAGCTGGGCCAAAGCGCCCGCGGCATGATCCCCTTAAAGTGAGGCTCCAAGACAAGCAAACGGGTTTCTTCTTTTAAAGATCAGAACAGCGGCTGCTTCTGGAGGATTTGGGTGACGCTGGCTGGCAGAAGAGGCTATCTGGAGAGGGCAGTGGTGTCCACGGCCTGAGCAGAGGGCACAGGTCACATCCGGGGCCCTGAGAAGGTTGGAGCAAGGTCAGGATGTGTGTCCTGATGGGGTTTGGGCTACTCAGATAAATGCCTTTGTCAAAATTCATCAAGTGAGACACCCAAGATTCATATTATTTCACACACGAAAGCATAAAAATTGAATTCCTATTCATGGTACGCTTCCTAAATGTTTGAGTGGAACGTACTATTGCTTGTGCTTTCTTTGAGATGCTCCAAGGAACTACGAGGTGCGGAGGGAGGGGTGGTGTGATGGGCAAGTGTCCGAGAATGTAGATGAGGCCCAGTGTTAGCAATGGGCTTGAGGAATGGGGATGTGGATACACGCAACGTTTAATTCTCTCCACTTTTCTGTGTCTGAAATATTTCATAATAAAGTGAAATGAAAATAATCGTTGAGCTAAGCAGATTAAAATAAAGTTTTCCTTTAAAGGAAAAAACAGAAGAAGACACAAATGGGTTTCCTGCTCTGGATGGGAAATTAAACCGAGAGCCTGCATGCTGCGGCGATCTAATAGTCACGGCACATGGACGCCCGGCGTTCCAATGCAGTAAGGGTGGACTGTGGGTTGGCCAAACACCCAGAGTACTGTGCCGGTTGTGGGAAAGGCAACAGTCCGCGAGAGTGGACGCCACTGTTCAAGATGGCCGACTGAGTCCACCGCTCCCATCCCAACCCTCCGGGGACCCACTGTGGGGGAGAAGTCAGCTCACGACGGGCGAGGGACTCGGCAAATACAATGGGAAGCGGCAAGTGTGCTGACCCCAAGGCAGGGACCCTGCAGCGGGACAGGACTTGGTCCCCATGAGCAGACCCAGTGAGGACGGGTGTGTCCTCAATGGAGGGGAGGAGCCAGGACCACCCAGGCAGGATCCCCGAAGGCTGAGTGTCCAGCAGTCCACCTGTCCACAGAACACCACCAGCGGTATCTCTGCGACAGTAGGACACCTCACCCAGGAAGGGCTAAGGTTCCTGGAGAGCTATTGGCACCCCCAAGGATGTAACTCTTATTCTGGCTTCTGGGCTCCCAACTTTCTTATCCCCAAGTGAAGCCCACCACCCAGAAGACCCCCATCCCAACCCCAGAGTGCCATGTCAGCCTCCCCACACGGGCGAGCTTTCTCTAACTCAGCACAGACTGTCACATGGTGGAGGAGGAGCCCAGGCCACCAAGGACCACCCCCGTGTCACCCCAGCACACGAGCAAAGCCAGTGGTGTGAGAAAGAAAGCCCGAGACCGTTAACATAAAAACACACCCCAGAGGAAGTATATAGTTTACAAAGAAGAAACCACCTTTGAAATGAAAATTTAAGTTAAATTGAATTTTAAAATCTTAAATATACCATCAAGATGTTAGAGCCATAAAACGAGGGCAAGAGGCTGTGAGAGGGTACACTTCGAAAACTGACCCCAAAAAAGTCGTAGATATCAAATGTACTGTTGATATTTAAAATTAAATAGAAGGGCTTGAAGGAGAGGTTAAGAAATCCCTCTGACTTAGAACAAAACGTTGAGGGGATAGAAAGTATGAGGGAAAAGAAAGCAGCATGAGTGACCCACCCCGGGGGTGTGGCCTCTGCCGTGTGGGATTCCCGGAGGGAGAACAGTGAGGACACAGGGGGATGTGGAAATGCTTCCCTGGGGAGGAACCTGTCCCACAGTGGAAGACACAGCCTCCAGGTCTGAAAAGACTAACCGATGCCAAGAAAAATGAATGGGGAAAACCCAGACACATCCTGTAGAAATTGCTGAACATGAGGGATAATAAGTGGTTCCTAAAAGCTTCCCCAGAGAACAAAACAAACAGAAGTCATCTGCGGAAAAATAAAAATCAGACGGGCCTCAGACTGGCCATTAACAGCGCTGCATGCAACAAACTTCAGGAAGGGAGCTCCCAAAGTCCTCGGACTGGGATGCAGCTTGTGCCTCCAGACATAAGCATGTCCTAAACAGACAGAGGGGACAGCAGAGTGTAAACAGCGTGCAAGTGAGCAGCAAACATGACAGCACATCATTGGTCATAGATATATTAAATAAGCACGTGTGTTTTTCTAAAACTGAGTGACATATCTTTTTTTTCATGCAGTCATCTGCTTTTCAACATTTTTTTAAAGCAGGGAAAATCGCATCCAAAAGAATAAAATACCTGGCGATAAATTTAACCACGGGGGGAAAGACTTGTACACAGACAGCTGTGGCACAGTGCTGCAAGAGCCGGGGACGACGGGCGTGGATGGAAGGACATCCCATGTTCATGGATGGGGACAGGACCGCCCAAGGAGACCTGCAGATTCAACGGAATCGTATCGAAAGCTCAAAGCCTGGTCCTCAAAGTCATACGGAATTGATAGGGGCCTAGAATAGAGTCATCTTGGAAAAAAGGAAGAAAGTTGGAGGACTCACAATCACTGATTTCAAAACTTACCACAAAAGTGCAGCAATGAACCAGGTGGCAAAGGACAGACATACAGACTGACGGAGTAGAGCCACCGCCCAGAGAGGCACCCATGTATTTGTGTCCGGCTGGTGTTTGATGAGGGTTTCAAGACCATTCAGTGGGGGAAGAAATCATCTTTTCAAAAATGCTGCTGGAAAAAGCCAGATTTCTACATGCAAAATAACTAAGTTGGAGTCCCCACCTCACCCCACATACAAAGATTAACTACAAATGGATAAACATCCCAAACGTAAGAACTAAAATCAAACTGTGTTAGAAGAAAACACGGGGAAACACTTTCCGACCTTGGAACTGACAATGCACTCGTAGCAAGGACGCCGAAGCAGGAAGATCAAAAGAAAAACTTTGGACGTCACCAAAATTCAAAAGAAAAAATTGGACGTCACCAAAATTCAAAACTTTAGTGACTCAAAAGACACCATCAGGAAAGTGACAAGACAGTCTACAGAAAGGGAGAAAATCTGCACATCGTGTATCTGGAAGAGTCTGACATCCAGAATGTGTGCAACTCCGCACCAAAAAGACAAGCCGCCTGGTCTGACACCGGGCAGAGGACGTGAGTGGACATTTCCCCCCGAAGCTGGACGATGGTCAGCACACACATGAAGAGATGCCTCACGTCGTTAGTCATCGGGGAAACGCAAACCCAGCCAGAGGACTGTTTGCCACGCCGCAGGCTGTGATTAGAAAAGGAAGGAAAGGACCCAGCGCTGGCGAGGATGCAGAGGGACCCGAGCCCTCAACCATTGCCCATGAGAACACAGAGGGGGCACCTCTGTGGGAGCACTTGGGCGCTCTCCATATGCCCCCAGGAGTTCCTCTCCTAGGAATACACCCCAAAAAAGATAAAGGGGTTTCAGACAACCTTTGCAGCATTATTCACAACAGCCAAAATGTAAAAGCAACCCAGGGGTCCGAGGACAGGTGGGCGGGCCAACAAAACGTGGCCCATCCATTCCGTGGCGCGCTCTTCCCCCGTGAACTGAAAGCAGGGCCGACCCCTGCTTCCTGGAAGAGCCTTGAGGACGTGATACTGAGTGAAATGTCACAGAGGGACAGAGTCTGGTTCCACAGATAGGAGGGACTAGAGGACCCAGACTCAGAGACAGAGAGTAGGGTGGGGGGTGCCGGGGGCTGGGGAGACTGCGGAACAGGGAGGTGGTGTTTCGTGGGGACAGAGCTTCAGATCAGGACGATGGTAAAGTCCTGAAGATGGAGGAAGGCAACCGTTGCACAATGGGGATGTACTCAGGGCCCCTCAACTAGCCTTAAAAATACGTAAAATGGCAAATTTTATGTTACATACATTTTCCCGCAGTTGAAAGAATTTTAAAGGCGCGTGGAACAGAACACACTTTTGGCAAATGTCCCAGAACAACGCGTGCTTGTGATCTCTGAGACGAGCCGGGGACTCGGGGTGCAGAGAGGGTCGGCGGAGGTCCCGCCTGTGGGCTCAGGGCCGCGTCCAGGCAACTCAACTGGAGATAAGCTCCTGGCTGCGCTCACCTGCTCCCCACGGGGTGCGACGGCTCCTCGCCGCGGCCCTCGGAGGCCTTACCCGCTGGACGGCCACGGGTGTGAGCACCGCCGGCCCCCCAGGGCCCAAGTGCGCTTCTCCGGGTGTCGGAAGAGGCCTGGGCAGCTGCGGGCCGAGGCGAGGACTGAGAGATGGAGAAGCACTCACCTCCTAGTGCTCGTCTGGAAAGCTCCGACCCCTGAACCGATGTCCCGCCAGCCCCACCCCACCTGGACAACAGGCCTCCCCAGAAGGCTGGCCCCTACGGCCCCCGTCTGTCCGAGGCAGCGGGTGTTTCTCACAAAGCCCCCATTTTGAAACACCACATCAGGAAAGATGGGGCCGGCCGGATCTCTCTGGAAGCCAGGGGCCTCCGCCCAGAGGGCCCGTCGCAAACCCCGGTGGCCGCCCAGCAAAGACCCTCTTCCCTTCTTCCCATCTCACTGTGAATTCCTGCCTGCTCAGCAACACCAGCCCTACTGCGTGACCCTCCATTAAATCTGCCTTCCTCGCTGGTCACTCGTGTCTGGCCGTGTTGTCCACTGACGGTGGCCACATGTGTCCCATCCATGCCCTCTGGGAGCTGCTGCAGAGAACCCGGCCCCCGCACCCGCCTCAGCTCAGGAAGGAGGGGCCTGTGGACCAGCAACCCCCCACCCCGCACAGGCCATCATCAGTCACACCCCACCACGTTCGAACTCTGGGCTCCAGCCAGGCCCATGGGGGCCCCCAGGCTCCCCAGAGATGCCCCTCACCGCCTCCAGAAGGGGACCCCAAACTGTGGGGAGCCGCCCGGCTCTCCCTCCATTCCTGAGGCCTCTGGGCGCTTCCAGTCCCTGGCGCCTCCCGGGCGCCTCTCTCTGGACCCGAGGGGCCACTGCAGATGGGCCTGCCCAGCACAGACCGCGGCCCTGCGCCGTCTCCTGCACACTTCTCAGACCTCCTGCTGCGGTGGGGGGCAGTCAGCGGCAATCGCCGCACAAAGCCGGCGGTCCCGGCCAGGCCACCTGCAGGGGCCGCCCCTGGCCATGCTCCACTAGGCTCAGACCCCTCAGGTTGGCCAGAACTCGGCACCTGAGACCCCTCCTTCCCCACTGTCCCCACTGATGCAGCTCGCCAGCAACCCTGCCCCAAACCCAGGACCCCTGCAGGCGGTTCCCCTGCCCAGCTGCCAACTCTCTCTGACCACTCCTCCCCTCAGACTCTCCGGCCCAAAGCAGCTTCCCCCCTCCTCACTCCCACTGGGCTTAGTCTCGCTCTTACCAACGTGACGACCTCATGTCCCACTGTTTGTGTGTGCCCTGCCATAACTAAGCCGCGTCCTGGTGCTCTTCTAGAAGCAGCTCCTTTCCAGGTGGTTCCCGCTGCCGGGCACCCGCCGTGCACCTGCCCAGACTCCAACACCAGCAGGTCTCGATGACCCTCTCCCAGAAGCCAGATGGCTCTCTGCTTCCCGGGGCACCGGCGTCCACGGCAGAGACCATGTGCCACAGTTCTGACCTGGCTCTTCTGCGCCCTTGTGTGGTGTGTGGTGCAACTGCTTACTCTTGCCTCAGTTTCCCCATCGGTAAAGTGGGCACAGCAGGTTCACGAGGTTGTTGAAGGGTCGCTGGGTTGACATGTACAAAGCTGCTCAAAATACTTGCTGGCATGAAGACCCATTACACGCGCGCTTGCTGATGTGCTAAAGTGTACGGCTTCCAGCCACTCGTGGGTTCAAGGACTCAGGAGAGAATTATATCCCCAGATAAAGATGATATATGCAAAAAAAGAGAACAAAATATGTGTATGATTCCGCTGAGTGTAAAGGAGCCAGGGGATGAATAGGACAGAGCCCCAGAGAGATGCTGGGAGCAGGGGTGAGGGCGGGAGCAGGAACCGCTGCCCCTCCAGGGTCATGAATGATGAGCACCTGCTGTGACTGACTGTGACTCGAATCCCCAGGAACCTGCTCCCACGACAAGGAAACAGGTTTTCCGGGGCCTCGTGACGGAAGCACACAGCCCTCAGGTGTATATAAGCCCAGACACCCCATCGTCTCACACACACACACTCACACACACACTCACACACACTCACACTCACAGCCTCCTCCAGCCCCACCGCCCCCACCATGGCCGCGTCCACCCTGTCCGTCTGCTCCAGCGACCAGAGCTACGGCAGCCGCGTCTGCCTGCCCGGCTCCTGTGACGCCTGCCCCGACTCCTGGCAGGTGGACGACTGCCCAGAGAGCTGCTGCGAGCCCCCCTGCTGTGCCCCCACCTGCTGTGCCCCCTCCTGCTGTGATTCCAGCTGCTGTGCCCCCACCTGCTGTGTCCCCACTTGCTGTGCCCCCTCCTGCTGTGCCCCCACCTGCTGTGCCCCCTCCTGCTGTGACCCCAGCTGCTGTGCCCCCTCCTGCCTGACCCTCATCTGCACCCCTGCGAGCTGCGGGTCCAGCCCCTGCCAGTCAGCCTGCACCAGCTGCTGCCAGCCCTCCTGCTGCAGCTCCTCCCCCTGCCAGGAAGACTGCTGTGTGTCTGTCTGCTGCAAGCCCGTCTGCTGCACCCCTGTCTGCTGCAAGCCCGTCTGCTGCACCCCTGTCTGCTGCACCCCTGTCTGTTGCACCCCTGTCTGCTGCAAGCCCGTCTGCTGCACCCCTGTCTGCTGCCAGGCCTCCCCCTGCTCAGCCTCCTCATGCTGCCAGCAGTCTAGCTGCCAGCCCTCCTGCTGCAGCTCCTCCCCCTGCCAGGAAGACTGCTGCCAGCCTGTCTGCTGCACCCCTGTCTGCTGCAAGCCCGTCTGCTGCACCCCGGTCTGCTGCAAGCCCGTCTGCTGCACCCCTGTCTGCTGCAAGCCCGTCTGCTGCACCCCGGTCTGCTGCAAGCCCGTCTGCTGCACCCCTGTCTGCTCCGGGCCCTCGTCCTGCTGCCAGCCCAGCCCCTGCTCCTCGTCTTGCTGCAGACCGTCCTCCTGCGTGTCCCTGCTCTGCCGCCCCGTGTGCAGGCCCGCCTGCTGCGTGCCCGCCTCCTCCTGCTGTGCCCCCACCTCCTCTTGCCAGCCCAGCTGCTGCCGCCGGGCCTCCTGCGTGTCCCTGCTCTGCCGCCCTGTGGGCTCCCTCCAGGCCTGCTGTGTGCCCGCCTCAGCCCAGAAGTCCTGCTGCTGATGGAGTCCATCTTCCCCTAGGCCAGTAGGCTCAGTGGGCACCCCCAGCTCTCCCCCTGTCAGCCTCCCAGCTGCTTTAGGGTCTGTCTCTTAGGAACCCCTGTGACATGTGGATAGCACCCTCTCCTCTCAGGCCAGGAAAGGGAGTTCCCATTCAATTGAGGATGACCCCTCTCATACCCACTGCCTCACTGTTCCCAAGGTCCCAGTGGTCATGCCTAGGGACCATGTCCACAATGGAGGCCTCACTGGTCTCACATCCTCAGAAGCTGCTTGGATCAACCAATAAACATGGCATGAACTTAACACTGATGGCACGTGGCTCTCTTTGGACCATTTCTAGTTGGGTGGCTAGCCAGTCCCCCATCAAGATGGGGGTGGGGGCAGCCACCCGGTGCCCTTGCCGCCCCGCCCATCCTCAGCCACACCTGTGCCTCCTCCAGGCCCCACCCTTCACTGGCGTGGCACAGGACTCCTGTCCCACAAGATCAGGGCCAGTCCCGGGCATGGCGACCATAGCCACGGCCATGACACCAGCAGTCCCTGTCCCAGAAGCTGGCCCTGATGGGCAGAGCCTCAGGGATGCAGTGGGAGCCAATCCTGGGCACAGTGAGCCTGGCATGTCTCCCCCTACAGGGAGCCTGGCAGGACACAGGGTTCACAGGGTTCACAGGGAGGGCAGGAGGATACGGGGCCCCAGCAAGCACCCTGACTCGGCCACCCGAGCCCCCGGCCCCTCCTTCCTTCTCTAGCCTGTCTGCGGAGCCACCGGTGCGGTGCATACGCACAAGCCCTCCCTACCTTAATG
Organism: Neogale vison; assembly: GCF_020171115.1. NCBI lineage: Eukaryota > Metazoa > Chordata > Mammalia > Carnivora > Mustelidae > Neogale > Neogale vison. The sequence continues at coordinate 1,626,898 of NC_058096.1, read as the reverse complement.
CCGGTTAGAACTCCCCACTGTCCCGACCCGGCACTGCCTGTGCCCCCTTCAGAGCAGAGCCTCCTGCTCTCCACCAAGACACCCTCCCCCCACCCTCCCACACCCCAGCCCCTGCCCCTGCCCAGCCCAGGCTCCAAAGCCCCGATGCTGAAGTTAGTCTCTCCTGTCCCCTCTCCTGTGGGCCTGTCCCTGCAGAGCCGGACCTCGGGCCCCAGAACACAGTGCCCTCCTGCCCCTCACTTCTCTGACTTTCCTGGGGCTCTTCACCCTGACCTCCGCACCCCTACCTTGCTATGGCATTGAGACCTCGGCTCGCTCTGCTGACTTGTCCAGCCAGGAGCCTCTACTGGGCTCTAGGCCACATACCCACCTCCAGATGTGATCCCCACCCAGGAGCTGGGCCTCCCTGAGCTGACTTGCACCTTCCAGCTGGCCTCCCTGGGGCGTGGCGGCTCTGCAGGGCCAGCTGGCTCCAGCCCCAGCCCCTCCCCAGCGCCCGGCTTGTGGCTCCACCAGGCAGAGGACTTTGGGGTCCGTGTCTTGCCTCTCCCCCGGCCATTTCCCAGACAGCGGTCTCTCAGGGCAGATACGATGAGGACCCCAGAGGTGCCAACAGACCAGGCTGGGACAGGAAAAGCCACCTGCTTTGAGGACTCCCAGGGACCCGTGCACATTCTTCGACAGAGTGAGTTCTGGGAAGAACATGGACACTGTCCAACAGATGCCGATCTTGCAGAAAGACGATGGGAAGCCGATGGCTCAGAGGGGACCCCGTCTTCCGGGGTGGCTCACCATCATGGCAGTGGTCGGGCGGGGAGGGGTGCCATTGGCATAGGAGCCACGAAGACCACGAGCGTCCTCCTGTCCTTGTGCGGCCCTGCCCTGGACCTGAGTTCTGAGCGTGAAGAGACAGCACGGACCTCCCCGGGCTCAGCATTAGCCGAAGCACGCCGCGGGCCAGGGCCTGTCAACGGTTTCCTGTTGCAAGAAGCCCCAGCGGGGCCCAGGCAAGGACCTCGGGTTCCCCAGAACCTGCCCCATGTCCCAGAATTCGCTGTGAACCTCCCCTCAGGGCTAGACAGGGACTGCCCTCGGGGACCCGAAGCCCCAGGCCCTGCCACGCACATTCTGGTCTGGACAGCAGCTGCGAACTTTCTAGCAAAACGCATCACGGCTTTTCCAGCTTCGTGGGTACCCGGGTTGCGCCGTTCCACACGACACAGTCTCGGAGCTGATTCAGCGCCAGCAGGAGTGGCCTGCCCCTGCCTTCAGGAGGATTTGGGGACCTTCGGGCCCTGCTGTGTTTAAATCACATCATCCTCAGATGACCCTATGACACGGGCGCCCTGGGACCCCGTCCTGCCAGGGAGGGGACAGAGACAACGAAGCCGCAGCCGTGGCAGGCACGGGGCCGTACAGAGAAAACGGGGCCCACTGTGGGGTGAGGCACACAACAGCCCCAAAGACAGCTGCACCTGAATCCCAAACCTGCGGGTGTGACCTTGTGCGGAGAGAGGTCTTGGCGGGGTGACTGCAATGGCTGCTGCCCCGGGGCCCATGACCCCAGGCCGGCCAGGGAGTCCTAGACGCCAGCACCGGTGTCCTCACGCCAGAGAGGTGGGGCCCCTCCTCCTTTCCACACAGACGAGGAGGAGGCCACACGACCACACGTGACTGCACGCCAGGGAGGCGGAGCCCCAAGCTGGAGGGGGCAGGAAGGACCTCCTCCTTCCACAACCTTCCGAGGGGGCGCGGCCCTGCCCACTCCCTGGTCTCGGCTCCGCGGAGCCGGCTGCACACCACCGGCCTCCAGGACTGTGGAGACGAACGTTTTGTTGTTTTAAAGCATCAAGAGTGTGATCACGGGTCAGAGCAGCCGCAGGAAACAAATGCACACATTTGGTCAAAGCTGTGACAAGCAGAGCTTGTGTGATTTCTAAGTATTCTGTTTAAAAGTGTCACTGAGACAACGTAAGATAAAAATTGCAATAAAAGAAATCCACTGCCCTGTAGGAATCGCGTCCAGCCATCCCCGAACGTACTTGCGCGCGCGCGTGTGTGTGTGTGCACGTGTGTGTGTGTGTGCCCATGCCTGTGTGTGTGCAGCCTCTGAGAGTCTGCCTACTGTCCCAGTCGCGCCAGACCCCTCGGCAGGGCTGCCAGACCCCTCCACAGCGGCTGAGACATCCCAGAACCCCACGTGCTGCCTCGCGGTGACCCTGAGCCTCCGCAAGCCCCGGCGCCGGCTCCCTGTCCGTTTTCCCCTCCCCTACTCCGGCCTAGATCCCACCCCAACCTTGCCCCACTCCCATCCCCGTGCCTGGTACGAAGAACCTTGAAGTCGCTGTGTCCTGGACTCTGAAGGTCCCACAGAGGTGTCCCAAGGGCTCACAGACAGCCTCAGCCTCCAGGGCAAAGGTGTGGGGAGTCTGCGTGACAGAGGGAGGGAGCTGGGACAGGAGGCAGAAGGAAATGCAGCAACACACCCAGTAGGACAGCCACAGGGGGAAGCCAGAGCCGAGACAGCCTGGGGGGGGGGCGAGGGAGGGCAGCCTCTTGCCCAGCCCCACCAAGCTGACCATGTGGTCAGAGCTACCAGGGTCCTGAGAGCCCACAGGTTAGAAAGAGACCCGCCCCGAGCATGATGGTGGCCTGGCCAGGCACCGGCCCACCCCTGCCACTGCCTACACACGTCACCCTGGCACAAAGCCAGCTCATCGCCCGGCCAAGCAGGGGTCCGAGGCAGGGACAGCCAGCCCTAACCTCAGGCGGAGCCCCCAGGTATCACCAGCCTCCCCTCATCTCTGCGGACTTGGTGACAAACGCAGAAGCCCGGGGATCACATGCCCCAGAGACGGGCTTCCACACTAGGAGCTACTCCTGAGCTCAGACTGCCAGTCACCACACCCCAAGGCCAGCGTCCAGGGGCTGGGAGACCCCTTCCCACGCTACACCCACCTGCCCAGCTCCCCCCTGCCTGGTGCTCGCTTGGCCCCTCAGCAGACTCAGCCAGGACCCAGCACTCGTGCAGACTTTTACGAGCTGGATGGCATCTTCCGGGAAAATAAACCAGCGCTAATGAGGGGTCCCTGGGAGCTAGCCGCAGCGCCTGCAAGGACGAGGCCGTGTCCTGAGCCTCTGCGGGGAAAACACGCAACCCAGCGGAGGGCTATAAAAGTGAGCCCGAGTGCTTCACACACACACACACACACAAACACTCACAGCCTCCTCCAGCCCCACCGCCCTCACCATGGCCGTGTCCACCCTGTCCGTCTGCTCCAGCGACCGGAGCTACGGCAGCCGCGTCTGCCTGCCCGGCTCCTGGAACGCCTGCCCCGACTCCTGGCAGGTGGACGACGGCCCAGAGAGCTGCTGCGAGCCCCCCTGCTGTGCCCCCTCCTGCTGTGCCCCCACCTGCTGTGCCCCCACCTGCTGTGCCCCCTCCTGCCTGACCCTCATCTGCACCCCTGCGAGCTGCGGGTCCAGCCCCTGCCAACCAGCCTGCACCAGCTGCTGCCAGCCCTCCTGCTGCAGCTCCTCCCCCTGCCAGGAAGGCTGCTGTGTGTCTGTCTGCTGCAAGCCCGTCTGCTGCACCCCTGTGTGCTGCACCCCTGTCTGCTGCACCCCTGTCTGCTGCACCCCTGTCTGCTGCAAGCCCGTCTGCTGCACCCCTGTCTGCTGCACCCCTGTCTGCTGTAAGCCCGTCTGCTGCACCCCTGTCTGCTGCAAGCCCTTCTGCTGCACCCCTGTCTGCTGTAAGCCCGTCTGCTGCACCCCTGTCTGCTCCGGGCCCTCCTCCTGCTGCCAGCCCAGCCCCTGCTCCTCGTCCTGCTGCAGACCGTCCTCCTGCGTGTCCCTGCTCTGCCGCCCCATGTGCAGGCCCGCCTGCTGCGTGCCCGCCTCCGCCCAGAAGTCCTGCTGCTGACGGGGCCCGTCTCCCCCGGGGCCAGTAGGCTCATGGGCACCTCCAGCTCCCCCCCTGCCTCCTTCAGGATCTAACCCAGCACAAGTGCTGGTGTGCGTGTGGCACAACCAACTTCGGACCCTAATAACCAGGGCAGAGACCTCCTGCAGCCTCCGCACCACGCCAAGATGAACCTGACGCAGCCCTCCCCACTCTTGACCTCGGGGCCTCCTGCCCCATCTCTGCCCCTCCTGAAAGCCGTCTGCTTCCTCCCCGCACACACCTGAGCTAACCGAACACACTTGCAGGGACGCCGGGTGGTCCTGTCGGCCAAGCCTCTGCCTCTGATTTCAGCTCAGGTCCTGGTGTCAGGGTGGTGAGATCGAGCCACACTTTGGGCTGTGTACCCAGCAGGGGGTCTGCTCGGGTTCTCTCTCTCCCTCTGCCCCTCCCCCCAAATCAATGACCAGTCTTGCATCGTGGCCTCTGTTGGTCCCCTCTCGCAGCCTGGCTTTGCTCGTGGTTCACTGAGCTGAGGCCCACGCTGGTGGTCCCCATCCATCCCTCCACGCAACTCTGCGGTGGCCCCCCTGAATGTTCGGGACTCAGGTGGCCACAGCCTCCTGGACAGCAGACCCCTGGGCGAGAGGGCCCCGTTGCCCCAGGCCTCTGTCTCCCCGGTCGGTCTGGCACCAGGAGGCGGGGCCCAGGTTCACTTCTGGGCGAGGAGGACGCTGGGCCAGGGCCTAAACGGGGCCACAGCCGGGGTGGAACATTTCTGCAGACCACCGGCTTCCCTCTGCCTCCCCTTGAACTTCAGGGTTTTATTCCGAGGTCTGGATCCTGCCGTCTCTGCTGACACAGGCCTGGGACGCGTTCTGTCCCCGGCCCCAGGCCCGGCCCCAGGCCCAGCCTGGAGTGGAAGAGGTCAAGAGGAAGATGCCAGAGGATAAGTGACTTCGAGGGTCCACACTGATGTCTGAGGCCCAGGCCTGCCACCCTCTGGGGGCTTTCCATCAGGGCCAGTCTGGATGCGGCCCCCACCTTTTCTGAAGCTTCCTGAACCCAGGCCCCACTCCTAGACAGAGTCACGTCCTAACCTACAGCCCCTGCCTCCGTTCTCCCAGGGCTCCCTCCCGCTCTAGATCTTGGCCCGTTACTAGCACACCAGCCTCCTCCCAGGAGGCCATGAGATGCCACAAGCCATGCCCCAAGGGGAGGAGGTCGACAGTGAATGCCCCCCCCCAGATAAGCCTTCCCACAGGTACAACTGGGTCGTGTGAATGGCTGAGGACAGACTCGTGTCCTACAGTCCCCCTCCCACATTCTGGAGCTCCAGGCAGGTGGGAGTCCCTCCCCTGCTTCCCTGGGGCATCTGCCCCTGCCCTCGTGAGACCATACTAGGGAAGAGAGCATGCGAGAAATCAATTCTCCCCGCAGTTATGGGGCCAGAAACCCCCCGGGATTCTGCCCACCATGACCTCCTCTACAGCTTCAGCAGCCCCCAGCGGCCAGGTTCTCCTGCCCCCAAACCCCGGTGCCCCAGGTACACCCGCCCGTGTGCCTTAACTGCTGATGAAACCCAAGACCCTTGTTGGAAACGGGTATAGAAATGCGTCCAACACAACATTTAGATTTCGAGGGGAGATGAGTGTGTGAAAACAGTTATCAAAATACTTTTAAAGCAAGTGATGCCGTGAGAAGCTGGCTTTCCCACGAGGGCTCTAACAAAGGGGGAAGCGGGTTCTCCTGCGGATGGGAGCAGGACGCACACTTGTAACGGGAGGCAGGATGCTGGTGGCCTCGTGGGCACCCAACAGGGTGCTGCAGGTGTGGCAGCCCGCCTCACCTCCCCCTCCCTCCCGGGGCATCTGGGATGGGGGATGGGGGCTGCCTCAGACTTAGGAAACATTCAGGGCCCTAAATTCCGACCCCCAGCACGGGGGAGCCCACTGCTCCCTGGGAGCACACACCCGGCCAAGAGCACCCACTTTAACCAGAAAGGAGCCCCCAAAGCCGAGAGGCCTGCACGCGGGTGCCTCTGGCTCTGCAGGGACATCACCGGCACTCTGTCACCAGCAGTGGGGCCCTGCCCCGGGATGACCCCAGACACGCGACAAGGGCCGCTCAGCCTGCTGCGCCCTGGCCGGTCAGCCGCAGCCCTGTGCCAGGTGCCGCCCCGGGACGTCCTACACCTGGGCCCGCAAAGTCCCACCGGAGCCTCCACCTCAGTGGGGGTCGCCCCGGTTCTCCCCGCCGCGCAGGGCCATAGACGCGCACACACTCGCGGGCGCTCACGCCGCCGGCCCCGCTGGTCTTCCCGCGCGGCCGGGGTCTGAGTCCACCCGGCCCCTGCCGCCCCGGCCCCTGCCGCCCCGCCCCCGTCGTCCGGGACCCGGAGGCACCGCAGGGTACCCGCTTCCACCGCCGAACTCCCCCGCTCTCCGCCTGGGGAGCAAGGGGGCATCGGCGGGGGCCGCGGAGGGGCCGCCTCGCTCGCTGAGCCCCGGGCCCGCAGGCGCCTTCGGGCGGATCCGAGGGTTAGGAGGCGGAGGGCCAGGGACCAGGTCCCCATCGCTCCCCCAGACTCGGGACGCGGAGAGAAGGGGACGCTCTGCAGCCCGCAAGCCAGGAGCTCTGAATCCCCCAGGCGCGCGGGGGGCGGGGCGGGGCGGGGCTAACGGGGCGGGAAGAGAGGGGCGGGACCAACGGTTGGTGGAGGGGCGGGGCTAACGGGGGGGAGGAGGGGGCGGGGCACCCGAGGCGGGTCGGGCGCGGGCGGGAGCGGGGTGGGCCGCAGGAGACCAAGTCCAGGCTGGAAGTCGGGGGGGACTCGCCGGTCTTACTGCGGGAAAGGCCCGCCGCGGACACAGATCCAGACCAGGGACCCGACGCGGCGCACGAGGTTCCAGTAAAAAGGAACCGACTTGCTTCCTAACGTTTGTGCAGACGAAAGTGCCGAAGGGTCTTTAGAAACGAGCTTCGGGGGGCAGCCCGGCCCCCGTGGGACGCCCGGGATGGGGCTCGGCCTCCTCTGCTGCGCGAGCGCGGGGGGTGCTTGTCTCTGGGGTGCGCGTGGGAGGGACGAAGGAGAGGGGTGCGGCGGGGTCTCCGGCGGAGGTCGAGTCGCCGAACCTGCACCTGCACCTGCACCGAAAAGCCTCATTCTGACCCGCGCAGAGACAGGGCCCCCCGCTGCCACCAGCTCCCAGCCCCGGGGGGCCCCGCTGCCCAGCGCCCAGCGAGGCTGGCCTGGGGGTGCGGAGCCCAGACGGGACTGGGGCTCCGGCTGCTCCCTCCCGCCCGGGAGCCCCCCGCCCCCCGCGGACCGCGCGCTCCCGGCTGAGCGGGAGGCCACCCGGGGCGCCGGACCCAGAGCTGCCGGACCCAGACGCGGTCTCCGGGTGCAGGAGGATGAGAGGCTTCCGCCTGCCCCCGGGAGCCGCCGGGAGAGGGCGTCGTGCCCGCGCGAGGGCCTCCGGGAGGGGCCGGGGTTCCCCGGGGCTCCCGGCTGGGAAGCACCCCCCTCCTGCAGGCTTCCCAGGCAAAGAAGCCTGAGGACAAAGTCGGTGACTCCTGAGAGCAGCCCAGCGGTCGGGGGAGGGCTTCCTGCCCCACAAACGCCTAAGAGGCCTGATTCCGCCCCCTGGGCCCCCTCCCCCGTAACCCCACACCCCCACATAGCTTTGAAAATGCAGATCTGTACCCTTGTGTTGTGGGTCCTTTCTGCCGGCGTGAAGGTCTCCCCACAGGCACCCCGCCGGGGAGGTCTGACCACCCCATCCACTCCTGCACCCAGGCCTCTGGGGTCCCCCACGGTCCCCCAGAAGGTCTCCTGCTCTGAGCACCTCCCCCAGGCCCCTCCAGTGCTGGGGGAGGTGCCGGCCGCTGGGCCTCTGTGGGCTGGCGGGGCAGTGGTCTGAGCGAGGGGCGCGCTGCACCACTGGGGACGGCGGGCACAGCACCATCTGCCCTGGAGACTGAGTGGATGAAGGAGGCCAGAAGGGGTCGGAGAAGGGACGCTCTCAGACTAGGCTCTGAGCGCCACCAGCGCCGCGGCCTGGAGAGGAGCCCCCGCCCCCATGCGTGCTCCCGGGTATCCACATTCCGGGGAGCACCAAGCCGGGAGGAAACAGAAGGCAAGACACTGCCCCTGACCCCTGCAGCAGCTCCAATCCATGCCCCCTATTACCAGTCCCTGTCCCAGCCCCTTGGAGCTGCCGGTGACCCCAGTCCCGGGTCCAGCGGTGCCCATTCCGCTGCCACAGACTCCCACCGCCCTGGCCTCCCGTCCCCGTGCAGACAAGTGGGGTGTGGAACGGAGGACACTGCCCGGCGTCAGCCCTCCCCGCCCACAGCCGCCGCTCCCCCTGAAGAGCGCCCACCCAGGCGCCTCTCCCAGGACTGCCCGGCCCCCTCCTAGCACCACACGCGCCAGGCGGCCCAGAAACGCGGACGACGGGCAGGAGCTAGGAAGGGTCTGGAGGCCCCCATCTCGACCATCTTGTCCGAAGCAGGTGGCCCAGCCGGTGGAGCGGCTTTCGGGCCCGCGGTCAGAGAAGACTGAGGCTGGCTCCGGGGTCAGGGAGGCCGACAGCTTAGAAAAGGCATCTCACCCCAGCATCGCGCCTGTCCCGCTCGTCCGCTCACCCACCCCCCCGGGAGCCCGAGCCCGACCCCGAGCCCCTCTGCCCCTTCCGCTCTCCCACCCTGAGACTCGGTTCCCCGGCCTGCTCCTCCCACCCGCCCCGAGATGGCCTCGTTCATGCCGACCGCCCGCCGAGTCATCTGTCGGGCTGGGCCCAGGCTCTCGGACACCCGACCCATCTTCTGATGCACCTGCGCCTGCGCAGAAAGGCGGGCCCAGGCCCCGCCCCTCAGCGGCGGGTGTGCGCCTCCCGCTGCGCAGACCCTGAACCCAACCTCCCTCTCCCTAGGACCGCGACCTGTAGGGGTGTCTGCGAGCGGTGCGCCCCACCCCCAGAAGGGCGCACGTGCGCCGCGCACCAGCCCGAGCGCCTGCGTGACCCCGGCTGGCCGCGGTTCCCCCGCAGGCCCGGCCAGCTCTCCCGCCCGGACCCCAGGCCCGCCCCAGCTGTCCCGCACAGCCCCTGCGTTAGCAGCCGCGCAGACGAGGCCCTCCCTCCACGCCCCAGCCCGGCGGGCTGTCCTCCCCACGCCTCCTCCACCTTGGACTCGAGGCCCTCCGGACTAACGATCTGTTCCCCCAATCGCTAGGCCGCTCTGGCCCACCGACCGTCCCCAGTGCCACGTTAGCCCTTTCCGTCTTTCCAAGATGCAGGTGTACGGGCACTTCTGCCGCCCCGCGGGGTGGGGACACCTGAAACCGCAGCCCACGACCCCCCCACCGCCTTCCAGAACGGCAGTGCGAGGCGGCTCTGGCCCAGCCCCCCAGCACAGCAACCCCGCAGGAGCCCTTGGGAACGGCAGGTCACCCGCTCCTCACGGCTCCAGACTCATCGGTGTCCCAGACTCGGGGCCAGGCCTTCAGAACCCAGTGTGGTGGCGGCCAAGGCGCCGGGTGCCTCCCCCAAGCGCAGCCCCACAGACCATGCCAGAGGCCCAGAGCCGACCCACCCCTCCCAGCAGGGGAAGCTCAGGGGCCTTTCAAAAGGGAATCAAAGTGCTTTTTTTAACCATTTGAAGTCCTGACTTCATGCACAAATGTGTTGGACAGACTCCAAGCACAGTTCAATATTATTTACCGTCTTTTATCTTTCCCTCCCGAGTCCCCGGTGTTTATAACTGGGTCATCTTTTAACTATCTGCAGCAGCCCCCCGGGGCAGAGGGGGCGGGCTTTATAAATAAGCTTTATTATTACTGTGCGGGTTGACGCCGTTCCCAGGGCTGACGGGAGCGTGAAGGTACATGTCAGTGAGTCATCCCCAGCACGGAGACTGCCGTGTGCTGGGGACAGCAGCTGGGCTCGCGGCTGCCCGGAGGTCCCGTGGGGCTGGTGGGCCCGAGCACCCGCGTGTGCCTCTGCTCTGCTCCGCAGCCTTCTGTCCTCTGAAGCCAGGGGACTTGGCTTGGCCACAGGCTGACTTGGCTCTGGTGTCGCTTGCAAATCCTGAGTCCCAAGGCAGTCACTGTGGGCAGGAGCTCAGAGCAGGGGGCACGGGGGCTTCCGTCCTGCCGGCCACCCTGCCCACTGCTGCTGCTCCAGCACCCGCCAGGGCCTGCTCGCCCCCACCTGCCCTGGACACGCAGCCAAGCATTCCCAAGTGGGGTCAGCATCGGTCATCTCCTGGTCATGTCACTGGGAACCAAGGGCCATCCGCGCAAAGAGCTACAGCAGGGAGGGGACCCAGGACGGGTGATTTGCAGACAGAACTGGAAGCGGGCTGCGAACCGGCCGCCGCTGACCTCCGGGGGAGGCCACACGCGCTCGGCGGGCCTCCGGCTCCCAGGCTCCTTTCCCTGTTGTTTTGTTCTTACAAAATGGGTTTGATAAATGAAATCTCTCGGGGGAAACTGCAGGAAGATGTGGTGATGGGGTCATGAGCACGTCGACGGGGACGGGGGAGCAGAACCTCCCCACGGAGGAGCCGCAGGCGCTGGCGTGAGAGCCTGGGGCTGTGGGACGGAGCAGCCAGCCCCGGGGCGTGGGGCGGGGGAGCTGGACTGGGCTAAGTGCAGACCTGGGGTTCTCTGGGCTTGCGGCCTGCGAGGGGCCGCCTCATTCCTGGAACAGGTGCGAGGCGCTTCCCCAGGACGCTCCACAGGTACATACTTGTGAAGCCTTCAGATGGTGGCGGGTTCTCGCTCTGAACCGGTCCCCGCCCGGTTGGCCTTTCCACGCCCGTCCCTTCCACCTCCGCCTCTGCCTCCCCTCCCTGTCCCCCAGGTGGGCTGCTGGCACCTCCGGAGCAAACCCGGGCACCCAGGGACAGGGGACAGGACGCAGTTCTGACCCGCAGTGGCCCCCCTCCCAGCTCCCATCTCGGTACCCCCTTACCTGTGCAGGGCTCCCATCTCCGGGCGCCTTGGCCTGGGGTCACCAGGGCCGAGAGCACCACACACAGCATCAGCAGGACAGACATGAGGGGTCCGGATCCCAAGCTCCATCCAGCGGCTCTGCCCTCGGCCCGCGGGGAGGCAGCTGCTCCTTGGACAGGTGGGCCAGCCCCCCGGGGGACAGTCACTGTGACGGCCACATGCCAGAGTCCCGTGACAGGGACAGGGCGGGAAGGCTTCTGCGGGCTCTGTCGGGGGCGGGGCAGCTGGTGCCGGCCGGACGCAGCCTAGCTCATCCCCGCACGGGCTCGGGTCCTGCCGCGCAGGTGACAGGTGACAGCAACCCCACACCGCGGCGATGACTCATTGGCAAAGCACGCTTTTCCCAAAGGAAAGACAGAAATAGATCGTCCAGCGGAGAGCTGGGAGCAAACCAGAAAAACTCCGAGAACCTGTTTTCCTCGCGTGCAGGTCCGGGGCTGCCTGCCCGAGGACGCCCGCCGGGGGCCAGGGCGCAGAGCCTCTGCGGGGCTCTGCTGACAGCGGCCGTCCCCAGGAGGGCCCCGCTTCGAGGACGGCTTTTATCTGGTGCCCGGCCCTCCCCAGGGTGTGTGGGTTTGCCAACTGCTGGGTTTCAGGAATTCCCCTCCGGAGGGGAGCCAGTCCTCCCCAGGAACAGCTAATGAGGAGACTCGGGAGGACCGCCCGGGGGAGGGGAGCGCCAGGCGCAGGGCGGTGGGAGCCTCCGAGGTCTGACCTCCCAAAACCGCAGGGGACACGACATGCTGCCCCAGGCAGGACAGCGCTTAAGTGTGTGATTGTCGTTTTTAATAAAGCACCAGGCCTGCCGACCCCTCTCCAGGGCGTGGGGGGCGTGGGCGAACCGGGCCTACGTCGCAGTCCCCACTGGTGCCGGTGGCTCCCCCGAGTCAGGAGGACCCCTCTTACGGGCCCCTGAAGGCCGTCTTCCTCCCTGCGGAAGGACTGGGCCGTGGCACCGTCCCCAGTCTGGGGCTTGCCCACGGGTGTCTGTGACGGGCAGGCCCTGGGCTTGGGCTTGTTGGGGGCCTGGGGGCGGCCGAGATGAGCGAGACAGAGACAGAGAGAGGGCGGGAGAATGTCCAAGCCTCTGCGTGAAACTGCCATGGCTGGAGAGACAGACGGACGGACAGACAGACCGACATCTCCAGCGGCTACGACAAACGCCTTCCTCCTACTCACCCAACTTCAGTCAGCTGAGGCTCTCGGAGAGAAACCTGGAGAGGCTGCCCATGACCAGCCGGACAGCCCCCAAACCCTGGTGGCCTCCCTCAGCCCCACCCCGGGACCCCCGCCAGCCCAGCGCCCGGAGAGAGCCTTCCGGACCCCGTCGCGCAGGCGCCCGTCGTAGGAGGGCGGAGGGACGCCTCCGCCATCAGAGGCCTCGCCTTGGAGAAAGGACAGCTGTCTCCGCTGAACAGAGTCTCGCTCTCTTCCCTACCGTGGGCGAGAATTTGGGGGTCTCAGGGGCCCTGGGTGGCCACGGGCCGGGAAGACAGGGGACTTCCCACAGGACACAGACCCAAGCACCATCCCTGTGACTCCCGCTGACCTCTGCGCCTGGTCTGACCTTGGACTGTTGGTAAGTGACCAGGCATCCCGTTGTAAGAACTGGGTCTGAAGGACCCTTGAGCCCCTCCAGGAAAGTGGCCCTGTCACGTTCGAGCCAGTAACACCAGCCGCGCCGTCATCGAGGAACACAGGCTCATCCGTGGAGATCCGTCCGTGTTTATGGCTAGAAAAATGCGTGCCTGAACATAGAAGGAAGCTCAGAGCTTCCTTCTCTAGACTGGTCCCCCTGTCACCCCGGACAAGCCATCTAAATGCTCCAAACTGTAATTTCCACGACTGTAAGACGGCAGGGAGGCCAGTGAGTGAGTGGCCGGATGTGACTCCCGTAGAGCCGCACGCGTGCAGGGCTGTGCTGCCCACGGGCTCGGAGACGCCGGGGAGGAGGAGGAGGGGGCACGTACGCCGGAGCCCTCGTCCCTCCCTGGGGCCCCAGAGCCCGCCACAGCGAGAAAGGAGGTCCTTCCAGCTCCCTGGCCTCCTTCCCCGCCTGCCCCGGAAGTCGTGTTGACGCTGAGACCAGCGGGTCCCCCTACACACCCCAGATGGGGGACTTCCGTGATCAGTCACGCCTGCCGGAGGCTTACACAGCCGGGGTTCATGCTGGGGACCCAGATCAGTAGCTACCCAGTCGCTAGCAGGACGGGCACTCAAGCTGCCGGGGACGCCGGCGGGAGCTCTGGCTGCCTCCGGAGGGGGAACAGGGATCTATCCCCCCACGAGCATCTCCTTTGACTTAGGTGCACACCATCACTCCCCTCGTCCTCCGTGGTGGCCAAGGAGGGCCTCAGTCGCTCTGCGGGGGACACAGGTCAGTCCAGCAGCTCGCACACCACGGGCCTCTTTATGTGGCAACAACGCATCGCCGAGTGGCGGGAGCGAGCCCGCCTCTTCCAGGCCACCTCCTGCCCGGGGAGTGACGCTTTCTCCAGGGAGGGGCGGGGAAGTCACCAGGCAAAGGAGAGATCTGAAACGGTAAGCCCGGGTTCGTGAAATTAGATGCTGAGGTCACCAACTGCACAGTTTGGGGTTCTGTTAGACTAAGCTGTCCCTTGGGGGACATCCCTGAACCTCGGGGCTCTCCGTAAAGACGTGGCAATTCCTCTGGAATGGAAACCAGAACATGACATTTAGTGACCCCCGCTCTAAGGATGTTTGAAAGGGTCTCTGGGGAGGGAAGTGTGCCTGGCGTGGGACAGTGAGTTCAGACAGGTGCCTGGCAAGCTTGTCCCCTCCCAGCGCCCGGCCTTGCCCCCGTCGGCCGTGGGGCCGCTGTCCACAGGACCACGGGCGGGAATCCCGTTCCAGAAGTGACATGGTAGGACAGGCCTCGTCACCGACGGACAGAATGCGTCTGTTTTTCTCATCGCGGGATGAGTCCTTTGCTGCTGTGCGAGTGACCCTCTGTCCCGATAAAGCGTGGCTGAGAACATTCCCGCTTCTTTTTTGATCCGTGAGTGTAAACAATTTTTCTGCCGCTTGCCAAGGGTGCAACATTTTTATTTAGTCACAGCATTTCCCTGCAGACGGTGGGCCTCCGAGCACAGCTTCCAGACGCCCCTGCTGCTGCGCTGCTTCTGTTTGGCTGCCTGTCCCGTCCAGGGGTGATCTTGGATACTTGGAATGCACCGACCCGCGCTCCGCTCCCAGAAATGCTCTGCACACACCCTGCCCCGAATGCCTCTCCTTTCCCCGCCACCTGGAGATGCCGCAGCAGACGGATTAGGCCCTGCACATACTTGGAGCTCTTCCACGCATTTCCCTCCTGCTGATCTCCGGCCGCTTCCTCTGCCAACACTCTTCGTGGCGTGTACAGGAAGGGCCCGTAGCTCTGACCGAGGGCGAGTGCACCAGCTTCCTCGCTTCCAAAACGTGTTGGTGCTTCTCTTTCTGTCTTTCATATTTTCTCTTTCATGTGAACTTTGAAAATGATGGGTCCGCATTTCTACCTCCAAAATCGAACAGCCAAGAACACCAGAGCATTCCCTGCTGGCGCGGGAGAATACGTGATGACACGGCGTCTTTCCTCCGGCCACACGACGTCTCTCATTTGTCTCGTCCTTGCACTAAGCTCATCAAGAAATCTTTATAGTTTCGAGCGTAGACGTCCAGCACATTTTCTGTCAATTGTTCCTCCAAGTGTCCTCTACGTGGGTTTATAATCACATCGTCATTATGAACGTCACCCCCCATTTCTGCCCATAATCGGTTACTGGTGCTGTAAAGAAACCTGGTTCATTTTCGTACAACGGTCTTGTGTCCAGCAACCCGAAGCTTACTGAGGGCTCTAGGATCTCCTGTTTTTCTGGATAACTACTGTCCGCCAAGAACAGTAACTTTGGCTCTTCCGTTGTAATACGTGTACCAATTTGTGTTCCTTCTCTGGGATGACCCCTGCATCTTCTCAAATGTTTGCTTAATTGTTTATTTAAATGCAGCGTAGTTAACGCACTGTGCATCATTGGTCTCGGGGTGGAGGTCGGGGCGTCCCGCTGCATGCAGCACCCACGGCTCGTCCCAGCACGTGCCCTCCTGGATGCCCGTCCCCCCGCCCCCCCACCCCCACCCACCTCCAGCGACCCTGTTTGCTTCCTAGAGTCCAGCATCGCTTACGGTTGGTCTCCCTCCTGATTTCGTCTTGTTTTATTTTTCCTTCCCTTCTTCTATGTCCATCTGCTTTGTTTCTTCAATCCCACCTACGAGTGAGATCGTATAATTGTCTTTCTCTGACGGACTGACGTCGCTCCGCACAATCCCCCCAGTTCCATCCACGCCGAGGCCAAGGGCAGGACGTCTCCCTTTCTGATGGCCGAGTCACATTCCGTTGTGTAGACGAAGCCCGTCCTCTCCGTCCGTGCATCTGCCGACGGACGTCCGGGCTCTTCCCGCAGTCCGGCTGTCGTGGGCGTCGCTGCCATGAACACTGGGGGGCAGGGGCCTCTTCGGGTCACTACGTTTGTTTCCCTCAGATGCTTTTGCACATCAACTGGTATGACCTCGTGTGTTTCTGTCTTGACTTGCCAGTGCACTTAGCCACAGAGCTCTCGTCCCGAGCGCCGAGCCACCTTACGACCCCGGTGTAGAGCACAGGGATCGCGGTGCGATCCTGTGGGACCCCAACCAGCACCCCGTCTAGGACGCTGCTTTCCTGTGACATTCTCTTCGCTCTCTCTGCAGCTAGCCCGTCAGGCTCCCTCTTCCCCTAAATGCGGAAGGCTGAGAACGTGTGTCGCAGCCTCCGTCCTGAGCACGAGGCTCTCACCGGACGCCCTCCTGGGTGTCACGAAGCCACCCTCCAACGGTCCCTACCCAGGGCTCCAGGCCGGAAACCCAGAACTCATCCTTGACACCTCCCTCGGGGAGGCCCTCTGGGTTTATCCCCGAACACCTCTGCCCTCCCCCACCCTGTCACCTTCTGGTCCGGCCACTTTCACTCCACACTGTCAGTGCCCAGCTGTCTCCTGCACACTCTGGTCCTTCTCCCGTGTGGGCAGTGTCTGCAGAACCCAAACCTGGACAGACTGGTCTCCCTCCGGGCTTCCAGTGCTCCCCAGATGGAGACAGTGCTCGGGGCATGGTCTACAAGGCCCTGGGGTTTGAGGCTGCCCGGCCCCCCCTGCAGTGTCGCCCCCCACACACGGCCCCCTCCCAGCTGCAGACCATTCCAGTGGGCCTCCTCCAAGTGCTGGCTCTGCTAGTGACTAGCTGTGCAGACCCCGAGCAGCTCCCTGGCCCTCTCTGTGCTTCTGGTCATCCAGGAGCCACACGGGGATCGTGGGGCTCTGCGCCCACGGGCTGTGGGCTGGGTCAACGCCACAGTACGCACGGGAAGCTCTTAGTGCTGGACGTGGGAGCACCAGACTCAGGAGCTGGTGGTGTCCCTGTCATTCACTCACACTCCAAACACCTAGACCTTCCGAGAGACACACGTACCCTCGTCATTCTAGGGGCTGCTCCCTGGTTCTTGGAAGCGACTCTCCACGATGGCTGCAGAGGGAGAGGGTTTCCCATGCGCTGTAGCAGTTCCTGGACTCGGCATCGGAGAGCGAGCCCTAAGGACCACCGGGCGCCTGGCGGCCGACAGGTCTCCCTGAGTCTCTGGTGTCTCCTCCTGTCCTTTGAGCCTGAGCGGTGTCGCGGGTCCTGGCCCTGAACCATCGGGGCTGAGGATATCTGTCTGGGGAATGGCCTTGGAAGTCAGACATCCCGTCTCTCTCCAGAGAAGAAGGCGGTCGTGCTCACCACGTGCTAGGGACCAAATCGTGTCCCCCAAGCTCACGTGTCGAAGTCCTGAGCACGGACCAGAATGTGCCCTCAGTGGGTAAGAGACTCTTTGCAGGTGTTGGTGGTTCAGACAAGGTCACACTGAAGCAGGAGAGACCCTGGTCCAAGAGGACGGCCCTGGGAACGAGGGGAAATCCAAGCGCGCGTGCACCAAGGGGAGCGGACTCCGGGCGACGGTGTAGGCAGAGACTGGGTAGTGCATTCACAAGCCACGGAACCTGGGGAGGCCAGCCACGGAACCCCGGGAAGCCAGCCACGGAACGCGGGGAGGCCAGCGGACACAGCAGGGGAAGAGCCTGGGGCACAGTCCCTCGCGGGGCCCCAGGGGGAGCAGGGGAAACCTGAGACGGGGCTTGAGGCCCGCAGACTACGAGAGTGGCCTGTGGCTTGTTAGGCTTTGCGACGGTGGCCCCCAAGAATAAGCTCCTGCCTTTGATCCAAGACCCGGGTTCCCCGTGGACCCTGCCCACGGCCCCTGCTGTGAGGGATGAACGGTCCTCTGCCTCTGGCCTGGGGTGCCATGGGCCAGCACCCACAGAACTTGGGCAGGGGGGCTGGGCAGGGGCCCCGCTGCACCGTCCGGGATTCTGGACGCCAGGCTCTTCAAGTCCTGAGTGATGTTCCGGCTGAGGTTGCCGAGGACACACGTCCCGGGGCGGGAACCTGTCTGGCCACCTCTCGTTCCCCACCACAGCCAGGCGGCAGGGGCAGGAGAAGCCCAGGCGGTTCCCCCTCTACCCCACCGGCTCCTCGGGGGCAGCTCCGGCTCTCCGGGCCGCTCTCGCCGTGCGCCCACAGCGCGGGCCTCCCGGCCTCCCGTCTGCTTTCACACGCGCGGGCACCACCACAGCAGGTGTCACAGAGCCCGCAGCCCCGCTCTCCGTCTGGGCAGCTGGGGAAAGCGTCATGACGGAGGAGACGTCCGCCCAGTCCCGACACAGAAGCACGCGCCAGAAGCCCACATCCACGCAGGAGCTCCCGCCGGCCCGGGCCTGACGCGGGTCCATCCCCTTCTCTGTCTCTCCACCTCGAAGCCTCTTTACCAGCTAAACGCCCCGTGGGACTCCAGCTGTGTCCACACCACAGGACAGGCGCCCCATGGGACCTGGGCCCTGTCCATACCGCGGGACAGGCGCCCACCAGCTGGGGCTCAGGCCTGCCTGCTCAGGGCCCGCCAGAAACTTCCTCTTCCTCTGGGAGCGGAGTGCTGCTCCGCCCGCTGGCCGCGAGCCGTTAATCTGGGTCGGCCTGGCGGGGCCAGAGCGTCTGGGCGCCGAGGCCAGCCCTTCCTCAAGGGTCCCGCTGACAGCGGGTGCCCTGGGTGCCGCCTAACCCGAGCGAGCTGGGCCGCCCCCGGTAAAGGCCTTCCGAGAAAGGGCCCTTCGAGGGGGCAGTTCTGCCCGCCGGCTGGCATCGGGCCGCGTCTCTAGCTCCGGCTGCCCCCCGCTCTCCGCCGGCCGCGCTCTGCTAACATCAGGCTGGGGACCCGCTGGTCCCCCGTCACGCCAGGGGTTCCCGAGACGCCCACAGTCTCTGTCCCCCGGCTCCATCTCCCTGGAGAGCTCAGACCACTGGAGGAGGAGCCCAGCTTCCTGCGTGACCTTCCGGGCAGCCCTGGGTGGGGGGAGGTAGAGAGGAGAGCAGGAGGAAGTGCAGGGGCAGGGCTGAGGCTGGGAAAGCGGGGAGCAGACGCCTCTAGTGCTCTTGGAACCCGGAGCCCCGTGTACTGTCGGGGGGGGGGACTCCCACAGTTCAAGCGGAAACCAATGTTCTCCGGACCTCGCTGGGGGCTGTGCGGATCCAGGTGGCGGGATATGTTTCCAGGCGCCCCTCCGCTCCCTGGGTAGGTTATGACAAGCCTCGGGCCTTTATTTCCTGTCCCCCCAGCCCCCGCCCTATAATAACCCGGAGAAGCTTCCGAGAGACTCCAGCCCGACTCCACCCAGACGAGCCCGTCTAAGGGCTCAGGAGGCTGTCGTGTTTGCCGTTCAAGGAGGGTCTGGGAGTTTCCCTCAGAAGGTGCTGGGCTGGGCCAGGTTTGCTACAGCGGGCCTCAGGGTTCCGCGGGGAGGGGGTGTGGAGAGCAAAGCGGGGGCGGCTGAGGGGAGGCTCTGTCCTCAAGCAGGAGCTCGCAGACCGGGAGGCACGCTAACCGTGACTTCAGAAGCACCAAATCCTCTGTCGTTAGACACGTGGGGATTTCTAGAAGCATGGACCGTGGGAGCAGCCCCCCACGCCCACCCCCACCGTCTCACCCCCACTTTGTGTCCTCCAGAACGACCAAACACTCCCCCACCCCAACTAAGTGGCTTTGGCTTGTTTCCAAGATCAAAAGCACATTCTCATAGTCACTCAAGTTAGGTTTTTTTTAAAGTTTTATTTATTTATTTATTTGCCAGAGAGGGAGCACAAGCAGGGGGCAGGCAGAGGGAGGGGGGGAGCAGGCTCCCCGCTGAGCAGGGACCCCCCCCCCCCATGTGGGACTCGATGGCGGAACCCGAAATCATGACCTGAGCCGGAGGCAGAGGCTGCACCGATGGAGCCCCCCAGGCGCCCCTCAAGTTGGTCTCATTAACTAGTTACACCGGGAAAGCGGCGCCGAGGGGCCGAGCGGGAGGGCTGTCTGCCTGGGGGGCTCCGGCAGGGAGGAGGGCGCCGGCGCCTCTGCCACCCGGCCAGCCCTGCTTCCTCGCCTTCCCCAAGGCTGTCATTCGCACCTTGCCGGGCACCCGGCCCGCCCCCAGCAAAGCCTGTGGTTAACATTCCTGGCAGATGAGGCCGCACCGCTCCAGCCGATGAAAGCCCGGTTTCACCTCCAGCCGGGAGCTGCTCTGTAATTTCCCCCGCGACCTGCTGAAGAGACCCGCGGAACCTCCGCGGTCCCGGCCGGGAGCTGCCAGCGGCGGGCGAGGGGTGGCGGCGGCTCCCACTTCAAAGGCGCGCGGGGCGGGCGCGGGCAGGGCTGTAATTAGCGCCCCGGGAGCAGCCCGAGCCCCGCGCACGCACGGCCGGCGGCAACAGAGGCGCCCGCTGTTTGATGTGAGTCACCCCCAGGCCGCGCCGGGCCTCCGCCCTGCACCCTGCGCGCCAGGCACCCCGCGGGCCGCCCTCCCTCCCCTGCCCCTGCCGCGGCCGCTTGCGGGCGCTAGGCCGTGCGCGCTCCCTGCCCGGCGCCCGAAGCGGGGTGGACAGGCACGTGGCCGAGCGCCCACACCTGCGGACCTGGGGATGCGCGCCTCCCTCCCCGCGCCCCGGGTGGCCCTTCCCGTGGTCAGGATCTGGTCAGGATGTGGCGCTCTGAGACCGGCTTCAGCTCCGCCCTCCACCCCCCACCCCACCCCCGCGAAGCTGGTTGCCTGGGGAGTCAGACTGTCCACCCCCAGCCCCTGCGCCTGTGTCCCCGTCCCGCTGCTGCAGCTCCTGCGTCTCAGCAAGGCCCCAGCAAGGCCCCACCGGCTGCCCCCAGCCCCGCCCCCCAGGAGCTGCTGCCTCCGTGACACACCTGCTTGGCGGTGCCGCGGGGCCTCACGGCCATACTCAGGTCACGGCTGGGAGGGGAGCCAGGCACTCCTGTCACCAGGCCCTGGGCCCTCTCGGGTATCCGGCTGTGGTGCTTTCCATCAGGGCTGCCTGCCCATGACCCTGAACTGCGTGTCCCTCATGTGCTCAGTCTCCACAGGGGCCCTGCTGGGGGCATGGGGGCTGCAGGGGGGATGCAGGGCAGGGGACAGGTGTGGGCGGGCCCCCTGGGGACAGCCCGCAGGCACAGCCACTGAGTGTAGCCCAGACAGAGGCAGTGGAGGGGAGAGACTGGGGAGGGAAGCGTGGGAGTCGGTCCAAGGAAGATGGAGAGACGGGGAGGGCGTGGGGCCCCGGGAGGAGCAGCGTGGGGGCCAGACCCCTGCGGAACCGGTGCTTCTCCCCAAGGCTGGGTCCCCCCCTCCTCCTCTGTGAGGACGCCAGCCCTGTGGGGCCAGGCCCAGCCTCCCCATCCCGGTGACCCCATTTAACCTGTCACCCCTTCAAGACCCGGACTCCAAAGACCATCCACCCCTCTGAGGTCCTGGGGGTCCGGATTCCAGCAGAAGACGTGGGACACAACTCATCCCAGAAGAGACAAGCTGTCATTAATTACAGTCAACTGCTTTCAGCGGAGTCAGGAACCCAGCTGGGTCCTTCTGGAGCTTTGAGCGGGGGTGGGGGACCGTGGGTGCGCAGACCTGCGTGGGGCTGGCCCGAGGCTTGGCAGGGCTGTGTTTCTCCCCACGTGGCTCTGGGGTGACGGCAGGTCCACAGCCAGCCCCCACCCCCGCGCCATCAGATTACAATGCCTGCTCGTCTTCCCGGGGCTTCTCGGGGACAGAAAGGCCACCGAGCGCTCCAGCCCGTTCCCCGCCGACAGGCCTGACGGCCCCGGGAGCTCGGGTGGTGCCTGCCGCAGCCCGAGTCCGTTACCCCCAGCAAGTGACATCACTTAGACACACGTTTGCTTTTCCAGATAACTTTATTTTTATTACATAAGTAAAAATAGGTTCATTGTTGAAATTTCGTCACGTTCTGATGAGAAAAAGGAGGAAATGGAAACTCTCCACAATCTCCCTGACACAGTCTCTTGGCACCTCGGTCAGAGCAGCCAGAACCGTGTGCATGCACACGCACTCGTCTACACAGGCACGCACACGTCTACACACGCACGCAACGACATGTGAGCCAGCACACGTGCAGACGCACCCTCTCATCACAGCTGGGGCTCCAGTGGACCGCACGAGCCTCCAAAAGCACAGAGCCAACCCGCCTGCCGCCCGGGGAGGGAGACGCTCCAGCCCTCTCCTGAGATGTGCGGGTGCGGCAGCCTGCCAGCCCCCCACAGGGGTTCCCTTGCTTCACGATGACCCACCCCTTGCTTGCTGACCTAAGGCCCTTGACCTGTAACAGAACTAACTGACTCCCTGAGATTTGCAGACCACGGCTCCGAGGCCAGAAGGACCAGAATGTTCTCGGCCACAGAGACCAGCAAATCTATTGGACGCCGCCTTGGCTTTCCGATTAGTCTGGCCATCTTTCAGAAAATGTTCGGGGCACACAAATGACTTAGGGACCCCATTCTGTACATCTGCAGACCCCACCCCCCTTTGCAGAAAGAACAGGGTCCTCTCGCGCATCACGGAACAAGAACCAGACCCCCCGGCCCAGCCCCCCAGCTCTGGGACGACTCTGCAACCGGACCCTCGGTCCGCAAGCGCCCCAGAGCCCTGCAGCCACCACGCGCCCTGTGTGGGCCAAGAGTCCCTCTTCTCCCTGGGAGCCGGCCTCCTCAATAACGCTCCAATTCCTTCCCAATCCAAACTCCTCTCGAGTCCCTTTCAAGCGATGGGCTGCTGACCTTGGGTT
Source organism: Neogale vison (assembly GCF_020171115.1). Lineage (NCBI taxonomy): Eukaryota > Metazoa > Chordata > Mammalia > Carnivora > Mustelidae > Neogale > Neogale vison. The sequence goes on along the minus strand of NC_058096.1, from coordinate 1,604,732 downwards.
TGGTACAAGGAGGAAACGGCCCCGGTGTGCGCGAACGGCCCCTCCTCCCCGTGGCCGTACAGACCTGACCCTTTCCCAGCCTCTCGCTCCAAGCAAAGCCAGGTCGTTCCCTGCTCCCGGGGCCTCCCTCTCCTGCTGTCAGGCCCAGCAGCCGTGCAGCAGGTGGAAGAGGGGCCCCCGCGGCCGCCTGTGTGCCGGCCCACGCCCCTGCCGGACAAGGGCCCCTTGGTCCTGGACGGGCCAGAGCTGTGTTTCTCCTGTCTTCTCAGTGGGGGAAAGTTAATGTTCCAGGACGCAGGATGAAAATGGGGGCCCAGGAACTCTGTGTGGGAGGCAGGAGTCCGGCTGGACGGTGTCGCTGACACGATCCAGAAGATGGGGAACATGGGGGAGTACCCTGGACTGGAGAGCGCATGATGGCCTCGGAGCTGCTCGGCCCAGGCCTGTTCTGGGGACGGGCCGGGGCCCCAGCGCTCCCCTGTCCAGCTGCCCGAGGCCCTCCAACCAGCCTGCACGGAGCACGCATCCCTCCGGGCGCGCCCAGTGCTCCCCGGGCATGTATACCCAGAGGGGCCCTGCCTTCTGACAGCAACTGAACATGGAAAGGCAAGAAAAATACAGTGTTTTCTGGCTCCAGCCCAAGTCAGACAGTGCGCAGAACCCGCAGAGGACCCTCCCTCCCGATACTGTCAGCCAAACCCCAAAGCCCTAGAGCTGAAGCAGAGCTCATCCGCCGCGAGGGGACAGGGTGTCCCCACCAGGCATGTTGTGCACTCCTGGAAATCTTGGGGCCTCCAACCCCCAACGGGGTCCGGGGTGGGTACAACCCACAGGCAGGCACCACAGGGGACCACGGTGTGAGTTGTCTCCCCGTGAGGGCCATGTGTATCCGGACGACTTGAGATAACAGGGGTATTCGCTTTCTGGGGCCGCTGGACGAATGCATGCACGCGGGCAGACCAGGACAGCAAGGCCTGTCCTCCCACATTCCTGAGGCTGGACAGTCCCAGATCAAGGCCGCACGGGGCCCTGCCTGTTGTGATGGCTCTGGGGCGGACCCGTCCTGCCTCGTCCGGCTCCGGGGGATCCAGGGTCCCTGGCTGTGTCACAACAGACCATGCTATGTCTCCATTGTCATGTGGCTCCTCTCTGTGTCTCCGCTCGGGCTTCCCATAGGGACGCAGCCACTGGGTTAGGACCCGCCCAGCTCCGGTCTAAAATCATCTTAACTCATTACAACTGCGATAACCCCGTCTCCAAACAAGGTCCCATTTGCGGGAACTGGGGGGTCGGGGCTCTGACATATTTGGGGCCACAACTCAAGCAGTGGTAAGTCACCAGCAGGAGCCATGGGCACTTCTGCTGGTTGGCCACAGAGGTCACAGCATCCAGCCAGGGCAGCCGAGGCAGAAAGCGTCCGGGGCTTCTCTGGGGGAGTGAGGCCTTGTTCCCGCTGCGGGCTTCACCCCTGAGCCGCTGGGGGTCCCCAGGAAAGCCTCGCTGTGGGGCTGTGGTCACGCCCTGTTGCACATCTCTGGGTCCCCGGGTCCGCCAACGTCCACGTCCCAGCTCCGTCCTCCGGAGCCATGCCCTCCCTGCAGGGCATCCCGCCAAGTGCGAGCCCAGAGCCCCCGACCCTCGTGGAGAGCAAACACCTCGTCTCATCACTAGCCAAGGCCCCTGCACAGGAGTGAGCCGGAGGGACGACGCAGGAACCCGCATCTCTGAGCACCTGGGGCGACAGGGGTGGGGACAGGAGGGAGCTGGCGAGGTCGGGGCCGCTGCAGCCACAGGAAGGCCTGTGCACCGCACACCTAGGTGGCCGGCGGGAACTCACACCTCCACCCCACAAGTCTTCTCTGGGCTGTGCTCCCTGTGCTTGTGTGGAGCCCCAGCCCGGTCCCAGTGGATGGTGGAAACCAGTGTTCCCCAAAGGGAAGGGGAGCAGAGGGCTGCACAGGGAGCAGAGAGTGGTGGAGGGCCTGGACTGGAGCAAGACACCCACAGAAGTGACTTGATAGGGAGGCTGGGAAACTAGGGGAGAAGCCTGGAGTTTACAGAAAACAGTTGGGAGAGGGTGGGAGGGGGAGAGGCAGGTGGTAGGGGAGGGGTCAGGAAGAGGGAGAGGTGAGGAGATGGGTTGGGAAGGGGGAGGGGCAGGATGAGAGGGGAAGGGGCCAGGGAGGAGGGGAGGGGCCGCAGAGGAGGAAGCAGGGAGGGGGTCTGCAGGGCCTTCATCCTCAGGGGCTAGGGAAGGGGTTGAGCTCCTACTCCAGTGGACCAGGGAGCCAGGGAGGCTGGGAGCCAGCTGGGGCACGTGATCGGAGATCCGGGGGCAGAAGAGGATTTGGGGCTGCACAGCATGGACACCCTTTGAAGCCCAGGCAGGCCAAGCTGCAGGTGTGCGGGAGGCCGGCAAGAGGGGACCGCCCCTGCACATTGCACCCCTGCACACTGCCAGGCTGCAGACAGCACACGGCCGCCGCACAGCCTCTGTAGTTTCCTCACTTTGGTCAAAAACAGTGTCAAGAGTGATTTGGGGGGAAATAAATTGAAAAGGTGTCATGTTCCAGGTAAAGCATTTTGAACAATAAGGAATGTTTCCAGAAGGACATGAGAAACAAATGACCCCCCCAGCCCAGCACAGGTTCCCCCATGTGGGAAGCAGAGGCAGCCCTCTTCTGCTGGATGGCCCACTGGAACGGAGGGGTCTGGGCACAGAGGAGGAGGGGCGGCCTCACAGTGCACTAGGGAGGCTTTCTGGAAGAGAAGGTGCGCGAGCCAGGCCTGAAGGATGAGAAAGCGTGTCTGTGGAGAGAGAAGGGGACAGAAACTCTAGGCAGAGAAGAACATGCAGGACTGTCTCATCCTGACATGCACCCGAAGTCCAGAAGAGGCCTTATGAGCTCATCACCAATGGCGGGGAAGCTGGAGCGGGAGCAGGCACATCCTGCGGTGGAGGCACCGTGGCTCCACCAGTGAGGCCCTCGGGATGCAGAACAGAAATCCCTTCTGACCTGGCAGATCCCATTTAGGACATTTTCGCAGATTTACTCCCGCGTCTGCACAGAGACACGTGAGCAAGGCTATGAGGGCAGCGCTGTGTCTAAGAGCAGAAGAGGGACACAAGGCGACTGTCCGTCAGGAAGGGCCTAGACAAAGGCTGGGATGTCCCTGTGAGGGACAAGTCGCAGCCACTAAGAGGACGGAGGCACAGCTGCAAACTGTCCACTGCACAAGAACCCAGACAGGTGATCAAGAGGAACAGGGACGATGGACGTCTCGGCCAGCCGGCTGCGGCATGTGCACAAAGCGGGTAGCTGGCAGACACGCCTGGGAGGAGCTCAGTGTCCCTCTACAGCTTCAAGCTGTGCAAACGCATCGCCTACTCAGAATAATCTAGTTTAAGCTTCAAAGTCCAGCCTTAAGCCTGAGAGCACTAAGTGGGCATTAGGGGCGGCACTCGGGCAGAGACTGCTAAGTCTGCCCAGTGCCCCTCCACAAGGGCCACCTGTCACCTGGAAGCCCCTGGCCAGTGTCACCTTCCCACCCAGCCCACACAAAGTAAGGAAGACCCATCCTGAAGCTAGCCTTCTCTTGTCCTGGAGCCAGGAGGCTGGACCTGATTCCCTTGATTGGCACAGGGGCGGCCAGCACACAGCAGCTGGTAGGGCTGAGGCCACGCACAGTCCTGCAGAGAAAGCAGCAGTGACCTCAGCAAGAGAGCAGCACAGGGAATGGGAATGCCCACAGCCAGACAAGCGACGCAACCTTGGAGTGACGGTCCTCAAGTCCCCTGGAGCTTCAGGGACAAGCACATCCCTGGAGAAGTAAGGACAGCATGTAGTGTGATAAAGGGGGTGCCAGGGCCTCAGTGGGAGGCTGTACAGGCAGCACACAGGCAGTTCTGACCTTTTCTGCCCCGGCACCTCCCTGAGGATGTACCGCTCCAGGGACAGTCCTGTGTGAGTGAGGACAGTGCTGGGCAGAACTCCCAGATGGCCATGAGGGATGGCCTCTGTGCCCTGGCCCTCGCCCCTCCAGGTATGTCAGCGCTAGGAGATTCACACATCCAAATGGCACTTGGTAGAATGCTTCTCGTGTCCTCCCTGTCCCTCCTCCCCACACCCGTACCTCTCTGCCCCGTGTTTCCACACAGTGTCCCATCTGCTGCACTTCTGCACAACTTCCAGGAGGAGGAGGCTGGAGGCTCACATTGTACTTCTGATGGACCCGTGATGCACAGGGACAAAGACACAGATCAGAACTCCCTGCCTCCCTCTCTCCCTGCCTCTCCCTCTCAGAGCCCAGCTGCCAGTAAAGGAGCCCAGGCTCTCCTGCTGAAGAGGCCAGGTGGCGGAGAGCTGCACACCCGGCTGACAACCAGCACCGCCACCGCCAGCCTGCCAGGAGGCCTTCATGGGCGCGGACCCTGCGGCCCCGGTTGAGCCTTCGGATGAGGCCGCCTGGCCGATGTCTTCACAGCAACCTTGAGACGCCCTGAGCCACGACCACCCAGCTGAGCCGCTCCAGGGTCCCCAGGCCTCAGAGAGGAGAGGACACACGGTGGGTATCTGAGATCACTGAGTGTGGGGTAACACATTACAGGGCAGCAAACAACCAGCACGGATGCTGTACTCCTCGGCCCTTCCGCACATGAGCCCTTCTCCTTATCAGCCTTCCACCACCGTGACCTGCCCGTCTGGTCCTACCAGGGACTGACTTGACGAAGATCACATTAACAGCTGACGTTAGTTCCAGTTCCCACGAGGCGTGTCGCCTGCTGTCACAGGCCCATGTCCAAGGCCGTGATTATCAATGTGACTGTAATATCACTCAGTCAAGAACATGCCAACTACAGGAAAATCCAAACCCCTGTCTCAGCAGGAGATGCATTTCTCAGAGAAAAGTGCCTGTTGTGTCCCAGCACCAGTGGCCCCTCCCTGTGCAGGTGGTCCTCCCTGTGCTGGGGGCATCACCTGGGAGCTCAGTAGCAAGGTAAAGTCTCGGGCTCTACCCAGACTCGGGGGTGGGGGTGTCTTCTGATGCTGGGGAAGGACTGGTAACAGCTGTGGGTTCAGGGGACCTCTCAGCAGTGCTGGGGGCTGGGAAGGGGAGACAATGGGTGAGGAGGGTCCCAGGAGCCAGAAGGGAAACACTTTAAGAGAGAATCTGAGTCCCCCAGACCTACAGGCACATAGAACCATGGACGGGACAATGCCACACTCCAGAAGAGGTCAGGGAGCTGGATGCCACAGAAGGTAAGAACCATGTCCCCAATGCCCAGCCTCTGCCAGGAGGCCACACTGAGCTTCCATTTCCCCTGAGGCAGTCAGTTGTAAACCCGTGCTCGGTGCGAGGATGTGTCTGGAAGCCATGCCAGTGAGAAGCCAGGCCCCAAGAGCAGAGGGCATGGGACTCCATTTCTGTGAAACATCCAGAACGGGTGAAGCCATGGTGGGAGAGAGCGGATCGGTGGGTGCCAGGGAAGGGGATGGGGTGACTGCTGGCGGGCTCAGGGCTTCCCTGAGTGACGGGAATTCCTGGAACAGAGCACGGCTGCACAGCAGTCTGAATGTCCAAAATGCCACTGAACTGTTCATGTTAAAGTGGCTAATTTTATATACATTGTATCTCAAAAATAAACTATTGTTACCACAGCATGACTCCATCCCACTGCCCACCCACACCCTTACTAGCGACATAGTGGGCCCTCCAGTCAGCACAGCCATTCAAGGGCCAGTGGCCAGGGTATGGCCATCCGTGGTCAGCAGGCCACCCTCGCTGGGGCTCCAGCTGTGGGGTGCTGGGGCGCTGTGGCCACTTGGGGGTCCTGGGATGGAAGACACCGGGCGCTGAACGGGGCCTGGCCTGACTGTGATGGAGCACCCCAGCTACCGCCCCGAGCCACTGAGGTTACTCTGAGGCTAAGGGCCATGCTTTTGCTCCTCGCTCTGGGCCCAGGAGGATTCTTTCCAGAACAGCAGTATCTCAGGTGCCCTCACCCCCTGGGATCCATCACCCCATGCTCCATCCCAGAGCCCTCCCCATGCTACTGAACAGGAAGGCCAGGAGCAGGAAAGGCAGTGCCATGGTGCTCAGGCTCCCTCGCCCAGCAGGGCAGGCGTCTCCAGACACAGGACACTCGCTGCTAACCCAGACAACCCCAATGCCTCCCAGGCCGGTCCCAGGAGCTCCCATCTGGCCAGGGCAGCCAGCACCAGTGCCCCCCAGGTGCCCTCCAGTGAAACACTGCCACCCGACTCCGCCACCCACTGTCTGTCACGCTGTGAGGCACTCTGCAATGGCTGTGCTTCAGCAGCCTTCCCAGCACCCAGAGGCACCTGACCCTTGAGAAAACAGTCCTTAAGCCTGGTGGCTGGGTTTGGGAGCTGGTGTCTAGTGGTGGCACAGGCTGCCCTGTTCGAGAGGTTTGCAGCGTTTTGTCCAATCTTCCCAAAATCTTGTGCTGGTCTGCCAGCTCATTCCCCTGCGCCACCAGGCTGAGCAGAACACGTTTGTGTGGAACAGACGGATCACGTGTGTCCCTACCCCATGGACGAGCGGCCTCGTTAGCAATGGCCCACGGCGACGTCACTCCCATGCTTTACTGTAGGAACCAGAGTCAGAGTTTACTGTCAGAAGTTTACTGTCGGAACCTCAGGCTGATGCCTGAGCAGCACAGGCTCTGGCTCTGGGCTCCCCCGAAGCTCCCCACCCCGTGCCTCTCCAGTGCCCAGACCCCGGTCCGGTGCAGGAGCACTGGCTCTCACTGGTCCTGAGCACCTGAGGGGCCGGGAGCAAGGCTTCCCAAAGGCCTCACTAAGCGTCTGTGTGGCTCCAAGGCCAAACCACGGGACACAGCCATGGCCCATGGTGTCCCATGAATGTCTGTGACCGCGAATGCAGCCGTGACTGAGCAGGCTCTCTCCACACTCTGCACAGTCTGTCCGAGGAACATGCGTGCGCTGACACCCTGACCGCAGGCAACACAGCCCTGCTGGCTCCCCGACCCGCTCCCACAGCGGCTTGTCCCTGCAGCAGCGTGAGCTCCACCGCAGCTGGAGGGGTCGTGGGAGGGAAGCTTAAATACCAGTCGGGCTGCATTCACAGAGCACAGCTGGGGCGCGGGCACCGAGGGGGACGGCTGGAGCAGCAGCGGTAAGCGTGCCCAGGAGGAGTCCCAGGGGTGTTGCCCGCACGTGTTGGCGCCGTTCTTCCCGCCCATGCCAGCCCTGATGTCCCCTCTGACCCCTGGACAGACATGGGGCACAACGTCCCCAAGAGAGCAGAGCCCAGCAAGCAGAGCTCCCATGGAACCCACCAGAAAGTGCGGGGGCCAACGATGGGAGCGGGAGGAAGGTGGTCCAGGTGAAACCCAGGCCCCTCCGGCAGCAACTCAGAACACGTTCCAGGCAGTCTCACTCGACAGGACCTGCGGCTCTTAGTGACCATCGTCCCTTGAAGTCAGGACACCTGTTTCCGACCTCGGGGGCGGGCTCTGCAGAGGGCCAGTGGCGGGCTCCCTGGCCGGAAGGGACAAAGCTTCCCTGCCAGGCTGAGGCAGGTGGAGGGCTGCGGGTCACAGAGCTGCCAGGACCGCACCCCGAGGGGGGGCCGTGCTCCTGGTGGTCTGTCCCAAGACCCCAGCTCAGGGCTCACACCCCGGGAGGTACAGCCCTCGCCGCTGAGGCTGGTCACTCACTGCCACATCCCACTCCCACGTCTCCTTACAGGTCCCAAGGCCCCCAGCTCGCCCCCATCCCGCCGTCCCCCATCTGCCCTCACCCCCCCGGCCTGCCCCGCGGCTCCAGGCGGCCATCGCGTCCCCTTGCCTCTGCTCCTCTGACCCGCCGGCCAATCCCATGGCTTCCGCTCTGCAGATCCCTCCGATGCGCCGCACCCGCACACTCCCACCGCAGCCTCCAGCTGACCCCGGCCTCTGCCTCCCGCCCAGCCGCCCACCGCTCCCAACACGGGGCTCCTTAAACCTCCTGTGGCTCCGCTACCTGCGGAGCAGAGCTCAGCATGCCAGCCTGTCCCTGCCCAGCTGCACCTGGGGGAGCCGCCGCTCACGGCTGTGTCTGTGTGCACACTCCCGTGTGCACACATGCTGTGTCCAAGTGTGCACCGACGTGTGTACACGTGTGTGTGTGCATGGGGGCCGTGTGCCCACGCCCCTGTGGGATGTGTGGGTGTGTATACGCGTGTGCGTGTACACGTGTGCATGTATATGGTCATGTGTGTGCACGGAGCCGTGCGCCCACGCCCGTGGGGGGGGTGTGCATGCGTGTGTGCCCCTGTGTGTGTGGCCATCTGGCCACACTCGACTCCGCGGTGTGAGCCACCCCGCCCCCCGCAGCAGGGAGTGAAAGCTGGGCCAGGCCAGTGGCTCCGAGCGGGAAGATAGGATCTAGGCAGACGGAGGGAGTGATTACATCTCCAGGTGGCTGAAGGGGAGGAAGCTGGACGCGTTCCGAGTGTGACTCTGGTTCCGACAGTAAAGCACCGGGAGCAACGTCGCCGTGGGCCATTGCTAATGAGGCCGCGCACGACTCGTCCGGACTCGCGTCTCCCCAGCAGGATGAGAGAGGAGCCCCGGGGGCTCACACGTCACCTCAGAGCAGCTCGGAGGCCCGGGCCTGTCCCAGCGTCCCCAACCGGCAGGCTGCTCCAGTGCTGGTCATCGAGGTGGGCGGGGGGCACTCAGGAGACACTGCAGAGAGCATCTCCCCTGTCACAGCCCCGGACCCTCGAGGACTCAGGACGGCCCCGCGCTGTGGCCACGGCGGCCACAGTAGGAACGCTTTCTGTTTACCACACTTGCATGGGGCATCCAGAACCAAACCCCAGTCCTCCCGGCTCCCCAGCCAAGTCCCTAACCGGCCCCTCGGCCACTCTGCGAAACCCTTGACGGGATGCTGGGGTCCGACTGCAGGAGGCACCGTGGGTCGGCTTTGGTCGTGCTCTGGTCACTCAGCCCCTCCGACTGCCACCCTCCCCCAGTGGCCCGAAGGCTTCCCAGGGGTCCCCAGGGCAGGATGGGAGCGGTGGCCACTGCAGGCATGAACTCTGCACGGGAGCGGCCCTGGGATGAGACGCCTCTCCGCGAGGCAGCCGGGCCTGTTCTCACGCAGAAGATGGGTCAGAGCGTCTGACATCCCTGATGTCCCCAAGGAGATCGCAGGGCATGATGGGGCCAAGACTGGGCACAGCACTGGGAGCCCCCGAGGAGCACCCCTGCAGTCTGGCCGCCACCCAGAGGCCAGTACGCCCAGCAGTGGTCAGCGACTCGCACAACTGTGTGCCAGGCAGCATCCGGGCTCAGACCGTGGTTACAGACACACATTCCAGTAAAATGCCTGACGTGCAACAGCGGCACACGGGGGCACACGGGGGCACAGCTGCGTGGACAGAAACTGGCCGAATCGACGCAGTGTGGAGACGGACCCTCAGAGACCCCCGTGGGAGCAGCCAGCACGTGTGAGCGTGTGGACCAGAACGAATCGGGGAAAGTGAAATGCGAGTGAACGAAGCACCCACGTAGGAACCACACAACCTGAAAGACAGGGACTCTGTTCCCTCCAGAAGCACTGGCGAGCTGCCCCGGGCGGCCCACGGCTGGGCGCACCCCCGGGCTCCTTTGATGCCCCGTGGCTCTCCCGGGGCTAAAGCCCAGCAGCTCAGGGGGGGTCAGCTCGTGGCTGCACCAGCTTCTGGAGGGGCCACATCCCGTGGCTTGGAGCCCCTCGTCACGGCTCCTTCTCGGACGCAGAGCCCCCGCCTCCTCCTAGGAGGGCCCCGTGGTGCCATCGGACCATGTGGATACGCAGGTCACCTCCCGGCTGGAGACCCGGGACCGAGCCGCACCTGCCGGCTGCCCTCCGTGGGTGGCAAGCCCACTAGCGGCCGGCTGGGGCCCGCAGGCGTCTGAGCCACGACTCCGCCCCCTCACGGCTACCAAATCAAACCTGGCGGCCGGGTGGGACAGCAAGTTTCGATCACTACTGAGAAGGGAAACAGTGAAGCAGCCAATAGGTCAGAACAGAACACGGGTCCAGAAAGACGCGGGGCCAGAGAAGGGATGGGAGATGGCGGGCAGAGGGAGGCGCGGCAGGCACAGCGGAAAGCCCAGCGCTCTCTGCAGCGTCCAGGAGCAAAGAGGGCGAGCAGGAGAAAGCAGGCTCGGAGACATGACCGCCGAGGGTTTTCCGGGACCGGCTGAATGCGTCGATCCCGAAGCCCCAGAAATACACAGCTGGACACGTCCACGGGGAACCACGGAAAACCTAAGTGCAGGAGAGCTGTCCGAGTCCGACGGCAGATTTCCCTGGAAGGAGCTGGGCGCGGGCAGCGGGCCGGCCTTTCCAGGACAGAGCTCCGCCCCTGCCACAGGTGCCCTGGACACGCCTCCCTCCCCCGCGCAGGGGCGGGGGTGGGAACACGGGGACCCCGACGTGCTGCCCCCCCCCAGGGCACCGCCATCAACATGCACGGAGCAGCACATCGGAGCCAAGCACCTTTCTGGAAGCCGGGTTAGGCACCCTCTGGCCTGAACCTTTGTCCCCCCTGAATTCGCACACTGACGCCTGAACCCCAGCACGGTGGTGTCTGGAGATGGGAATCGGGGAAGTATCCGGGCTCCGAGGGGCTCCTGAAGGAGGGACCGGGGTCCCTCTAGAAGAGGAAGAGACCCCAGAGCTGGTTCTCTGCCACGCGAGACCATCTGCACGCCAGAGAGACATGCCCCCAGAGCCCCGCCGTGCGGCCCCGCCGGTGCGATCCCTACAGCAGCCTGAGCGACCCCACAGGTCCTCTTCGTGTGGTTGAGTCAAACAAGAAACAAGACACATGGGGATGGGTGCGCTGCGGAGGGTCTGCTTTGGAAGCGGCGAGGTCGGAGAGACAGCAGACACCTGAGGAAAGGCGGTGAGGGGGTGGAGAGCTGATGGCCAGCTGCGCACCAGCAAAGGCCCTGGGGCATGCAGGTCTTGAAGAATGATGGGCAGGCTCCTAAGGACGGCAGGAGTGTAGGGGAGTATTTGTCAGTATTTTGCAATGAATTAGACTTATCATTTTTGTTCATTTCCTTGAGATTTCTTAATCAAGATTCAAAATTTTTTTAAGATTCATTTATTCTTTAGGAGACAGAAAGAGCATAAGCAGAGGGAGGGTCAGAGGGAGACACACTCGGACTCGCTGCTGAGTGTGGAGCCCGACGGGGCCCTCGATCCCACCACCATGAGATCATGACCTGAGCCAAATCCAAGAGTCAGACGCTCGACCCACTGAGCCACCCAGGTGCCCCGAAACTCAAATTACCATCTTAAATTTTAAAACGCATGTTTAAATGAGCAGGACTGGGTGATGGAGAAGGGGGGCACTCCTACGGGAGCCCAGGAGCGCAGGAAAGTTCCGCAAGACCAGTGGCTGGAGCCCCCAAGCACCTGGAGAAGCAGGGACGTCCCCAGTGCCGGGCAAGGCCCATGTACCCCAGATGCCCTCTGCGGGGCCTCCGGAGCCCACTGCGCCCTCAGCAGACCAGCACTTCCCACGAGGGTGTGTGGGCGTGGCCTTCGCGGGGACCTCGGCCGCCCCGCCGCCTCCAGCAGCTGTCCGCTGGCCGGGAGAGTCACCCAGAACACGCATGAGGGCATCGTTGGCCACGGTTTTGTGGGCACACAGGCCCGAATCCCACGTGGGGGCTGAAGGGGCGGACGGCACTCCAGGATGGGCTCAGCGAGCGCCCCAAGGGCAACGGGGAGGCCAGCCAGGCAGCCCCCCGTGTGTTGGGGACAGGCCCCCAGGAGAGGCACGGGCCACATGTCGGCACATGACGTCTGTGCACGTGGAGCAGGTGAGACGGCCAGGAGGTGTGGGTCGTGAGCCGCGCCCGGGCGGGCGACCCCTGCAGGGACTTCGTGCCGCTCACCCTCGCCTTTCCTTGGTTTTCAAACAGATTTTCCAGAACCATCAGAAATGGACTTTGCATTTAGAACTTTAAAACTCTTCTCACTGTTTAAATTGGAGGCTGTGGCTATGGTCCTGACGACGGACAGCAGAGCAGGGAGCGTGCGGTGTTTGGAGCATGTGGGGCGCGTGGGGGGCAAGGCGGCCGGGAGCCCACGGGGGCTGCTCCCTCCTCATATTTGGGGGAGGCTGAGCGCGAGGGACGCCACGGCAGAACCCCAAGGAAGCCCACGTGAGGGGGCAGCGGGAGGAGGGGCTCCGGCAGGGGGACAGAGGAGCAGCGGGACACCTGGAAGGAGAGGGGTCCCGGGGTCAGCGCCCCAGGAGCCATGCAGGCGGGGGGCTGGGAGAGGCTGACCAGGCCTGACGCCCAGCAGAGCGGCGATGCACACGGGACTGGAGAAGCCTCCCTGTGGCACCTGAGGCCGGCGGGAGGAGGAGGCAAGAACCCCGACGGGAGGACCCCTGCCTGCCCCCAAGGGCTCAGGACAGAAGGCATGTCCCAGAGCCACCATGATGGCATCTCCTGGGTCCTGTGCCCTGGAAGCTGGCAACCACAGCGCAGCCCCGCTCCCCTGCGGGGGTTGATCCCAGCCCGGGGCTGCGCAGGGCGGCTGAGCCCGTGCCGGGGGTCCGCAAGCATGGCAGGCGTGTGGCCCTGTCCTCTGGGTGATGGGTACCGAACAGATCCAAACCCAAACACACTAACACGGGCACAACAGGCTAGCTCAGCAGGAACGGGGGGGGGGCGGCCCCCCACCCAGGGAAGCAAAGGTAAACACTCACTGGAGGAAAACCTGTGCCCGTGGGGAGGGGTTCCGCCTGAGAACCAGCAGAGACAACAGGGCAGAAGCCGTGGAGCCTACCCAGACCTCACACAGAACCGTCCCACACCTGGAGAGCCAGCAGCCTTGCTGTGCTTGCGAAGAGGTGGGAGGTCACATGTACCTGCTGACGGCCCCCAGCCACAGCCCCGACCCGTCCCCACGGAGGCCTCGGGGATGCAGGGCACTGGGGTCCCGACCACAGGGACCCCGCCCCACTGCTTTCAGGAAGAGCTAGTCTGCCTGACACGTACATCTGACCTCACGGGCAAAAGGAGACCAGGGACAGGAGGGGGATCCAAAGAGCTGTATTTGTTACATGCATCTTAAAAATTTGAAAGGAAACTAGTAAAAAGTTTAAAAAAAAAATACAGCTAAGCAGAATCTTGGCTGGTAGATTCCTGCCTGAAGGCACCCCAATTCCAAGGTGTGCCCACAGCTCTGGCGTAGGGGAGGGGCCCGGTGAGGGAGGGCTCAGGAGGGGAGCCGTGGCCTAATCCTCAGGTGTGGGCACCGCTGTGCCCCGATCCCTCCAGCCCAGAGAGGCCATGTCCCTAGTGCCAGGCCCCAGGGGACCGCTGCTGCCTCCAGGCTGTGACAGGACCCCGTCACCGGGATCTGCTCCCACCTGGCGCGGCTCTCTACCGCCTTCTCCACCATCCATCCAGGTCCTGGGGCCACCAGCCCTTGTCCGAGCCACCTGGTGGAGGGACGTACACAGGGGACGAGGCAGTGCCGGGTCGCTGTGTTTGGGCCCTGCCCAGCGCTCTAGCTGGGGGAACTGGTGTGGGACCTGCCATGGGCCTCTGGTGGTCCGGGGCGGGGGCATCTCACCCCCTGAAGCATCGTGCGGATGTGGGCACAGAACAGCTCACGGCAGCTGGTGGCATCCGCACATGGGACTGTTCAGATCACAAATGTCCCTTTACGGCACCCGCGATAAGGCTGAGCTGCAAAAGCTTCTAAAAGCTTGATTTTAGGGGCGACTGGGTGGCTCAGTGGGTTAAAGCCTCTGTCTTCAGCTCAGGTCATGATCTCAGGGTCCTGGGATTGAGCCCCACATCCGGCTCTCTACTCAGCAGTGAGCCTGCTTCCTCCTCTCTCTCTGCTTGCTTGTGATCTCTGTCTGTCAAATAAATAAGTAAAATCTTTAAACAAAAAAAAAAAAAGCTTGATTTTCGTAATTTTTATTTAGATTCTATATTCATTTGTATTTTACAAATTAACTATAACCTGCATTTTTCATTTCCATATATACACTTAAATACCTCAGCAGGTCATTTTTTGTAAACACCAAAATATATTTCACTTTAATTTCCGTATTTTATGGTAATGCATTCACATTCTATACGCTCTGACACTCTGGACATACAGTTTTTAAAGATATTTTAGACCAACACTGTTAACAGACATTAATGAAAGTGTCGCGTGACGGAGTTCATGACTCGGCTGCAGTAAGGTACGGAACAGCAATCGCACGGACACAGACAGGAACGAGGCGCAAACCACCGACGTCCGTCTCCACACGCAGCCTCGCCCGCGACGCAGAACCCTCAACCTCAGCTAAACCACGAGCCTCTGGCTCGGAGCCGTCAGGCTCAGGAACGCGGAGCCTCATGCTCAAGACGGGGGCAGAAAGTCTGAATGACTTAGCATGGCTTTTGTAGTTTCTGTGCGTGGCCCCGGCAGTGGCCTCCCTCGTGGGCTTGCTCCAGCCCGCTGCTATCTCCCGGGAGAGCTGCATGGAGGGGAGGGGGCTCCACCAGCGGGTCCGTGAGGTCCCACGGGGCAGGGACCCCATGCACTGCCCACATTGGCAAGAAGAGCCCAGGGGTTTGGGGGAGCCTCCGCATGGCCCCAGGCACGCCCTGGCTAACCACAGTCACACGCGGTCTGGAGACGTGCACAGCAGCACGTGTGCCTACCAAGGCCAAATCCTGCAAACCCCCCGGGTCCTGCCCCAGAGGATCTCCCTCCCCAGAGTGCAGGCGCCCTTGGGCCCCCCACAAGCCCACTGGCGGGGGGGCAGCTGTCTCCCCCGTGGTGGCGCTCGCCCGGAGCTCAAGCGTGTGCAGGCTGGTGCACTGTACGTGATTCATGGGGCCCATTTATTGGGACAATCAGGCTAAATTCAGGTTAATGGCTTTTTAATCATTCTCCCGATGGCGCATGAAAGCACTCGAAGGCGGTCCACAAGGGCCAAGCTCGGCGCGGTAAGCAGGTCCTATCTGTGGACTGGACGCCAGCCCGGGCGCGGGGGCGGCGGGCACGGGGCGGCGGGCATGGGGCGGCCGGCGGGCCAGCTGCAGGCAGCCTGCCGCGTCCCTGGTCCAGCACGTGGAGGGGCGGCCCCCGCACGGGTTTCCAGACACGCAGACGTGAAAGTGCACACACGGCAGCGTGCAGGCCTGTCCTGCCCTCCAGCTCCCTCTCCCTGGTCTCCTCACACCCACCCTCACTCTGCAGCACAACTGAGCAACCCAAATAGTGAATCTGAGAACACGGAGACAGGGCACACCCCTGCTGCACTGCCATGGCCCTAGTGGCCCCCTCACTGGCCCTGCCACGGAGACCCGAGCCTTCCCCCAGCGCTCACCGGCGCACCCTCCGTGGGCTCCCTGGCGGAGCACAGAGGTGAGGCCTGCCTGCCCCGCAGAGCAGCTCCGAGGGGCGCACACGGCCACGGCGACGCGTCCGCCACGGGCTCTCCGCCTCTTCAGATAGTCCTGAGCTCCAGGTCTGGGTGAAACCCCCAAGCGGTGTGGGTTCATAGAGGATGGTCTAATGCCAAACACTACTGGGAAACACCCTTTAAAGGTCATCTGTAAAGGGGGAAGACCGGGCGGGAAATGGGACGGCACTGACTTCCATGTCCCTCCCCGGACCCGACCCACCAGAGGAAGAACGGCAGAACGCGACATCCCCTCCCCTCCGAGTGCCTGCGAGTGCGCCGCCCAACAGCCCGAGACACGGCCAGAGACACCTGCACCGGCGAGGCCACGTCTGGACCAGGGTTTGGGTCTTTGTCCTACGTTTGTGGAATTCTGCCAGTAACGCGGGTCCGCTCTAACAGCCAGCGCAGAGCAGGGACGGCGAGCGTGCGGGCCCCACCACCTCGCTGACGGCAAGCACAGGGGCAGAGAGCAGGCACGTGTCTCTGGGCGGGGGACAAGGACTGTGAGGCCCAGCGATGGGAACGTGAGGCCACAGGTGCCACGGATCCCTTCCCAGGGGCGCTGTCCATGGCAGCACAGAGCCGGGCCCCGGGGCAGAGCACGGCAGGCAGAGGGCAGACTGCAGGGTGCAGGGAGGGTGCAGGGAGGGTGCAGGGAGGGCGCTGCCGGCTGAGTGGCCTGCGCACCGCAGAGGCACAGCCCCTAAGCACCCCTCAGCCCTGCCCCCACCACACAGTCAGGAACCCAGCTCCCCAGGCCTTCGGGGGCCGCAGCATCTCCCCTGGCCCGCGGTCTCCACGGGCAGGCTCCCGAGGGATGTGCCAAAAGGACACTGGTGTCAGGGGTTGTGTTCTCGCCACACGTGTCCCAGCTGCCGCCGTGGAGTGAGAGCGACGTCCTCCGGCAGCGGCCCAGCCGGCTCTGCGGCTCTGGGTCCCCGCTGAGTGGGCACCCCGCAGGGGGCCGGCTCCCGCTCTGCCCTCAGCCCCGTGTCTACCATCCCTGCAGACCCGGCACTTCCCGCAAAGTGCTGGCGGGTCAGGTGCCCGCTGCTCAGGCAGGCCCTGAAGCCACACGGCCTCGCACCTGGCAGGAGCGGCGCATGCACACGCGAGTGCAGATGCACGGGTCCACACACGCGGGGAAGCCTGCTGACTGAGGGCACCCGTGAGTGCCACGGGCAGGTACGCAGAGGTGCGTTCTTAGTGAAGACGGGGGACATGCTGGGCGGGGCAGCGCCCAGGGTGGGGCTGGAGGGACGGGGCGCCCGGCACCCCACGTGGCCGCTGCACCAGGCGGGAGCCGGTCCAGGCGGGGGAGCCCCGTGAGAACCCCACGCCGGCTCTGCCCCGAAGCCGCGGCTCTTTCATGTGGTTCCAGCTCCCGGAGCGCATTTCCCAGGATTTCAAAGAGCCGTTAGCACAAGACAGTCCCTCTCTCTCGTTTCCATCTGAACGGGTTCCAACGTCAGGTCCTCTGCCAGAACGGTGGGTCTGCACGCATATGCACACATGCGTGCGCACACACACACACACACACACACACGAAAGGGACCTGTCAGCACCACTTCCCGGCGGCACCAACAGGGAGGCCGGGGACCCAGGCGGGCGCACGAGGTCGCTGCCGTCCACACGCTCCCACGCACAGCTCGCCGAGGGGGCCCGAGGGGCAGCCCGCCCCACTGCCCATGTGGACAAGCCCGTCCCACCACCCCAGTGGCTTCTGGGTCTGTGACCCCCACCCAGTGGAGCACAGCCCCTCTGAGGCCCACGGGCCCTGCTCCCGCCCCTGGAGGAGGCAGGCTGGTCCCACAGCCCTGAAGCACAGCCCCCTGCACTGGGGGAGCAGCGACCTCACACCTGGGGCCACTGGGAGCCACCCCCAGGCTGGCTCGATGCAGGGGTTTGGCACCTGCCACAGGGAGCACACAGGCCTGCGGAGCACAGGTCAGCGGTTAGGGCAGCAGCAGCAGAGACGGACAGCGCAGCCCCACGGCCTCCCCCCAGCTATGAGCCCCCCTCAGCAGACATCCAGTGCCCCTCAGGAACCCCCCAGCCCCAAGTGCTGAGCTCCCTTCTGAGCGGGGTCCTGATGCCCTGGCCTGGTGGGGCTCCCGTGGAGATGCTGAGCCCCCTGCCCCCTCCCCCAGAGGACCAGCACCAGGACAGCCTGGGGCTCTGGGGAGGAGAAGCGGAGAGCCACGGAAAGGCCCCATGTCTGCAGCTAGAGCAGGGCTTCCATGGCCTGTGCGTCCACAGACGTAACAGTGGGAGGGGCCGAGAGGGCCAGCCACACCTCCCCGCGCCGCGAGACCCTTCCCAGCAAGTCTATGCGTTCTACGCTCTTCTCCACACGGGTTCCTTTCCCCTGCAGCGGCCCTCCGTGAAGGGATACACGGAGTCAAAAAGGAAAGTGAGGGCAGAAGACCACTGTGAGTCCCCTATGTCCCCAGGCTGGCCGGCCGGCCTCTGCCAGCAGCGCCACTGCCCCCCCCCCCCGCACACACACACACACACGCCCGCACACACCATCTATGGGGAGGCGGCGCTGACCGCCCCCCCCAGCAGGAGTATCAGCCTCTCAGGGGAAGGCAGGTGGGAGGTGGTGGGGACCTACAGGGTCCCGCCCCCGGAAGCAGGTGAAAGGGGAGCAGAGGGGAGAGGGGCAGGCCCACCGCGGGGGCGGGGGGTGCAGAGAACTTCCAAGGGGAGGGGAGGGCCAGGGCGTGCCCACAGGTCAGCTCTGCTAGCACCAGAGCAAGGCTCGTGTTGCCACAGGAACGGAGGACGTGGGGTACACGGCTGGTACCCAGGGTCCACGAGCCTGGCTGCGCTGGGCTGCACCGGGGGGGGGGGGCGCGACCCCGACTCCTCAACCTGTGAAGGGCATGGCCCGTCCTCCGGCCACCAGTGAGGCGGCAGCTCCCAGAAAAGCCCCAGCACAGAATCAAGCCCATCACATGTCCCCGAGCAGGCACGGGCGCCACCTCGAGCTCACGGGAAAGAACCAGCCGCTGAGGCCGCCCAACGGCACCCGTCGCCTCAGAGTCCCGCCGGAGTCGCCCGCCTTCCGACACCTGCAGAACCGTGTGGCCGCCACATCGGCCGGCCGCTCCCCACAGCCCCGAACGGTGTGGGGGGCTGCGCTCCGAGGAGAGGCCGGCCACAGCAGGGCCGCTGTGGGGACAGGGCCCCGCAGGGAGAGGGCGTGGCGGGCAGAGCACAGGAGCGAGGAGAGAGCAGCTTGCTGAAGCACACTTGGGCCTGGGGGTAAAGTGACCCCCCCCCGACGGCTCCTGCTGTGCAACCCTCGGCTGGGGGCCTCCACCGCGAGCCCTGGATGCAACCGGCCCTGGGTTTTTGCAGGATTACATAAAATTCAGCAAGGACAAATACTATGTGGACTGGGGGAAAATAGAGAACTTTATTTGTAACATAGTAATTAAACGGCATCACAGAGCAAGGACATGAGACTCTTTGTTTCCACTTAATAAATACAAGTGAGTAAAAATACTTCGTTTGCAAAGAGCCCACCCTTCTTCCTTCTCTAGACTCCTCGGAGTCCTGCCGGCACAAAGCCCTCCTCCCCTCTGCGGGAGGGGCCTACAAGTCCCACTTGGGGACAGCACCTCTCCTTTCTGGTGCCCTTCCAGGTACAAGTGCTTGTACTGAACGTCAATGTGACGACGGTTCCCCCGAGAGAGAAAAAACCGGGTTTCCTTAGGATAACGGAAAGTGTGACCTACTGTTTGTCTTAAAGACGGTTCCTTATTTCAAAAATAGAGATTCCTACTTAAATTTAACGTGTCTGAAACCGGCCAGGCATCCGATTCTGCGACACATCTGTTGCTGCTTGTTCACGGAGCCCTGGCACGGCGCTGCTGGGCCACCCAGGCTGGCGGGCTCCAGGGCTGCAGCGAGATCACAGACCACAGCTAAGTGCCCTGCCCCCACGCTGGGGCCTGGGGAGAGGGACACCCCCCCCACCCCACCCCCCGCACACCATGCTGCCCAACGGGCGGCGCCCAAGGTCAGGGATAAGGCATGCCTCTGCGCCCAGCACTCACGAGGGTGAGCGTTCCCTTCCCACGCCACGCTGCAAAGGACAAGTCCGTCTCCGTGTTAGGCTCCCGCTGCGGCCGCACATGCCGAAGCTCAGAGCTCCGGTGTCTACACGGGGCCGCGTGTTCCTGCCCTAAGGACGCGCAAGTCAGCGAGGACACAGATCGAAGCACGACCGGGAAGACAGCGTCCGTCCTCACAACCAGCAGTAAACCTCTTTGACGCACCCCATTTCTCATCAATCCGTGTTTTTAAAAAGTATTTATTTCCTGAAAGTATCTCTAAGTGTGATAGTTTGTAACACACGACAAACAAAAATGATGTAACGAGATTATAAGGAAACAGGCAGGAAGGACTATGAAGCACTGCAACCAAGTGGCGTCCCCGGCCGGGCCCACAGAGCCCTCCTGCCGGCCGCCGCTCGGGCTGCGAGGCCCCGTTTCCTCGAAGGACCATTACTGGTTCATCGCCCCCACCGATGCGACAGACGGGAAGCCACAGCCTGCGTGTGTGCACCCCGGCCGGGAGAGGGGTGGGGACGGCTGTCACCACCTCCGCAGAGCGCCAGGCCGGCAACACGGGACACTGCGTCCGGCTGTCATCGTCCCACATACAGCATAATGTCAGCAAAGAAGCCTGTCCGGAGCGGGAAAGGTAGGGAAACAGGACATGCTGCGGTTCTGCAAGCTCGCCTTTTTTGGTACCAGCACGGAGTGTCACTGTCACTGTGCGTGCAGCAGAGACAGCCGGGCCGCGGCCGGGCGCCGTGTGTGCGCGGGCGCGAGGACGGGCCTCAGAGCCCCAGGGACTTCTGCGCCAGCTGCCTGGCCACCCGGCAGAACTGCTCCCGGTCGTCCCGCCACATCTTAGAAGCGTCCACGTTGGCCCCACTCTCGTCGTTGGGCTCTGCAAGAGACGAGACACGCGCCGTGGGAAAGGCGCTCTGGACAGCAAGGGCCGGCCGACGTCTTCCGTCCCGCTTACACCCTCCACGCGTCCTTCCGGAGCCGGGTCCCAGAGACACACGCTAGCGGAGAAAGGCAGCTCTCGGACAGACCCACCAAGGGGGGCTGGGAGGCAGCACGAAGTCAGGGACCCGCACGTGTGGCAGGAAGACCCACCCTCGCGATCCCTACGTCCCGAGCGTCTTGAAGACAAACGCTCTATCTTGCTCTGGACACGCTGGGCCCCACTCCTCCGACTAGATGTCCACCCAGCTCCTGCCCCAGGCCAAGGCGAGGTTGACGCCTGGCCCCGGGGCACACCTGACTCCAAAAGGTGCCCCAGACAGATCAGGACACACACACAGAGGCAGCAAGGCAGGGAGGCAGAGGCCCAGAGCAGGCCAGGAGCAGGGCCCACGGCACAGGGAGCCAGAACAGTGGGAAGCACTGGATGGGAGCAGAAAAGACAGCCAAGAGGCCAATTGAGAGCAGGACCGTGGTCCCTCCCTCCTGCCCAGCCTTGCGTCCCTCTGTGGCCACCCCGTCTCTGTCCCTCCAACCACGATGGCTTCTTCCTCCCGTTTATTCAAGAAGCCCTTCCTCAGCAGGTCCTGGGCGTGAGGTCCAGTGCAGGGGACCGCGTGTGCGGAGCGCACCCCCCCAGGGCACTACAGACAGGACCGTCCACACACACATCGTTTCAAACTTGGGACTGCAAAGTGGGCGACGGGAGAGCAGGAAGCAAAGGACTTGGGGTCCCGCAGGCCTCGAGGAGGGGGTGTGTTCAGGGGACTCCTGAGTAGGCCCGACGGCAGGGAGCATACGAGCACGGACGGGGCCAGCCCGGCTCCCCACCCAGCACCGGTGACAGCAGGAACCCAAGGCCCAGACAGAGGACCAAGGCTCACAAGAGGACCAAGGGCTGCAGCCTCCTCTCAAAGCAGGCCAGGACGGAGGGCGCCGAGTGGGGCCGCAGCCGAGCTGGGGGGGGAACCGAGCTGAGAAAGTAGCCCAGAGCACAGAGCACGTACTCTAACGGCAGCATGTCGGAAATACATTAAAACATTCTCTCTTTTTTTTCCAGCAAGCTCCACGGCCAGTGCGGAGCCCAACCCCGGCTCGAGCTCACAATCCTGAGATCAAGACCTGAGAGGCGATCAGGCGCCGAAACAACCGAAACAACCAAACAACCGCCTGAGCCACAAGCCGCCCTATGTGAAAACCTTTTAACCGTCAGCCTGGGACTCCCCCCGCCCGCCCCACCTTGCTCTCCAAAATAAACAGATAAGTAAGTAAATAAAACCTTTTAAGAAAAGAATTTATAGGGCGCCTGGGTGGCTCAGTGGGTTAAGCCTCTGCCTTTGGCTCAGGTCATGATACCAGGGTCCTGGGATCGAGTCCCGCATCGGACTCTCTGCTCAGCGGGGAGCCTGCTCCCCCCCCCACCCTCTCTCTCTCTCTGCCTCTCTGCCTACTTGTGATCTCTCTCCGTCAAATAAATAAATAAAATATTAAAAAAAAAAAGAAGAATTTATAGCAAAACTGTCACGGTGCGACTTAAGCTGCCATTCGCAGACCGCCGACCCACCGCCTCTCCTCTGGTGCCCTGTCAGCGTGTGCAGGGAAGGGAGTGCCTCGGCCCTCACACTCGCACACGCACGGACACTGGACGTCCTCACCTTCGCGCCGCCCGAAGGGCCACTGAGGCCCCCCAAGCCTCCCCCTGCGCCTCCCACTCCTCCACGTCTTTCCTTCCTGGTCGTCGGGGCTATCGCCCCTACGTTCCCTGAGCACCCCCCTCCTCGTGCCCTTTCTCATGCCCTTTGTCCTGCCCCTCAGCCACCGTCTCATCCAGACGTGAGCTCAGCCTCACCTGCACAGCGGGCCTCGGCCCAGCGGTCACCAGGGATGGACACCCCCACACCAGACCCTTCTCCCAACTCTGCGGGCTCCTGTTGTGGAGACGGCAACCCTCTCCCCCGGTGCTGAGGTCAGAGACACAGGAGCCACCGTGCACACCAGCGAGCCTGTCTCCCATATGCAACCCGTTCTTGTGGCCCCACAGCGGTCCTCGGCCTGCAGAAGTCCTCGTCCCCCAGCCTACTGCAACACTTGGCCGACAGGCTCCCTGCCACACGGACAGTCTTGCCGAGGTGCGGCTGCACGGCCTCATGTCCCTGGCTGAGCTGGAGCCGCAGCCGGTGCTGGTGGTGCCCCACACGAGCCACAGGCCTCATTCCAAATGCCTCTCCCGCCCCCTTAGCTTAGTACCTCCTCTGCAGGACAGTCCCCGGGGCCGGCCCGACAGCCCCTGTGTGTCCAGCTCGGGATGTTCAGTGACCGGCCGCCACTGGCGGATCTGGAAAATCCCCTCAGAAAGCAGGCTTACGGCTGGGGTCTAGGACACACTGCGCTGGACACCTCAGGACCCAGTGTCGGCCACACGGCAGGTGCCCCGGGAATCACCGGCTCCACGAGCGCGATCCCTGAGGACCGGAGCGCGGCTCACTCTGGCCAACGTACAGACTCATAATCACGAAGAGTGTATACCAGTAATTCCGTGAAAAAGCAGAAACGGCATATGTGGATGAAGCACGAACAGACACGACTGTGACAGAGGAACAGAGGAGGAGGACACAGGAGGACGGAGACATCTGCGCCCCCCGGCCCCCCCCGCCCCCCGGGGCGGCCTTACCTGCCAGCATGCTCACCACCGACAGCAGGATCTTCTCCACGCTCTGCACGGGGCTCCAGCGCTCAGCGCTGCTCTCGTAGCCCATGGGGTCGTCGCCCGGGGCGTGCAGGATGGAAATGCAGACTCTGCCGTCAGGGTAGACTGGGGGGTGAGGACACAGCAGGTGAGCCGAGAGAACGGGGACCGCGGGCAGCAAGGCAGGCAGCGGCGCGGACACAGAGAGCCAGCTGCTCGCGCGGCTGCGGCAGAGCCCGAGGCCCCAAGCGCCGCACCCTGGTGCACCCGGCCGGCTGGGCCCGCGCTCGCCGACCAGGCTCCAGGCCGCCTGCCCGGCCCCAGACACCCCCCACAGCTCCACCTCCACGGGGATCTGGATTTGTCAGCAGTGCGTCTGAACGCACTAACTAATGATGGGGAACCTGGCAGAGAACTAGTTCACCAAAATAACTCTTGTAACGAGGATTACAGTAACTGTCAGAGCTGATTTCTAAGATTTTCCAACGCCCCCATGAAACCCTGGAACCAGCTGGACGTGGAAATCTACATCCTCGGTGCCAGGATGAAGGCAACCAGGATTACAGAGACTTCTAGAAGGAAAAAGGTGCCCTGACTTCTCCTGGGCCTCCCTCTAACACACAGCCCGTCATCTGTGCCCCGGAGGTCCGCGGTGTCCCGTCGAAGTCACGGCCACCAACAGCATCAGGAACCAGACCCGTGTGCTCTGGGTCGAGACAAACGCGTCTCTGTTTCCAGTGTGTGACTGATGCTACCAAGGACCCTGCAGCGCCCGCCGCTTCTCTCTCACACGGGAGAGCCTCAGGCGGTTCGACGTGTACCCAAGACAGCTCCACTGTAAACTGTTAAGGCTGTAGGTTATAATAACAGAAACGACAGACAATTCAGGATAAATGTATGTAACTCTCCTTCCTCGTGAGCGCAGAAGCCCCAACCACTGAGACACCGGAATGGCTTGAAGGACGCCCACACACATGTGCCACCCCACCTCGACCGTGGCCACCTCATAGCCAGCCTTCTCGAAAGAACGGGGCTTCTGAGCACTTACCGCACACACAGAACTGCATCAGTGTGAGAAAAGAAAAATCCGAAACAGTCTGTCTGAGGAGGGAGCTAATGACCCACACGTAACATCAGCAGGACGCGAGACGCTCCAAATGAGGGTCTGCATGGCCAGTCCCACAGGGGGACACGATCCTGAGCCCCTCTGGCAGGGGTGGGGGTCTGGGCAGGCCTCCCCCGACCCCGTGGAGGTGCCCAGGCTAGGGGAGAACTGCGAGGTGGGTTCGTTTGCTATTAAGCCAAGGGGTGTCAAAGGCTTGGCAAGTTCTATAAACACTCCCGTGGATTAAATGAGGTTTGAGCTATTTCATATGCAGAAAAGTACAGGAAAATAAGGAATACTCAAATGAGAAAATACTTCATTTCTACAAAACAGGGCATCTTACTCGCTTTTATTCTCCACAACCATTAAGATCATGATCTTAGTGGCAATAATCATTTATAAAAAAGGAACATTATCCTAGGGGCGGCTGGGAGGCTCTGTGGGTGAAGCGTCTGTCTTCAGCTCAGGTCATGATCTCAGGGGCCTGGGATCGAGCCCCACGCTGGGCTCCCTGCTTCTCCTTCTCCCTCTGCTTGTTCTCTTTCTCCTTCTCTATCAAATAAATAAATCTTTCAAAAAATTTTATGAAAAGGAATATTATCCTAAACATGATCCTTAAAAATGTATTTCCTTACTATACTATACGTACTACAGACACTCTTCTCTACGACCGTGTCTTGTAAAGGAAAAAGGAAAAACCAGAGCTATTCAGGAATCCAATTCCTACCACTGGACACTTTCCCAACTTAAATCCATAAATGTAACTAATGAAAGAATTCCCCCCCTTCAAAATACATGTTTATTTTAGAAAAAAGATTTACAAAAACCAAAAAAGATGCCGTTACTGAAAGAGAATCACTTTCAACATTTTTGAGCCATGTTCCCAGTTCTGCGCACTTACACACGAAGTGTTTTCCAGACCAGTGAACTGTAACAAGGAGGACACAGAACCTGCCTTCCTCATTCGACACACAACTTCCGTTCTAGATCATTAAATTTTACTCCAGTCACTGAAAGTATCTGTATAGTACTCGGAGGTACAGTCTAGCGTGGCTGGGCTGTTGAAAACCTGGGCTGCTCTGGCTGGTCCCCACTGTCAGAGCCCACGGCGGGCGGGGGCCAGAGCCGCACTGCGCGCACCCAGCGTCTCCGACCGGCCCGCCGGGAGAAGGAGCCAACAGGTCAGAGGGCGCCCAGCATCAGGTCCACATTCACCATCTGCGTCACACTTTCAACTGATGTCACCACCCCCACGAGGAGGTGGCTGTGGTTTAACACACGGGTTACAGCTCCAGGGCTCTGCGACCCCGCCCGCAGCCCCGCGCCTCCTGTCGGACCCACGCCCCACGGCACTTACTGTTGGGATGAAACATCTCGCAGGTAAATCTCATCTTTGGGGGACTTAACGGGTAATCCAGTGGGAAGCTCAGGATGGCAGGAAAGACCCCGAACTCAAAGCAGGTGTCTTCTGGGCCCCTGGGGGACAGAAAGGGCAGAGACGCTCAAGTACGTTTCCCAGGGCCCGCCACACTAGCAAGAAGCTGGGAGATTTCTACTGCTTCACGAGCGCGCACGGGGAGGCTACGTGAAGGTAACGGCGAACCGGTACTTCTGAGCAGGGACGCATCGCCTCCTCGTCCCACGGCAATCTGGTTCGACTTAGGGACAAGCGCAAACACCGAATTACAGGTACAGTGTCTGCACTAATGGAGGTAAGCGTGGGCGGCAGAGCCTCCCCAAAATACGGGATCGGAGGAGAGAGCTGCCAGCAGGCCTGGGGGCGTCTGTTTGCTGTGTGCACGCTGTCGTCTCACGTGATAAAGGTACACTGTAGACACACACCATCATATTAAATGAGGGTTAAGAGTTGTTATTTCAAAGGCTATTTTGAAATTTTTAAAAGTGCCCAAGAAACGATTTTGTCACCCTCAAGAAAGAGGTACGGAGCACCCCGTGACCACGGATGCAGCTCCTGCAGGAGCCGGGTGTGCACACGCGCGGCACAGCCGGGCCAGCGCCCCCCGGAGTGCAGTGTCACGGGGCACCTGCGGGCCTGTCTGCCGGGGCTTCCGTCCCCATCACAGGAGAGTGGCAGAGGTGGACGAAACCACTGCTGAGTCCTGTCAAACCCCAACACAATACGTGTGAGTTAACAATATCCGGGACCCCATGTGGGCCACAACGGCAGCAGCTAGTAAGAGCCCTCCCTTATGGGCGTGCATCAGGGTCGCTCATATGACCGCCTCCGTGAGAGCAGAGCTGCCCCCTAGGAGGGACTGTCCCGCTGAGCCAGGGTACGAACCAGCAGCTCTGCGAACACACCACCCCAGGAGCCCGAGACCCAGGCCACTGCAGGGGCCGCTGCACACCGGAGACAGGCTCCCTTTCCAGATGAAAACCAGACGCGGCACAGGAAAAAAACAGCTGAAATAGATTTATTCCGAGACAACCTTCATTGTTTAAAAATCATTTTCTCAGGGCACCTGGGTGGCTCAGTGGGTTAAACCTCTGCCTTCTGCTCGGGTCATGATCCCAGGGTCCTAGGATCGAGTCCCGCGTCGTGCTCTCTGCTTGGCAGGGAGCCCGCTTCCCTTCCTCTCTCTGCCTGCCTCTCTGCCTACTTGTGATCTCTGTCAAGTAAATAAATAAAATCTTAATAAATAAATAAATAAAATCCTTAAAAAAATCATTTTCTCAAAGTATGAATTTGTTTCAAATCAATGAGACTATTCTGATGCAGCAAAATAATAATATAAACTTGCAAGCAGTATCAATGATGTTCACGTCCACAATTAAAGGAAAAAGAAAAAATTCAAAAGGACACGGGACAGAGGGCTTTCCTGTCCCTTGTGAAGCTGCCTGGGGCTTTCGACAGCGCCTGCCGCGGACGCCCAGATCACGTCCCAGGAGGAAGGGGCCGCAGCAAACCAGCCACAGCGAGACACGGCGAGAAGTGTTCAGGGGCGGGCGCCCGTTTGTTTTTCCTCTTTAAGAGACCGACCTTGATTTTGAGAACTGTGCCTTTGCTACTTTGGGGGGAAACCACAGTGAATAACTACTTTGTGATGCAGGTGTGAGTGTCCCAACGGCGCCCACAGCCTTGGCGGGAAACCAGGACTGGGGAAGCCACATGAAGAGGGACAAGCGGCGGGCAGGGCGCCCGTCCTGAAGAAGGGGCCGCCACGGCACAGGGAGCGAGCGCTGCCACCAGCAGCGGCCAGCGGGCCGGGCAAGGCGGTCTGAGGCCCGCCCTGCGCTTCCCATCCTGGACGCCTGTTCCTCTGTGGGCGGATGGCGACCGCCCCTGCTCCCCGCCCTCCCTCCGCAGGTCCCCAGCGAGCTCCGCTCCCCCCCAGGTCGGCAAAGCTGGGGAGGCCGGTGACCACAGAGCGCAGCCGCCAGGCCAAAGGCATCCAGGTCGGAGCGAGGCGCCCAGCATGACTCCCGGGAGGCCAGCGGCACAGGCACCCCTCCAGCATCCGTCAGGAACGCTCCCCGGGGCCCCCGCGTCGTGGGCACAGCCGAGTCAGAGGAGAAAAAAAGTCTGGGTGGTGTTTTGGAACAAGCCAAATGGTATTTGCTCAACGCTCTAGTAAGTTCTTTGTTTCTCATAACAGGGCTTTCTTTAAGACTTAAAAAAAAAAATCCCCTTGGTGCCCCGTAGCCTCAGAAGCAAGAGCAAACATTTCCCTCAGGGCTCCCTCTTCTTACTTATCAAAGCTGTTTTCAAATGCCCTAGTTCGCTACTGGTTTGAAAGGAGGGTTTCCCTGTCTTCCAGGACGCCCTGAGGCTGGGACAAGCAGGCAGGGGCCGTGCCCAGCAGGCCTGCTGACTCTGGAAAATGCTGTCGCGTCAACTCCTGAACCGCGACCGAGAGACGTAACCAGTGTTATTTTTGGACGAACCTTGGTGCCGTACTCCAGAAAGCCTCTCTTCTCTCTCACTAAAGGCCTCATCTCAAAAATGCTCAGATAAAATAAAGTTTAAGAAGAAAGGAAACAAACTCATCTAAAACATACAAAGTCTTCCAAGCCAGTAAATTATCCTCCATCTGTCCACTAAAACAATGGTCTGCACTGTTCCAGAGCTCAGAGGCAGGGGCTCTCCGTCCCTGAGGCGAGCGTCCGAGGGAACTGTCCCACCGTGCTCTGCACTGTGAAGGGAGCCTCCTTCCCAGCCGCTCCGGCCGGCCGCCAGACAGCGGGGAACGACCGGCTGAGCGGACGCTGGGAAGGCCACACTTGCGGCCTGAAGCTGAGCCCTGACCAGCCACGGCCACTGATGAGCCACGCTCTCCCTTCTAGAAGGTCCACTGCCCGGCCCACCGTGCGCCCTGAGCCGCCGAAAATGCGCGCTCACGCCGAGTCCCTGAGAGCGGCACCGGTGCTCCCTTAGTCCCTCCACCCTGAACCGCAGTGGGCAACGGCTCTCCCTTCCCCGCGGAGACCGCACCTCCGGGACACGAGGCGCCTCCAGCTGCGCGCTGGAGGCCGCAGAGACCGTGGCGTTGCCGTGCGCCCTGGGCATCTGCATGGGAGTGAGCCGGCGGCCGCCGGGAATGTTCTCGGCCCGCGGCCTGCGTATCACTGCGGCTGCAGCAGCGCGGAAGCCGGCGGTCCTTTCCAAGCCCGCACAGCACCCGGACGATGGTCTCAGACACACAGACGACAAGGCTGTAGGTCACGGACACCGTAAACCACTCGCAAGTGCCTAATTGCAGCTGCGCTGCTGAGGGAGAAGGCGCTCTCCCGGGTCAGGAGCCCCCGCGGCGGGAGAGGAAGAAGGCCGCTCCGAGACAGCGGTCATTGCCATCGCCGCCCTGGCGCTGCAGAACCCCCAGAGCACGCGGCTCGTGGGCCGGGCCGGGGGCTGCTGTCACCCCTCCTGCCATCACTGCCCCTCAGTGGAGCCCCCGCTCACCCGGGCGGAGGGTGGCCGGCTCTGCCGCGACTACTGGCCTTCACTCCCTCCGGCCACTGGGCTCCAGGCCCCACCAGGACGGCAGGGGCGGCAGCCTCACGAGGCCCCCCAGGCCACTCTCCGGGCGGCAGGAGCCCACGGCCTGGCAGGAAAGACGGCACGGGCTCCCGGGGGCTGGGGCTGAGGGCTCCGGGGCAAGGAGCGGGCGGACACAGCCGGCTGGGCACCGGCTTAGCTGCCTTGTCCTTCACTTGTCGCGCTCCGTGCGCCCGGATCGTCCCAACGTGCGGGACCCGGCCGAGAGCCATGGGAGGAAGACAGGACAGACGTCCCGTGCTTCGGGAGAGTGCGGCACAGCACAGAGTGTTCTCAGCCTGAACCAGTCCATACAGAGGCTGCAGGCATCCTCTGATTCGGGGTTTTCTGTGATACACACACCCCTGAAAACTGAATCAAACATAACTGACCTATACTTGAACTCAATGAGCCTATCATTCCGAGAACTTCCCAGTCGGTTCTGACAAACACCAACCTTCACGACATGAACGGACTTTGACTAGAAGAGTACGTGTTGGAAAATACGCAAATCCAGGAGGTGTATAAAATAACAAAACGCTCCCCTCCACGCCCCTCCGGACTCACCTCCCCAAGGCTAACACAGGGAGGTCTCGTTACTCTCCAAGCTCGTCTCTGCTCATCGACTCACACACCTTTGTCGGCAAAACCGGGTTTTTTCAAATTAAAAATGTATCATGGTGGGGCGCCTGCGTGGCTCAGCGGATTAAGCGTTTGCCTTTGGCTCAGGTCATGATCTCAGGGTCCTGGGATCGAGCCCCGCATCGGGCTCTCTGCTCAGGGGGGAGCCTGCTTCCCTTCCTCTCTGCCTGCCTCTCTGCCTACTTGTGATCTCTGTCTGTCCAATAAATAAATAAAAATCCTTAAATAATAAAAAAATTATTTAAAAATATATCTCAGCACGATTGACAAGAATTTGAAGAGACCTAATGAAGTGGCCTGTGAGAGAGCCCTCGAGGCTGTGCAGGCGGCAGCCGTCCTTGGACCAACCCCACACCGTCCCCGTGGAAACCCCTGCTGGCTTCGCTGCGGACACCGACACGCCGATCCTAAGATTCAGAGGGAAATGCGAGGGACCCAGGAAGAGGCAAAAGAATCTGGAGGAAGGAGAACAGAACGACAGGACTCGCACTTTCCAATTCCAAAACCTCCTCCAAAGCTACAGGAACCAAGACTGTGACGACGGGAGGACAGGCCCAGATCAACGGAGCGAAACTCAGAGTCAGACAGAAACCCGCGCGCGTGTGGTCGGCTGATGTCTGTGGGACGGCCAAGGCAAGTGTGCAGCCCCGTGCCGGTGACTGAAGCTGGGCCCTCCCGAATGCTGTCTCCAAAGAGAACCCCCAATGGTCCAAGGACATGAAATGTAAACGTAAGAGCTACGAATAGAAAACACAGAAGAAAACCTCTGGGACCTTGAGCTGTGCGACACCAAAAGCCTGGTCCATAAAGGAAAGAAACTGCTGAAAAGAAAGAAACTGCTGAAAATCCATATCAGACAAAGGATTTGTATCCAAAATATATAAAGACTCAACAAGCGGAGTCCAGTTAATGGGCAACAGTTGTGCAGGCCACCAAGACCAAGGGGCAGCGGGCACATCCCCAGAGACCCTCTGCACGGTGAGTTCAGAGAAGTCAAACACGTCCCCGGTGAGCACCCCGCACACCCACAAGGCAGCGGGGAGGGCGCCAAGCACAGGCGAGAGTGAGGGGCGGAGAAGGGAGACGGCTCACGGCCGCCGCTCCGAGAGCCCTGGGGAAGCACAGAACAGGGCAGTGAGGTCCCCAAGGCCTTCCCCCCTCTTCCAGCCCCGGAGGACACAGAGCCGGCCCGCAGCACAGCGCGACGAGGCCGCACGGGCCAGACTCTGGAGCCAGAAGAGGCCGAACGGGACACCACCTCCCCATGCGGACGGTGCGCCGGTCTGTTTTGCTCCATCGAGCGCAGAGCGGCAGGCACGAGGGCATTAAGCTCCGCTGGCCCCCAGCCCGCTGGCCCCACAGCTCCCCGTCTGCTGGGGGGCCTGGTCGTCTTCCGGGCCGCGGCTCAGACTCCAGCGTATGCCCAGCCGGGAGCCAGCAGACTTACCTTCCACCAGTTTTCTTAAAGGTTCTATTTAAGTCATCTCTGCACCCATGTGGGGCTCCAACTCAAGACCCCAACATCAAGAGTCACACGCCCTTCTGCTGGGGCCAGCCGGGCGTCCCAGAGCGGCCTTCTACGTATCCTCCGAGAGGAGGCTGTGGCAGTTTCATTCTCCGTGCCCCTCCTGTGCACTGATCTGCTGCGCTCACATCGTACACCCTCCGCCTCCTCCTCTTGGGGGCACACATGGGGTCCCCCCATAACCTTTGTACCTGTGGCCCAAGCACCCTCACTGCACAGCCGAGGAGAGACGGGGGCCCTGTGGGTGAGACCCCGTGCCCCCCTGGAAACGGGGCACGCATGGTTTCAGAAACACTGGGGCACCACAGAAACTCCGGAGACAATCAAAGAACAAAAGAGAGAAAAGAAAACCTATCACTAAGGAGTGAAACTCAGCCAGGTGTCTGCGAAAACGGCAGCGTGAGGCCGATCAATGGGACGACAGCTAATTCCCTAATAGGTGTTTAAAGTACATTTGTAAACGGCCTCTTGTTTGTAAAAGGGTCTGGAACAGGACCAAGACCCACAGGCTCACCAAATCCTGAAGCAGGGGAATTCCATGCTAACGCAACAGCCTTATTCAGATATAAACGTGCTGAAGAAACCTGAAAAGCTCTTACTTTTTTTGAAGTTGAGGTTGAAGCTGAGGCATAACTAACACACTACGGTCTACGTCCTGGGAGCGGGACAGCAGGGCCACGCTCTGGAGACCTATAGGACGACCACTGTCAATCGAGTGAACACCCATCACCGTACGAAGTTACAAACTGTTCCTTCTTGCGATGAGGACTTGCAGATTCACTGTCTGGAGGACTCTCATTTACCTGCAGCGGTGTCACCAACCCTGGTCACCACGCTGCCCCTTACACTGCCGGGACAGAGTTATTCTGCAGCTGCAAGTTTGGGCTTTTGTCCTCCTTTGCCCATTTCACCGTTCCCCCCCCACTCCGGCCCTCCAGCACCCATCTGTTCTCTGAGTTTCGGGGTTTGGGGGTTTTCAGATCCCACCTGTGAGATCGTATGGTATTTCTCTTCCTCTGACTCATCTCACTTAGTATAATATCCTCAAGGTCCATCCACGTTTTTACCAATGGCAAGATTTCCTTCCTTTTTAAGGTTGCTATCCTGTGTGTGTGCGCGTACATGCGTGTGTACACACACTGCCTGTTCTGTCCACTCGTCCATCACTGGAGAACAACTTTGGCTGCTTCCAGGTCTTGGCTGCTGTAAATAATGCTGCCGGGAACACGGAGATGCTGACGGCTTTCTGAGCCAGGGTTTGCGTGGTCTCTGGGTAAAGGCTCAGTACTACAGTCTGTTTCAGTTTTGGGGACGCCCCACACAGTTTTCCGGAGCGGGTGCAGCAACTGGCACTCCCACCAGCAGGGTGACGCGGCTCCCCTCACTCCGCAGCCTCGCCAGCACCTGTCATTTCTGGTCTTTTTGTGTGACACCCGCGCTGACTGGTGCAAGGTGGCACCTCCCTGGGGTTCTGATGCGCACTCCCGGGACCCCGAGTGATGCCAAGGGGTTCTGATGTGCGCTCCCGGGACCCCGAGTGATGCCGAGCTCCTTTCCACGCACCCGTCAGCCATCTGTGTGCCTTCAGAAAAGCATCTATTCAGGTCCTCGGCCCGTTGTTAAATCAGATGATTTAAATTTTTGGAGTTGAGTTCTGCCAGGTCTTCATGTATTTTGGAGACACCACAGGCACGGGACCACAAACCTCTTCTCCCATCCTGTAGGCGGCCTTTTCGTCCTGTCGATGGCTTCCTGCGCTGAGCAGAAGCTTTCCAGATGGACGTTGTCCTGCTTCTTGATTTCTGCTTTTGTTGCCTTTGCATCTCATTATTACCGTGTTTTCAAAATACTGGTTCACTATTATAGTGTTTATCTAAAATTAGTAACAGTTACCCTAGCAGGCTTAGTCACCCCAACACTTTAGAAGTCACACCGGAAGGCTCCCTTGTCCCTTAGAGGGCTTCTACCTAAGCCTGCCGACAGGCACGAGCCCCTGCCCTGCGAGCTGCCAGACCTGCCAGGGGCCACTCCCCTCTGCACTCAAGCCTTCCCAAAGCCCCGTGTCCCTCCCACAGGCTCGCGGCCAGGTGGCATGCACAGTTGCCCGCGTGAACACGGAGAGAACGCACAGCATACAGCAAGTGGAAAAGCAGGGCTATCACTCAAGTTGCAATGATATAATCCGCTGTTTCCTTAAAAAAAAAAAAAAGGCTCTGCGGCGGACACAGCAGCCAGTGCCATGCTCCAGCAGACGCGGGACACTGCAGAGCTGGACCCCCGCCATCCCATGGTAATTGCTTCAGGGGACAAAAGACACAAGATGAGACAGAAGTACAGACTGCAAAGACCTCCTCGTGCCGGGAACATTTCAGCACGGGAAGAACAGCGGGCATCACAGGCCCAAGCCATCAGACGGCATGCATGCTGTATTTTCTCTGGACAGTCGAAAATATTTTGCTTTATCAAAAACCCTCGTTCTTGTCATCAATTTCCATACGTTACTCTAACCTCCAGGGACACTATCAGTGCTCCTCAAGCACGGAAAGCACGAAGAGCTAATCTGACGCTGGCCCTGGGCAGACCCCCAAGGGGTGGGGACGGTGTCTGAAGGCCTGGCTGCCCGTGCCCCTCCCACGAAGCACTCCTCAACCCAACAAAATCCAGCCCCAGCACCTGCCAACTGACTGAGGCATCTCATCTTCCTATAGAGAGAACGGAGAGGCCGGGGACCACCTCACAACTTCACAAACATTACTGAAGCACGTTCTGCTGAAAATACAGCAGGTCTCAGACAGGACAGGAATGCAGAAACTGCCCACATAAAGTAGGAAGAAGGCAAACAAAGCATCTGGGTCTAGGAATCTAGAACATTCTAGATTTGGGGGTCCGTTTGTGACCCCCTGAAGTAACATCACTAAGTGAAATGGGAAATCCACGCATGAGCTTTCCACGGCAGGGCCAGGAACCACACTGCTGGCCTCAGAACTAAGCCGCGTGGGGGGTCAGGGACCAGGGAAGGCCGGACGAGGCGCCCGGAGAGAGCGGCGGCAGCAGACGAGGGGCTCCGTGGGGACGAGAGGAAGAGGGAAATGTGGGTGCACAGGCACGTAGGGCCAGAGGCTCACTCTGGCCCCTGAGAGGGCATCAGAACCCCTCAGGCCCTGAGGGGCCCATCTCCACTCAGAGCTGAGGGCTCTTGGGGACTCCCCAAGGCGAGAACCGCCAGCGCAGCCACACAACATTCAAAATGTATTATTGTGCGGCATTTGGGGGGCTTAGTTGGTTAAGTGTCCGCCTCGGACTCAGGATGTGACCCCAGAGTCCTGGGATCGAGCCCCGCATTGGGCTCCCTGCTCAGTGGGGAGCTGGCTTCTCCCTCTGCTGCTCCCCCTGCCTCTGCTCGCTCGCCCTCTGTCAAATAAATACAATCTTTTTTAAAAAAATCTTAATTACTATAAAACTCTAGAAATACAACATCGACTGAACCTTTCACTGGCTCTAAGGAAACATTTCCGCTTCTCAGGATGCACATCTGTACTGTTCTCTGCTCTGAATCGAGCAGACTAGAAAGAGCTCAACTCAGGAAACACACAAAGAAACGCACGAAGAAACGGACACTTGGAAGCACCGCACGGCCACTGAAGGGATTCAAAGGTCCCCTGTCTGGGAAAGTCCTGAAAACCAGAAACACATGTAACGAACTTACATGATCAGTGCCTCCCACTCGAAAAAGTTCTCTTCATTCATGGGGCCTGCAGGGGAAAAAACAATTTCCACAATTAATTGTGAAGGCAGCACTGGCGATCAGAAGTACATTATAAAGAGGTTAACTGCAGTGCCTTACCTGCCACAATTCCTTCTGGAGGATTCAGCGTTAGTTCTATAAAACGAAAAAGTAAAACCATTATGAAATACAATGTGTATTAGGTTGGCATTTTAACAAAACACTTTTTAAAGTATATAAGAGGGGCGCCTAGGTGGCTCAGTGGGTGAAGCCTCTGCCTTCGGCTCAGGTCATGGTCTCAGGGTCCTGGGATCGAGCCCCGCATCGGGCTCTCTGCTCAGCGGGGAGCCTGCTTCCCCCTCTCTCTGCCTGCCTCTCTGCCTGCTTGTGATCTCTGTTAAATAAATAAATAAAATCTTAAAAAAAAAAAAGTACACAGTTAAAGTTCTGGTCACAAGACCATTCAAACACGGACGCTGTTGCTTATCCTTCCACTTGCTTCCCGGTCCCCTCGGAGCTCTGAGGAGCAGCCCAGAGCCACGGGCAGCAGCGGTCTGAGCAGCCCGCGAGGCCACCGTGACGAGACGCAGCCGAGCACTGATCGTCCATTACACGTCTCTGCCCACACTCCTCCAGCCAGTGGACATGCAGGGGCAAAGGACAGGCAAGGGCCCTGCCTTCAGTGAGCTCACGCGCTCGTGAAGGGAGATGGCAGACAAGGACCACTCGTGAAAAGAGAGCTTCAGGTACCGGAGAGTACAACGTGACGAAGTGAGAGAAAGACATGCCCGCGGGGGGCAGGTGACGCCTCGCTGGGAAGGGGGGCTCCTCCTTTTTTTAACTGAGATACAGCTGACTTATCCCATGTTAGTTTCAGGGACACAGGGAGTCGGGACCCGTTTATATTCTGAAATGTACGTCGCCTGGTTAGTTAACATCCACCAACACACGCTCACAAATCAGTTTTTCTTCCGATGAGAACTTTTAAGATCTACTTTCTTGGCAACTTTCAAACGTACCACATGGCATTATCAACTGCAGGCGCCGCTGTGCGGGACATCCCCGGGCCTCGCTCCTCTTGTAACCAAAGTCTGTACCTTCCGACCACTTCCACGCTTCCTGCCCACGGCCGATCCCCCGCGGCTACCACGAGGCCGTCCTGAGTGGGAGCGGCCGCTCTGATTAAGATTCCCTTCGCGAGACAGACCACCGACACGCGCCTCTGTCTTACTCCGTGAGTGTGACGCTCTCGAGGTCCCTCCAAGTTGTCGCAAACGGCAAGATTTCATACTTTGTTGTGGCTGAGTAACACCCCCTGGTACAAGCATTATCCATAACAGCCCCCAAAAATGAAAACACCCAAATATCTATCTATAGTAGATGAGATTAAGAGACTGCGGCAGGGTCACACAAGGCAACAAAAGCGACAATAAATGATGCTACACACAACATAAAGTTGTGCGAGGAAGCCGGGTGCCTGCCATCGACACAACAGTCCTCACACTACATACATACGCACGACCCAGAACACACAACACAAACTACATGTGTCGCGAGATCGCACTGACTACGTTCAGTACAAACCCGGCGAGCTGAGCTCCAACGTTCAGGAGCGCAGGCTTCGGTGGAAAAACAAAGCAAGGTGGGGATTCTCCTGCGAAGAAAGAGCTGCTCTGGGGCGTGGCAGTCCCACACTGGGGGGTCCTGGGCAGCTCAGACTTCTTGCTTACCCAGGGTAGTGATGCTCGCGGAGCTCACTGAGGGGAACATGCCCTTCCTGCACCTGTCCTCACACCAGCGGATTTCAAATTAACTTTTTAAAAAATACTTATTTATTTGAGAGAAGAAAAAGAGCATGAGCAAACGGGCGGGGGTGGGCAGAGGGAGAGGGACAAGCGGACCCCCCGCTGAGTAGGGAGGCTGACACGCACCCACAGGGCTCGATCCCAGGACCCTGATATCATGACCTGAGCCGAAGGCAGACACTTAACTGACTGACACACCCCGGCGCCCTTCAAATTAATAAAGGATTTTAAGAGTTGCTACCACGACAGTCTAGATGGCAGAGTAGTAAGTGAGAACTGGGGTAACTGGGGGGGGGGGTCTGTTCTGCAGGCAGAGAGGAAGAACAAGGCTGTTCCCAGGTTCCTGGCCAAACAACGAGGCGAACGGTGGCTCTACTCCTGTGACGGAACAGGAAGGGACAGGCGTGAAGGGAAAGCAGGAATTTTCATGTAAACACACTAAAATGGAGACCGGGAAACAGACAAGTAAAGGGCTTCTGGGCGGCTCAGCTGGTTAGACATCTGACTTGGTTTTGGCTCAGGTCATGATCTCGGGGTCATGGGATCGAGCCCACGTCCGGCTCTGCATTTGGCCAGGAGTCTGCTTGGGATTCTAACTCCTTCTCCCTCTGCCCCCTTCCGCCACTCACTCTCACTCTCTAAAATACGTAAAATAAACCTTAAAAAAATAAAAAGGCAGTAGAACAGGCAGGTGGCTGGAGGAACAAGTGCGAGGCTCCAGGGAGAGACGACACTAGCCGTAGAATCTACGTGCACACGGAAGGGACACAGCCGCCGGAGCAGACCCCAGGGAGCACCTGGAAACTCAGGTGCCACCGGCAGGTGTCCACAATGACTAGGGAGTACCACCGCCACGGAGGGAGAAGGGACCAGGAATGCTCCACATTCTGCCAGGAACGAGTCCTCCACAAGGAAAACGAGCTGCCGAGCCGGCCGGATCCACTGAGAGCCACAGTTGTCACAGCCGGCCGCGGGCGGAGGGGGCACCAGGTGCGCATGAGGAGGAGGAGTACCAGGAAGGCTGAGCCCCTCGGGTGGGGCAAGACGGACTCTGTCTCAGCCCCTCGTCACGTCTCTGCGTGACAGCCGACCAGGAGAGCGGCCCCAGGGGATCCCAGAACCCAGCTCCCCAGGCTCCGCACACCCAGTCATCTGAAATTCAGTCCAGTTTTCACGTCTAAAGTCAAATCACCGTATTACAAGAAAAACCCAACAAATTAAAGCAGGAGCCCTGAAGGGGTGCTTCCCTGAGAACGAGCTGGCTGTGCTCTCCACCCGCGGCCCGCTGGAGCCGCTCACCCTCGGCCGGAGGGTGCTCTCTGGGCGGCTGCAGACACCCGGCACCCGGCGCGGCCCACCCGCATCCTGACTCGACAGCGGCACCTACTGGTGAGCGGGGAACTGCGCGGCCCAAGCTCCCCGACGGGAAGGGTCCTGGCGCTCTCCTTTCTCCGCTTTGTTTCCAAAACACACACTCCTGCAGAGCTTTCACATTTCCTGGCAAAAGCAAATTCAAAAAGAAAAACTCTTAACAGTATCAGAGAAGTCTGCACAAACCATAGCACTGAACCCTTGAGAATGTTGATTTGTTCAAAACATTTTCTTACTAGTGGCTTAAAAAACAGTCACCACACAAAATGCAATATAAACTCAACTCCGACCCAGCGATCCCAGTCTTGGAGCCTCCCCTAGCAACAGATACACTGGTAAAAACAGGAAAAGAGGCATTAGGCTATTCATTTCAGAATTATTTGTAATAGCAAAACACTGGAAATTTGACCCAAATATCTATCAACAGGGGACCAGTCAGTCAAATCATGATTCATCTACCAACGGAGCGTTTTGCTGCTCGAAGAAAAGATGCGCGCTCTCTGTACAGGTGTACAACGAAATGAAAAAAAGACACAGAAAGTGGAGAAAAGCTTGTACCGAGGGTCTGTAAACAGGTGATTAAATAAAATGAGGGTGTTAAGGGCCTGAGTCCACCAGGCCTGGTGTTCTCAGACAACCAGCACCCAGCCCCAGGAGGATGGCACCCACACGCCCTGGAGAGAGGCCCCGGAAGAGCCAGGCCTGCCCCCAGCTGGACGTCAGACCCGAAGACAGTATTTCTGTTGTTGGAGGCCCTACTCCCAGGTATTTTGTCTCTGCAGCTCTAGAACACGAACACGGTCCTCGAGCAGGTGCGCGGCCATCTGTAAGTAATCTGCAGGGGAACCCTGACCTTGACCTCACAGCGCACCCAAGCCTTTCCCTGACACGGACCACAGATGTGAGAAACTACACCGTACTGAGAAAGACACGTGACTTCTCTCATAGGAGAACATCGTAGCAATCTCCCAGTAGGCTGGGATTTCTTAAACACGGAGAGCATGAAATATCTTGGAAGTAAACAGACTGGACTTCAGTGAAATCAAGAAATCCTCTGCTCTTCAAAAGGCTGCGCTACGGAAACTCAAAGGCACGCCACACGGGCTGCTGCTCCGGTGGTGCCCTCCGGTCACACAAGACCAAGGAGTTCTAAGGCTCTGCTAGACAACAGCATGCATATGGTTAACACTGTAATGTACACTTAAAAACTGGTAAGAAGAGGAAATTATGGGGGCTTGCACGCGGAGACCCAGCCACCCTGGGGCCCGGCTCAGAGGGAGCCCGAGGCTTGTGCCTAGACCGAAGAGAAGCAGGCTCACCTGCGTCTGCTGGGGCGCCAGCCTGAGGGCAGGCACGTGATCTGACACACACACGTCAAGAGCCTGCTGGGTCACTCTCCACTGGGAATGGGGACCTGGGGGCCACCCTTGCCCCCTCCCTTTGCTGGGCTCTGGGGCACCAGCATCTCCCTGAAGGGAGCTTCTATGTGTACCTAGTGCCCTGATTTCTGGGGCTGTCACCCACCGGACAGCTCTCGATCACCTGGCTCTGCAGGCCAGGGACACTTGGGCACCCGCTCCCAGGAAACTGTAATAATCAGTATCACACAGAAAGGAGCTCACACTTATCTGGTGTCCCAAATTCTATGCCTGCTTCTGGGGACTTCTCTATATCACCTGACTCCGGCAGCCAGTGGGACTTACGCTGTGGGTTCTGGAGGACTCTAACCAGTGAAGGAAGGGTTCTTAAACAGGTAGTACCCCTGGGAAAGCAAGAAGCCACAGATTCAGGAGCCGGTCTCTCTGTGCAGGGGGGCCCTGCACTGGGTGTGAAGCGGGGTCTCTCAGTGGATTCTCTCCCCTTCTGCCCCCCTCAACTCCCTCTTTCCCTCTCTAAAAACAAACAAACAAAAAAAGAAGTTGCAGAGAGAGGAATACAAAAGCTGACTGAAACACAGCCTAGATGAAGCAGAAGAAAGGGTCAGCGCAGTCAAGGAGTGGAACTCAGGTGATCAGACAGCAAGAAGAAAAAAGAAAAAAATGTGAAGATATCTTAGGGGCTTATAGGACAATATCAAACAGACTAATATTTGGATCATGGGAAAAGAGAGAGAGAGAAAAGTTCAGAAATCTCCTTGAAGAAGTAACAGCTGGAGGGAAAAAAAAGTAATGGCTGAAAACTTCCCTAATGTGGAGAAGGAAACAGACATCCAGATCCAAGAAGCGCAGAAAGTTTCAAATAAGAGGAACCCAAAGGGACCCACACCAAGACACATTACGATTACATGTCAAAAACTGAAGACCAGGAGCGAATCTTAAAAGCAGCAGATGAGGGAGGGGAGGTCATGGAAGGAGGATAAATCAGCAGCAGGAGAAACAGCTGATTACGTACAAGGAAACCCCCTAAGTCTGTCAGCGGATTTTTCAGCAGAAACTCTGCAGGCCAGAGAGAGTGGCATGATGTACTCAGTGCTGAAAGGAAAACCTCTAACCAAGATAACTCTACCCGGCAAAGCCATCATTCGGAAGTGAAGGAGACGTAAAGTGTTTTCTGGAGAAATAAAAGCTAAAGGAGTTCATCACCACTAACCCGGCCTTCAAGGAATGTTCTTCTTTAAGCTGAAAAGAAAGGCTGTCACAAGAGCACGTGCGAAAGAATAAGTCTCACTGGAAAGTTAAATATATAGTAAAAGTAGTGGGTTAAGCACTTAAAAGGCTAGGATGAAGGTTAAAAGACATAGGAAGTAAAAAATAACTATGATTATAATAATTAAAGAACACAGATAAAAGAATGTACAGTGGGACATCAAAATATCAAATGTGGGGATGAAGGAGAGTAAAAATGTTGAGCTTTAGGAACTTAAGTTATTATCAACTTAAAACAGACTGTTACAGGGTGCCTGGGTGGCTCAGTTGGTTAAGCGGCTGCCTTCGGCTCAGGTCATGACCCCAGCGTCCTGGGATCGAGTCCCACATCGGGCTCCTTGCTCGGCAGGGAGCCTGCTTCTCCCTCCGCCTCTGCCTGCCATTCTGTCTGCCTGTGCTCGCTCTCCCTCTCTCTCTCTGACAAATAAATAAAATCTTTAAAAAAAAAAAAAAAAAAAACCAAACTGTTACAAACGTAAGTTGTTATAGGTAAGCCTCATGGTAGCTAGCCACAAAGCAAAAACCTGGGGCAAGCCTACAAAAGATAAAGAAATACAAGCATACCACCTGAGAAAGTCATCAAACCACGAAGAAGAAAGCAAGAAGAAGAAAGGAACAGAGAGGAGCTCCAGGAAACTGAGAAGGGGCGCCTGGGGGGCTCAGTGGGTTACGTGTCTGCCTTCGGCTCGGGTCATAATCCCAGGGTCCTGGGATCGAGCCCGCATCGGGCTCCCCACTCAGTGGGGAGTCTGCTTCTCCCTCTGCCTGCTGCTTCCCTGCGTGTGCTTGCTCTCTGTCAAATAAATGAAATAAAAATTAAACTGTCAGAAAACAATTAACAAAAATGGCAACAAGCACATGCCCTCTCAGTAATTACTTAAATGTAAGTGGACTAAACTCTCCAATCAAAAGACAGGGAGTGGCTGAATGGGTAATAAAAATCAAGAGCCGGGGCACCTGGGTGGCTCAGTCCTTAAGCATCTGCCTTTGGCTCAGGTCTATGATCCCAGGGTCCAGTGATCAAGCCCCACATTGGGCTCTCTGCTCGACGGGAAGCCTGCTTCTCCCTAACCACTCCCCTTGCTTGTGTTCCCTCTCTCACTGTGTCTCTCTCTGTCACATAAATAAAATCTTAAAAAAAAAAAAAAATTCAAGACCCATCCCTATACTGCTTACAAGAGATGCACTTGAGATGTCAGGACACACAGACTACAAGTGAAGGGATAAAAAAGATGTTCCATGCAAATGGAAACCAAAAGAAATCTGGAGCAGTTATACTTCTTTTTTTTTTTTTTTTTTTAATTTGACAGAGAGAGATCACAAGTAGGCAGAGAGGCAGGCAGAGAGAGAGAGAGGGAAGCAGGCTCCCTGCTGAGCAAAGAGCCCGATGCGGGACTCGATCCCAGAACCCTGAGATCATGACCTGAGCAGAAGGCAGCGGCTTAACCCACTGAGCCACCCAGGCGCCCCTGGAGCAGTTATACTTCTACTAGACAAAACAGACTTTAAAACAGAGACTGTATTAAGAGATAAAGAAAGGAATTACATAACGATAAATGAGTCAATCCACAAGAAGATGTAATATTTGTAAATATTTAAGCGCCCAACACAGGAGCCCCTGAATATATAAAGCAAATTTTAAGAGACCTAAAGAGAGACACAGACAGTAATACACTAGTAGCAGGGGATTTTAATACCCCACTTACATACAGAAAATCAGTAAGAAAACACCGGCCTTAAGTAACACATTAGACCAGATGGGCTCAACAGATATTTGCAGAGCATTCCATTCAAAAGCAGCAGAAGACATGTTCTTCTTAAGTGCAAGGGGAACATTCTCCAGGACAATTTACATGTTAGGCCAGAGAATAAGTCTTAACAAATTTAAGAGGAGTAAAATCATACGAAGCATCTTTTCTGATCACAATTATGTGAAACTAGAGATTAGTTACATGAAGAACACTGAAATATTCACAACATGCTACTGAAAAACCAATGAGTCAATAAAGAAATCAAAAGAAAAATTTTAAAAAATACCTGGAGACATAAAATTAAAACAAAGAAAATGTGATATACTAAAATTAATGAGATGCAGCTAAAGCAGTTCTAAAAGAGAAGATCATAGTGAAATTTCCTATGTCAAGAAACAGGAAAAATCTCAAATAAAGCACCTACTTTACACCTCAAGAAACCAGAAACACAAGTGAAGCCCAAAGTTAGCAGAAGGAAGGAAGGAACAAACACTAGAATGGAAATCAATGAAATAGACTAAGAAGACAACAGAAATGATGAAACTAAGAGCTGGTTCTTCAAAAGATAAAATCGACACACCTCTAGCTAGACTCACCTCATTAAATGGAGAGAAGATTCAAACCACAAAAGTAGAAATGAAAGAGATGTTACAGCTGACACCACAGAAATACAAGAGATCACAAGAGACTACCACGGGCAACTGCCAGCCAACAAACTGCACCTAGAAGAAATGGATGAATCCTAAGAACACACAACCTCCTAAGAGTGAAGCATGATGAAAGAGAAAATCTGAACACACGGATGACTGGTCAGGAGACTGAATCAGTAATTAGAAACCTCCCAACATACCCAAGTCCAGGACCAGATGGTTTCACTGGTGAATTCTACCCAACATTCAAAGAATTAATTAACACCAGCTCTTCTCTCAAACTCTTCCAAAACAAAAACAAAACAAACAAACGAACAAAAAACAGATGCGGAGGGAACATTTTACAAAGCCAGTTTCACCGTAATACCAAAACCAGACAAGAATGTCACAAGGAAACTACAGGCCAATATCCCTGGTGAACACAGATGCAAAAATCCCCAAGAAAATATTAGCAAACCAAATTCAACATATAGTAAGAGGATCATAGAGCATAATCAAATGACATTTATTCCAGGAATACAAGAATGATTCAACATCTGCAAATGAGTCAATAGGACAGACCACATTAACAAAATGAAGGATAAAAATTATATGATTATCTCATCCGGTGCAGAAAATCATCTGATAAACTTCAACATCCGTGTATAACTCTCAGCAAAGCAGGTAGAGATGGAACACAAGTCAACATAACAAAAGCCATATATGAAATCCCACAGCCAACAGCAGACTCAATGGTGAAAAGCTGGAAGGTTATCCTCTAAGATCAGGAACAAGGTAAGGATACCTCTTACCACTCTTATTCAACAGAGTAGTCAAAATCCTTGCCCTCTAGGTAAGAAAAAGAAATAAAACACATCCGAATCGGAAAGGAAGAATTAAAACTGTCACTATCTACAGCATACATGACATTATACATAAAATAGACACTCCATCAAAAAACTGTTAGAATAAACAAATTCAGTAAAGTTGCAGGACACAAACAAAATCAATACACAAAAATCTGTTGTCTTTCTATACATTAATAGTGAATTATCAAAAAAAGGAATTAAGAATCCCATTTATAACTGCATAAAAATGAATAAAATACCTAGGAATAAACTTAACCAAGAAGGTGAAAGACCTGTATGTTTAAAACTACAACACACTGGGGCACTTGGGTGGCTCCGTTGGTTACGCATCTGCCTTTAGCTCGGGTCACAATCCTGGGGTCCTGGGGTTGAGTCCCGCATCAGGCTCCTTGCTCTGTGGGGAGCCCGCTTCTCCCTTTCCCTCCGCCTCTGCCTGCCATTCCCCCCTGCTTGTGCGCTCTCTCTCTTTCTGACAAATAAATAAAAATAAAATCTTAAAAAAAAAAAACTACAAGACATCAACGAAAGACAGAGATGGAAAGACAGCCTATGCTCACGGATTGGAAAAATGAAATTATTAAAATATCCATACTACACAAAGCAACATACAGATTCAGTGCAATCTCTATCAAAATTACAATGGCACTTCTCAAAAAATAGAGCATGTCTAAAAATTGTATGGAACCACCAAAGACCCTGAGTAGCCAAAGCAAACTTGAGAAAGAACAAAGCTGGA
The DNA here is from genome assembly GCF_020171115.1 of Neogale vison. Lineage (NCBI taxonomy): Eukaryota > Metazoa > Chordata > Mammalia > Carnivora > Mustelidae > Neogale > Neogale vison. The sequence continues at coordinate 1,559,750 of NC_058096.1, read as the reverse complement.
AGCATGATGCTCTTTGATTCCAAACTATATCACAAAGTTACAGTAGTTAAAACACCGAGAACTGGCATAAAAGCAGATACTTAGATTAGTGGAACAAAATAACACAGAAATAAATCCACACATATATGGTCTATTAACTTAGAACAAAGGAGCCAAGAATACACAATGGGGAAAACACAGGTGAGTACACTTTTCAGACAAAATACTGTTACACAATCATAGAGTGTAAACACAACTTTTACATGTACCAGGAAACCAAAGAATCCACGTGGCCAGCTTGCCTGTAATATTCACTTTCTTGTGGTCTGAAACTCAAACCACAAGATCGCCAGGGTAAGCCTGTAAGCAATGGCATATTTGGAGGGGGAAGAACTGTTGCAGTTTTCAGGAACACAGACAGACCTGGAGGACATCAAGCTAAGTGAAGTAAGACAGAACACCCAGCATCTTCCACACGTAGAGGCTACAATGTGTATAAGAAACAAGGTGGCTCAGTTGGTTGGACGACTGCCTTCGGCTCAGGTCGTGATCCTGGAGTCCCGGGATCGAGTCCCACATCAGGCTCCCAGCTCCATGGGGAGTCTGCTTCGCTCTCTGACCTTCTCCTCGCTCATGCTCTCTCTCACTGTCTCTCTCTCTCAAATAAATAAATAAAATCTTTAAAAAAAAAGAAACAAGGTCATAGATACAAAGTACAGACGGTTGGCTGCCAGAGGTGGAGGACGTGGGGGGCGGGAGGTGGGGAGCGGGGGTGGGGGGGGCGGTGGAAATGAGTGAATTGTTCTGGTTTGGGGTTCTTTTTTTTTTTTTTAATAAATTTAATTTAAAACAATTTAAAAAAAACAAGCACAGAAAGTGGTAAAATACGTTAAGATGTCTTAAAAATGAAAAAAATGTAAAACTACAATGAGAGACCACTACACACCAAACAGAATGACTGAACACTTAAAACCCCGTCACCCCAAGCGTGGACAAGGCAGTGGAACCACAACTCTTTGATACACTGACGGCAGAAATGTAAAACTGTACAACCACGCAGGAAAACAGTCTGGCTGTTTCTTTAAAAATCAAACATTAACCTCACAGGTGAGCCACGCATTTGCCCGAGAGATGAACCTGTCTGTCCACGGAAAGACTCCAGCACTGCGGGAGGATTATTTATATTAACCAAGAAGTAGAAACCGCCCAAAGGTCCACCGGATGCAGGAACATGCTCTGGTCCGTGCAGACGGCGGACGGTCACCCTGCAGTGGAAAGGCCACAACTCGCAGGACGGACGGCTACAGAGTTGCACTGGGTGAAAAAATCCCGAGGAGACAATCCACAGTGACTCAGAGCAGATGGGTCGGTCGTTACCCAGAGTCCAGGGCCCAGGGGCACAGGAAGGCACAGAAGAGCTGGATTCAGAAGCAGAAGGACACTTCTGGGGCAGTGAGCACGCCCCTCACCCTGACTGTGGCCAGGGCTTCAGTGGTGTGCATCCCCAAAACTCATCGCACTGTAAACCTGAGTATATTAACGTGTTGTGTGTAAGTTAAACCTTAACGAAACAGCTTTAAAAAGAAAAACAAAGACGGCTGGGGAGAAAGACACCACAAAGGCTGAACGAAGACAAAGAACAAAAAGGGATAAAATACTTACAACATACATAACCAACAATGGACCAGGGGTATGTAAAGGCATAGAGAACATGGGAAAAATACCTACAAATCAGTAAGAAAACGACAAACCACTCTGGGAATTTGGTAAAAGACAAAACGGGCATTTCACAAAGGAAAACACATAAGCCACCTACAAACGTGACAGGACGCTCAACTTCCATCACAGCACACAAATTAAAACCACAAGGGACCATGTCCTTAGACACGGCTGTGCCCCATGTAAACCGTGCCCCACACCAAGGCGTCAGGGAACATTCAAGGCAATGTGCACAGGGACAAACACACAGGAAACCAGGCTGGCAAGAACCAGGAACGTGGATTACGTGGATTACGAGCTCCATGGCTGTCTTACACCCCGGATACAGACTTTGCACAAACGCACCAGCCATGGCCACACCAGCATCATATACGCATATACGCATATATGCACGTGTATACACATGTACACATACACACATGTGTACACACACACACACACACACACATATACACATATAAATGAAAACTGGAAACAACCCAAGTGCCCATCCATAAAGGACGGGATGAATTCTGGCTTCTTCATGAACTAGACCACCACCCAGCAGTGAAAAGGAACCACAGCTATAGGCTAGGACAGGCCTAACTCTCAGAATCGGTGCTTCGAACACACACTGCGCGATTCCATCTCAATTATTGAGACAACAGCCGGCAAAAATGAACAGCTGGCTGCCTGTAAGCCCACGAAGCAGTAGAACTACAGAGAAAAGGAAAGGAGCCTGTTACTAGACTTCAGCGGCAGTAACCTGCGGGGGGCGGGGGGCACCACAAAGGTTTCCAGTTGCCGCTAACGCTGCTTCTTACGGTGGGTGTCCTGTGTACAGATGTCATGTACCATTTCGTTTTCCATCTGAACAGACCCATTTACCTCTACAGTACAATATGCTTCACAACACAGAAGGGTTTTTGAAAACTTCAAAAGGGATACATACTGCCAGGGAGAAAGGACAGTGACCGGAGAGAGACAGACAGGAGTCTGGGGTTCGGGGAAGACTTCTGCAGGGGAGCGGGGTACCCAGGGCAAGGAAGTGCTGATGCCCAGGAGAGAGGGGTGCCCAGGATGTGGCCGGCGGGGTGAGGGCACAAGGGTCAGCGGAAGTCAGAGAGGCAGGGCTCACCGCAAGGCCTTTGGTTCTCACAGCAACAGAAGGCGCTGGGCAGAGGGACGTGAGCTGACAAGCTGGAAGGGGCTCTCCCCCCGCTGCGCAGAGAACAAAGCAGGACAAGAGCAGAAGAGAAGACCCTTCAGGACTGTCCTGGCTGTAACCCAGGCCACAGCTGAGCGGCTGGGCCCAGCGTGGGACCCCAAATAAAGTCTGAAGGTCGGACAACAGGTTCCACGGGATTAGAAAACAGAAGGAGTCATCAAGGGCGAATCTAAGGTTTGGGGCCCAAAAACATGGAAGAAGGGGGCTGCCGGCCCGACACAGGGGGACTGTGGGGAGCGCTGGTGTGGGCAGGGCAGGCGCTCAGTTCTCCACGTTCAAGTTTGCGGTTCTTATTCAGTACGTCCTAGGTGGAGCACAGCCCCCAGAATCTGTGACTACAACCTCGTTTGATGGTGATCCTGCTGAGGGGGGGCCCACTGGACGAGGGTGGGGTCCTAAGCCGAGGCCTGGCAGCTCCCTAAAAGGGAAGACAGCCAAGCGAAGACAAGCGGAGATGGGAGTTACACTGCCACAGCAAGGAGCAGCAAGGGCTTCTGGCCACCAGAAGCTGCCGGAGGCCGAGAGGGACCTCCCCCAACGCCTACAGAGTGTGGCCCTGCCGACACCTTGGTCTGGGCCTTCGGGCCTCCAGAAGAGCCGCAGAATGCATTCCTGCTTCGTGAAAACACTCGGCCAGCACTACTTTGTTAAGGAGACCCCGAAATCCAATGCCTGAGTCTATTTCTCACGCTCGTCAGGAAGGCTGGATGTGTAACAATAAAACATAAAAAAGATCCACATGGGATCTGGGGCACCTGGGTGGCTCAGTCAGCTGAGTGTCTACCCCGTGATCTCAGCTCGAGTCTTCGTCAGGCTGGGTGTGGAGCTTACTTTAAAAATAAAAATAAAATAAATTTTAAAAATACAAAAGAAAAAAATCTGGGTTCTTTTTCTGACTCTCCTTTTTCTGGTTCTAAGAACCGAGGCAAAACATTCTGCCTCTGATTCAATTTCCTGCAAGATGGGAAAAACCAGGGGCCGAACAGAACCCCACCCAAGGTTCCACAGCCCATAAATTTCTGCAGCTCTGGGACTATCCCAAATACGAAAACGTACGCCTGAGCCCTCTCCCAATCACCTACTGAAACCTCACGTCCCAGAGAGGCTGCTTCTACAAAACCCACCCGCACGACGGATGCGCCTCCCTCAAGTGGCAAGACAAACAAGACGCTAATCCACAAAAGATGAGGCTAACTGGAATTTTATGATGTTTCTAGATCCAGCAACAACAGAACTCCCCTCGGTGACATACTGTACCCGCTGTCCTCCAATGTCAGCACAAACTCATGACTTAGAACAGCACTCGCTTGGGGCGCCTGAGTGGCTGAGTCAGTGAATTCAGCTCAGGTCATGGTCTCAGGGTCCTGGAATCAAGTCCCACCTCAGGCTCCCTGCTCTGGGGGGGGGTCTGCTTCTCCCTCTCCCTCTGCCCCGCTCCCCTCGCCCCAACCCCACTCTTGCTCTCTCTCTCTCAAATAAATAAAAACCTTAAAAAAATAAAAAACAGCAAACCACCTACGGATGACATCCCAGTTTCTGTGTGTCACAAGGGCAGGTGGTTCTCCGCTTAGAGTCTCACGGGACAGCGTCAAGGTAGGGCTACCTGGCAGGGTGCCACCCCACATTCACTCAGGTTCTTAGGAGAACTCAGGTCCCTGCGGCTGTAGGACAGAGGCTCCCCAGGGATCAGTCCTAGGTCCTAAGGATCACCCCCGTTCCTCGGTTCCTGGTCTCCCGCGCATCTTCCACGCCAGCCACGGCAGGGGGAGTCCTCTTCCTGCTTTGAACTTCCTGAACTTCCCCTCCCGCCTCACCCCTCCTCCTTCCTCTATGGTTTTGGGGGATTATTGGGTCGTACCCCAATAATCCAGGTTAATCTCCCGACCTGTACATCGGCTACTCGGTAACCTCCAAGTCACACCTCCAGAGTGCCCCCCAGCAGCGCTAGACTCGGGTCTGGCGGGAGGAGCAGGGGCAAGCGAGCTTACGGAGACGGTGGCGGGGTTCCGCCTTCCACAACTACCCCGAGACGTCACATTAACACAGAAAAACACATATGGTACAACTCTGGAAGTCAAGTGTTACCTGCATTCCATTACTGCAGATGACAGGAGTGTTGAAATAACAGACGAGGTTTTTGTAAATCCAGTAAAAGCAAAAATAATCTTTCCTAATGCAACTATCCTCAGCAAATACAAGTACAACAATGCAGAATCAGGGTCAGAGCAGCAGCCTGAACCTCACCCCCTGCACAGGCTCCACGGATCCCTTCCTACAGACCGGAGACAGTGATGCTCGCTGCAGCCCAGAACTGGGACTGAACGGACGAAAGCAAATCGAGAAACACCGACCGGCACGGCGAGAACAACAGGTGTCCCCGCGCGCCGCCCCAGCCCAACTGCCCACGAGGAGGCAGAGGCAGCAGCGTCCCTCTCCCAACCAACCCTCTGTTCCCACTCTGCCCCCCCGGAAGCACCCCCACAGCAGAGGACACGGGCTGCGAGCAGTAAGGAAACCCGTATCCTAATGAGCCCACCTCTGCCCCGCCGCTGGCCTGCTGCAGCCACACACGGGCTCTCCCTGCGCAGGGCCAGCTGGTTAGGACACTGGGCTCCCTGCACATTTACCAGTTACTCTGGCTCATTTCCAACCTTCTGAAGGCGTCCTCCGGGTCATCACAGCAACAGCCTGGAGAACCGAGAGCCACCTAACGAATCCTCCCAGAGCAGCCGAGGCAGAGGCGAAGGCCACGCGGGGCCACGAGCTAGTAAGCAGCAGCAGGTGCACCCCCTGATGTTGGTCGTGGAGTCGCTGCTCTCCACCCCAGGCGGGCTGCGGCCTGTGTCCAGCAGCAGCTGGGGACACGTTCCACACACCCGCTGGGGCCGTGACTTCTGCCAACTCTTCCACGGGAGCGCTCCTCTGGGAACAGGCAGGACACGGAATGTTCCCGCTTCTTGGTTCCACTTTGCTCTCCCAGACATCAGGCACTTCCCCGGCTCAGCAAGCGCCCAGGTCTCTGAGCACCCCCGGAAGAACGACACACCGGTCCCTTGGAACAAAGCCCAAATCTGACCTGTCGCTGCCAGCACATCACAAGGCGCTTTTCCTCCGGCTACAGCTTTGGTCTCAACCTATGGGGCGCCCCATCGGTTTCCCCACGTCCCCACCGGCTCCCCCGTGGCGCAGGTGCAGGGCTCCACACAACAGGAACCAGATGCAAACGCTGACGTAGACGCTGACACTGACAGTAACACGGACACTGACAGAGACATGGACACACACAGATGCAGACACAGACGCAGACACACGCAGACACGGACGCAGACACAGACAGACACGGACACAGACAGACACGGACGCAGACACGGACACACGCAGACACGGACACAGACACAGACACACGCAGACACGGACACAGACACAGACAGATGCAGACACGGACACAGACACGGACGGATGCAGACATGGACACACGCAGACACGGACACAGACACGGACACACGCAGACATGGACGCAGACACGGACACAGACACAGACACGGACACACACAGACACGGACACACGCAGACATGGACGCAGACACGGACACAGACACAGACAGATGCAGACACGGACACACGCAGACACAGACACAGACACGGATGGATGCAGACATGGACACACACAGACACGGACACAGACACGGACGGATGCAGACATGGACACACGCAGACACGGACACAGACACGGACACACGCAGACACGGACACACGCAGACACGGACACACGCAGACACGGACACACACAGACACGGACGCAGACACGGACACAGACACGGACACGGAGGCAGACACGGACGCAGACACGGACACACGCAGACTCGGACGCAGACACGGACACACGCAGACACACGGACGCAGCCCCCCAAACTCCACTCTTGCAGCGATGGTCACCGAGCGCAGCCGGCCCAGGGCGGCGCGGAGCCTCGGCCGCCGCCCGGACTTACGGGAACGGAACTCCCCGCTCCCGGTGGCCAACGGGCGGCATGACTCAGGGGTTCAGCAGTCCACTACCTCCCCGTCGCCCCCAGCTCCGCCCGCGCCCAGCCCGCCGGGCCACAGCCGGGAACCGGGGCCGGAGGAGGGGCGCAGGGTCACGGATGTGGGAGGGAGGAGGGGGACAGGGGCGCGGGGTCAGGGGTTAGGGAGGGAGGAGGGGCGCGGGCGTCGGGGGCGCGGGGTCGGGGGTGGGGGTGAGGGCGGGGGCGCGAGGCCGGGGGCGCGGGACGCGGGGTCCCCGGACGAGGGGCGCGGGGCCAGGGCTGAGGGCGGGAGAAGGCGCGCGGGCCCCGCACTCACGTTTGTACTCGGCCATCAGCCTCTTGAGCGCCGTCCCCGCCATCGTCCCGGCAACAGCTGCGCCGTCCGGCCTCGCCTCCTCAGCGCAGGTCCCTCCCGCCCGCCGCGGGCTGCTTCCGGGTCGCCGCCGGGACCGGAAACCCTTCCGGGGCGCGGGGCGCGCCTGCGCAGTGGCGAGGGTGCCGAGGGCAGCGGCGCGGGGGCGGCGTCGGGGGCGTCCGGGCGTCGGGGTCGCGGGTCCCCAGCTTCGGTCCGGGCCTCGGCCGCTCTGGGGGTCCGGGTCGCGCGCGGCGATCCGCCTCCCGTCGGCCGGGTCTCCCGGAAAACCCGGAGCCGCGGCGCCCGGGACGGTGTGTGTCGGCCGCCTGTTGCATCACACTGGCCGGGCCTCGGGAGGGGCCGCTCGGGGGACCGCGCGGAGGCTGGACGGGACCGGGGACGGAGGACGGCGGCCTGGGGACGGGACCGGGCCAGGACCCTGGATGAAAGGCGGACATGGAGCCCGGCGGTCGCGGGCAGGGGCGGGGGCGGGGCGGGCGGCTGCTGGCGGATCGCATCGGGCGGGGGTCCTTGTAAAGGTGACCCCGTGGAGGGGGATGGGGACCGAGGGCCGCACCTGCAGGGCCAAGCACGCGTGGCAAGAGCCGTTTCAGGGTGACTTTCGGGCCCAAACGCAGTCAGCGGAGAGCTTCGGGTCTGTGGGTCCGAGAGGTCGCGGACCGCGGGGGTCCTCCGCGACAGCGTGGGGCTCCCCATCTCCGCGGGCGCGTGGAGGGCAGGGCGCCCGGGAGGTCTGAGGGAGCAAAGACGCGTGACCCGCCCGCTGCCCGAGCGGCTGCTGCTCGGGAGGGACCAGAGCCCTCCAGCCACCCCCCACCCCCCGGCTCCCCCACATTGTGTAATGTGCACTGGGGTGAATGAGTCCTTTCTTAGTAGCATGGTGGTCTGTTCCCAGTGGGCCCACTGTGATGTGCCGACCCAGTCGTGCTTCTCAGAACCGCATTCTGAACGACTAGGAAAGTAAGCAAACTTCGTATTTTGTGGCTCTGCCGTGCAAAGATTTACTCCTCCTAAACCTTAAAAAAAGAAAAGTTTCAGGGTCTGGTGGCTCCACTGGTCAAGTCTCTGCCTTTGGCTCAGGTCACGATCCCAGGATCCCCTGCTCTGAGGGAGTCTGCTTCTCCCCCTGCCTGTGCTCCCTCCCCCTCTCTCAATAAATAAAGTCTTTAAAAAAAAAAAAAAAAAAAGTTGTTGCGTCCACAGCACGCATGTCCTACCTACATCCTACACTCCTGTGTAGAAGTGACTGTGGAACGTCCTGTACCGTATTCAAGCATCACATGGAACTGCTGGTTACTGTCTGCCTCCTGCACCCAGAAAACACGTTCCACTAGGGCAAGCAGTTTCCGTCTTGTTCACTTGTGGAGCAGCATTAGTGCCCGAGTGTGGCAGTCCAGGTCTGCTGAACTGAGTGAATTTTGTCAATGCAAACACCTCCCAAGCGTGCATATTTTAGGGTAGAAGCACACAGAATGTATGCCAACACTAGCTTCTCAGATGGGTAGGCCACGCACTGCACAGAGGACGAGTCTTATCTTCAAACACCAACAACCTTGAGAAGCCCAAACTTCTGTCCTCATCATCCAGATGATGCTCTGGAGAGGAAAGGGGTCACAGTACTAGTTCCCAGCCACAGGCTGGGAGAGCTCGTGAGGAAGGAGGGGGACAGCCAGGACTGGCATGTGTGACCTGCCAGGGCACAGAGGGTGACCGTCAGGTGAACACTCCCCTTCAACTAGCCTGAAAATGCCAGTGGCCTCCCTGAATGGTCTATACGGATGGGACACTGTGACAGTATGGCCCAAGGCCAAAGGCAGTACTTATTACAAGCCCGGAGACGGAATACCAAACTATATTTACTGTTTACAGTAGCAAAGGACAACAAATAATGTACAAATCGGTGAACGAACAGAACAGAGCCAGCAGACCACCCCCCCCAACGCCCAAAGAGCAGGACACAAAGGAAATGCAAACACCTTCAGCGAGATTTCAGGCAAGCAAGAGAGGACAGTCATGGTCACGCGTGGTGACTGGAACAAGGCAGCAGTGGGTTCATACACAAAGACAGGAGGAAAACTATCCGTTTAATTGGTGTAGATCCCAAAACCTCACAGAACCAAGATCACGTACTAAAGCTTAAGTCCCACACCTATTTGGAAAGCAGCACAGCCCACATCCGTCAGGGTGACATGGAGTCACCTTTCCGCGGGCTTCGTGGAATACACACTCGGGAGCAGGTCTTTCACGTGAAAACAAGTTCATACCCAGCAATACTGAAACCTGCTTTTTTCAGAGATACCATCATTACTCCGAGGAGAGAAAAGTGAGGCCAGGCCCTATGACCAAGGGAGACCCGTGGGGGTGGCTTTCTTCTCTAGGAAGGGGAAAGGCCTATCTCTGCGGCCTCAGGCGCCAGGCAGTGGGTGCCCAAGCCCAGGGCCATGTTGCCAAAGGACCTGCTTATTTTCCTTTTCACCTTTTAAAAAGCATTTCAGTATCTTCCCTTCAACTTCACTGTATCCTGAAACGCAGTACTTCTCAGCATTTAAAAAACCTGTGCCTACACGAAAGAGGAAAAGTTTATCTCCCTTCCCCAAGCTGCCCCCAAACTTGCCCAACAGAAGTGCCTCCGCCGCGGTGCTGTGAGCTCTCCAACAAGCAGTGGGGTGGGGAGCCAGACCCCTGCGGGTAGGTCCCCACCTAGACTACAAGTGGACATTCAGACCACAAGTCGGGGGGCAAAACTGAAGGGGGGAAAGGACAAAAATGAAAGCAAAAACAAGCCCCAAACCCCTCAGAACACATTTCACCCCAACAAAGACCAGTGCGACCGGCCCAATTCCAGCCGCGGGCTCCCCCTGCAGACAGTTCTGAGTTGCCCTCGCCGAATGTCAAAAGAGAGGGAAGTAGTTTTGGTGACCGTCCTTGGCTTTCCCCGGACTCCTTTGTGATGGGCACGGTCTCTCGTTCACTATTCAACAGCAGACGCAAGGACGATGACACAGTGGGGACAGTCCCTGTAGATGGGGCTCCTTTAGACACAGCCGCTCTCGGGCGAGCCTCCCGTCTGCTGCTGGAACACATCGATGGTGTCTTCGTCCTCCATCTCCAGCTGCCGGGGGTGCAGTGAGAGGGGAGGGCGGTTAGTTTCCTCGCCTTCCCAGGAATGCCGAGCCGTCCCAAGCAAACACACAGGCTCACCACGCGGTCTTCCTCCTCTCGGAGGACACCGTCCAGCCTGGCCACACCTGTGCGCGTCACACGGGGACAGATGCCCTACTGTGGACTTCCCGTGAGCCCTACTCATCCCCCAAGCCTCCCCCCACAGAACTCACAAAAGATGTTCAAACCTAAGGACTTAGAAAAACTAAGCCTCTGGGGGCACAGGCCTGGCTCAGTCAGTAGGGAATGGGACGTGTGATCTCAGGGTTGTAAGTTCAAGCCCACACTGTGTATACAGATCGCTTAAAAATAATGAAGTTTCAGGGGCGCCTGGGTGGCTCAGGGGGTTAAGTGTCTGCCTTCAGCTCAAGTCATGATCCCAGGGTCCTGAAATCGAGCCCCACACATCGGGCTCTCTGCTCAGTGGGGCGCCTGTTTCCCTTTCTCTCTGCCTGAGTCTCTGCCAACTTGTGATCTCTCTCTCTCTCTCTGTCAAATAAATAAAATAAATAATTTTTTTAAAAAATCAAGTCTTCAGAAAGAAAAGTAAATCTCATTAAAAAACAAACAAGGGTCTCAAGCTTTGACTGCCCGTGGCCCCCAATCCCATCCCACTCAAGAGCATCTAAGGAGCGGTGCAGGTCACGCCCCCGGACCCCACACGGAGGGGCTGCTGGAGCAGGAGAACACGCTGGAGCAGACGCGTCCTGCCGCCGGCTCCTCTCTCCGGGCACGGGCTGCTCACACGTTTACCCCGGCCTCCCCCATTCAGAGTCTGTGGAGGCTGGAAGTCTCCCAAGGACAGAGGTGTGGGGCTGGGACAGCAGGGCCTCTCCCCGGCTCAGGCCCCGGCAGCAGCCAGAATGACAGGAGGCAGGACAAGGTGCCCCCCCAGCCCCCCGGCCCGCAGGAGCCCCCCGCAGCCCAGCACCCCCGGTGAGCGGAGCGAGAGCTCCTGGAGAGGCACCCGCCACCCATCGCTCGGCGGTCCTGTCCCGTGGCCCCCTCCGCCCGTTCTCACAGCCCAGGACGGAAGACGGGTATCCTCTCGCCTCGCAGAGAAGAGGGAGGCTCCGAGACGGTCGAGCCACGGGACCCCAGGGTCACCCAGCTGGCGGCGGCAGCAGCACCCCAACCTCCGCGCCCTCTCTGCAGGCCCAAAGCCCTCCCACTGCAGTGTGCTGTGCAGCCGTGGGAGGGGTGCGGTGGGCCCGGGGAGCGAGCCCGCACCATGGGTGACGCCGTCTGCACCCCGGGGCGCAGCACTGGAAGGGCACAAGAGTCGGGCCGGCCATGGAGTTGCCAGTCCGGCGCCCTGGACGAGGCGCGGGCGCTGGGAGAGGGGGCACGGGTGCGGGCGCCGGTACCCCGTCCTCCGCCCCGTCCACCAGCACGGGGGGACGACGTCCAACTGGTCTCCTCTGAAAAGTGAGCCCCAAATTTAAAACTTAAATAACTGATTAAAATCATTAAGAAACGTCAGGTCTCGTGCGCGAGGCCGCCCAGTAGCACTCACCAGCGCACCCCCCGGGGCACGGCAGAGACGGGCGCCCCCACCCCCACAGCCCAGTGCCCGCCGCCGGCTTTCCTACCTGCGCGGGGGTGTCTGTCTCGTTGATCGGCTGCCCGTCAAACCTGAACCTGATCTGCCTCATTGACAAGCCCTGAAAAGAAACACCAGTTACCATTCGTGCTTCCAGGTGACACGTTAATTCCAGAAAAGAAAACATTTATCTCAAAACATGAGAATTGAGAACATACAGCCTTGGGACCCGCGTGATCATAAAACAGGCCGGCGGGCCTACCACACACTGTGGGATGCGCAGCTCGGAGACCCGGCTCTCACACCTTCCAGCCCCCGGGGTCGCGCCCTGTGGGGGCTGGCCCCCACGTCCCCCCAAAAGCGACCACAAGTTCACACGGCTCGTGCCACCACCTTTAAGAAGGTCCCAGAGAGAAAGTGAGGCCCTGTGACCCGAGGCAGTGAGGCCCGGGTCACAGGGCTGTGTGTAGGCCGGAAGCAGGCCGACCCAGGGCCCAGCCGGGGAGGAGCCCACGCAGACTGCTGCGCCCGAGGCCAGGGCCAGTGCGCGGGGGAGACAAAGACCCCTCCTAAGAAGCAACTCTGACTCCTCCCAAGCGAACAGGCCGGACTGAAAGCTGCGTCTCTGCTCCCTCCTGAAAAGATGACCCAAAACCCAAGGCATGAAGCACAGGGACACAGAGAACGGGAGAGGAGAGGGACCAGCAGAAGCAGACATGGCCACCCGCCAGGCGCTGCATGGCCACGGATACTAGACCCCAAGGTCGGGGGGGGGGGGGAACAGGGCTGGAGCCCCCAGAGGCTCAGGGCTGCTCACAGCTGACGCTCCAGCAGTGCCTGAAAACTGGTACAAGAAAGGTCCCTCCAGACCCCCAACTTGGGGGCCCCCTGCCCCAAGCGGCCAGGCACTGCCATTCCCCAGGCAAAAGATCTACTTTCCGGAGAGATGGGCTCTGAGCCCTGGGACAAGTGACAGCAGCCAGCGTGGAGGCCAGCCACCGGCCGAGCCCCAGCTGCCCGTCCAGGTGCACGTCCAGGACGCAGACAGGAGGCTGGGAGGTCCGCTTCCTGGAAATTTAATGACTCACAGGTTATGACACCTGCAAGGCACACTCCCCCCCGTACCCTCCCCAATGCTGGCAGGCCACCCCACCGGGGTTTGTGGGCTCTGTGCAGGTGGCTCTTCCTCAGCCTTTGGGCCTCACTCGTAGATATGAGCAGCTAAACACAGACTTGGAGACGGAAAGCCTCAGATGTGCAGGCCTCCGACCAGCGAGGAAGGAACGGGTCCGCAGGCACAGACAGGGAGGGCCCGGAAGACACAGACTCTGGAAATTCTAGAGACAGTCACTGCTGGGAAAAAGCAACCCTTAGAGAACAAGGGAGAACGAAGCACGTTTGGAAATTAGAAATCATGGCAGAGGCTGGCCAGCCCAAGTAAGATGGGAGCACAAAGTTAGAAGAACCTCCCAGGAAGAAAACCAACGGCATCAAGCACCAAGCCCGAAGCCAGTGGGCAGAAACGCTCCTGAGTGACCGGTCCAGAGCAGGGAGCTCCAAGACGCAGGGGCATCCCGAACACAGGGGACAGGACGGGAGAGGGCACTGTCCTCAAAGAACCAACGCCAGCCACGTTTCCTGAACTAAAAACACGTTTCTACACGGAGGGGCACCTGGCCGGCTCCACAGTGAAGCCCGTGACTCCTGATCTCAGGGTGACGAGTTCAAGCCCCACGACTGGTGGACTGATTACTCTCAAACTAAAAGGAAAAGGAAAAAGAAATAGGAAAAATGCATAGGGTAGCCTGGGTGGCTCAGTGGGTTGAGCCTCTGCCCCAGGTCATGATCTCACGGTTCTGGGATCGAGTCCCATGTCGGGCTCTCTGCTCAGCACGGAGCCTGCTTCCCCCTCGCTCTTCCTCTGTCTGCCTACTTGTGACCTCTGTCTGTTCGATAAAGAAAGAAAGAGAAAAAACGCACCAGGAAAGGGAACGGCACAATCATGCCCTTCAAAGCCGTGACAGTGACGTTTCAGGACACAGAATTAGGTCTTAAAATCTCTCAGAAAAGAGCAAAGTTACATCAAAGGACCGAGAAGCGGAATGTCACTGCACTTGCTATGCCAACACTGGGAGAAGACGATATGGTAAGAACGTGCAGCCCATGGTGACGCGCTGAGGCTTATGAAAAGTCGGTCACCTTCAGACACACACTGTCTCAAAGACGCTGCGTTTTGTAACCCTCCCACAGCAAGATGCCGGAAGACATGCCCAGAGGAAGATTAATCCAGAAAATACAGAGGATGGGGGCCAAAACCATCTCCAGAAGGGTTCTGAGGGGCTCTGCGGGGACGGCCCAGCCACCAGGGCAGTGGGGCAGGAAGGGAGGGACAGGAGGCGGCGTGGACTGCAGGACAGGCCCCTGGGCAGCGGGTGGACCATACAGGTGACGCGTTCACCATGATCACCCAGAAAACCCCCCGCAGGGACGGCCTCTGAAACCAGCTCTGGAAGGTGGGGAGGGACACGAGGAAGGCACACTGTGTGCCTATAGTGTTCTGCGTAACGACAGGTCCCAAGGCCACCACCGACAGAGCCAAGAACGGGAACAGGCCAGCAGGACTTCCAGAGCGTGCAGACACAGGCCGCCTCCCGCTAAGAGGACCAGGGCATCATGGAGAGAAGGCCGGGCAGGACCTGGTCCAGGAGCCCGCACCCTGCACCGCAGAGCGATGTGGACACAAGACCCCGCAGGGAGGGATGTGAAGGGTCTCAGGTCCCTGCACGTGAATGAGAACAGAGGACGGTGAGGTTCAAACAGCGACACGTGTGGACCAGTGATGGCAGCACCAACCGTAGCGGGCCAGGCCGTCACTGCGGGAGGGCGCTGGAGACCCGGCCCACCGCTGAGGCGCCGCCAAGCCAAGGGAGGAATGAAGGGTCTCCGCAAACCCGACCGTGAGCAGGGCCGTGTCTGCATGCACACGCTCCAGCCGCGGCTAGAAGTAACAACGGAAGCACGCGCGTCCACGACTCTGCCACTGTGCCCTGAAGGACACGGCCACACACGCCGGACTGTGGGGGAGCCGGCGGCGGGACCCGGCTGCGGACAGGGCTGACCCGCCACCTGCTGAGACACCGACAGGAGCAGAAGGACACAGCCAGCGAGGGGTGAGCGTGCACGTGCACAGACACACGCACCACATGCACTCGCACACTTGTGTGCACACACACACACTTGTGCACACGCTTCCAGGACTGTGCTCGTGCACCACCACGCACTCGCGCACACGCACACACTCGCACACATATACACCGAGCTCATGCGCGCTCACACACACGTGCACACGCATTTATGCATTCCGCTCGGTACACACGCTTCCGGGAATACCCTCGTGCACACACACGCACTCGAGCACACACTCGAGCACACACGCACACGTGCATCCGGGGCAGCGGGCACCGCCTGCTGTCGCGGGGCCAGGGCTCAGGACGGGAGCCCGGGCCACAGCGCTGGAGGACGCACCTGCCTCTCGCAGTACGCCTTCATCAGCTTGCTCAGCGGGGTGTGTCTCTTGATTTTGAACTGCACCACGGAGCCGTCCTGCCCGGCCACCTTGAGGTTGATGTGGTCGTTCTCGGTCTTCACGCCCTCCTGCAAGCACACACGAGACCGCGTCTCAGCACCGGCCCCCGCACGGCCACCATGCCTACGGGCCGCGGGACCTGCTGCGTGGAAGGCTTTAGGAGCAGCTCATCCGTCTCCGGCAGCCCCGAGTCCCTCGCACAACCGCTTCGTCTGGACACAGGACGCTCCCAACATCTACACAAGTCGACAGAATTCACGGGTTATGAGCTCAAAGGACAGAATCTGCTTAATGACGCTGGGAAAAACCCACACCCCATCTTTGCTGTAGCAGGACTCTCCCAGCATCCCAGCACGCGCCCGCTTCCCCGGACCTCGAGGACAAATGAGACAAGCACCGCCCACGGCATGAGCTCCAGGGCAGCGGCCCTGTTGGGGGGGCGGGGTCACCCCACTGGCCGCACCCCTCTCCAGCGTGCCTACGGGGGATCCTGCAGGCACAGGGCCCAGCCGGGGAGGAGCCCACGCAGAGGCCAGGGCCGGTGCGGCGGGGGAGACAAAGACCCCTCCTAAGAAGCAACTCTGACTCCTCCCAAGCGCTGCTCCCTCCTGAAAAGATCTCTCTGCTCACTACGCACACCTCACTACGCCGGCACTATCTGGGAAGACACGAGTCCTTTATTTTGAACAAAATGAGAAAGCTGGCCTGGGGCCCTTTGAAAATCAAGTCTACTGTGAACTGTGTTCCGTCCCCCTGCCCTCACACACGCAGGTCTTGCTCCTGCGCATCCTGCAGGACGGGGACCCATGTGTCCCGCCCCGGCGGCTGCCTCCCCCTCCCTCCTGCAGGACCCTCCGCCTGGGCTCCCAGGGATGTGTAGGGCTGGGCAAGCAGCAGCCCCCGAGGCAGGACTCCAGCAGCGCCACAGAAGGCGAACCAGCTGGGGAGCGCTGTGGCCTGGGCCGGGGCAGGCATGCGGACACCCCAATACCCTCCCTCTCCGGAATAGAGACGCCGCCGTGGCCCACCGGGCCCTGCACGTGGGGTGCTCACTGGCCCGCGGCCAGGGCGGAGCTGTGCACGGATGCCCCACACATGAAGGATGCATTTGTCGGCCTTTTTTTTTTTCAAATAAAGGTTTAATTTTGGAATGACTGTACATTTACAGAAAAGGAGCAGCCAGACCAGAGCTGGAACTGCGCGCGCCCCTCGCCAGGCTTCCCTCGCGTGAACGCCCCCCGTGCACGCTCCGTCTGTGCCCCTGGAAGCCCAGAGCTCGCGGCCGCACTGGCAAGGGAACGCTCACTTCTGTGACATCTCTGCAGGTTTCCCGCCAACGGCCTTTCTCTCTTCCAGGATCCAACCCAGGCCACCACACTTACATCCATTTAGAGATAGGACTTTTTTTTTTTTTTTTTTCAATTTTTTTGTGTTAAAATACACATAACAAAGGTGCCTGCATGGCTCAGGTGGTGAAGTCCTGCCTTCGGCTCAGGTCAAGATCCTGGGGTCCAGGGATCGAGCACGCATTAGGTTCCCTGCTCGGCGGAGGGCCTGCTTCTCCCTCTCCCTCTGCCCGCCGCTCCCCCTGCTGTGTTCTCTCTCCTTCTGCCACATAAATTAAAAAAAAAAAAAAATACATGTAACATAAAATCTACCATCTAACCGCTTCTGGCTGGTATTACACGCAGACCTGACCTTCTCCGACCTTCACCACACCCACCTCTAGAACCCTATTCTCGCGGCAGAACTGGGACTCTGCGCCACGGAACCCTAACTCCCCTCCACCCAGTGCCCCCATTCTCTGTCTCTGTGATTCCATCCCCTCTGCGCATCTCACGAGAGTGGATCCCACAGTGTTTGTCCTTTGGGGACAGGCTTATTTCACTTGGCATGATGTCCTCGAGGTTCAAACCCAGTGCAGCAGGGTCCACTACACGGGGGGCCATGGTTCCCATGCCCATTCCTCTGTATTCATCCGTCCACGGACCCCAGGGTTACTTCCATGTCGTAGCTGTTATGAATAATGCTGCCATGAACTTGGGGAGGACAAGTAACTCTTGGAGACCCCGCTTTCTGTTCTTTGGGGCAAATACCCAGGAGGATCGTGGCTCTGTATGTTGATTCTATTGTTAAATCCAGTAGGAACACCCACACTCACTCTGCTGTGACTGCACACTGGACGTGCCGGCCGTGTGCAGGCTCTCCGGGGGCTGTGTCTGACTTCGGAGAGCCGCCGCCCTCGTCGCTGGAGTTCTGATTCGCACTTCTCCATTTGTGACTCTGAGCATAGCCGACGGGCGCAGTGGCCATTTGTGTACCTTCGTTTGGAGAGCTGTCTGCTGGAGAGCTTTGTCCATGTCTGAATAAAGTTCTTTTTTGCTCTTGAGTTTGAGGAGTGCCCTCCGTATTCTGGATATTAATCTGTGATCAGACCCGTGATTTGCAAACATCTCCCCCTCTGCCAGCGGCTGCTGATTCCCGGGACGGTGTCTCTCGATGCACAAAATGTCTCATTCTCGAGGAGTCGGGTTGCTCTTTCCCCTTGTGGCTGGTGCTCTGGTTTCTTATCCAGGAAATCACTGTGAAGTCCACTGTCCTACGTTCTCTCCTAAGAGTTTCATTGCCTTGGGTCTTATGTGTCGGTCCCTGATCCATCTGAACTGCTTTTTGTATACGGTGTGAGGTAAGGGTCCAACTCTGTTCTTTCGCATGAGCACGGACGACGCATGTGCTTTTTTAACGAAAAGAGATGAAAGTGTCAAGACAGACACGGGGACTAGAACACAGAGCAAACAGACACACAGGGCAGTGGCTGCAGGCCAGCGCAGGAAGGCAGCAAAATTAGGGAGGACACTTCAGGCTGGTGCCGGCAGAGAACATCACAAACGGCTCTCCCTGAGGGAAGGACACCAAGAACAAACGGCCTGTCCAGACCCCTGGTGAATTCCTAGTAAACCAGCAGTAAAAGAAAAAAAGAAACAATGACCACAAATCACCAAGGTCACCCCCTGTGTCAGCTATCCAAAGGAGGCAGACACTGTTTTCCCAGCTGACCCCCCAGGTTTTCTTCCCAGCACCACGATGGCCCGCAAGTGCACCCCATCCTCTCTCTGAGCCTGGGAGGCACAGGCCTTCCTCGGTTCAGAAGTAGCGCAAATGAAGTTATCCTGACCCCGCACAGGGAAGCTGGCCACACAGTTGCGAAGTCTGAGGACACTAAGGAGGGCTGGAGTTGTCCCACGGTATTGGAACTTTAGTGAGAGGAAGCCGCAGAAAAAGCCCTAAAGGCGTTTCTATTTGCCCCCGGCAAGCCATGGACCCAAGATGGGAAATTAGAGTAAAAGGCCGGGCTGGCAAAAAGCAAAGACAGCTTCACCTGCCTCTGCCACAAGGCAGCGGCTCTGGAGCGCAGCCTTCTCTGAAATCCCAGCGGGCCGGGGGCCAGCCTGCACAAGGCCTGGAGAGGGGCAGGGCCCTGGGCTCCAGAAGGATCCGCTGCACCCCAGCCCTGCCTGCTGTGTGCACGGAGGCCCAGAGGTGCAGGGACTCCGGGATCAGAAGAAGCCTACGCAGGAAGCACCCACCTCAACGGATGCTCCGCTTGGGCAAGAACGATGGACCCCAACAGTGCAGACCAACAGCCTCAAAAGCTTGTTTTTGACAAAAGCAGTTACCGTAACTCACACTTCGCTAAGACCGCCACAGCACCTACATTGTCCACTATGTAGGAACCCAGACCAGGGAGTCAGAAAGGATGGAGGAGCACAAACCTGGAGAACACGATGGGGAAGGGGCGCCGGGGGAGGGGGGGGGAGGGGGGGAGGGGGGGCGGGTGGGGGGCTGACCTGGACACCAGGAGCGCAGCGAGGGGCAGGTGATGTGGGGCGAGGGGCGCAGACTGGAGAACCGGATGGGTAAAGGGGGGCGCGCACTGGAGGATGCCATGGGAGGGGATGGGGAGGGGCAGCACCGGAGCACACAGACGAGGAGGCGACGGGGAGGCACAAGCGCGCACGGAAGATGTCCCGGGGCGGTGGCGCACACCCGGAGGACCGCGGTGGGACGCGATGACTGGGGGACGCGGCGCCCACCGGATGACGCGGGCGGGGAGCCGCGCGGACACCGGGGGCGCAGCAGGCCCGGCTGTCGGGGGGCTCCCGCGGGGACCCAGCGTGCACCCTGTCGGCGCCCTGCGAGGGCAGAGCGGGGCGCGCGGACGCCGCCGGGGGAAACGCGGCCCGCGGGGGCGGGGGTCGCAGCGGCGGGAAGGTCCCCGCGAGGAGGTCTGGGAGAGGCGCGGCCCGGGGGGAACCGGACGGAGAGGGCAAGGGCGAGGCCGGGGGCAGGTCCCAGCGCAGGGCTGGTGCGGGTAGAGGGTGGGTGACTCCGGAGGTGGCCAGGGGGTCCCGGAGACGGCGGGTTCCGGCAGGAAGCGCCCCGACGGGGAGGGTCCAGGCAGGGGCTGCCCCGGCCCGCGCCCTCCAAGGGCCGCGTCCCCACAGCGCGGCGTCCTAGGTCAGCCCCAGCGGAGCTCCCGGGAGCGGCGGGGCGGGGCTTGGCCGAGGGGCGGGACCCGGGCCGTCGGGCGGAGCCTCGGTGGGGCGAGGCGCACCGCGAGGGCGGAGCCTGGATGGGGCGGGCCCGAGGCCGGGGCGGAGCCGGGGCGGGGCGCGCCGCGGGGCGGAGCCGGGCCGGAGGGGGAGGGGAGCGGCGTGCGGGGGAGGGGCGGGAGGCCCAGGGCGCGGGGAAGCCCCGCGGACGCCGCCTAGCCCCCGCACCCCGAGGTCGCGGAGGGCGCCCGGGGCGGGCCGGACCGGGTTGGACCGGGGTGGGGGGGCTGCAGCGACGGCGCGGGCGCGGGCCGACCCCGGGGCCCCGGCTCGCACCCGCCGGCCCTTACCTTGGGCTTCTCCTCGGACATGGCTGCGCGCGGCGGCGGGAGGCGGCGGCGGGGATGCAGGCAGCGCCGGAGCGGGCGAGTCACGCTCTCCGCCCGCCGCTCTCCCGCCGCAACTGCTCGCGGGGCCGCGCTTTGCCCCCCAAATCCCTGCGCGCCGGTTGGCTGCCGTGAGGTCACGTGGCGGCGCGCGTGCACGATGCGCGCGCCCCGAGGTGTCGGGCGCGCGCTCGTGTGGGCCGAGGTTCCTGGTGGTTGGAAATGCGTCACGGGGCGGGACGGCGCCATCCGGTGGGCCTGACAGCGGGGGCGCTCGGGGCACCGAGGGGCCCGGGGGCGCACACGGAAGAGGGGTGTGCTCAGGGCGCCAAGCGACCCCGGGGGCGCTCAGGACACCGAACGGCCCGGGGCGGGAGGGGGGGCAAATATACAAGGGGGTGCTCAAGGCACGGAGGGCCCCGGGGGCAGGGTGGGAAGGCCAAATGCTGTGCCAGGGGGCGCTCAGGACACCAAAGGGCCCGGGGGGCGGGGGGAGGCCAAATATTCAAGGGGTGCACAGGGCACCGAGCGGCCCAGGAGTGCACACAGGAAGTGGGGTGGTCAAGGCACCAAGGGACCCCAGGGCAGTGGGGGGCTGCTCCGGACACCAAAGGGGTGGGGTGGTGGGGAAACAGGGTCAGAGGCACTCAGGGCACCAAGGGGCCTGGGGCTGTGAGTAGGACCAGGGACTGCTCAGGGACCCAGAGGCACACAGGGAAGGGGAAGCAGGGGTGGGCAGGGGCTATTCAGGACACCAGGGGGCCCCGGGGCACATAGGGAAGGGGGGTGCTCAGGACATCCGGGGGGTTGCTCATAGGTGGGGGGCAGGGACAAAGATGGGCATGTTATCTTAGGGACTGAGAAGGACCTGTCCACTTTCTCCATGCCCTAGCCCACAGACCTCGTGTCCTATCCTCCCCCCCTTCCCGCTTCCGCTCCTCCAGCCAAGCCCGGGGCACACCCACTGGTCTCGGGCGGGGGTGCGTTTTTCAGAGCAAAAGGAAGGCAGGCCGGTGTGGTCAGCCATCTGTGGTGGGCACAGGGGACCTGGTGCGTGAGTTGCCTCAGAAGGCAGCCCCACTCCTGGAAAAGGCTCCACTGGCCCTCACGAGGAGCCTCACGTCCTGTCAGGAGCAACCACAGGTGGAGAAAGGTGGTCCCAGGCGGGCACACCTGTCCGCCAGCGACAGCTTGCACGCGTTCACTTAGCGCAGCCACGGGAACGCCAAAGCCTGCACCCCCCACCAGGGCGCCAGGGGGACAGAGCCCTGTGCTAGGCCTGCCCGGCCTGGCCACGTGTCTCTGGCTGGAGCCAGGTTCCATCTCAGCTGCCTCCACTTCCCCTCTTACCCATCCCTCCCGAGCCTGGTGACTGGGAGCCAAGCACCTGGCAGGGGTGCTGGGGGGATGGGTGCGGGAGGCTGTGCTGTGCCCGCCTTCCTGATGTTTCTGGAATGCACACGACACGGCAGAAACTCAGCACACACAGAATCTGCATGACACCATTAATTACATATTCGGTCTCTCGGAGAGCGTCATCGAGTCTAAGAAATCATACAGGGGAGGGTTGTGTCCGGGAAGCAGAAGGCTGCAACAGTCACCATCCTGGTCTGAAAACGAGAGGCTGGGAAACCTCCAGAAACACGCTTTTCTTAAACCATCCGAGACCTGGGATTGCAGCTTTGCCATCCTTAGGTCCAGGCCCCTCTAATCGGTTCGGGAAGATACTTTCCCGGGTCTCAGGATCTCACCTTAAAGTCTTTGAAGGTGTCTGTCCCTTCATTGTCCTCACTCAGCATACATCCTGGGCCAGGCCCTCTGGAGGTCTGTGCCTGGAGAGGAAACGGGGTCCCTGTAAAAGTCCACCCAGATCCAAGGACGCGAGGCCTGCCGAAGGGTAGGGCTGGACCAGGGCAACAGAATGTCCACCTGCCCCCACCACACGCACACACACACGCGCACACACACACGCACGCCCACACCAAGACAGCTAACACCAAAAAGTAAGCTGGGGGCCTGTGCTCCGCCTCAGGGAGAGAGACCCTCGCCCTCCCCGAGGTGGGGGAGCACGGGGAGGCCTGGACCCGAAGGTGGAGCAGGAACACTGAGAAACTGCCGCCAGCAAACCAGCCTCCCCCTCAGCGCTGGGCGACACCGGTGGAATTTGTGTCCGTGGACACACTGAACAAACCAGTACCACAAAACCCAGACCCAGTCGCCTCCCAGCCCCTAGACTCGACCCCCTGGGAGAGGAGCACCCATTTCCGGGTCAGCTCGGTCTCTGGGATCCTGCAGACAACATCTGTTCAGTCGGTGATTCTAAGACACACACACAAAGGAAGAAACCCACAATCCACACAGGAAAATCCAGATCCAGAGAGGACGCAGAAGCTGGGATGGTCTGGCCAGCTTTGTGTCCCGGCTCCCGTGGAAAAGGTCAGCAACATAAAGGAAAAGGTGGGGCTTCCCAGCCCGGAGACGGAGACCGGGAATGTGGCCACTGGAGACAAGAGTGTCACACCGATGAAGAATGCCTTCCTCGGGCTCATGAGCACAGAAGACACGGACAGGAGAGAATCCAGGAGCTTCTCGAAGAGACGAGAAATCACCCAGACTACAAGAGGGGAAACAGGTGGGAACCAGGAGAACCGCGCAGATGAAAGTACTGGAATGAATCATTTCAGTCTGAATTGCATGACTGGAGACACAGAAGAGAGAAGGGGCAAGAGAAAGTTTTGCAAAAGTAACAGCTATGGGTTTTCTAACCGTAAAGATACCATGGCTCAGATACGAATTCAGGAGACCCAGCCGGGATTTATGCCTGCAGGAGGCACACCTGTCCCCAGTGGCCAACCGCAAACAGAAAACGCATCCCAAAGGCAGGCGGGGACCCACACATGGGAGCCGGAAGGGCAGTGCACCTGTCACGGAAACCACGCCAGCCAGAGGACAGTGAGGACAGTCTGCCAAAACGTGGCCACAGCCCAAGGAGCAAGCCTCCAGCCCGTGGTCCTCCACTTCGGCCACGTGTCAGAATCATGGGGAGCATTTAGGGACAAGTGTTCATGGCCCCATGAAATCTGGAGGAAGGCTCCAGCATCAGTGGGCTTAAAAATTCCTCAGGCCGCGCAGAGAACCGCCATTGTGTGTGCAAGGCGAGCCCGAGGCTCCGAGTGGGGAGCTGGAGCGAGTCTGCCACGGGCAGCCCACCACGTGCCCTCAGCCACGGTGAGGACACTCCAGGCACCACGGGGCTCAGAAGTCGCAGGGAGCCCTGCAGGCCAGAGCTGTCAGGATGGAGCTGGGCCACTGTCTCAGTGCGGACAACGTGGTCCTGGGGCGGTGGGTGCCAGATGCCACAGTAAGTCACCCAGGCGGAGAGGGAACCGGAATTCTGTGAGCCGTGGGGGTCGTGAGGGCTCGTTGATCACAGGGACCCTCGGACGGGAACCAACACACAGTGAAGCCACCAGAGGCCAGTTCTAGGTTTGTTGGGTGGAGTCCCAACGTGACCGCCAAAACGGGGACTCCTGGCCCCCTCCCAGATGCTAGGGCTGGTAAGGACGGACCCTGTCATTCAGGCACATGCAGAGACCGTGAATTGGCCCCCAAGCCTTTCCCAGACGGGCCCGTGGCCATTTTCAAGGGTCGCAGGGTCCCGGAGGAAAGGGAGTTCCCTGAACTTCTGGGTCTTCTATCCTGGCTCTGTGGAGACCCCAGCCAGCCACGGAGGCCCACGGGGCAGAGGAGAAGGGCCTTGCCCTGAATCCAGCCCACGGGGCCTAGTGGGAACCAGGAGCCCCAGACGTCCCCTCACTGGCTGTGGTTGTAGAAAGGGCCGATAGGGGCCGCGGAGGGCTCTTAATTTTGGCTCCAACCTGGCTCTCAGGGGCCTGGAATCGAGCCCCCACGTCAGGCTCCACACCCCGCGGAGTCTGTTCCCATCTCTTTCTCTCTCTCAGTAATAAATAAATAAAATCTTTAAAAAAAAAAAAAAAAGGCTGGATGGGCGTGCTGACCCAGGGTGACTGGGGTCGCGCAGAAGAGAGGTGGGCACAGAGGGGAGGCCACGGAGGAGGCGGCCCGGGACAAACGGCCTGCCTGCGCCTCCGCCGGCCGTGAGACGCTGACGTTTAAATCCTCCCGGCGGTGGGCTGTCCCTCGCGGCAGCCGAGCACACCCACGCACCCCACTGCTCTGGCTGCCCCGGAGCTGGGTGCAACCGGAGAACCGCTGTGGGCCGTGGACGCTCACGGGGCGGTGATGCCCACCGCAGCGACCCAGCTGTGCCCGTGTCCCCGACTCCTGCCGGCAAACACACCCTGAAGGCTTTCCCTCCCGCGGTGGGGACTCAGAATGTCTCCACTCTGGCCTCAGGGTTTCCATGGTTACGGGGCAGAGGGGACGGTGACATCACCCTGAGCTCATTAGGCCCGGTGGGGACAGGAGCCGGCCGGAGGCTTCCCCGGCACCTGTGCTCCCCGAGGCAGCGGCTGAGCCCTTCCCCACGCAGGGGCGGCCACAGGGGTGCCTTCCTGGGGATCCGGCTGCCCGGGACGTGTCGGAGTGTCCCGGCAGGGAGGACGGTCACCATGCACTAAGCACCGCGAAGGTGGGTGCTGCACTCGGGGGGCCTCTTGGGACTTCGGAGGTGACCGGGTCCTCGCCTGCTGTGCCGCTCGCTCTCCCCCGCGTGCGGGAACCTCCTTCAGGCTGCCACTCCGGAGAGGCGCCTGGAGCTGCCCGCCCTGGGCCGGTCACCCGCAGACCCTGCCGCACAGACGCTTTGTGCGCCTTCGGGCAGGTCCCAGGAGAAGAACCACACAAAGACCATCTCTCGCCCTTGGGAGGAACACCTCGCCCTCTGCTGACAGCCGTCCTCCCCTTGAAAAGCAGGTCCTTGCTCGTGGGTACTGGGGGGCGGGCGTGGGGCTCCCTGCCCAGACTGCCCCGCACTAGCACCTGACCCACCAGTCAGCAAGTACACGTGCACCTCGGGGCCGCGAGGAATGGGGCGGCAGGTCGCGAACACGCCCAGACCCGGCACCACAGAGGCTCCAAAGTCCTGCCGGCCGACATCCCGCCTCCAGGCCCCGAGGCAGCTGCATCCCCACCCCCGCCCCCAGGCAGGGGTCATGTCTTCGCAGCTCTTAGATGCTGGGGCCGTGCGGTCGACAGGCTGAAATGGAGCCCCAGCCTTGGGGCTCCCCGAGTCCCTCCGCAGCCCACCACGGGCCACAGAGCCCGAGGAGCGCCACAAGCACAGCTCTCTGGGGTTTCCAGAGGCCTTTTCCTTCCCAGCCAGCCTCACCACAGCAAAGTCAGGAACCGTCTCTGGTGTGCTGCTAGCAGGCTGTCACAGAGCCCGGCCAGCCATGCGGTGTGGCCGAAGGACGGCTAAGGGCAGGCCTGCTGGGGCTCGGGTATGGCCCATGCCCCCTGCCGGTCGGCCACGGGGGCTCATCGTCACGGGGACTCCTGCACGGACGCTGGGGAGAAGTGCAGACCTCGCGCTCAGTCACGGACCTCCCCAGAGAGACGGGACCAGAGGCCACAGGCAGGTGACACGGACATGGGCGTCCAGTGCCTCCAGCTGGTGCTGGCGTCATTCTAGACAGCTGAGAATCAACAGCCCAACGGCCGGGTCATGTACCCATAGCCCAACAGTTCTCACCGCAGTGCCTGGTCCTCAGACCATCAGCTGGGACACGGGCCCCCAAGGGTCCACCCTCGGGCACTGCCAGCTGTGCCTCACAGTCCAGTTGGCCATAACACGCCAGTGCCAGAAGCGCCTTAGGACAGCCCCCCGCCCAAATGCCCACACCCAGGTCACCTGCTCGTGGCCTCTGACCCAGCCCCACTCCAGAGCCCCTTTTCTCTGGTGTGTCATCCTTAAAATGGGCTGGGAGAGAGAGCCCAGTGGTGCTCCGGGAGACTTCGCATGTGAACCTGGTCATGCCCAGAGGAGACACAAGCTGGCCATCCTGACGGGGCTCTTCTGATCTGGGAACCAGCCTCGTCCTCTCCCCGCTACCCGATCCTTCCCAGCAAGTCCCTGCTTACCTGGATGCAGTCAATTCCGCAACCGGACTCTGTCTCTCTTCCTGCCCAGCCTGGAAGGTCCTGGAGACCCTCTACTGGCATGAGGTGCCCAAGACGAGCACTGTCCTGCTGGCCCCAGCTGCACTGGGGCCTCGGGACCCGCCCGAGCAGATTCCATGGGGGCAACATGGAGGAGAGGGCCACAGGCAGAGCCGTTTTCCCCCCAGGCTCCTGCGGACAGACCGTGGCAGGCTCCACCACCGAGGGATGCTCGGGTCCAGGCCTAGGCCCCCCACCAGGCCGTGGCACACGTGTCCCTCTCCCCTCTCCTAGGGTTCTTGGGACACGTCTGAAGGAGGAATGCACATCTCCAGAGGACGCAAGTCCTAGAGAGGCCTTCTTTCAGGCCCTTCACTCAGTCAGACCGAGAGACTGGGGAGCCCCTAGGAAACATGCAATTGGATTCATCTGTTACACCTGCACCAATGAACAGTCCAGAAAGATGGAAAACTCTGATGTAAAATCAAAATTAAAAAGGCACCAGGGGCGCCTGGGTGGCTCCATCAGTTAAGCGTCTGACTCTCAAGTCTCAGCTCAGGTCTTGATCTCAGGGTTGTAATTTCAAGCCCCGCCATGGGTTCCATGCTGGGAATGGAGCCTATTTAAAATTTTTTTTTCTTTTTAAGGCACTAGAAAAAAACATAGACAATGTATGCTCATAATTTTGGAATGAAGAAAGGCCAAATACGACCACTGAAAAAGCCATAAAGGAAGACTGATGTTTATCTACATAAAAATACAAAATTTCTTCATGATAAAAACATGTGTGGAATGGATGGATGGATGGGGCGCTGGATAGACGAGCGGATGGAGGGGGGGGAGGGACGGGGAGGCTGAATAGCTGGATGGGTGGGCGGGAGGGTGGGTGAGTAGAGGAACGAGTGGATGGGAGGGAGTAGGGGGTAGATGGGGAGATGGCAGTGGATAGATGGGTGGGTGGGTGCGTGGGTAGATGGACGGTTGGAAGATGATGGGTGGAGGGTGAATGTATGGGCAGATAGGTGGGTAGACACAGACACATCCTACTGACCCCACTTCTCTAGTCAAACTCTGCTACATTTGGTGGCCAAAAGAACAGGACAGTAGATCTGAGTCAGGGGACAGATTACAGCACAGGACATTTCTTCAGGTAACTGGCCAGGGGAAGTGTAGACACGTGAATGGAGGGAGGGAAAGGGGGTGAGAGCTGCCAGGATGCCTGAGGACGTGCTTCTGGAGCTCCCGGGAGCAAGCAGGGGAGGGCTGAGGCCGAGCAGAGCTGGCGTGTTACGGTCACCGAGGGGGCCCGAGTACTGTCGAGGAGCGGGAGATGCAGGTGGAGGAGGCCACCATGTCTTTCCAGGCCGTCCAAGAGCGCGAGCCTTGTTCTCAGTGTGGCGGGGGCTGTGGAAGGTTTGAGAGACCCTCCACGAAGCTTGCAGTTTAAAGGTGTCCATCGGGCCGGGCTGGGTAAGAGGCTGCAGGCAGAGCAGAGACGAGCACGCGGCGGTCTGCACCCGAAGTCTGGGCTCCTGAGAAGCCACGGTCATGGGGCAAGGTGCCCTACCCAGCCGGGGTCCTGCCCACCCGCTCCCCGCCTGTCAGGCACCGAGTTAGCAGCCCTACGGTGAGCAGATGAAATGCGCCTCATGCCTGGTTAACGATTCTCTGCACCAAGTTAATATTCTTTCTGCCTGGTTAACTCTTCTTTCTGCCTCCTCAACAGTTCTCCATACTGGCTTAACTATTCGTTTTTATTCTTTTTAAAAGATTTTATTTATTGGAGAGATCGAGAGAGAATAAGCATGGGGTTGGGGGTGGGGAAAGGCAGACGAAGAGGGAGAAGCAGGGAGCCCGAGGCGGGGCTCAATCCCAGGACCCCAGGATCATGAGCTGAGCCGAAGGCAGACGCTTGACCGACAGAGCCCCCAAAGGCGCCCCAAGGTTTAACTTTTCTTCATACCAAGTTAGCTGTACCTTAGCCTGGTTAACAATTCTTTAGGCCGAGTTACTCCCTCTTCCAGTTCCCTGGGTCCCCATTGTTGGCCCGGCACGGCCCCCAGCTGGCAGCGCCCCTTCCCCACCCCCTGCCGTCTAAACATGAAAGACCAAGATGGTCTTGAGTAGCCTGAGGTGGCCCCCATGACTTCGTCAAAATGCTGAAAACAAGGAAACAGGCAATGCTGTTATCAGGGGTATGAAGTCCGGCATCAGGAGGCCTACGGAAAACCCTGAACCTCGGTGCCCGGCCCGAGAGACGCCGGGACTTCATTTCAACAAACGTGGGTCACTCAGAAGTAGAACAAGAGGTAGCTCCTAATGAAACCCGGTTCCGGGGGGGGAGGGGAGACTGGAGACCCTGCCGAGCCGGTTCCTGGGGTGGGGGGGCAGAGACTGGAGACCCTACCGAGGACTTCCATGCGAGGACTTGGGGTGCAGGTGGCTGGGCCAACCAGGGGGGCGCCTGGGGGGCTCTGTTGGTCAAGCACCTGCCTCCGGCTCAGGTCTCCATCCCTGATCCTAGGTGTTGGGTCCCCTGCTCTGCGGGGAGCCTGCTTCTCCCTCTGCCCCTCCCCCCACCAGGTGCGCACACACGCTCTCCTCTCTCAAGTAAATAAATAGAATCTTAAAAAAAAAAGAAAAGTGATTTATCTGTGGTGAGCAACTGTTCTTAGCATCCAGGGTTCAAACAATGAGACCACTGCTCCAGGACCGGGGTAAACAGCATCCTTCAGCTCTGGGGAGCAGAAACCCCACCAGATCACGTACGTTGTGGCCGAGCTGCTCCCCTGGTGTTTCTCCGCAGGGTCAGTGTCTGCTCTGTGCGAGGGGTGGGACCTCCATCCCAGCGTCCTCCAGCGCTTTCCAGGGCACCTGGCGGAGCTGTTGGGATGGCCTCAGCGGCTGACCCTGGCCGGGCCAGAGAGGGCCCCAGTGAGGGTGGGGTGCACTCCCAGGCCCAGCAGGCAGCTCCTGCTGGTGGCATCACAGAGAGGACAAGCTGCCTGCCGGCAGGGGTGCAGAACCCCAAGGGCCCCAGGGATCCCTGGCTACAAGGCCCCGGGGAGGAAATCCCTGCCAGCCGGTGAACATCTCCAGGCTTGGGGCCTCCAGACGCGCGGCCATCTGTCCACAGTTGCAGCTGGGGTGACATATCCATGCACCTCAAGCCATTTCTATCCTTGGGCAGATCCTCTGGACTCACAGGCCGTCTTGGGGGGCTATGTCCTCAGCAGAATGCATGGGACCGGGGATGGGGGCTCAGCAACACCCTGTCTTCACCCCTCCCAGCATCCCGCAGGGGGAGTCCATGCCTCCCGCCCCACCTCCCGTCAGCCTTGGCCGGACACCTCTGTACCAGGGCACCCCACAAAGACGTGCCTGCTGCCAGAGCCGCGGGCTCCTCCACCTCGATGTAGGGCCAGAAGCGGCTCCCCGGCGGCAGCGACGACAACGAGACCGCAGGTGTCTGCAAAGCACTGGGCATCAGGAGCCTGTAGCTCTGGGGCCTCACGGGGCACCTGCCAGTCCTCCTGGAGGGGTTGGCACCCAGAACTGCCGCTGAAGCAGCTGGGCCCGAGACCGGCCCCGCACAGCCCCGAAGAGACCAGCAGGAGCAGCAGGCATGTCTGAAGGGGTGAGTGGGTGGGAGGGGGGCAGGCAGCCGCAGACCCTGCAGCAGCCAGAGGGGCCTGGTCCCGCCGCTGGAATCGGCTCTGGCCCCTGCCTCACGCCTCTCGTCCTGCCTCTGCTGTAGCCCCGCAGCCTCACCCAGCAGCTCGTCCTGCCTGCCGCACAGCAGCGCCTCCCAGTGAGATGGGGGGACGGAAGGGGGGTGCGGGAGGGCCACCGGGGACCGGGCTGATGGCGGGGAGCCCATGCGGGGGCGAGGCCCCCCGGGGAGGTGGCAGCCACGTGCTCAGTTGCATCCGCAGAGCCTCACGTGACACAGCCGGGCTCTGGGAGGACAGCATTAGAACGCGCTGGTGGGACACGGCCACGGACCCCCCACCTGACGGCGTACTTCTTAAACCCCAACGAGGGGACTGTTTTTCCACAAGCGGACATCAGGATGGAAGGACTTCATTCACCCGTCCTTGCCAAGCACCGGTCTTGCCATAATTAGACTTTGAACTTTCTCAACGAATCCGAGGTGACGGTTTCCGGAGTGGCCCAGATACCCTAAGGACATGAGGGGCACAGAGATACCCCATGACTGCACCTGGACCTTGATGTCCCAGGACAAGCCTGCACTGCCTGGTTCCCGCCCTGTGACCCGGAAGTGCCCCAGTGCGGCTCCTGCACAGCCCCGGGGGACACCAGGTGGGCTCACGTGGGCTCACGGTGCCGACAGACGCGGCCTTAGGAGTCTGCAGCACAGAGGAAGTCCCCGAGATCCCACGACTGCGGCCGCCGCCACAGGTGCTCTCCACCGGCCGGGCACTGAAGACCCCCACGCCGGGGGGGAGGGAGAGGTCTGCCGGCAGTTACAGCGAGGACACGAAGCTCCAGGCAGAACCGCTTTCTCCCTGTTCTCTGTATCTGATTGCAGCTAAGCCGGAGGAAAGCAGTGCTGGGCGGGAGAAGGGGCAGGGGTGTGCAGAACACCAGCCTGAGTCTCCGCACTTGTTGGATGCACAGCAAACAGCTGGGGGAGAGGGGTAACAGGTAACAAACAACTTGAGGATGTGGCAGTCGCCCCCTTGGCCATGGTACCGAAGCCGGGATTGCTCTCACACGTGGGATAGGTCAGAGGTCTCCATGCGGCAGGGCGCCCGTGCGGCGCAGTCGGTTCGGTGTCTGACCACTGTCTTGGTTTCAGCTCAGGTCACGATCTCAGGGTCATGGCATCGAGCCCCATGCCGGGCTCCGCACTGGGCATGGAGCCTGGGTTGAATTCTCTCCCTCTGTGCCCACCCTGCCCACCCACACGCTCGCTCTCTTCAGAATAAATCAACCTTAAAAAAAAAAAGGTCTCTATGTAGAATGTCTACCTGCCGCTCTTCAAGCAGTCACCTAATACCATGGAGAAATGAGACACGAGGACGCGAAGTGTACTGAACAAAGTGTGTATTAAACTGTTTTTTGGAAACTGGTTAAAATTAAGGCACTCTGAGCTTTGTGGTTTCCTTGAGGTTACAATGTACGGCTGCTCCTAGGCCTGTTCCAGAAAAAGCACAGGGACTGAGACAGCCCCGAGGCGCCCTGCTGTGGGCTCCGCACCCCGCGCCGGGATTACATACACGGTAGGAGAGCGGGGGCTCAGCCACCCGGACGGTAGGAGAGCGGGGGCTCAGCGAGGCCGGGCCCACGAGGCCGCTGTGCTAAGGCAGGGTTGGCGGAGTCGGTTACAAAGTTTCTTTTATGAATACACAGTGAAAGACCAAGTCTGCAAGCGGCTAGAAAAGACTTAGGAATGTATCATAGTACTTTAAACTGCAATTAAATGCCCGAGAAGTCGGAGAGACAACAGAGTTTGCGGAGGTCAGCTTCCGCTCGTGGGAATTCCGGGACGGCGCAGCACTTTACGGACGCCTGAGGGACAGGGCTCTGACGGCGGGGTCGCAAGCGTGAAAGCGGTATGCGTCCTTTTATGTTCCCGTCCACCCACTTTCTCAAAGCCAAAGCCCTGTGGCACCAGGGCCTGTTCTCAGAGCTCAGAAGGGCTGTTGACGGTCCCGTCATCGTCCGCTACCGCCCTGGACGCCAAACGCTTGGTCTGTTTCCTGAAGTCCTAGATCTTGACCTGACAGGAATGGAACCGCACAGAGGCGAGCCTGGAGGCCACGGCCGGCTTCCCGAGACGCGGCCTCCACAGGAGTCCTCCGCACACACCCGCAGGAGCAGGGTTCCGGGATGGGGCTCGTTTGACGAACACGTGGAAACCCCTCTCGCCGGGCAGACACCCTGCCTCCCCGGTGCGCAGAGCCCCAAAGAGGGGCCTGCGGGTGCTTGGCCCCTCTCTCTTTCGGGACAACCCAGGGTCCCCAAGTGACACAATGCTGCCAGCCTGACAGGCAGGAGCCTCGCGCACACAGAGCCTGCCACCTGCTGTCGCGGGCAGGAAGGCGAGCGGGGCGGTGGCGGCCTGTCCAGGCCCCACGGCTCTGTGTTCTGGTGGCCGTCGGCCGGAGAGGCAGCTGTCAGGCTTCCACTGGGAAAAAATCTTGATGTTCTGGTAAAGACACAAATTAAAAACTATCCAATAAGTGGTCTGAACTTTGACAGTTAAGTTTTTTGGTGGAATGTTTTAGATGGAAGAATGAAATGCAAGAATTATTTAAAAGAGAAAACGCAACACGGACCCAAGGTGAGCAGAACCCTGCTGCTGTCTGTGCGCCACCTGGGGATGCCGCTGGGCTCAAGGGGAGCGGCCGAGGTGCAGGTGCTGCCCCCCCAGCCCTCGCCCCCATCAGCACGAAAGGCGAAGGCCGGGGCGGGCTGCTCACCCACAGGTGGCTTAGTGATGGAAATGAGTGACGGAATGTCCGACGGAATGTCCTTTCCTCCTCACATTAGCGACCAAACCAAACCACCCCACCCCGACAGGCTTAGTGTCTCAAGTGACTGAGGACAGATAGAGAGAAGGGGACAGAAGCTCTCGGGGCGGGGGCGGCCGTGTGCCGTGTCCTCGGCAGGGGTGGGGGCGGGGGGTGCTGTGTCCTCGGCAGGGGTGCGGGCGACCATGTGCCGTGTCCTTGGCAGGGGCGGGGTGGGCGGTGCTCTCAGTTGTTCTCGAACCGGGCATACGGGTTTTCTTCTTTAAACAAACCTGGAACGACAGAGCCCGGTCACAAAGGCACTCACAGGACGCCGCGAGATGCGGAGAGCTACTCATCCCTGGGGTGGGACCAACTTAGAACAAGGTGACCTTCAATCTCCCTGTGACGCGTCCTGACGTAACCACAACGTACTTGGTCATCAGCCTTTGGTGCCAAATGCACAAAGACGAGTTCCCTCCCCGCACCCCACAAACGCACACCTCTCCCACTTCGGAAACCTGCACCTCATGCCGCCATCCCTGGGGGCGCTAGGACACAGCCCTCCACTGCGGGAGACACTGGGGACGCGGAGTTGCCTGTCCGGGTCTGTCTGAGGGCCTGGGGAGGAGGCCCACGGGGTCCGGTCAAGGGCGTTCAGATGCCAAACGCCACACGCACCGTCATCCTGGGGAAGGACAAAGCCCAGCGGCTCCTAGCTGTCTTCTAGTGTCGAGGGGGAGAAACGGTTCTGCAATCAGGAAGTCAAACGGCTTCCAGAGCCCAGAGAAGGGCTTCATCCATGCCGGGGCTGTGTGTCCGCCGCAGCGCGTGCCGATCCGCGCCTCCAGCGGGCCCCTGGGAACCCTCCCGCCAGCTCCTTCCGAAGTCCAGTTCGCTCTACGGGCTTCGCGCCAGCAGGTATGAGCGGGCTTCATCAGTCAAGTACAGGCCCCCCGGACCATCGAAACGGTTGGCAGGAGCTGCCCCGGGGCGCTGTTACAGGGACGGCGTCTGCCCCTGAGCCTGGCCTGAGACGCCGCCAGGTCCCACATGCACAGGACGAAGGGGAAGGCCTGGAAGCTACTTGCGCAGAGCAACGAAGACACTTCGGTGTGAGTCCGTGTGAGTGCCCGGGCGCACGCGTGTCTGGTCTTGTATTTACACTGGCGTTAATCAGACGCCAACAAGCTCCCTTCCATGCTTTTCACCGTCATGGAAAACCAAGGGGCCCAGCTGAGGGGAGCAGATGCAGAGGGGAGCAGACACCGGGGGGAGAGGGCACCGCGCCGAGACCGCTAGACAGGTCATCTCGCCCACGCGGAGTCTGTCACCACCTACACGGGGAGAAAGCCCCCGACACCAGGGCCAGCGCCAGGGGCAGCGAGAGGGACACGCAAGGCTGGCCGAGACAGGGACACACGGAGCGGAGGCCAGGAGGGCACTAACCAGAGAAGGCTCTCGGCGGCCAGACATTTCACCTTCAACAGGCGAGACCCAGCGGCGGGAGGAGAGGCAGCCAGGGCAGCCGCGTGCCTGGGAGCCAACACCGGGAGGCTGGCGGGGTCCCCTCCACCCCGGGTGACCCAGCCCAAGGGCGTGACGGTCAGAGCAGGCCCATGTGGACAGAGGTGGAGGCGTGTGGCCAGCGGCCCGGGCCAGAGGGACTTGAGCCCTGGGGACTCACTGTTTACTGCTCAGGATCTTAAAACACCATGAAACAGTTCTTCCACACGGAGAACTCCACAATGAGCCCACCAGCTGGACGGGATTTTGAAATTTTCCTCGGATTTGGCCTTTGGCCCAGCTGCCTGGTCCACCTACCACAGAGCGTCTGATCCTCCGGTCACGAGGTCAAGGGAAGCTCCGTGGCCCAGGGCTGCAGGCTCCGTGGCGGTCTCCAGGGAGGCCCCGTGAGTCCCCTTCTCCCAATCCCAGCTGCTAACCCCATGCAACAGCAAGCTTAATGCTCTCAGTCAGTAAAGAAAGAGTCACCCGCCCTGGTCCCCCGAACTCTCTCCAAACGAAACCAGACAGAAGGCCTGGACATGGACAGCTGCGGCCAAGTCCCTAAGGGGAGCAGAGCCCACGAGGTCAGGTGTGGGAGCAGCGTGCACCCGAGGCGGCGAGGCGGGGGAGGCCCGCGGCCACCACGCACACCCCATGTCCCCCAAACGTGGGGACAGGCCGGGAGCCACACAGAGCCTGGTCACATCCCCCGCCTGGAGTGAGCAGTACTAGGAAGTCTGGAGAGAGAAAAACACGCCCGGGCTTCATCTTCCAAGACATTCGTGGGTTCGCTCGTCCCGGTCCACACGGAGCACGCCCAGCTGCCCAGTGTGGGGGACGAACAAGGGAAGCGGTCGCAGCCCCCAGCACGGCATCCGCTCCCGACCAAACCCAACGGATGTGGATGTTCCATCCGCCCTTACCGTATTTTTTTCTGATTTCATCGTGTCTTGATTTCATCTCCGCTCTCCTAAAAAACAAAAGAATCTCATTTAGCCTCAAAATATTTCATGACACTAAAAGACGTTCTCTTCACTTCCTGCCAGAGAGGCCGGGGACAGGCGCGGGTGGGCGCTGGGCCGGGCAGGGTGACGACCGGCACCGTCTTCTGAGGCCGCTCCCGCGTCCTGTCATTCGGTTGTTTTAACAAAGGCGATTCAAATGCCCAATACTAAGATTTCTTAAAATATTTTTCATGTAAAGAAGCCACGCTGATAAGTTAAAATCTAACGCCATGCTCTGAACGAGGCTGGGAACATACACGTGCTCATCCTTCTCCAGGGGTGATGGCCCTGCGGGGACAGCACCCACTGGCAGCTAGCCTGGCGCGGCAGCACGTCTCCAAGCCACACTCCCGCTCCCGTCAGGCAAGGCCCAGGGACCCGCCACACCTGCCACAGCGGCGCGGGCCGTGGCCGCCTCCCACGCGCTCCCCAAGGAGAGAACGGGGTCTCGGCGTGCTGGCCGCAAGAGGCCCGCCCCAAGCACAGGCAGACGGGCGTGTGCTGGGCCTCCGTCCCACCCGCGGCGGCCCAGGAGGACAAGAGCCCACGCGCTGTACCACGACCCCAGCGTGTGGCCCACGGGCCCCCCAAAGCTGGAGAGAGCTCGGGCCCACGGCGACACCTGCCGCGGCCTCGCAGGCCGGCCGCCCCGGCCCGCACCTCTCCTCCTGCCGGATCCGGCGCTCCTCGCGCTCCCGCGCCGCCCTCTCCTCGCTCTTGTCCGGCTTGCGGCTCCTCTTCCCGCGGCAGCAGCAGCAGGCGCAGCACACGGCCACGGCCAGGAGCACGGCTCCCCCCACCACCGACAGCGTGATGATCAGCGCCTCGAAGTTCACTGCAAGGTCAGCCGGAGTCAGGGGGTCAGGACAGGGCCCCGAAGGAGCCCCCCACCCCTGGGGGCAGACGGCAGTCCTAGAACTGGGCCGGCCCCCAGATCGCCTCTCCGGCGGGTGTGTGACTCGAGAACTTCTCAATGAACCGCCACAGCCCCAGGCCACAGGGCCACAAGGCAGCATTTCTCTGCCTGCAAGCCTGAGGCGACTTAGCAACACAGAGCCGGGGAGGAGAGTGCCCCGCAGGGCGTGCAGACCGTCCTGACACACTTCTAGACTCCGTGGAACTCTGGAAACCAAAGTGAAGCCTGGAGCAGCTACTCCCGTCACCTGAACCCAAGTCCACAGCCCGACACCACCGGCCCTCGAACACGGTCTGCACCGCGCGGGTCCGTGATCTGTGGGTGTCGGCTCCCCAGATCCAGGCCGGTACTGTATGGACACTGTCTCTTCCTGATGACCTTCTCCTGCACGTTTCCTTCTCTGTGGCCTACTTCCCCGTGGGAGCACAGCACGGGGCGCATGTAACACACGTGCACACACACGTGCACATGCACACATGGACACATGCACACACACGCACAGGTGATTGCTCTGCCGTTAGCAAGCCTCTGTCCCCAGCAGGGAGCAGCGGTTCAGCTTCTGGGAAACCAGCAGTCAGGTGCGGATTTTCAAGTGCGGAGCGTCAGCGCCTCTAACCCCTGGGCTATTCAAGGTCGCCTGCATTTACTTCTGACCCTGGCAGTCGGAGGGACGACCGTGGAGCCACAGAGTCTGCAGACGGCTGCCTCGTCCGCCGCCAATGATGTGATGATTTCCCGTCAAAACCCAACTCCTCAGACAAACACATAGTTAAAACAAGCTTCACAATTCTAACTTCTCTGAAGGGCTGATAATAAACCCAAACCCGGGGCGCTGGGATGGCTCAGTCGATTAGGCGTCTGCCTTTGGCTGCGGTCGTGATCCCAGGGACCTGAGATCAAACCCCACGTGGGGCTCTCTGCTTGGGGGGAGCCTGCTTCTCCCTCCACTTTCCCTCTACGTACTCTCTTTCTCTCTCAAATAAATAAATCTTAAAAAAATAAGGGGCGCCTGGGTGGCTCAGTGGGTTAAACCTCTGCCTTCAGCTCAGGTCATGGTCCCAGGGTCCTGGGATGAGCCTCACATCGGGCTCTCTGCTCGGCAGGGAGCCTGCTTCTTCTTCTCTCTCTGCCTGCCTCTCTGCCTACTTGTGATCTCTGTCAAATAAATAAATAAAATCTTTAAAAAAAAAAATTAAAAAATAAACCCAAACCCGCCAATACTTTTCTATTTAATTCTATTTTCTATTTAATTTAATTTCTATTTAATTCATCAAGAGCTC
Organism: Neogale vison; assembly: GCF_020171115.1. Lineage (NCBI taxonomy): Eukaryota > Metazoa > Chordata > Mammalia > Carnivora > Mustelidae > Neogale > Neogale vison. The sequence goes on along the minus strand of NC_058096.1, from coordinate 1,521,945 downwards.
TGGTATTTGGCCAATGTGTCCACTCGTCCCATTCAGACGGCCACCGAGGCAGCTGCGGGAGGGGATCCACCCCAGACGGCAGGGTCCCCCGAGTCTGCTCTGTCTCCTGGGACTGCAGGGTCATGTGTGCTGTGCTGCGCCAGGGGAGGGCCCGGCATCGGGATGCACAGGGACACCACCGCCGGGAGCCCGACACACCACACGGGTCGGCCGTGAGCCTTACAGGCTGGCCTCGAGTCCGTGCACGTCCCCCGACCAGCAGAATCAGGGTCCCGTCTGATGAGTGTCCTCCGAGCCGAAATCACTTGGCTTCTCCTCCTGCCGCCTGTTCTGGAAGAGCCGCACGGTGTGCCGTCATGGCCGGCATGTGATCAGGGAAGACCTCCGCGGGCAGGTGGCAGCAGGTGTGGACAAGAGAACTTTCCAACACTGCACTTTAAACACCCAGCAGGTCAGCAAGATACCTGTCTCGGAGACACGTCTACCCCCAAACAGCTTTTCTAACAGCTAAAATGACTTACAACCACAGAAATCCCACGGGGTGCCCGGGGGGCTGGGTCAGTGAAGGTCAGTTAATCGTCTGCCTTCAGCTCAGGTCACGATCCCGGGGTCCTGGGATCGAGCCCCACATAGGGCTCCCTGCTCAGCAGGAGCCTACTTCTCCCTCTCCTACTCCCCCTGCTTGTGTTCCCTCTCTTCCTGTGTCTGTCAAATAAATAATAAAATCTTTAAAAAAATACAGAAATCCCAATCGCAATGGGAAAAAACACTGCGGGCCCCCATTCCCAGGAGCCTGAGCCGCTGGGAGGCCTGAGTGGAGCGGGGACACCTACTCCTGCCAATGGGCAGCATGCGAAGACCTCATGTTTCTCAGACGAACACGTATCTAAGGTCATCGCGGTTAAAATCCCAAAACACCGGCACCCGGAGCTGGATGAGAGGATTCTGAAGTTTTCCATCAGAACCAAGAGCTCCTGTGGCGTGAGGTTTGGAATTACAGTTCCGTGCTGCCCGGACATCTAGGAGGCCTCGGGGCCCTCTTGGGATCCCCCGACAGCACGGGCACAAGCCCCTGCCCTTCTGCATCGCCCCAGCCCTCCTCACTGCACGCAAGGACTGGGGACGACCCCGCTGACCCAAGCCCCAGGAGGCAGCTGCAGGTCCACGCAGCCCCGGCACAAATCACGTGCACCTTCTCTCGGGAAGCAGGGGCACCTGTCCCACCCACGGAGCCCACCTCCCGCAGCCCCTGGCTCGTTCCCTGCTCCCCCTCCCCCAGAGGAGAGCTCATCTGACCCATGCCAGGCACTCGGCCTGCCCCACGGCCCTGAGGCAGGAGCCTCACTGCACACGAGACTGATCAAAAGTGCCTCCACTCAAAAGGCGTCCAACAACAGTCATCAGAGAAATGCAAATTAAAACCCCAAGGAGATACCACTTCACACCCACCAGATGGACTAAAAAGCAGATGCCTGATTACCCCACTGTTGGCAGGGACGGGGGACAACGGGAACGCGCGCAGCCGCTCTGGGACACCGTCCGCAGACCTCCTGCAGTGACCCCGTGACTGTGCCCGTGGAAGTGAGTGTGGGCGGCTGCCCCACGAGCCCACTGATGGCAGCACGGGGATGCCCGCGTGCCCCGAGCAGCACCAGGCGTGGACACCTGCAGGGCACCACGCAGCCGCCGCACAGACCGGCAGGGACACGGGTGTCCAGCCCCCGGGAACCGCCAGCAGCCCTCCTGGGACGCGCGCGCTCTCCCCGGCTTCAGAGCCCCGTGGAGAGCGCGTGCTCCAGCAGCCACACTCACTGAGCACAACCAGACTGTCCCAGACAGCACGGATTTGGCCAGAACGCTGCGAGAACGAAGACTTACCCCAGCACACGCCCCAGCGTGCGGAGCTCAGCTTACAGAGGGAGCTGGGCGGCAGGATCCTGCTCACGGGGTAGTCCAAGCACGCCTTGCTGGTGTGGCACCACAGACACTGGGAGAGAAGGACGTTCGACGCGGGTTAGAAGTGCACCACACGCACCCAAGAACCAGACCGTCCGGGCCCCAGCCCCCCCACCTCCTGCTCCCCCTCGGGTGCGGGACTGGAAGGCCTCGGCCCCCGCCCCACCCCATCAGCTCCCCCCACGTGGCCTACCAGGGGTGAGGTTCCACAAACCCTCTCCCACCAGGCACCCTGCCCGGCCTCTTGGCCTCCGTGCACGTCCTCAAAGCTGCCAGGTGGCTCCCTGCCCAGAGTCTTAGCACGGCTACTCCTTCTACCCGGAACATTCTTCCCCAAACACGTGTGCTCTCCCGAGCGCCCCCTCACTACCACCCCGCCTCCCCATCGCCTTCCGGTCAGCAGCACCCCCCCAGGGGGGTGCCTATCTCCGTTCATCTGCAGGAGGCCAGGCGGGACCCGGCAGGCCCACAGGCGGCGCGCAGTAAGTCGGTGTCGCTGGGCTTTCGTGGCCCTGGAAAACACTGGCCTCTCCAACAGCATTGGGGGCCCGGCCATCTTACAGACAGTGCATCCGGGGGCGCCTGGGTCCCTTCGGCTCAGGACGTGACCTCACGGTCCTGGGATGGAGCCCACATCCGGCTCCCTGCTCAGCGGGGAGTCTACCTCTCCCTCTGCTGCTCCCCTGCCCATCCTCTCTGTCTCGGTCTCTCTCAGATGAATAAATATATTAAACAACAAATAGCAGCGCATCTTAGCTCAAAGGCCCAGAACCTCAGAGCTGGGGGGCACCCCCCGGCCGCTCCTGCCTGAGTCCCTGAAAACAGCAGGGACGCCGCCGGCACAGAGACAGCAGCACAGGCCGCCGGCCCTCTCGGGCGCTCACGGACCAGGCGCACGCGCGGCCTGCACGGGTGCTCAGGTAGCCCTCTCGGACCCGTGGGTCACGCCTTGCACTTGGTACTTTGAGCCCAAAGGGTAAGCATTTCACAGACTTGTCTTCTCTGACATTTTCAAAAGGAGAAAAAACCAGGTATTTGAGCCCCCGACCAGGGGCAAGTCCACCGCGGACATGAGGAAGACGGAGCCCGGGCTCTCCCGGAGCTACAGGGCGTGCCTACACCGCGCAGAGCAGCGGTCGGGTCCCTCCGCTCTGGCCATCGGAGACCAGCCTCCCTCCAGCAGCCTGGTCCTGGAGAACAACTTTGGGTAAGTCCTCCGTTTTCAAACAACCCAAGTTTCCAGTGCATAGAGCTTCCCAGCTTTCTAACCGTGTTCCTGAAAGCCACAGGAGCTCAGGAGGATGGCTGTCCTTGGTGGGGAGCAGCTCGGGCGGCCCCAGCAGGTCACTGTCTGGCACAGGGGGCCCAGGGCCGAGGAGGGGGCTGCGCTACTTACAGAGACATTTCTCAGGCACTCCTCACAGGTTCTGTTTGTGTTCTGGGAGCAAGCTGTGGAAGAAGACACACCACTGAGTCAGGCCAGGCTCAAACGTGCACTCAGGAGGGCTGGGGGGAGGGGGAAGGTTCCACTCCCAAACCCGGAGCCACACACCGTCTCCTGGCACCCAGCCTTCCAGGGGCACCCGCAGGGCCTCAGGGAGGACGCAGACCCAGCACCTAGGCTCCCATCTGCAAGGGCTCGTGGGGCAAACAGGCCTCAGCACACAGAGGCCGTGTCCACAGACCCCAGGCCCGCTGGCTCCTCAGCACACACTCTCCTTGGAGCCAGAGGCCGCAGCAATGCCAGGCCCACGAGACTAGAGCCAGGCCTCAGCACCCCCAGGTCCCCCAGACCTGCAGGAGAAGGCTCCACAATCAGCGGGTGCCGGTCCTGAGGCACCGCATGGCCCTGGCCAAGCCGCAGGCAGCCAGCAGGTCTGGAACTCCAGTGCACGGCGAGGAAGGAACCAGGATATGAAGGAAACGCGCCCGTCCCTCCTCCGGCGGGTAGCACCACACCCGTGACTCAGAACACACACGGGGACCTGGAACCTGCGTGCCAGCTCACCCGGCAGCAGGAACCGCGGCGAACGTCAGGACACCCCACACCCACCAGAGGGACCAAAACGAGAAAGACCCTCAACGTTCACTGTCGGCGCGGACACAGAGCCACTGGGAACTCTTTGGGAGGCGGAGGGCAGAGGGTTCCACCGCTGAAGAGAAGAGGGGGCGTTTGCTCGTAAACCAAACCTACGCCTCCCCGGGGGCTCAGCACCCCCACCCAGGTAGCGCACCAAGAAAGTCAGGGTGTAAGGCCCCAGGAAGACCTGCACGGAAACGCTCAAGACTTCGTCTGAGAGCCAGAGGGAGCGCATGAGAGAGCACGCATGGGGGCGCACAGGGAGAGGGACAAGCAGGCTTCCCGCTGAGCAGGGAACCCCCTGGGCGGAGGGCTCCACCCCAAAAGGGGGGATCATGGCCCGAGCCACAGAAAGACGCTTAGCCAGCTGGGCCGCCCAGATGCCCCAGCACCTTCCTAGCAATAGCAAAAAGCTGCGAACAGCCCAGACGCCCCAGCACCGGAGGCTGGCCGTGGTCGTGCAACGGGACACTGCGGAGCCACTAGAAGCGCACTGGGCGCCTCACACACGGTCGAACTTGGCAGTACTCCGGGGACCCGTGGAATCCCAACACGAAGACCATCCCGCTGCATTCCCGGGACACGCAGCCCTGGAGCAACTCCCCTACACCAGGAACGGGACCACGGTGGCCGGAACCTCCAGAGAGAGAGGCACGTCCAGAGCTGGACAGGGGCCAGGGTGACACAGGTGTCCTTCATCCCACGGTACACATGAGACCCTGCATTTCACAGAGAGGGCTTCACAAAGCCTCACAGAGGGTTCGGGAGGGCACAGGACAGCCCGGGCACAGTGGAGACACAGCAGATCGCCCAAGGGGAGGCTGTGCGCAGCCCACAGCCCCGTGTGAGATGCGGGCCGGGCACTCCAGCCCCCGGCTATGCATGAGCCCGCCGTGCCCGCTGAGCAGGACGCGCACAGAGCGGCCTGGCACCAGTCAGGCCGGACTCGCCCATGGTCCACCAGCCCAACACGAGCCTGCTTCCCCTGCAGCGCGGAAGCCCACTGAGCACCTGCTGGCGCGCATTCCTGCTCGACGGCGCTCCTCACAGAGCCCCTGGCGGTGTGCGAAGCCCCTGCCAAGTACTTCTCTTACCACACACCTAACCTGGTCCAGGAAGGAAAGAAAACGGACGACCCACGGAGCACCTGGATTCCTGCAAGCACCCCAGGGCCGCGGCAGCCGTCGACAGCGGCAGGTGCAGGCGCCGGGCGGTGGGGCTGCCCGTGCCCAGAGCAGGTCCGGGCCCCTGGGCCAGGCCAGGGACTCCACCGCCACACCCAACACTTCACTGTGGCTGCTGAGGGTCTGGAGGACGACACCCGGCAGCACAGGGGCCTCAGTTTCTAGACACTGTCCCCCTACTGACTGGAGCCAGGACTCCTGGGAGAAACAGCGGATCCCAGCACTGGGACAGAGAAGGACAAGCTGGACCTCAGACAGACTGCCGCACCTGAGGGCCACCAACTTCGGGGTCAATGCAAAAGAACCCAGAAGCCCACTTGAATGGGGGGGGGGTCATCCTTGCCAAACAGGACAATGACAGAGTGACTGACAACAATAGACTCTAGCCTCTGGAATGGTCCAGGATCTCACATGGACATGGAACCAACAAAGGGTGGCCAATCGGCCAGGGCAGAGCGGAGGCAAAGGGTTAAAGGCCTGCCATTCTGCGGCCTCAGTAAACCTGGATGCCAAGACCACCGTGCCCATCTGTGAGGTGACCAGACACTTCTGGTCTCAAAGTGTCTCCTTAGAAGGAGATGAGGACAGGACAACGGGATGGATGCCGGCAGGGGCCCCTAGGGGTGCAGGGGAAGAACGGCCGTGCACGGCTGAATCCGGTCCCAACACCCTGGAATCCATGCCAGAGGACAGCACACAAGACCGACCGCGGCGGTGTCCGGGGGAAGGGAGCCGAGTGCCCCGCGGGGTCCTGCGTTACGGGACCACCGGCGAACGCGTACAGAAACCGCAGACCCCGTCGCAGCGTTCGAGGAGCACGCCAACGCTGACCGGCCAGACCGGGCTCGGGGCGCTCCCCCGCGGACCCGAATGCCCTCGTCCTCGGGAGGCCCACCCTGCGGGACGTCGGGGCGAAGGGCCGCCGAGAGCCAAGCTCTGACGGTTCGGCTACGACGGCAACGGGCTGCCCGGCAGCGGGAGGGGCAGCGCAGACGGGGAAGCGCCGAGCACAGAGAGCGTGGCAGGTCCGCCGTTCGGCTCCTTCCTCCCACTTTTCTGCGGCTCTGACGTTTTTCTAAACAGGCAGGCAGGGAGCCGCCATGAATCTACACAGCTGTTGACACGCCCCCTCGCAAGTCCTTCTGGAAAACTCTACAAGAAAGGGTGTACTTCTCATCATCCTTAACAGAGCGGCCACGTTGGGGGGGGGCAGGAATGCTCTCATGGGATTTTTTTTTTCCTTTCTGAAGTCTTCCTGACAGCCGGACTCGTGTGGACTACGCTCCCAGACACACGCCATCGGCCGCGTGCACCCCGGGCTTCTGGACCAGAGAGCCAGAGTCCAGAGACACCAGCGCCCTCCTGCCCCTGACCCAGCACCTGGCGGCTATCTATGCCCGCAGAAACCGCCCACGGCACTCCTAAGAACCAGGAGCCCTGGGGAAAGCTTGCTCCATTCTCTCTCTCCAGATCACCTTAGCATCTGGGCGACATACACTAACTCCCGGCTCCTGCTTCAAGGACCGGGGCGCAGAAAACCATGCGCTGACCACCAGAGAAGTCCACGCCGCCCTCCCGTCTCTACGTCTGACGCTAGGAGTCAACATCCGGCTCTGGAAGTCCTGGGATCTTTGGCTGAGGATCCACTGACCAATGGTTAGAAAACCTGACATGCTGGTCCCTTTGAAAACTCAATGAGAAGACAAATGAAGACAAAGAAAGGTCCTTGTGTTCAGATATGTCAGCCTGTGGCCCCTGGTCACACTGTGGCCTCGAGATTCCAGGGAGCCCGTTCAGGACAGAGGACACGTGCTGGTGTGCGTAGAGAGATCTGTTTTGAAAAGGTGAAGAAACAAGTAAGCTCACATTCCCTGTGCGTGTGTCACATGCACAGGCCAGAGGGCGGCACCGGCGGGCCCTTGGAGGCCACCGTGCTCACTCTGTCCAGGGACAGAGCACTGACCTCACCGGTGTCACATGAGGAACAAGGGTGCAAAGTTCATTCGCACAAACGTGCTGCTCATCTCCGTATCTCAGAAGAAACAAAAGAGCCGCGAGTGCCAGACAGCCCTTGGCTTAGGACAGGTTACACCCCAAGAACCCCACTGTACGTGGAAAAGATCCCATGACGAACCCGGTTCCTACACCCAGTCAATCTCAACCATGCTGAGAACGCTTCCGGTGGCCGACAGCTGGCCAGAACCACCTCGCACACCACCTGTCTGCCGAGGGAGCGTGGACTGGCTCCCGTGGCTGACCGGACACCGCCCCGAGTGACCCACAGAACAGCGTTGTGACCGCAGGGCCGCCCCAGCTCCAGACAGGACCGCACACTGCTGACCTGGGCAAAGACCCATATCCCGAGTTCCAAGCACCGGCTGTCCTGAATGCCTCTCGCTTTCGCACCGCAAAGTCACAGAGTCCTCCGGCGGACGCGTGTAAGTCGGGGGCCGTGTGCGTGTACAGTAACAGGCAGCACGTGGAGACACGCTGTAGCGCCTCACACAGGTCCGGAGAGCCCTGGTTCTCAACACGAGACCGGCTGGAGAGGAACAGCAAGCCCCCTCCAAGTCCAGTGCCCTCGGTAAGGAGCAGTAAGGGTGCTAGGTAGGGGTGGGACAGGCCACCCCAGAGCTCTTCTGTGTCCCTCAGGCAGCTGGCTCGCGGGGTCATCCCCCCCGATGTACAGCGGAGACCCTGGCACAGAGTCTCACCCACACAGCGTGGGCTCCACGGGCCCGTGGGGGCCTCTGCGATTCTAGGAGCCTCCCTCCGCAGACCTTCAGTGCGCCCTGGGTCCTCGCGTCTCTAGGCCACCAAACGCACAGTAACGAGGCATCGGACACTGTCGGGCCGGGGTCGCTGCAACGGCTAACTGACGTGTCAGCCGGACTGCGCTCCCGGAGGCGCAAGGAGCTGGTCAAACATCTCTGCATGTTTCGGGGGATCAGTGTTCAAACCGGTAGACCGAGTGCAGACTGCCCTTGCCAGGGGAGGTGACCATGACCCAATCCACAGAGGGGCCCCAGCGAACAAAAAATCCAGAGGAGCCAGGATTAACCCCTTCTGCTGAAGCTGGAACACCTGTTTTCTCCTGCCCTCGCACACGGGTGCTCCTGGCCCTGGGCGCTCCCAACACAGACTGAATTCCGGCAGCTGTCCTGGGGCTCGAACCTGCAGATGTAGGTCCTGCGACTTCCCGGCCTCCACAATCACGCACGCCGACCCTTCACAATACTGCCTTTGCCCACAGCTACACACACCCTGCCGGTTCTGCTTCTCGGGAGAACCCTGACCAACACCCTTGCAGGAACACCAAGGTCGTGGCCAGTGAGTGCAGTCACATGCCTAGGTCCGATGAGCAGAAAACCGCACACTGAGCACGCCCTCTGCAAGGGGACCCTCACCGCTCCCACAGCACCCTGAGGAAAGGCAAATGCAGACCCCAGGATACCGGGGGCAACGCCCTAACGGCGCATCCCTCCTCCCCTCTGAAGGTGCTGCTGCTGAGAGGAACAACAGCCCGCCACCGCCCCCCCAGAACTGGGCACCTCCACCCGACAGAGGGAACCACTGGGAGCCACGGCCAAGGACAGGCTTCCGCTCCGTCACGGTGGGCGGGATGCCGCAGCCGGACCGGCACGGCTACAGCCCTTGCCCAACTCCCCAAGAAGGAAACAACTGAAGTCACCAAAGGACCCCCCACCTTCACCGCAGAGAGGGCCGGCTCCAGGGCAGTACAAAACGCAGAGGGGTCCAACAGCCACGGGGTTCCTGACACGCCCACTGCAATGGGGCACACACACACACACCCCCCCGCAGCCCCAGAGAAAGAAATCACTAGCAGTCTGTCAGTCTCTCACAGTAAGAAGCCCCCGCCCCACACCCGCGCTTACTACTGCGTCCGACCTGCCCTGCTCCCAGCACCGTGCGGTCCCACTGCGTTCCTCTCCACCGTCCAGACAGCCGCCGGGAAAGCTCGCGCCCACGCGCGCGCACACACACACGCACAGGCACACACACACTGAAGCAGATTTGAAATCGGTCCACGGGGAAATAAACATTCAACAGGGTCACACAAGAAGGGTGCCCTGCCGTGCCACGCAGAACCCACCAACGCCTGGGCTAGCCGGGAGCGGAGAAAAACACGGGCCCCAGGGCAGCGCGACCTGTAGGCCCTGGAGCCGAGGTCAGCTGGGTGCCACAACAGGGATCACATGGCACCTCCCCGCAGCTAACACAGGCCTCAAACAGGCCCAGCCCGGGCACTGCCCAGCTTCCTGGCCTTTTCCCCAGGCCCAGAGGCTGATTTGAGGGCCTCCCGGCCCCCTCCACGGCCCCACAGCAGGCCACCCTCCCGCAATACTGCACTTCTGGAACCTTCTAAAACGTCAGTCTGGCCCTGGGTCGTACACTCCCTTCGAGAGCACTGTTTCTGGGCGGTCCCCCCAGGAACTGTCTGTTGACCACCACGGTCCCAGCACGGGGCAGCACAGTAAGGACGCAGGCCCGCCCCAGGCCCACCGCCTGCGCACAGGGCAGGTCCCCTGGCACCCAGCTTTCCCGCCTCCACCGAGGCAGGCAGGGACGCCTTCCCGCAGGCAGTGGTGCCCCCTGCGCCACACCTCCACTTGCCCTCCCCCCAGTCCTCAAAGGCCTGGCACCTGGACACCCCGACCCGGCTCTCCTTCAGACTTGGAATCTCAAACCGCCCGCCTCCTTCAGAGAGGATGGCGGGGCCGCACGCGGTACTGCGCCAGGACCACCCTGCAGGCCCGGCCCACCACGGCGCCGGACGCTGAACCAACACAAAGGGTGGCCCCTCCACTAGACCAGGACCCTGCGTCCCTCCCCACCTCCCCGCCCCTCCCCGCCCCGGACCCCACCGCCCACTCCACCTCCCCGCCCGGACCCGGACCCCGCGCCCCCTTACCCGCCCCGGATCCCGCGTCCCTCGGCACCTCCCGGCCCCGACCCCGACTCCGACTCGGACGCCGCCGTACCCCCCACATCCCCGCCCCGCCCCGCCCCAGACCCCACCGCCCACTCCACCTCCCCGCCCGGCCCCGGACCCCGCGTCCCTCGGCACCTCCCGGGCCCGACCCCGACTCGGACGCCGCCGTACCCCCCACATCCCCGCCCCGCCCCTCCCCGGACCCCGCGTCCCCCCCACCTCCCCCCCGGCGCGGACCCCGCGTCCCCCCACCGCCCCGCCTCGGACCCCCCCGCGTCCCCCCTCACCGCCCCGCCCCGGACCCCGCGTCCCTCACCCGCTCCGGACGACTCCTGCGCCGCGGCCGCCGAAAGCAGCAGCAGGAACAGCGCGGCGCGGCTGAGGAGCAGCTGCCAGCGCCGCATCAGCCCGGGAGCGCCGCCGGACGCCATGCTGGCCGCAGCCCCTCGGCCGGGTGGGTCGGACGTCAGGCGGACACTGTCCACCTCCGCGGCGGGGCTAGGCGGTCTGCCCCCCACCCCCGGAAGAGCCTCACGCCGGAAGTGGGCGGGGCGAGGGGTACGGCCGAGTGCGCAGCCGCGGGTCCCTGTTTGCCCCGCCCCAGCCGACCCGCCCGCCCTCCGCGGCCCGTGTTCCCCCGCCTCCCGAGGCGCCTCCCGAGGCTCAGTGCGCGTGCGCGGCTGAAGGCCATGCTGTGGGGGCGGGGCCGCGGGAGGCGGGGCTTGCTGCGGCTCGGTGCGCCTGCGCGGCTGCGGGTGAGGGGGGGCAGCGGGGCGCGGGGGGGGGCGCGGGGGGTGTGGCCGGCCGCGGGGGGGCGGTGACCTGGTCCCTGAGGCCATGCGGCGGTTGCAGGGTGGCCCGGGGACCTGGTGGTGGTGTCCTCGCCTGCAGCCGGACGGGCCCCCGTGTCTGGGAAGCAGCGCGGAGACGCCCCGGGCCCGGGTCCGCCTCCCCGCCGGCGGCCGCTGCGTCCGGACCGTCTGTGTGACCGTGGGGACCGGGGCGTGCAGTCGTCCGCGGGGGCGGGCCGCGCACCTCCCGCTGCCGCAGGTCGGGGCAGCCCCGGGGGGCGGGGGGCGCGGCTGGGGCGGCTCTCGCGGGGTCCGCCTGCCAGCCCGGCGTGCGGGGGTCCCCATGCCGTTCGCTGGCCCGTGGCTCTGCCGTCCCACCCCGGCCTCGGCGTCAAGGGAGGCGGGACTGCCGTGGGCGCTGCAGTCTGGTCTGGGGGTCTAGACTGCCCCGTCGGGCAGCGGTTCGGTCCGTGGCCTCTAAAACTTCCTTCCCTCTCCTCCCTGGGAAGGTCCCACCGCCCCTCGAACTGAGCTTGCCCGTGTGCCAGGGCCCGTGTGCCAGGACTGTCGGTCATTGTGTATGTGTTCCTCCTTGTCCGGGCGACGCTGGAGGCAGCTTGACCTCACTTTTGCCCCGTCCTGCGGTGTGGGAAACCACCCCCGGGGCTGGACTAGATGAGTGCCAGATCTGAGGGCCAGAAGGAGGGTACCTTGGGGCTAGCATGGTGGCCTGGCCAGTTTCTGCCCTTATAAATGAATACACTCCTGCCTGGGTTTAGACGTGTGCCCCCAGGGGCGTCTGGGCAACTTAGTGAGTTAAAGCCTCTGCCTTCGGCTCAGGTCATGATCTTGGGGTGCTGGGATCGAGACCCGAATGGGGCTCCCAGCTCAGCAGGCTGGGTCTACAGCCAGGCCAGTACTGCATCTCCGACGCAGTCGCTGTGGAGGTTGGGCCTGTGGGCCGCCTGGCGCTGGGTCCGTGAGTCTCAACCCAGCGGCACGCTGACCTGAGCGGGCAACACATATAGACAGTGACAGTGCCCGCCCCTGGGCAGTGAGGTCCGCCTCCGTGGGACGCTGTTGTTTCCAGCTCCCCAGGTGCCGGCTGGGCTGTGACGGAGCTGGAACGGGCCACCGGCCTGGGCCATGATGGGGCGTCGTCCCTTCTGGCTGCCCCACCTGCTGGAGCAGAGCCCTTACAGAGAATTTACGATCAAAGTCTAGAACCCAACGCCAGGTACCCCATGCATAGGCCCAGCTGCCGGTTTGCGCAGGATAGGGGTGCCAGGGTGGCATTAACGGGGACAGAGGCAGAAGGGGACGCAGGTAAAGCTGAATGTCTTTGTAACCATTGACCTGTGCTTGACGGGGGCAGAGGGTCACCTTCTGGGAAGCTCCCTGCTGTCTCCATCCCTCACTAGAGGGAAGAACCTGACAAGGATTTGGCCTCCAGGATCCCGAGAGTCTTGAACACAGGAAAGTCCTCTTGGAAGCTTCCCTTTTCTTTAGTTCCCCAGCTCCAAAGTGCAGAAGTTGCTCAGCAGATCCCTTGGAAGCCTCGTGGTCCTGGGCCCACGCTTTCATAAGACCCCCTCTTGCACCAAAGGGGTCTCAAGAATTCTTTCCTGGTCATCACCTCTGGACCCCGACCATCCAAACTGCATCATGGGGCGAGCAGCCCCCCAGGTATGGAAGCTCACCACCCCCACCCGACCTCCCCCTACACCTATCTTCATGGGGCCGTTCATTCACATCTTTTGTAATAAATCCATAACCCAGCGAGTGAGCCGCTCTGCAAATTCACGGAATCCACTTGTGGCCCATCATCAGAAGCACAGCCAGCGGGGATTTGCACTGGCCCCGGAAGGAGGGGAAGCAGCTGCTTAGGATGTGGGGCAGGGGTGGGGCGGAGAGGGCCGTGGACACCCAGCCGACAGGCGAGGAAGGAGAGAGACAAGCGCCATGGCCCCTGGGCCACACGGACCCTCGCAGGGTGCACAGAGCCCAGCTTTCACGCACAGCCTTAACTGAAGTTTTCTTTATTTCTTCCATACACACGATTGGGAAACAGCGTCACCAACGGAATGTGATTTTATACACAATAAGTTCAAACATAAATAAATGTGTGCCGCAGTGAGATTGCCACTCTTAAGTTTTATAGGAAAACGCACCGAACCTCATAAGACCCAAGCGATTCCTTCTTCAAGTCTCTACTACAAGGCCGGACACGTCAGAAGGGGGAGGCTGTCCCTTCGGACACATCCATATTGTCACCGACCATACCTATTATCTCAAGAGCAGAAAACGACAGTGGGATTTCAGGTTAATGGGTGATCCTGTCGGGGACTGTGACCCCGTCCCTGGAGGAGATGCGAGCTGGGCTGTTTCCGCCTGGTTCACCGAGCGCCCTAGCTCTCGGCAAACTTCGGGTTCATGACGGTCGTAGTGGCGCTCTTGAAAAGGGGGTTGTCCTGGAGGGGGGGCGACTCATCAGTGGAGGGGAAGAAAGCCAGGAGCGGGGGTGACCATCCCGGGGTCCCAGCTCCGCAGATGAACTACAGGGGCATGTGGACTGGGGAGCGTGGTGGGGGGGGGCATGTGGGACAGCCTCAACCCCAGGGACAGCCACTCACGTTGTTCCACTGGGACTTGAGCTTCTCCTTCTCGAACCGCTTGTACTCGCGGAGGTCACTCACGTGGGTCAGAATCTTCCAGACGGCCAGCAGAAGGATGCCGATGGCCACAACGCCAGACACAGTGCCACCCACAATGGGGGCGACTTGGGGGCCCCCCACACACTCTGAGGCAAGGAAGAAGTACACACGGGAATGTCAGGCCCACCCCGGCTCACCGGGCCCCATGGGTGCCCTGCCCCAGGTCACTGCCCAGTGCTGAGGCGGACAGAGCTCTCCCACCTCCGTGCTCACCATCACGGCAACAGGTGGGTGAGGGAGCCCCCAGCCCTCAGCCAGGGACCCCCTCCTGTGGTTTCAGAGGAAGCTTAAACAACCCTTGTTACCCAGAAAGAAAGTGGGGCCCAGGATGCCCCTAGCCAGGGCAGAGCCTTGACAAGATACCCACCTCCTGACTCGGTTGCCACCAGCTGGGACAGCCGAGGGCCCCGGCCCTGGAACTCACAGAGACAGAGTAGGAAAGGGCGCCCAGGGCCCCCAGAACCTCTTTCCTGAGTCTAGGGACGAGCACTCAGCGGGCGAAAGCCTCCCGAGGGAACCCGGGTGGGGTCCAAACGACCTGACCCCTCCCTCAGGGCTAGGCTGGGCTGTGTCACACCTCAGCCCCTGACCAAGGGACGGAGCCCTTATCTGCCTGCCCTGGACACCCGTGTTTCCCTGTGCTCCCTCCATCATACTGGTCTTTCTAGGGGGCCTTAGTGTCCTATGGAGGTTGAACAACTTGGCCACGGCAGCACAAACCCAGACAGGACCCAGTCTGGGGTCAGAGAAAGCCAGCGGCAGCGCTCCAGGCTGGCAGGCTGCACTGTGCGGGCCCCGGGCACAGGCCGTGAGCTCCCGGCCACACAAGCCCTGAGCCCCACCCGCCTCCCCGGGGTTCCCTCCGTGGGGAGGGGAGCTGGGAGCAGGTCTCTGTCCTGCAAGGGCCCCAGGGGACTGCTTGTCCAGGCCTGCAGCATCCACCCTGGGGACTGGGCCCCTGGCCCCAAGCTCCCCGGCCCTCAGCCTCTCTGAGCAGGAAGCAGGGCGAGCTGAACATCTGGGTGCCCCGCACACCCCTGGCGGCTGCTTGTCCAGAGCCCTGGGGCCCATCCCAATGTGTGTCCATGCTCCTGACGTCCCGGCACCACACGTGTCCGTCGCTATCACCCACCCAGTGTGCCTCCTAAAAAGTAGCCTGACCTCCACACCACCTGTTGGGGCCTATGGGTCTGCCTCTTGCCCCCCCCCCCCGTCCCATGCCTGTGTTCCATCGAAGGGCAGTTCCATCTGTCCACGCTGCCCCATGCCCCCACACATGTCCCTCTGCACGCCACTGTGCCCGTGTCTGGCAGGGGCCCCTTGTGGGTCCATACCCGGCTTCTGAACACACTACTCCAATGTGTCCCTCGCTCTTCCCCAAACTGCTCGTGGCTCTTTGGTATGTTTGGAGGGAGACCCAGATCATTGCAGGCCTCACAGGGGCTCCATCAAAACCCAAAGCCAAGGGCCCCTGACCCCATGCCCTCCAGTTCCCCTGCGTGGTCTCGGTGGCAGTGGTCCCCCTCCGAGAGAGACCGTCTGACCTTGACGTCAGGGGCCCACACAGCCGCCCCATCATCTTTGCACCTCATGACCCTGGCCACAGTCCCATGCTGTCTCTGGTAAGGGCCAAGTGTGCCCCACCCCTTTGGAATGTGAGCCCCACGAGAACAGGCTTGGTGTCCTCATGTCTTCAACCATTACCGGGCCTTGGCCCCGGAGCCCAGTGACGGATAGGCAAGCAGCATTTCAGAAGACCCCCTTCCGGGGCTGAGAACGGAACCCACGGTGGCCTTCACACAGCGACCCACTCTCGGGAGCCCCAGGCAGCGGTCCGGGGGTGGGGACCCAGTCCCCATGTGTCCCGTTGGCTGGAACAGCGCTGTTGTGCAGGGACAAGCCATGCACCACCTCTCACAGGTCACGACGTGGGTCAGGAAGAGGGGGCAGGCCGGGAGCGTGGCTGTGGACGCTTGCTTAACCCCCGGGCCAGCCATCTGAGTGGGGAGAGACCCCCTCGCCGGCCTCACCTCGGCTGTCGTCCACGTGGATGTCGTAGCTGTCCCTGCCCGCCCGCTGCCGCAGGGTGAAGGTGATCCAGCAGCCGTCCAGGTCCCGCTCCTTGCACCGGCGGCCCTTCTCCGGGGGGGCGTTCAGCAGGCCCACGTTCCCGCACTCCGCGCTGCAGTTCTTCCCCGATGGGCCCTGCTCGAACTTCAGGCACTGGGCGCAGGTGCTGCGGAGCGGTGTGAGTGTGAGCGCGAGCGTGAGTGTGAGCGCGTGTGGTGTGAGCGCGAGTACAAATGTGAGCGTGAGTGTGAGCACAGGTGTGAGCATGACCGTGAATGTGAGCGTGAGCACAGGCGTGAGTGTGTGTGTGAGCATGAGTGTGGTGTGAGCGTGAGCACAAATGTGAGCGTGACCGTGAATGTGAGCGTGAGCACAGGGGTGAGTGTGAGCACAAATGTGAGCGGGAGAGCACACACCCCAGAGCTCGGTGCCCAGTCGCGGGAGGGGTCTGCTGGGGGGTGGGTGTGAGGGGGGAGGGGGGGGGAGGGGCCCCCTGCGGTGACGTGGGCCCTGAGGAGGGGGCGGTGTTTGCTGGTGCAGGAGCCGCAGGGGCTGGCGAGCGGCGGGGGGGCGGGGGCGGGGGGGACGGGGGCGAGGGCGGGGGGGTGCGGGGGGTGCGGGGGCGGGCGGGGGCGGGGCACTCACATGTACCGGCCGCAGGGCGACGGGCAGCCCAGGCATTCGAGGCAGAGCGGCGGCTGGTAGCCCGCGTCGCACTCGCACACGTTACAGCGACAGCGGCCGCGCCCGTTGCACTCGTGGCCGTCGGCGCTCAGGCAGCCCCTGGTGGACCTCTCGCACTGGCACGCGGAGCCCTCGAAGCCGTCCCGGCAGTGGCATTTGCCGCAGTCGCAGGTGCCCCGCTCTGCAGGGGGTGGTGGGACTCAGCCCCTCCCTCCCGTCCCTCCGCCCACGGCCCCGCTCGGCCAGCCCGCCCGTCTGTCCACGGCGCCCCCGCAGACCCGCCCGCGCGCTCACCCTCGCCCCCGCAGACCCGCCCGTCGTAGCGCTCGCAGTTGACATTGTCGCACTCGCAGTAGCGTCCGAAGATCTTCTTGTTGGGCACGTCGCTCTGGTGGCACACGCACTGTCCGCACAGGCAGTCCCCCAGCCCCGAGCAGATGATGGAGTTGTTGTCGCGCCGGCAGCTGCCCTCCAGCTCCTGGCTGCTCCGGCCGTGCGTCTGGCATTCACAGCTCTTCCCGATGTAGCCAGCCTCACACCTGCGGCGGGAGCGGCCGGGCTCAGGTCCCGAGGGGGGCGCCGTGCCCTCGGCCCTCTCTCCGCCGAGGCAGGCCTCACCCCTCCGCACCTGCAGACGCCGCACTCCAGGAAGCCCTTGCCGCCGCAGAGCCGGGGGTCCCGCCTCATGTCCCGGCAGTGGCACTCGCACTGGGGGACGACGTGCACGGTCACCGTGTCCGTGAAGCCCAGGGCGCGGATGAGGAAGGACTGCTCCGGAACGCACTCCGAGGCCGTGACCTTCACCTGGAAGGTGATCTGTGCGGAGAGGGCAGGGCTCAGGCCAGTCTGGGACGGCGGGACCAGACCTGCCCCCGTCTGCTCGCCCTGCGGCCTGGACTCGGGGTTTGTCCAGGAGCCCGGCTGGAGCAGGGGGAGGACCCAGCCCTTCCCGGACCCCAGGAAGGGATGCAGGGAAGCCTGGGGAGGGGACGGAGGGAAGAACACAGAACACCCCACGCTAATCCAGGACTTGGCATCCAACACGAGGAGAGAGAGAAGAGCGTCTGGAGCAGCAGAGCTGGCCCGCCCAGCCCGAGCTACCCCACACGTGTCATCTTCTGGCCCGGCCTTACACCGGGGAAGGGTGGGTGTCGCTGGAACATTTTTAACACTCATGCATTGGAAAGCAGCCTCAGTGGCTTGCGAAAGGACACAGATTTTCTCCATGACCGGAATACTGTGACGCCAGAATCCCTCAGGAGGCTCTAAATTCTGGATATGGAGGTGTGCTCTGACCCCAGATAAAGGGTAGGGGACCGTGCCCGGGGAACCAGGTGGGACAGAGCGGAGTTCCCGCCCCCCGCACCGGGAAGTCAGCAGCTGGGCTTCAGGGAGCACCGACGTGTCAAAAGCAGCCACACCCCAGATCAGTTTCAGTGACCTGCTGTAGGGCTGTAGGGGACACTCACGCAGAGCAGAAACACAGCGAAGCGTGAAAGAAACCAGCAGCCCACCGAAGGACTGAATAAAGTCCCGAGTGGGTCACCCCATGGGAGGGAGAGAGAGTTCCGTGAGAGTCTAGGCGCAACCCTGAGCAAGTGACATACTTGAAGGAATTCCAATGCCCTATTTAAAATCTCAAGAACAGCAAGTGTTTTTGCTGAATATCGGTTCCCAGCCAGAAAAAGGAAAAACTTAATTTTTATGATCATAATAAAATCACAATGTTATGGAAATAACTCCTAGAAATAACCCTATTTCTAATCATCCGTGTGGCCCATGCTTTAATATCTTTCTCAAAGAAAGAAAGAAAGAAAGAAACTCGGTAGAGCACCCGAGTTCTGATCTCGCGGTCACGAGTTCAAGCCCCACATTGGGTGCGGAGCCTACTTAAAAATAAGTAAATAAAATAATGCCCTTGAAGAGAACCCCCCAAACCCGAAACCCTGGAATCAGGAAACCAGATGCACGGTGGGCACAAAGGACCCCCTTCTTTGTCGGTGTGCGCTGGCCAGCATCCGCCCCCAGGGGGCGCTGCCATGCCCCGTCCTCCGTCCACACTGCGGAGCCCACACCTGCTTCTCTTGCACAAGAAGCGTCTGGTTGCCTGCGGACAGAGCTGGATTGGCCGTGACTCTGGCCCTTGTCCTTGCTTGTCCCTGTGCTAGCCGTGGGCCTGGGCGTGCTCCTAGCACCTGAGGGAGAACCTTCCGGAAGGGTTGGGGGGGGTTCTCACCGGGACGTTGATCTGGACGCCGTCGCAGTCCCCTCTGGGCTGGTCCACCTGTGACACCCCATTACTGCAGAAGGAGTCATAGGTGACTTTCAGGGTGCTGGGGATCATATTGTGGTCCAGAAAGACCCTGGAGGAGAGTTTCTGGGGGGAAAGAGCAGCTGTGGGTTAGGGGGCTTCCTCCCACTGTCCCCGGGGCTTCCCGGCCGAGGCGCTGACGCCCCTGCATTGCTCATCCTTCCCTCTGTCTACATGCCCATGGGGAGCTGGGGAGGCCCCCCAGGACAGGCTGGGGAGGGGCCAGCAGGGACAGACCAAAGCCACGAGGATGGGGCCTGGCGGTCACCCACCACCACATGCCCCGTGCCTGGCATGGGCTAGGAGATGGGGAAACTGTGTAAATGAATGAGAGACAGAGAGACAGAGACAGAGGAAGATGCAGAGAGACAGAGGGAGAGAGAGACAGAGAAACAAGGAGAGACAGTGATAGAGAGGGAGAGACTGACAAAGACAGAGCTAGAGACAGAGAGAGACAGAAACAGAGACAGAGACTAGAGAGACACAAAGAGCCAGAGGGAGAGACAGAGAGATAGTCCTTGGTGGGTGAGCAGGGCCAGTGTGGTGGGTGTGATGACGCAGGAGGGCCTGCCTGGGGGGTTTCGGGCCCCACAAGGGCAGGAGGAGCAGAACTCAGCACTGCCCTCGCTCAGTCCCAAGGCACTTGCCAGGAGCTCTCAGCCTGCGGAGCCGGGAAGCCCACTGGACCGCAGGCGAGGAGGAGGCTGGAGGCCGCGTTTCAGGGAGGGCGGAGGCGAGGGTCGGGCAGGGCGCGCACATGCCATCCCTGGGGCAGGACCTGACGGGCCCGTGGGAGGAGCCAGGCTCTGCTTGTCCAGAATGCACTCGGAGACCACCCTTCCACAGGCCTGCGGTGGGGGCGGCGTGGGGAGTGGGGTTGGCCGCCCCCGCCAGGGACCCCGCGAGCACCCGGACTCTCACGTTGTAGGCGTTTTTGATGAGCTGCACCACGTTGCTGGAATCGTCCGACAGCTCCCCGACCGCCGACTTGGGGATGACCTCGGTGAGTTTCTGTTGGGCCAGGAGACCAGACCCGTCTCAGCCGGGGCCCTGGGGCCACAGAAGCCACGGCGTCCCTGGAGCTCATAACACCCAGAGGGTTTCCTTCTCGCCTATCAAATGGCTCAGACCGTCCCCCCCCAGATAGCTTATCGCTCGGCTGAGACGGCGCCTGGTCAGTGGCCCGGGACCAGCCCATTTCCTTGCTGGGAGCGCTCCTCCTTGGCCAACCTCCAGCTTGTGACCTGCTGGGACGAGCTGGGCCTCGCCGCCCCGACCGGGTGTCCCTGCCCCGTGGACTCGTCGGGTACAGCCAGGGCAGAAAATCACAAAATGTGCCGACACCATCAGGAAGGGGTGGGTGGTGAGCACTTCCATACTGATGTGATGTAATCGCAGTAATGACCGTGGGGAGCAGTCCGGGGGTCCCGTGCGCAGGCAGGCTGCAGCGTGTGGAGGCCAACGACTCTTTGCCCCCATGTCCCTCTCTCTGTTGTCCATAGAAGACAGAATCCTTGCTCTATCTTACAGAACCGATGTTTGGGTCACTTCTCTGCCCCAAAGCCCCCATGACTCCCCAGATAGAATCCAGGTACCTCCACAGAGCCCACAAGGCCCGCCACAGCCCGGGCACCAAGCCCCTGTGGCCTCCAGCGCCCTCTCCCCTCTACCCCGGGTGCAGGACCCCCACCCCTATGGCTCTGGGAAACTGGGCTCTTCCCCCTCCTGGCCCTCCAGCCTGCTGTCCCTCAGTGTGGGGCACCAAGGACAGTACAGCAAATGCTCTCCTTACAGGCTCTGGGTGGCCTCGATGCCCCTCACCCAGGAGCCCCACAAATCAAGAGACAGGCTCAGAAAGGCCTAGGACTCTCCAGGGCACTGTCCATGCTGGGGCTTTGTGTTCAGCTCTCCTGCTTCCACCGCCATCACCACACTGTCCTGCCCCGACAGCACGTTACCCGAGTGGCCCCTCAGTGGCCTGCCAGGTCCTGCACGCGGGCACCAGCCCTGCACGGAACCCCTGGCCCTGTGGTTTGGCAAGCTTCCGGGGCCCACCCCAGGGGTTCTCCTGGACCCCTGCCCTCCCCCTCCTCTGTGTTCCCTGCAGGGTCCTGTCCTCTTTCAGAGCCTGGAAAACCGACAGCAGGAGCTGCTCATGTCTCCGGGCTGGGCCCCCCGCCAGCATCTCACCCCCCACTGAAGTGGCAGCAGGCCCCACCACGGTGACAACCAGGACCAAGGGTGGGGGACAAGCAGGTGCCCTCACAGCCCCCCAGAGCCGAGAGGAGGCCAGACCAGGTGCGCTGGGAAGGCGGGACGGCAAACCCGGAGCCAGACAGCGGGTGGGAAGGGCAGAGGAGGAACAGAAAAGTCCCCACGCTCTGCGGGAGTCGAGCAGGGCGGTCACCCCAAGAAGTCCGAGAGGCCAGGGTTCCCAAAGCAGAGACGCAAGTGCGGTCAGCGTGCACAGCTGGTTCTGGTGGGGACCGGCTCGGGCGGGGGCGTGTGGGGGCGCGTCCCTGTGGAACACACCCGACCTTGGGCGGAAGGGCTGGGCAGCGTGCATGCGTGTGACCCGTGTGACCCGTGTGACCCGTGTGACCCGTGTGAACCGAGCCCTGGTCAGCAGAGACACTTGCGCGCCGCAGCAGACATGGACACACGGCGCCTCGTTGCCGTCCACCCGCAGAACATCCCTCCTCGCCCACAGGCCCGCGTGTCCTCACCCGCCGCCCCGCCCCCCTGCGCCCGCCCCTATGCCCCTCCCCCTGTCACCCCCCCCCTCCTGAGCCCCCCTGCGCCCCGCCCCCTGCCCTCTGCCCCGCTGTGCGCAGGCATCTGCCCTGCCCGCGGGTTCCCCCGGCACCGCTGCTCAGGACCCCCACGCCACCGACCTCGTAGGTCTTCACCATTCTCTTGGTCACTGCAAAGATGGGCTGGATGTTGTTTTCAGCCAGCTTGTGTGCCAGCTGGCCCACCGACGGGTAGTCCTGGAGGGGAGGTCGGGTCAGACAGCCCGGGGTCAGGGTCAGAGCCCCGGCCCTCTGTCCGCCCCACCCGGGGCCCAGAGCCCGGCCCCCCACCCCTGAACAATTCCAGGCTGCCGCGTCAGGTCGCAGCGGGTGAAGGTAAGCTCCTGCGATGGGTCGGGGACGCCGACCTGCCCCCAGCCCCCTGGGCACCCTGTGCTGCCAGCAGAGCCCCCCCAAGGCTGCAGCCCGGCCCTGGCATTCCCTCCCGGGCCCCCCCTGCTGTCCGCTCCTCTGGGGACGTGGGGACACGGGAAACAGGAGGGCCACGCACAAATTCATTGCTGCGCTTGTATGTGTTGTCCTCCAGGTGGCAGCGGCCGTCATTGGGGGTCAGGATGGCGCCCAGCTTCCCGTCACCCGCAAAGTGGAAACCGTCGTCCGTGGCAAACACCAGCAGCCGAGTGACGTTGCGCCAGCCGATTTCCTCCTGGGGAGACGGCAGGATGACGGCCTCAGTTTCCCCCGTGGGCACATCGTGGTGGGGCGGCCTCGAGGCCCGGGCCGTGCCTGTGCCCCACACCTGCTCTTCCTGGGAACAGGAGGACCCTTCCCCGGACCAGCTGCAGGACTCGGGGTCCACAGTCCAGTCCGAATTCCAGCACCGGGGCTGCTGGAGAAATGCCCTCGCACATGGCAGGGGTTGGGGGGGTACTGTCGGCTGAAATGCAGCCCATGGCCTACCTGGCCTACCTGGTCCATGGCCACTCTGGCCAGGGACCAATCCTAGGGAAATACTCCCCAAACAGAAAATGCTCACAGAAATGCATATTACAACATGAAACACAGTAGAACAAAGGATGACAGAAACCGGGGGACGTGCAAGGGGACACGGGTGACATGGGGACGTTAGCGACACTCGCGTGGTCACAGAGCCGGCAGGGCACACAAACAGAAACACGGTCGCTGTGCCTGGAGTCTGGCACAGAGAGGCTGGGAGCCTGGAGTCTGGTTTGGGAAGGGTTAAAACAGCGTGTCATACAAAATAATAATAAAACAAAAATAAAAATAAATAATAATAATATTAAAAATAAAACCAAAAAAGGGGCGTCTGGGGGGCACAGACAGTTCGTTGTCTGACTTGTTCCAGCTCAGGTCATGGTGTCAGGGTCCCGAGATCAAGCCCCGCATCAGGCTCCTTGCCCAGCAGGGAGCCTGCTTCCCCCTCTGCCTGCCGCTCCCCCTGCTTGTGCTCTCTCGCTCTGACAAATAAATTAATAAAATCTTTACAAATCAAACAAGAAGCCAGGGAGCGGTCCGGACCGTAGCACCTACAGCCCCAGAGCAGCAGGTGTGACGGAATGGGGCGACCACCGGGGTCGGTGATGAGGCCGGGGAGGGCTGCTGGGGGCGGGGCCGGCAACCCACCACTGAAACCACACAGGGGGACGCCTGGGGGGGATGCCGCCTTCCCTGGGGGGGAGCCATGGCAGGGGTGATGCCATTCAGGAGCTGCGAGCGCCACACTGCTCTGTGGGCTCGCCCTGCAAGATCGTGCACCGGACGGAGGCGTGGACGGCGGCCCAGTGTCACAGGCCCACGGCCGCCCGGAAACCCCGGGGCCGACGGGGGCCTCTGAGTCCGACGGGGCCACCCTCAGCAGCCGGCCTGTGGCTGCAGGGCGGAGGTCTGCGGAAGGCCGGGGGCCAGGCCGGGGACAGGACCTCACCAGGCACGCGGCGACCTGCATCATGGCGTCCAGCCCGCCCTCGGGGGCGTCCAGGTTTCCGGAAATGAGCTGCTTCCCGACCTCCCTCTGGAACTGGTCCGAGTTGTTGGTGAGCTTCAGCACATGCCTGAAGGCGAAGGGGGGCTGGCACTCCTTCTCCTTGTTGGGGCACGGGTTCCTCAGCTTCTCGGGGTGCGTGTTGACGAAGGGGAGCACCGTCTTGTCCACGAAGGACCCGAAGCCTGGGGGGCAGGCGGGGTGAGGTCAGGAAGCAGGGGCGGCCCCAGGCGGGGGGGGTCTGCCCGCGAGCCTCGGTTTCCCTGCTGCGCACCAGGGCAGGTGAGAGAACGGGACGGCGCACACCCACATGCATGAGCGTGGGGGCAGACGAGTGTGTGAGCACAAGCGTGTGCGTGTCCTGCACGCAGGGACAACGGCCGGGGAGGGGGCCGAGATGAGAGGGGGGTGTCCCCTTGGCCCCCGACTTGCACCGGGTCCGTGGGCGGGCACGTGTGTTCGATGGTACGACCGCCGTGCAGGTCAGAGCTTCGCGTGGCGTGACGGTGTCGGGGAGCCAGCGTCCAGGCGGGGCCTCCCAGGGGGCCTCCCCCGGAACCCTCCCCATGGGGGTCCCTGGCAGAGCTCCCCCCCAGTGCCCTGCCCGGCGTGGCCGTGGGGAGGTGCGTGAGCGGCAAGGCCGGCTGGGACAGGGGGGTCGCCTCACCGATGCGGCCGGACTCGGTGATCTCGTTGAGGGCCCGGAGCAGGTCGCCCCCCAGCTTCTTGACGTTGATGAGGTCGTCCAGCATGGAGTAGGAGAGGTCCATCAGGTAGTACAGGTCGATGGGGTAGCCCTTGGCCCGCCGGAAGGTCACATTGAAGGCAGCCGCCTGACCTGCCGACAGAGACGGGAGAGTCAGGGCATCTGTGGGCACTGACATACCTTCTACGGGTCCCGAAATGCTCACGACTGCTCCCTGAGGCCTGCGGACAAGTCACAGGGCACCTCAGGAAGGAACCACATCCCCCCACAGAACGTTCCAGACATAAATCTACCACTGAGAGCTCGCAGTTCACCTAGCACTGCTGAGATGCAGGTGGGCCTGGCAGCCTGGGCAGCCTGGGCAGCCTGCTCCGTCCCTGCCCAGCACCCCAGCAGTCCGGGTGCGGGCCTGGTTGCCAGCCCAGGGGCAGTGGTACAGGACAGGCTCCACCCCAGCCCTGCCCTGGCCTGTCCCCGTGGTCCTGCTCTTCACCACGTCCCCTTCCTGAAGGGCGCCTCCTGGAGCACAGGCAAGGTTCTGGGGTCAAATTTGAGCAACACTGACTTAAACAGTCGCTCAGGTTGCTTGGCTGCAGGACTTATCAGAACCTTGACTCTGCCAAGCACACCTGGTGTTCCAAGAGTGGGACAGAATAGTGTTTCCCAGATGGTTCCCTTTCCCATTTGGGAAGGACACAGAGCAAAAGCACACAGCAGCAGACACCAGGCGTGGGAGCATCCTCCTGCCGGCAGAGGGGAGAGGCCCACAGGGGAACTCAGACTCTGTTCTCGAGGTTTCCAACAGTCCTCAGGGCTCACCTACCTGCCTCCTGGCCTGGCCACGTAGACACTTGTGCCACTGGTGGGCGCTGGCACCCAGAGGGACTGACACACACACACGCTGACTCACCCCCAGCCAAGCCCGAGCCTACCTGGTCTCAGGTAGAGTGTCACTTTCTGTGGGGACAGCTGCTGCTGGCTGCCCTTCCTGTCCTCCTGGGTCTCAGCCAGGCTCCTGGGGTCCATGATGTCGTCAGCCACGCAGCCCTTCAACAGGAGCTGCTCCCGGGTGTCGCAGCGAACAGAGTCTGGCTCCCCGAGCCCGGTGAAGTTCTGGAGGGACATTCAGGGGTCAGGAGGAGGGCAGAGGACATGTGGGGGCCACACTGTGGGGGCTGCACAAGTCCAGCCCTCGGGGTCCTTCGAAGAGGCTGTCCCTCCTCATTTACACCTGGGGTTCCAGACAGGTGTCCTCACGGGGGTGAGTCTGGGTGGGGGCTGGGCGGCTAGGAAGCTAGCCACCTGCTGACGGCCTCCCCGTGAGGCTCCAAGATCACCCCAGTGGGGGGACGGGGTGCTTGCCGCCACTGCCTCCCACAGCAGTGACTGAAGGACCCATGTGTCCAGCCCCAGGCTGGCCGATGCGGTCGCTCAGCAGTCCCAGGGCTGGGAGCAGCCGGCTGGGGCACCGGGCCTGAGGTTGCCAGAGGTGGCCAGGGTGGCCAGGGAGGACAGCAGTGGCCGGGATGGCCGGGGTGGCTGTCCCCTCCAGCAGCAGATGCTTTGGTAGAGGTGCCCTCCTGAGAGAAGACACGTGGGACCCCGAGAACCCCGGCACACGGGCCCGGACTCTGGGCTGAGCCCCTCGCTTTTTGGAGAGGAGTGTGGGGGTCCTGGATTCAGGGCAGTGTCCTCATGCCCACTTTGCCCCCATAAATGGGGCAGGAGCAGGGCCCCCATTCCACGGGCACGGACACCTGTCTCTGCTTCCTTGCGGGGAAGGAGACTCGGGAAGGGCAAGGCGCCGTGCGGGGCTGGCTAGGTACTAGGTACGACAGGGGCCGCGGGGCAGGGAGGGCTGGCGCGCCCCCTCAGGACTCCGTCAAGGCTGGGAGAACTCGAGAAATCAAGTGAACTTCCCGGGGACCGACAAAGCCTCCCGTGGAATCCACTGGGAAGCTCATGGAGGTTCCGTGGAATCGAATACGCTCACGGAGGGGCAGGGGAGCTGCGACCTGCGGCAGGACACGTCACCCCCACCCCCCGACTGTGGCCGGACCGCATCCAAGGGGGGAGACCACACCCTGAGCGTCTCTGTGGGCTGCTTGCGGCCGCTCAGAAGGTCCCATCCGAGCGTCGAGCGTCGTGGGAGGGAGAAAATGAGGAAGTGTGCGGGGGATGTCAGGAGCCCGGCTTCTCCTGAAAGGGAACCGGGAACCTCCAGAGAAACGGGAGTTCCAGGCTTGGGGCGGGACGTAGGGCTGGGCCTGGGGCGACTTACTCTGGAGTCAGAAACAGCGACCAGGGGCCTGCTGGGGGGACACAGAGCCAGCCGGGGCAGGGGCTCCCCGCGGACCAAGCTGGAAGTATTTGAGCCTCAGATGACAGTGACGGAATAAAATAAAACTCTAACACTCTGTGGGGCCGCTGAGAGAGAGACGGCGGAGAAGGACAAACTCCTCCTCACGTCTGAAGCCGTTACGGGAGTTCATGGACCCGACGGCACCCCTCGCGGTACTGAGCGACGCCGGTGCAGATCACCCCGGGGTGCTGACGTGAGGGGTGTGAGCCCGACGGGAAGGGGGGGGTCTCCTGGCCCCGGCGCAGCTCCCCACAAAGTACGGAATCACTGTAGAGGAAGAGTGACATCAGCAGAGTGGGCCGAGCTAGCGTCACCCGCGTTGGGACAACGGTGACGGCGTGAGCCCGTGCAGGGCTCTGGCCGAGACACAGGGGCTTCTGGGCCGGAGCAGAGGAGATGCCGGGCCGTGGACACGGCGGCCGTTCTGCCCTGGTCGGAAATGTCGAGGGTGCATGATGTGGGCGGGGGCTCCTCTGTCCTTGTTCTGGGAGACTAAAGGGACAGGACCGCCGCCGGCAGAGCGGGAGCCTGGGTCCTCGGCAAACGCTGCCGAAGGCACTGCTGGAACAGCTGGAAATGTTTGCAGAGGGCGGGCAGGTGGGCTCAAGCGTCGGGGCAGCTGTCCCGTCCTGGAAGAGCGTACTGTGGGTCTCCGGCGGGCGTCTTGTGCGTGAGAAGGACACGGGCCGTTTTCAACAAACGGGCTTCGGGTCTGCAGTGTGCTTGCGCGTGCTCGCGAGAAAATAATAGTGTGTGCACACCCGTGCAGGGCTCGGAGCCCCGCCTGCAGCACCGGAACCTCAGGGACCCCCCAGAGCAGGGGGCAGGGTCGGCATCTGGGGGGCTCTGGGGGAGGAGCCGTGGTCGGGATCTGGGGGTTCCGTCCAGGAGGAGGGTGGGTCTGGCATTTGCGGGCCATGCCCTGGCTGTCCTTCCCGGAGGAGACGGGGAAGGAGGTCTCTGCCCTCCTTCCCGGCAGGCCTCACAGCCGGGCAGGACAGAAGACCGCGGCAGAGTTAGGCTCCCCACGTGGAGCCTCCCACACCTTCCACACTGAGAGCTGATCCTCTCGCTTCCCTCACGCCTCCTCACGACCCGCGGCCTCTGGGCAGGGCTCCTGCCTGGTCAGGGGGCACGAGGCCGCCCTGGGGTGAGGCCAGGTCTGTCTGTCTGTCTGTCTCTCGAACAGGCCATGCCCCAGGCTGCTTCCGCCCTCCCAGGGAACGGAGTGGTGGCGCCCCGGGTGCCAGCAGCTCCAGAGGCAGAGAGAGGGCGCCCAGCTCGGGGACGGGCCCGCAGGACGGGCGTGAGGACCGTCAGGGGCCCGGCAGTGCCCGGAGGCTCTTACCAGCTTCTGACACCAGGCGCAGCCCGGGCCCGACTCCACGCACTCCCGGCACGTGCTGACTTTGTACTTGGTGCACTCCTGGCAGAGGGCTGCGGGGAGACGACGCAGCTGCGTGAGCACCGGGCCACCCACACAGAGCCGCAGGTGCTTGGGCAGCGGTAATGGGGGTGCAGGGGAGGAAGGGGGTTCTCAGGAGGACCAGGAAGGGCAGGAGGGAGGCCGGCGGCCTGGGGCCAGGCCTCCAGGAGCTGCAGAGCATGTGGACCCGGGAGCCGGGGTCTGGGACGCGCTCCCTGGGGCACAGTCCTTCCGCAGCGGGTGGAACCCAGCCCAGGAGCACAGGGGCGGCCCCCTTCTTCCCGACCCAGGATGCGGAGAACTCACCCGACCAGAGGCAGAGCAGAGCCCCCAACGTGAGCAGCAGGGCGTGCCGGCGCAGCATATCCTGTGGAGGGAAGGGGTCTCGGTGACGCGGCCCTGCACCCCGGATGCCGGGCTGCGGCCTCCAGATGCAGCACTGGGCGGCCCCGTGTCCCTCCACCCTGGCTGGGGAGAATCGGGGTGAGCCCCAGCTACCGCCTTTCCCCGACAGCCTGAGTGGTGTGGCGGGCGCCCACGGGGCCTCCGAGGACGAGCAGGACGCACACGTGTGGGTGCTCACCTCACACACACATCACAATCACACACCACACGCACACATCACACGTGTGGGGCTGCATGTGCCGGGTCACGCCTGAGCCCCGGAACTGAGCGCTGGGCTCAGAGCAGAGCCGCACGCGGCCTAGGCCTCCTGGTGGCCCCAGAACCAGGACAAGGACGAGAAGTCGCGGGAGCACCTCCTGGGCGCGAGGCCCGAGCCAGCCACCGGCTTGGACCCCTGCCGGAGGGTGAGCACAGAGTCCAGGCCTGCCTGGCCCAAGGCCATGGCTCTAGATGACCGTGATTTTCTCTGGGCACACCTACTGTCCTCAGAAACCCAGCACCTGCAGTAAGGCGAGGACGGGCTGGGCACGGACGGATCCCAACACCCCCAGAGCCACGGTCGGTGGGGGAGGCCCGGCGTTCAGGCTCTTGTTTTGGGTCCTCAAGGCAGACAGGGGCGCCTTCCGACCCACGGCCTGCTGGGCTGCGGTCAGCGTGGGCAACTTCGCCCTCCCCCTGCAGGGCCCCGGGTCAGGGGCTGGGCCAGAGCAGGAACGCCCGTGCAGGAAGGTGTCGCGTCTCAGAGCTCTGTAGCTGGCTGTGGTCTTTTCATTTGACCCAGAGAGCAGTCGGGTGCGGAGAAGCCAGGAATCGGGGGTGGCAAGAGGAAGGGGCCTGCTCGACCAGAGAAGGTGATGTGAATGCCAGCTCCTGCCCCTGCCGCAGGCCTGTGAGGCTCCCGGGGCCACCCAGCCCGTCACACGGCCTGGGGAGGGGGGAGGAGGGGATCCTCAGGGCCAGCAGAGGCCACAACCCAGACCGACCGCATGCATGGTCCCCACCTCGGCCTGTGGGGCTCTGGGCGTGGCCTGTAGGTGGGCCCCCCTTTACTCTCCTGTAACACCTGCCTCTGTGCCGTGCCCGGGGCGGGGGGCTCGCAGGGAGGGCCTCCTGCGCTTCGAAGTCCTGCCCAGCCTCAGGCTCCCATCTTTTTGGAGGTGACCTCCTGTTCCCTGGTCCCCCCCAAGATTATAACCAGGACCCAAAAATGTCAGAATGCTCCATCCTTCCCCTTTGGGGTCAAAAGCAGAACCACACAGCACAGTGGCTTCCTGGGTCAGAGCAGCAGCCGATGGGCCCAGGGGCGGGGGGCGGACAGCTCGGGTTCATGCCAGGCCCCATCTGTGCCTCCCAGCCTGGCGCGTGGGGCTCAGGCCGAGGCTGGCTGTGGCCAGTCCCAGCTTCGATCTGGGTCCCTCCAAAGTTCACAGCTGACTGCACGTGCTGACTCGAGTGTTCCCCCCATAGCCCTGGGCCTGCCTGGCCACTGTCCTGGGCACGTCGGCCTCCGGGGAACCCCGCCACCCTGCCCCAAGGCTGCCCCCAGTAGAGGTGAGAGGCTCCTTCCCAAGCACCCCAGCCACACCCGTGCTCAGGCAGGGTGAGCTGGTCCCAAGGTCCTGGGGCAGCCACTGCCCTACTTGCTCTTTTGGGGCCACAGACCGAGCCCCAAACATTCCCAACAACCAGCGTGTATGCTCTGTGGGCCCTGAGCACCAGCAGGATGTGGACCCGGGTGCCGGTTCGGCAGGCACACCCCTCCAACCGAGAGGGAGGGACCTCACTTCCTAACCCACAGACTGCGAGGTCCTGACCCTGACCTTGGGAAGCTGGGCGGGGGTGGGGAGCTGCCCTGCTCCAAAGCACTCCTTGCCCACAGGAGCACTGGGGCGGCCACGGGGACGGCGCGGCCATGGGGACAGCTGCACCCCAGTCTGCGTGTCCCCCAGCCTTTGTGGTCGGGATGCCCGGACGCACGGCGGCTCGGGGAGCTCAGAGGGAGGACAGAGAGGCAGAGCCCGCAGCCTGTCCTCCTCCGCCCCAGGCAAGTGGGCAGGCCAGCTCCCTCCTTGCCCTCAGGCAGCGGCAGGTGTGCCCAGTGGCCGGGACTGGGCCTTGCCTGAGACTGACGTCGTGGAGCTGCACAGGGTCCTCGGAGCGCTGTCCTGCCGGCCGCCCTGCAGCGGCACAGGGTACCCGACCTGGATGGCGGCCCGCCTCGCTAGCACGTGCTGCCTTGACTTCTTCCGGGACCAGAGGGGTGTGTGGACCCCCGGCTCCGGGTGGGGGACCGGCCTCGGGCTCCCGGTGGGGGACCGGCCGGGAGCGTGTGCGTCTGCAGCACCACAGGACTGGCCGCCCGGGGCCCTCGACTTGTAGGGACAGGGACCTGGGAGCAGGAGGCCTAGGCTGAGCTCGGGGAGGAGGGGGGCGGGAAGGATGCAGGCTCCAGGGTGGGCAGGGCCTCTGGCCCAGCTCAGGCCCTCCCTACCACCCTACCACCCGAGGGAGGGTACCCCACTCCGCCAGCCCTTTGGCCTTTGTCTCCCCAGAGAGCAGGGTGGGACCCACGGTGCCCAAGCGCCCTCGGCTGTGAGGACTTGGTGACACAGCCACCCTTGCACGCCCCATCCGCGGGGGGACGCTGGCACAGCCTGGGGGCAACTGCCGGAAGTCGTGGGTCTGTCCCCCGCGGGTGGCTTCCTGGAGACCCAGCAACCCCGGGCCAAGTACGCTCCCGGCCCCGGCCCCACCGTCCCCAAACGAATGCAGTGAACCAGGGTCGCCT
Source organism: Neogale vison (assembly GCF_020171115.1). Lineage (NCBI taxonomy): Eukaryota > Metazoa > Chordata > Mammalia > Carnivora > Mustelidae > Neogale > Neogale vison. Next base: position 1,490,759 of record NC_058096.1, on the reverse strand, counting down.
GCAGAAGGTCTGGACAGCGAGGGTCTGAGAGCAGAGGGACCGTTAGAGGAGTAGCGTAGCACCTTCCTTCCGGATCGCACACGCGCACACGCACACACACACACGTACACATGCGCACACACAGCCCATATTTGGTAAAAGACAAGGAAAAGCGGAAACTTTAGAAAGAGAACACCGTGGGCAGCAGGCAGAGGGAGGGCGCGGCGTCTGAGTCAGGACAGCAAGCTGGTGTCAGATCAGGCTTCCTGTCAAACCGAGGAAGGGAACGAAGACAAAACAAATGCAGAAACAATGAAATCCCCTTTCCACCGAACGGGGCACAAACGGGGACAGACACAGAGACGGGAGGGTCCTCCGGGAGCTCACAACAGCAGGAACGCTCCGGCTTTGCTGGAGGCAAGAAGCAACCTTAGCTTCCCATAGCCTGACCTCCAGGACCCTTTTAAGTCTTACAGAAAATCCCTTTAGAAACTTCCTTTCTCTCTGCGCCTCCAACGTAAAAGAGCACAACCGTCTCCTCCTCCCCCCCCAGGGCAGCTCCTTCTGTCTCGAGTCCCGTCCTCGTGCTTCAGAAAACCATCTTTTTGCACAGAAAACACGTCAAGAATCCTTCCCTGACCGCAGACTCGCATCCCATCAAAAGAAGAAGGTTTGGGGCACCTGGGGGGGCTCAGCTGGTTAAGCCACTGCCTTGGGCTCAGGCCAAGATCCCAGAGTCTGGGGATGGAGCCCCGCATCGGGCTCCTGGCTCAGCGAGTCGGCTTCTCCCTCTGACCTTCTCTCCTCTCATGCTCTCTCTCTCTTTCTCAAATAAATAAATAAGGTCTTTTAAAAAAAATAATAAAGAAGAAGGTTTTGTAAAAGTGCAAACCCTCAGACCAGGCCACTGTCAACTCCAAGGGTTCACTGCACCTGCAGGCCTGTGGGGCGAGAGGGCCGATCCCCAGGGGCTTACAAGGCACTCGCCCAATCAGGGGACAGGGGCAGCCTGGGGGGTGGGGGAGGCGCTGGCGGGAAAGTTCAAAGATCCGAGGCAGAGAAGGGAGGTGGTGGGGAGCCGGGGCACTGGGGGACGGGCATGAAGGGGGCGCCTGGCCTGATGGGCACCGGCTGTTACATGCAACTGATGAAACAATGAGCTTCAGAGCCGCTGACACGATAAAGAGAAAAGATGGGGCGCAGGGGACCCAGGCTGTGCTCGGTCCGTCCTCACCCCAGGAGCTGGACGACTCAGGGCTGTTTCACGGAGGAAGAAAGCAAATGTGTACAACGGAGCTGAACGAGGCATCAGCCTCTGTTTAAGCCACAAGACAGAGTGTGGAGATGGGGTCGTTTTGGCTTTTCACAAGAAAACACAGGGACGCCTGGGTGGCTCAGTGGGTTAAGCCTCTGCCTTCGGCTCAGGTCATGATCCCAGGGTCCTGGGATCGAGCTCCGCATCGGGCTCTCTGCTCAGCGGGGAGCCTGCTTCCTCCTCTCTCTCTCTCTCTCTCTGACTGCCTCTCTGCCTACTCGTGATCTCCGTCTGTCAAATAAATAAATAAAATCTTAAAAAAAAAAAAAAAAAGAAAACACAGAATTGGACAGAAGCCACACGGTACGGGTGGGGGTGGGGCTGGACCCCTGGTGCTCAGAGCTCGAGGCTCCGGACAGGACAGATGGACAGACGCAGGGACAGAAGGAGCAGGGGCCGGAGCAGGCGTGACCTGCGTGTCCTCTGCGCAGCCCCACAGGCGTCTGCGAAAGGTGTCTAGGACGAGACGCCCCAGAGCAGACCGCGGTTCGTGACCGTGGGAACCCGTTGAGACGCTCTCCCGCGCTGATGGGACAAGGAGCATCTCGCCCGTCGAAGAGGAATCGAAATCGCGTTTGCAGAGAACAGCCTCGGCCCCGGCGGTGGAAAGCCCGTGTCCGCGGCCGATGCCCGAGCGTCTGGCCGCGGACGAGGACGGAGGGGACCGGGTGGGACGCCGATTCAGAAGTGTGGGAAGAGCGGGGGAGCTCTGGAGAGGGCGCACGGGCGCGTCTGAGTCGGAAAACAAACAAAAGAGCTAAAATCAACAAACCCGTCAGAACCTGTCTCCTTGAAAAAGGCAACAAAATGGGGAGAAGGACGGCCACGTGGCTTCGGCTCGAGCAGTCCGGAGGGCAGCCCCGCGACGGTGGGGACGGGCGGCGCGGCCGTGGCCGCGTCAGAGACGGTGAGTGGGCTGCGCACCAGCCTTCCAAGGGCGAGAGCCCAGACGGGGGTTCCCCAGGAAGGGGCCCCTTCACAGCAGGGGCCCACGTAGGCTCCGCGTGGGGACACAGGATGATGCAAGGACCAGAAGAGCGTGTACGTCTGAATCGGGAAAGCTTCTGCGCCTCAAGACTACGGAGGAAAATGTCAAGACAGATGGACCCTAAAAGAACGGATCTGTACCTAAAACAGAGGACGTGTAATGAATCCAGGGTCAAAGGGCAGGGCCGTGTCATGACAAGGAGGTGTTAGAAGTCAGGAACAAACAGGCAGATGTCCCTGGGGGCCGTGGGCGGGAGCGGTGGTCCCAGCGGCTGCCCTCCGGCTGCTGCCCACGCCGGCCCCAGACGCCGGTGCTGCCTGCCCAGCTGTCCGGCTGGAATGTATTTCTCCCATCCGGGAGGCCCTCCCAGGGGGCCCCCGACAGCAGAGAAAGTGTGGGAGCACAACTCAACTTTCATGAGAATAAGGAAAAGTGACCGTCCCCCAGGACCCACATTTCTGTCGGGGGGTGACACGGGGATGTCTGCACCAAGCAGGGGAGCCACGCCAGGGGTTCACGCGGAAGCCAGGGTCTGCTCGGTCCCCGACCCCACAGGGAAGGGGGTTCTGAATCATACACGTGATTACAGCGTCCAAGGGAGTTTGAGCTACGGGTCTCCCCCTGTTGCGGGAAGGCCTTCTCCCGGGGTGCAGCCAGTCCCTCCTGCCCCAGAGAGCGGGCAGCGTCCTCCACACAGTGCTCTGCAAGGCCCTTGCTGGTCTCGGCGCTCCGTCCCTCATGAAATCTCTAGGCAATGTCCACGTTGGCCTGGGGCCTGCGGCCTCTGCCCAGGGCCGGAGTTCCACCCAGATTTCCTAGAGGCCCAAGGCCGGGGCAAAGCCCAGGGGCCATGCTGAGCCCCCTCCCCGTTTCTCCTCCCTCCTGGATTTGCTTACCAGCTCCACAGAGAAACAGGTGTGAGCCCCGGCGCAGGAAACCCGGCAGAGCTGGTCCCCTCCCTGTCACAGAAGCCTAGCTCGGGCCACTCGGAGCAGCCTAGCCTGCGGTTACCTGGACAGCGGGCGTCCCCGGAGTGAAGCCTCGTGCCTGCACCAGAAGCGGGACGGAGCGAGGGCTCCGCAGCTGGCACCGGAACCTTCTTTGAGGACCGTAGGCTGAGGGGGGCCCCGCCCCCAGCTGCCCCTCCTCCTTGTCCAGCAGGGTCCCAGGGGTCCCCCACCTCCAGGTGTGGCTAGCCCGGCCGGGCAAGCCGGCAGGATCCCAGCCCGGGTCAGGGGAAGAGGACGGGGCACCGGGAGGAGGTGAGATGGGGGTGGTGTGGAGTGTGGCCGTGTCAGGGTCCCGGCTGACCCCAGGGTTCTGCCCCCCACTCCCAGGAGACACGGGGACAGGCTTCCAGGAGACTGGCAGTGAGCTGTGCAGTCACACACCTGACATCTGTCCCCTAAACCCAGCTGTCCTGTGACACCTTCACAGCAGCGAGCCGGCGCTTGAGACCCTCTGAGAGTCGAAGAGGAGAGGTGGGCCCAGCAGCGGGAGAGCTCACACGCACACAACACACACACACACAACACACGCACACAACACACGCACACACAACACACGCACACACAACACACGCACACAACACACGCACACACAACACACGCACACAACACACGCACACAACACACGCACACAACACACGCACACACAACACACGCACACAACACACGCACACACAACACACGCACACAACACACGCACACAACACACGCACACAACACACGCACACAACACACACACACACAACACACGCACACAACACACGCACACACAACACACGCACACAACACACGCACACACAACACACGCACACAACACACGCACACACAACACACGCACACAACACACGCACACACAACACACGCACACACAACACACGCCCCACACACCCACTCACACCTGCTCAGCTCAATCCTCTAAAGCTTACATAAACACACGCTTGCACATTTGTCACACGTGCTCACAGACAATCTCACACTCACAGGCCTTCACACAGCACGTCCACCCTCTCACACCTCCACACACACTCACACACGGACTCTGGGGGGGACAGACCACCACGGCCGACCTTAGGCGCATGGGTGGGAGGGGGTCCCAAGCAGGCAGAGGAAGGCGGGCTGGGGCCCCCAGACTCCCCACACGGCCCTGGTTCCACCCGCTCTGGCCCCCCTGGGGGGTTCTCGCCTGTCCCCCCAGCCTCCTCATGGCCCTGCAGGGCCCCAGAGCCCCCACGTCGGGGGCTCGGTAAGTGTCTGGGACTTGTCAAGAGACCCTAGGCCCAGTGGCGAAGGACTGAGCCAGGGGCCCGTCCTCTGGCCATGCTCGGTCCTATCCCCAGTTACAGACGCTCCCGTTGCTCTGTGGGGCTCTGGCCACGGCGGGCACAGCAGTCCCCTTGCTGGATCTCCGGGAACGGGAGCCCGGAGCAGACAAGCCCGGGGCGGGTAACGGGGACCAGGTCTGCAGGGCCCTCTCCAGGGCTGGGCCACTCCCCGGGGAAGAGCCGCAGCCCCACTGCTCCCCTCTAGAAAAAGAGCCTGGACACCGAGGAGGAGCCCCGTCCACTCACCCCGCTGGTGCCCTGGTGACCTCGGTGAGGCATTCTGGCTGGGCAGGGAGGGGGGTCAGCCTCGTCGGTACCCTGACCGAGCTGCTGCACGGTCGAGCGGACGCGCCGGCGAGCCCCGAGGGGGAGGGCACGGTGCTTCCTGTTCCAAGCTGCTCCGGAGGAAGTGCTTGCACGGGGCGATTGCACCACAGGTGGCCGTCAGACCCCGGCCCCGCACGCCCCGCCCACGGGTGTCTGAGGAAGACCCCAGGAGCCGGCGAGGGACGTGCCCTTCCTCATACACGTTCCCGTGAGGAGCAGCGCGGCGTGAAGGGAGGGATGAGTACTGCGGGCAGGGTCCTAGGGTGGCACCCGGGACTCGCCCCCGCGGGCGGAGGGGGCCGTGCCCTGCAGGGACAGAGGATGGCAGACGTGCACACTGGGACAGGGGCCCAGCCCGCAGACTGCAGCCGTCGGAGAACAGGGTGCTGGGGCTGAGGGCTGTGGTCACGGAACAACACGTGTGACAGGGACTCGGGAGCACAGTGACCCTGGGAGCGAGCCGGTGAGCAGGACAGAATCAGCCCCACACAGGCAGGAGGACGCAAGACAGACGCAGGTGCACAAAGCCCGCGCCCGTCCGACCGGCAGCGCCCAGGAGCAGAGACCCGGGGACAGAGAGGACCCGACACCCCGCGACGGGAGAGGCCCCGGACCCCAACGAGCGGTCCAAGCAACAGGCCACTGCTGCCCGCAGGGGGCTTCTAGTGCCCTCGCAGGACAGAACAGAGAGCAAGAAAATGCCACGAGGTGGGGGGATTCGAGTGCGGACGGGGGCAAGGAGAGGAGACACGGATCTATCAGGTCAGCCAGACGTCTCCAGCTGGGGCAGGACCAGGCACCCGGCTCCCTGCACTGTGCACAGACCCTCCCCAGAAACAGGCAGACGGACAGATGGACAGATCCGACAGGGACGTGAGGGTGGGGGACACAAAGGTGAGCAGGGGAGCAAGCAAAAATGAGGAAGCCTAATAACTTTAAACCTAATAACAGTTCTAAAACAGACGTAAAAATAGTAAGAATCTGAAACAAAAATCCCGCAGGATCAGGGGAGCATGCTGCCGTCTCTGGTGCGCATCAACCGACGTTTTATTAGGAAATATTTAATATTATATGTAAGAATGATCAAAAAGCCTTCTTAAGGAATGTATACATCTGTAAAAAAATAAAATATGACAATTTTTGTTTTAGAAAAGATGAGAAATAGAAAAAATAAGATTATAAATTAAAAACATACAATAAGATATTGGGAATGAGGTTTCTTTTTCTTAAGATTTTATTTATTTATGAGAAAGAGAGAAAGACAGAGTGGGGGAGGGGCAGAGGGAGAGAGAATCCCAAGCAGACTCCCTGCTGAGTGCAGAGCCCGACACGGGATTCGATCCCACGACCCTGAGATCATGACATGAGCCAAAATCAAGAGTCAGACGCCTAACCGACTGAACCACCCAGGCAGCCCAGGAATGGTTTCACATGTTCTAGAATATTCTAGAATTTCAGGAATCATAGCACCTAGGAGGGGCTTACCGTCTCCCACTTCGAATAAACAAATTATTGCATTGGGTTTTAAAAATAAAGAGACAGATGAGTTCCAACTACATGCTCTCTATCAAGGGAATCCGGACCGTTCAGAACGATTAGAGAATAACAAAGAAGCACAGACTGAGAATGTCCCCACGCCACACCCGGTGCGGCCTCACTAGATAGAGCAGTGACTGTCACTGGCCACCACACCACAGAGGCGGATACCACGCACGGTGCACGCGCCTTTGTGGCGCAATCTGGTGAAAGGGCAGTACAAATTTAGACACTAATAAAATAGACATCACGATTGTCACTTCTGCACCGAACTCAGACCAACACTTTAGATCTACTATGGGGGTTACAGGAAGAACAGGGGACAGAGGCATGTGTTAAATGACACCACAGGGATTCAACCCACAAAACCCTGCGAGACAAACCACAAAGGGCAAGGGAGAAGAGTAGGGGAAGGAGACCCGGCTCAGGAACCCATGGGTTAAGAGATTTAGGAGAAAATCAGCCAATCGCAATGTACGGAGGGGGTGATATTAAGAAACTATGGTTGGGGCCCCCGACGGGCTCCATCAGTTAAGGATGTGACGCTTGATTTCAGTTCAGGTCGTGAGCTCGGGGTCCTCAGAGGGGGTGATATTAAGAAACTATGGTGGGGCCCTGCACTGGGCTCTGCACTCAGCACAGAGTCTGCCTGAGATTCTCTCTCCCTCTGCCTCTCCTCCCCCTGTGTCCGCTCACTCTCTCTCAAATGAGTACATAAATCTTCAAAGAAAAGTGCTGTTAATTTTCTTAAGTGTGATAGATTTTGTGATTATACTCAAGAGTTGTCGCCTTTAAGAATTACACACGGAAGTATCTACGGAGGACGCGGTGCCGTGTTCCGGATTTGCTGCCAGATAATGAGTGGGGGGAGGGGTGACGGAGGGAGGGTGGGAAAATTAAGGAGATGTTCGCCTTTCCATACACGTAGGCCCTGCTCCTGGGCCCCCAGGGAAGCTATAGCTTGACATTTACCCAAGGTCAAAATGACTCAGCAAAACCTCGAAGCATGGGCTGTACTTCTGCTCCAATTCTGCCCCAAGCACATACCATATATCTGCTTCGTTGAAAAAATAACCAAAAAGGAGCATTCTAAGCATAAAAAGAAGAAAAACAAAAAAACCCTCGCTGACTCCTGTAAGATTAAAGTCATGTAGCATCACATACACTAAGAATGTTCTAGAATATTCCTGAATTTCAGGAATCGTGGCACCTAGGAGTGGGTTAAAATAAGACAGTCTATTGTTTTCTGGAATGCACTTCGTTGTGGTCATGGGGAGCTCCGTGTAAAAACACACATAACTCCGCACCAACGCGGGTCCCTGAGCGCCGTCGTCCCATGAGCGCTGTCGACCTGTGCGGCTGTCCTCACACGCGCTCCAGTAAACCTCCCTGCGCGGCTGTCCTCACACGCGCTGCAGTAAACCTCTCCTCCTTTCTCTTTAAAATGTTTAAAAAGTTTTTTCATTTTGCACCAGCCGTGGATAAAGCTATAAAGAAAACAAGACTGGCCAAGTTGACGATCGTGGAAGCAAATGTTGAGGGCATCTGGATTCATGAAACTGTTCTGTCAACTGTCGCGACTGTAAATTTTCTGGAGTAAATTTTTTTTAACTTTAAAAAGAAGTGTAAATTTGCGGAAGGAGGATGCTTTCAGTTTTGCAAGATGAGAAAGTTCTGGACATTGTTTGCTCACAATGTGGACAGAACATCTGGACTGCACACTCAAAAATGGGAAAAGATGGTGAGATATATGGTTAAATTTATGTTTTGTGTTTTTTTTTCTTAAGATTTTTAAATTGTTTATTTGTTTATTTGAGAGAGAGAGAGCATGAGCAAGGAGGAGAGGTAGACAGAAGCAGATCCCCGCGGAGCAGAGAGCCCGATGCGGGACTCCATCCCAAGACCCTGGGATCGTGACCTGAGCCAAAGGCAGATGTTTCACCGACTGAGCCACCCAAGCATCCCTATGTTATGTTTTTGTTTCAGTTTTTTACCACAGTTAAAAAGGAAAAAGTGACAAAAATTCTGTCTATCAGATAAACTTAGATCAGACACTAAAGGTCAAAAATAAAGGACTGGATGATAGACACATCACATGCCAGGGAATACTAACAATTAGGTAGAAATGATATCAAGAGGTATAACTCAAGGGGCACCTGGGGGGGCTCCGTTGGTGAAGCCTCTGACTCTTAATTTCAGCTCATGTCATGATCTCAGGGTCCTGGGACTGAGCTCTGCCCTGGGCGTGGAGCCGAAGATTTTCTCCTCTGCTCCTCCCCTCTCCTCTTTCTCTCTCAACAACAACAACAACAACAACAACAACAAAAACATATAATTCAAGGCAAAAAGTACTAAATGCTTAAGGAATGATGGAGGTCATGGAATTTATCATCCACAAATTAAAAATAGTTGCAAGGGTGCCTGGGTGGCTCAGTGGGTTGAGCCTCTGCCCTCGGCTCGGGTCATGATCATGATCTCAGGGTCTTGGGATCAAGCCCCGCATCGGGCTCTCTGCTTAGCGGGGAGCCTGCTTCCCCCTCTCTCTCTGCCTGCCTCTCTGCCTACTTGTGATATCTGTCTGTCAAATAAATAAATAAAATCTTTAAAAAAAAAAAAAGAAAAAAAATAGCCGCAAAACACATAGAACAGAAACTGACAAACACATAAGCCAAGGGACCCAGGTGCACACGCAGCAAACGTCTTTAATGTCCTTCTCTCAGAAATGAACAGATGAAACAGATGCAGAGGAGGCTTGTGAACACTTTGAGGGTTACGGCCTCTGTAACCGATGAGCAGATCATGTATTAAGCCACAAAGGACATCTCGACATGCCCTAAAGTACAAAGGTCACAAGGAGGCAAATTCATGGGCACAGTATAAGAAAATCAGATGTTAACCAAAGGGTGACATTGAAGAAAAAACCCAGCATCCTGAGACACTGGCAGCAAACCTAATGTAGGATCGGTAGACACACTATGGTATGTTCATATGGCAGGATAATGCGTGGGAATTTAAGTATTTTTCTGGAGCTGTGTGTATCCGCAGGACACATCTCAAAACCTTGACCTACGCATGAGTTGCAGTAGATTGTATGGTGTGACCACGTAGCCTGCGTGATGCTGGAGACACCCACATGCCCATGAATCCTAAGTTCAGGACAGTGGTCACCTCTGAAGGCACAGGGGACAGCGGTCCTGGAAGAGAAGTGCAGAGACCTTCAATTTTATCATTTTAAGAAGAAAAAATTCTGGGCAAAGTAAGGTAAAACGTTAAGATCTGACGACTAGGATGGTGGGTATGTGTGTTTGATGATGTTGGTCTTCACACTTTGCTGTAGTCTTGAGTTTGTTTTTTTTTTTTTTAAAAGGAACTAACAGGGAGTGACTACAAATGAGCAAGAGGAGTGTGGGGTCACAGAAATGTGCTAAAATTGGGCTGTGGTGATGATTTCACAGCTCTGTAAACTTGCTAAAATCATTAAGTGGTATACCTAAAGTTAGTGAATGTAGGCATGTAAATTCTACTTTAATGAAGCTGTAACAAATGAAACAAAATGAAGAATATTTAGGAGTAAAAAGAAGTCACCAGGAGCTTCCAGTCCCTCCTGAGACCGAGCAAGCACACTGCCCTCCATCTCTGATCACAATTAAAAATATCACACAGAATGAAACAGAACAATTTTCTGAAAGATAGGGACGAGAAATCAAAACTTGATGAAAGACTGATATGGGGATGTCCTGCCCCCCAAACCGCTGGCTTAGTTCAAGGTATCCTGCACCCCAGAACAGCATGGTGCATATGGTCAAGAGAAGCCCTTCTTTCTGGACTCTGGGCTGGGAAGGGATGCCCTGATGGATAGAGAGAGGGAGAAATGCCTGCTTTTCTTTGTCCTAGTCTTACCCTAGAGGCAATTCCTGACCTAAACCTGTGCTCCCAAGAGTGTGGGAGCAGCAGAAGATTTTATTTTATTTTATTATTTTATTATTTTATTTATTTTACTTTATTTCAGCAGAAGCTACTGCAATCTTCACTGTGGCCCAGGGTAATGTAGCCACCGGAGATACTCATTAGTGTGTGGGGACTACAACCCCCACTTCACAACCAGAGGAGCAGGGAGGGAGGCCTCTGGAGGCAAAGAGTGTAGGGGATAAGAAGGAGGTCTAGAAAAAGATCCCATGAAGTTTAGTATGATGTTTCGGACTCACCCTTGAGCTGGACATGTGTGGAAAGGCTTTGAGTATTGAAACATGGTACAGACCATTGCCAAGGTCAAAGACTGGACCCAGGGGCATGCAAGTGTGAGATGTATCCAAATAACACTGTGAAGACTGTGAAAACTGATCTCATGTGGGAACCACAGCCTACAGGAAGCAGGTCTGAACTTGTGATCTGCTTCTAATCAGGCTGATCTGACAGCAAAAACAAAATGAGCAAGGTTGGAGATTTTGATAGGATCCAGTTCAAAATACAGTCCAAAAGTACTCACATGACAATAACACCAAAGAAAATCTCAGGAATTTGTAAGAGAAAAAATAATGAATGATACTAACTCTGAGATGATCCAGTGTTGAAACTATCACAGAAAGCATTTAAATCAGCTCTCATGAATATGCTCCAGTAAGTAAGGAAAACACTCTTGAAACAAATATAAAGGTAAAAATTTTCAGCAGAGATAAAAAAAAAAAACTATGAAAAAGAGTAAGATGGCATTTAAATTAAAAATACAGTAACAGAGATTTAAAAAATCATCGAATGGGCTTAATGGGAGAATGGTGAGAGGGAAGAAAGTGAGTGAACTTGGAGACCATTATGAATGACAAAGAGATTGGCAAAGACAGAGGCTGGATAACATTTGCATTACTGAAGTCGCAGAAGGACAGAAGTGAACTGGTTGATAGAAAAAGCATTTGAGGGGCACCTGTGTGGCTCAGTGGGTTAAAGCCTCCACCTTCAGCTCAGGTCATGGTCTCAGGGTCCTGGAATTGAGTCCCGCATCGGGCTCTCTGATCAGCGGGGAGCCTGCTTACCCCTCTCTCTCTGCCTGCCTCTCTGCGTACTTGTGATCTCTCTCTCTCTCTGTCAAATAAATAATTAAAATCTTAAAAAAAAAAAAGAACGAAAATTCTTAAAACCAAGCAGAGAAAAATGACACATTGCATGCAGAGGAGCAAGCATTGAGTAACTGCAAACTGTAGAGGTTTGCAGCATCAGAAACTATAGGTGCAGGGACACTTGCGTGACTCAATGGTTAAGCATCTGACTCTTGGTTTCAGCTCAGGTCATAACCTCAAGGGTCTTGAGATTGAGCTTCATTATCAGGCTCCCTGCTCAGTGGGGAGTCTGCTTGAAGATTCTCTCCCTCTGCCTCTCACTCCACTCACTCTCTCTCTCTCAAAAATAAATAAGTAAATCTTTAAAAAATATCATAGAGCCTGGATACAGTGGCACAGTGCTCAAAGGAAAGGGCTGCCAGCCTTGGATTCTCCTGCAGTTCTTTATTCCCTACAAATGAAGAAGTAAATACAGTCTCAGATGGAGGCAAAGTGAGAAGATTAGTCTCCAGCAGATAAGCTCTAAAAGCAATCTTAAGATTTCCGAGGGAAATGATGCCGGAAATATGGATACTGAGGAATAAAGACAGAGCAGCAGATAGGGATAGAAGAAGAAGAAGGAAGAAGATGTACCACGGCAATGTTAATCAGTGGAAAACAGGGAAGTACTCTGCTCATTTCAATCACAGTAGCTGTCGCAGCAGTGAAAACCATTGACAGTACGGTGGGGCTTTACTCAACGGCAATGGGCCAGTTCCATGAGATGTAAGGTTTGTAAATGGGCACACACCTAACAACAGGCTCATGGTACACAAACACAATCAGAGCTGCAAGGAGAATGGGCACACTTACAACTGCAGTTGTTGGTGCCCCCTCAGCAGTCTGTTAGAAAGGAGACAAGTGCAGCAAGTACACGGGCGATCTGAAACACGCCAGCCAGCAGCCACAGGGTGTGTGTGGCTCCTTCAGCAAGGAGGACAGACTCCTGCACGCATCCAAGAGAACCGAAACCACTCCCAGTATGTTCTGTAGCCAGAGTGGAATTTAACTAGAAAATAAGCAACCAGAAAGATGTAGAGAAATCGCCAAAGAGACAACACACTTTTTTAAAAATAAAGATCTTATTTATTTATTTGATAGAGAGAGCCATCACAAGGAGGGAGAGGGGCAGGCAGAGAGGGGGAGGGGAGCAGTCTCCCTGCTGAGCAGAGAGCCTGATGTGGGGCTCAATCCCAGGACCTTGAGACCATGACCTGAGCTGGAGGCAGAGGCCCAACCTACTGAGCCACCCAGGTGCCCCCACACTTCTTAATAATCTGTGGGTCAAACAAAAGCCTCAAGGTAAAGTAGAAAATATTTTGAGGGGTACCTGGGTGGCTCAGTCGTTAAGCATCTGCCTTTGGCTTAGGTCATGATCCCACGGTCCTGGGATTGGGCCCTGTATTGGGCTCCTTGCTTGGCGGGGAGCCTGCTTTCCCTCTCCCACTCCCCCTGCTTGTGTTCATGCTCTTGATGTCTCTCTGTGTGTCAAAAAAATAAATAAAATCTTAAAAAAAAAAAAGAAAATATTTTGAATGGAATGAAATGATATGCTGCCAGTCGTACTATGGGGTGAAGGTAAAGCAGCGCCTAGAGGGACATTGATGGCGTAACGTGACGTGTGAGAAATTCAGCAACATGAGTGAATCCCAAGCATTCTTCGGGTGAAGGAAGTCAACAGAACAGAGACTCAGTGGACACTGGGAAGACAGACCCCAAAACCACACGAGATACCATTTCCCATGGGGGCAAATTCAGAAAGATGGTGAGGTAACGGGGGGTAGTTGGCGTCACTTATTTAAACAGTTAGTATGCACATCATTTGTTCTTCCTGGTAGCCACAACCAGGACCACAAAGTGTCTGTGTCTTTATTGGGTCATTAGCGTCTATAACGTAATTAACTTACATCTAGTAATGGGGAAACGTCTAGGTAGACCATGGCGCATCCAGGGCCAACACCACGGAGCAGGCGAGACCCAGGTGTGGTGCCAGTGACTAGGGCAGCGAGGTGGGAGACGGGGAGTCCTGGGGTGCATGCCAAGGGGTTTCTCCATCCAGGAATAATGGTGTGAAACAGAGGAAGTGATGGTCCAACCAGCGGAAGCCTTTGTGGGGCGTGAGCATGAGAGACGAGGCTTGGTATTTTGAAAAAAGCTGAAGCCAGGGGTGGAAGAACAGAATTCTGGGAAAAATCTTTTCCCCAAAGTCCCAATAAATTCCATCTGTGGCCACTTCCCTCTAGCCTTCTAGTAAATCAGCTCCATTTCATCCAGTGTTCATTGAGGACCATTGCCTGGCCCAGTGCTGTGTTAGAAGCCCAGAGGGCACGCAGCCTGCGCCCTCCAGGACACCACGGCCCAGTTCAGGGACGAGCACGTCACAGTGCTATAAGACAGAAAGAGCGGCGGTCCCTCAAATTATTCTGGGCATGGGGTGGGGGGAAACGGGCAGCCTAAGTGATGTAAAACAGAGGAAGAGACGCAAGAGGCAGGCTGTTTCCATTCTCTGGCTGTCCCGAATGCTGGCCGGGGCACCCGCAGCCCCACTCCCCACCCCCAGCCACATTCCCACAATACACAGCACTAAGAGATCTCAAAGATTAAGACATAGTTTAATGATGGCCAAAGCGAGGCTCCCTTTATAGAGACGCCCAGGCGCGCTGTGGTGTCTTAGCCGAAGCCGGGAGAAGTCTGGAGAGCAAGGCAGCGCAGCCCACGGTGCTGTGCGGGTGTGACGCGCCAGCCCGAGAACGGGGGACCCACTCATCAGAGGAGGCACCGGGGAAACACAACCCAGCGCTCAGAAGGCAGAAAGCAGGGGCGCCTGGGTGGCTCCGTCTGCTAAACGTCTGACTCTACATTTCAGCTCAGGTCATGATCTAGAGTCCTGAGATCCAGCCCCAAGCCAGGCTCTGTGCTCAGCTGGGAGTCTGCTGGGGATTCTCTCTCCCTCTGCCCCTCCCTCTGCTTGAGCAGTCCCCTGCGTGCTCCCTCTCTCTCTCAAATAAATAAATCTTAAAAAAAAAAAAAAGGCAGAGCACAAGCTTGGCCCTTGAGAGGGTGCCGTGGCATGGTGGCATTCAGGCCAGCAGCAGGGCCGTGACAACATTTCCCAGCTGTCACCCTCCTATCCCGCATCCCTTTGCGACTTCCATCTGCCCCAGCTCTTGTCCTTTCGTGACCGCTCCCCGATCTTCACTTTTATTTTCTTTTTCATTTCTTTCGCAGTAACTTCCTTCTGCAATGTTGATTCAGCCGCTGCTCCCTTTGTGGGGCAGGAGGGGGGTGGAGGAGCCGGCAGAGGCAGCTGCAGAGGAGGCCCGAGCGTGCTCCCAGGGGGGTGGGCAGAGCAGAGCGGAAAACACTGTGGGCCCTGCCAGGTGCTCTGAACAGTTCTCTCCCTGGGGCCCCCACAAATCCTTACCAACAAGCAGAAAGTCACCCTGCCAGGGCCACAGAGATCCTTACTGCAGTCCAGGCCACACGGGTGCTAGGGCAGCCAGGCGAGCATAGAAGGTAGGGAAGATGTTTGAGGGGTCAGGCCCTTTCCAGCCACCTACTGTCCTGGATGCCGGCCTACGTGTCCTCATCCCCACTTACTGCCTAACTACGCCTTCATGTCAAGCAGAAGGTCTTTTGTCCCTAGTCTTCCTCTTTCTGGCTTCCTCCTTCCAACTCGGCTAAAGGAAAGACACCCTGAGGAGGCCGGGGCAGAGGCTGGCCTATGGCCTGAGCAGGGACTGCCCAACCCTCACCAGAACAGAAAGATTAACCAACAGACTTGACTTTGTGGAAGGTCACACGGAGGACCTGCTGGAGGGCAGAAGACTTGGCTCCAGCAAAGGAGATTGAGCCAGAAAAAGTTAAGCAATTATCCATGCTGGGGGGAAAACCAGAAGTTGTATAAGGAAGAAAATGTAATTCTAGAATGTTCCCTTGGCTCAGTAGTGCACAGTTACACTGTCAGAATAACCAAAGCACTGAGCCCAGGTTAGAAATGGAATTGTTGGAGGGCACCTGGGTGGCTCAGTCAGTTGAGTATCTGCCTCTTGACCTCAGCTCAGGTCTTGATCTCAGGGTCATGAGTTCAAGGCCCATTCTGGGCTCCATGCTGGACATGGTGCCTATTTTAAAAACAATAACTTAAAAATGAAACTGTTCATCATTCTACAGAGATGCGATGGGCTGGGGCGTGAGAGGCTAACATCCTCATTACCACAACAGGAAGGTCATAGTGCCTTCCCGGTCCCCTGGAATCTAATTTCTCCTTCAGTATGAAGACCGGGCTGGCGGGTGGGGGTTCCAGGAGGTCAGGCGAGCCGTCTAACCCTAACCCAGGTCCCAGGGTCATTTCTCTCTTTACGGTACCTACCGAATTGCCATTTCCTGTTCAATCTGTCATTTCTTCCAAAGCCAAATAAAGCCCCTTTCAGACATCTTTAGGGACGTGTGCCCACTGGACGTTTCAGCTGCCTTTGTCAGATCAACTTTGTACCTTCCAACCCTGGATTAAGGAGCTCAGTTTCCATGTTTGCCTTCTAAGCTCCTCCGGCCGTAGGGGCCTGGTTTGGGGGCAGGGATGCTAGGCTGAGAGAGGAGCAGGGACTTGGGGTCCGACAGACGGGCCCACTGGTAGCGGTAGTCGTCTTCAGACAGCCAATCCCTTTTCTTCCCTGGGCCCCCGTTTCCCTCACCCCCCCTTCCACTGTGAGGACAAATGAAGACATATGAAAGGGTTTCTCAAAGGGCCTGGCACACACAGCAAGTGCCCAATAAGTGTGAAGTTGCAAATCATCAGAAAGATGGCAGCCACAAGGTCCCAGGAAGCATGGAGCTCTCAATCAAATCACAGCAGATTTTGTTGTTGTTGTTGAGGGGAGTGTCTATACCTGAAGTTATAGAGAAATTGCTTTTGGGGATACCTGGATAGCTCAGTTGGTTAAGCATCGACTCGATTTTGGCCCAAGTCATGATCTCAGGGTTGTGAGATGGAGCCCCGAATTGGGCTCTGTGCTCAGGGCAGGGTCTGCTTGAGCTTCTCTCTCCCTCTCCTGCTGTCCAGCCTCCTGGCTGCGGTGACAAGCAGTCGCTTCTGGCCTTGGGCTCCCCCCACGTCCATGACGTCAGTGATCACTGGCCTCCCCTCCGTGGGTGTGAGGTTATGGGCCGACGGGGACAGATAACAGGCCTGGCCCAGAGAAAGTGCGGGAATAGCAGGTGGCGTGTGTCACATGTGCCGCGGAAACTGCTCTGCGGCACCAGGGAAGCCTCGGACCCGCTGCACATAAGCAAGCTTAGCTGGGCTCAGAGCAGGCAGAACCCTGCTCCACACCAGAGGCTCTCTGGGGAGGCCGCTGGGTGGGAGAGGAGGAAGTACACGCAGGAACCTGGAAATCCCAGCCTAAGCACTGGGCAGGGTCCGTGTGAGGAAGGCAGACCTGGGGCCCACGCCCAGCCCGAGGATCTCTATCCTGATGGGGGCGGGGCCCGAGTGTCTGGTTCAGCCGCTCCGGGGGTCTGATGGGACGCTGGGTCCGGAGCCCCGAGCAGACTCTGAGCCCCGGGCTGCTGGGCCTGCACTAGGAAGGCACTCGATGCTGGGGAAGAAGGACGGGAGGACCTCAGGGCCCAGGACAGAACCAGGATCCCATGAAGCTGAAGTCAACCCTAGGGGCCTTTTTTCTCTCTCCAAAAGCTTCTCTCTTGGCCTCCCACACCAGTTTCAAGACTCCTCCTCCTCTGCAGAGGAGATCCAGGCATTTCATTCTGCCCCCGAGCTCCCCACCAGCACCCCCCAAGCCCCAGAGGTTGGTGTTCCTGTGCCTATCCCCCCTGGGTCCACATCACCCTCCTGGGCAGCCAGCTGGGGCCAGGGGCCTCCTTTCCCCGTCTCCCGTGAAGTGCTCCAGCTCTGCCCACCTGCTTCCCGTCCCCCGCCTTGGTTTGGGGTCCCAACCGAGAGCTCTCCCACAGGGAGCCATCCAGGAAAATCTCACCCTCCTTCACCTGGGAAGCCCTTGCAGGCTGGGGGCAGCCTTCTCCGTCTTCTTCTTCCTGTTTTCTCTCTCAAGAGAACAGCAGCACCTTTCCAGCGTGGGGCACCGTGGTCAGTCTTGCTTGTGGCCCGCAGAGGAGCAGGCAAGTGAGCAGTGCTGGGCCACTGGGTTCTGGGAAGCCCCAAAGGCAGTTCCAGGCCCCTGCTGGGCAGGTGGCTGTGAGGCCTTAGCCCAGTTCCTGAAAGGTGGGGGTGAGATGAAGAGCCTGGAAAGGGGGAGGTGGGGCAGGGGTCAGGGCCCAGCGCCCAGGGCCCAGCCCACTAGGGCTGGTGAATAAGATCCAGCAGAGGGGTAGGAGAGGAAAATCCCATTCCCATGGGGAAGCACCCAGGAGCCGCCTAAGCTGGGGTGAGGCTCAGGTTGAGGGGGGAGGGGGGTTGGATCATTTGCCCTAATCTGGGTGTGACCCTGGCCACCCTCGAAATTGCACACTGAAGCTCGCATGGGTAGGATGGGGGGCGCAGACTGAGACCCAGGGCTGTGTGCTGGGTGGGCTCCAGGGAGACCTACCCCTTCTCACGCCTCAGCAACATGAAAATTTCACATTTTTAAAAAAGGCAGCAAGACCCAAACAGGTGGGGGAAAGGTGCTGGGAGGAACTGACGTTCATGGCCAAGCACCTCTGGGCAAGGGGGTCAGAGGGATTTTAGCTGTTTAAAGTAGGTTTCTGTGTTTTCCAAAGCGTTTCTGAAATTCACGTGTTAACTCTGTAATCGGAAAAGGACGTTAACTATAAACTGTCAAAACATCGGAAGCGGCTCTCTGCCTAGCTCCGGGGAGGGAGGGCTGGAAGGAGGGACCAGAAACCAAGCTGGACGTTTGGGGCCTGGGGCTCTGGGGCCGCCCGGGTAGGGCGATGGCGGGCCCCAGCCCGCAACCCCTGGGGTCAGAGCGCGCTGGCGAAATCGCGACTTCCCCGGGCCTCTTCCTCCCACGCCTCGCTCACCACTTCCTCCAGTCAACCCTGGCATCACGCAGTGAGTTGGACGCGTTATTTTTACCCAGAAAGTTTCCAAATTCGGGAACTGCACAGCCCCAGAGCGTTTGCATCTCAACTTCCTGTCGCATTCCTGGGCGCGGGAGGCGCGGATGGTCCACCCCGCAGACGCGCGCACGGCCTGGGGCCCCGCCGCACTGTCCAGGAGCCACGCGGGACGCGTGCGGCCCGACTCCCGGAAATTCCCCTGGTTACGGAAACGTTCAGACCACAGCGGTCCCGCAGAGATTCAAACCGATCGTTTTAACCCCTGAAGTGCCCGAAGCCAAGCCAAAGAGCACGGGCGTGCGCCCTCTGGGTCGCGGAGAAGGCTCTGGGCGTGGCCTCCGCGCTCCTCGCCCAGAGACCAGGCCGGGCGGAGGACCCCGGGACCCGGCGCCTGCCTTAGTCTCCCAGTTTGCAGCCAGGCGAGCGAGCGCACTGCGCGCCCAGTGGGGCGGGTGTCAGCCACATGCCCTGCGGCGCGGCAGCTCCTTCCCAGAGTCGCTGGTCCAGGACGCTGGGGAGGGTCCGGGAGATGGAGGAGGGGGGAGGGAAAACGCCCTCCCATCCCTTCGCCCTCGAGCACCCGCGCGGGGCAGGATGGGCTGGGGTCGCACTCAGGATTTCGGCCCTGCCAACCCCACGCCGACCCTGAGCCGCGAACCAGGCCACAGTTGCTGCCTACATTCGCAGGGCCCTGGAGCCCACTGAGCCGGCTGCTGCGGGCGCGCCTGGGGCTCTATCTCCCCGAGAACCCCGCACTGGCACCCCCACTGCGGAGATGGGGAAAAAGCCCCAGAAGTTCCTCCCTTGCCAAGTCAACCCCAAGCCTGGACAGCTCCCCCGAGGCGCGGGCAAGGACCTTCCTGCCGGGAGTGGGGCCTGGGGGGACCCTGAGACCGGGACTCGGGCTGGGAAGGGGTTGAAGGGAGCAGAGTGTGCGGGGAGAGGGGCAGAAACGGGCGGAGAGGACACATTCCCAGGGCTGAGTGGGCAGCGGTGGGGCGAATTTATCTGGACCCAGGTTGACCCTGGCTGGTGGCAAGGGGGTGACCATGACACCCCGGGAAGGAAATCCTGACCCTGGGCACTTGGCGAGGGCAGGGTTAGGGCAGCGGCCGAGGGCCAGGTAGGGCTGGGAGTCCCAACTCCGGGGCTGTGGCCGGCGGGCGGCGTCCGAGCTGCGAGGGGCTGCCTTACAGGGAGCGGTCGCTGGCCGCCCTCACGCGCAGCCTGGTGGGGTCTGCGGAACGGGTTCTTCACTAGGAAGTCCCTCACTGAGGGCCCCGGGGACAGGGAAGGGCCGCGGGGGAGTCTGCACCTCCTGGGGTCCATCCTTCCGCGGCTGCTGGGACCCCAGGCCTCGGCGCGCGGCGGTCTGGAGATGGCCTGTCCGCAGTCCGAGGGCGGAGGCCGAAGGCGCTCCAGGGCCTGGGGAAGCGGATTCTCCGGCAGCCCCACGGCCCCCCAGTTCCGCCCGGAAACCCAGAAGCCCAGGGTGCGCGCAGAGCGGGCCGCGAGCGCCCTCGGGCGACCGAAGAATGAGTCAGGAAAAGCGAAGAATCGCGGTCCCAGCTGAGCGCCACAAAGGGCAGAGCGGATGGGGCCGGGCCTCCCGGACCGAGAGCAGAGCCGGGCGGGGCGGGGGCTGGAGGAGGGGGAGGATTCTGTTTTAAGATTTTTACTACATTTTCGGGTGGAGATGGGGAGATCCGGCTGCACACGGAAATGTGAGGACAGCAGGGTCGGGCGTGGGAAGTGTGGACAGGAGGAGGTCAGCCAGGGGGACCATGGGACAGATGGAGAGAGAAGAGGCCCCGGGACTTTGAAAACTCCTAGCTTATCCGTTTTGTCGGACACGATTTTCTCTGTGTGGAGAAAACTTGCACTGCACAGAGGAGGCAAAAAGCAGGCCCTAAAACTGAAGGTGTCCCCGCCCGGGGCTGACTGAGTGCTGAGTGCCCACCGTGCCACGGACGGCCTCGCAGGAGGTCCTCTCCAGAGGAAACTGGTCTCTACTCTCCACCGACCTGGGCCGGCAGATGCTGAGCAGAGACCCACGCTGGCAGCTCTTACAGCGCAGGGATGTCACGCCTGAGAGGGTCTTCTGGGGTTTCTTCCCGGGACATTTCTCTGTGGCTTCAGCCCAGGTCCATGCTGTGAAGTCACCCCTGTATGTTCAGGCCTGGTGTCTCCCTCTGCACCTATGAACCGCCTGGTTCCCTGTTGGGCCATTCTGGAACGGGACCGATCGGCTCCTGCGCAGCCTGGCCAAAGACACCCTGAAGGGACCTGCTCTCCCCCCAAGTAGGACGTGCCCACTTGCCATAGTCCTGCTTCTTCTAGCACACTGTTTGCTCAGTAAAGCCTTGAATATATAAACGGACTCAAATTCCAGCCCCTTACGTGGCCTTGAGTCAATCACAGACCCCATCACCTTGGCCTTAAGCAGCTGATATGGTCATCTGTCCAGTGTCCTGCGGGGGAGCCCCTCTGTGTCCCTCCTGAGCAGAGGCACCCGGCCCTGCCTGCAGCTGGCTCTTCCTTTCCCAGACTCATCTGTGCGCGTGGGCTTCCACCGGCCTCTGGCCATGGTTGGCCGTGGTGCTGACTCCCACTGTGGGGGGACACGGTGTAGCTAGTGTCCTGGCTGAGTCTGGGCTCCAGTGTGGCCCCCACCGCAGCCCTTTTTGTGCTGAACTTTGTTCTGGACTCGTCAGCCTTGCGTCCCCAGCAGCACAACGGGGTCCCTGGGGATGGGAGTCCCCCCCAGGCTGCTCTCCTGAAGGCAGCCGTCCGGGCCGCAGGCCCTGGAGCCCCGAGCACGGAGAGCAAACCGGGGCTGTCCGGAGAGCGGGGCTCCCAGCCTGCGACCCTGCCGCGCCTTACCGGGGCTGGGGGAGATGGGGTGGGAAGGGGCGGGTTGCGCCAGTTTCGAGGTGCCGTTCGGAGGAGTGAGTGAGACGGTGTAACTGTCCGGTCAGGGCGGATGAAAGCAGACGCGCCGGGTGGACCACGGGTTGTTGGGGTTCCCCTTGGTGTCCGGGGGTCCCCCCGCACACCGGACTCCGCTTGTCAGCACACACAGGCCCGCACGGCCCCGGCCTCTGAGTCCTGCTCTCCCCCGGCGCGTTTCTGAAAGGCACGAGGCCGTGGGGCTGACACGCCGCCGTACTTCCAGCAGGCTTGGTCCGCCGCGCGCCTCGTCCAGCGCCGCGGCAGATCGCAGGACCGCCGAGCCGGTGGGGCGGGGCGGGAGGCCGCGGGGCGGGGCGGGGCGGGGCGGGGCGGGGCGGGGCGCGCGTGCTAGCCCCGCCCCCGTCCGCGCGCCTGCGCGGGAGGAGCGCGGAGCCCAGCCGCCCGGCTCCTGTTTCCGGCCGGGCCGCCGGCGCGGAGGACCAGCTTCCGGTCGGCAGGGCGGCGCGCTGCACCGGCTTCCGGCGGCCGGCGGGGTTGGCGGGAGCATGGGGAAGGTGAGGGGGCTGCGGGCCCGCGTGCACCAGGCGGCGGTGAGGCCCGCGGGGCAGGCCTCGTGCGGCCCCGCGCCCCCGGCCCGGGAGGCGGCCCCTGCGCAGGCGGCGGCCGGCGGGGTCGGCGCGAAGGTGAGCGGCGGCGCGGTGGGCACCCGTGGCGTGGGGCCGCGCGGGGTCGGGGTCGGGGTCGGGGTCGGGGTCGCGCGGGGTCGGGGTCGGGGTTGCGCGGGGTCGGGGTCGGGGCCGCGCGGGGGTCGGGGTCGGGGTCGGGGTCGCGCGGGGTCGGGGCGGGGCCGCGCGGGGTCGGGGTCGGGGTCGCGCGGGGTCGGGGTCGGGGTCGCGCGGGGCCGGGTGTGCGCGGACGCGCCTCGCCTGCGCTTTCGGAACCGGGGGCTCGGCGGGGTCGGCGCATCTCGCCGGGGCGGACGCCGGCCGCGGCCCCGCACGGCCCCGCACGGTCCCGCAGCGCGGCGCGAGCCCAGGACGTGGGAGGCCGCGGGCGGCGGGCGCTGGGACGCCTGCGAGTCGCGCGGTCTCCGGGGGGACACGGGCCGCGCGGGTGAACGAGGGTCCAGGGGCCCGGCCGCCCGCGACCGCCGGCCCCGCCCCACGCGGCAGCGTCCGGCCAGCGGGGTCCTGCCGGCGGCCCGGCCCTCGGGGCGCTCGCGGTTCGGGCCGGAGGTCGCGCTCCGGGGCGTCGGGGTCAGCGCGCGGTGGCCGGCAGGGCGGTCCGTCACCGCGACAGAAGCCCGCGGGGCGGCCCCTGCAGTCCGCGGCCGGAGCGGCGATGACGGGGGGGGGGCGGCTCTCAGCCTCCCCTGCAGCAGGTGGGGGCGGGCGGGGTCCCGGCCCCTCGGGCTCGGCTCGGACTGGAGCCGGCGCTCGTGGGGGCGTCGTTGGCCGCCGCGGCCCTTCCCGAGGGGGTTCTGGGAGGGGTAGGGGCCAGCGCGCGGCCTGGCCCAAGCCGCGGGTCCGGGGCTCTGACGCGTGGGTGAGCTCCCCGGCTGATGGTTTGCGGGGAGGCGGTGGTCGCGCCCCCTGTTGCTTACCTCCCTGACGGGGACACGGCGAGGGGGGGACAAGCAGGGGGCGGGAGAGGGACAAGCAGGCTCCCCAACGAGCAGGGGAGCCGGTGACCTGAGCCAGAGGTCGGCGCCCCTGCAGCCCGGGCTCCATCCCCATCCCCATCCCCACCCCTGTGCTGGCCAGGCCAGAGGGGCCCCGGCAGGCAGAGACCTGCTGATCAAGACCACAGCCGGCTCGGAAGGAAGCCGCGGGCCGGAGCCGCTGTCCCCTCGGAGCCGGACCCCACGGCGGAGCGTCGAGCTGTCACGTGCGGACTGGGTGCCAGCGTCTGGAGTGTGCAGGGGGGGCCGGTCGAGACCTGGAGGACGTCGGCAGACCCGGGAGAGGGGGGCGGCCGGTGGGCCTGTGGAGACGCAGCTACAGGGGCTGCTCCGGTAGGGAGCGCGGTTTCCAGTCACTGGGCGGCACCGCAGGCCCCGAGGGACAGCGAGGGACAGCCGGCGGCGAAGGCCGTGCCTGCTACGGGGCGTTCTGGACGTCTGAGGCCGTGAGCGGCGGCCGCACTCCCCTGTGACGTGTCCGAATGGCTGCGTGGGCAAACGGGAGTCTTGGCTGTGCGCGCCCCGGGCCGCGCGGGTCCGCAGGACTCCCCTGCTGCAGGACTCCCCTGCTGCGCGGCTCCCTGGCCGCCTTCCCCACACCGTCCTCCCAGCTGCCTCCCAGGCCCCAGCTCTGTCCTTGTGAGTGTTCTGACGGCGCCTGTGGACGGACCTCCCCTCCCCTCCCGCCCGGGAGCTCTGGAGGCGCCGGCTCCGGGCCTGGCCGGCCTGCACCTTGGCGCTCAGGCTGGTCAGTGTTCACCACAGGCCTGTCTTGTGTTCACCCATGCTTGTCCTGGAATGAGCCGGGGGGGGGGGAGCCTGGGAGGTGGGCCCTGGCTCAGCACCGTGTGCGTGGAGGCTCTGGGAGGGTTTTGGAGTCTCCCTGTGGCCTGAACGAGGTGGAGGCAGGCCTGGGGAGAGACGGCCGCGGCGGGACGGTGGTCGCCAAACCGGAGGGTGCCGTGGGGAGAAGGTGGTGCGGTTCCGGAGGAAAGCCGGCTCCTGTCACGGTGCTTCTGAATGTTGACCTTCCGTTCACAGTCAGTGCCCGTCCAGAGCCCGGGCTAGGAGAGTCCCCACAGCAGGAGCAAAGCCCGTTTGAGGCTGGTGGGAGGGAGGGCTGCCTTAGGGGCCCAGGGCCCAGGGCTCAGGTCTGAGGGGCGAGGGTTCCCTCCCCAGGCTCTCCATGGAGCAGCTGGCCCGGCCTGGCCCATTGGGGGACCCCACTGGGGGCTCTCCCTGCGGCGTGACCCGCCGCACGTGTACTCGGGAGCCTTGGAGAAATCTTAGGGTTTCTTTCCTTCTTAGGAATGGGCTTTCGCGAGCACCGATATTTTCGCCGGGACAAAGATAGACCCCAGTGCCTTGGTGCAGAAGCTGGACCCGGACGCGAGGAGTGTTGCCTCCATCAGGAGAGGTGAGAACGCGGGGCTGCGGCCTGGCTGTTCGGAGCTCTGGTCCCCGGCCACGTCTGAGACACTCACGTGTGGGCCAGGGTGAGGTCAGCTAACTGTGCGTGTTGTCAGAACGGAAGCGTTTTAAGCTGAACTGAAGGAGAAAGAACGGCGGAAAGATGCCGTGACGCGCCGCTCTTGGCCGCACGCGACGCGCAGGGTCTTACTCCTGCGTTCTTTGCACACGCGTTTGCAGGGCTGTCGAAATACAAACACATCCGTCAGCGAGGACGCGTTCTTTATCATCAGAGAAGCACACGGTGCTCACGTCATCGTGAGGTCCTCAAAATGTCCTTGTAGACACGGGTGCGCTCCGGGACACCCGTCCCGTCCCAGCTCCTGCCTGTCTCTGGTGTGGGGCAGGGCACTTTCCCCAGCGTGCTTCCCCATGCGGGACTTGGCTGGGTGTTCTCTGATGGGCTGCTGCTGGTCACAGCCCTTGGGCCCGGTGGGCTCCAGCCTGGACAAGGGCACGCTGCCACCGCCGCCACCTGGAGGGAGGCCTCCCCGCTGGCCCGGGGGCTGCACACGCTCAGTGGGGGTGGTTGGGCAGTGGCGGTGTGTGGACCCGTGCAGGGCAGGGCTGCCTGCGCAGACCGGGATCCTGCTCTGCTGGGGTCCGCCCACCGTTCTACCTTCCGGAGTCCTGCTCTGCCTCTCGGTCTTGAGAGTTGCAAGTGTTTGTGTCGTGCCGCGGTCAGCGCTGGTCCCTGTGGCCCCACAGTACTCCGTCTGTTCGACGTGCGCGTTTCTGAACTTTTCTCGGGTCGGGTGATCGCGTGGCTTCCGGGCCTTAGTAGCGGTCGGGTTCCAGCTCCTGCTGGCCCGCCTTTCTCAGGGCTTGTGGGCTGCAGTTGCGCAGCTGTGCCTTGAGTCAAGCCCTTAGCCTGGGGTTGCGCACGCCGTGCCGTGTGGTTGTTACTGTTCCGCGGGGAGACGGGCCGTCTCGATCTCCTCGGCTTCTCGGCACACTGACGCCTGTAGGGGAACGGCCCTGCGTTCCCGGGCAGGAGCTGAGTGAACCAACAGAAGACAGACGAGAGGAAGAGGGTATCGCCCGGGGGGAGCCTCCGTGAGAGGTGACCCCACGGGGCCGTCTGAACTGCGGCTTCTCTGGAGTCTTAGCGTGGAGGCTGATCCTTAGGCTTCCAAGGGCACAGAAGAGAGGGTAAGTCCAGGAGGACGTAGCGGAGGAAGGGTCGTTGGTGCCGGTGCAGCCAGAAGACGTCCCAGGACAGGGACCCCTGCAGTCGTTTTCAGGATTTTCTGCGTTGAGTCGGGGCAGGGGTGCGCTGGGAGGGCTCCCTTGCGCGTCTGCCTGCAGCTGCGGGACGCCTTATGGCGGCCCACGGGGCGGGTTCGTCCCTCACAGGCCCCCGGCTGTCTTGGAGGACGCCTGCCACACGGTGGGTTGCAGCTCGGGCTGCGTCCTGCCCCGGGGTGAGCCCCTGTGCTTCCGCAGCGACGCGGGGCCACGGGCACTCAGGCCTCTTCGTTGACCAGCTCGCTCCCCGTTCTCTCCTCGTCTGTCCGCGTGGACGGCTTCTCCCCCTTCGCTTAGCCTTGGGTGAGAGCTCTGTGTTCAGGGTCGCTCTTCGGGGTTTTAAGTCACCGCGTGGACTGTGCCTTCAGAGAGTGGACAGATGCGGTCTTCCCACGTCCCCCCACCCCCACCCCGTGCCACCCCATGGCCTCTCCCCTGCTCTGCCTGCCTCCGTGGTGGCCGTGCGGCTGTTTGCCTCCTGCCCGTGGGGCGGGCTCAGGCGTACTGGTCCGGCCCCAGTCCGGTCCGCGCGGGGTGGGCGGGCAGCGGGCGGGAGATGGGCACCACTCGGCACGCGCTGTGACCTCCGCGTGTGCTCCTCACGGTCCCGTCGGTGGCTGACAGCTGGCACGGAGCGGCCCGAGGTAGCAAGGGGCACTCAGCCCAGAGCAGAGCTGCTGGACCCAGCCAGACCTGTTGCCACAGTGACGCGCCCTGGGCCCCTGCCGCTCCGTCCGGGGGTACGCTGGAGGCTCTTGTTCCCGCGGCCCCTGGCGAACCGCTGTCAGCAGCACTGCGTCCACGCACGCACCTGGGCTCCCTCACCTGAGACGGGGGGTTCGGCGGGGCGCTCCGGGGCCCCCAGTCCTGCACCCGCCTCCGGCCTGCCTGTACTGGGGGCTCTGGGGGGGCTCTGGGGGGGCTCTGTGAGGGGCTGGTTTCAGGTGAGGACCCGGGGCAAAGGGCGGGAGAAGGGTCCATGCTGCGGAGTCCCCGAGCAGCGGTGGGAGCTGTGGGACAGAGCCTGGTCCTGCCTCGGCCGCTGCCGGTCCACGGTGGCGGCTGCCGGCGATCGGGGCACCCGTTGAACTTAGGGTCAGCTGAGTGTGCACCGGCCGGGCAGGCGTGCCACTTGGCCTGCCTGGGAGGGTCTGGGGCGCGTCTCACCGTGCTGGCCAGGCGGCGCTGCCGTGCCTGCGAGCGGCTGGCGTACCGCGTCCCCTCGCGGATGATACGGGAGGACGTGAAGTGCTGGTCTGGGCGCCGGACCCTCCCTTTGCGGAGCTCGGAGGGGCGAGCCCCATCCGGGAGCGAGAGAGACAGCAGCGCCTCCCTCTGGGGTTCCCCGCGGGGCACGGTGGCCTCTCCCTCCATGTTTCTCCTCCCCTGAGCAGCGAGGGCCGCTGAGGCCGCGTGCGCACCAGCATCACAGGGACCCCAGCCGGACATGCCGGATCTTGCTGCCGCCGCCGTCCAGTGTTCTCCACATCAAGGAATTGGCCAGGAGCCTCTGGTCCTGTTTGGCAGCTGTAGGGCACAGGGGCCTCTCCCGTCTTCTCCTGGACCCTCTTGCAGACCGTAGAGCCCAGCCCCGTCCTCTCAGTTCTTCGCTCTGCATGAGCACGTCCTTCCTGACCTGACGGGGTCCTGGCAGCCGCTGGGGTCCCGCGGGAGCCCCCAGAGTGGCGGCCCCTTAGCACGTCAGCGGGTCCGCCCGCAGAGCTGGGCCCTGCGCTCGTGTCTGTGCTCACGGGGAGGAACTCCGTTACCTCTCGCCTTCGAGCTGAGTCCGAGGGCTCCGTAGAAAATGCCGGACCACGCGGAAAGCGTGGCCACCCAGAAAGGGCACCACCTTCCTTGCCAGCACAAGAACAGTGCACGTCCGGGTGGTGTGAGCCGGAACACCACGGGGAGGCGCTGCGGTGTCTTTATGGGGCGGGCAGTCAGATGGGGTCCCAGGAAGAGGCCGGCGTTGCTCGGGAGAAACGTGAGCTCTGCTCTCGGGTCCTCGAGCCGGGGGCACGGCACAGTGGGCCTGGGGGTGGAAGTGCCGGGGAGGGGGGTGGTTAAGAGGGAAGACGGGCATTGGCTAGTCCGTGGCCTCTCCCCAGCCAGGAGGGTGAAATTTTAGGATGTCACACGTCGTCATACACAGAAAACTAAGCAACACGAGCAGAATGAGAGGGCCTGGGCTCTGGGGTGTGGAGCTCAGCGCTCGGGCCGTGTCGGGAGGTCTGCGGTGTTTGCAGTCAGCAGAGCCGGGAGGGCCTCAGGTAGAGCCCGGGTCCTGGGACCCTGAAGTGGGCAGGTCGCGTGGGGCCGAGCTGCTGCCGGTCAGGGGCGTGTGCTCAGGGCCTCGTGAGCCGGTGGCCTCCAGCAGGGCGCTGGGTCTGCAGGTCGGTAGGCCGGAGGCGGCCGTGCCGTCTGCCTTCCGAGTCCTGCCTGGTTCGGCGCAGGTGGGAAGTGCTGGACAGGGCGCTTGATTCTTGTCGCCGCCCGGCTGGGGCTGCCGAAGCCGCGGCCCCTTCCCTGCCGGCCTGGCATGTCCAGACGGCTCAGGTGGCGGCTTTCGTCCTCCCCCCGACGTGGGGCCTCCCTCCCTGCCGGCGGCTCTTCCGCCTTGGCCAGCATCCCCTTGTCTCCCGACTGACCGGCGCCCTGGGTCCTGACATGCTCTGTGGCTCCCCAGGTTTGCGCCGGGGCTGGTGGCCTGAGGCAGGCGCGGGTTCTGTGGAAGGTGGCATCCGAGGGCTCGGCTGCCGCTCAGTCACGTGCTGGGCCGCGAGGGCGTGGGTGCCTGCCGGCCCGGATCAGCACAGACGCGGCCCTTCCAGAGTCCTCGCCCTGGGCTGAGTCACCAGCAGAAGTGCTGCCTGTCTGGCTGCCGCGGGAGCCCTGCGGCGGGTGTGGTCCCCGTGCGGGGGGCGCTGGGGGCGGGGGGGCTGGCCCACCGTGTCCCCGCGTGCGTCCCCGCCGCGTGCGTGCATGCAGCTCCCTGCCCTGGTGTGCACTTGTGCTCACAGCCAAGCGGCCTCTGACCGTGTGGGGGCTTTGCGGCTGGCGCCTCCCCGGAGCCTGTACGTAGCGTCGTTGCAAACCCTGCTGGCCTGCGGGCCAGGTCCTGCCTCCGTGGGCCGCCCTGTGATTCCCGGCAGGGATGCTGAGCTCCCCCCGGACTCTGTGCCTTGGGCTGTGGGGTTCCTGTGCTGCTGTGGCTTCGTCTCCCATCCCCGGGGCAGGAGGCTGTGGTGCAGAGCCAGAGGTCACCCCAGTTCCTGCTGCAGATGGCTCCCCACCCCTGCCAGTAGCAGAACCCGGTGTGGCCCGGGGGTCCAGCTCTGTGGACTCCTGGACCTGTGTGTGACGTGGCTTCGAAGCTCCTCCATGTCTGTCTGAGGGCCCACGGCCGGTCTGGGGGCTGGGGCGACTGGCTCCTGCGTCCCTCCCCCGCACAGGACACTGCTCTGCCGGTTCTCTGTCCTGTGTGGTTCTCTGTGCTGGAAGGTTGCAGGTTACAGGCCCCGTCTGCTGTCACGTAAGTGCGCAGAGTGTTGGGTCAGTGCTCGGGCGTGTGGCCTGGGGTGGGCAGTGCTGGCCCCCAGACCCAAGCCAGGAGAGCAGGTGCGCGAGGGCAGGCCTGGTCGGGGATGGGAGTGGATGGGGGGGTGTCTGCGTCGCTGAAGAGCGTGGTCAGCCCACTTGAAGGCCAGGGCGCTGGGCAGTGTGGAGGCTGCCGGGGCGTGCTCTGGGGGCCCACTTGCCTGTGGCGGAGAGAGGGTCTGGAGGTGGCTGTGGTGAGCGGACCAGGCCAGCCTCCGGGCGGGTGGGTCTGAGGCCTGTGACCTTGGCTTTAGGCTGGAGCAGGTGCAGGCGCGCGGTCTGTTCAGCAGAGGGCAGCAGAGCCGCGTGTGCCGAGGCCGAGCCTGGTTCGGGGCGGCTGGCCCTGCCTTCGGGAGACGGGGGTCCTGTCTGTGCACGGACTCCCAGGCTTCCTGGCGTTGTCTTCCGGGATTCTGTCACGCGCTTCCCTTCGAAGACTTTCAGAGCGTTTTGTCCAGCTGTGAGGTGGGGGGAGACGACCCCCCGGGAAGGTTTTCATTACTCGCCTCTCGCCGCCCGCGTGGGATGCGCGGGAAGCCGGGATGGCTCTGGGCCAGGCCAGGGCCTTGCTGGTGGCCGCGCAGGGACTGCTTTGGCCGAGGGGGTGTCTGACTCCCCCATGACCTTGTGGCCTTCCTGAAGACCATTGTGGGGGGGGTCCCGGAGGTCTGCAGGGGCTGGCGGTGTTTGCCAGGTCCGGGAGCCAGAGGGCCGTCCTGTTTCCTTGCTGTGCGTGGCGCCTGCCTGTGGGCGGTCTGGAGTGTGGCCACGTCTCCCGTGGCCTGTGGGGCGGGAGCGCCTTTCCCCAGTCCCAGGGAGGGGCACCTTCTGCCTCCAGAGGCACCGTGACTCACGGGGCCCAGAAGTCTGTGTGCCTGTCCGTGCGGAGGACGAGGAGGCAGGCTCTCCGGCCCTGGGCCTGCTGGCCACCACGGGGCCACGGAGCTGGAGTGCTGACGGCACCCGACCTGCGGCCACGCACTGCTGCTGCAGGAACGGGCCCGCCGTCGGGCTGCCCGCGGCTTGGTCTGCCTCCAGCCCGTTCTTTGCAACAACAGGAAGCAGGGAAGGGCAGGGTCAAGGAGGCAGCCCGGAAGAGCCCTGCTCCGATGGCTTGGAGAGGGTGTGGGGCCTGGGGCCTGCGTCCCGCCCCCTCTGTCCTCAGTGCTTGGAGGAGGAAGTGGGAGCCCTCGGTCCTGTGCTTGAATCCCCTTCTTCCCAGTTTGGGACAAGCCACGGCCGCTTCACTTCCAGGACCTTCTTCCAGCCTGTAGACGGGCTGCTCGTTTGGGGTGAAGCGTGGGGGGCCTGGCTGATGCCCACGGCCTGCAGCCCGGCCGCGCGGGGACTTGGTGCGCCGTCTGTGCTGAGAGGGTTGAGGTGTGGGGATGGGGAGTGGCCTGGAGTGGCCGCTTGTCCTGCCCCCGTTGAGTTCCTGTGCTTTGATGGGGGGAGGGCTGTGCCTGTGTTGGGCTGAGCGGCCGGAACCTCTGTGCCCACCCCGGCAGCCCTGAGCGTGGGGTGGGGGCTGAGATCCGCGCTGGAGGAGGCCTGGTGGCCTTAGGAGGTGTTTTTCCTGGGCCAGAGCAGGGTAGGTGTGGGATGGTGAGTGTCTGCAGGACACCCACGCCTGTCGGCCTGGGCTCAGGGCGGGCGGCGGGCAGGGCCTGGCCAGCTCCTGTCTTTACCCTGCAGGTGGCTGGGGTAGGCCTCCAGCCGGCACCTCCCTGCCCGGTTCCAGGCCGTCTTGCGGGCGCCCCTCCCGGAGAGCCCCAGCCCAAGCCCTGTCCCACGCTGTTGCCCGGCCGTGATGACCCAAGTGCCAGTGGCGCTACACAGCCCACAGAGCGGGAGGGGGAGGGATGGGACATGCTGGGCTCACCCGGGCTCCCAGAGTCCGTGGGAGCCACAGCAGGGTGTAGGCCCCACGTGCCACCGCGCTCCCCAGGTCCAGGGCCCCATCGATGGTCACAGCTCCTTTGAGCAAGGGCCCCTCCTTCCTCCCGTCAGGGGTCCCTGGCCTGGCCCCGTGTCGCTCCGGAGTCCGGGTCTTCCTGCGTCTACCTTCGGGGGAGCAGAGGGCACCGTCGGGGTGAGCCCGGCAGCTCCCCCGCAGGACTAGGGTCCAAGGTCCCGCCTGGCAGTGGGAAAGAGGACCAGGATTGGGACTGGGGGGACCGTACCCCCCTCTACAGTTGGGCCACGGGGGTGCCACGCTGCGGGGCCTTGCTGTGCCTGTTGGCTGAGGCCCCAGGTCCAGGTCCGGAGCAGGCTCGAGCGCCGGCGGTGCTCGTGTTTGTCAGTGCTCCTCGGAGACTCTGGGCGTCCGTCCCACCCCGACATGCGTCTGATCCGCCTCCTGTGGCAGTGGACAGTGGCCGGTATGAGGACACGCCCGGAGTCGGCTGTTCTGGTCGCGACGGTGCGGACCTGGGAGGCCGAGCTCTCCGTGGGCAGCCGTGAGAGGCTGTCCCTTCAGGGTGGGGACGCGGGACTGGGCCGCGTGCTGCGGCTTCTGGGCCGGCCTGGGCTGGGGCTGGGGCTGTGTTCCTCTGGCCAGCCGTCTGTGGGGCTGCTGCCCTTATCCCGGCCCCCACGTGCTCTGGTGACCCTCTGCCGGGCTGGCGGGCAATCGGGGGAGCCAGCCTGCTCTGTCACGTCCTGCCCACCGGTTTCTTCCTGCGGTGGGCTCCCTCACCGGTGGGAGGGCTGCTGGGGGGCCCTGTGAGGTCATCCTTGCAGAGCTTGGCTTGCAGGGCGTGGCCCAAGCAGTGACAGGGAGCGCTCGGAGGACCCCTGCTCTGTCCCGGAGCGCGTCACGACGGCCCCTCCCGGCAGCACAGCGGGCTGAGCCTTTGTCAGACCGGAGGAGGCGGTTGGATTTGTCCGTCGTCGGAATGGCTGACGCGTGTCTGGGGGGAGAACAGGCAGCCCTTCGGGGGCCAGCGTCTCACTGCCGGGACTTTCCATGCCCAGGGGTGTGGAGCGTGGCGAGTGGGGCGGGAAGGCAGATCGGGGCTCACTCTGGCATCGGGGGGAGCGGGAGGGGCCAGGTGCGGAGGAGGCCCCTTCACTCTGTGTCCCCGCTCCGTGAAGCTGAGCTGACGCGTGAGCGAGTGCCCCGATCCCCAGCCTGGAGCCGCCCGGGGAGCCCTGGCGGAGGCGTGGAAGTCAGGGCCTGGCCTCCCTCTGAAACTGCTTCTGTGAACGTAATGCTTCTAACGGGAGAAGCTCGTGTGCGTTCTGGAAAAGTCAGCGCCGCCTTCTCCACCCAGAGAGCTCCCTGCGTCTCTGTGTCCCTGTGTGGGGTTTTGTGTTTGTGACCCGGCTGTGCCCACACACTGACCTGATCAGAGCAGGTGCCACCTGCCCCGTTTCCAGACGTGGCTGGTGGCTGCTTGGCCGAGCTGGTCTCCCGCTCTCCGAGCACACGGGCCCCTCCGCCCGTCGTCGGCTGGGGGAGCCGCCGGCCCCGTCTGTGGGAGCGGCCCTGGGAATTGCCCTGCTCGCCCCCTGCGCGGCTCGCGCACTGCCGCCTCCACGTGCGGCACAGGAGGCCGGCCTGTGCCCGCGGAGTGGTGGCAGCCCCGTGTCGGGACGGTGCGCCACCTCGGTCGGCTCCTGGAGCTCCTCCGTCAGCGGGGCTGGCTGTGGTGGCCGGCGGGTCCTTGGGGCTCCTCTGTCACCAGGTACCGCCCGAGAGCCTTGTCTCTGCTCCCGCCACTCCCGAACCTTCCCACTGAGAGGGGACGCGGTCTTTATGGTGCTGCCCACCGGCCACGGTCTTTGGACCTGTTGGGGCATGTGGGCCTGTCTGGCCGTTGGGGTTCATCACGTCCTGAGGGGTGTCGCGTACTGGCAGAGACGGGCTGGAGAGGGGCCGTCGAGCACGCGGCTCACGCTTTCTAACCCGGCGCTCTGCGCTTGGCGGCAAGGGGCCATGTCCGCTGCTCGTGGGGCCGTCTGCTGTCACTCACGTCCCCGTGGCTGAGCGGGGACCGTCCGGCCCTGTCAGTGCTTGGGGCCGTGGGGCCGGCGGCCGTCCCCCTATGAGCACCTGCGCGCTGCTGGGTTTTCCAAAGCCCACTCAAGATGCTCAGGTAGGACGCGTGAGGTCGGGGCCCTCCTGGTCTCCTGGCGACGAAGGGTCCTCACATCCCTACCGCTCAGAGACAGGTACTGTCCGGTGAATGTGCCGAGACCCCTGAGCCTGAGTGTCCCCCGCGCTCACCTGTGTCTGTGACGTCCCCGTCCGCTCCGTGGGCTCGGTGCTCGCCACGTTCAGGGAGGGGCTGTGGGGCCTGTCTGGCAAGGAGCCTGGAGCCGGGCCTGGCCTGTCCCCGCTGTGGGATGGTCGTAGGCTGTGGAGAGGAGGCGAGGGGGGCAGGCCCCAGAGCATGTTGAGCGGGTGCCGCGTGGGGTATCCTTGGGGCACCTCTCCCACTGCCCCTGTCTCCCTGGCAGACGTTGAGGCCTCCCGCCCCTGCCAGAGGGAGGCCGAGCTGGGCTCCAACATCTCGGGGTGGCGGCCCCCCTGGAGGCTTCCTTCCCTCAGAGAAAGGAGCCCGTGAGGAGGAGCCGTTTGCCTCCGTCCTTGGAGCGCAGCTGTGCTGCCCGCTGGCCCTCTGGCGCCTGGTCATGTGGAGGGTCCCCCACCTGGTCGCCCCTGCCGGTGGCCTGCAGAAGGCGATGGCGATATGGGCCGGGTTGGCAGAGGTGGGACAAGGGGTCGTGGGAGGAGCAGATGGAGGAGCACACTCGTGTCCTGCTGGGGATGGGGCCCAGGCGCTGGCAGGACAGTCTGCCCTGAGGGACACCGCAGGTTGGCCCGAGTCCCCCAGGAGCCCCTCCCCTCTGCCCATGGGTGCTGCCCTGGTTCCCTCCTGTCGTACTTCTGGGCGGGCAGGGTCATCCCTGAAGGAGGACAGCTCTGCGGCTGCAGAACCAAAACCCCCGACGGCCACGTCCCCATGTGTCTTTATGGTAGAAGTCGGTCCTAAGGGTTTTGAGTCTCTTTTTGACATTTGCAACAGTTTGGGGCATCTGGGAGTTCGTCATGGGAGACGGCTTTCCCCGACAGAAAGGGTGTTTTAACAGTAAAACGTGCGGGGGCTGTTTTTGAGAATACGTTGATGCGGCCTGTTTGGGGAACAGTCTTGTCCCTTTTCTTTCCAGACATTGTCTCTGATTAGGGAAATTTGTCCCCAGTTCTTTTATATCTTTGTTTCTTAAAAAGAATTCTACAGGGCCAGCTGCTCGCAGAGTGCAGTGTCAAGAATTAATTAGACGGAAAACAAAGAAAACAGAATCTACCTGCACCGTCGGTGGTCGGTGACCTGTCTCAGACTGGGGTGGGGAGCGCGGGTCCATGTCTGGCTGCATCTCCCGCCGCCGGCCTGTCCTCTCCCTCCTGCAGAGCCCCCAGTGCCCACCCGCCCTTGCCCCCAAGAGCTCGCTGCCCTTCCTCGCGCTGGTGTCTCGCCACTGCCCTCTGGTTGGCGTGACAACACACAAGCGTGGACACTCTGTGCAGGGACTCTGGCGTGGCTGTCCCCACTGCAGGCTTCTCTGTTCCGTCGTCTGCACGTGTGGCTGGCCCCGGCCCCACGCGTCCTCGAGCGTGGGCGTGTGGCCCTGCAGCACGCTGCATGCCCGCTCCTGTGCTAGGCTGTCGGGGTTTGTTGTAGGATGGGCCCCGGGCTGCGGGGCGATGCTCGTTAACCCCCTCTGCAGATGTAGCCGGGCAAGTGCTGGGACCACGTGCAGCATTGAGAAAACCCGCCAGTGGCTTTGGGAGCTGGATGGCCCCTTTGGCCCCGGGTTTCCCCGCCGGCGGCCCAGGGTGTGACTGTGCGTCTCTGACTGGAGCCTGCGCCGAGGAGCCCGTGGAGCAGCGGAGGTCAGTAGGCGCTGCCTAGTCCCTCTCTGAAGGCGCTGCCCGTGGGAGCCCCTGCTCTGCGTGTGGGCGTCTGCCTCTGGTCTGAGCTGGCGGGCGCACGCGTAGGTCTCTGCTAATGTCAAGGGCGAACGGCGGGGGCCAGTCTGTAAAACGTGTGCTTCCTTTGAAGTTCCGTGAGCCGTGGTTCTCTGCAGGCACCCGCTTCTGCACCTGTCCTGTTCTTTATTTGTCTTTCCTGTTTTTCAGAAGAGCTTTTTACATAGGAAGGACGCAGCCTGTTCTGTTTTCGGCAGGTGGCCCCGGCAGGTCACAGAGCTTTTCACCACAGGTCTCGTATGTGGCCCGATGGACGTTTTCTTTGTGTTTCGTGGCTCGTTTGTGCTCTTTATGGCTCTTTCATGGTGCTGTGGTTTCTGTATTTCATGCCCTGGGACCTTCTTTCGATGCACAGAGGGACGGGAGGGAGCCGCGCTCCCTCCCCCCCACCTGTCTTCGGCAGCCCGCGCCGAGGTGGGGAGGTGTGCGCGTCACCCCGGGTGCCTTCGTGCGAGGCCTCGGCCAGGCTGGTCGCTCCTGCAGCCGCTGCGGACCCCGTGCCCGGATCTCGCACATCCTTGTCGGTGGAAGGAGAGCGGGTTCTGCAAATTATGTATTGGTTCAGCTTCCGGTTCCGTTGGGACGTCCAACCCGGGACGATGCGCTACCGTGTCATGTCCCCTCAGCTCACCGCCGGTGGCACGGGCCACGGGCGCCAGCACAGTGCTGGGCCGGCCGACGTGGGCTCCCCACCAGGCGTTACTGCCTCTGCCCCGGGGCTTTGCCAGCACGTGGTGCCCGAGCGGCTCACAGGACGAGCAGACCGTCGTGTCTCTGCCGCCAGACACCCAGGGCTCCAGCCGCATCTTACCGTCGGCTTTTCTCTTCGGAGCAGCCTCTGCCCCAGTTTGTGCCCGCCCTTTGTCCCCGGGGGTGCCCAGAGCCCTTTCGGTGTGTCGCTGAGGCCACGACCCTGGGGCTGCGAGGCCTGGATGGCGGCTGGGGGTGCAGCGAGGGCGGGAGGCCGCCCTTCCTCCTGCTCAGCACGGTCAGCGGGTTGATTGTTTCGAGTGTTGACTTTCGGCCTGGAGAGAGGTTCTGACCCTGGAGGTGAGAACTCGCTGGGTCACGCGCCCAGAACCAGGCGAAGGGAGTGCAGTGGGCACCTCCTGTCTGTGGGCCCTGGGGCGGAAGGTGCCCGTTGCACTCCCTTCGCCTGGTTCTGGGCAGTTCCTGGGCCTCCATGTCTCCCTTTGTGACGTGGCCCAGCAGCCTGCTGGGCGTCAGGAGGGACAGGGCCTGTGGGACCGGCACCCTCTAAGCCCTGGGACCGCAGGAGGGCGGGAGTAACTGAGCCAGAGCAGAACCGGGGGTGCTCTGGTAGGATGTGAGCTAGTGTCCCCGAGAGCCGGTCCCTGCAGCAGAGGCCCCGCTGCTGTGCAGAAGCCACCGTCAGGCAGCTCTGGAGAGATTCCCGTCTGCCCGGGGAGGTGTCCTTGCTTGGAGTGGTGAGGGTGGCGTGTCCAGGGCTGAGCCCGGGGGGCCCCAATGTGGGGCTATGGCAGGGGTTTGGTGCTAGGCCTGCACAGGCCGCCGTGTCCTCCTGAGCGTCTCCTGATCCGTCTCAGCCGGTTCCCCTGGCGCTGGTGCCGAGGGTGGGTCCCCTTGAGCTGTTGGCTCTGGCCCCCGGGGGTGAGGGTGAACAGACACCGGTGGGGCCTGGGGGCGGAGGGCACGAGAAGGGGACGGAGGTGTGCTGTAAGCCACCACGTCGGAGTGGACGCAGCTGGAGGTGCTCGAGGGTTCTTTGTGGTCTTCCTCTCCTGCATGTGTGTGACAGTCTCCTGTAAGAAGGCTGCCGCGGAGGCCTCTCCCCCCAGGATCGGTGTTTCTCTTTCTTCCGGGGCTGCCTCCGCTCCAGGTCTGACACCGTTTAGGAGCAGCGAGGTGCGCCTGGGCAGCTGTCTGGCCTCCCTCAGCCTCAGGCTCTGGCTGCCCAGACCATCCCAATGCCCCCAGATGCTACCTTCTCTGAGGCCTGTGCTGCCATGGCTTGTCCATAGGGTCTGTCCCCCTGGCCCACCGACCACCGCTCCCCTCCTGCCCTCTGGTCTGTGTCATTCCAGGGCTGTAGCCTCCGCGCAGAGCAAGGGCATTGCCTAGTCCTTGGGGGCTTGGGCTTTGGAACCCTCTAGATGCCCTGGGGGGCCTCCCTCTGCAGGTGCTCGGCTGTCTTACAGTGAGGGCATGTTTGGTTCCTGTTTCCCTGGTGCCGTGGGGACAGGCTGCTGGGCTGAGGCCCCTGGGGTGGGGTCGAGGCACAGGCGCCCCGGACCGTGTGCGTGGCCTGTGTGTCAGCCAGAGGCCGTGTGGCTGGGAGTCCCGGTCTTCCGTGGTCATGTGAGAGTGAGCTGTCTGCACGTCCTGCGGTCAGAGGCTTCCCTGGGAGGCCGCCCGCCCGCGTTCGCCCACTGGATGTGTGCATCAGCTCTTCCCAACACTGGCCTCCATTGCCCAGGATTACACCCCAGCCAGGTGCCCTCTGACCGCACCGTGGGTACCGTCATCACCCGTCTGTGGCTTGACATGGCACTGAGACATGTGGACGTCTCCCCCCCCACCCCCAGGGGCCTCTGACGCCTGCATGGGCCTGCAGAGATGCCCTCCGTGGCCCGCAGCAGGCCCGCACGTGGGGCTGGACAGCTCAGCAAGGCTGGGGCATCTCAGGAGCAGTGGAACCCGGGGCCTGCACCCTGCAGCCCCTTCTGTCCACCCTGTCGCACCCGCCCTGTTCTGAGCAGCCGAGGGTGACCGGAAAGTCACACAATGCCTCCGCTCTCGGCGGGGGCTCGGGGGTGTCAGGGCCGCGAGGAGGAAAGTAGGTCAGCTCCCGAGAGTCTGGAAGTTCCGGCGCAAGGCCAGAGCGTGCAGGGTCTTACTCTTGGAGAAGGGATTAAATCCTCCTGGGGGCTCCGGGTTCTGAGACGAACAGTCTCGTTTAGCAGACGCGCCCCTTTCTTTGACGGCCCTGGTCTCCGCTCTCGTCAGGCGCCACAGATCTGCCGAGTGGGCCAGAAGAGCGGCGGAAGTCGAGCTGCATCGGAGACGCGCGTGACTCCTAGTCTGTGCCCTGGGTGGCGTGTGCCCTGGGCTCAGGCCCCGTGAAGGCCACGGAAGCGGAGCCGGCCTGGGACCGCACTGTGTTGAGAGCGCACGGGAGGCAGACCGCTCTGCAGCGTCCGGTGGCTCCTGTCCCCGTGCCCTCCCAGCCTGTGTCCCACGCGCCACGGCCCTGCTGTGGGGCACACAGCAGTCAGACCGCGCCGTCTCTGTGCACCGGAGCCTGGCAGCCACGCTGTGCCCCCTGCCCCACCCAGGTCGGGCCAGGCTCCGGTGCACAGAGCCCGGGGACGCCTGCGTGTCTCGCCCGTGGCAGCTCTGGCGATGTGAGCAGCCTCTCCTCCCGCTGGAAGAATCCCAGAGGCTTACCGCTGGGCTCTCGGGGTCTGCGTCGTAACTGTCCGGATTGTGCCCGAAGCGGCCCTGCTGTCTGGGCCACCGGCTCACCCTGGAACCCAGAGGCTCGAGGCGCTCGGTACGTGATGAGCGGTCCCTCCTTCT
This sequence comes from Neogale vison, assembly GCF_020171115.1. Taxonomy (NCBI): domain Eukaryota; kingdom Metazoa; phylum Chordata; class Mammalia; order Carnivora; family Mustelidae; genus Neogale; species Neogale vison. Next base: position 1,451,686 of record NC_058096.1, on the reverse strand, counting down.
GTGGGGGTCCCGCTGCCCGGCGTGTGGTTCCAGGCCCATCCTGACGTCCTGCCCTTGGAAAAGGAGGGGCCCGGAGAAGGGGAGGCGCAGTGCTGTCTGGGGCACCCGCAGGCCCTGCCCGAGCACCCTCGGGGCTCTCCGTGGCTTCTGCTGACACAGACTGACCGGCTTCGTCCAGCCGGGGGTCCGCTTTGGGTCAGGGACGGCAGGGGCTGCCCTCCCGCTCTCTGGGCCTGCTGGGGGCAGGGGCTCCTCTGTCTCAACCCCGTCCTGGCTGGCTGCTGAGGGGGAGAGCCCCGTGTCCTGCAGCCAGGGCTGAGGGGGTTTCTGAGCCCTCTGAGAGGCTCCACCTGTACCCGCGTGGCTCAGGCTTTGCTCCGCGTCCTGGGTCTCCGTTACCCTGCAGCAGTGTCGTCCCAGGGCGGCTGGTGCAGCTTCCGGGGGTCCAGCCCAGAGCCGCCGAGCTGCGGAGGCCCGCTGGGCTCACTCGCACGCTCCTTTCCCGTCCCCGTCCCTAGCTGTTCTGGGACCCGGGGGCTTCGGCCCCCTCTGACATGGGGCCAGTTCGTAGGGTTGCTGACAGGTGCCCAGTGCTCCTAAAGGCCAGCAGGCTTCTCCAGGTAGTTCGTGAGTAAGCGTGACGGGCGCCCCTTTCCTTGGGGGCGATGGGTGGCGCTGTGCTGGCCCCAGTAACTCCACAGTCCACGTGGGGACTGGGCGGGCAGGGCCACGTGGGTCGGCTGCCTGGCTGATACGGTGGAAGCAGGGCTTTGCCTTATTCCTGAGCAGATGGATGTGGGGGTCCGCCCGGGTGGCCGGAGCAGACTCCACCCAGTAGCCCTCACGGTCTGGGGACTGGGCACGTGGGGACGGTCTGGGGACTGGGCATCTGAGGTCAGCATGCTGGCCTCTTCCTGAGGCCTCTCGTGGGTGCACAGATGGCCGTCGTCCCCACGTCCTCGTGTCGTCATCCCTGTGCGTGTCTGTGATCTCATCTCTTCCTACGAGGAGCCCGGTCACTTGGATCGGCCACCCTGGTGCTCTCAGGAAAGACCGTGACTTGACACAGTTGCGTTCCGAGGGCCTGGGGATCAGGACATGAGCGTGTGCATTTGGGGGCACAGTTTAGTCCATAAAATGGGGGTGTGCAGGCATACATGGGGCTGAGGGCGGGCTGATGGGGTGGGGAGGCCACCCGCCCCCGAGCTGGGGGAGGGAGGGAGGGTCCACCCGTGGCCTGTGTTCTGGTGGCAGAGGGGTTCTGGGGCAGAGGAGAGGGCGTGTGGGGCACTCTTCACCTTGTGACCCTGGACTGGCCAGGACAGGGACATGTTGGGGACACATTCCCATGCTGGCGGGCAAGAGTGGACAGCCGACCCCCTGCAGAGGGCACTGTGTGAGGAGAAGTGGGTTTTTCTTTCTTTCTTTCTTTCTTTCTTTCTTTTAAAGATTTTATTTATTTGACAGACAGAGATCACAAGGAGGCAGAGAGACAGCGGGGGAAGCAGGCGCCCCGCCGAGCAGGGAGCCCAGTGCAGGGCTCCATCCCAGGACCCTGGGATCATGGCATGCGCCGAAGGCAGAGGCTTTAACCCTCTGAGCCCCCCCAGGCGCCTCGGAAGTGGGTTTTTCTTACTGTCTTGGTAGAATCAGTGACAAGATCTGGGACCATCTCTTGCTTCGATGGGACTCACCCGAGACCCTTGGCTTTGGGCAGCGCCTGTGCAAACGGGTGGGGGCGAAATTGCAAGCGGGGGGTGGAACCGTGAGCCTCCGCTCCAGGGTGCCAGGGCTCAGGGCCGTCGGCTTCCTCCTCGGTGCCACTAGGCTTCTCCCGAGCGGAGAGCGCATGCCTCTTCCTGGTGAGTTGTGTGGGGTCTCTGGGCTGCGTGCCGGAGGTCCTCCTAGGGTCAGGGGCCCTGCCTGACACTGGGCCGCCGTGTACAACACCAGCTCCCCGCTGTGGGCACGGAGCGCCCCGCTCACCCCCATGTGTTCTCTGTCCTCAGGTGCAGAGCCCAGGGCGGTTTTACCGAAGAAGGAGAAGCTGAGGCTGCGGCGTGAGAGGTGGCTGCAGAGTAAGTCCGTGTCCAGCCCCTGTGCCCCCCCCCCCCCCGTCCCCACGGCCCCCAGCCCTGCACAGGTGGCTGACGGCCCGGAGCCACGCCCTGACCCCTCCTCCCCAAGCACTGTGGCTCTGGGCTCCGCATGTGCAGGGCTGCCTCCTCAGCGCGCGGGGGACAGTGCTATCGCGAGGGTCTCCCGGCAGAACCGTCCTGGGGCCCCTGCTCCTCCCTTCCCCTGGCCCGTCTATGGGGGCTTGGTCCCGGGCCTCCGGCAGATGCCGCACCGCACCGGGTGTCCTGTCTAGAGCGTTTTCCTGCTGCTGAATGCGCACCGGTGGTTGGCTAAGGGCTTTCCTGTGAGGCTTTGGAATTGTTTCTTGCTATTCTCATTTTAGTGTGATTCTGCTTTTATTTTTATTTGTTTATTCTATTTTTTGGTTTTCTTGACTTTTTAAAATTGTTACATCCAGCATGTTCTCTCATGGTTAGAATTAATTTTTTCCCTGAAAGTTTTTTTATAAAAAGATTTTATTTATTTATTTGACAGATCACAAGCAGGCAGAGAGGCAGGCAGAGAGAGGGGGAAGCAGGCTCCCCGCTGAGCAGAGCGCCTGATGCGGGACCTGATCCCAGAACCCTGGGATCATGACCTGAGCCGAAGGCAGAGGCTTTACCCACTAAGCCCCCCAGGCGTCCCTGGACACTGTTCTTTACCGCATCTGTTCCTCTGTCCGCTCCTGCCCATCTGTCCACCACCCAGGTCCCTCCCACTCGTTGCTCCGTGGACTCCTGCAGACGTCAGGACGCTTTGTCCCAAATGACTGCTGCAGCTCAGCCTCTGCGGGCGGTTCTCTTCACCGTGGGGAGAAGCCGGCCTCCGATGGACGGCCGGGCCGCGGGCCGCCGCACACGCAGGTGCCAGCAGTCCCCGAGAGAGGCGGAGCAGCAGCCCGATAAGCCCCCAGCGCCCTCCACTAGTCCCCACTGTCCCTGGCCCCGCCGGTGACCGCTGCCGGCTCTCTGAGCCCGCGGTTGGGATGGGACGGCGGCAGACGGCCGGCAAGCGGGCCTCGTGGGTGCACTCGGTGCGTGCGCGCGTTTCTTGCCTCCGCGGGACGGTTGGAGGTTCCGCGCCGCTGCGTGGGGCCGTGGCCCGGGCCCCTCTCTCGCCGGGAGGGTTTATCTGGGTGCGCCGTGTGCGGCCGCTTTCCTGTTGCCGGACGCCTGCTCCTCGCCGCTGGCAGGACGGCGGCCGCGAGCGTCGGTTCCGGTCTCCTGTGGAACGTGTTGCCGTTTCTCCGGCCGGTCTCCGGACTGGTTGGGAACGGGACGCCGGGCCACAGGCAGGTGCGTGTTCGGTTTTACGAGCCGCGACCGGACGTCTGTCTGGAGGGCTCGGACGTTCCCGCTGCCCCGGCCACAGCACCTGTGCGCGGCGTGGGCGCCCCGGCCGGGTGTGGGTTCGCGGGGTCCCTCGCCTCCGTCGCCGCGCCCAGCGCTCTTGCCGACGTTCTCCCGCTCCGTGGCGGGCGCGCGCTCGCCCTGTGTTCGGGACGGACAGAAGCGGCGCTGGGTTTACCTTTTTTAACGCGGTGGTTTCGTGTGTGTCTCGTGGAGGAAAACCGCCCGATCTCGAGTCCTCAGGATGCCATCCTGCGTCTCCGACCGCCCCTTCGCTCGGTTGGCTCGGCGTCTGGGCCATCTTGGGGCGCGTGTGGACGCGTGCGGGACTGGCCACGGCTCGTTGTCCCTGTGGGGGTGCCCCGTCCCTGGACGCAGTTTGTCGAGGAGACTCCGCGTCCCTCCTCGGCTCGTTTCCGCGTCCTCGCGCACCTTGCTTGGCCTCCGGGGCCTGGTTTGGCCTGGGGGTGCCGCTGTTGTCGGATGCCGCTGTGGGGGAGGCCGTGGGGTCACGTGGCCACACCCTCTTCCCCGGTTCTTCAGTGCGGGGCCGCGTCCGTGGCGGCTCCGTGTGGAGTTCGCCGTGGGCACCCCGGCTGCGTGACTCCCGCCCCACCGACAGCCCTGCCGGCTACGGCTGCGGTGCCTTGAGTATATAGGTTAGTTTGGGGAGCGGTGCCGTGGGGACAGAACCGCATCTTCACATTCACAAATACGGTCTGTTTCTCCACTTAATGTGGACTTTCTTTAATTTCCGTTGCCGACGTCACGCGGTCTTCACGGTAGAGGGCTTACCTGGGTCTTTGTCCTGTTTTGTTAAGCTTGTTACTGACAGTTTTATAGTTATAGATACGGGATTCTTGAAAGATTCATTTTCTAGTTTTCTATTAGTAAGTAACATGGCTTTTTTGTTGCAGTTTCTATTAACGTACAGCATATTATTGGCCCCAGGGGTGCAGGTCTGTGAACTGTCAGGCTTCCTCATTTCACAGCACTCACCGTGGCTCATGCCCTCCCCAGCGTCCGTCCCCCACCTGCCCTCTCCACACCCCCTTCCCCAGCAACCCTCTTAGTGAGTAGGACGGCTTTTTAAGAATATTTTGTCCCTTTGACAGCGCTAAAGTCGAGTGTCCTGATAGTTATTCTGTTGCTTCCTTAGAACTTTCTACATGAAAATCACGGCACCAAGAACGGAGAGGACGTTTCATCTTCCTCACCTCGCGTTTCGTGTCTTCTCGTTGTCGGGCAGGGCTCCAGCCTCTGGGTAGTGGTGATGGAAGGGGTGTGAGTGGTTCCCAGGCCGGGGGCAGAGGCTGGGACCCAGCTGCGCTGTGCATGATGCAAGGGGCCATCGGTCACGTGCTGTCCGCCGCACACCTGGTTTCTGGGGACCTTCCCCTGGGCTTCTTGTTGGCCGGCAGGTGTGGACACGGGAGTCGGGGGAGTGACTGGGGCGCAGCCTTGCCGCCGCCTCCCGGATTCTGGGAGTTGCCCTCCAGCCACACTGGTTGGAGCACGTATTTTATTAGCAAATGTAAAATAAAGATATTTCTAAATGAAAATCAAATCCCCAGGCTTTGGGGAGCTGGTGGGCTCCGTCGGTTAAGTGTCCACCTTTCGATTTCGGCTCACATCCTGGTCTCAGGATCCCGGGATGCGGCCCTGTGTCGGGCTCCCACTCAGCAGGGAGTCTGCGCCTTCCCCTCCCTCTCCCTCTGCCCTGCCCCCCTCGTGCCCACGTGTTCTCAGATGAATGAATCTTAAAAGAAATTCCCAAGGCTGTGCCCCACACAGGCCCTGCCCTGCTGGCCGGTGCGGGCTTCTCCTCCAGCTCCCTGTTCTCCACTCAGCCGTGCTGGCCCCCAGCCTACCCCAGGGCCCCCTTCGCAGAGGCTGCGCTGCCCCCTCAGAGGCCCAGTCTGCCGGGCAGCGCCTTCTGGGAGCCCCGTGATGCCTGCTCCCATATGTGGGGACCCGCTTTCTCCTTGCTGGTGCGTCCCCAGAGGAGCGTGGGGAGCACAGGCTTGCGTGACCCTCCGTGACGCACTCTTCCTGTCGTCTGCCCCTCGACCCCTTTGATGCAGCAGCCCCCACGCCCGCCGCGCACAGGCCGCCGAGCCAGAGTCCCTTTCAGAAAGAGCGCCCGCGTGTGCAGCTCGGGGTTGGCCTTCGCCGTTAGGCTCCCGGCCTGCTCCCGGCCTCCCCGGCCGAATGGAGGTGCCGCCTCCCGGCCCTGCTCGGGGAAGAAGCCGGTCGCTTGTGTGCACGTCCCTTGCTCTCTGCTCCTCTCGTTAACCCACTGTCCTCTCTCCCCCCAGAAATCGAAGCCATAAAGCTGGCGGAGCGGCAGCGCAAGGCGGAGCGGAGACGGAGGGCCGCGGTGGTGGTGGGGGACCTGCAGCCCCTGAGAGACGCCCTCCCCGAGCTGCTGGAGCTGGAGGCGGGTGCGCGGCAGCCCCGAGCCCGGGGGTGAGTGTCCGTCTGCGGCCTGGGCATTGCGGCGCCAGGATGGGGCCGGCCCTGCCGGGGTGGCAGCCGCTGACCTGTGTCCAGAGCCCCGAGAAGAACCGGCAGGGGGCAGGGGGAGGCAGAGGCCGCTGAAGCGCCTGACCTCCTTGTTGGTGCAGAAGCCCTCGCTCCCGTGGCCCGAGCCTCAAGGAAGCACGTGCTGTGGTGACTCCCCCGCGTGGGGCTGGGAGCCCTGGGGCCTCTGGAGGCGAGCGGCCCGGCCGGCGTGGGGACGAGGGGCGCCTGTCGGCCTTCTCCACTGTGAGCCTCGGAGTGGCTTAGCCGGGAGGGCCGCGGTCCTGCCAGCTGCGGGGCTCACCCGCAGGGTCCCCGCCTGCCACCACAGCCGCGGCCTTCAGCTGCCCGTCCCGGAAGCGCGCGCTCCTGTAGCGCTTCCTGCCTCCCCGGGACTCGCGTGCTCTAGGGAAGCCAGTCCTTTTGCGGTCCCTCCCCGGGCCCCGCTGCATTGGCTCGGCAGGGGGGTGTCTGACCAGCTCTGGCCACTAGGCGCCAGAGTCGGAAGATCCCGGGCCAGCCCCCGGGATGGAAGCACCCAGAACCTTTGGTCCGGACACGGAGTCAAGGAGTGGCCTTCAGGGTTGAGACTAGGGATGGAGCCAGAGCCTGAGAGGCAAATCCCCCCGGTTCTCCATAAAAAATGTGACCCCGGTCAAGTGTCCTTTCCCTGCTTTCAGTTTTCTCATCTGAAAAGTGTGCTCTGGGCTCCCGGGGGGGGAGAAGAGCTGCGTCAGCACCCGGCAGGCCGCCGAGGGGAGGGCGTGTGGCCTCCCGCGGCCTGGGTGTCGAGCTGGGCCGTAGCTGAGGTGGCTTCTGGTCTCCCGCTGAGCCTCCTATTGGACAGGGTCACTGTCCCTCCTCAAGTGTGTCTTGGCACCGGGAGGCTGTTTGTTTGAATAACGTTACTGCAGAAGAGTTTCGGGTTTACAGAGAAACGCTGAGAGGCCCCGCGGCCCCGACACCAGCCCCTCGTCAGCGGCGGGTTCCGGGTGTGCCGGGCGCCGTTAAGGAGCCAGCGTGGATACGTAAATAACAGCGAAAAATAAGAGTGATGGAATTACGCTCACGGTTTATTCAGATGTCCTCCGTCGCCCCTAACATCTGTCCCAGGATCCCGTCCGGGACACCACGCGACATCGGTCACGTCCCTTTCCGTCTCCTCTTGGCTGTGACCGTCCCTCCGAGGACCCCGACTGTTGGGGGAGGCCCAGTCAGGCATCCGGGGAGACACCCTTATTGGAATTCCCATGGCGGTTCCTCGTGGGTCACCGGGGCCAGGGGCTGTGGCGGGGGAGACCGCAGAGGGCAAGTGTCCGTCTCCTTCCATCCAGGCAAGGTGCCTGTCGTCAGCATAAACTGTCCCTGCTCACGTGGGCTGTGGTCACCTGGCGGAGGTGGGTCTGCCGGGTGTCCCCACCCCACGTGGCTCCTTCCCTTCCCTGCACCGTCCCCTGGGGCACAGCCCACACGTGAGGAGGGGGAGGCACACTCCACTGCCGAGGACAGAGCGGCTGTGCGGACACGGGGGTTCTCCTTCGGGGGAGGAAATACCGTTTCGGTACCAGCGCGCGTGAGCCGCAGACGATGTCGGTGCGGACTCGTGGGTAGTTACGCACAGTGCGGGCCGTGATCCAGCACGACTTCACTCTGCAGCTGGCACGGGTCCGGCTCTGGCCACCGGGAGCCCCTTCAGGTGGCTCCTCTGTCCCTCTGACACGCCCCTCAGGGTGGGGGCTCCTTCCCTTCTGGCTCTGCCTGGTGCTCTAGGGCCCGGGCAGGTCCTGCCTGATCCTGGAATCCGCGTTTCTGCGAGCGCCCCGGTCTGTCTTGCGGCGGGAGTGAGGAGCTCTGTGTGCGCCCCCAGCGCGTCCCTGCAAAAGTACCACAACAGTTGACAAGACCAACCTTTTTGTTTGTTTGTTGGTTTCCTAAGGTTTTATTTTTAAGCAATGTGCACACCCACTGTGGGGCTCAAACCCACGATGCTGACACCAGGTCACATGTTCCACTGACTGAGCCTGCCGGGCGCCGCAGGACCAGCTTCCCTGTAACACTGGCCTGGAGTCTGAGGGTCCCCAGGATCACCCTTAGTTTTAGTCGTTCCCTAGGACTCAGAACTCAGCAGGCTGAAGGGAACGGGCCAGAGTTAGCCACGGGGACCAGGACAGTCCAAATGCAGAGCTTCCCGCCATCCTGTCCCCACGGGGTGGGTGGGGTGAGGATATAGCCCGTGTCTGCGTCTACAGTATACAGGGACTGTGCCAACCAGCCGTGCTCCCCAAGCTCGGTGTCCCCCTTCCCCAGGCGGCTGGTGAGCTTGGCCTTCGTTTCCTTTTTCTCCCTTGTGCTTCCGAGCCGGCTGAGGCCCAGCTGAGAGCCCCCAGCCCTATCTTAAAGGGTAGAGTCCCCGGCGCTCACCCCTCAGCCCTGGGGTCCTGAGCACAGGCCAAGCCCTCAGTGTGGTCACGGGAGCGTTTGGTCCCCTTCCTGCCTCACCGGGGCAGGGTCCTGGAGCCAGGGGGAGGTTCCGCGCTGGGCGGGCCACAGCAGAGGCTGAGTCTAGGAGGCAGGCAGATGGCACAGGTGACTGCTGATTAGTGTGTGTTGTCCCCCCTCCTCTGCGTGTGTCCTAGCATTGGGATGGGACAGAAGGGGGCTGGCCTTGTGGCCCTGGACCCCCAGACCCAAGCGCAGGGGTCATCAGTCACTTACTGGGCCACCCTGACCAAGGCCCTGGGCCGCTCTAAGCTCATCCCACACCTGTGATGTGGCCTCATGGGGCGGGGGCCACAGGGAGCCTGGGGTCCGAGCCGTCTGAGCACAGCTTCCCAGGCGGTGTCCCTGCCATCTGGGGGACACTACACTGCACAGTTGCACCAACACAGTGACACTGTTCCTCGGTGGGAGGTTAGTTCTCTAGGAAACCCGTTCTCTGCGAAGAACGTCAGGCCAAGGTCACCTTGTCTTTTCTGGAACTGGACCGGGGAGCTTTGGGTGGCTGAGCCACCAGGCCAGCCACCTGTTGGACCCCATGTGGGCCTGGTGGCCTTGGCCACGTCTTGAGGCTGCTGCCATGGATTCTCAGAGCGCCCCTGGTTGGCCACCAGGGTCGGGGGTGCTTCCTGCCGGCTCAGCCCCCCCGGATCTTACAGACCAGCAGCGGCTACGGAGAGCAGGCTGGGAATAGCAGGACCCACTGGGCCGCCCCCCGCTGGACTTCACGGCCTCACCTGAAGCTGTGGATTTGGACGAGTCTGCATCATTTGGGGTTTCTGCCTGCTTGGTTTGCTAGGCCCCGGGGGGTGGGACCTGCCACGTGGGCTCCCGCGCATCGGCGGGCGAGTGCTGGGGCTGGGTCCGCTGCCTGCCGGAGAGCCGCAAAGCTGGGAGTTTCCTGGGTGCTCCCGCAGGAGAGCGCTTGCCGGTGTGACAGGGACGCTGAGGTGTCAGGGGTACAAAGGTTGTCCCAGGGGTCATCCCTCGTCCGCTGGTGTCCAGAGCCGCTCCCTCCGGTGCTGGTGGGGCAGACTTCCTGCCGAGTGCGGAGCCCGATGCAGGGCTCAGTCGCATGACCCTGAGGTCACGACCTGGGCCGGAATCCGGAGTCGGATGCTTAACTGACTGAGCCACCCAGACAGTCCGATTATACGTTTTTGTGGATGGGGTACAGGGGTGTTGGGTGGGGGCTCGGATCCAGGGCCTGGAGATGCCGGCCACTGCCGAGAGGGGCCTGCTCGGGGTGAGCACGGGGAGGGACGGCAGTGAGAGGACGGGGCTGCAGGTGACGCATGACCGGCTGGCCGCGGGCAGGGCGTCCACGGTGGCCCAGGGAAATGTGTGGCCCTGAGCCGCTGTCTCCGCAGGCCTGCGCTGAGCATGGGCACAGGAGACAAGTCTCTCATCCATATTTTAACGGAAACCATGAATAAAGGACGAGGTCTCCCGGGCAGGAGGCTAAATTTAGGTGTTGGCCCGGGGCTCTGGTGTCCTCGCCCTTCCTGCTGCCTCATGCGCCTCCTGGTGACCACTCCGCAGGGGGCAGACTGTGCTGGTGACGGTGGCGTCGCACCGGGAGAAGGTCGGGGGGAGCCTCTGCTGACTTGCTTCTCTGTGCCCCCCACAGGGTGAGCCGCAGGCCCCGGCCCGCCGAGCTGAGCCGCATGAGCGCTGCGGAGAGGCGCCTGCTCCTGTGAGTACGGCCACCGCCATGGTGGGCCTGCGTGCGCCTGCTCCTGTCCTCCTCCGCTCCCCGGGGCTGTCCGGCCTCTGGCCAGTGGCTCCTCATTGGCACGAAGCAGCCTGTTTGTAGCTGGGCTGGGGAGCCCGATGCGGGGCTTGATCCTGGGACTCTGGGATCTTGACCTGGGCGGATGGCCGTGGCTTCAGACCGAGCTGCCCAGGCGCCCCGCCTCTGTGCTTCTGAGAGGCGGCGTGACCCCAGGCTCTACCTGGGGGCTGGCTGGGCATAGAGACCCACGTGGCGAGAGTGGCGGCCGCCACTGTGGACCCCTGGGGCTCGGACCTCTGCCGGAGGAAGCCCTCCAGCTCCCGCCAGGCGCCTATTTGTGGGCACGGCCCGTCTCGAGCCCAGGGGCGGCAGCGCGGGAGGGAGGGCGCCTCTTATGTAAGGCTCCGTCTGCCTCCCCACGTGTGTCCGCTTCTTCCTGCCTTGAATAGCAGCTCCGCATTGGAGTTGGGGGTGGGGGGCCCGGTACCCACGTCCTGGGGGGTGGGCAGGGGTGCCAGTCCCTCAAAGCCGCGGCTAGGTACAGTGGTTCCAGAGCCTGTGCGATCTGGAGGGGCTTCAGGGCAGCCACTCCCTCCCCCACCATTGGGGCCAGTCCTCCTGGGGCCTGACCCAGCCAAGCCGCTCCTAAGCCCCCTCCCTGCCCTGCTGCCTTCCCCACCCACCCCCATGGCGCCACTGCCCCCACCCACCTTCCTGAAGCCACCCTCGGGCCCCAGGGACTCTGCCCTGTGTAACCTCTGGCGCCTGGCCTACCCACTCCAGTGTCTAGCTTGCCCCGAGGTGCCCAGAGACAGCACAGCCGGGCTGGGCTACTGCTGATACCCTCCCTTTCCCCGCCCCCCATGCGGAAGGCACGGGGTTTGCTGACCTGCTCTGATCTCTTTTCTTTCAGGGATGAAGAAAGGGCTCGCTTTCAGGAGCTGCTGGCCAGTCCAGCTTACAGGGCCAGCCCCCTCCTGGCCATCGGGCAACAGCTGGCCCGGCAGGTGCAGCTGGACGGCGGCAGCCAGCTCTGATGCAGCCCTGAGGCGTCCCAGGAGCTCCAGGGACCCGCCCCTTGCCGTCCTTGCCCCGAACCCGGCCAGAGAGCCCACCGCGAAAGTGAGGGCACCGTCACAGGTGTTGGGGTGAGGGCACTCCTCTGTGCTCCCCACAGTCCCTGGGCTTCCTTCCAGACTGCTCCTGGGCAGTCTCTTGCTTGGGGTCCCTCGGCACAACTGCCCACCCGGCTGGCTCTGCGCCTCCCCAGCTCCTCTGCAGCCCGAGATGCTGTCCAGGCGGGTTCTGTGGGCGGCTGCTGCCCTCCCAGTTCCCAGGGGCTCCTGTCCGCTCCTCTTGGGTCGTGGCCCCCATGCCCTGCCCCCCAGCCCTTTCCCCCTGTGTCTCCCTTGGGCTCCCAGCCCGCATCGCTCCCGACCTGCCCCTGGCATTGAGGTGAGCCGGGCCGCCGTCGTCTAGCGGCCGGCAGACCCAGAAGACCTGGTCCCGCCTGGGAGCAAGATGGGCATTTCCCTTCCGAAGCCGGGGTTTGGAGGCCAGGCTGCAAGGGCAGACTGCACCCCTAAGGGCCTGGGCTTGTCCGGGGGGTGTGCGGTGTGGGGGCCGGGCACCCAGGGCAGCAGCTCCCGACCCAGGGAAGCCCCATCACCCGCGGGGCCAGGGCCGGGATACCCAGTACCCGTGGCCTCGCTGTGGTGTGCGGGTGGGGCGTCCAGGCGCCAGGCACTCTGGGCTTTGTGGCCGACCTGGCGTGCGCTCGGGCAGTGTCGTCGACCTCGGGTGCCGGGGCTCTCTGGGCACGGGTGGCTGAAGGGAGTCCGAGCCTGTGCCCCGCCGCCATTGGGCATCCTGGACCCCTTCTCGCCACCAGAGCACACAGTGTCACGCCTCCCAGGAACAGGACACGGAAAGGGACAGGTGTGGCCTCTGAGGCTGCGCGTGGGAGCCTGAGTCCCCTCGGCCGGAGGTCTGGACAGGCCGCCGGCCTCGGAGCGACGGTGCTCTCCTGTCTTCGGCAGGGACGCTGGTTCCCCTTAAGCGAGATGAGCTGTTCACAACGTGTTTGTGATCGACTCGCGTTTGCAATAAACATGTGCGGGAGAACCCGAGTGGGGCCCGGCCGCCCTCTTGTCTCTCCATCACGCTTGTCCGCACGTCTGAGTTTGGTGGCAGTGACTGCGAGTGTGTTACGTGTTATCTGAAGGGAAAAGAGTTCCCGGCCTCCCGGGTTCCAGGGCGTGCCAGAGGAGCCTGTGCCGGGGCAGGGGAGGGGTGCATGGAGGGTAGGCTGCCCTGACCACTGACCTCTGAAGAACCCCCCCCCCACTCCGGGAAGCCTCGAATATGTGGGGACCTCAGCCCCAGAGCAGAGTGCCGGATACCGGTGACCGCTGTGGCGGGAGAGGCCGTTCCGGGTGTCCCCTGGGTGTGGCCGGACGCCTGCCGCGGAGCAGGAAGGGAAGCCTGCGTGCGTGGGCGTGGTTTCTGGTGTGCACGGCAGGGTAAGCGGCGAGGGGAACAGTTGTGTTCGTGCAGGGCTGCGTGGGTCTGTTCTCTGGCACAGATGGGGCCCGCAGGCTCACTCTGCAGGTCCCCCGGCCCCAGCCTGACGCCGTCAGGACCCCCTTCTGAAGGACTCCAGCGACCCACGGGGATCCTCCCTCCCCAGGACCCTCTCCTCTTCCCCCTGGGGTCCTGGTTGCCGCGTCTGCTGTCCCCGTTCTGCTGTGTGTGTGCGTGTGTGTGTGCGTGCACGGTGCCGGCGCCGTGGGACCCGTGTAACGGACACCACCCCGGGACGCGCCGCCGCCTGTTCTCCCCACAAGTGTGGGCCGGGCCGGACGCTTGCCTGCGGCACCCACCAAAGTTGTGTCTTGGGCAACACGTCAGCAGATGAGGTGATTTCAGACACCGGGAATGCGTTCTCCCATGGAGTCTGGTCCCTGCTGGCGAGCCCACGCCGCCTCCGGAGGCCTCCAGACAGGGCGGTCCCGTCTGCCAGCAGCTCTGGCGTCCCCGGCTGGTGGCTGCATCACCCTGTTGCTGCTCTGCCTCCCGGGAGTCACTGGGTCAGGCCGCTGTCCTGTAGGATGGCCTCCCGTCAGCTAATGGCGCCGCGGGTTCCATTTCCAAGTACAGTCGTGCTCTGAGGTTCCAGGTAGATGGGAGTCATCGAAGACACACTGGGTCAGGGGAGGGTCAGGGCAGTGGCATTCTCGGAAGCTCCCAGGTGAACCGAAGGTCCACACCCAGAGTCAACGGCCACTCGCCAAGTGGGGCAGGGAGGAGGTGACCTTGCCTATGGGGTAGACGCCGGGCGACAGGCTTCGTGCGGTGGGACGGCCGTGCGGGAGAAGGAAGGGGGAGGCGTGGGGCAGCCGTGGGCAGCAGAGCACTGCGCTGGGGCCTTGGGCGGTGGGCTGGGGGTCCCCTCATGGTGATGAGGGCCTCCTGGCGCCCCCGGACCTCAGCACCCAGCCCTTGTCCTGCCTGGTGTTAACCTTATGTCCTCAGAGCTGCCTGGCTTTCCTGAGGACAGAAACGCTTGAGGGCAGGGGGTGATTTGCCCTGTTGGGTGCGGCAGTGAGTCCGTGAATGAACCAGAGACAGGAACCGGTGGCCTGCGTTGGCCCAGGTGACCAAGCCCCGGGTTTGGGTGGGGCAGCCTCGTGTCTGCAGGGTGTGCGGCGGGCAGAGGGTTCCTGACCCCGAAGCACCTGGCAGGGAGGAAGGCGCTGGTGTGAACGCACGGCCCTCGGGGTCGCTCCAGGCGGGCCGGCGGGACCGGCTCACGTGGGCTTCTTGTCTCTGCTGTCTGGGCTGCGGGCTGCACCAAGAGGGGCCTGGGTCTGGCTCCAGGCGGTGACCCGTGGCCCTGAGGCAGCCCCGCAGCCTCCGTGTGCGGACTTTCACGTGGGCTCAGGCTCCCTGGCTGCTTCAGAGCCTTTTCCTTGGGCCGAGACCAGCGTCCGAGCGGGGCCGTCGCAGCTGGATGGTGAGTCAGGCACAGGCAGCGCTGCCTGGGAAGGCCCCGTGTTGTGTGGAAGTCCGGTGTCGCGCAGGCCGCTTCTGGAATACCGTCCAGGCGGCAGTAATGCCCGGGGCGGCTGCTTAGGCTGGTCACGTTGTGCTGAGATGTTGGGGTCTGGCCCCCGCCTGGCCCTAGTGGGTTCTTGGCCGCCACCCCATGGCCCGGGTTCCAGGGTGCCGCTATCAGTTCACGTTTCCAGGACACGGGGGAGCCAGTCGGCTCCTAGAGATAGCAAGACGCCAGCCTTCCGGTCTCTCTCTGATGGCGCGTTCCCGGGCCAGCTGGTCCCCTGCTTCTGGACCCGAGACCCTTGGCTTGCGTGGACAGCTTCCTTATTTAGAAGTCAAACAGACTCAATAAACTGCATTTCATTCTACAGTTATTAAAGTAACATGGCTACTGTGATAATCACAGACGTGTTCGTGATGTTGGCTTGTGTTGCGGCTTTGTTAAGATTGGGAAATGTGATTTTTCAGATTCTGGGGTGAAATAGTGCTTACTTGGATCTGAATTCATATGTCTTCTGGTGCCACAGAGGCTGCTGGGCCCTGGAGTCTGCAGGGCCTCCTGCCAGGCTGAAGCCTTTTCCGTTCCTGTTCCTGTTGTGGTCTCTGTCGGCAGAAGAGGGGGCCCTGAGGGTTGGGACTTTGTCTGCAGAGGAGGGAGCCCAAGAGCCCGGAGAGGGGAGTGCCCCCGGGTTGGGGCTGGAGCTGGGGTAGCAGGTGCTTTCCCTGCTGAGGTTGAGGTCCTCAGGAATGCAGAGCTTCCAGCCCCCACCCCCACCGCCCCTGGAGCCCCACTGAGGCTCTTGACCTCCACTCTGGGTTCTGGTCAATGCCCGACAAGGACAGTACAGGGGTCGGGTGCCCGTCTCCCTGCTTGGGTGCCCAGGGCTTGTGCACAGCAGTAATTGTTCCCGCCTCCGGGCTCCTAAGTTGGGAACAGATTTTAATTACATCACGATGTGCAATTAGAGAATCTGTCCTGGTCAGCCCCCCAGGCTCTGGGCGCCTGTGTGAGCGGCCCTCCCTCTGCCTCCTGCAGACACATGCCCCTGGGTCTGATGGACCTGGCCATCATCCCCCCACCCAGCAGGCTAAAGTGCCCCATCCTCTAGCCTGCCACCTGGTAGGGTGGCTGCCTCCCACCCCGTTCATTCCCAGCCAGCCTTTCTGTCCCCATCTGTGGCAGGTCCTTGGGCCACACCCAGCACGTGCCATGGAAGCGCAGTCTGGTGGGGGCAGCTGTCTGCCATAGCTCAGTGGGGGCCCTGGGCCGCACTAGGAGGTCTCTAGGGGAGGGGACAGTGGCAAGTGTGAGTGAGGAAGATGTCCGCTCCTGGCTCCTGCCGGCTGAGCTCCTGTCCCAAACACAAACCGGTGGTGGAGGTCCCGGGCGGGTGGATGAGGGGTACACAGAGGCCGGCCTGGGGCTGACCCAGCATTACTACGGAACAGGCTGGGGATGCCATCTAGTGGGGGACCGGAGGGGGTGCGATGGTCATCTGCTAGTTCCTGCTGTGCTGCTTGTGACTGAGAATGCAAGTCACAGCAGCTCATCATGTGGAAGAGGGTGGGTTGTCCCTCCCAGAAGGAAGCTGGATGCAAGGTGCTGGGTCAGCAGCCCGGTCTCTTACTCCTCCTGGTGCTCAGCAGCTGCTAGCACCCCAGCCATCACGTCCACATTCCAGTCAGGAAAAGGGGGGAGGCCGAGGGCAGATGGTGGTTTCCTTTGCAGAGAACAGGGCAAGGCCTGGGCTTCCCGCGAGAGCCGTCCACAGCACCGTCCACCACGTCCCCCAGTGAGCTCACGTGGGCAGCACGTCCTCTCGCCAGGTCCTCGTGTTGCCGGTCCTGCTGCCAGGAGGTCTGAGCTGCCCCCTGACCTGGGCCACGGTGAGCTCTTCCGTTGCTGACCGGACGCGCCGCTGCGCAGGGGAGGGATCGGTGGCTGCTGGTGGCCGGGTGGTCAGGACGGCTCCTCTGCGGGTCTGACGCCGCAGGCCCTGGGCCCGGGCCAGACATCCAAGGGCAGGAGCAACAGGTGCCCCTAAGAAGGCGGCTAGTGGTCCTGCTGTGGCTCAGCCCTGCCCACGTCGCTCTGACCCTTCGGGTGGGGTGGGGGGGTGGAGGGAGAGGCCCCTGGAGGCGGTGGGAGGGCAGGAGGGTGGAGGCGCTGCAGGAAGGGAGGGACCGGAGCTTCAGCCAAGTCAGTTGAGGGGCCCCCGCACTGGGGTTGGGGGCAGCTGGAGCTGGGCCGTTGAATGAGAGCCCCGTCCTGGCAGCCCTGTCGCCTCCCGGCCGCCCTGGTCCCGGGCTTCCGCTGGAGCTTCCCCTGGAGGAGGGGAGGGTCCGGGCATGGCCCGGCTCAGCCACGGAGGCTGCCTTGGCTGACAGCGCATGGGTTCCGGGCAGGGATCGTCCTGATGGGTGCGGGGTCCGGGCGGGGATCGTCCTGATGGGTGCGGGGTCTGGGCGGGGATCGTCCTGATGGGTGCGGGGTCCGGGCCTCTCGTCTTTTTAACACTCGTGTGTATTGTGCACGTCTACCCGGAGTAGCACAGAGCCCCGCGTGTGTGTGGGTAGGTGCACACACGGTGCTCGCACGCGGGCACATGCTTGTGGACAACGCGGGTTTGTGCGTGTGGATAAGTGCGCATTCTGGGGACGGCCTCCTGGGACCCCTGGTGAGCGGCCTGCTGGCTTGGCGGCCCTCTCTGTGCTCAGAGGGCTTTCGAAAGGAAGCGTCTTCCTCCTGTGTGAAGGGCTTGGGGAGGGCTGGGGGGGGAGGTGCGGCGGGGGGAGGAGAGGGATGTGTTTGGGAGGGTTTGGGTGTCTGGAGGTTCCTCTAGAATTTGCTGCCGTCTGTCCTCTGTCCTGCCAGTGCCCCTAGACCCTGAGGCCACCGCAGGGCAGCCCAGCTGGAGGACCTGGGCTGGGCACCGTGCCTGGCTCCTGCACAGCTGGGCCCCCCGGCTGCTGGGGTGGGACCGGCGTGGGACCGCACGGGAGGACTTGCAGTGAAAGGGGGAGCAGAGGGCCGCAGCCCCACATCGTTGTCAGGGCCGTAGGCGGTGGCCAGTCCACAGTGCCCCTCCCGGTGCTCCTGTCTCTTCTCTCAGAGCTGCCTGGACCCTGGAGGGGGCTGCCCTTCCTGACAGCACAGCCCTGGGGTGGGGACCTTCTCTGGGGACCAGAGGCTGGGCTCGGGCCCCACATTGTGGACAGGCCCGACCCTGGGAGCAGATGAGGGTCCCCCTCTTCCAGAAGAGTGCGGGCTGAGCTGCACGGCCCCAGTTTTAGAAGTCAGGTATAGCTCACTTCCCCGGGCTTGGCCAGGAGCCCTCAGAGGACCCTGTGACCCTGGTCTTGCTTGATCAAGGGTACTGATGAGTCCATGACATTGGCTGAGGATGAGGGGCAGTAACAGCCCCGACCCTCAGCCATTCCTGTTCTAGGACCAAGTGCTCCTTGAGTCAGTTTAGAGTCAGCAAATTCAGCAAAAAGCAGACTTTGCTGACCTTGAGTCAGCAAAACTCCTTGGTCAGTTTGGCCCAGGAGAGGGGCACTGGGGAGTCCAGATTTGGACGGGAGGCAGCACGGGGACACATGTTCTGACCCAGGAGATGCTGCTGCTGCTGGGGTCACATCCTGGGGGTGGTGGGGGATAGGGCCGTCCTCTGGAACACCTGGTCCCACTTTTAAGGACATAACCTGCTGTGGGGCACACGTGTGGGACTGTGAGCATGCGTGCGCGTGTGCATACACACGCAGCATGTTATACTGCACGTGTGCACACGTAACGTGCGTGGGTGGACGTGTGTGTAGTGTGGTGCGTGCGTGCGTGTGTGCGGCATACAAGCTTCCGTGTGCAAACTCCGATGTTCCGGTAGGCGTGTGCTTTCCCGCGCATGACTTCCTGTCACTCCTGCTTCGGGACCCTTGTAGGAGACCGGATCAATGTTACTGAATTCCTTTTTGGTTCCTGTTGCCAGAGTCATGTGTTTTGTTATTTTGTTATTATTTTTCCTGCTGGGGGGCGAACGGTGTGATTACTTTTCCCCAGACTGCTCAGCTTTGCATTCCTGGGGTCACGTGCTTGGCTCGGGTCATGTTTCAGTTGCTGGGGTCCCCGAGCAAGAGGTGCAGCCCGAGCTTCTGGAGAACTCGCAGGTCTCCAGGCAGCGTTCCGCTCGGTGTCTCTGAGCTTCCGCTCTCTGGAGGCGGGGGGAAGGGTGGCGGGGAGGAGGCAGGTGTTCCCTGCCATGGGTCCCCGAGGTTGGGGCCCACCCCACAGGCCTGGTGCTGCAGCTCCGGGTGTGTGGGGATGGGGGGTTGCTCAGCGCAGCCTCCAGCCCCGATCTCCTGGGGAGGGAGCCCTGAGGTTCTGCAGAGGCCACCGTGGGCCCCGCAGGACCCCGCCTGGCCCGCCCCGCAGATGTACTGCTCCCCACAGTCCAGAGGGAGCAGGTCACTGCTGTGGCCACCACCCCTCTCTGGGGTCCTGCCATGGGCCTTCTGCTCGGTCCCTAAACGGCCAGGGCCTGCCCTCCTTGCTGGCCCTGTAGCCTGCTGGTGTCTCCTTGTCATCTGTGACAAATCCCGCTGCATAAGGAACATTTCCTGAGTCGCACTGTCCTTCCTGGAAAGCTCTGTGGGGCCTCCGAGCCCGTCTGAGCAGGACGCCCGGGAGACAAGGCCGGAACAGTGGTGGGCACGGCCTGCCCCCATGTCGCCCTCGACCCTCCCCTTGGGCTTGACTGTAACTGTGCTTGAAAGGTGTCCGCTCAGGGGCCTGATCTCTGGGGATGTGGAAGGGGAGAGTCGTGGGGGATGGGCAGCCCCAGGAGGGAAGCCTTGAAGGACCCACAGAGGACCGTGTGCCCATGGCCACCTCCAGCGGAGGCCCAGGGGCCTGACGACCGATTCTCAGAAGCCTGGGGCACTGGGGGCACATTGGCTGTGTTGGCTCCGCCGGGGTTGCTTGGGGCCGAGTGGCCTCATCCCCAGTGTCAAGGCCGCCAGGGCAGGGACACCCTGCCCTAACCCTCCCCCACCATCCCCAGCTTGTGGTAGGCCTGCACCCCTGCCCTTGGATTTGGGCACAGCCATGCTCCCAGTCTGGCCTCAGGCGTGAGGGACATGTGCCACTTTTGGGGATGCTTCCGGAGTCCATGTGGTGTGGTGACCAGCGGGGCCACAGATGGTGGCCTCTCGGCAGCCTGGGCTCCCACTGTGCACACCACAGGGAGCCCCAGGCCACCGCAGCGGAAACCACTGGCACTTCATGGATGTTCCTTCCTGTGACGGCCGCACCAGCCAGAAGACAAGGGAACAGACAGCAGTACTTTGGCTGCCGAGGTCAGGAGCTGCTGCCACCCCTCGGCCAGGCCAGAAACACCTGGAGACGGAGACGACAGGTGTCCGCCACAGCGAGCCGCCCACCGTCCCACGCGCACGCAGGGTTCTCTCTGCCATGGTGGGGCTGGCGGGACAGCGGGGAATGACTCCAGTGCTCTGCGTCCAGCTTGAGTCAGAGTCGGCAATAGCATGTGACTGCCGAGTGTGGAAGACGGGGCCCACGGAAGCTTCTAGAAGGCGGCCAGAAATGCACTCTGAGGAAAGCTAGTCATCTTAAAGGACCTCGAAATAATCCAGAGAGTATCAAAATCGGGGCGCCGGGGCACTTGGTCGGTTGAGCGTCCGACTGTTGATCCCGCCTCAGGCCCTGTGTCGGGCTCCATGCTGGGCGTGAGTCTACTTAAAGATCAGGGAGACGGGGCGCCTGGGGGGCAAAGCCTCTGCTTTCAGCTCAAGTCATGATCTCAGGGTCCTGGGATCGAGCCCTGCATTGGGCGCTCTGCTCGCCAGGGAGCCTGCTTCCCTTCCCCCCTCTGCCTGCCTCTCTGCCTACTTGTGATCTCTGTCTGTCAGATAAATAAATAAAATCTTAAAAAAAAAAAAAAAAGAGAACTAAAATAATACACGAATCCCAGCGCTGCCTGGAGTGTTCCGAACCCGTGCAGGCTGTGCACTCCTCCCCTGCTGCCTTCCCCGTGCCCCACGCGCATCCCCCACCAGGCCTGTCCCATCCCCCACACCCGTCCCATTTCCCACATTTATCATCTCTGACACTGTTGCACCCCCCAAACCTAGTCGCACACACCTGTCCTAGCCCTGGTGAACGTGTCGGGTGTCTACCCTCGGTAGCTACCATTCAGGTGCCCCAACCCTAGTTGTTCGTGTCCCTGAGCCAGGCGGCAGGCAGCGGGGCGGCAGGCAGCGGGGATGAAACCGCAGCCCCAAGAGCCACCAGGGAACGAGCTGGCCTTGTCCTGAGGAGGCCCGGGGTCCTGAGCCGGCAAAGAGGTTGTGCCCTGGACACCCCCCCCACCACGCTTTGGAGAACCCTGGGGCTGGGACGAGGACCTCATGTGTGATGACATGAGTTTGGGAGACGCCCAGGCACCGCACGCAGGAGCCTTGGCCGGCGCTGGGCCCTCCCTCGGAGCCTGGGCTGCCCCAGCACGGTGGTCCGTCCTCCATCTTGGGCTGTGTCCCCAAAACCGGGCCGCGAGCTGGGAGGGCTCAGGGCGTCTGGAGGGGAACAGGGGTTGGTGATGGGTCTGTCGGAGCGGCTGGGCTCCTGCGTCTCCTGCGCGCAGGACGCGGAGTTCCGGGGACTCTGTTACGGGACGTTCTAACGATTTCCGTGTTAGTTCAGTTCCTTGTTTACCAGGTGCTCAGCCGGGGTTTCCGAGCTGCACCACGTGCTGCCGCGAGGGCCTGTGTGTGCGCCTGTGCATGTGTGTGCAGACCGGCCCTTCGTGCGTGCACACGTGTCCCGTGTATGTGCACGTGCGCGTGCCGTGTGTGCACGTGTCTTCCCAGTGTTGTGTCTTACTGTGCTGGGGCGCGTGCATGAGTGCGTGTGCCCGTCTGTGTGCACGTGTGTGGAAGGGGCTCCCTGGGTCTTGGACTCCCGCGTCCAAGGTGTCCGTTGGCATCGGGCAGAGTGCAGCCGTGGGGCTGGTTGGTGCGGGGAGGCCGCCCACTCCCAGAGGGGACCCCGGGCTCTTTCATCTCCCCGTTTAGAACCGGGTCCTCGCCTGGGCCAGAGCAGAGTGGCCTCCCTCTCACGCCTGGTGGTGAGCCCTGGGTGCCTGCAGCCTCCGACCGGCCGCCTGGGGCCGAGTCGCCTTAGTCAGATGGTGTTTCCAGGAGCCACATAGCAGACACGCTTTCCAGAAGCAGCAGCCTGTCTCCCAGGAGGGAAGGAAAACAAGCAGGTGCCGGTGGCCACACCCGGACAGCTGGAGGCCACCCAGGTGCGGGCGGGGTTGGGGGAGGCCTGAGCTTGGGAGCTGCCTCGTGGGACAGCGGCCTGTACACTGAGGGCTGCTGTCTGGGCACCAAGGGCCTCTCTGTGGCGGGGCCTGAACGGGTGGGGCTGGGGCCTGGCTTTGCTCTGGGCACTCCCAGTCTGTTCCCTGGGGCCAGAGGAAGGAAGGGCGGGGACATGAAATGACCCTTGGAAACCGGCGTCAAGCTCTGCTTTTGGGGCCTGGAGCCCAGCCTTGGGGATGCCCAGGGACCTGCAGGCAGGCTCTGGTGGGGGTGGCGTGCACGCGGGACAGGGGAGGGCTATCTGTGCCCATTGGCCCCCCAGGAGGCGTCAGAATCTGCTCTTCCCGCGTCTGCACAGGAGCCACTGGTCCACTGAGGCCGCCTTGGTGGGCAGGGTCGAGCAGGCTGTGGAAACAGGAGAGGCCCCGCCTCCACCCCTGCTGTCCCAGCTCCTCCTGGACCCTCAGGCCCCTTGCCTGTCCTGCCTGGCCTCTGGTGGAGCTCTGCTCCTTCTGCCGCACAGACGGGAAGGATGAGCCAGGCCACCCCCACCCCTCCCCGGGGTAGGCTCTGCACGTGCACAGTTTCCAGGGCGGACATTGCTCAGGGGACCTCCTGGCGGGCCAGGGAGGGAAGGGGGAGGGGCTGCCCAGCCTGGGTCAGGGGCGCTGGGCAGCAGCCTGTCCCTGCGCCCAGCCTCTGGCTGAGTCCCACACTTGGGGGAGGAGGAGAGGGTCAAGGTCCTGGCTCCCAGCGGCACACAGGCTACCCAGCCCTGATCTGCTGGGGTGTGAGTGGGGATGGAAGTGCAGATCCGAACCCCTCTCCCAGGTGATTCTCCGGGGCAGCGGGGTTCCAGGCCCTCTGGCCCAAGTGCAGAGGAAAGGCCCGCTGGGCGGTGGGTCCATGGCCAGTCCTCCCAGCCCCCGCATCAGATTGGACGTTCCTTGCCCCCCGGTCACAGGCTTCCCCTCCACCTGGCCCCTTTGTTACCCGGGTCGGGACTAGCCTGTCGCCTACAGGAGAAACCCCTCTTACCTTCAGGTTCAGCTTTGCTGGCGAGTCCCGCAGGGACGAGGGGGCGGGGGGTGGCCTCTGCGCACAGGTGCAAGCATACTGGACGATGGGGCAGTCACCGACAAAACCCCACCCAGGAGTGACCCCCGCCCCTGGGACTGTGCTGCCTGTCCCTGCAGGGCCCCCACTCCCACCCCAGCTTAGCGGTTGTCTGTGCGAGGCCCTCACAGGACCCACCAGCCGCCCTCATTCCCTGCCCGGGGTTGGGGACATCAGGAGTTGGGCACCTCCTGCTTGCCACCCTTGGTCCCCATGCCCCCCGGACACAGGGAGTACCCTGAGGTCTGCAGGAGTGTGGGGGAGCAGAGGCTGGCCGGGCCCCGGGAGCTGGGGAGGGAGGGGCTGCCAAGGGAGCAGAAGGCCCAGCTCTAGCAGACAGCAGAGGCCTGGCCTCGGTGGGCAGCCCCCACCCGGCAAGCTGGAAGGGTCCTGACATGCAGAGATGTGGGCACGGGGTGCTGGCACTGGCCCTGCTCCTCCACAGCCCCCAGACCTGGGCCCCGTGACCCGGGGCAGGGCCTGACCTCGTCCGGTTCTCCGGCTCCCGGCCGGCCGGCTTGTGCTCTCAGGACGTGGGGCTCCAGCCACTCCTGCCCCTGGTTCCCGTCAGCCGCTGCTCAGCCTCCCTGGGGGTGGGAGTTGCAGTTGGGGGGGCGGGGGGGTCAGGAGGGTGGGGCTCACTCTGAAAGGAGTGTTGGGAGATGCCCCCCCGACCTCTGACCTCAGTTTCCCTAATCCCTGCGGGCTGCAGCCCTGGTCCCCGATGCTTCTGTGGTGCCTACAGTTGGCCATCTACATCTCCAGGGCTGGACTGTGTCCTCCTGCCCCGGGTTGGAGCTTCGGATCGGGTCGTGCAGCGACCGTGCTCTCGGGGAGAGTGTGGGTTTCCTGCCCACCTGATGCTCTCTCCTGAGCTACCGAAATGTGGTGTGAGAGGCCGAGCCCTCACCCCCCGCCTCTCCCTGCAGGACCCCAAGCAGCTGGGGTGGGGGGCTGCTCTGTCTGTCACGATGAGAATCGGCCCCCGTGGCTGCTTTTGCTCTGCTGGGGCTGGACATCCTTGTTCCAGGGCTAGGGGATGGACGTTTGGGGTCCAGGGCTGGGGGACAGACACCGAGGGTCCAAGTGTCAGGGTTGGACGTCTGGGGTCCAGAGCTGGAAGATGGACGTCCTTGGTCCGGGGCTGGGGGACAGACGGCCACGGTCCAGGTGTGGACAGGGCTGGCTTCTCCCCAGGTCTGTCTGTCTCAGTTGCGTGGACGCCATCCTCCCCCCATGTCCTCAAGGCGGCCTCTGGGCTGTGTCCTGATCTCCTCGGGACACGGGTCAGATAGCATCAAGGTCATCCTAGTGGCCTCATTCTACCTCCGTCCCCTCCGTGTAGACCCTGTCTCTATGGTCATGTTTTGGGTGCTGGGGTTCAGGGCTTCAGTTCATGGCAGGGCTTTGGCATCCTTGGGTCTGTGTGCCCTAGCTGCTCACCCAGCCAGCCGCTGGCATCTCTGGGCTCCGGGGGTTCTCAGGGGGGTCGCACCCGTGTGGAGGCTGAACCTCCGATCTGGAGATGGCCGCGCTGTGGGGAGAGCCTCAGCTGTGGGCCAGACCCACATGGACCCTGCAGGCCCTCACTGGGCCCCTGCACCCTCCTGTCTGCCAGGACCGTTCCAGTTCTGTGATGTTTGCAAAGCCCGCAGCAGCGAGCTGGTCTTCACTGGGACGTTTTCCTGGTGATTCCGTCCCCCAGCAGCCCTGGCTGCTTCCTCACGGAGGCACAGAGGAAACAGGAGCTGTGTGTGCCCTGCTCGCCCACACGGGTCCTGCAGACGTGGCGGGTGGCGGGAAGCGGCCCTCGTGTGTGGCTCGAGGCCACTGCAGTAGGGCCGCGGCAGTGCACCGGCCCCGATCCCGGGAACGCCTGCCTGTGGTTCTCCCGAGCTCTTCGTGGGAAAGATGTCGCATGAGCTCCTGCTCTGTCCCGGCATCCCCACGGGGCCTGCAGCCAGCTGGTCAGCTGCAGGCCACCTGTCCCCCCCCGGCCGATGCCCGGGCCCTGTGACCTGGTCGCTCAGCCCTGCGCATGCGCTCCTCAGGCCTGACGTAGGGCAGCCCTTGGGGTGCTGGGGCGTGGGGCGTCTTTGGGCGGGCTCCTGGGGACTTCACAGCTGTCTTCAGGGGACCCCTGGGTGTCAGTTTCAGGGTTGTGCAAGTAAAGGGTTCATTCCCAGGATTGTCCCCAATAAAGAGACTTCCTGCCCCGGTAACTTCACTCTGCCCAAAAAGCGCAGCAGAACAAAACCAAACCACCTTAGGAAGGTGGACATGGAGGGACGCCCTTCACGAGCGCATGAAAGTCCACCCGGATTCTTAGCCTCCATCGTGTCCAACGGCAGCGCGGCCACCTGTCCTGTCCGGCTGGGGTCCGGCGGTGCCCCGTACGCACCCAGGGCGGGGGAGCTCCCGCAGAAGATGACACAGGGGGAAGGTGTCTTACCCCAGAAGTTTCCTCTACAACAACGTCATCCATTTAGAAAGTAGAGAAATCTGGGTATTAGCCTGAAAAATGTACCCCCCCCAAGTTGTGTTCACGTCCTCGTTTCTGGGATCCGTGAATATCCCCATGTGTGGCTAAGTGTGTGATGGGGTCAAGGGCTTTAGGGTAAGGAGGTGGGTCTGTGTGTCCGGCTGGGCCCCAAGGCAGCCACAGGTGTCCTTGCGAGAGAGGCAGGGACCTCGGGTGGCACACGGAGGGGATGCACAAGGGACACCCCTCGGCCTGTGGCCCTGCCTTGCCTCCTCCGGGGGAGGGGGCACCCCGTCGGGAGCGCAGGAGGGCCTTCCCGGCTCGCCCGCTGGCTGGCGGGAGATGCCCCTGCCCGTCTCTCCTGGGAGCTGTCTGCTCGGGTGATCCCAGGTGGAAGGGGGCGCGAGGTTGGGAACAGGGAATCAGGAGACCTTTGGAGGGGGCGGGGCTCGGCACCTCGCCTCCCGCCTGCGCCCGATTTCCTGGAACGGAGAAAAGCTTCGGGTGAGCACGGTGGTCAGAGGGGCCCGGGCCGCTGGGGGGCTGTGGCCCCCACCCTCGTTTCCTTCCGAGGTGCTGGAGGCCTCTGTTTCCAGGGTGGCTGCCGTGAGGCCTGAAGGGGAGCATCACGTCCTTGTCCAGGTGTGTCCAGGAGCCCCTGGGGCGGCCGGCCTCCTGCCTGCCCCCCGCACAGCCTCCAGCTGGGGGGCCCTGGGCGCAGCAACGCGTCGGCTCCCTCTTGGGTATTTACCCCCGGGAACTGGAAGCTCACATTCACGGCCACTTTCCGTGGTCAACCAAACCCCGAAGAACTTTCCAAGGTGAGCGGCGGCAGATGTGCGCACCCACAGCACCCGTCAGACGGGACGGACGAGAGCCAGCTGTGACTCTGGTGGCGCTGCTGGGTCTCCAGGACAGTGTCCAGCTGACGCAACGGGCTGGACACCGTGCGATCCTGGTTTCGGGGCATTCCAGAAAATTCAGAGCTCCCGGTGGTGGTGAGTAGACGCGAATCGCTTCTGTTGGTCGGCGCTCGGGCTCCGCCTGGACGCCTCTGGGAGCCGAAACCCAGAGCCGCCAAGCTCTCTGGACCCGGGGACATCTGTGACTGCAACCCTGGCCCCGGGATCTCCTGTCGTCCTGGCTCTCGTGCAGGAGTGGCCCTGACGTCAGGTCACGCCCTGCGGTGCTCATGGAGGACGCCCATCGTCCCGAGCGGGCCTCCTGAGGAGTGGGAGGCAGCGCGGCCCAGAGGGAGTTCTGAGAGGGAGTCGCGGGGCTGTCCGGTATCCCACAGAACCGAAGTCCATGTGGGTCCGGTGGTCGCGCGCGCTGGGGTTGGTCCAGTGCTCCCGGAGCCACATGACCCTGCTGTTCAACAGCCAGCAAGGGGAGGTGTGACAAGGCAGGGGTCTTCTGCGTCTTGCTGTCCCGCTTTTCGGGAGCGGGAGCTGGGGCTTGGATCCCAGGCTGTCTCTGGCCAGTAGCAAGGGCCTGGCCGAGCTCCCTCCGCCCACCTCTGCTTCCTCCCAGCAAGAGGAGGTGGGGTCTGCATGCCAGATCCGGTCCCTGGAGCCTCTCCACTGGCCCTGATACGGACCCCGGGCATGGTCACCAAGGGCCAGGCGAGAGCAGGCACACAGCTTTCTGACCCCGAGGGCCGGCGGCTAGAATGTCCTATAGAGACCCGCTCACCCAGCCCACGCACCACAGACCCCATCCTTAACGTTCCGGCAGGCGTGAGAAGACGAGGCCTCGCAGGGAGAGGGCGGCCAGCTGGCCGAGGTTGCCAACTGCTGTGGCCAGAGCCCAGGGCGCCCGGCCCAGGGTGTCCGGGTCAGGACGGGGCTGGGCTGCTCCGGGAGACCCGCGGCGGGGCGTGGTGGGGCCAGGTCACCCGTATCCCGAGTGGCCCCGCTGGGCTGCGTCTCCGCTGGGTGCGCACATGCTGGATCCCCGAGGGCGGGCAGGCGCCTTCCCCTGGGGCCGCGGGCGCGGTGGCCCGGCCGAGCCTGGTGTGCTCCACGTGCCCTCAGAGCCCCACCTGTTACAGAAAACCTCTGATGCAACTTCTGAGCATTGAGATTTAATTCATGTTTCTTGAAATCCGCCGGTTTAAAGTGAAGGTCAGCCCCACTGAGTCCACGGGCGCGGTTCTGCGCCGCCTCCTGTCTCCTCTGTTGGGTCCGGAAGGTTCTAGTCACCTCACCAGAAGCCCCGCCCCCTCCGGCGCTCGCCCCCGCCCCCCGTCGCCTCTCCTCACGGCTCCCGCCCGTCTGTGCGTCTCCCTGTTCTGTGCATTTCCTTCCAGTGGACCCTGGACAGTGACCTTGAGTGGCCAGCTAGCTCCGCGCCCGGTGTTGGAGGCCGTCCGTCCCCGGTCTTGGAGGGGCGACATTCCACGCCACCGCCGACCACTCCTCGGGCCGCGGATGCTGGGTGTGCGCTCACCTGTGGGCCGCGGGCACGGCTGTGTGTCCTCACGCTCCCGTCACACCGCCGCTCCGAGCCCACCCGGCGGAGATCCCGGCGGACGCGCCCAGCGCCCTCCGCGCCCGCTGCCCTGCACGCTGGGTTAGGGGACCCGCCGGGCTCTTTGAGGCCGCATGGGGCTGCTCCCAAGGGCTGGGCTAGGTCTGGCTTCTTTTTCTCATACGTTTATTTACACGTGATTGTTCTGTTACGGATTTCATTTGTGTGTCTTAATTTCACCTTCATTTTTTAAAAACTTTTTTAAAAAAGATTTTATTTATTTATTTGACAGAGGAGAGAGAGATCACAAGCAGGCAGAGAGAGAGGGGAGACAGGCTCCCCGCTGAGGAGGGAGCCTGACACGGCGCTCAATCCCAGGACCCTGAGATCACGACCTGAGCAAAGGCAGAGGCTTTAACCCACTGAGCCACCCAGGCGCCCCCATTTCACCTTCATTTTTGAGGACGGGCTCCGTGTGCAGAGCCTTGCCTGGCGCTCTTTGCTCCTAGGGAGCCCGGCCCTCTCTCTCCCTCTCTCTCCTTCAGGCTCCGACCCCAGTGTGTCCCGGCCCGGCGGTGTCCCGGCTTTCCTCCGTGGGCTCTGGTGAGCTGCTACACCGTGCAGACGAGTGTTCTCCCCCCATCTGGTACATTCAGGGCCTTGTGTCTCCAAATACCCTCTCGCTATATATTGAAACACGTGCTTCCCTGTTGCTGGGGTCCAGGTGTCCACGAGCCTGACTGCTCTGGGCTCCACCGACCTTCCCTGACCTTCCCCACCCTTTCCCACCCGAGGCCACTGCCCTCGGTTCCTGGGCTTCCAGAATCTCCTCTGCCTTCTGTGTCTTTGCTGACCCTCCCTGTTTGCCGACACGCTGATCCCAGGCTGCTTCTTAGTTCTTCGGACCTGGTTTCCGTGAAGGCTGGTGCAGGTCGGGGACCAGTGCAGGTCGGCGACCAGTGGGGATCGGGGACCAGTGCGGGTCGGGGACCAGTGCGGGTCGGGGACCGGTGTCTGTGCGCCGCATCTGCCCTGCGTGCGCGGGGGAGAGCTTCCCTCGCTTCTCTGCGTGTCTCTATCATTTAAACTAGACACTTGACAGAAGATGATGTGGAAGCCCGAGTCTCCCCGTCTCTGTGGTTTTGCTGCTGTTTGTCCAGTGACTTCATGAACGAGTTCTGGGAAGCTTGTCTGTCTGCAGCTCGCCCAGTGCTCAGCCGAGGATTGGAAGGAGAGCTCCCCAAATTCTGGGAGCCCGTGCGTGCCCCAGGCTTTGTTGCGGGGGCCCCTCATGTGGCTGTGACCCCTGGCCGGGTGGCCCGCGTGCAGAGTCTCCCCAGGCCCGTACGGAGCGCGGGCGCAGCTCTGGTGCGCGCACGGCCTCCCAGACCCGGGAACGTGTAGGAGCCTCCCCGGTCTCCCCCGGCCCATCTCCCTCCCCAGCGTTCGCTGTTAAGCCTCTTGCTGGTCTATTTTTGCCACAACCGCTGTCCACTGCCTCAGGCGGCTGCCGGGTTACACAGCCGCCTCTGATCCTTTCTTCCAGCGAATTCCCGCGGAGAAAAGGCGCTTCCTTCCTGGGGTGAGCTCCGGGTCGTGTCTCGTGAAGCCGCTCAGCGGGCAGGAGTGCCGGGCACCGCCAGCCACGGGTCTGGGGGTGGGCTTCGGGCGGGGGGACCCAGCTCTGTTCTGCCCCCTCCCGTGGCTGCCAGGGTTGCCATGGAGACGGGGTGGGCAGATGGGGTTGGGGCGGGTGAGGGTGCCCCGAGCTCACGGTTCCCGCCCAGATCCGCGCCCTTCTTCCCCCACCCCCACCCCCCAAATGCGCGGTGCCCACGGCAAGTCTGCCGGCCCTTCCCCGGGGCCTGAGGGCGTCGTCGGAGCGTTCTGGCTGCCGCTGTCTTTGCTTAACGGAGAAGAGGCTTTTCAGATGTCCTTCCTCTGCCATTTCATCAGCGTCGTCATTCAGAGTTCTAGAAACAGCCTCATCGTGTCCACACGTCTGAAGCCCACGCTTGACACGGTCTGACGTCTGCGTGGCCCCAGCGAACACCCCCAGCGCCCGCCAGGCTCGTGTGATCCGCGAGCCCTCCCTCCTGCCCTCTGCTCGGCCCGCCATCTCCAGGCCACCGCTGACCTGCTTTCGGTCGCTGCAGAGGCGCTGCCCTCGTCTCCCGTCTGACGGAAGCGCGATCATCTGTCAGGCGGCATCATCATTCGGAGACCGAGCTCCGTGGCCGTGCGCACCGTTTCCCGCCGAACGCAGTTCCCTTGTAAGGACGCGCTGCGGCTGGCTGAGCCACGCCTGTCGATGGACACGTGGGTTGCTTCTTGTTTCTGGCTATTAAAAAAAAAAATAAAACTGCTGTGGACATTCCTGCACAAGCCTTGTGTGGACGTGTGCTTTCCTCTCTCCAGGAGGACACGTGGCTGGACCGTGTGGAAGGGATGTGTGTGATTTTAAAAGAAACTGTCCAGCTGTTTTGGAGATGCTCGCACCCCTTTCCATTCCCACCGGCCGCGTAGGAACTGCTCCACAACCTCTCCAACTCTTGATGTTGTCGGGCCTTTTATTTCTGGCCTCTTGGTGGATAGCGGTATCTCCTGGTGGTTTTAACTTCCCTAATAACTAACGATGGTGAATCACGTTCTGTGTTCTCATTTATCACTGTAAACTGCCTTTGGTGCATTGTCTGTTCAAATCCATGACCCATTTTCAAAGGGGTTAATTTCTTATTATTGAGTTTTGAGAGCTCTTTATATATTGTGGCTACGAC
Organism: Neogale vison; assembly: GCF_020171115.1. NCBI lineage: Eukaryota > Metazoa > Chordata > Mammalia > Carnivora > Mustelidae > Neogale > Neogale vison. Next base: position 1,421,221 of record NC_058096.1, on the reverse strand, counting down.
TTTTACCGTGCGTGTAGTTTGCAGATACCCTCCCAGTCTGCGGTTTCTTTCAGTTCTCCTCACAGCGTCTTTTAAGAAGCAGGTATTTTACATTTTAATGAAATCCCGTTTACTTATTTGTCCTTTTGTGGATCATTCTTTGGGTTTTGAGTCTAAGAAATCCTTGCCTAACCCACAGCCGCAAAGATTTTCTTCTGTGTTTTCGTGTGGGAGTTTTAAGTCTAGGCTTTCCGTGTGGACGTGCGATGTGGACCTCTCGTGCCCAGTGTCCCGTGCAAGCTCGTGAGTCCGTGCACAGCGTGCGTGTCCCTGCTCCCCGTGCGGCCAGCCGCCTGCCGACACCTTTGTTAAAGGAACTCCCTCTCCCCTGAGCTGACTGCATTTTTGTCAAAACCCGGTTGTCCACGTGAGCCGGGGTCTCTCCTGACCTTACATCACCCCCGACCCGGCTCCTGATCTGAGGGGCCAGCGTTTGTTCTCGTCATTACCCTCCGTGTCCACTGTGGGTTCTCGTAGCCGCCCTGGGCACGTGGAGGAAGCTCCCTTCTGTTGGGTTTGCCCCGTCCTCATCAGAACGGACGCCGGACGGTGTCAGGTGTCTGCTGTGTGTGGCGGTAACCCTGTCCTTCTACTCTGCTCCTCTGGTGAATGACATTGATTGGATTTTGAATGTAACCAGCCTCGGATTCTTGGGCTAAACCCCACTTGGTTACAATGTAGCACTTTTAAAAAATTCATCATTGAATTCAATTTAACAAAAGTTTATAGAGGGGGTGCCTGGGTGGCTCCGTGGGTTAAGCGTCTGCATTGGGCTCAGGTCATGATCTCAGGGTCCTGGGATGGAGCCCCACGTCGGGCTCTCTGCTTGACGGGGAGCCTGCTCCGCCCCTGCCCCCCCCCACCGCCTGCCTCTGCCTACTTGTGACCTCTCTCTCTGTCTAATAATTAAAATCTTTAAAAAAACACAAATGTTTATAGAACTTCTCGCCTATGGACGATGTTGTATTCTTTTTCTGGTGTATCCTGGCCGATTCTGCGTCCGGAGACCCTGGCCCCACAGAACGACGTCCTTCCTTCCCTCTCGGTCTTAGAGCAGCGCTGTGTGGAGCCGCTGCCCGTTCTTACCTGGGAGGCCGAGCTCACGTCTGAGGCCGCCCCGCGGAGTTTTCTTCACGGGAAGGTTCTTACAGACTCTGTTTACTCATCAGTCCTGTGCTGCGTGCTGGGGACAACCATGGGTCTCCCTGCGGCTTCTCCCCGTGGGCGCTCGCCCGGCAAACCGTGGCTGCCTCGGGCCCCAGGAACGCTCACACTCTCTGCTCAGGATGTCCCCAGGGTCTCCGTGCAGCTATGCAGCCTTGAAGCCCCCTCCCGGCCACCGGCCGGGCAGTCGGCCGGCCCACCTGCCCTGTGTCCCCTTCCGTGGGCCATCCGTGCCCTCACGCCAGCACCTTGAAGCCCCCGGCTTCATGTGTCTTGTCTGCGCTCCATTGCTTCTGGCGGAAAAAGCAAACCCAGGCCCTGTAGTCCATGGGCTGGACGTGGAGGTCTACGGTATGGGTTTTTATGTGTTTCCTGGAACAAATCTAGACGATGCAGACGTGGAGGAGGAACAAAGTGAGAACCGCAGCCCAGCTTCTTGGGGCTAACGTGTGGCTCCTAGATGCAGCGTATTTTCTTGTCCTGCTGTGCTCCGCCCGGCCGAGGGCCGCCCCACCCCATCTGCAGCTGCTGCTGAGACTCCCGCCCGACGCCGGGGTCCCCGCAGTTCGGGACAAGCCACCAGCCGGGTTCCACCCGCTGGATCCGCGGAATCCCAGGGGGCACGGTGTCCCGAGCGGATCTTGGATCAGCAGCTGTCCGCGCCTTCCGTTCTCTCTCAGAGGTCTCGTGGCGTGGTCTGTCTTCAGAGCGGCTCCCGAGGTGGAATTTCTGGGTCCGAGTGCGTGGGTATCGCTGAGACGCTTGGGCAGATCTCCGTCGGGGGAGGTGGCCATTTGACCACGTAACAGCAGACGACGCAGCCGTGCTCAGAGGCCAGAGGGCGCGTGGGGTACGTCAGGCCCCACAGACCGCACTCCTGGGCCTTGTCTGGCTCCGCCTGCCAGCCCTCTGCGGTCCGTGGGCACCCCGCTGACGCGTCACCCCCTTCTGAGTCCAGGCTGCCACTGGAAACCACACCTCCTCCCCCGGATGCAGGTGCCCCCCGGCCGGCCCGTCCTGGGTCCACACCTGTGGGGCAGGACCTCGGTGGAGGCAACTAGGGTACTGAGAGGTGGTCCGGGGGCACACCCACAGCCTGACTTGTCCCCGTCTCCCCCAGAGGGGACGCTGGGTCCGCAGCCCCATCCCTAACCCTGGGTGCCAAGAGAGCACCTCTGTGGGCTGTAGCCTCCGTGCGTGGACAGCAAGGATGGGGGGCCGGGGACTCCAGACCCAAGGGGACCAGTGTCTGTACAGCTGTGCAAGCTGTGCCCGCGCCTGTACCCTGACTTCCATGCCCACGGCGCATGTGACCGCTGGCTGGCGGGAGATGGCGTGTGGGCCTGGATGGGTGGTGAGGGCCCGGGGACAGGGGCGATCAGGGGAGAGGTCTCAGCAGCACGGCCGCAACAGACCTTGGTATTGTGGGGTCTGCGCCAGGCCTCGCGTGTCTGGCCCACAGGACACAGTGCTCTCTCAGCTCTGTGCGACGTGTGGCTTCTTTTCAGGGCTGCATCCGTGGGAGCAGGAGGCGACGGGGCTCTGGAGGCCGGGAGGAGGCCGGCTGCATCCGAGGCCCTGTGTCGTCCGGGGAAGACAGGCTCCCCTGCTCGGGTGGGGTCCAGGAGAGCGGGGCGCACGCCAGAGCCAGGCCCCCAGTGCCCGAGGCACCTTGGCCGTCCGCTGACCCCTCCTGGCTTGGCCTCCAGGCCCAGAGCCACCTGGCTGTGGGAAGCTCAGGTCCAGGCCAGGGGGCCCTCCCTGCACGCTGCGGAAGGACCCACAGCCGCCCCGCCGGGCACAGTGCGTCCTTGTTCTGCGGCCGTGCAACAGGCCACAGACCGGCAAGCCTGAGCGAGCCTCCCGCTCCCGAAATGCGGGATGCCAGCCGCGGGCCGGAGAACTCGTGCCTGGGGACACGGGGACACGGAGCCCGCAGTGGCCCCTCCGGAGACCGGGCTCCGCACAGCTGGTCCTCACTCTCTCGGGCCATCCCTGCTCGCCGCCAGCTCTGCGCGGCCGGGTCCAGTGCGCCGCCGTCCTCTGGTGGGGACTCGGAGCCCCGTTCTGGGGGGAGCCTGGGGGTGGACAGGGGAACAAGCAGAGGGACCTGCGGGGGTGACGGCAATAGGAGCGGGGCTGGAGGGAGCTGAGAGCAGAGCCCTGGCTGGGGGGGGAGCCCCCGGGGGTCTGGGAGGAGCCCCGGGGGGCGTGTTGGTGGGAGTTGTGGGTGTGGCCGGAGCCTGCACTGAGGGCCTGACAGGAGGAGCAGAGGGCCACGTGGGGTCCCTGGGCCACGCTGGAGGTTTGGGCTGGCCTCTGTGAGCCACAAAAGCCCCTGGAAAGTTCTAGAAGGGGGAGCACGTCTGACCTTGCATAATAGTATATATCCGTTAGCGATCCGTATTTCCAGTGCAGGGAAAGGGAGGGAGAGGCCAGAGGGCCCCTCAGCTCACGCTCCGTCCCGCAGCCCCTCGGTCGGGTCTGGAAGGCCCCCAGATCTGCTGCCTTTAGCCTTTCAAGATTTTTCCAGAATTCTTGCCGAAGTGGCCTAAGACCAGCTGAGCGGAGCTTCCTCTGATGTTACGGTTAGGCTCCAGTCAGCACGGAGCCCCTGTAGCCAGGCAGAGGGGGAAGACCCGCCTGTCCCCCGCATCCCCGGAGCTTCCCGGTTCTGACCAGTCTGACTGCTTGGCTGGGAGGGTCTCCTGTTCTGTTCCTGGAAGGAAAGACACGGCAGAGAGGGGAGGCGATCACTGTCCTACATGTGGGGTCACAGCCCAGCCTGCCCTTCCCCAGTCACGCCTGACCTCTATTCGCAGACCTCGGGGGTGGTTTCCGAGTGGGTCCCTCGTGGATGCAGCCAGGGAGCCTGGGGCTGGAGCACATGCGTGTGACCCCCTCTGCGCGGGTCTGAACGTGTGACCCCCTCTGGTGGGCGAGGCCCGATGGGGACAGAGGCCAGAATCGAGGTCCCGGGTGGGGCGGGGGCCGCCGACCGCGCTCTGTGTCTGGATCTCGGTGCCGGTTAAACACTGTGGTCCTTTTGTGGACGCTCCCTGGGAATCCACTGGGGTTCCTGAGCCCGGACCCTATTGGAGCCCTTGCAAGGGGGCCTCTGACGCCAGGGCCAAGCCACCCTTCTCCCTGCCGCTTGCGGGCAGGCTGCGCGGATGCAGCAAAGCCCTGCTGCGAGGGGGCCGCAAGGCTGGCACCTGGGGATCCCCCGCAGACACGGCGACCGTCCCCGCGAGCCCCACGGGCGGAGAAGGCCCCAGACTGTGCAGGGGGCAGATGGGGACGCGGACGGCCCGGCTCACAGGTTCCCGCGGACGGCACGTGGGCTCAGACAAATTAAGTATTTCTATCCATTTGCTTAATGGATGTTTGATCAGAGGAATTCAAGCCTTAACTGTAAGCAGTGGGTCTGCTTTAGAGTGAATTATTCATAGGGAAATGGACCAAACATCCCAAGAGATCAGTACTTGGCTTCCGAGCTCTTGTTTTTCTAAAAGGATCAGTAAATGCTGGCAGGCAAGAGCAGCAGGGGTCACGGCGTGCTCCTGGAGAGCACAGGCCGCAGCCAGCCAGGTTGTGGGGTGACTGCCCCTTAGACTGGGGGGCCCTGGCTAGAGGCGCTCTGTGTCTTTGGGCACGTTCCTGGTGACCGACCAGGGGATCTGTCACCGTCCGGCCCTGTCCGGGCCGCGGATGGCCGGGCTCTGCTGCTGCATCCGGGTGGCCGATGGGTGGGGGGGGTAAGGAGAGCCCCCAACCCCAGGTTCAGGTGGGACGGAGGGCCTGGCCGGGTGACTCAGGGAGGCCAGGAGCGGGCCCGGGTGTGAGGGCCTGGGCTCACCGCCGGTGGCGCTGGGGACCGTGAGCGCCCCTGGGCTGGCGGGAGCTCCGGGAGTTGAGCACTCGGGGGCGAGCCGCCGGGCCTGCAGCCCACACACCGTGGGCTCAGCTGGGGTCACCCCGTTCCCACTGCCCCGTCGGAGCTGCGGGGCCCGGAACCCGGGGTGTGTTATTAATAGCACTGCCGCCCGGCGCTACGGAGTCCCTGCTTGAGAAAGCGCAGCTCGGCGAGCGGAAGACCGTGAGACCCCCTGGTGCTCGGACACAGCGCCGCTGCTGTTTGCTTTACCGCGCGGCATCTCAGAGATGCGGGACCGCGCTATTTCTGTCACTCTGCCCTCTTCTCCGTCCGCGTGGGCGCCTCTGTGTGTCACTCCCAGTGTCATCGTGTTAACTGGACGCTCCGTGCTCTTTCGGCTCCGACGCCTTCTGGGTCACTTGGTCACTTTTCTATCGTCCCCTGAAGGACACAGTAATGGACACCTGTGGTGGCCTCGTGCCTTCATCTGGCCACCGTCTGACGGGGTCCCATGCCCGCACGTGGCCGGGTGGGGCTGACCCTGCCCCTGGCTCTGGCTTGGCCGCCGGGAGCCAGGCGTCCTCCCGCTGATGGACTGGGTCAGGGATGGTTCTGTGGCCCGAGCCGAGCATCAGAACCACCCCAGAGAAAGGGGTGTCCTCCTCCGTTCTTGGGGCCCGACAGCCATGGGTCCCCTCCGGATACCGCATAAAGGAACCAGGCATGGGTTTGAGAGGGACAGTGGCCTGGGGACTGGCCTGGACACCTGGCTTGGCAGGGCCCACGGCAGTGTCCCGCTCCAGGTGTCGCGCTTGCGTGCTTGTCTGATGCGGCGGGAGACACGGCCTGTGCGATCGGGGGCGGAGACGGCAGTGGGAGGGAGCCGCTGCCCCGGATGGTACCGGGGGCGATCCCAGCAGTGGCAGGACGTGCACGGCCAGCCCCAGCCGCAGGGTCGTCCTGGCCACCTCCCAGAGCCTTCCAGCTGCCTGGGCCCCTGCTCAGTGCCTGTGGGGGCGGAGAGAGACGGAGCCCCGGCTGTGCACGGAGATGCTCGTCCCCAGACGCAGGCCGGGCTGCAAAGTCCAAGCCCAGAGAGCTAGTGGGTAGAGGTGGCCGCTCCCGGTCCCCACGGCTGACGCGGGTGCTTCTCCGCACGGGCAGGGTGAATGGCAGCAGCACCGTGTGCTCCCACGGCGCCCTGATGGGGCTGAGCGGGCCAGCGGGCAGCATCCAGGCCTGGAGGACGGGGGCTCAGGGTCCACGCCCGGGGGCTGCTGTCCCTGCGGCAGCAGGAGACCAGGGCCAGCAGGGACCATGCTGAGTGGTTTTCCGAAAATAAAATGTAAAGAAAGGAAAATCCAGGGAAGATCCACCGCTTGGGGTCTGTCTTGCGCTGGCTACTCGGGCTGGCCTGTCCGCAAGGTCTCTGTCCCCCGGTGAACGCCAGGCACCGGAGACTGCGGGGGCCCCAGGAGCAGGAGGCCCGGTCCTCCCTGGAGGCTGGGTCTGGACAGGGGTGGCCGGGCACTTCCACCCCATGTCTCTGCACCGTCCTGCGTGGGCACAGTGGTGCCAAAGTTAGCCGCTGCTGGCCTGGGAAGGCAGAGCAGGTTCTTATCTGCTTCCTCGAGGCTCGCGCCTGGCTGGCTGGAAACGCGGCCCCGCCCGCCACCCGCGGTTCCCAGACATGCTTTTGGTGCCGAGCTCCTGGCATCCGGCGTCCCGGCTGGGAAGCGGCCCGTCGCCGGCTCGCTGCTGCTGGGGCTCAGACGGTGCCATCGGTCACCACTCTGGTATTGCAGGCGGCGCACCCTGGGGGCTGTTCCCACACCGCCCCCGGGCTGTCCAGGTCACTGCACATCCCTCTGTCCACCCCCTGCCTCCCTCTGCCCCACGAGGACGCCACGACTGTTCTGGGACCGGCCGGGAAATGCAGGAGAGCCTGCATGTAGACGTGCATAGGTCCACAGGGATCGGGCCGTGGGCATCTCGGGGGCCGCCCACACAGGGGCTCCCTCACGTGCCCCTGGTACCGTGTCGGGACTGTGGCCAGCCAGGGGACCTGGCAGAGGGCCCAGCGTGGTGGCCTGGGGAGGAGCGTGAACAGCGCCCAGAGGCCGCACCTGTCCCTACGGGGGCTGCTCACGCCGGGATCTCAGGCGGCCTGTCACCGGCGCGGGCGTCTTCGCGGCAGCCTCCTGGCGGCGAGGAGCCGGGCTTGTCCAGCATAAGTCTCAGGTCTCTAGGGGACAGGCCGGTTCTGCTGTGGCGGCCCAGGGGCCGCATGGCTCACCGGCTCCGGGCGATGCCTGCACAGCTGCCCGGAGGCCTCACCGCGAGGCCGGAGGGGACGGAGGTCCGGAAGGGTCGGCAGGCCCGGAGCGCACCAGAGACTTGGCTTCAGCCAGACGGCGCAGCTCGGCCAGGACTGGTGGACAGGCTCAGGGCCCCGAGGACGCCACCAGCCCCACACCTGAGGCCAACAGGTCGCTCTGGGGCCTCTCCCTGATCTTGGGGCGCTGCCTCTGGCTGGTGGTCGCTGGGCCTCGGAAACCACCTGACAGATGCGCTGGTCACGGGCTCCACCTCCAAAACAAACCCGCGGCTCTCCCCACGGCCGCCTCCCCGTCTGAACCTGGACACACGGCCAGAGGTGCCCCTGTCCCGGCCCCCCAGGACCTGCCGCCCCTCTGCCCTCCCCGTGCTCCGGCCACACGCCTGCCTGCCATGTACCTACAGCACCGGACCCCTTGGTCATGCTCGGGGCTGGCCTGTCCCCCTTCCACCGTCTGCCCCGGTGTGGTCTTGTGGGGGCTGTTCCCGTCCCCCCCCATAGAGCAGGGACCCCGCCTGCCGGTCGCTCTCCGCCTCTTCACCCCACTCGGGCTTTCCACCAGGGACCCGTCTGCTCCGTGGTTGCCTGTCTCTGGCCACAGTCGTCTGACGTGGGCCGGAGCTGGGCCGACCCAGCCGCACAGCCGCACCCCGGATGGCGCCTGTGATCACCCTGAGGGACGTGGGAGCCACGGGCCACGTGCGGGAGCCACGCCGTGGAACCAGGTCCGGGAGCCCGCAGGACGAGAGGCCATGGCGTCCGCCCGCCCACCGGGGGAGCAGAGGGGCAGCACACGACGGTGTGAGAGACGAGGCCGGCCGTAGGTCACCGTGGGAGGCCGCCCCGGCCGGACTGCGAGGGACAAAGGGACACAGGCGCCCTGTGCCCTGACAGAGCCGCCCACGTGCCGGGGCCCACACAGGCTCTGGGAAGACCCGGGAGACCTGCTCGCCCGTTCTTCACAGTGGGAGGGACGCATCTCTGCTCCCGCGGCCGTCCTGTCCTCCGGGTGAGGGGCACGGGAGACCCGAGCCAGGGCGGGCGAGGCCCCACGTGTCCTCCGCAGCCCAGTGGCTTTCCTGGGGCGCAGGGAGGCTTGGGAGGCCTCCAACGCGCTCGTCTCAGAACTTACTACAAAGCCGCAGGGGCCAGAACCGTGCGGAGCTGACACACGGACAGACGTGCAGACCAACGGACTAGAGCAGCCCCGAAATAAACCCGCAGATGTACGGTCAGTGACCCTCTGCCGGGGGCCAGGGTCACTCGCTGGGGGAGGACAGCCCCTTCAGCAAGCGGTGCTGGGAAAACTGGGCGTCACAGGCAGGAGAAAGACGCCGGACCCTCGCCCAGCACCACATACAGAAAGTAGCTCAGACCCCAAACGAACAAGTTCTAGAAGGTGCCGGGCAGAGCTTCCTGACCCTGGCTGTGGCCCCAGAGGCAGGGCCCAGCAGGAAAGTCTGCCGCCCGTGTCTGCAGGGCCACCAGGAGGCAGGTGCTCCCGGTCGCCCGCGGGGTCTGCGCCCACCTGTGTGCAGTGGGGGCGGGGCCTGGGGCCCCGGGATGTCCCCCCCCAACCTGCCGATGCTCCGCAACCTGCCGGGGCCCAGGGGAAGCAGCCCGCGGCTGAGCCCACGTCATCGGCGTGAGGACCCCGGGCAGAAGTGCCCCCAAGACATGCAGCCCCGAGGGGCGGCGGACAGTTTCTCGGACACGTGTGGGAGTCATGGCGCGGGGCTGGCCTGTGGTCTGAGCTCTGTGTGGTCCACAAGCAGCCCGCGGGGACTGGCCCTGCGGGCACCCCCTCACCCCCCTAGGCCAGCCCTATGGGCCCCCAGACCCCCCCAGCCATGGCACGTCCAGCTGGGGTGAGGAGGGGGACAGGAGGGCTGACCCCTAGAGGACCTGTCCCTGTGTCCTGGAGCCTGTCCTGTGTTTGCAGAGGACCTGGGGTGGGGCCCACTCGCAGGGTCTGTCCCTGGAGAAGGAGCTCCCGGCACCAGAGGCCACGCAGGTGCCCGCTGCGGACGATCACGTGTGCACCACGCACGGCTGCCTTCCTGCGGCAGACACGTGAGGAGAAGCTTCGCGAGACCTTGTGGCCGACCGAGCCCCACGTCCTGACCTTCTGCCCTGAAGGAAAGGTCTGGGGTCGAGGCAGCGTTTGCCACGAGAGGGTGATTCCCACAGTGCGGGAGCCCACGCCGTGTGCGGGCAGCTCTGTGCCCAGTGCTGCCTGGCTTCACCCCCAGGAGCCCCTCACCCCGCACTGGCCGATGGCAGCGCTGGGCCTCTGTCCCCCCGAGCCGGGGCCACCTGCTCCCAGGGCCCATCCACGTGGCCAGTGGCCCGCGGCCTGGCCACGGAAGCCTGCGCAAGAGAGCGGGTTGGCAGGAAGGCTGCCGTCATTACTCGCCGAAGGGGTCTCTTGTTCTGTCGATTTGTGTCTAGGTTTACTTCACTTTCTTTTTTCTGTGTGTGTTTTCCTCCCACATCCCCTCGACAATGCTCAACCCACTGAGCCACCTAAGCCCCCAAGATTAATTTTTTCAAAATTAGGAGCTGGGGCCATCGCCTTGTCCGTCTCGGGAAAGGACGGGGGCAGGTGGCTGAGGACGCCCCCCCCCCCGGGCCACACTCTCTGTCCGTGTCACTTGCTGGCTCCCCAGGCCGGTCCTGGGACCACCTTCCAAATAAACTGCTCACACGCAAATCCTTGACTCGGATCTGGTTTGGAGAGAATCAGACCAGGACGTAGCCCCAGTCAAAGTGGGGAAATGTCCACAAAAAGAGAAACACAAACGGTCCGTCTGGGGGAGAGGCTTGGGACTCCGAGAATCCCACCTTCCCATGGCAGCAGGAGCCCGTGCTCCTGTCATTCCCGCGCGTGGTCTGGGCCGCGCACGGCCGCCGTGAGACACGGACGTATTTGCCACAGAAGGCCGCGTCCGTGGTCTTCCAGGAGGTAGCGGGTCACTGCGCAAGCAGACCCACGTACGACAAGATACTCAAAGCAAACACAAAGGAAAGTGGGAAAACCGGGAGGCCAGCAACAGTGGATTGAAACCATCGATGATTTCCGCATGCAACACCCTAGCCGTTAGCAGCGACGCGGGTTTCTGTGTATCCGCAGAGGAATGTCCCGATTTCCTAAGGAAGGAGCGTGGGTGGGAAGCAGCGCGGGGTAGGGACCCACCTCGACCCCGACGGGTGGGAGTGTGGCTCAGGAAGACGTCGGGGACCGGGCAGGGCGAGCGTCCAGCTCCGGTTGCGGGGAGCGGCAGTGGTTTATGTGATTTTGTGTGCCTGCCGGGGACATCTCGCTTTCCCGTAACGAGTTTGCAGAAGTTACGTGACTTGAGAAAAGCTGGTGCCGCTCCTGCCGGAGGAGAGCTCTTCGCGGCCGCTGAGCGCTGGGCAGGACCAGGGCCAGAGGGGTCTCTGCCCCGGCCCGCTGACTGCTGAGCCACGAGCCCCCGCCCGGCGGACACGCGCCCCAGGCGCCCCACTCTTGCCAGGGTCACCATGCCCTTGGATGAGGGTCATCTCTCTGCTTGCCGTGAAGGGCCCTGATTGGCCGGGCTGGGACCCTTGGAGCGGAGGGGTGGGTCTGCCCAGGGGAACCGCGGTGAGAGTGGGGAGCGGCCCCGTGGGAATTGGGGTTTGGGACCTATAGGAGGGGCCTGGGTGCCCCACCCCAGGGGAAGGGCCTGCTCCGGGGCTTTGAGCAGGTACAGCCCCTCGTCCTCGCACGGCCTGCTCCTGCTTATTCCTGGAGGACGGGCCACTGCCCGGAGGTGCGGCACTGAGCCCTGACCTCTGCCTGCCTCTCCCAGCCTGGGAGCCCCAGGAGAGGAGGCTCCAGGTGCAGTGTCAGGACCCCTCGGCCAGGGTCAGGCTCGGGGTAGAGGGGAAGACACTGCGCACATGGCCCGGACCAACAGGCGGCCGGCTGGACCGGCGGCAGCCTGCGCCCAGGACAGCCCCAGCACACACGTAGGCTCCTGCGGCCGAAGCTCAGCCCAACAGGCGAGTGTCCCCCCCCCCCCCCCCGGGCTTCAGCAGAGCTGAGAGAAAGAACTCTTGCCTCTGGGACTGCCCACCTGAAGGCTCGGCCCTGGGACGAGGCCAGCACAAACCTGGGGTCCCGGGGAGTCTGCAAGGTGGGGCAGCAAACCGAAAGCCCTGGGAGGGCCCCGCTGAGCAAGTCACCTGTGGCGTCCTTGCCGTGACAGCTCTGCCCAGATTTCGCAGGTGGGGGGGCCCTCCAAGGTTTCCGTGCAGCACCGGGCCGCAGAGTAGCCGGGAGACCGCTGGAGGCAAGAGCCCCCTCGGCTCACTCGCCGCTCAGCAGAGCCGACCCCCCCCACCACCCGACCGTGGGGCCTTCGGTCTCCTTGTCTAGGCTGGCAGCACGAGGTCATTCGTGACTCCCTGGGCCATCTCGGGAACAGAATGGCCGAGGGGAGCACCTGTCCCTGCCAAGTCGGACTAGGGGGCAGGCCACCCAGACTCTGTGAGTTGTGGGCAGCGACAAGAACACCCCCTTGAGCAGACAGAAAGGGACACTTTCCAGAGCAAAGCTGGCCCTGCCCGGCACACACCACGGGACACGCCTTTCCTGTTCTCACGCAGCAGAGGCCGAGAGCACTGGTCCAGGAGCACAGTGGACACCCCCAGTCCTGCCCTGGGCATGCCGGGCTCATCTGCAGGCAGCCGGAGGCGTCCCTGCCTTCCCTCCCCCCACCCAGTCCAGGCAGGGGAGCCCTCCTAGCACACACAGAGGACTTCTATTTCTGGACGACAGAGACTTGGTTCCCTGCCCGTCACTCCCTCTGGAAGCAGAAGCGCTGAATAAAACATGAAGAGTGTTTCCTCAGACACTTGAATGTGCAGGTGAGGCATGAGCCCTGCGAGCGGGCTCCTGGGGTGTGGGCGGGAACCGGGCCTGAACCGGAGCCTGGCCTGGAGGCCCACGTGGAGGAGGAGGCCACAGCCCTGGGCCGACTAGCGGAGCAGCGCGGCGGGAGATCTGGCCCACACCGCACCCCTAATCTCCATATAAAGACAGGCCACGACAGCGGCCCGACCCCGCCACGCAGGGCGCTGCCGGCCTCTAATGTCGGCCCTCCCTGGAGACCTGTGGCTGCCGGCCGACCTGCCCGACACTCACCCCACAGTCACACTCCCTGAGGGACCCAAACCCCAGAGTTTTGACTGGAGTGCTTTCAGGCGGGCAGTGACTGTGGGAAAAACCCAAGTTCAGCCTGACCCTCAAGGGGCTCCCACGGACGCACAGTCCAAGACCCGTGAAATCATGGCAAGTAATCACACGCTGAAAAGGCCACAAGGCACCACGTGTGAGCCAGAGAAACCACGGGCAGCAGAGCGTGGCTCGCAGATACTCCCGTGGTGGGATTTTCAGGGCAGAATATCTGATAATTAAATAAGTAAAAAAGGGCTTGAATAAGGAGCATGTGACTGTGAGAACCCAGTCAAACCACACTGAAAACAACCAAATAGAATTTCCAAAAACGGAATACACAAGTGGAGCTGAAAACCCATGGATTAGAAAATAAAGAGTATTAGAATACAGTCACGACCAGATCGACTCCGCGACAGACGTAGTTAGAAAGAGAGCCAGAGAAGTGGAAGGCGGTCGGCAGGAATTCTCTCTGATTGGTAGAAACTAAAGCATGGAACACGTGAAGGGTCACCATAACACAGGGCCACATGAAGCTGGAAGCCCTGCTAGGACCCCGGCATGTCGGCCAGGCGAGTTACCGACCGAGGATCGAGTTGTGAGGGGGTGTTGGCAGGGACAGAGTACACCCTCTGTTCAGAGACAGCGAGAGGGGCTGAAAGAAAACGGGAATGGAGACAAGTGTCGAGCACAAAACAAACACGCGTGGGGATCAATGACTTGGGGGTGACTGGCCGGACGGACAAGCCTCTGTTGTCCGACCGGGAGGCAGAATGGGGCATCACGAGCAACTTTATGCCTGAAAACTTGGGTGAAGTGCATGCAATTCTAGAAAAATAAGACTTAACAAAAGCAGGTCAAGAAGAAATAACTAACTTGCATAATCCAATAACAAATTAGATTGCATCAGCAGGTAAAAACCTTTCAAAGGCTTTTACCAGCATTTAAGAAAGAATTAAGAAATAGTGATTGCAGAGTATATAAAAAGATTTTTTAAGAAGTCTGTGTCATCTACCCAAGCTTCTGTACACTGAAGTGTATGGGACACACGTGTCGGTCGGCTTCAGGCGTGTGCGGTGACCCGGTGAGTCCGTGTCGCCCAGCTCCTAGCCTGTCTTCGTGGTGAACTCTTGTATGCGTTCCCTTTAAGACAAGTGTCAGGGGGAGATGCCCGCTGCCCCCATCCTAGACCATGTGATACCTGTCCAGGAAAGGTCACAGGAAAGGCTGGAAAAGAAATGAACAGTGGCTCCAACACAGAGAATTTTCATTTTCTTACCTAAATGTAGGCATCCCAGGGCTGGGACTGAGACCCCACCACCCCGCTCCGCCTTCTGCAGAAGCCATCCTCCGGACTTGGTTGCTAACTCAGTGCCTAAGAGGGCTGCCTGAGCGCCAGGCCCTGTATCTGCATTCCAGCCATCCTGAGAAAGGTACGTGTCTGCTCTCTGGACATTACTTGAGAGGCACCCGACTATTTCTTCTTCATTTCTCTGGCCAGAGTATGTGGTCAGACCTTGACTCCTGATGGCCATGAGGCCAGAATAAGTGGAGAGTGGGCCCAGGGCCTCGGGCTGAGGGGAGAGCCCGAGCCAGGGGCACCCGGTGGCCCAGGCTGAGACTAGAGGTGGTCCCCTGCAGCAGGAGCCACCCCCCACCGTCCGCAGCCTGCCCAGGCTCCAGCCCCCTGGGAGGCAGGAGAGGAAGCCAGGGCAGCCGTCACCCCCTCAGAGCCAGTGCCGGCCCGTGGCCGGGATGCGGGACGCTGTGTGACCTTGCTCATCCCAGGGTCACCTGCAGAGAAGGCTCTTGGCGCGGCTGTTTGCCGCCCGGATCTGTGTATCGGCAGGAGGGCGTTTAGCAATTTTGCAGAGCTCGGTTGTGTTTTGTCATAATTTCAGCAAGTGTATTTTTAGCTCGAGGACTCAGGAGCAAGCTGACGGTGCGTCCTCAGAAGCCGAGAGGTGCCGTCAGGGCCCAGGCACTGGCCGCAGCCCCCACACTGTCCAGACAGCATCCCCCAGGGAGCCTGAGCCCCAAGGTCTCAGGGGTCACTCACATGCGCTCGGCAGTGTTGGACCCTCGTCAAGCTGGGGGCATCAGCAGAGAAGAGCTGAGATGCCATGGGGTGGCGGGGAGGGGGAGCTAGGGTCCCAGGGGACACGGTTGAGCAGGGAGGGCTGGGCAGCAATCAGGTCGCAGGCGATCTTCTGGGAGGAGAGGTGGTTGCTGGGAGGGGCAGGACAGCTGGAGTTCATCCTGCCGAGCCCTTGCCTGGGGGCTCAGAGCTGGAGGTGAAAGGGGCAGGTGTGGGGAGCAGGGGAAGGGCCGGAGCTGCTCTGGGCTCTTCACAGCTCCGTCACAGCTCCGTAGGACACTCGGTCCCCGGCTGCAGCAGGAGGGACCCAGACTAGCAGAGCCCCACTGAGATCGTCTCCAAGAAGGGAGGAGCCCGGATCATGGGGCCAGCATGACCCACAGGCAGGGTGCGGGGTGGGGGGCTCTCAGCAGGACCGCGGGCACGGGTCCGAGTGTCTTCTGCGGGGGCTGAGGGCCGCGAACATCCAGCTCGGGGAGGCCGTGCTGGGGACGGGGCAGTGAAGACCACGGGCCCACGGGCGCTCTCCAGGGCAGGGCTGTCCCCACCCGCGGCTGCTGGGAGGGGACTGGGCGCCACCAGCCTGAGAAGGAGGCGGGGTCGGACCGAAGACTCAAAGCCCAGTGTTAGGGTAAGACCCGCTGCGCAGCCGGTCGGTCACGTGGCTTGCACGCGCGTGTGACAGGCGGGAGGGCAGAACACATCCACCGGTGCAGGACACATCCTCTGCCCCAGCCCCTGTGGCCCAGCCCTCAGCCCCCCGGGGGACCCCTTCCTTGCACTTGTGGGTGGACAAGACCAGAGCCCACAGAGGTCCATAGCTGGCCGCCCGGGTGTCCAGGACCGTGGGTCTCAGCGGCAGGTACACCAGGATCCCCTCGTGCCCTTTCCTCTCCAGGGTGTCCGGCCCCCAGGAGGGCCGCCTGCGCAAGGGGGTGGGGCCTGTTGGGGGCTTCTGTTGATGCCCCCCCTCGTTAAGGACAGCTTGATACCCAGTGTCTTCCTGGGGAAGGGTCCTCCGGCTGGCTGTATGGGGTGGGTGGGGCCCTGACCCCGTTGCCCTGCACCCCCGCTGCCTCCTTCCTACAGGCTGTGTGCTCCTAAGCCGCCAGGTGACTTCATGGCCCTGAACCCCGAGCTGGGGTGCACACGCTCAGAGTCTGGGCTGAGGAGTGGAGCTCCCTGGGGCTGGGGGCTTCGGCCACTCGAACCTGGGACTCGTCCTCCCCAAGCAGGAAGGCCCCGGCCGGGCGCCATAGGCTGTCTTCTCTGAGCCCGGCGGGGGTGGGGGTGCTGGGGACCCTGCCCGCTGGCCTCACCATGGGCCTGCGGTCTTCACCGCCCTCCCCACGGGCCCCCTCACACTGCTGTTCCTACAGGGATGCCGCTCCGTGGTCTCAGGGCCCCCCAAGGGGATCCAAGCCCACCTCGGGACCCCCATCTCAACCATAGCTGCAAAGATCCTGTTTCTGCACGCTCGGGCTCCTGGCGTGCCGTGTCCTTTGGGGGGGCCACTGTTCGGCCGGCCGTGGGAGTGTGGTGGGGCGGGTGCGTCTGTAGTGGGGAAGCAGCGGGTTTCCTCCAGTGGCTGCAGCTTGCCACTCCTGCCCCCCTCAACAAGCCTGGAGCCCGGGGACACAGGGAGCCCCTGTGGCCTCCCTGGCCCCCGCCCCCACCTTCCATCAGAACCCACTGCCGCTGGGGACCTTGTGGCTGACCCTTGACCTCGAGAGAGCTCCGTCCCCCTGGCCGGGCCGGGGTGGACAGAAGAGTCCTTCCCCATCACCGAGGGGCAGCGCGGGGCCTCTGACCCCCAAGAAGGCTGCGGGTCGGGCAGGCGCTGACTTCCCGGCGTTGGTGCTCCCTCTGAAGACAGAGCCCATGTGCAATGGCCAGGCCCAGGTGCCCTGGCCCCCCACGTGCCCCCGGTGAGGCTGGACGGGGGGTGGTCCCCGTGGGAGGGCACAGGTCTCACCCCTGAGTGCGAGCCCCACGTTCGAGTGTGTGCCGGGAGGGGAGCCCGCAGCCGCCCCATGTGCCCTGGGACCCCATGCGTGTCATGAATGTAGCGAGAGCCACGTGTGAGCCCTGGGAACGGGGACTCGCGGGCCACGCAAAGGCCGTGTCCAGGCGTCCCGGCAACACTGACGAACGTGGGCTTGTGCGGGGTCGGCAGCCGGGGCCCACGTGAAATGGTCGAGGACAGAGCAGACTCGGAGGGAAAAATTCCGCGTAGGATAAAACACACTTTCCGGTTCAGCGCACAACTCGTGGTCGCTGTGTTGCCCGTGGGGTAGGGGGCCCCACTCGGATACTGGCCAAGAGGCTCTGGCATTACACCCAGTGTTCCCCGAAAGTGCTGTGTGTCTTTGTCCCCCAAATGTTCATTTCCTGCTTCCCAGAACAGCACAAACGTCTAGGGTTTTGGTATTTGAATTGCCAGAACTTCTCACGCCCCAGGGAGCACCTGCGTCCCTGCGACCCTGAGGAGTGTGGCTCTGAGGGTCCTCCCAGGGGCACTGCTGGGGCCCCCGCGGCCCCGCCGAGCAGCGGGGTCTGCGTCCCGGGACCCGGGGACACGCGGGCCATCCTGTCCAGCAGCCGTGGGGCTGCCGTGCGGGGAGTGGGGGGACAGAGCGGGGGAGGGGGGTGGGGAGGATCCCACAGGCCCCCCCGTGCTCCTTCTGGGGTTGTAAGGAGAGGCGCTCCCTGTAGAAAATGTGGGAAATCCACGGAGATAGATAAAGAAGTCACACACTTACCAGACTTCATTTTCCTCTTGGGGCCGAGCCTTGGGGCGGGGGGGTAAGCCCACCACACGCACACCGACACGCGAACACAGTCCCAGTGCACTGACGTTTCTGTCTCAGGGTCGGGTCCCACCCAGGCGGGAGCCCCTGCGCCGTTCGGGCTGGAGCCAGCGGCCCTGGGGTCCGAGGCCCAGGGAGAGGAGGGGACAGGAGAGCTATTTCCGCGGACCCGTAGGAGGGGGGACACCAACAGGGGAGTCCTTGAGCGTCCTCCAAAGTCTGCAAAAAGCTCCTTAGAGGACCAGGACAGGAGCCCCTGACCAGGGCTCCCCATCTTGTGTTTACGGGCCCCCTTGGGGCTCAGGGGTCAGGGGCTGGAGTCAGGGTTGCTGGACATCGGGGGCTCCATCGCGCTGCCAGAGTTGGTGGAGGGGATAGGAAATGAAGACCACAGTGGGACAGGTGGCGCCCCATGTGGGGTCTTGGCCCCTGGTCTGGGGGATCTGGCGGCCACCCTTCGCTGCAGGACAGTCTCCTGGCGGAGGACGGAGACCGGTCTGAACTCACTTGTTGGAAGAACTTGGCGTCTGTAGGAAGGAGGGGCGGGAGGCGGGAGGCAGACACCTGGGCCCTCCAGGGGTCCCGTCTGCAAGGTAGCCCAGCTGGCCTGTCCCCATCCTCGGTGCCTGCTGGTGGCGGTTCCTCGGACCCTCTCGGGGGCCCCCAACCCCCGGCTCACAGGGCCCTCAGTCACCCCAGCCCCCAGCCCCCAGCCTGGCCGGAGCCAGAGATGAGAAGCAGAAATCCTTCCTTTGTTAATCATTTTCCATTGAAACCTCGCTTTGGCCTGGAAAGTAGGCTGAGGCCTGGCGAGCGAGGGGGGGCCTGGACCCTCACACGGGCTGCGCGGGGCCGCCGGCTGGCAGCGTCTCTTCTCTGACTCACACGAGTATTTATAGCGGAAGAGCCGGGCGCCAAGGCCCCGCTCTCGCAGGGGAGTCGGGGGCGTGCAGATGCCGGGGCACACTGCCGGGGCCTGTCTGTCCCCTTGGCCTGGCCGGGGTCTCGGCGGCCGGCAGAGGAGGACGAGTGTGCAGCTTCCACCGCGCGTCCCAGACTCCGCGCTGCTGCCTGTGGCCGTCCCGCGGGGCGCCCGCCCGCAAGGAGGCGGATTGGCCTCAGTCACGGTGCCGCCTGCGCGAGGCGAGGACGCGGGATGCCCCGTGTCCTCACCCGTGGCACCGCCGGAGCGTGCACGCCTCCCGTCTCCAGGAACCCGGAGCAGGAGCCGAGGCCCCCCCAGCCGGGTCACCCTGTGCCTTCCGGCCGCCCATCTCACCTCCCCGGCCCCCACGGACCAGTACAACCCCAGGCCGCTCTGTCTGTGGGACAGCAGGTCTCAGCACCCCTGCAAGGGGCCCTGATGCGGTGGGGACGAGAGGAAGCTGCCTGGCCCCTGCGGCGACGGCGGCCCCCTCGCGAGGCCGCCCCCACCCTGCCCTGCCCCCCGCAGACCACCTGGTGCTCTTGTCCTTCCTGTTCCAAACACCGTCCAGCGTGACCTGTCTCAGGTGCCCGAGACCCCCATGAAATGCCTCTCATGTGTCCAGGAGCCCTGCCCCCACCCAAAAAGTCAAGGGGAGATTCAATAGCAGAAACCGAAGCACAAAGAAAGGGCTACGGTGCCGGGTTCTTGGGGGAGCCGCGAGCGTGTGCGGCCGGGTGGACGGCGGGGGCTGCCCCGTGGGCTCTTGCGACCTGCAGAGTGAGGGCAGGAGACGTCTGTGAAACGTGGGGAGAGGTCCCGGGCCCGTTTGTGACCCCCGACGTGCTTGTCACCTGCTCCGCCCCCAGTCCCGCCCCTCCGGCCACGCGCGCCCCTTACGTCTGTCAGTCCTGGGGGTTCCCGAACTCGCCAAATTCCTGGTTCGTTTTTGGGGGTTCCCAAGCCGCCGTTGCTACTTTCACTGTGTCTGAGGCCGAGAAACCCATCTTTTCTCCCCAGGACACCGGCCCACCCCGGGCAGCTCCGGCCCCCCCCATGGGCCCTCCAGCCCCCCTCGAGGGGCCAGGGCAGAGGACGGGGTCCCGTGTGCCCAGACCGGCCCCTCCTTCCTCTGAGGTCGGGGTGGCTTTCTCAGGGCCCTGGTGCGGGAGCGCGGAGGGCACCTGCCGCTGGCTGGTCTGGCCATGGGGGACCCCCGACCCCCCTGGGCAGAGGGCAGGAAGGCAGCGGCTGCCCAGACCACCGTCTGTGTCTGCAGGTGGTGGTCGAGGCCAGCCCTGCCCCTCTGCGGGGTGACCGCCCTGCGGCACCTCCTGGGCCAGAGAAGGGGCCGTGGGTGGGACCCGCGTGGGACCCGCCCCTGCCCCACCTCCTCCCTCCTCACCCCTGCTGGGGCCCCCACCAACCGCCTCTGCATCCCCGTGTTGGGGGAGGCATAGGGGGGTCAAGCTCCCTCCGGGCTGTGCGTGTACTCTAGAAACTCTAATTTCTCCCGTGGGACAGCACCCCGGCTCCCACGTGACTCTCTGTGACGGCAGCAGCCGGGGAGCGGAAGGAGGGGGCACGGCGGAGGCCCCAGGCCCTGTTCTCCACACTCCCACCACCAGGCTTGCGGGCTCCATGGCTCTGGGCAGGACCGCCCGGGCCCCGGGGCTGGGAGTCCGGTCAAGCCCAGGCCTGCCCGACGCCCGTGCCGAGAGGCCCCCCCTTGCCGACGCTGAGGACCGTGTCGGTGCGGAAGCGCGTGAGGAGGGGAGAGGCAGCGTTTACCAGAGGTCGCGGCCGCGCCCGGCCGGTCCCGCATGTCTGCCCAGGAGCACAGTGATTTATTTTCCTGTCTGAACCGTGCTTTGCAGTGGGATTTGCAGCCACGAAAGTTCTTGGCCAGGACATTTGTGTCTTAGGAAATGTTGGGCTGCACTTTTATTTTTAGCGTCAGGAATGTGATGCTTGATATTATTTGGGTTTTTTGAGATGGGCCAACTTTAAGATGAGAACTATGTCCCTTAACCCCGTGCCAATCCCGGAACACTCCTAAGGCTAAGAGAGGGCCGGGGCTCCACATGGAAAACACAAGCCGTCTTGTGCTCTGTCCCTGTAGGGACATTCTCGCCAAGGGTCCCTGGTGTGCCGGACCCCTGTGTCACTGTCCCAGGCTCCCAGGGTCAGGAAAACAAGCAAGTCTCCAGGCTGGAGGACAGGGGCCTCTCTGGGAGTGGTGGCCCCCCTCCCCCGGCGGGGCGATGGGCTGCAGACCTACGAAGGCAGCCGGCCGAGCCCGTAGCACGCAGGCTCCTTCAGCCCTTGGGTTTTCCGGGGGTGCACGGCCTGCTTCTCGGGGCACCTTCCTCTCGTGGCTCAGTTACAGCCCAGGAGAAGGCTGGTTTTGACAGCCGGAGCGGGAGCTTTCCAAACCCTGTGCCGGGGTCCCTGTCGAGCTGTGGCTCTGAGCCCTCAGGTCATGTCCAGACGCCCCGTTCAGCGCCTCTCCCGTCCCCCGTCTGGAGGCCCGGCCCAGCCCACCTCTGGGCTTGCCAGCTTCGTGGCCCCTGTGCCCGTGGTGGTCACTTCTGAGCACAGCACGTCGGGGAGACATGGCCCTCGATGTGGAGACCTTGGTCTACGTCCTGGTTCCGCACCAGCGACTGTCCAGGCAAGTCACACGGTCACCGTAGTCTCCACTCCTGCCGAGAAGGGAACGCGTTCCCCAGGACGAGCTCAGGAAGTGCGGCGGCCCCCGGCCTAGGGCCTCCCTCTCGCCCCTCCCTCCTGCCCCGACAGGTGCTGCTAATAAGTCTGCATGAAAGGAAGGCGCCTCCCTTGACTCAGCCTGCGTCAGGGGCCCCAGGAGGCATGGGACCCTCACCCCGTCAGGCCTGTGGAGTCCCCTCAGGCCCACAGCCTGGGCGTCGCTCAGGCGCAACCCCTGCTGCTTCCCCTCCTGCTGGTTTCTCGGGGCGCAAGGCTAGGAAGCGCTCCCAGGAAAACCGGTTCCCAGCGGCGAGGGCGTCTGGGGTCTCCCTGCCACTCCACATCCTGGGGCCCTAAGGTTTAGGACCGAAGGGACAGTCTGCTCAGAGAGGAGCCTGTAGGTGGGGCAGCGGTCCTGCGGCAGGACCCAGGCCCGTCCTGGCAGAGAGCGGAGAGTGGCCCCTGGTCCCAGGCGGGTGGCTCGGCCTTTCTCTCCAGTTGGGGTGGGCGCACCGCGTCCGGGCCGCGCATCTCTGCGGGCTCGGGGCCAGCGTGTCTCTTTGACATTCAAGACCCAGTGCTCGGGTCTCTGGGCATTTGCTTCTACAACAGCTTTGCTTCCTGCCCATTTCACCGGGATTTGGGGACGTTTAAAGGCTTCTCCAAGATTAGGTGGAGTGTGCTGGGCCCATGTGGCTCACGGAGGCCAGCCGACCCTTGGTGAAGCCCCAGGAGAGCAGCATGGCCCTGGCTGCCTGTCCCTGGGGGAAAGGGGACCCAGTGCTGGCCGGGGAGGGGCTTCCCAGGCAGCCCTGCGGAAACCAAGGCCGCTCCGTGACCTGGTGTCCCTGTCCACCACCAGCACCATTGTCCCTGCCGGGACACCACCGTCCTCTCTGAGCCCCCAGACCCAGCACACAGGAGGGGCTCGTAAATGTTGATGAGCGGGTGAGCAGGTGAACACTCGAAGCTCCCATGTGGCCCATGGGGCGCCCGCACCGCCAGACAGAATCCCATCCCATGGAGGGCGGTCCCCAGGCTGCCGCTTGGACGGGCAGGAGCCGTGGGGGCTCGTGGGCCCCGGCATGGGATGGTTTCAAAGGTGCTGGACGTGCTCGTCTGTGTTTGCAACAAGAAACCGTGCACATCGGGAGAGCCAGTGGGGCCTTCCCGTTTCGTGTGTGCCTTGATTGTTTTGTTTCCTGAAGATTTTATTTATTTGAGAGAAAGAGCGAGCGAGAGAGAGCACAAGCAGGAGGAGCAGCAGGCAGAGGCAGAGGGGAAGCAGGCTCCCGGCTGAGCAGGGAGCCCGATGCAGCGCTCGGTCCCAGGACCCTGAGACCACGACCTGACGCTTAACCGACCGAGCCCCCGGGCGCCCCGTTCATTGTTCATAGGATGCTCTTTAACCCGCTGGTGCATCGGGGGGTGCGGCTAGGCGTTGGGGGTTTCTCTCTTCTTTCTAGTTCTCTGGGGTTTCCACATTTTCTATAACATTTTCATAATTTAGAAAACAAATTTTTTAAATGTCTGGAGTCATTCTGAAAACTAAGCCTCTGTGCTGCCCGCCGTGTTCCGGAAGGGACTCCGGCGCTCTGGGCGACAGGGGGACCGGCTCCGGTCATCCTGCAGCCGGACCCACTCACTGTGTGTCCAAAGTCACACCAGGCCCGCCCGCCACCCTGCCCCCTGCTCCAGCCGGGTCCACCCTGGGCACCTCTCGCCCCGCCCCAGCACTGCGGCTGCTCCCAGGAGCCCCGGTGTCTTGGGGCCTGTCTTGGGGCCGGAGCGGGCGTTGGAGACCACCGGGCCGGCGGGTCGTCCACGTTCCCGGGCCGTCGGGGGCCACTGCGGGAAGCTCTTGGCCGGTCCGCACTTCCCCACGTGCGGAGCCTCCCCGCAGCGGCCGTGGACGCTGTCCAGGCTCCCAGGGAGAGGGGCCGGCGGGGATGCTGCACCGGGGGAGCTCCGGGTCCATCGGGGCCGAGCGCCCGCGCAGGTGTCCGTGTCCCCGGGACCCGCAGAGCGCCCCTGCCGGCTCGTGTGGTCCAGGCGCTGCACCGTGAGGCTCCAAGTAGCACCGTCCCCGTGGGTTCGCGGCCGTTTTCTGTCGTGTTTTACGGAATGTCTTTAAGATGCGGGAAAGTCACGTGGTTCCACGCAAGACTGCACGGGTCGGGACTCAGGAAGCCTCCTCCCACTGCCAGCGCTGCTCCGTCTCCCCGGTGTCCCTGGGAGCACAGAGCCGCTGCCCTCTGGGACGGCCCCGTCCTTCTGGGAGGTGGCCTTGCGCGGACACGAGCATGAGCTGGGGGAGACAGACCTAGGGACAGGGAACGAGCAGCCTCGTTGGATCCGCTGAGACCTGATGCAGCCACCGGAGCTGCCCCAGGCTCTGTGCGGCCAGTGCTGACCCCAAACGGACCTGGACAGAGGACCCCAGGAGGCCCCCTCGAGCCAGAGCCCAGGTGGTCCCTGCGACCTCACCCAGGGGTGTGCGGGGGCCTGCGGTCGTGGAGGCGGCTTCTCCTCTCACTCATGGAGGCTGCCTGGCGCGTCCACAACGGGCGATTCAGGGGGCTTCTGGTGGCCTGTGATTGCTCCCTGGGGACAGAGGTCATCCCAAATGTCTTGTCCACTCACTCCCTCCTTCCCTCCTTCCCCACGGCCTGTCCCTCCTCCCAACACTCTCCATAAATGATGAGCCTCTATGTTTCGTGGCCGCCCCTTCCGAACCCCTCTGGTCCTCAATCACAGCCTTCGCTTACTTGGGTCACTCGACAGCTGCCTATAGAGCACGCACAGGACAGGGCAGCCCCTAGGTCCCCCTAGGGATATGGCAGTGAGGGCCTCTCAGCTTACAGGCCAGGCCAGGGACCAGTCCAGCAAACCATACCCCAAGCCAGTTGGCTGGTGGCCAGTGCAGTGGGAAACTCGGGCTCCGCCAGGGCAGCATGGTGGTGGGGGCAGGGGGAGAGGGTCATAGACCAGGCCAAGGGACACTGGGCACTGCAGAGTCTGGGCCTCACCAGTGCTTGGGAACCAGCTTCCTGCGGAGCAGAGCATGGCCCTGAGCAGAGACCTGGGGGTGGGGGAGGCTTTGAGGAGTAAGGGGGGGTGATGGCCTCCCAGGGAGCTGCAGCAGGTAGCGGGAGGGCGCGGGACCCGGGCATTCTGAAGGCGCGCGTGGAAGGTCCGCTGAGGTCACACACGGTGTGAGAGAGAGAGAAGTCCAGGGCTCCAGGGCTGTGTGGCCCTGAGCTGACAGGGACGCGGGAGAGAAACCGTCTTCGGGAAAGAGGCAGAGTGACCGGGGACAGACTCAGCCCCCGACACAGCCCCACATACCCTCGGGCAGTGCAGTTCGAGACGGGGCCCAGGTTCTCACAGACGCGGCAAGGTGTGAGGGCTGGGAGAGGTCGGGAAGCCATAGTTACAGGGAGAGACCCTGGACCCTGGAAGCCACAGCAAGAACAATGCTCTGCAAACAAGGACAGGAGAAGAGCGGAAGCCTTGACATCTGGAAGGGAGTTTTCAATGTGAAAAGGCAGTGGGAAGGCTGGGAGAGAAAGAGCAAGAAATTTCTAAAATGCACAAAAATAGACAAAGACATGGGTAGATCAGAGAAAAATGGAAAAGTCCATTTTTCTGAGTCTGGGTTTCCAAACCCACCCGAAGGAGTGCGAAACCCCAGATCCCAGGAAGGACGTGCGGACAGAGTGAGTACCAGAAAGTTTCCCGGGGTTGAACACAGATGGCAAAGCCCAAGGGCCTTACGTGGCGTGAAGGACAGGACATCCACCCTCGTATACCGGCTCTCGTCCCGGACGCAAGCACATAGAGAAGATTCTGGAAGTTTGGCAAGAGGAAGAACAAGCTATCTGTGAAGGAACAGAATGGTGCTGCTGCAGAAGGGCCTTGGGGTTTCTGAGAAATCCCGACAAGGAGCCCAGAGTTTTATACCCAGCCCAGCAGTCCCGCACTACCGATGGCGAAGGAGAGCCGCGTGTGGACCTGTGAGAGCTCAGGACACACGCGTCCCTTCTGACCTGAAGGAACTGGCAGGCAAGAGGACGACGTGGGGTCCGGGAAAAAGCGGCTGCGCCCCGAGAGCACAGAGAGTGGGGTCGACAGATGTGGCGCAGCTCTGCCTGGCAACCTCCCGGGCGGGCAGGAGGCAGGGACCTGACGCCCTTGTCTCCGGCACAGGTGGAGTCCTTTCAACAACAGAGTAGTCACGAAGCAGGATGGACTGAGGCGAAGGCGCATATTTCTGTCATCGGGAGAAAAGAAATGTGGTTATGATCTCCAACAAAAACACAGCTTGTCCCAATGAGTCGGCGTCCGAGGAGGAAGCCAGCGGGATGGGGCAAGCATTGGAGCCACTGAGGAAGTGAGAGAAGACGGGACCCATGTGCTCTTGGAGCCTGGAGTCCGGCGCAGTGGGGGCCCAGTCCTGGGCCGTGGGGGGCAGCGTGCGCCCCAGGGCTCTGCCGTGCGGTCGACCGGCCAGCCAGGTCCTCTCTGTGCCAGCCGGAGCTGGGGCGCCAGGAGGGCCGGCCTCACCTTCTGAAGACCGACAGGCTTCTGCCAGACTCTGGTTTCTTCGTCACTGGCTTGTAAATCCTTCTCTGTGTTTGCTGGGGAAGCCAAGAGGCCATGTGACGCTTTTGGCCCAGGGAGCAGAGAGGCGGTCGGGGGAGGGAGAACTGGCCCTGGCCAGAAGGCAAATCCCGGTGGCCCGCGCTCTGCTCACCTCCCGCCACCACTGGCTGGGGCAGGGGTCCTCCTCCCGCAGATTCCCGACCCCCCAGCATCTGTGTGTCCGTCCTGGGTCCCCCTCCAGGTTCTGACCCCCTCCACCTGTTCTAAAGGAACCGATGGGGTGGGTGAAGGACAGGCACTGCCTTTCGTCTGGGCCAGACTCGCGTCCAGCCTAGACCCGCGCGCGCACTGACAGCTCCGGCCCCCAGACACAAAGCAGAGGTCTCCACTCCTCACCATAAAAGGGAGCATAAGTCCTGGAAATGTGTGAATATAACAGAGATGCAGCGGCCCTCGAAGGGCCGGGCTGGAAGGGCAAACGTCCTGAGTCTGGATAGAGCCCTAGCGCCCCAGAATCCTCCAGAAGCAGCAAGTAGGGGAAACCAGTGTGCACGAGGCCTTTCCCCGAAGCTGGGAAATGGGCGTGGTGGGGAGCGGGGTTGGCGCTCAGGAGGCAGGACAGGCCGAGCTGCCGAAGGTGGCAGAGAGGGTCTCAGGCGCCCCCGGGGTGTGTGCCCGGGATGGGGCGGCCTGGCTGAAGGTGAACTCACTGCAGGCCGTGGTCTCTCACCGAGGCTGTCGGGAGAAGCGAACGCACGAACCCGGGTTGAGCCTCACACCGTTCTGTGCAGGCAATTCCAGTGGCTTTAAAAATCAGAGATGTCTTTACAACGTTGAAACTGGAAAGGCTTTTAAACTGTACCAGCGTCCAGGGGCCCCTGATACTTCTGGCTTCATAAATATGGAGTGGTTTCTGCCCGACAGGGTCCGCGTGACGAGGGTAAAAGGTGACACGGGCCGGGAAGCCGTGGACAGGGGCCTGAATCCTCTGGAAGAAGGTGGGCCTAGAAATCTGGGCGCAGAAGACTTGCCCACAGAGATCGGGAGAAAAGAAACACCAGGGACTCCACGCGTGCTCTGCACACTCACACACACGCCCACGTGCACACACACGTAACACGCACCTGTTCTGACGTGCACACCAGCCCTGTCTCACGCCCTTCTCCATCCGAGGACCCTGGGATCATGACCTGAGCCGAAGGCAGACACTTAACCGACTCAGCCACCAGGCGCCCCTGCCTGATGCCATCTGACGACGGGGGGACCCCAGCTGTCCGCTCGCAGGAGCTTCTCCTGGAGGTCCGCCAGCCCGTGCGTGCGAGGCCTCTGCCCGTCAGACCTGAGACCGAGACCAGCTGCCACCCAGCGGGATGGCTCTGCCAGGCCTGGTGCCCCCAGCTGGTCATGCTGTGGGTCCCCCAAGGACCAAGCCGGGGAGGCTGTGCTGAGCAGTGAGGGCTCCGGGACAGACAGAACGAAGGCGGCCCACAGCCAGGAGGACACCTGAGCTCAAGACCCACATTTGATGCCCCCAGAGAGGCCACATGGCGTCCTGCTGCGGGGACATCAGCAGGAGGTGCGGGCCGGCTGCGGGCAGGAGGACCAGCCTCTGCTCCTGGACCTCCCGCCCTGCCCCGGGGCCATCTGCTCTCCCCGGCGGGCGTCCTCATCTACAGAGAAACCGGGGTGCACGGCCTCTTGCTCTGTGGTCACCACCAGAGGTAGGAAGGCCCACATCCCCCCTGCAGAGTGGAACGGGGTGCTTGTGGGGGGGTACTTGGGGGACACTCCCAGGGGGGTTATGTTCCTGGGGGGGTCATTACTGGGGGGGTATTGTTCCCAGGGAAGATGTCCCCGGGGGTTACTCCAGAGGGAGGATATCCCTGGGGGAGATGCTCCTGGAGGGATACTGGGAAGGGGTGTTCCCCACGGTGGTGCTTCTGGGGGGGTCAGGGGCACTCTTGGCAAAGTCCTCCATGCCCCTCCCCCAGGTCAAAGGACCCACTGACCGCCGTCTGGACTCCAGAGGGGACAGGCGATGCCCACGACCCTTCAGACTGGCCCAGGCCGCTCCCTCCACCGGGCATGTGTGATGAGGCTAAGATTTTATTTGGGAAAAAAAGAGTATCTGCCACCAAATGTACAAAGGGTAAAAGCCGCCATGTGCCCAGCACACCTGGGGGGCGCCCAGCTGTCGGGGAAGCTCCGCGCGGACGGTCACTGCTTCTGTCCCTCTGGGGAGGCCGCCCAGAAGGGGCCCTCCTGGCTGCGCGCTCCGTGCCCTGCCCAGGGCGTCTCTATTTTGGAAGGTGAACGCGGCAATTAAGGGAGGAAACCGCCCTTAACTGCGCACCTGGTGTTTTAAGGACCCACAGATGCTTTGTCTAAATTCATATTTTACAGTTTAACCAATTTACTCTCATTCATTTTTAAATTCACGGGAGGCGCAGCCTCCCCGCCCGCCGCTTTCAGAGTGCCCCCACCGATGTGGTTATTTTGCCCACAGAGAAATAAAAAATGGCCAAGACCTAAAAGTTGGCATTTTTCACTTGTCTGGTCTTCTCTGGGAGTTCCCCAGGTGATTCTGGGAAGAAAAAAGAGAAAATAGCCGAAAATCTAAGTAACTGGAAAATCCCTTGGCCATGTGGGGCGGGGATCCCACCGACAGTTGAGAGCGCTCTGAGGCGGCTGTGAGGTCTCCTGGCGGGGGCACAACGGCCCAGGGCGCCTCGGGGGGTGCGGGAGGGCGACATGACAGCCCCCCCACACCCGTCTCTTCCCGTCTCCCAAAAGTCCACTTTAGGACAGAGACGCGAGGAGAAACATGCCGGGCCGGGGCCCTGCCAAGACGCTGGGCTGGCCGGGGCTGTGGCTGGCCCCTGTCCCGTGCAGCCCCGAGGGACAGCTGCGGGAACATCTTGTCACCTAGAGATGGACGGCGGAGGCCCGGGGAGCTGGGTGGGCGGCGGTGCCGGACGCTGAGGGGGCCTGAGGCCAAGGCATCCGTAGCGCTGCTCCAGCCTGCTGATATGTGGCCCGTCCTGAGTTCTTCACTTCCAATTTCTTGTCAAATATGACATTAAAGCAGTATGTATCTGCGTTCGTGCATGGCTGGGCGTCCTCTAACATTTTGGCCTTTGTTTAAAAAAAAAAAAAAAATCTGTGCGCGCGTGTAGAGGGAGAGAGAGAGAGAAAATGTACAAAAGGTCTAAAATGGGGGCATGTAGGTACAGAGTTTACAGTTTTTTGTATGGTTATTTCAACTTTTCTGTGAGTGTGACATTTTTCAAGATAAAATAATTTAGTTAAAAAAATATATCCAACAAAATGAAACCACATTTCAACGTACATGATGGTAGCATTCTCTGATTAAAGAGAAAAGAACATTTTGTGTTCCCAACTCAAGAACACCTGAGACCCACGGACTTCTTCAGCCACACATCGGGTAAGGGCGTCCGCAGGAAATCCTTTCTCCCCAGGGTGGGGCCGGAGCTGCCGGGGCCCCGGAACCTGGACCCGACCACCGTGTTTTCTGCCCAGGACCTCGGAGCGCCTCTAGGTCTTCCAGCGGGCAAGATGCTGCCCGTGGGGCCTGGAGCAGTTCTTTCCCAAGTTCTGGAACATTCAGTTTCTCATCTGGTTCTGGAAAATGGGAACGTTGTTACTGGCTCTGCCTGTATCACAGGTGTTTTGTAAAACCACCCAAATTATGCAAGATATGTAATGTTTTTACAGACCGTGCTAAGCAAATGGACAGTCAGACTTTACTGTCATTATTTCCCCGTAGCTGCCCGTATAGTTATCATTCCACGGTGCGAGTCATTAAAAAAAACGAGTTGTTTTTGAAAGGAGAGGTTGAGGGGCCCACGGCGGGCGCAGTGGTAGCGGGTGCGGCTCTTGACCTCAGGGTCCTGGACTCGAGCGCCACATTGGGGGCAGAGAGAACTTAAAAGCAGAATCTTTAACTTTAAAAGAAACTTTAAAAATTTTTAAAAAAGACTTTTATTATTATTATTTATTTATTTGACACAGATCACAAGTCGACAGAGAGAGAGGAGGAAGCAGGCTCCCTGCTGAGCAGAGAGCCCAATGCGGGACTCGATCCCAGGACCCTGAGATCATGACCTGAGCCAAACGCGGAGGCTTTAACCCACTGAGTCACCCAGGCGCCCCTAAAGGCAGGATCTTTAAAAAAATAAAAAATGAAGCCAAAGAAGAGATAGAGCCAGTAATGAATGATAATATAAAGTGGGGTCCTAGCACATAGAAACTATGAGAAAATAAGGAAGATCTGAGAAATGCCTAAACTTACACGAATAATAATGAAGCTCACATGAATAATAATGAAGTTTACATAAATAATAATGAAGCTCACACGAATAATAATAATAATAATGTAGTAATATGGGCTATTTTGCTCGAGACGCCGCAGCAATGCCTAAGCAGGGGGACTGGGCGAGGGGCGCACGTACCCTCTCCAGCCGCCTCTGCAGCCTCCTCATGAATCTGAAAGTGCTCTAACATTGATTTCTTTTTTTCTTAAGATGACTCGGGAGCCCGTTTGAAGGGATTCTGGTAGGGACGGTCCAGGCGTCAGTAATGACCGTGGCCGGTCTAAAGCCCAGCAAATGTGCGCACTTCATTATGACGTTGGAGGAGGGCATCAGTCATCTTCGGAGGGGCAGGGAGCCGACTCGTGACCTTGGAGACTGGAACTGAAGGGACAGGTGAGGGGCTCTCCTCCTTCCTGCGGACTGTTGCCCGGGTAGCCAGGAACAGAGGAGAGAACCGCCCCGGCTGGCGTGCTCCGCCTAATGCGCGAATGACAGGGAATAAAGGGGCGCTGTCGCCACTCTGCAAACCCTGTGAATTCATAGATGCGTGTGTTAAGGGTCAGAAGCTGCAGACATCTTGAAGAAGGACAACGTGCCGTGTCTCCTGGGGTCCTGGTGAAGGGTAGAATCTGTCCATCCTGGTCCCCAATCCACCCACCACCCCTCAGGAGACAGGGGACAGAGGAACACGCTGGACCACACCATGAGGGAGCGCTTGGCCTCCCACGAGTCTGTGCAGGGCCGCTGGCCCAGGAAGGACAAGACAGGGCTGGAGAGAGACCCCACAGATTCAGGGACCCGAGTGACCCACCGGCTTTACAGACGATGGTCAAGACCTGTCCACTGGGATAGAACCGCGCGGAGTGCACGCGAGTGACTCCCGCAAAAGCCAGGGTCCTGGGGACGGGGAGGAGGGCAGGCGGGCGCCTGTGCGGCACAGGGCAGGGCTGCTGGGCTCGGCCGTCTGCGGCTGCTTCCTGGGGGGCCCTTTGCGACTCATTCAGCTGTGTGTGTTTCGAGTGAGCTTGATTTATGATATACGCTACAATAAAAAGATTAAAAAATGAGAAAACTAAAAATCAACAGTGCGGCAAATAACTTTTCAGATTAATCTTTTACAGCAGAATATTTCATTCGTGTAATCAATGTGAGCAACGTGACTGCCGGGGCGGTAAGGGAGGGCCCAGGTTGTGGTGAGGCCCGCCCAAGGCCTCATTACCCTCTGGACGTGTTTATGCATTCAGAGGGTCCATTCTGGCCTTAAAAGGAAAGCCCCAGCTGGCTCGTGGCCGTCACATTTCATCACTTTCTAAGTATCTGGGAGGCGTTTTGTTGGTGGGGCCGCATTGCTGTGTGATGTGTGAAGCTGACTTCGCCCTTAATGTGAAATTACCTGTCGGACGCTTCTCTCCGCCTGGCTGAGATCCAGGGACCTGACAGGCTGGCCTCCAGCAGGCTCCCTCCCCCAGGGCTCCCCGTCACCCCAAAGCCGGCTCCAGAGCCCTTCCTCACACCCTGAGCACAGTGGCAACGCTGCGCCTCTCTCCAGCTGAGGTCATCGCTTTGGCTGGGAGAGCGGCTGTCGCCCGGGCCGGGCCGGGACAGAGAGAGGAGACGCAGGCTCTGCCGGCGGCGGCAGGTCCACGCGGCCGCTCATGGGGGCTGGAGAGGCAGGAAGGGCCCTGGGGTGAGCACAGCGAGGCTGAAGGCAAAGATGTTCAGCTTTCGGTTTTGTTACTGTGTTTGTTTTTTATTTTCAGGGTTTTTTTTAAGTGAATTTAACACCCAGCCAGAGGAACGTGGAAAATAACATGACAGATTCTGTCTATCCCAGTGGGCACAGAAGGCCATAAGGTCAGCTGATAACCAAACGCCCGTTCTGTTCCCAGCTGTGGGCTCCCTGGGGACGCGAGCCCTGAGTAGATGTGACAGAGCCCGGGGGAACCTACCCACGCCCGACACGGGCTGCGAAGGTCTCTGCTGTTGTTTGCACAAGGATGACTTAGTTGTCACTCTAATTATAAACCCGTAAACTCTTTTCAACATTAAAAATAAAATGTGTGGTGCTTATTTGCATCTGAAGAAATTTTAATGTGAAGTTACAAAGATCTGACCAAGGAGTCTAATTCTTCTCTGAGAGGTTTCAGACTATTACTGATTTTCAGGCCATGGCTGATTTTTCCTCTGCTGCTGTTGCCTTAGTATTTTTCAGTATTGTTGTGATCTTCTGGTGAACCAAAGAGTCGAATGCAACAGTTTCTGCTTCCATTCATGGCCAGGTAGCTCCTAATTGGACCATTCCTTTCAGAGATGATGACTATAAACTCAGGATGAGAGTTGAAAGCATTACCAGAAATGTGCTGGGTAGTAACCCAAAGCAGGAGCATTTGGAGGGGAAGAGGGGGACACTAGTAAGAAAGAACGACACCGGGTGACTTTTCTGTATTTTATAACCCTCCGTCTCAGAGCAGACTCTAGTTCACATTTAAATAGACAGATAATGTTATCAACCACTTTTTTCTGTGTTCATGGGGTCAGAAGAACAGAGAGGAAAAAAAAAAGAATTCAGAAAGTGAAATGACTCTGAGGAGCCCATAGTAATATTAAAAAGTTGAGTGTACATTTAATCATAGTCTAAGGAAGAGAAGAGAGAAATAACAGCTGAAAAACTTCCAGTTTTGGTGGAAAAGCTAGACTGATAGATTTAAGAAGCACAGCAAACCCCAAGTAGAACACATACCAAGACAACCACACGTTAAGTACGTCACGATCGAAGCATGGAAAACCAAAGATCAATGGAAAATTTCATGACAGCAGTCACAGGAGCACAGCTCACTGGTAAGGCTAATTCAAATAACTGAATAAAGGGACGCCTGGGTGGCTCAGTTGGATGGACGACTGCCTTCTGCTCAGGTCATGATCCCAGAGTCCCGGGATCGAGTCCCGCATCAGGCTCCCAGCTCCATGGGGAGTCTGCTTCGCTCTCTGACCTTCTCTTCGCTCGTGCTCTCTCTCACTCTCTCTCTCTCTCAAATAAATAAATAAAATCTTTAAAAAAAACAACAACAAATAACTGAATAAAATATGGAGTCTCCACTAGGCGGACAATCAGTAATGACACAGTTCAACTCAACATCAATCCATCAACAGGGTTCGACATCTGCATCTACAGACCACTTCCTCCAAAGGGAGTGGGATACACATTCATGAACACTGTCATGGAATAGTCATTAGGACAGACCATGTTCTGGGCCATAAACACACCTTGGCAAATTTAAAAGAATAGAAATCATACGGTGTATGCTCTCAGACCACAATGGAATTAAACCAGAAATCATGACAGAAAGACAGCTGAAAAATCCCTGAATACATTAAGATTAAAAAACACACTTCTAAATAACATATGGGTCAAAGAAGAAATCACAAGAGAAGTTTAAAAATATTTCCAAATAAATGAAAATGAAAACACAGTTTATCAGACTCTGTGTAATGTAGTGAAAGCAGGCTTAGGGGGAATTTATAACAGTAAATGCATGTATCAGAAAAGAAGAAAGATCTGAAATCAGTCATCTAAGCCTCTATCTTGGGAAGCTAGAAAAAGAAAAGCAAATTAAATCTAAAGTAAGCAAATGAAAAGAAATGATAAAAATTAGAACAGAAATCAATGAAAATAAAAATGGGAAATTAATAGAGTAAGTCAACAAAACCAAAAGCTGATTCTTTGAAAAGAGCAATGAAATCAGCAAGCCTCTAACAAAAAGGAGCACACAAATTACTAGTCTCAGAAACAAGAGAGAGGACAATAGCACGGGTCCCCTAGACATCAAAATGACAGAGGAGTACTGGGGACAATTCCGTGCTCACAAATGTGATAACCTAGGTAGGAAAGATCAATTCCTTGAAAGGCACAATCTGCCAAAACTCACACAAGAAGAGACTGACAATCTGCAGAGGTCTATGTCTACAAAGGTATTGAAATAAGACTTAATAACCTTCCGGGACACCTGGGTGGCTCAGTGGGTTCAAGCCTCTGCCTTCGGCTCAGGTCATGATCTCAGGGTCCTGGGATCGAGCCCCGCATCGGGCTTTCTGCTCAGCGGGGAGCCTGCTTCCTCCTCTCTCTCTGCCTGCCTCTCTGCCCACTTGTGATCT
This sequence comes from Neogale vison, assembly GCF_020171115.1. Classification (NCBI taxonomy): domain Eukaryota; kingdom Metazoa; phylum Chordata; class Mammalia; order Carnivora; family Mustelidae; genus Neogale; species Neogale vison. The sequence continues at coordinate 1,386,964 of NC_058096.1, read as the reverse complement.
CTGTCAGATAAATAAATAAAATCTTTAAAAAATAAAATAAACTTGACAAAGCGGGGGATAGAGGTCCCGTGTGGCTAACCATGAGGAGTTAGCACGAGAAGACGTCCCCCTGGTGGGGGACCGCCGGGGGCAAGACACACAGAACCCCGGCTTGCAGGGGTGCCCACGGCGTACGCTTCCGGAGAGGGGAACCGGCTCATACAAAATGCAAATCTAGTTGCTTAAGTTTTAAAAATAAAATAAACAGGCCCAAATTTGTTCACAAAATGGTCGGCACCTATCTGACACAAAGCGTGGTGCGTGAGAAGCCCGCGCATCGCCCCTTCCAAGCCGCTCTTCCAGGTTTGCCTCCAGGAACTTCGGCGGTCGAGACCCAGGAGCCAGAGGCTGTCGCAAAAGCAGCCACTTGGGGCCTGTGACCATGTAATGACACTGGGGCGCTCAGGGGAGGGAGCTGCTTCTCTGTCTTTGCTAAGATTGAGTTTCGCAGCCCGCCCGAGGTGGGATGGTGCCGAGGAAGATTTCCCGCGGGATACGTTCGACCCTGCGTGAAATCCTGGGACCCGGCTGAGAGCTACGCGGACACCAGGCCGTGGCCCTCGCGCCCCGGTGTGGGCTCCGGGCGCCCGGCCGCGGGCAGAAAGCCGGCTGGAAACTAGACTCCCGCGGTGAGACGGCTCCGTCCTCTGGGGAGAAATGATCCGCAAGGAAATGTCCAGATTCCATGGCTGCAGTTTGAAGTTTCCCTTTGGGTTCTTGTTAAAAATATATCGACCGGAAATTGTTAGTTCATAAGGCAATTGCTTTGCTTACAACTGAATTGATCTCCAGTCAGGATGTGCAGTCCAGGGTCCGCACACCCGCAAGCCGTCGAGGCGGGAGGGCTGGTCTCTCTTGTCCTTCGCAGATGTCTTGGCGTCCGGCTGTCGGCCGTCCACCTGCCCGCCTCCGCCCAGCCCGTCTCCAGGAAGCACCCGGCCCTCCGGGCGGACTCCGACGCCGGCCGCGCAGAATGCCAGGAGCGGCCCATCTGCTGCCCATTAGTCTGGGGACTTTTTGGTCGAGGTAACTTTCACATAGTTTTGGTACAAACTGAAAATACAGTATTCGATTACAAAAGAATTTAGAAAAATAAGTGTGGTCAGAGCAAAGTTCTACAGAGATCAAAAGGAAAAAAAAAAACACCAATAAAAACCCCAAAAAACAAAAAACCAAACCCCAAACCCCAGAAAAAATACACTGGGAGAAAAACAGGAAGATTCACTTAAACAAAACTGAAAGCCGTTCAAAGACAAGCAGCGTTTGCCACAAAAGTTCTTTTTAGAAACAAAATCTTCAGTTGGACATTTTTGTGGTGTTGGCATTAGTTTTGCGTGAAAGAACCACACAGATAAGTGCTCGGGAAATCGTCGTTTCTCTGCGCGCTCGTGAATCGTGAATCACTGTGCCTGCGATATCTGCTCATTTAAAGGGGAAAAGTGGTTCAGAAGTACCGGCGGCGGGTCCAGGAGGTGCCTGCTTCTCCCGCTCAGCGTCAGGGTTAGAATCTGGGGTGGGGGGGACCCCGGCCTGATTCAGGCTTTTCTTCCTCATGTTTATTCTAGAAAGTGCTCTGGGTGAGTGCAGGCTGCCCGCGGCTTCTCAGACCCCGTTCTCCGCTCCTGGCCCCACAAGCTGCCTCCATCTCCTCCTGTCTGTGGCCCGTGGGCTCCGGGCTCCTGCCAGGGTCCAGCCCCTGGGGTGGTGGCTGGGAGGGGGCCTGGGGGCCGGGCGGGGGGAAGAGCCGCACCCGTTCCAGAAGCCCCCGCCTCCCGCCCTCCCCTATGCTGGCTGGCAGGAGACCATGCTTGCGCGGAGGGGGGACCTCCTCCGCCCACACCCCGACACCCCCCCCATGCGCCCCATCCACCGGTGCCTCTCTCAGTCCTTCGCTGGTCCTGGGCTGGAGCCCATCTCACGCGTGTGTGTTTGTGTGTGTCTCTGTGTGCGTGTGTGTGTCTATGTGTGTGTCTGTGTCTGTGTGTGTGTGCGCGCTGCGACCGTTCGCTCACCCAGCACACCCCGCGGATCGTGAGATCTTCCACTCCCTTCCCTAAAATATCGCAGGCGTCTCTGGGTTCCGTTCGCCTTGGGACAGCAGCTTCTGTGACGCACGTGCCTCGGCGGCCTTACGGCCAGACGGAGTTTCTGTTCCGAGCGCGGGTTCCCAGCAGCCGCGGCTCTCCGCTGCCGGGGCTCGGCTCGGCTCTCGGCGTGCTCCGTACCCGCCCGGGCTCTGGGGGAACCGTGGGCGTCTGCGCCAGGGCTCCTGTTCCAACCTGCCGCCGCACCTCCAGAACATTCCGTCCCCAGGGCGTCGGCGCACACGGCATGCGTCGGCGCGGGAGGAGCTCAGACTCTGCTCTGATGAGCTCCCAGGAGAGCCTTTAATCCCTGCAGGCAGCTCGCGATGCACCTTCCGGAAGGCTCCGCTCTCGAGCAGGGGCTGGGCAGGGGCTGGGCAGGGGCAGGGCAGGGGCAAGGCTGCAGAAGTTTGGCCGCTGCAGACCACGTTTTCCAGAGGACGGAGACCTAAGAAACGGCATGTAGGTTCTGCTCCGACCTCGGGGAAGCATTTGATCCGTTTGCCACGTGAGGAAGCGGTGTCCTTGCAGAAAACGTTCGTAACGAAGAAGTGTCCCCTCAGCCCGTCACGCAGAGGCACGGCTGGTGTCTGCGTCTCCGCGAGCGCACGGAACAGGCCCGTGGCTCTGCACCACGGTGCGTCTGCAACGCGTCTCCCGCCGCGGTCCGTCCCCAGCCGTCTCGGGGGCTGCGGACGGGCCGCTGGTCTCCGCACGGACCGCTGGTCTCCGCGGCCGCGCCCGCCGGTCCTGCCGGAACGCGCCGTTCGTCCGCCGACCGTGTCTGCGGGCCGGTCGCTGCGGCTCCGGCGGCCGGGAGGAGGTTATGAAACACCGCGGGCTCATCTCTTACTGTACGGTCAGGACAACTCCTCGGAAGTCTCTGGTGGGATCAAAATCCCGCAGAAACGGGGATGACGTCCAGGGTCCCCCCGGCTCCCTCCCACGCGGGACCGACGTTGCTTCCGTATTTGCGCATCGGGTAACCGAAACGTGGGACCGCGTAGGGTCCGTCCGCGTGTGGCCGTCGCCGTGCTCAGGGGCCGTGTGCCGTCCCTCGGCTACTTGCCCGCGGACCCTCACAGCGTCTTTCTGGAAGCTTGTCTTTTCCTAGTGGATGCAGAGACGTCCCTTCAGGGCCAGGACTCCGACCCTCGGCTCGCGGCCGAGGCTGCACGCGCTTCCCCCGGTTCGTCGCGACTTTGTCCTCGTTTTCCGTCCCCCCCCGGGGTTTCCTTCCGCCGCGGTGGACGCCTCCGCGCCAGCCGCTGGCGTGGAGAGGGCGGCTCCCAGGGCTCCCAGGGCGGGCGTCGGTGCTCGCGTTCCCTCTCGGCTCTTTAAAACCTCGGGCCCCTGTTCCGGAGCCAGAGCGAGGCGAATTCCCCATCACGGGCACGACGGAGGGGTCATCAGCGTCGTGGGGACACAGCTGCCCGCCCAGCAGCTCCCACGTGTGCCCGCAGGAGAGCCCGGGGGGCCTGGCTCGCGCCTGGCTCTGTGACCCCGGGAAGGGCCTACCTCCAGGTCCACGAATCGACTCACCGCAAGGGGCAACCCCGTGGTTGCTCTGAGGGTCCAACAGGCAGATACACGTCAGGTACTTCTGTGGGCATCTGCCGCGCCGTAAGCGCCAGAGATACGTTCCTGTCGGAAGTCTGGTCTTCGCTTTATGCAGAGACGCGGTGGCTTCGTCCTGCACAGTCCCAGATCGATGCTCATAGGCTCCTAAAGATTTCCCCAAGTCATCAGATGCAGATGGGCTTGTGCAGACCCAGTGGGAACCCGAGGGGGCACCTGAAGGTGACATCTGTCCGCTGGTCCTCCCAGCCCCGGGCACGACCGCAGCCGCTTTGGTGAGAAGCTGTGAGCCAGGGTCCCCATCGGGTGCGGGTGCCACAGGGAGGCTCCGGGCCTGGCCGAGGAGCTTCCCCCACCCTCCGCCGGTGGAGGCCACCGTCCAGCAGCCCGGGACCCCGAGTGGTGTGGATGCCCCACCCGTCGCCCGATCAGCAGACGTCAGATCACGGCGTCTTCCCCCCAACCCTCCGGCGGTTTCCCCACCTCGGCTTCAACGGTGAGCCCGACTGACAGCCACCACCCTCCAGGTGCCCATCACCTCTGATGGGGCCCTGTCTTTCCCCCCTTCTCTCCTCTGCCCTGCCCCTGCCCCCTGCTCCCCTGGCGCTCCCCTGAGCCCTTGCCAGCGTTCAGCTCCCTCCCCTACCTTTGCTCAAATCCCACTTCCTCCCTGAAGCCTCACAGCTCCCACCAGCTCCCACCAGCTCCACGGGTCACAGCTCAGGGTCTCCCGCCCGAAGGCAGCTGGGCGCATGGCGAGAGGTGTGGAAGGGGGAGCAGAATCACCCTCGGGGGGTCCGGGGACGGTGGCGCGGGAGTGGAGGGGCTCGTATCACCTCATGCTCTGATGATTGACCCAATGATAACCTTTTCAGAGAGCGGGGTGAGTGTTGTTGATGTGAGCCCACACTGCAGATGCTTGGAGCAGCCATTCCCCAAGAAAGCCCAGTCCCCGGGGGCTTCAGTGAGCGGCCCTGAGGCTGAAGGGAGGATGGCAGGTGGGGCCTCAGGGCCTGTGTCCTGCCCGCGCAGTGCCTGGCCCCAAGGAAACGCAGCCCCTCCTGCCCTGTAGCACAGAAGGGAAGGACCCCCAGCCTGGAGGGGAGCGATCTGAACCACGGAATACTACTGGGCCATCCAGAGCCCTGAAATCCTGGGGCGCCTGGGGGGCTCCGTGGGTTAAGCCGCTGCCTTCGGCTCAGGTCATGGTCTCAGGGTCCTGGGATCGAGTCCCGCATCGGGCTCTCTGTTCAGCGGGGAGCCTGCTTCCCCTCTCTCTCTGCCTGCTTCTCTGCCTACTTGTGATCTCTGTCAAATAAATAAATAAAATATTTTAAAAAAACAACAACCCTGAAATCCTGCCATTCGCAAGGATGTGGATGGAACTGGAGGGGATTGTGCTGAGCGAAGTCAGTCCGTCAGAGAAAGACAATTACATGATCTCACTCGTATGTGGGATAGAAGAAGACAGGATTGTAGCAGATGGGAGGGGAAAATAAGATAAGATGAAATCAGGAGGGAGACAAGCCGTAGGACAGACTCAACTCTCGGAAACAAACAGGGTCCTGGCGGGGGGTGGAGTGGGGCGTGGGGGGACGGGGGACGGGGACGGGCATTCAGGAGGCACCGGATGGAAGGAGCCCTGGGTGTCGTATGCAGCGGGACTCCCTGACCTCCACCTCTGAGACTAATAATACATTCTATGTTAATTGAATTTAGAAATAAGAATACATTTTTTTTAAAATACCCTATTTGAAAGAAGAAGAGGAGGAGGAGGAGGAAGCAGCCGTCTAAACCAGAACAATCCAGCTTCTGAGTCTTCCGAGCCCGGAGTTCCCGCACAGAGGCAGAAAGTCGGGGAGTGGGCCCAGGACTGAGCCAGGGCACACCTGCATCCCGGAGATGATGGGCTCGGTGACAAGCTCGCCAGCCCCTGCCCTGCCCTGCGTCAGAGAAAGACAGTCCACCAGGACCCACTGGGACACAGGGCAGCCGAGGGCAGCCTGCAGACCCGGCTCTGGAAACTTCTGGGTCAGAGAGGGCAGCGCCACAATGAGGAAAGAGGGAAAAGGACAACGCGGACGAGAATCCACTTGCAGCGGAGACGGGTTTAACCCTCCTGCTTGGAGCCACCAACACGACCAAGAGATTAAAAACACACCAAACAATGGTCCTCAAGACACGGGCACCGGACACGGAGGGACAGCTCTCCGGAGAGGCGGGGGGCAGATGAGGGGGTCCTGAGAGGTCCCTGCTGACCGCCCGGAGGTCCGCCTGCTGCGGAGGGGGTGGGGACCGGAGGGCATCCGAGGGCAGCTGGCCCGAGCCGTCTCTGCAAACGCCTGGGAAGAAAGAACAGGACGTTGTCAGACGTGGAGCCCTTCGGAGCTGTGTCACCGCTCCTGCCGCCCAGACTCACCCGCCCACGCAGACCCGGCAGGGCGGAATTCGGTCCTGGAGGGTCCGAGCTCAAGGTGGCTCTCGGTGCGGTGGGGGTGGGGGGTCCCTGCCCAAGGGCCCTGTCTGGAATCCGCCTTCCTAATTCCTGACGCGCTGCCCCTCTACTCCGCCGGGTCCTCTGCTCCTAGGAGCAGAGCCTGCTGCTTGCAGATGAGGCTCAAGGACTTGGGGTGAACAGAGCCTCACATCAGGCCTGATCCCAGGACAGGAGTGGGTGGACGGGAGCATGAGGAGGGTCCGCCCTGAGGGGCCGATGGAAAGAGCCAAGCAGGAGCGAAGCCATGTTTCTCCCTTCTGCATCCACACCGTGTCGGCCAGGGCGACCCTCAGGGTGGGCAGGAAAGCGCCTCTGTCAGGACTGTCCCAGAACGTCCTTCTAAACAACGTTGGTGTGCCGAGCCCCTGGGAGGTAGGGGAAGGCACAGCGTGGAGACTGGCCTGCGCTGCCGCACACGTGGCTCTGGGGAGGGGGCTGCCACCGAGCTGGGAGGCCACCGGGGAGTCCGGAGCGGAGGGCAGTGCCAGGCGGCCCAGATTTCCCAGGACAAGCTGCGAGGGCAGGTGCAGCCGCTGCCACCCTGCAGAGCCGTGTCCGGTGTCTCGCGCTCCCTGGCCCGTGGCCCACACGCCGCAGTGGTCCGGGAGTGGCCCTTTCTTAGCCCAAAGCCGTCAACCTATGGGCTCTGTCGGTTTTACGAACAGCGGCTGTCGTGGGAGAGTATTTTTAGGCTCTTACTGGCTTCAGCGAGATGAGCATAACCAGGCATGAAAGCCCACACGGCACACGGCAGCGCGGCGTGGCGCTCCCCACGCCTCACGGCCTGGGAAGGAAAACCCTCTCCAGCGCAGACTTGAGTCATCCGCTTCTCTGTCCGGGCTCCTGAGACAGCCAGGATCTCGAATTAGCCACGAGAGAAACAAAACAAAAAACCATTTCTTTATTATGAGGAGGAAGACAAGCCCCTGACGCGGATAGGCAGGGCAGGGCCCCTCCGTTTGCCGACGTTTATCTCTCTTCCTGCACCTTTCCGTCCCTTCTGCTCGTGGGAGGCCGGAGCTGCCTGCGGCAGAATGGAAGGAAACGCAGGACAAACGGGCAGTCTTGGCAGAGCGGGCTATCAGCTGCTCCAAAAGATCCCGAAATAAAAACGGTTTTCCCGTAAAACATTTTCTTATTGGAGATGCAAATTAGAGATATTTTTAGGAAATACTAATGCACCAAACACTAATTTGCAGACTGCGACTTACTTCTTCCCCTCCCCCACCCAAAGCCACCGGGGCGGCTCCTTCGTTCTAAAATTCCTTTTCAGAATCCTGACCTGGTCTGTTCCTTCACAGGAGGGGTGTGCGCATGTTGTAAAGAGTCAGACAATTCCAAAAGTTGCAGAAGAGAAAGCAACAACAAACTGAAAAACTCACTGCCCATTCCTGGGCCAGAAATAGCCCTCATTCAGGTCGCGTGGGGCGGGCCGCGTGCAGGCCACCGGAAGACTGACCACGCGGTTCGGTGGGGGAATGGGCAGGGCAGGGGAGGAAGGCGATTCCTCGAGTTGAGCAGAAGAGGCTGAGTGAAACTGGGGACTGCCAGACTCCACAGAGGTTAGTCTTCGCTGCAGGAACTAATTTCTGGGCGATCCCTAAAAGAGAGCCGTCACACCCTTAAAAAAAGAAAAAAAAAAAAAAAAGACTCTGGGTCGGGACCAGACCTCCTTACTGCACGGCATCAGGTCTGGCGCAGACACAGACAACCGGACCTGGGACAGAAGAGGGACCAGAAGCAGGACGGAATTGGGAAGTGGGTGATGACAAAAATCCCTGGGGAGAAACCGGACCTTCGAGTGGGGGAGCCCTTGGGAGGGGGTGGCAGCAGCACCCCCCCCAGCACACTCAGGGGTGGACGTCGAGGGGAGGTGGGCCTGCTGGGGGACAGGAAGCCACGCAAGTTCTGGGAGACGGTGGGGGAGGTCCTCTCTCACCCGGACGGGGGAAGCTCCTGTGACGATGTCAGGAGAAGACCAGCACATAGAGAATGAACAAGAATGTTTGCACAGCAAAAAACCACCACAGATAATGGCAAAGACAACTGAAGGAGGAAACCTGAGCACCGCACAGTACGGATGAGGGACCAAAATCGCGGACACATGGAGAACGCTTAGAAAGAAGCAAAGGGCCAAAAACCAGGTAGAACATGGGCAGAGGACATAAAGAGACAGTTCACCAAAAAAGATGTTAAAGTGAGTCTTAAACATCCAAGAACAGTTCACTCACTCGTGACTGCGGGATGCAAATGTAAATTGTTCCAAGATGCTCTTTCCCTCCTGTGCGACTGGTGAAACTCGCAGGTGTGACAAGGATCGTGAGCTCCACGGCTGTGGTCCTGCCGGCCTCCGTCCTCTGCTGGTGGGAGTGCGACCTGGAGCACCTTCCAGAGGAGGTGGGCAACACCTAGAGAGACCTAGAAACTACACCACACTCGGGTTTGCACCCAGAACCTCACCTCCCGGACTCTACCCCGAAGATGTCTCCAACAAAACGAAAATCCCGGTGCCCGAGGTCATTCCACTGCCACCTTGTGCATCACTGCCAAAAGCCAGAGAAAACCTGGATGTCCACAAGCAGGAGAGGATTGAGTGAACCGTGGGATGGCCACGGATCTGGTGTGATTCTGGGACATAGTGATATGTGAACAAAGCCAAGTGTGAAAGACTATCTACAGGACAGCATCTCCCCGTGAGAAGGCAGGAGGGGGTGCAGAGGGGAAGTATGGGTATTGAGGGCAGGCAGGGGGGCCCTGGGAGGGCAGTGCCATATAAATGAGGCCGGGGGCAAGCTTTCAGTCCAGGCAAAGTAGAGCATGTCGGATTCTGTAGTCTGGAGGCTGGGAGGGAGGTAGGATTAGAAGCAAACTCCTAGACCCAGCAGTCTAGCCTAGCCACAGCTGCCTTCCTCTGTTGCCCTCCTCAGCCCTCTTCTGCCCTTGGCAGGCCCTAGGACACCTGTGCCTCTTCCAGGAAGCTCTTGATTACCCCAAAAGCAGAGGGCAGTCCCTGGACTCTCTCTGGACAACCCTGTCCCTGCTGGCCTAGCTTTGGCTGGCGTACCATGCATTTCCCTCCCACCTGTGCTTCCAAGTTCCCCAAAGAGAACTGTGCTCTGGCCACAGTGCCTTTGCACTTGCTACTCCCCAGGCCTCTCAGGGTCCTGGTGAATGACTTCAGTTCTTTAAGACTCAGCTCAAATGTCACCTCATTCACGATGTCATCTCTGACCCAATCAAGCACAAGTACCAGTGTGGTCACCTACACGCCCATGGCACAGATTTGCCACCCTGGGCTGGTCAGTTGGGAGGGGGAGACAGGGCCGGATCAGACTGCCTTGTTCCAACCATGGCACCATCTCCTCCCAGGTACGGGACCCAGCATGAGTTACGTAGGCTCTTGGGGCTTCCGTTTATCCGCAGGTTCTCGGTCATTGGAAGAGGGTGGGTCCTGGACAGTCAGACGTTCCAGATCCTTGAGCACAATGCCCGCCCGTGGTGGCCTGTGTCGGCTGTGTGGGACGTCGCTGGATGACTTCATTCCTCTGTGTCCCCAGTGAAGCAGTTTTCATGCTGTTCCTCAGACGGTGCCCTCAGTAAACCTTCACCAAAATGAACTTGATTGATTTATACTTTTGTCATCAGAAAGGATAAGTGGTATAAAAATAAGAAAAAGGGCCCCTTTACCTGACGCACAGAGCCCATTCGGTGGGATAATGAAGCTCAATTATGAGCACTCAAGCACAGCTTTCCGGGCGTGTGAGCCGAGCGTGTGACCCCGCAGTCACGCCACACCTGCTGGGGAGGTCCGTGCTCAGCGGGCGCTCCTGGGGGACACGACTGGCAGTTGCAGTGCCCTGTGGTTGCTGTTTTGAAATGTCCGTATGTCACTGCGCGATGAACGATGAGGGAAGGGGTGGGTGTGGGTTACGAGTGGGGCCCCTGGCGCCTGGGTGGGCAGGTCTATATTCTCCCTTAAGTATTCCCACGCCTCAGGGAGCAGGACCCTAAATAGCAATCAAAACACCAGGCCCGGGGAGAGACAGAAATACAGAGAGGAGACAGGAAGTGGAGGGGAGGGGGAGCGAGAGAAGCACAGACGGACAGACAGACAGACACAGACTTCGAAGGAAAGGAAAGAACTTCTTTGAACAAGGTGCCCCACATTTTCATTTTTCTCGGGGCCCTGCAAATCCCACAGCTGACTGGCTCCCGAGTGTTATACAAATACGAGCTGTGCTGCCAGGCTGTGCCGTTTACCGAACCCAGAGAAGGCAGCAGAACCCCCAAGGAAGTCATGATTACACTTTCTCTTGTGATTCCCAGGGAACTCTGAACCGTCTTGTGTCCCTGCCCCGTTAGCTCCGTCGTGTGGCACAGTGAGTGCCGTCTGCAGCCGTGCCTCACAGGTCCCGGCCGGTGCCCTTAGGCAAGAAAAGGAACTAGGAGCCACGCAGATGGGAGAGGAGGAAGGGAATCTGTCTAATCAGGGGCAACATGATTGGAGACGTAGATACAGAAAATCCTAAACACCCTGCAAAAAGTCCTGGGGTCTGCAAGGCTAAAGGATACAGACTCATTACGGAGGTCATTTTTGTCTATAGACGCTAGTAAGAAACCACAGGAAATTAAATTTAAAAGTATGACTTTCCATTGTTGCAAAACCCAGGAAACTGCTGGGAATGAATTTAACAAAAAGATAGGAGCTCCACGCGGAAAAGCGCAGAAAGAAAGCGGCCGACCGAGACGGAGATGCATACCTCGCGCGTGGACGGGCCGTGCGCTGTGGCTCAGCCGTCCGCTCGCCTCCAAGCGGCCTACGGGTCAATGCCGCCCTCATGGGAGCCCCAGCAGGCTGGGCGTCGACGTGAAGGACTTTCCCCTGAAAGTGTACTGGACACATAAGGGACTCTGAGTAGCCCCCGGTTCTGGCGGGGAACCTGGGGGTCCATAGCAGCCCCGTCTGCTGGGAGCTGCGCGCGTCGGGGCCGTGTGGCGGCGGCAGGGACCTCAGGCAGACTAGCGGGCACAATGGAACCGGCCACCGCAGGCGCAAGACCGGCTTCCTCTTGGATCGACCCCCAAGGACTCTCGGGCGGTGGATGCTGGAGTGAGACAGGGGCGCCGGTCCCAGTGAGTGTTGACCTGTCCCCAGTCCTCCGGCCGTGCAAGATGCACGTGGCCTGTCCTTGCAGGGGGTTGTTCATGTGGGAGGGTCTGATGCTGTGGGACGGGCCGCCCCCAGCCCTCCCTGATGCACGGACCGGAGACGGCAAACTTGCTGCAGGCTCCTGTGGGTCATAGAGGGATTGCCGCTTTAACAAATGGGTTAACGAGTTCTGTTACTTTCTAGAAACATTTTTAATCCTTGAGCTCCACTCCTCCTGCCGATCAGCTGATTGTGAGGGGAGCCGGGGAACTGGAGTGGGTGCGCCAAGCTGGTCCACACCCGCCGGCAGGACGGCCGCGGGGGGCTTCCCGAAATAGCGAGAGAGCGCGGCAGCCACACGCATCCTGAGGGCGATGTGGCGAGAGAGGGCAGGGGCCCTGCTGCTCCCCTGTCCCCCAGGGCAGGCCTGACCCCATTATAGAGCGGTGGACACGTCTGACATCCTCGCCCAAGCCCGCCTACTGGCATATGTGTTAAATCCCGGCGTTAGAAACCAAAGCAAGACGCAAGTAGAGCTGGGGAAAGCCGTGCACGCGCACGCGGCCAGCTCCTGCTGGGGGGCCCGGACGTGGGCTCCTGGAGCTCCTGTACAGACTGCAGGCCCTTACTTAGTGGGCAACCAAGACATTGTAAGACAGTCAGGGGAAAAATGTGCTTTTCCATTTTGGGAAATAGTCAAAGCTTTTCTATTCTACCAAAAATAGAAGTGGAATTCTAGAAAGCAAAAATAGGTGGGCTTGTACATGTGTGCGATTCAAAGGAATCCGCAAAGTCTACAGATGCTCTCTCATCTTTCTGGAATGTGTGCCTGCGCTGCCACGAGGCCGGGGACCCGCCAGGACGGCAGTGCCGTGGGACCTGTTCCGGGCCCCTCTCCAGACCCCGTCCACGCGGGGCCGCACGAGTCCGGCCCCACTCACAGGGGTGTACCCCTCGCCTCTGCCCCCAGTGGGGACAACGGCGAACAGGAGGTCCTGTCCCATGATGCTTCTCCCTGCAGAGAGCTGTGACTGGCTGACGGGTGACTGGGTCACAAGTCCCCGTTGGTGGGGACACTGGACAGATAGAGACTTGCCCTTCAGGACCCTAGGCTGTGCTACAACGCTGAGGGCCGCGTCCCACAGTGGGAGAAGGGGTCCGCGGTTCCAGGCCCGGACGCTCACCCGAGTGGATGCTCTGTACGGCACCTGCTGAAATTATTCTGCTTTTACATACTTTGCTCTAACATGATTCCGTCTATATACTTGGGTGATACGAGGCGTATGGACAGTTTTTTGAGGAGGACGTCAAGACCCGCAGAGACCAGCAGCTCTCCGGGGAGTGGCCTCCGTGCTCTGGACAGGAGGCGAGGCCCGAGCCTGTCTTCCTCCAGGCGTGGTTGTGAGAAGAAGCGGCAGACAGGCAGGCACGGGAGCCGGCTGGAGGTCGGGGGGCTGCGCGTGGCACAAATTCTCCTGTTCCTTCCGCTGCTTGTCCTCAAATCAAAGACTGCGCATGAGGCGGAACAGAGAGCGCTCCCGGGAGGGTGCTGGGGAGGACGGGAACCCCAGGAACCCCAGGAAGCACCAGGCACACACACCATAGAGGTACGGGGAGCTGGGTTTCGCTGGGCTACAGGGTCATGGCTCGGGCACTATCTCTCCAGAAAGTTCTGCCGTGAAAATGAGCCACGCCTCCGCGCTCCCCGTCCGGGCAGGGGCCTTGCCAAGTGTCTCTGGGTCTCCCAGGAAGAGAAGGTGGAGTACGCGGCTTTGGCAACTGCCCAAGACTTCGAACAACACTTTGCCCAGTGATGCCCGGCCCCTCTCACTGCCTGCTACAAACAGGCTCCGGGGACCGCCCCACAGGGCCTGATGCCGTCGGCCTGGGGGTCCAGGGTGCGCGTCTGTGGGGAAGAGCCGGGTGGTGGTGCCAGAGCTGCTCTGCAGGCCACAGTAGCAGGAAAGCTCACCCGATCCACGCCTTCGTAGCAGACCAGAGGAGTCGTCAGGAGGAAACACTCAGAGCTTCTCCTTCTCCTGTCTGCTAGCCGAACCCCACTGAGTGATGGCTGTGGGAAATAAGGAGACTGAGCTTGGCTCAGTTAAATCACAAGGCAAAGCCAAGCAGATCCTCCAGGAAGAGAGCACAATAGATGCAGAAGGCGGCTGGGCAGGAGGGAACTTCTGGAACTTAGGAGAGAGCGAGGGGCAGCTGCCGGGCCGTGATGAGGGTTCCCGGGGGAGACAGAGGAGAGGGAGAGCTGCAGGAAGTTGCAATGTGTGTAGGAATAGAAATGCCGTCTCTGCTAAAGATTTGAAGCACTTCTCTATCCTTTTTGTGCGTCGGACTGGTATTCCTTCCGAAGGCAACACCATGCCAAGGCAGGCCGCTGGCCCGGTGCCCCTCCCCACCCCCCAGCCAGCCTTCTCTGGCCCAGTGCAGGTTGGCTTGAGCAAGACCAGGGTGTGACTCTTGCCCAAATAAGAAGAAATGGAAAATCTCCATAGTCCTATGTCTGGTAAAAAGAAACAAAAATGAATCCATAATTAAAAACTGTCTTACGAATCAAGCTCCAGACTTAGAAGGCTTCTGAATTCAACAAAATGTAAGGAAGACTTAACACCAGTCTCATATTATACTCTTCCAGAGACAAGCAAGTAAGAGGAATACCTCCCCACTCGTATGAAGTTCAATATAACCCTGACCCTAAAGCCGGAAAAGGACACTGTAAGAAAGGAAAGTTGTAGGCCGCCTCTGCCATAAACACAGATAGCGAGGCCCTGACAATGTCTTGGTGAACCAAATCTAGTTCTACACAAAAAGGATATGGGGACCTAGTTAGGCTTATTCGGGAAATGCAAGGTTGGTTTAACACTTGAACGTCAACCAACTTGCTGGTGTAGGCAGGTAGGTAGGCGCTAACAGGATACCTGGAGGCCAGCCACGAGGAGTCATGGCCAGCTGTGGGGAAGGTCAGGTGAGATGCCCATAGGGGCAGCCCTCCTCCAGAGCCTGGATCAAACCAGGGAGGCCTACGGTGGTGGATGCCGTGACAGGAGACCCCTGACCAAACAAGGAAGTAAGGACCCAATCCTTGCTCCCAAGCAGTCACCACCCTAAGCAACGAATATTCCTCCCCCTAGTTAACAACCCTCCATACAGGACAGAAACCCAACCCCAGGGCGTGCAGCTCTCTCTCTCCCTGGGGTCGCTCACTCTCACATCTCAAGAAATAAACATTTCCGTTTGTGTCGCTTGTCTGCTCTGTTGTGTGTCTGTCCTTGAATTCTTTCTCCTCATGAGACCAAGAACCTTTGGTGACATCCTTCAGATGGGCAGGGTTGAGGCCTCAGGGCCTGCAGTGTCCCCAGTTCACCAGGCAACAAAATTAATTCATTATATTAATAGAACAAAACAGAAAAATCATGTTATCACCTCATTAGGCACAAAAGGAAACATTTGATAAAACTCAACATGCATTCATGAAAAGAAACTCTTAGCAAAACAGAGATAGAAGGGAACGTTCTTCATCTGATCGATGCGTCTATATAAAAAAGGTCCCACGGGACGCCCGGCGGGCTCAGGCGTTGAGCGTGTGCCTTTGGCTCAGATCATGATCTCAGAGTCCTGGGACGGAGCCTCACGTCGGGCTCCCTGCTCCTCGCGGGCTGCTTCTCCTCTGACTCTGCCCCTCCCACCCGCGTGTGCTCTCTTTCTCTCAAATAAATAAAGTAAAATCTTTTTTAAAAATGTCCCTACAACAAATATCACATGGAATGTGGAATTCTTTCCCTCTGAGGTCAGGAGTGAGATAAGATTACGCACTGCTGACACTTCCAGACGGCACCAGCAAGCATGGCAAGCCAAGGGAAGAGTGATAAAGGATAAAATGGTTGAAAGGAACAAATAAAAAGTTGATATTCAAAGACAAATGACCGTGTGTATAGAAAATCCAATAGGACCTATGAAAAGTATTAGAGTTATTAGGTATATCTAGAAAGATTCCTGAATAAAAGTCAATATACAAAACCCAGAAACCAGTGATAATAAAATAGAAGAGAACATTTTATTTTAGTTTTTAAAAAATTTAATTTATTTATTTGGAGGGGTGGAGGGAGAAGGGTAGAGGGAAAGGGAGAAGCAGACTCCACACTGAGCAGGGAGCCCGATGCGGGTCTCCAGCCCAGGACCCTGAGATTGTGACCTGAGCCGAAGGCAGACATTTACCTGACTGCACCCCCAGGTGCCCCCCACAATAGAGAACATTAAAAAATATCATTGGAAGAATCAAATCCTTAGGAACAAACCCAGTGAAATGTGTAAGGACTATCTACAGAAAATACTCTTAAGGGATCGAGAGTGGAAGGACACTTACCTAAACACAGGGGTGTGAACAGGAACCCTCAACGCTGTAAAATGCTCATTCCCCCTGAACTGATCTGCAGCTTCAGTGTGATTCTGGTCAATATTCAGGCAGGGGGCTGGGGGAAACGGATAGGCCAATTCAAAAAGTTATACAGGATCGTGAAATACCATGTACAGCCCCCAGGTTCTGAAGGAGGACAAAACTGGAAAGCGGCTGTACCAGTAACAAGGAAAGGCACAGCCCTTAACAAAATAGCAAGTCCGATGTGAAAGCAAAAGTAGCTCCTGCAAACCACAGGGAAAAGGGCCACGTCTTTTCAATAAACAGCCCTGGGCCAAGCAATGATGACCGCACGTGGATCTGGATCCCTACCTCATGCCACACAGGCACGGCAGTTCCGGATGGACTATTGCTCGGAATCTGAAAATCGGGTGATGGGAACGTATCCGCATGACGACGGGCGGGTCCGGGTTTTCTAAACGGGCCAAAGAAAGCACTAAGCGTAGGGAAATGTCACTACGTCGGATCACAGTGATTGAGAACCGTTCATGGAAGACACCATGAGGACTGTGGAAGGCCAGCAGCTGAGCAGGAGAAGATACTGGCACACAACCTACTGGGGAGTCTGTGTTCACAACACACAAAGAACTTCTACAGACAGATAGGAAAAACCTGAGACGCTCCTTTATGGGAAAGGACACACGTGGGCAACAATGCGGACACATCGGTCCTTGGCGACAACTGCAGGCGGCTGCCATCCTACCAGATGAAGAACATGTCAGCACCCAGTGGCGGTAAGCACGAGGAGCCACTGGAATGCTCCCAGACCGCTGGGGGACCCAGCAGGGGTCCAAATTTGGAAAGCTCCCGTGGGACATACGTGTGCCCCTGATCTGGTTTACACCGATGTGTGTCTCCTGAAAGACGGGCTGGACAGCAGTCCCTGGAGCACTGATCACTCAGCAAAAACTAGGGAACAACCGAGCCCTTGTCGGCACTGAATGAGTCAGTGCACTGTGGCACGTTGATACTCTGGACACACTCTGGTGCGACAAAAACACATTATAATTGGTGCTGCTTGGACCGAGCACGGTGGGTCTCACCGTGCAAATGCAGCCAGACCAAGAGTGTCACGCTGCAGGGTTCCACGCCCACGGAGTAAACACTCGCATGACTAGTCCACGGTGCGGGGGTCGGGGCAGAGGCCTCCTCCTGGAGCCTGGGAGGTGGCAGAGGTTGGGAAGGGGGCTCTGGGTGGCGGGCATGTTTTATTCCTTGCCCCAGGGGGACGGTGTCTCTTGTGTCCACTATGGGTTTATGCATCGAGCTGCACTCTTCTGGTGGGGATGCTTCTCTGTGCGTGTATTACGCCTTGACAGAGATGTTTAGCAACGTGCTTCCGAGGGCCCTCCTCAGAGCTGCTGCATCCTTGAGGGACTTGGGACAGCCAGCCGGAGACCTGAGAATTGGAGCTGAAAACTCCAGCTGGACCATATGGAGGTCGAAGCCCTCCCCTCCGCACCAGAAGGCGGTAAAGAACCACACGGGCCATCTACTGTGTCATTCACCAGACTCTGATTAGGTGCGTGTCCAGCCTCCAGCCCTCTCCTGAAGGTTGCCTGGACGCTGGGAGGAGGGGCCCAGGGACCCCACACGCAACACTCCCTCCTCACTCCCCGGCCCAGCTCTGTTCCTAACTGCCTTTCAGTGTCTCCAGAAAGACTGCTAACATCATAATTAAGAGATAAGTCAGCAAAAACGGAAATAGGAAAGACAGCTCCTTTTACTGGTTCTGGTTCATCATCTTAGAGTGCTGTGAACCAGCAGCCGTACTGGTTTGGAGTCTGATGTATAAAAAGAATCCACCACCGCTCCAAAGAAGTTGGTGAAGCTGATTTGTTCGGTTTTACATTTTTTTATATTCAACTTATCCCACAAAGAATTCGAGGTGTTTGGCAGCATGAAATCCTAATAGCGACGGTCCTTTAAAGTCGTCGACCTCGCGCCAACCTCTGAATCGCGTGTGGTGCTAGCTCCCCCGTCTCACCACTGAGAACCGCTCACCTCCCTTGCTGGAGGTTCTGCGCACACAGTCTCTCGGGACCCTCACGGAATCCTCCTCCCCGCTGTGGAGAACAGGCAGCCTGTGCCATGATCCTGATATTAAAAGCCCCGCGGGGCCAAGTCTCCCGGGAAACCTGTACGAGCCTCTTAAGGGTGTATGCTTAGGAGAGTGACTGTGGATGTGTAGGGGATGTACGTCTTTATGCATGAAAATTCCAAGCTGCTTTCCCAAGTGGTTTGTCTTTCTGTCCCCCCCCACCGCGCCCCGTGCACACTGCTCAGGGGTTCTTGTGCCCAGACTATCGCTTGATCAATCTTGCTCCCTGGTGAGGGGCTTCTCCCGCTGACTGTCCTGTGTCCATCCTTCTCCTGTCTGCGTTGAAGGGGCGATGGGCGGCTCCGTCGGTTCAGCCTCTGACTCCTGATTTCAGCTCGGGTCATGCTCTCGGGGTCTCGAGATTGAACCTGCCTAAGATTCTCTCTCTCCCTCTCCCATCCCCTGCCCCCTCTCAAAAAATGTCATTAAATTTTACATTGAAAATATACCTGATATAGGGGTGCCTGGGAGGCTCAGTGGGTTAAGCCGCTGCCTTTGGCTCAGGTCATGATCTCGGGGTCCTGGGATCGAGCCCCGCATCAGGCTCTCTGCTCAGCGGGGAGCCTGCTTCCCCCTCTCTCTGTCTGCCTGCCTCTCCGTCTACTTGTGATCTCTGTCTGTCAAATAAATAAATAAAATCTTAAAAAAAGAAAATATACCTCATATGCAAAAAAAATACAATAAAATATACTTACTATGTACCTTGATTTACCAAAGGGCTATGTGTAAAGTACACGTAAGTTATAAAGCATTGCGCCTCCTGTACCTCACCAGCATCCCAGACTGAGACCACTTCCAGCAACCTTCATCTACATGCTGCTCCCAGAAGCTGTTCCCGGTGGCCTTCCTGCTGGAGGCGGTCGGCCCCTGAAACTTTGTGCTCATCACTCTCTTGCTGGTAAACATGTCCTGTGTACACACGTGTGTATGTGTGTGTGCACGCACACACGGTAACGTACATGTACACCCAGTACGATAGGCACACGCGGGTGCTGTGTGTGCTGCCGACCCTCTCGGGCCCGGCTCTCCTCGTCTTCAGGCTCTCTCCTCAGCAAGCATGTTGCCCGTAGGATTCAGCAGAGCTGGGTGCTGCTGGCGTTGACTCGTCCACCAGCTGTCGCCATCCCGGGACATGTGCACGCTGGGAGGACTCAGCCTGATGGATTTCGTCTTTCCTCGGACGTGGACCGTGGGCTATTGTGGGTGTGGCCATGACGTACCTCCCGGGGCCTGTCTCTGAGCAGGTGGAGGGAGTTTTCCTGGGTGTGTCCTCAGGGGTTCGATCGCTGCCTCCCGGGGGACACAAGCATTCATTCTGACGAGAAGGGTGTGTTCCACAGTGGTTGTGAATTACGTTTAGGAACGCCGGTGACCCGCAGCCTCTCCAGCACCTGCTGTCATCAGTGTTTCTGACTTGCAGGTGAGGGGGAGGAACCGAGCATTACTGCAAGCAGTAGCCCCATTTCCCTGCTCAGGACGAAGCCGGGCATCGCACCAGGTGCTTACTGCCCATACAGCCTTCCTCTCCTGTTCATGGCTTTTGCCCATTTTTATTAAGTCGTTTGCATGCTTCTGTTGGGTCAGCAGTTCTCCGGGCATCCTGGATGCAGATCCTCTCTGCTTATACAGGGCAGGTGTCCTCCCCATACAGGGGGCATGGTCTCACTTCACCTCTTTTACTGAGCATTCTTCACGTCAACAGAGTCCGACTGACCCATCTTACGGTTCACGACCGGCAGCTTTCGTACCTTAAGACGTTCTTCCTTCCCCACGGTCATAAGGATATTTGCCTCTGTTTGAAAAGTTTAGGAGTCTTCTTATTTTTTCCTCCTTAATTTCTCTGGAGCTGAGCTTCGGGCAGGGTGTGGGCATGTGCCCAGCTGTAGCTTTCCCGACGTGCACAGACGATGACCCAGCATCATGCAGGGAAGCCCTCTCTCCCCCCACTGACCTGCGGCGGCTCTTCCCCTCGCAGGTGGAGGTGGGGTGCGTCTGCTCCCACTCCGTTCTCTTTCATTGCTCACTTTGTCCCTCCTTGGGCCCGTCGCGAACTGCGTGATCACAAAAACTTGTCAGGTCCTTGCAGTTGCTGAAGCAAATTGCCGACCTTTGTCTTCTTCCTTCTGGTGATTCCAGCTCCTCTGCCTTCCTGGGATCTGGGTTAGAATCAGTCAGTTGCATAAACTTCCCTGTTAGAATATTTATAGAATCCCATCGAATCCACAGGTAATTGGTGGGAGAGGTGACATCTTTACGACCCTGGGGTCCTCTTATCTATTACAATAGTGTGTCTCTACGTTCACGCGCTCTTTCAATAACTTCGTAGAGGCATTTTTTCTCCTTAAAGATCACACACTCGTCCATTAGGTTGTTTTTAGCTCATACTTTCACATGCGATTGTAAGCGGGACCGTCTCCCTAACTGTTGCTCATGCACAGAAATGGCTAAGTGTGCGTGTGTTGGCTTTGCACTCAGGGATCTTGCTAGATTTTATTAAATCAAATAACTTAGCTGCGGATGATGTTTTGTTTTCCACGTGTGTCATCAGGTCACCTGTGACTGCCAGGACCCCACCCCTACTGCCGTGTGGTGCCCTGTCCTCGGGGATCTCACCCTGAACAGCGCTGGAGAGGACCAGTGTCCCTGGTTTGTTTCTGATTTTAGCAGCCTGCGTCTCACATTCCCTGTGTGTTTCATGCTCGGGTCAGGAGCTTGTGGGCACAGTTATCAGGTTAGAGAAATGCCCTGTTATTCCCGGTTTCTGAGAGTTTGTGTTTCTAAACACGGGGGGTGCTGGTGTTATTAAAAGCCTCCCCTGTGGGTGATTTGCAGAATAGATTTTAAGTGTTAAGCCAATGTCATCGTGTTCCTGGGTAAGCCCAGCTGGGTCATAAAAGGTCAGAATGTCCTCGTTCTCATCTTACCTGTTCCTGGACTTCGACTTGCTGGGTGCTTGTTCTGGGTCCATGGGTACTGACTTAGTTTGTGGACGGGGTTGGTGCATCATCTCTTTGGGGCCATTCTTGGGTTCCAGAGTCCAAGAGATGTCTGCCTCCTCATAGGGGATGGGGGGTGTCCTCTCTCTCTAGCCAGCTCTGTCCCCAGCACCCCACTGACCTTTCCAAAGTCAGCACGAGCTCCGTGTCTTTCTCGTTTTCTCTGGACTGAGCTTTCCTTCTGGAGACACTCCCTGTGGGGCTCCTGGCGCTGTCTTCTGAGTCCACCACTTGCACTCTGAGGGGCCTCGCAAACTCTGCACAGAAGGCCCTGGGGGCTTCTTCCCTGCACTGCCTCGTCTCGGTGCCTGGTGCCACCCTCTGCCAGCACGCGCTGGCCAGGTCCCTCCTGCCCCGTGCCCCTTCACCCAAGCCACCACCAATTCTTACCGAGTCTGCGTCTAGAAACATCTGAACTCGGCACCTGCACTGCTCCCTCCTGACACAGACGACTCCCAGGCATCCCACCTGGCTGGGCAGCAGCCTCTGGACACACGGACCCTCATGAGACACCATGCCACGCTGGTGACACCGTGGTTTGGGACTGCATTGCTTTCCCTCCCCAAGACAGTCCGTGTACTTGGATGGGGCCGGTCCGACTCCCCGTGTCGGGGTAGAGCCGGTCCACCCGGCTCTGTAAGTGGCCCGCGGGGGAATATTTCAGGCTTTGTGGGCCGCGTACATCTCTGTCCCATGTTCTTCCGTCCCCCCAGACTGCTATAAAGGTGCCATTCATGCTGAGCAGGTAGACGGTGCAGAAAGAGACCACGGGCGTTGATGGGGTCCCCGCTGGTCTCCCTGCCCAGGGTTCACCCCACAGGCACCTTCCGTCTTGACAGTGGTTGAGGGAGGAGACGGAGAGGCCCAGCGCTCAGGAAACGGCCCCTGACGGCCCCTGATCGACGTGTGAAGTCCTGCCTTCCTTCGTTGAACTCTGGCCGGATGGCAACGCTCTCCCCGCCCCTCGGGTCACCCTCACCCCCTGTCACCACCTGCTCACTCATCCGTGAGGCTCCGCTCGAAGCTTCCCGAACGAAGCCTGGGCTGCGTCTTGGGAGCCGGACGGGCTGCAGCTCCCGTGACCCCTGTGGCTCTCCACCATCGGGGGTCTTCACCGCGTGGCCCGTGCGGCGGGAGCGACGTGGGTGAAGAACGGGCTCAGAGAGGCCGGGCGCCCGGCTCACGCGTGGGGGAGCGAAGTCTGGACCCTGTTCTGGACCCTGTTCCCCTGGCCTGTCTCCCTTCTGCACCGCCCGCCGCCCTTGCCGTGTCTCACCACCCCGCCCCCGGCTCTGAGGTCTGCCGGCTGCGTGACTCGCACCGCGGCCTGCTCCCCGGGGCACGGCAAGGGGTGAAGGCCATCCCAGCTGCTCCGGGCTAACAGAGGCAGGTGCGGGCACCGACGCGGGGTCGTCTCCCTGCCAGCACCCACCTCCAGGTGAAGTCACGCTGAGTCAGACCTCCACCTCTGGGCCTGGCGCCGGGGCGTGGGAGCAGCGCTCCGTCCGCCGCGCAAACAAGTCCTCTCTGGGTCGGTCCCCTGACGGGGCTGGGTCCGCTGGCAGTTGGGGGGCCCCAGAGAAGGAGATGGTTGTGAGCTGGGCAGACTACGCACGGTGCCCCCTCCCATGAGGAGCTGATTGAAGGCTTCGCCCCGTCTGGTTTTTGTCATTCCAGTGTCATGCTTTTTATAAATGTGGGACACACACAAAAATATTTAATCTCCAATAAATGTATCACAGCTTACTGGTTATCTCTTATTAGCAGCTTTATCTTCCTGACTTTTTTAGAAACCAAGAAATCAATAGCCTACTTTTAGACGACAATCTGAAAGTCCCTGGGGGTGTCCTCTCCCAAGCACACTGGGCAGAATTAAATAAAACAAGGAAACTCTTCTTTACTCAGACACATTTTTGGTCAGACACGGGGACCACCGTGGAACAGACTTTAAAAGCACACAAACAAGGCTGTCCTTGAATGATCGAGACCCACACTCCAGGCTCATGGGTCCTCATGGGTCCAGGCTCATGAGCCTGCGTCCACGGTGACCATGACCAGAGCGTAGTCTCCACAGGACACATCCGGAATGGGATCCCCACGGGGAGGCAGTGCTGGGACCACATGGTCATGGTGTGTGAGCAGAAGGTGTGGTGGGCCCAAGGCCTAGAAATGAGGGGCAGAAAGCCAGGCCAGCCCAGCGGGGCTACTCAGAGCCACCAGCTCCCCACTGGGCACAGGTGATGTGCTTCTGCCCTCTGGCTGCCACTCTACTGAGGACCTGGGCACAGGAGTGGTTTCCCTGCCTGCTGGCCGGAAACACTTCCTTCTGCCGAAAGTCTTTCCGGACGCCCGGATCACGAATGAAGGCAAGCAGCCCCATGTGGTCGGGCTGGGCACCTCCTTTCCCCTCCCAGCGTCCCCCAGGTCACATGCCGTCTCCGGAGTCTGCAGGAGGCCAGTGTCTCAGGGTCACAAATCCTGTAGCTCTGCCTGGAGGCGCCTGCCCAGAGTGATTTCTAATTCTGCTCATGGGATCCAGCTAGGAGGCCATGTCAGCGAGAGGGAAAACGCAGCCAAGCTGATCTTTCGGCGTGTACAGACTGCATGCCCCGCAGCCGACAGGTCCATGCCCTCCTATAAAATCCTATACCTGGGTTCCCTGGGCCATGCACTCCTATAAAATCCTATACCTGGGTTCCCTGGGCGAGCATTTGAGCAGTGGGTTTTTTCCCAGAACACCAAAGTGATATTTTATTTTTACAGTTTGCATGAGTAAAGAACAGACTGAGTGCCCGGAGGGCAGGGCGGGCCACATGGAATTGCTGCCAGGTTGTAGCCCCCACGCAGTTCAGCTGCCAGAACTTCTGGGGAGACCCAAGGATCGTCCCCAGCGCCCTGGTGTCTGACGCTGACAGTAAGCAAGGGATGGGAAGGCTTTCCTCTGCAGCCTGTAGGACCCTCATCGCGGCCCTGGACCTCACAGGTGCTGCGTGGGTGTGGCAACGTCCCACATCTTGGCCCTGGTGGCTGGAAACTGCTTTCTCCACATCAGCATAAAGAAGCATGTTCCGTGTGCCATCGTCCCAAGTCAGGGTGGAACACCCCAAGCCCGGCTTCGCCTATGATCCCTGGCTCCTTGCTCGGTCTGTGTCCAAGCAGTGTGAGCAGGAAGGTCCCGGTCCGGCTGCACCAAACGAAGGCTCGCTTGTGGAAGAGAGACACAGAGAAGTGACCTGCAGTGAATCACACGTCCCTTCATGTGCCCTGCACAGCCCCCCTGACACCCACTCAGCGTTTGGCCCTGTGACTTTGGCCAATGGGACTTTAGGCTGGAAATGCCCCATGCACTGAGCTCTGCCTTTCCTCTAGCTGCAGATGGAAGTCATGCACCATGAGAATCAGCCTTGGCCAGCCTGCTGAGCTCAGGTGACACGCAGCCTGGTTCCCCCCCCCCCCCCGCCCCCCCCATCTCTGCCGGTGGCGGGTGGGCGTGGGTTCAGCCCATGTCCCAAGAAGCGGACTTGAGCTATGTGAGCTGGTGGCCACAGGATCGTGAGCAGTCAAGCCGCCTGGTTTTGGGGTCTCTTTCACAGAAACCGGTCTCAAGTCCTTATGCATGTATTTGTTTATTAAGGTGGAGTCCCTAGAGGGCATCCCGGGAGTCCCCATTTTTCCTGGGTTGTCCATAAGTGCTCCTCTGGGCACTGTGCCTGGCCCTTAGCCCTCAGGCTGGGGGCGGGCTGGCCTGCTGGCGGGCTGGCCCCAGACAGAGGCGGCTCCTTCCAGGAGAGCGGCTGGAAGCAGGTCCCTGGCCCGTGTGGTCGGTGCAGGCTGCTGCGGGGGTCCTGCCGACCGACCGGGCTCTGGCCTGGGCTCCTCCCCCGCCCTAGGCCCATTTTGCAGGGCGGGAGGCCGGCGGACGTCCCGGCGGAGGGCCCGAGCTAAGGCGGCCCTGAGCGCGGCTCGGTGGCTCGGGGTCCAGCCTGGGCGGCGGCCCGCTCTGCGGGGTCCGGAGCCCCGGGGCCCCCGCCGTCCGCACCGCCCGCTCCGCTCTCAGCACCTGCTGCAAGGCCGTGGGCCCTTCCCGACGAGGCTTAGGTTTGCGTCCTGCTCGGAACCGAACCCGCAGCCGGTGGCATTTCCGCGCGTGTCCCCGCCGTGCGCGCAGTGGGGCGCCGCGCAGGGCGGGGGGCGGAAGCCGGCGGGTCGCAGCGCCCTCCGAGCCCGCCCCGCCCCCCGCAGGCCCGCTCGGCGGCCGACCTCCGCGGGAGCGCCCGGGGGACGCGCGGGGACCGGCTCCGCGCCGGGGCGCCCGGGACCCCACCTGCTCTGGGCACGCGCACCGCGCAGCCGGGCCCCGCCGAGGTGCGCGCTCCCGCAGCCCCGGACCGCGCGGAGAGGGGCGCGCGCACGCCCTTGCGTCGCGGCGCCCCCTCCCCCCGGCGTGCGCGCGGCCGGCGGCGGGGGCGGCGGGGAGGCGGAGCCGGCGCGGAGGGCCGAGGGCGGAGGGCGGAGGCTGAGGCAGAGGCTGAGGCGGCGGCGGCGGCGGCGGCGGCGGAGGCGGCGGGGTCGGGCCGCGCTCGGGGCCGCGCTCGGGGCCGCGCCAGGCCACGGCCAGCGCGCCGCAGCCCCGGCGGCCGAGGGGAGCCCCGGCGGCCTCGCGGTCGGAGCCCGGGCGCGCCGTGCGGAGCGGAGCGGGGCGGCCCGCGGCTGAGGTGAGGCGAGGCGAGGGGAGGCGAGGGCGGGGGTCGGACCCCGGGGCCCGGCACCGCCGCGGGGGCGCGTTTATGTAAGCGCCGCGGGGCAGGTGGGGAGGCCGGGCGGGCGTGCGCCGCGAGCGGGACCCCCGCGCTGCTCGGCCCCGGAAGGGGGTCCGGAGGGGCTGCCCCGCGGCCGTGTCCCGGGGGCTGCCCGGCCGCGTGCGGGACGCCCGGGGAGGGGAGGCTGCGCCCGGGACGGCCCCGCGTCTCCTCCCCGGGGCGCCGCGTCTGCGCGGGATGCTCTGCGCCGTGGGTGAGGGAGGCTGCGCCCCGGGATGGAGCTGCGCCGGGGGGGGGGTGACTGCGCCCCGGGATGGAGCTGCGCCGGGGGGGGGGTGACTGCGCCCCGGGATGGAGCTGCGCCGGGGGGGGGGTGACTGCGCCCCGGGATGGAGCTGCGCCGGGGGGGTGGGGAGGTGACTGCGCCCCGGGATGGAGCTGCGCCGGGGGGGGGGGGTGACTGCGCCCCGGGATGGAGCTGCGCCGGGGGGGGGGTGACTGCGCCCCGGGATGGAGCTGCGCGGGGGGGTGACTGCGCCCCGGGATGGAGCTGCGCCGGGGGGGTGGGTGGTGACTGCGCCCCGGGATGGAGCTGCGCCGGGGGGGGGGGGGTGACTGCGCCCCGGGATGGAGCTGCGCGGGGGGGGGGGTGGTGACTGCGCCCCGGGATGGAGCTGCGCCGGGGAGGGGGGCGGGGGGTGGACTGCGCCCCGTGCTGAAGATATGCTCCTTGTGGAGGGTGCGGCGCCCTGGAATGAAGCTGCACTGGTGTGTGTTTGGGGGGTAGGTAGACGGCGCTTAGAATGAAGGGGAGTCTGCCCCCAGGGAGGAGAGGCTGCGCCGCCGGGAGAGTAGGGCTGCGTCCCGGGACGAAAGGGAGACTGCGCCCCTGGGACGGGAAGCTGCGCCCCGGGATGAGGCTGTGCCCCAGCGGAGGGGACACTATGCCCGGGATGAGGCTGAGCCCCGGGATAAAGGGGACGCTGCACCCCGGAATGGAGATGAGCCCTAGGGAATGGGAGACTGCGCCAGGACAGACCCTTCTCCTCCCCAGGCGGGCCGCGTCTGCTCCGCCGCCGCTCTCCGCCCCAGGGAGGGATGGCTGCGCCCGGACGGCCGGCGTCCCCTTCTGGAGGGCACCGTGTCCGCGCGGGAGGCGCTGCGCTGCCGGGAGGGGAGACTGCGCTCTTGGGATGCGGCTGTGCCGCGAGAAGGGGAGGCTACGCCCCCCAGGATCGGGCTGCACCCCTGACCGCCCCGCGTCCCCTCCCCCTCCCGAGGGCGCGGTGTCCGCGTGGGATGCTCTGCGCCGCACGCGGCCCGGGGCGGGGATGTTCCCCTGCCGGCGGGCGACTGGAGCCGTCCCGAACAATCTGGGGCGATTGGGGGCCCGAGGTGAATTCTGACGCGCTCACATCTGCAGTAGGAAAATTACCGGCTCGAGGATGGGTCGGAGGGAGGGTGTCACATTGAGCTGTGGACGCTGCAAGTGTTGGAGTCCGGATTTACAGACGGGGAAACGTGCTCCGGCCGGGGATTTGTCAGAGTCCCGGACCCCCGCCTGTGTTTCGCAGTTAATATTTTTAGGCACCAGGTTTTGCTAGTTACTTCTGATAAGGACATTTTGTTTCCTTACTAAGGAGCCCAAATGGTTAGGATTCCACTCTGCAAGTGCGAGGAAAACAGCCTGATAACCAAACTTGCTTCCTTAATCTTAGTGCCCTAATTAAGGTAATAGATGGATCAGTGAGCTTTGGGAATAGGAATATCAATTTAATCCTTTGTTTCCTCTTTATTTACCTATTTTTATTGCTTTGAAAGGTGCCTCCACAGCTGCGTTTTCTACAACAGTGGGTTGTCTTAAGAGCAGATCCTGGGAAACGTCTTTTAATGACTGTCCTTTCTTTGGGGCAGAGACTATCCTCTGCCTGCCCAGGGTTTCCTAGAGGAGAAAGGGAGAAGGCAGGCTGGTACCGCTTCGCTAGGAGAGGAGAATTAGCTGTCCGTGCCCTCATGGCCCTTCCAGTGGGCAGGTCGGCTCCCAAAGCACAGCCGCCACTCGGGCTGGGCAGGACCTGCTGAGCTGGGTGTGCAGACCCTGCCGGTCGGGGTGGCAGGGATTCGCAGGGGCTTTGAGAAGAGTGCCTCTGTCTGTGAGTCATGCCCTGTTCCATGGCCAAGGCTTCCGAGACCGAACAGACTCAGCTACGTCTCCAGCAAAATTGGAAGCTCTAGTTGGAAGGGAAAAAAGGAGGCCTTTCTGCAGGGGGCAGTGGTGAAAAGAACACTGGTCCAGCTCGGAGACGGATGACACATGGACGGCGAGGTGCGGTGTGCTCAGGAGTCGGTGCGGAGAGGCAAGGGGAGGAGGCTCGGCGGGTACCGTCCTCGTCCGCACATGATGCTCAGCTCCTAGGCACATGCTCCCCGTTGTGAACTGACGCGTTGTGAAAGCGTTTCAGCTGCTTCCAGGTTTTTGGAATGCAAAAATTCTTTAAACTTGCATTTCTCTGGTGAATGAATAAAGCAAACTGAATTCCGTTGACAGGTACTTCCACGGCGTGCTGTGGGCTGGGCCCTCCCTGTCCAGGGCTGGGGGTTAGTGCTGAACAGAGAGAGTTCAAGAAAGTTCAGACGCCGGCGGTTCCAGTAGTCGCTTCATAGCATTTCATTAGAGAAAGTAAGAGGCGTGACTTGGGTCATGGAGCTTGAAGATGGACAGCGTGAAAGTTCCCAGGTCTAGACGGAAACGTGTACCGGTGCGTTCAGAAGGTACAAAGAGTTCAGGCTCGTTCCGCTCCGTCCCCTCTACCCTGCTTAGATTGTGTAGCTCCAGGCCATGGTCGAAGTACAGGCAGCTGGTACTGTGCTTTAATGCAGTTGTTAGTGTTTGCTGCAGCCTGCGAAGAGTTTCATACGTGGGTGCAAGCCAAACCGACCGGCTTTTACCAGTCCCCACAATCCCTTCGTCCTAAAGTCCAGTTCAGAACGGGCTTTTATTCCCTGGAATGCTGTGACGCGCTGCGTAAAGACTTAGAACAAGGACTGCTGTTTAAATAGGGGGTGGCTGGAAAGTGTACTTTGGAGATTAATAGGTGAAATTACATATACCAGCCTTTAAAAAATTTAAGAAAAGTTGTCAATCTTAGTGGGAAACTGAAAAGCTTAGAGAGTTCCCAATTTTATTTAAGAACTTGATGTTTTTTTGTGTTAATTTTCTAAAATGTGAATTTCCAAATTTATAATTTGGTGTGATGGAAATGGTGGTGTTAAAAAACAACCCAGTAAAAATATATTCATAATGTGTGATAGAAAAGATAAATAGTGAGAATTTCATTTAAAAATTGTACATTAGGGGTGCCTTGCCGGCTCAGTCAGTGGAGCTGTGACTCTTGATTTTGGGGTCATGAGTTTGAGTTCACGTTGAGTGTAGAGCTTACTTAAAACAAAGTAAAAATACACAGACCTGTATCCCTAAAACAAATAATATGTTATATGTTAACCAAAAAGTTAATTAAAAAAATAAAAATAAACTAAAAATTGTATGTTGAAGCAATTAAATGTCTTTATTGCTTGAGTGACTTTCCATGTTTTATTTGGAACGTGGCCAGGGAAGATGCAGAGGCGGAAAGAGGTCTTCACGCGGCCTTCCTGCGGGGCTCGCGGGCCGCGGGGCCCAGACTGCTGTTGTGCAACTGGGCCCGGTTCCTGCTGCCCGTCGCTGTCCTCCACGCGTGTGTGCCAGGTGTCCTGGGACCGCACCGAGAGAACAGACTTTGGTTTTCCATCCGGCATCTTTGTGATGGATCGAAGCGAGCTGGGATGTGGAGGCTGCGACGGCCTGGAGGGACCTGGGATTTTCACGGGAAGTGTGGGCGGCTTGTTTGTCCCAGGGGTCGCCAGCATCGCTACTGTTCCAGGAGCTGGAGACGGGGTGTGAGCCAGTAAGGGTAGTTCCTGCCCTCATAGGATTCGCCTAATGGGGGGAGAGGACAGTAATTGCCAGCTGAAGTCTTACTGTGCCAGGAAGTGAAAATACAAGAACGCCGGCGGGGGGCGGGGTGGCCCGGAGTACGAGGGAGCTGGGTGCCCCCAGGCAGGCAGGGTGGACTCCGCAGGAGCTCCCTTGTCCGCGCTGCTCAGGGAGGCCCGCGACAGGGAGGGAGGCCGAGGGCTGCGGCTGCTGTGAGGAAATCAGATTGGAACTGCGGTGTGGTGGGAAGCCCTCCGAGGGCAGCCCCCCCCCCAGGTGCCCTGGGGAGTCTTGGATGAGGGAACGTCAGGATGCAGCCTTTGGACAGCCACTGCTCGTGTGTGTCAGGGACTCAGGACAAGCCAGGCTTCTGGATCCCCTTCCATCTACGGACTTAAATCTCAGGAGAGTCCAAAAGGTGGGCCGTGTCCTGTGTCTTCCCGTCCAGCGAGGGCACGTGGAAGGAGCGATGCCAGGACTGCCCGGAGGCCCCGACACGGGGGCTCTTCCCACCCCCACGGCTGCAGGCGGGGGGCTCCAAAGGGGCACGTGCCAAGATCCCTATGGGCCAGAGGGTGACATGAGACCCAGCCTGCTGTCCGAGGGCCCTGTACTGTTGGCAGGGGACATGCTGCCGGTCACACGGGGTGACCTCAGACCTCTTCTGCCTCACGTCCACTCACTCAGTGCTCCTGGACTTGAAGCACAGTCTTAAAATCATATCCTTGTGCCTTTAAAAAAAAAAAAAAGAAAAGAAAACACAAGTGGAATGTAATTACAAAATGTCTTTCTGTTAAAAATCCAATTCTTCCCAGGAAGCCTTTGAGCATCGATGTGCTCCGAGCTGCCCCTCTGTTGTTCCCTGTGCCCGCTCTCTGTACGACCTTGCCCTGCCATCTGGGGGTCTTCCAAGCCCCGGATGCTCGCTCGGACCGTGTGGGTGCTGTCTTGATCTTCCTGGCGGCTGTTAAGGGCAGGTTTCCGGTCTTTGTTGACCGGCCTGTTGACGGGCCGTGTCGTCCTGTCTCCTGTCACTGTGAGACACCACCCGTGCCCGGCATGTCCGATTTCAGAGTGTTCCTGTGTGGGGAGATGCGCGTGTGAGAGCCGGCCGGCTGGCACGTGTGGTGGGCTGGTGGGCAGGCCCGTTAGGATCAGAGCATCGCAGACCGGTCCCCGGGTTGCCGGCCCGAGCGGTTGGCTGGCGCTGGGGAGGAGATGGGGGGCTGGGGAACGTGAGTGTGTGCGGGGTGAGCAGGCGCTGGGGGCGGGCCGTGGGCGCCGCAGAGCCTGGCCGAGGCCGTTCCTCCGCAGGCGCGCCCACGGGCTGGGCCTTGAGCACGCTGCGGTGGAGACCTCTGCGTCGCCGCGGCTCGGACGTGTGATCTCGAGCAAGCTGTCGGGTCTTTCTCTGCTTGGGTTTTCTGATCTGTACGTTAGGCAGGGCGGTGGCAACCTTTATCCTCCGGTTGCTGGGTCAGTACACTGCGCCAACGTGGTGCCTAAAACAGTGCCTCCGACAGTGCTAACGAGGTTTGCTTGTTACTTCTGTGATTAGTCATCCGCGTGGAGATGTTTGGATACAAGTGGAAATTCAAGCCTGGGCTCAAGACGCAGTTGGGGCCAAGTATGTAAATTTGGGAGCCTTTTGGCCGTTGTGGGTATAGACAGGGTGGAGCCTCGGGAGGAGGAGGGTCTGGCCACACCTGCTGTAAAGGGGTCTGTTGAAGGCGGAAGCCGGCAGGGCCTGGGGGCCTGGGAGCCAGGGCTGAGGCAGTGGGCCTTGGAGTGGTCAAGGGCACCGTTCTCCGGGGGAGTCTGGTTAAAAGCCGGCAGCGTGTGGGCCTGTAGCTGGAAGGGTCCTGGGCTCCAGGGAGTCACGTGATTTCGTTCTTCAGATGGAGATGATGATGGTGTGTTTATGGGTTCACAGGAGTGACCCAGTTGGGGGGTAGCTTTGTATGACGTCGGGAAGAGGGTCGCTGCAGGGGCCATGTCCTTGAGAAGGTGGGCGGGAGGCTGGAGCAGCAGGACCCCT
Source organism: Neogale vison (assembly GCF_020171115.1). NCBI lineage: Eukaryota > Metazoa > Chordata > Mammalia > Carnivora > Mustelidae > Neogale > Neogale vison. Next base: position 1,355,320 of record NC_058096.1, on the reverse strand, counting down.
GCGCACGGGGACCTGCACTCGCTTCGCGATACTTCTGGAAGACCTGCTGCCCTTTTGAAAGGATAAAACAAACAGACTCTTGTCTCGGTCCCAGGAACTCGGGGCTCGTGCTCTCCAACGTAGGCCCCAGTTTCTTATTAGCTCCTGGCGTCAAGCATGCCTTGGGGCCTCCTTATGGAAAGACACACGTGGGAACGGCCTTTCACTTTACCAGAGTCATTCCCTGCCTTGGCTCAGGAAGTGTCATGAACTTCACCAGACGCCGGCGCCTTTCCTCACCGGGTCGGGTCCTGCTCCTGAGGACGAGTGCGCGGTGCCTCCTGCCTTGCGCTGCTTTGTCTCTGGCTATCTAGAAGGGGGGAGCTTTGCATCTGGACGGCCACCCCTCCCGGGGGAGGACAGGGTCGCTTCGGCCCAGTGAAGCTGGTTGTCCCCGGGGCAGCAGCCTTCTGCCGGCTCGGGCGAAGGGCCTCCTCCTTGCGCGCGGGCCTGTGCTGTCCGCGGTGGGCTGGCGCGTTCGCAGGAGTCCTGCCGTGGGCTCGGGGGTGAGGAAGCCTTCACCGGCTCCCTGCGTGTGCCCGCGCTCTGTGCCTCGGGAAGACTGTTCATGCCGCTCTGGGCACTCCTTCCCACAGGGACAGGTTCTGTGTGAGTCATCGTGGAAGGACGCACTCTCAAGGAGAAGCCCTCTGCCTCCTCAGGCCATCATTCCAGCGGGGAGGCTAAGCCAGGCACTAGGGCAGACGCTCTGCGTCAGAGGGCGGCAGCTGGGCAGGTCAGGCCTCTCTCCAGAGGGGTGCCACGCTGATGCCCAGCGGAGACCAGCTCTTCCTACACAGAGCGGGGACAAGGACATTCCCAGTGGAAGGCACAGCCTGCAGGAACCCTGCTTGTTGGAGCCGCTGGGGGGGTGGGGTGGACTGCAGCCTTTGTCCCGTCACTGATGGCAGTGCCTGGAGGTGAGCTGTGCATGCGGAGTTTGAGGCTGGGGTGCCGAGTGCCGGGCTGCGTGCGGAGGGATCCAGCTCCACCTCGGGCTCTGTGCTCAGCCGGGGTCTGCTGGAGAGGGTCTCTCCCTCTGCCCCTCCCCAAACCAGCTGCATGTGGCAGAACCCGCAGAACGAAGAGTGCTTGTAGTGGGCTCACTTGTCCCTCCCGAGCGCGTCGCGCCTGTTTCTCAGCTGGGGACCAGACGTAAGAGGACGGGCAGGGTCCGGCAGAGCGGGGTGACCTTCAGCTCGCATTCTGTAAGCTGTCACGGTGCGTCGGGCGCGGTGGAGCCAGGGAAGCCGGCCACAGCCCACGCGGCTCAGAGGGGTCTCCCTGACGTGGGTCATCGTCCCCCCTCCCCCCAGACTGAAGCCTCCGTAGCCTCCTGCCCTGGGTCTCCTGCTGCCTGTTCCTGACCAGCCTCCTGATCAGAACCTGAAGTGTGGGGCTGGATCCAGCACTGCCCACCCAAGCCCCGCCACTCCCCCACCTCAGAGTCCTCCCAGCCCCGTCTCCCTCTCCCCTTCCCCCTCCAGCCCTGGGGCCTCACCCCCAGCCACCTCCTGGGCTTGCTCCCCTACCCCCGCCCCCAGCCAGCCACCGTGTGTCCTGCTGTCCCTCCGTTTATCTTCCTCCCCGTACCCCTCCCTCCCATCAGGCTGCCGTCCGACCGAGCAAGCATTAGTCTCACGGGGTCAGGGCTCTTGCCCGTCTCTGCCCTCGGGGCTCAGAACGGCTCGGCAGAGAGTGGGCACGCACCTGTGTCTGGAACGAAGGACTGGGGTTTTCTTACTCTGCAGGTAGTAAGTGGGCAGAGCGCATGGAGGCTCCGTGGTCTCCCTCCCCGCCGCGCCCCTCCCCTGCTCCTGCCGCACTTGGTGAATCAGGCATCTATTTATGCCCCGTATGTCTGTGTTATCTCCAGATTTGTGTGCTTTTCTTTGTAGAGTGAAACATTTACAAAACATTCGAAGTTGTTCTGAAACCCTGAAGTACAATATCGTAGTTTAGTCTGTTGAACACAGGGAGTCCTGTCAGCCCTCGAGAGCGGCTGTGTCCCGCCGCCGCTGCCGTTGGAACCCCTTAGGGTGACGCACAGCTGGGACGCGTTCTCTTAAATCGAAACAGCTGGAAGGGCAGGGGTTCCCACTGCCTGGGACACAAGTGAGAAAGCGAGCTTTCGGAAAACACACCGGTTCAACGGTGGGGGCTTCGAGGGTCGCCAACCCGGAGGGAAGGTGGCCGCTGAGTGCCCGGAGGAGGACGCAGCGCAGAGGAGGAGGCAAGAGGGCGTGCAGGGACTTAGGAGGCTGCCTCCGAACTCGGGGCTTCCCTTCAGCATCCTGCTGCACGGTCCTCGGGTGTGGAACAGGGCCGGTCCGGGGGCGATTTCCAAGCTTTGTTCCATTTCCGGAAGACGGCCGCACGCGGAGTGAAGTAATAAACTCCCAGGGCCTCCAGGGCCTCCAGGGTCATTCAGTCAGCTGTCGTCCTGGCACCTGTGTGTGGTCCCTGTCAAAGCAGGCAGCGTCGCGTCCCTTCCTGGCAGCTGAGACCCACCAGAGCCTCGCACGTGGCACGGAGCGTCCTGCCGCCTCCCTCTGGGCCAGGCAGCCTGCGAAAGGGGGTGGGGCGCGGGAAGGGAGCTGGGGGTCCGCCTGGGTCCCGGCTCCAGGGGACTCCAGACGGCCCCTCTCGTTAGCTCCTCAGTCTCGGGGGCGGAGTCGGTGTTGGTGGCCGGGCATCGAGCGAGGACTGTGTCTCAGGTGGGAGGGTCTGCAGCTCGGCAGAGCTGGCTGCGGGGAAGGAGTGAGCCAGCCGCCTCCGGGAGCTTCGCACAGTCTGGCTGTGGGGCGCTGAGCTCGGCGGGTGCACCCGAGGCCGCGGCTCCGTGTGCGGGCCGCGCGCGTGGACCCCGCTTCCCTCCTGCTTTCGGCCGTTGGCAGGACGCCCCGGTTCCCTGCCTCTTCCAGCACTAAGCACGTGGGGTGAGTTGGTTTTCTCGAGAAGAGGAACTCGTTCGGGCACGTAAGGTGGCTTCCCGCCATCTGACGAGGCTGAGTCGGTCACGGCACCGGGTTTCCCGCGGCCCACACGCCGTCCTAACCCCACGCGGGGGCTTCTCCGTGTCCTTGTCTTCTCTTTCGGGGTTCTGCTGGGCACCTCCTTCATGGGTTCCTATCTGTGGAGGCCGGGCTCTGTGCCTGTCCCCGAGCTTGGCTGCGTGAGGCAGCAGGGGGTGTCCCCACGTACAGAAGGGGCGTGTGGGCGCGGACATGGGGCGGTGCTGCCCGGACTTTCGGCCTGGGGCCCGTCCCCATAGCTGCGGGGGCTCTGTGCTCGGGCCGCAGCCCACAGAGCGGTGGTGAGAGGAGGGACCGTGTCCCCGAAACGGCGACGGGGGAGATCATCCGTGCAAGTGCCGGCTTCGTGGTCCGGAGCGCCTTTCCGCAGCGATCGACCCAAGCGACAGAGGGATGGCTCCGGAGCCAGTCCCATGCTCCCGCTCCGACCGACCGTGCGCGCCGTCGTCCCCGCGGCGTTCTCGCTGGGTGGCTTCCCAGACTGCGTTGTTGTTGTTACTATGGTAGGACTTTACTCTCATTCGGAAGTTCCCGAAATGCTTCAAGGCCCTCCTGTCACGGAGTTCTCGGGGGGAGGCTCGGCCTGCGGGGCAAGCTGGTTTGGGAGTTGAGCCCGGAGTCCGAACCCAGGGCGGCCTTCCCAGGACCCAGTCACGGGACCCGAGAGCCGCAATCATGTGGGTCCCAGAGTTTAGCCTGGATTGGACCGTCCCCGAAGCCCCGTGGAGGATCAGTCCTGTCGGGTTCCGGCAGCTGTTGGATGTGCTGAGACGGGGACCTCAGTCGCGGCACTGTGTGCTGCGATCCGGCCGCGGGGAGGCGTCACGGGGGCGTTGGGGTTACATGACCTCTCCTCACTCCTGCTCTCGGGCTTTCTGTGTCACGGAGCAGAGGGCTTCCCCCACCAGCACGTGAGCGAGTGACGTAGTTGGTCATTTTACTCTGAAGCTCTCTCTCCTTGAGTTTCCTTCCTCCGACGAAAAGGGGATTGGTGTTTCCATGGAAACAGCAGGTATGGACCAAACCAGCGGGGTGCGACGCAGGGATGTGGGGGGGCGGAGAGCCGACAGCCCGTGTGCAGTGCCCCTGTCCTGCCCGGCCCCCCTAAAGCTCCCCACGTGGATCAGCCCTCTCTTTGCAGGGCAGGGTAGGAGAGGGGTGCTTGATGGACTCGGGGGTCTCTCCGGAAGGCCTTGCTGTAGGAGAGGGAGGTGTCTTCCGTCAGGGAACCCAGACTCTGAGGCGGACGTCCCCCGTGGATGGAGCCCGCCATGGGTGCAGGCGGCGGGAGAGGGCAGGGCTGTGCGCGACGGGTGAGCTCCCGCCCGAGTCTCCCGATGGCCGCGGGCAGGCGTGCGGCCGGGGGCTGGCGTGATCCGACTGCGGGCCGGCTCCGAGCGGGCAGAGCTGCCGTGAGGAGGGTGTGCTGTGCTCCGCGGCTGCCGTGATTCTCGCAGAGGCCTGAGCCGTGCAGCCGTTACACCTGCGTCGCCCCCAGAACGTTCCGGTGCTCGTGGTAACCACGTGTGAGTGCCACTGACCTTCCTGCGTCTACAGACCTGCGTGAGTCAGGCCGTGGGGCCTCTCCCGTGTCCGCTCCCGTCGTGCCACAGGGTTTGGGGTTCGCCGTGCTGGGGACCGGACCCGGTTGGTTCCGGTAGCTGCCGGCGAGTACCCCCGCAGGGTGCGGCAGGCCTGTTCCCGGCTGGGGCGGGCAGTGGGCGCGTTCGTGAGGGACGCCCTTCCCGACGCCGACCCGCGCCGCGCTGTGCTCCTGCGGCCGTGGCCTCGCGCGGCGTGTAGGCCGAAAGCGTCTCCTTACGGTCACGCCGCTAAAACCGCTGCTCAGACTTGAGGCGGCTCTTTGGGTCCCTGGGAGGGGCATCGAGCTTCTTGCGTAGTGTGAGCGTTTCTGCTCCCGGCCAGACGGAGGTGATGCGAGCATGGCGGCCGGCTTCCTTGTGGCGGCGGCCCGGTGTGCGGCGTGCGGCTGGGGCCGCAGCTGAGCTCTTTCCCGGCCTTTGATCCGCTCTTTCTCCGTCGTCGGGGAGGAGGTCAGCGACGCCCGGCTGGCGTGTCCGAGCCGCCATTCGGCCTACGGAGCCCCGTGTGCCGCGTGGCTTGACCCAGCAGTGCCACTCCTAGGAGTCTAGCTCGAGGTGCTCCCCCGGCTGTAGGGAGATGCGAGGGTGCTGACCGTCCCGAGAGGCCGTGTGGAGGACGTCTCTGCGAGCTGACTCGGGGTGATGTCCACAACACTCAGAAGGCGCGTGGGCCACAGCGCCAGTGGCTAGTACATGCCTTCCGCTAAGAAGACGCCCGCGTGGCCGCACCTTCCTGCCAGAGGGACGTGGGCAGGATAAGGCTGAGCTGAAGGTGGTGCCGTGGTGGGGGGTGGGGAGGGGCTAGACTCAGCTGCACGTGTGGGGCCCCAGGACACCTCAGGGCAGCCTGAGTCTCGGAACCGCAGGCCCTGAAATGAGGTAAGGAAACCCGCCAGGGTGTGGGGGGCCGAACGCGGACTCCACACACAAGCACGCCTTGCCGTAGGACGAACGATGGTGTGGCCACGGAAGACGGGCCGGGAGGACGCGGGTTAGCCGGGTCTCGGAAGGCCACATCCGGCTCGATTCTGTGCGGCTGGAGTCCAGCGGTGCCTTTGTTCCTTGCAAGGGTCAGGTCGGCAGTGTGAGTGCACGGGACAGACTGATAGCAAGTGTGCGGGGCCCGGAGGAAGGCTCAAGGGCCCGGTGCGTCTGGGCTGCCACCGGGTCACTGTGTAAACCCACGGTGTCTAACTCGTGCACACAGGGGTAGGTGGGTGCAGAGACGCAGAGATACACGTGACTGCGTGTGTGCTAGCTCTGTGCCCGGCAAGGCCAGCACGCGAGCACGCCCAAGCATCCTTCTCCTTCACCCTGTCCGGAGAGCCACGGGGTTCCCTGACGGGGCCGCGGCTGGTGTGCAGAGGAAGGACGCGCTCAGAAAGGGTGGGGCATGTCGGGGGGAGCAGGGGCCGCCCGGAAGGGGCACAGAGGACCCCACTGAGTCCAGCCGCGTGAGGAAATACGCGGTGGTAGCATCAGCTTGTAGCCCCCGGCTGGGATGACGGCCGCCGCTCCACGCCGGGCGGAACCGCGGTGGCATAAAGAAGGAAGCGCACGGGGCCGAGGGCCGCTCTCTGGCCGACGAGCCGACCGGTGCGGCGTCTGGCGAGGCAGGGGTCACACCAGCCACTCGGCGCGGGGGCTCCGCCTCGCGGGCCAGTTTGAGGAGAAACAGGATACCGGCCTCGACTCGAAGTATCTCTTCCCCGAGTTACTTATTCATTAAAAAGGGAAAAACGGTAACTCTAGAGTGGAGAAAGCAGCAGACGCCGCCTTCCCCGGGCGACGCAAGTTACCGCGCCCTGTGATCAGACCCAGGGCCTCCACCTCCCCAGATGGCGCGCGGCGCATCCTGTCTCTGGTGTTCCTGCCCCAGACGCACAGTCACAGTCACGGGGCTGTCGCCGGGAGGCAGCAGACCCGCCCGGTTCGACACCTGACCTGTGCTCCTTGAGCGCCCAGGAGGCCAGGGACGAGCTTCTGGAGGGGACCGAGGGCAGAACGTGGCGTGGCTTCTGGATGGGGTCCTGGCCCCGAGAGGGCTCTCAGGAGGAAAACTGGGGGCTGCGCGTACAGCTCGTGCTGGAGTCGATTTCCTAATTCTGTGATTTATCAGCGATGCCGTAGGATGCAGACGTAGGGGAGGGGGGCGGAGGATACGGGGGAGCTCCCGACTGTGACTTTCCTCTAAGTCGGTCCTTTCAAGTAGGAAGCCGAAGAGGAAAGCCCGCAACGGAGTGTGACAGGACCTGCGGAGCGCAGGGTGGGGCGGGGTCCCCGCTGCCGTCCCCATTCAGCGTCGGGTCGGCTGAGAAATCCCCTCCCGCCTCCTTCCTGGGCGTTCTGGGCCCTCGCTCCCCGCTGCAGCGTTCTGGAGCTGTGGGGCGGGGGCCTTGGGATTGCCGGGGAGGCAGCCGCAGCCCTGGCTGACGGGGAGGCCTGAGGCCCCTCCCGGGGACCTCTCACATGGCTGTGGGTGTTCTGCTAGGTTGTCCTTGGTCTTGTGGTTTTACTACTTTTCTTTTCCCAAAGCGAGATTTTAAAGGTTGACGTATTAAACTCTATGGGGTTTTCCTTTATGACTTGGGTTTTCAGTCCTGTCTGAGAACATTTTCCTACCTTAGGGGTCTTCTTTCCTCTTTCATTGTCTCTGCCAGTTTTATAGTCCGTGCCCCACACTTAGCTTATTACCTGTGTGGAACTCGCTCCTGTGCAGCTTGGAGAGAGAGCCGGTACTTCTCCCGTCGCGGGCCGGCGGCCCGTCCATCACCTAGCGGTCTGCCCTGTGCTGGGGCACGAGAACCGCCGGCCGGGGCCGTTCGGAGCACTTTCGACCACTGTTCCTGCTGCGCAGAAAGGCCCTCGGGCTCGCCCGCCCACGTGTCATTGCGTCCCGTGTCTTCTGGGGAGAGGGTCAAATCGTGCAGATAATGCTGTTTCCTGCGCGTCTTCGTCCTTGCCCTCGTCGGCTGGCTGGGCGTCTGGTCCCAGCCCGCACACGCTGCGCGCACGGTGGCCGTGGTCGGAGGCCCCCCCTTGCTCTGACTCCGCGCCCGGGCGCGGGACGGACCGGCTGTCCAGCGAGGCAGTGGCTCCCTGCCTGCGTGCTGAGAGGCTCTTGGGAGACCAGCGGTGGAATCTCGTGAGCTTCTCCTGCGTCTGTCGGGACGGTTGTAGGGTCTGTCCCTCTCCCATCTGTTAATACGGTAATTTTATTAATAGATTTCCTGATGTTCTACGTTTTTTCCTTCTTTACTTTCAACACACTGGAAGTTCACTTTGCTATGTATCTCAGCACCTTTTCCTTTTTCAAAACAAGCCCTGACCCCTCCCCTAACCACGCCCCCCGCCCCCAGCATTTGACTTCTGTGCAGCACAGTTCACAGCCCATACGGTGTGTAGCTCTGTGCGGGCAACTCCTTAACGGCTGCTGTGTTTGGAGGGACGGGGTTGCGAAGGGCCCTGATGTGTAGCATTTGCCGATTTCTGCGGCGTATTTTCAAGCTACCAATGAGCCGTCCGCTGGGCCATTCCAGAAAGTCCTCTCCCCTGAGCCGGCAGGAGCTGGCGGGCAGCCCGGGACCTTCCTCTGGTCCTTGCCCGTCCAGGTCAGCCCTGCTGCCTCCCTGGGGGAGCCGCTGCTCTGGTCTTGGTCCCCGCTGTCCTTGCTCCTCCTTGTTGGCCACTCTGTGCACGCGCAGCGCATCTCCCCTCAGAGCCAGCGCGGTCTCCTCACTGATAGCTAGCGAGGTGCAGGGCTCCTGGCGACGTCTGTCGGGAACCCGAGCGTCTGGCCGCCATCACTGCCTCTGTAGCAACTGCCCTTGTTGGAGAGACGAGGGAGGGTCCACAGTAGGAGCGTCCTGTGGCCCGAGGGGCATCTCGGCTTGAACTCGGGCAGCTCTTCACCCTCCCTTGTACAAACAAGCTCTTTTCCTGCGATCATGACTGGTCTTTCTTGAGCACCTACTTCGTGCGTCAAGCGCTTGGGAGGCCAGCGGTGTAGTAGGGAGCAGAGTCACCTAGCGCAGGTTCCGAACACTATGAAGCCGCCTGTTCTTCAGTTCACCCGGCCTTGCTGTGTCCCCGACTCAGACGGCCGCTTGTCTTTGCCCCTGGTGTTAGATCGACCTTCAGTTAATCTAGTTTCTCCCACTGCTTAATTCAAAATTCCCTGCTTCAGTATGCCTTGATGTCCACTTTTACGCCTTCTGTAATTATCTCTGCTTTTACTACGTTCTCGAGAGGAGAAGACGGTGGAGTCGGATCTGCTGGTTTTACGTTAGGAAAGGTTGGTTTTTTTCAGGGGTCATGACGGGAACTGACTCAGTGAAGTGACACTCGGGTTGGAGCCAAGGGCGAGCTCATCGCCAGCATCGTCTTCTGCGACCCTCTGGGCGCCCACGGCCGGCTCGCTCCCAGCAGGGTCTCCGCCTCCCGAGGCACCGGGGCCCGGGGGTGGGGGGGGGTGCCACGCTTTGGGAGGCGGTGGCTCTGAAGGACAGGCTCGGCCCCGGGCCCCGTACGGCATCATGCGTTTGCTCCCCACTCTGCGGCCGGGTGGGTGCAGGAGGTCAGGTGCAGGCCCCCGTTCTCCAGGCTTCCGCCCGGGGAGCCTTCTGGGTTTGCCTGGGGGGGCAGATCTAGAGGGTCCCAGTGAGTTGAGCTGCTGGGCCAGGTGGGGAGGCTCAATGCAGGCTGGGGCCTCAGGAATGCATTCGCCCATTTTAGTAAGAGAAAATAGTTCTGTTTTACTTATTCAGACAATTTAAAAGCCCAGAGATCAACTTCCCTCATTCCTTGGTTGGGGCTACTGGAAAACGGTGTGAAAAGCGCAGTCTGGGTAGGTCTTGGCTCCTGGCAGGTCCCCCCCCCGCCCGCAGCATCCTGTCTGTGGAGAAGAACCTTAGACCTGCGGGGCCTGTTGGTATAGAAGGTGTTGCCTGGCGCTGCTGACAGCCAGAGCCAAAGCCACACGCCCTTTCCTGACCCTGGTCTTGCACGACACCCCTCCGGGCCAGCCGGGGGGTCTGTCGGGGATGGGGAACCTCCAGAGCCCGTCCTTTGCTTATCAGCTGACCTTGGCCTCTTGGCAGTGATGGAGTCAGCCGGCCCTCCGCCCCGCAGTCTTCTGCTGTATTGTGACCGGCTGCCAAGGGGCACTGGAGAGACGGACAGCAAAGAGAAGCACTTCCGTGGCAGTAAACATTACCTTCTTTTCCAGCGTAGTTGCACCTTGGAATCCCATCTTTGAAAATAATAATTATGGGGACTAAGCCTTAGTAGGATGGTTGAACCCTTGTAGATGAATCAGAATTCAAGAATCCTCACCAAAAGTAATTTTCCCATTGTTGTATACATGTTGAATTTTACAAATGGGTACATCTTACTCATCTGTAAATTTACAAGCCAGAGTGACACACCGGTATAGTGTCACATTTCCTCCTGTAAGTATTACAGTAATCGTCGAAGTAGGAATTGTGCAAAAACATAGCGAGTGAGGTGGAGGAAGTCCGTGAAGCTTTGGGTAGCTTAAATCTAACTTTACCTGAATAATTACTGTAAAAATTGTTTGAATAGAGCCTCTCACAAGCCTATACAATGTGAGTCATAATTCATCGCTGTACATTTTTGTATTTTTTACTTCTCTTCCTTGAAGGTAGATCTTGGGTCCTGGAGGGTCAGAACCAGCACCATGTCTAGGTTTCATTTCTTTTCTTCCCTTTTCCCTTCCTTTCTTTTTTTAGTAAAGATTCTATTTGTTTATGTGGGAGAGTGAGAGAGAGCACAAGCAGGGGGAGAAGGAGGCAGAGGGAGAAGCAGAGCCCCGTGAGCACGGAGCCCGTCGTGGGACTCGATTCCAGGACCCCGAGACCATGACCCGAGCCGCCCAGGCGCCCCTTCGTGCCCTTCGCGCCCCTCTCTAAAGCCGAGGAAATCTTTATCTTGTTTTCAGAGCCAACGGAGTAATCCGTTACTAGGCTGTTGAGATCTTTCGAGGGGTCTCCTATCATCCTTGCTGCCCCCCATATTTACACAGAGAGCAGTGAGGACCGGGTATCTCTCGTCTGAGATAAGCAAGGGTTCCTGCCACGTCTGGGGGCCATACGGCCACCTTCACACGGCTCAGGCCACAGAGGAGCCTGGGGTGATCGTGGCTGGGGCGCTGGGGTGCTGTGCTGGGCTGCTCCAGGTCGCGGGAGGAGCCTGTCGCTGGGCACTCCAGGCCAGGTGCACCAGCCGTGGCTTCCTGCTCACGTTCCCCTTGGCGGGTGTCCCTGGCCATCAGCAGAGAGAAGCGGGCATTCTGTGGGTGCGCAGCCCTCCGAGCCTCCCTGCTGCTGTTCTGACCCGGGGCGGTCACCTTTTTTCCTCTGGTTCTGGAACTGGCCCTGTGTGGCGAGGGTCAGCGTGGTTGCAATCTCTCACCGTGCGTCCACGGTGGCGTCTGGGAAGACCTGCCCGTCTCCTGGCCTGGCCGCCGCCTCCCTCACTGGTTCTTCTCTTGGGAAGAGGCCTGGCGGCGGCCTCTGCGGAAGCTGGTAGCTGCGTCTGCTGCAGCCCAGGAATCTCCGGCAGCGTCACGAGGTCCTGGAGGTGGACACTGCCAGTCAAGGCCTTCTGCGTTTTTATGTTCTTATTTAATTTATTTTTTAAGTAGGCTACACGGCCAGCCGGAGCCCAACGCGGGGCTCAAACGCACGGCCTTGAGCTCGAGATCTGAGCTGACATCGAGTCACAGCCTCGGCCGAGGGAGCCGCCCAGGGCCCCGCTTTCCGGACTGTTGAGCGAGAGGCCAGAACCCAATCATTCTCGTCCTTCAGGCTGTAACTCCGGCCGCTTATCTCTCATCTGCCCCGAGAAGCACCTTAGGTTTCGGCTTCCCGTCCCCGCACGGCCTTCACACGCGGGGGCTGGACGATAAAATCATGCTCAGCAACGGGCTTAATTTCTGGGCTTCACTCCTGCTGGGGCCGGGCTGGTCCCCGCCGCTCCTGGCTCATGTCGTTAGCGCGTGGCCGGGTGTGACCGCGGCCCGCTGGAGTCGCAGACCCGCGAGCGGCGGTTTCTCGGTGTGAACGTCCAGTGTGTTTGTTCGTAAGATGGGTTTCTGGCGACGCCGTGTTTGCAGGTGGAGGCTCTTTTGAGAAAAAGAATATATCCAATTATTCGGACGCTTCTCTTACAGCTCCCCGAGGGGCCGTGGTCCGCGCGTGCTCCGAGCCTCGTGGACCCCGACAGGAGCTTCCATCAGGCCTCCGGCCCTGACCTCCCTTCCGGGCAGAGCTTCTCGAAATGAGCCCGTTTCGCACCCGGTGCTAGTTTGTTGTCTGACGTCTCCTTGACACAGGAAATCCCGAAGTAAAATTTTGGAAAGTTTTTGTTAATTCCGCAGGATGTTTTTGAGTTGTGGGTTTGCTGAAAGTGTGTTTCTCACGTTTGGCTGCCGGTGCGGCTCCAGGCGGGACACGTACTCCGGGCGCAGAGAGGCCGCACCGAGCCGTGTGTCCGGCGGGGTCCCGGCTCCACACCCGCGGGCTCTCTGCCGCCCTGTGTGCGCGTGAGCCCTGGGGCCGCCAGGACCTCGTCCTGCTGGGCTCTCCGGTCCCACGGCTCTTCTCACCTCCTCCAGTGTTTTCTGAGTGCCCCTCGCGTGGGGGCTCTGTGACAGGCCCCGAGCAAGCCAGGCCGGCACATGTCTGCTCGTGCGGACCTGTGTGTCTCAAGCTGTCCACGCACAGGGGTCGTCCGAGAACAGACTGAGGGGGGCCTCGGTGTGGGGGACGGGAGGCCCTTGGTGTTCATGCCGGCTTGATGCCTGTCCCCACTCTCGTGACCTTCCTGACTGTCTTGCTTGGCTTTTGGCCTCTCTGTCCCTCTGAAATGGCTCTTCGGAGTCACTGGCGACCTGTCTTTGGCAAGGTCAGCGGCCCCTGTCCCGTCTTGTTAGGCCCTCAGCAGTGTCTGACAGAGCTGCCTGAGCTGCCTGCTTCCCCCGCCCCCGCCTGTCCTGGGCGCCGCTGCCCCCTAGTCTGCTTGCCGTGCCCTCCACTCTGGACGTGGCACGGCGCACACCCCGCTGTCCCTGTCCCTCCCACGGGGGCCTGTGCTCACTCGTTCCTTTCTCCCCGCCTTGCTCACTGTCCAGCTCCTTCTGGTCTGTGTCTGTCTCCCCTCGCTGGCTCTCCTGGCCCAGACTCGCCCCCATTCAGTCCACTGTCCTGGGGTCACTGTGCCCATCCTTCCAAGGGCGCGTTCCAGCAGCTGACCCCTGCTGGACCCCTTCCGGTGACGTCCCCTCACCACGGGGAGAGTAGGTTTCCTCAGGAGAAGGTCCACAGGCCTTGCATCTTGCTGGTTTCCCTCCATTTTCCCTGTTGGTGGATCTGCACCCGTGGGACCCCCCACCCCGGGTCTGATGGGTCTGTTGTGCCTCCTGTGGGGGGTGTGGGTTAGACTGCCGCCCGGCTGCCGTCCAGCCTTCGGCTCCCAGGGTGTGTCCTTGGCGGGGCTGTTCCCTCTGCCCTCGCCCGTGCTGTTCTTGTCCACGTTGCGCTGCTTGAGGACCGCGTGCCGTGGGCCCGCTTGCTGGTGGCGTGCGTGTGGTCCCCCTGTGCCCTGCACCGGGGGCTGCCGGTCACCGCTGGTCACCGCTGTGGGTCCAGGTCTGTAGCGGGCCTGGTCGTAGTCCCTGTGCCCAGGCAGTGTCCTTGGCCTGCGTTTGGGTCGGGTTGACTTGGCAGCATGGAGCAGAACCTGGCTGGTCTGGCTCTCAGCGCCTGGGCCCCTCGAACCAAGAAGTATCAAGTCTGGGTCCGGGAAGGTGCTTTCTGGGCCCTTGCGTCTCTCCCATCTGCTCTTTCGTCCTCGTGCTTGTGGGTGACTTCTGACGGCAGCCTGATGTTCCAGCAGGAAGGAGGGGAAGCAGGAAGGGGCGGTGTCTGTCTCAGGAAGGCATTTCAGGAGGCCCCCGGGCTCCATCTCATAGTCTGGGAGAGTGCCGCGTGCCGCCTCTGGTCACTAGGGTCTGGGGCAGCGTCTGTGCGTGACAAGATCAGGCTCCGTGAGGAAGTGGTAAGAGCGACAGTGGGCCGCGCCCCCACGGCCCTGTCCGCGGGGGTCCTAGGACCCGTCAGAGGCTTTGGCGCTGCGAGGTTCTGTACTCAGCGCCGTTCGCAGCGTCTTGAGTTCTGGACCAGTTTGGACAGTCCCCACCCGCAGACAGGTGAGTGGGGAGTCGATGCGGGCTCCGATGCCCTAGGACTAACTGGAGAATGGGGCGGTCTGTGGCCAAGTGGGCCTGTTAGTCTTTTACTCTGAACTGCACCTACCTGGTGACGAGAATGGCTGGGGACAGGTGCGGGGTGCCCTGGGCTGCGACAGGCTCCTCCTGTGCAGTGACCTGCGTACATGGTTGCTGTGGGTGGGCCCAGCCCTGCCCCTGGCCCCGGCCCCGGAGTGGAGGGAGGAGCCCTCGCCCAGCTCTGCGGGCCCTGCCTTAGTGGCCACGCCTCCTTCCGCGGGGAGGGTCCAGCCGGGTTCTCCCCAAGCACCCAAATGTGGGCCTCTGTGGCCCCCAACATGGCTTTTGCTGTGTCGGTGGAAGAAGTCTGGGGGAAGTGCCCTCTGGGGCTGGGCTCCCGCCTAGCCGCGTGCCCCAGGGATGGCTGCCACCGCCCCACACTCGTACAGCCTCCCAGGAGGCAGGGAAGGGGCAGGCCCTCCTCCGGAAGAGCTGCTTCTTTGCAGCCTCCTGGGGTGGTGTCTGAGGTCCACGGAGGACTGCGTGGCAACCCCAGCCAAGGGCATATGCAGAACAGCTCCTGCGAGCGGAGGGGAGCCTGGGGGAGCCAGTCTGGGGTTTGGGAGGGGCCATCCCCCCAGCCGAAGCGCCCCCACCCCGCTTCCTCTCCGAGTGCAGCTGCCCCCAGTGGTTCCTGCAGGGATTAGATGAGGGCACGGACTGTCCCTCGAGGCAGTGCCTGCGGCTCAGGTAGGACCGGGGCCGGGCCCTTCGGGTCCTCACAGGGTCTTTCCCGCTGTGAGCCGGTCCCCGTGCTGCCTCTTTGTTAATTGAGGGCGGAAGAGCTAAGGTGAGCTCGGGAGCTTTGCTGGAGGCCCAGTGGGCAGATGTGGCCGGAGAGGGGCGGGCAGGCCAGCCGCAGCGAGTCTGACGCTGAGCCAGCGGTGGCCCTGGGCAAGGGTGCGGGGGTGCGAGGGTGAGGTCAGAGCTCTGGTTTGGAAGGTTCTGTGCGCTGCTGGCAGGAGAGCAGGTGGGGGCGGGGGCGGGGAGGAAGGATTAGGGCAGGCAGAGACTTGAGGCGCACGCCTGGGTGTTGGCGCATGCACTGGCTGGAAGGCGGGGCATTTTGGGACAGAGCTTGAGGGCAGCGGGATGGGCAGGGGGGTCCCGCGGCTCTGATGTGGACGTGCAGGCCTTGGGCTGGGGCCCCTTGCTTCTGCTTTTCCATCTGCCGTGCCCTGTGGGCTCTGGGCCCCAGGCCTGCCAGGCCGTGCACCGCAGCTCCCTCCCCGGCTGCGGGTCACAGGGGCTCCAGCATCTGGAACCCGCCCCTTACCTGCCTTCCTTTCCTACCCTTTCTCCTCACAGCGAGCGGCACCAGCTGCCCCCTGCTGTGGGAACCTGGCGGCTTTTCCCTGCCGTCCCCTCCAGTCCCCGGGCACATTCTGTGCTGCTGTCCCATTAGTCCTCCACCCAGGATGCCTGCTTCTCCGTGTCCCCCTTGGCCCAGTGGCCCACAGGCCCCCCACCCGCTCTCCTTTGCCCCCAGTAGAAGCCTCCTGACTGGACCCTGATCCTTCCCTCCTGCTCTCCGCGCCCTCGGTGCAGCTGCTGGAGATCCTGGTCTTCCTCTGCGCCTGCATTCCCCACGGGACTGGGCCTCGGGCTTCAGTAAAAACCGCTACCCACTCCGCCAGCGGCCGGCTGGACCCAGCTCCCGTCTGCCCCAGCCTCCCCCGCCGGCTCTCCCCCCGGGTGCTCAGGCCCAGGCCCCTCCCCGCCGGCTCTGTCTGCCTGTCCAGCTCTTGCCTCTTCGGCTTCTTGCAGAGCTTGCTTGTCCCCCCTCGTGTCTTTCTCTGTGTTGCTCTCCCTCCGTCAGATGGTGGCAGCCACCTGGGCCACGGTCCTGACCCATCTCTGGAGCTGTCCTCTCCTCTTCAGCTGGGAGGCAGTCGAGAGAAGTCCTTATTTGCCTGATCTCTGGAACCAGCCTGTTAGGGTTCAGCCATCCCAATGCTATCTTTCACTGTGTGACCTTGACATGTTATTTGACCTTGGGGGCCTTGGTGTCCCAGTCTGCAGACTGGGGATACTGATATCCCCCATGACTGTGAGGATGGGATGCTTGTGCGAACCACAGGTGGCCGTGCCTGTGAATCGTGGGGGCGGGGCGTGCCCTGGACCCGGCACCTGGCCGAGCTCCCCAAGGACAGCAGGTGTGCGGGAAGTCAGGAGCTGGGTCCCTGATCCTTGAGCCCTGCTGCCTCTGCCCTGGGACCAGAGACGCCAGGTGATTCTTGGTGTTTCAGGCCACACTGGGCACCTTCCCTGCGGAGCACAAACGATCCCCAATCTGGGGACATAGATTCCCCCAAGAAAACATGCATCTGAGTTTTTTACCGGCAGGCAGGTGGAGCTGGAAGGGGAGGTAAAATCGGACGGATGCCTGGGCTCAGAATGAATCCTCAGATCATCTGATAGGAATTTCCACGTCTTCCATTAGGGGTTGTTAATTCAGCACTGCTGCGAGAGAGAAGGGGTCGGAGTGGTGACCAAGAAAGTGTAGTTTCCTGTGGGAGAGCAGCCTTTCCATTATTATGTCAAAGAAAGCTCTAATTGGCTATCCTGTAATGCACAGAGTAAAACCTGCTAAATTGGGATTTTTCTTTATATTGCTCCTTCAGCCTTTAAGAAAATGATTTGCATTTGTGTTTGGTGCAAGTCAGTACTGGATCCCGTCATGGAAATCGAAGCGGAACCACTCCCAGAGCGCGCGCTCCAGGACGCGGCTGCGTGTCTCCGTGCTCCTGCTCTGCGGGCTGCCGAGCCTGCTGTTTCTGGGACGCTCGGAGGCTGGCGTGTCTTTGGTTCTGAAGGCCCCGTGTCTGCTTTCCTGAGGGACTTGGGGAGGGTGTGTGTGTGTGCTGATGGTTGGATTAGACTAACCTCCGGAAAGTACTGTAGGCTTTGTTGTAGGTACGGTCTAAACATATTGAAAGAGTTCAAATGTGGGTTTATAAAGATAAAAATATGTATTAAAAAATGTGGCTATGACTCAGGAGAACGCAGTGTAAAGCCAGACCTCGTGTTCAAGAAGTCACCTTTAAACGGCGAAACGCACTGAGCACACGCAGAAGTAAAGCAGCGTGCGGAGAGGCGAGGTGGTGTGCTCCTCTTAGGAATTAGGGGGGACAGTGGTCCTGCGTGGGCTCTGAAGGGCGCAGAGGGCACCGCCGGGCGTGGGGTGGTCCGCTCTCATCCTGCTGCCCTTGTCACCGTCCCCGTGTCCGGTGCAGCGCGGCTCCCCGACAGCTGCCAGCTTCACCGGAGGCCCCGGGCCTGACCCCTCCCTGTCACCCACAATCCACAGAAACACCTGCCACACCACCCATTTTGTGACTTTATAAGTTTAATGAACCAAAGTAAAGGTAAACTATCTTTTAATTCTCACGGTAGAGCTGCAGGTGCCCCAAGCTCCCAAGCCCCATCTTGAGCCCAGTAGGATGCCACCAGCTCCTCCTCGTCTGTTCCTGCAGTCACAGGAGGTGTGACCATTGTATCCACATGCTGCAAACCAGTCATGGTGGGATTCTCTGTTTTCTGGACCCATTTCTGTAGCAAAGTCAAGGAGTGGAGGCCGGTGAGCCCTGGAGCTCTGTGTCCACGCTGGGCAGTGCTGGCCACGCTGGACCGGTGCCCTACCCGAGCACCAGCCACAGGGCGAGCGGGATGAGCGGGCCCCGCAGGGCGAGTGGGCCTGGCACGGGGTGCGGGGCGGGCGCTGCGGCCTTGACCTCGAAGCCCGACAGGGGCTGGCCTGCTGACGAGTTACCGACCAGGGGCCAGGGCCGGGTCGGGGCTGAGGCCGGGGCCAGGGCCAGGGTGGGCACGGTTTCTGTGGGCTCCATGCGGCTGTGCGGAGACAGGAGCAGGGCCACCAGCAGCAGCGCGGGCACGGGCTGGATCGCCATACCCGAGCGCTCAGGGCGAGTCCTCTTTTCAGTGCTGGCGGGAGTGGCTGCCGCTTGGCAAGTCTCCTGGGCGCAGTCCTCTCAGGGTCCTGTCCCGTGAGGTCTGGTCCTCTGGCGGCTGTTAACGGTCAGCTCCCGGGATCCCGCCGCGCGCCTGCGCTCCTGCGCACCCTGAGCCTGCTGAGTGCGCACCACCGCGCAGTACCCCCAGCGCCCGATTCCCCTCCGCGCGGTGTCTGTAGCGCCCCGGCCCCTCCGCGCGCAGTGCCCCCAGCGCCCGGGCCTCTACGCGCGGTGGCCGCAGCGCTCCGGCCCCCTCCGCGCGGTGCTCCCACCTCCTCCAGCGCCTGGCCCCCTCCACGCGGTGCCCCCTGCGCCCGGCCCCCTCTGCGCAGTGCCCCCTGCGCCCGGCCCCCTCCGCGTGGTGCTCCCACCTCCTCCAGCGCCTGGCCCCCTCCGCGCGGTGCCCCCTGCGCCCGGCCCCCTCTGCGCAGTGCCCCCTGCGCCCGGCCCCCTCCGCGCGGTGCTCCCACCTCCTCCAGCGCCTGGCCCCCTCCGCGCGGTGCCCCCTGCGCCGGGCCCCCTCCGCGCAGTGCTCCCACCTCCTCCAGCGCCCGGCCCCCTCCGCGCGGTGCTCCCACCTCCCGCTCCAGCACGGTGCCTCCAGCGCCCCGGCCCCCTCCTCCTCCGCGCAGTTCCCCCAGCGCCCAAACTGCGCCCGGGGCGGCGGCCAGCCTTGGCTGCAAAGGTGCTGAGCAGGGGCTCCCAGCAGGCTGGTGGCACGGTACTACCCCTTTGCCAATCTGTGGTTTCAGCAGCTTCAGGGAACTTTGGGAACCTTTCCTTCTGCATTGTGCATACAGCGTTTGTGTTAAAAACCTTGAGATTGTGGCATCCTTTTCTTAAATGTGCCTGTGCTGTGGAGAAAACATTGTTAGTGCCTTTTTGGAGTTTTACTCGTGTCCGCTTCCTTCCTGGACTGCACGGTGAAAGGGTTAACTTACTTCTCTGTAGACCCGGACTCTCTGGCTTTTGGAAATTTGGAGGAGCCCAGCCGTCTGCAGAGCTGCAATATTTTGTCCCCAGGCAGAGATCTTGTGAGAATTTCCAAGTACTATACACTTAGTATAGAGACATTTGAATTTTTAAATTTTACTTACTTATTTATTTTATCTTTTTTAGTAACTCCCCACCCAGTGTGGGGCTCAAGCTCATGACCCTAGGGTCAGGAATCCCTTGCTGCACCAGCTGAGCCGGCCAGGTGCGCCCGGACACCCGGACGTTTCAAATGCCCGCAGGAACCTCCGTCTGTGCTGCCTGTTGGGCGGGAGAGAGCCTCTGGGACACTGGCGGAGAGCTCAGAGGCTTGCAGCCGTTCTGTGCTGTGCCAGACAGAGTTTATCGACTTCTGAGCAGAGGCAGCCTACTTTCTGCTTATTCCTCTTCTGAAGATTGTTGGTGCGTCTTCCTTACTGGGATTGGGTGTCTACATGCAGTCCACACAAGGGTTTGAAATAATTCTGCGTGTGTTTGAATTATAAAAGTATGCATGTTTCTGGAAATAAGTGTGCAGGGACTTCAAAATGGAAGGGTTCGCGCCCCCCCCACCCCAGTCGCTACAGGTAGCCTCTTCCGTAGGACCTCCAGGTCGGTAGCCCTGGGGAGTCCGTTTCCTTAGAACAAATGTGGTGCTGTATCCGAGGTCAGAAGATGGATTTGGGGTCAGGTAAACTAGCTTCTTCCATAAGTGTGCTTTGTAAAAGAGCGTATAAGAAATAAAGAGCAAGGGCTCCTTCTCAGGGCCCAGCAGGACCTGCCCCAGGGGCCCTAGAGCACCAGGCAGAGCCAGAAGGGAAGGAGCCCCCACCCTGAGGGGCGTGTCAGAGGGACAGAGGAGCCACCTGAAGGGGCTCCCGGTGGCCAGAGCCGGACCCGTGCCAGCCGCAGAGTGAAGTCGTGCTGGATCAAGGCCCGCACTGTGCGTAACTACCCACGAGTCCGCACCGACATCGTCTGCGGCTCACGCGCGCTGGTACCGAAACGGTATTTCCTCCCCCGAAGGAGAAACCCTCGTGTCCGCACAGCCGCTCTGTCCTCGGGAGTGGAGTGTGCCTCCCCCTCCTCACGTGTGGGCTGTGCCCCGGGGACAGTGCAGGGAACGGAAGGAGCCACGTGGGGTGGGGACACCCGGCAGACCCACCTCCGCCAGGTGACCACGGCCCACGTGAGCAGGGACAGTTTATGCTGACGACAGGCACCTTGCCTGGATGGGAGGAGACGGACACTTGCCCTCTGCGGTCTCCCCCGCCACAGCCCCTGGCCCCGGTGACCCACGAGGAACCGCCATGGGAATTCCAATGAGGGCGTCTCCCCGGATGCCTGACTGGGCCTCCCCCAACGGTCGGGGTCCTCGGAGGGACGGTCACAGCCAAGAGGAGACGGAAAGGGACGTGACCGATGTCGCGTGGTGTCCTGAAGGGATCCTGGGACAGAACGGGGCCTTGGGGGGACTGAGGAAATCTGATCGCTTAGTTAACAATAACGTGTTAATACTGGTTTGTTAACTGTAACAAATGTAACGCACCGATGGCAGATGTTTGTAAAGGGGCCACCGGGTGTGCGTGCGCGGGAGACCACGTACGTGGAACCTCTTTACCGTCGTCTCACTTGTTCTTTAAATCTAAAATGGTTTTAAGAAACAAAGTCTAGGGGCGCCTGGGTGGCTCAGTGGGTTAAGCCGCTGCCTTCGGCTCAGGTCCTGATCTCAGGGTCCTGGGATCGAGTCCCGCATCGGGCTCTCTGCTCAGCGGGGAGCCTGCTTCCTCCTCTCTCTCTCTCTGCTGCCTCTATGCCTACTTGTGATCTCTGTCTGTCAAATAAATACATAAAAAAATCTTTAAAAAACAAAGTCTATTTGAAAAAAATAATGTTTTTAAAAAATCTAATAATTTCTCAGACGTTCCTTTTGTGTTCTCATCCTCTGCCCTCAGTCCCGTTGACTTTTGAGGTAATTGCTCCCCGGTTTCCTTTGTGGATTTATCACTTTGGTTACTCTGAGCAGCGTATCCGTTGGTTTTGCCGGCCCAGATGCCCCTAAACAGGAAATGGTTCTATGGCCAGTGGGGCCCTGGGCACGGCGGGGGCTTCACTTGCGGAGGTCCCTCCTGGCCAGTGTCCGCACACGCTTTACATCTCTCAGGAGTGCGATCTTTTAGCTGGAGTCACCAGGCCTGCTGCCTCCTTGTCCCCAGGCTTCTCTCTTGCCCGTCCCGGGAGGCCGTGGACGTCCTTGGGCTTCTTCCTGAGCAGGCTGACAGGAAGTCACGTTGGGCTGCATTTAGCTTGGGTCTAGCGGGATCCACGCACATGGGTGTGGTCGCTTCTGGGAAGACTCGGGTGCTGCCTGGTGTTGTAACTTGGATCCTGTAGTCATCCCATGTGTGGGGGGGGCATAAAGGAGTAGGGCCAGATGCGAGAATGAGGGGGACCATTGCCCACTGCACCCATTTACCCTGGGGGAGAGTTAGACTCCAGAAAGAACACGGAAGATCTGCGCAGGGGCCGGCCCCAACTGCTGTTGGGAGTCGGACGGCGTTGAGGTGGGGGCTGGACCAGGAAAGGTGGTGTTCTCAAGGAGCTTTGAGAGGAAGCTCCTGTCCAGCTGGCTGGCGGTCAGCTCCAGCAAAGTCGAGATGGTCTGCTTGGCCCAGTGGACAGACACAGTGTTGCAGGGGGCACCACGAGGGGCTTGGGCAGAGGAAGTGTCCGGAGTGGCGAGTGGGGATTTTGAGAGCGGGGCCCCTGCCCTGCAGCCGTGGGCAGCCCGTGGGGCTGGAAGTGCCACCTCCTGGCCTGGTGAGCGCCCGTCAGCCGGTCTGGGGGTCCTGGCACAGCACGCTGCCCGTTCTTACCCCGCAAGTCTCCTTGGGGGGGACAGCTGGCTGCAAGGGGTCGTGGTTTTTATGACATTAATGCAAAGCTGGCATCTTTCTTGAGGGGAAATAGTCTCGGCGCCTTCTGAGTGTCGAGCCAGATCCAGGGCGGCATGGGGACAGAGCGACGTGGGTGCTGCACTCACTTCTGATTTTGTTGTGTTTCGGGGCATCTTTGATCCCTTGCTTTTTTGATATTTGACTTTGTCACTTGTGATTTTTTAGAGATCTGGTTTCATTTTGGCCTTTTAAGTATGATAAAGTCGGAGCTGGCTTCGTGGCGTAGTTTCTCCATTTTCTTCTGATGCCCCCTTGTAGCCTCGCTGGTTCTCAGGTCACCATGAACTGGAAGTTCTTTTTTTGTTTTTTTTTTAAGATTTTATTTATTTATTTGACAAAGAGACACAGTGAGAGGGAACACAGGTGGGGGGAGGGGCAGAGGGACAAGCAGACTCGCCGCGGAGCAGGGAGCCCGACGGGGGACGCGATCGCAGGACCCTGGGATCATGACCGGAGCCGAAGGCGGACACTTGACGACGGAGCCCCAGGCGCCCCGGCGGAAAGTATCTTGAATGAGACGGCCCCTAAGGGTTAGGCGTAGGGAGCCTGGAGGCGCCCGAGCCGCGCAGATGAAGGCTTGCTCACGGCCTTGCTCCTGTGCCGATGCAGACTTAACCTGGCGAGGCGAGCGCACGTGCGTCCTTGGTGTTTCCGGAGCTGGGCTCACCGTGCGAGCGGACGGTGCCGTGGAAGGTGCGGGACCCGAAGTCCTGGTCGCCCGTCCGCCGAGTACCGAGAAACCCCCGGCGTCCAGGCCTCGGAACTTGGGGGAGTCTTGCCTCTACAGCGCGCCCGTGTCGAGGCGCTCCGGCCGAGAGCAGCCGCTGCGGTGATTCGTCTGGGTTCCTCGTGGTCCCGGGTCTTTGTTCTGGGAAACAACTGCGGACGAGGAGAACAGTCCAGCCTGGAGGTTCTTTTGTGAGAAAAAAGCAGCCTTGGTGTCGTTTCATGTTTTAGGATTCTTTGAGTTGTCGACGAAGTTGTCCTGGTTCCAGGAGGGTCGCGGCTCTCCGTGCCGTTTGCTTCTCTCTCTCTTCCGCGGTGGCGTCGCCTCGTGCTTCCTGCAGTTGTGTCAGGACAGGGGCCTCACCGGATTCCTTGTCTGTTGGTTGGTGTTTTAACAGTTCCCTTTCTTCATTCAGCTGCGATGCCTGCTGGTCTCCGAGCCCAGTCACGGCGTTGAACCAGGCGCCCGTGTGCAGTGTGGCTGCAGGCCGCGTTCACCGCTGCGGCCTAGACGGGCGCCGTGGATGCACGTAGAGCCTGGCCGGAGCGCATCGTCTGAGCGTGTTCGTGATCGTTTCTCCAAAACCGTCCTAACCGTGTGGCCAGAGACAAGTGTGTGTAGACGTGCGCACCTTGATACCTGGATGGAGTTTCCCAGATGTGAGTCCCTGTGGTAAAGAACCAGGCACGCTACAGGCCTTCGGTGTGTTTGCTGTCACACTTTTCTCTTACTCTCCTAAAAGTGAGTGAGTTAGGAATTAGTCAAAATGACAAATTAATAAAAAATGAAATTTCCCAGCAATGTAAGAAAAGTTTAGCATGTTTTCCTTACACAAAGCCTGTTTAGTGCTGTCTGAAGTTTGTTCGCGTTCTTCTGACGGAAGGCACTCCCAGCCGGGGTGAGCGGGGGGTGGGGACTCCCAGCCGGGGTGAGCAGGGGGAGGCGTCCCTTTGAAAGATCCCCCCGGGGCTCCAAGCACCCCGGAATGGACCCCTTCTCAGGAGGAGACCCCCGGACCCAAAAACCGAGCCGAGTCCACTGATCAGATGCAAACAGCACGAGGTTTATTGAGTAGACACAGGTACCTGCGGGCGGTCAAGTCTTAGGAGGACTTGCGCGCCAGCCCTTTGTTTAGGGCCTTTTTATGGGGTTTGGGGAAGCGAAAGCATACGTACAGAAGCAGAAGCATGGTTACAAAGTTTTCATTGGCTGGTTTGAATGTAAAGGCATACTTGGCACGCGGGAATACCCCTGATTGGTTCGCTCAGCATTCTTCATTTACATAGTGGGAAGTTACTTTCATTGGTCGTTAACAAAAGGGAAACAGACAGTATTGGCTAGATTTCAATCCTTCATTAGCATGTAGACTGACCATCGGCATTGGCCAGACTACAATCCCTTATTAGCACGTAGACTGACCTTTCAACATTCCTTGTAGTATCTTATCACTTTTTACAACATGGGAGGATTGTTTAAGGGAGTGGGAGAAGGGGGTGTTGGCTAAGCAAAGAGAAGGGGGAAGGAAGGAGAAAGGGAGGGAGAAAACCCTTTTCACCTTGAGAGTGAGCGGTCGTGGCGGAGACGCAGGAGGTGCGCTGCGGGACTGCTGGACTCCTCAAGTAATGAGATAGGAGCCCGTCCGATGCGACTTTCCTGTTTACTTCAAGTTTTAATAAAAATGTAACATTTAGAAATGTAAAAATCTCTTTTAGGACCCATGAGTGTCGATCATTCAGTTTGTTTTTGATGGAAGTTCTCCTTTTCTCGAGGAAAAAGTCTTATCCAAGTTTAAACACGAGCCGGAAGGCTGAGGAAGATGTTGCTGAAGATGAAGGCAACAGAGTAAACTTCGGGGCGAATCTGTCGTCCTTGCGGCAGAGGGCTGGGCGCCAGGTCCCCGGGACAGCAGGAGCAGAAGTTGCATGAAGCACAGATGTGCTGTTTCATCAACGATTGCAGGGAGGATCCAAGTGTTACAACCAGTGTGGGACAGGGCGAGAGAAAACGCAGGCATGGGGTTTGGAGTAGAATAGGTAGAACGCGGGGCTCCGGGGGGGCTCCGTGGGTTAAAGCCCCTGCCTTCGGCTCAGGTCATGATCTCAGGGTCCTGGGATCGAGTCCCGCATGGGGCTCTCTGCTCAGCAGGGAGCCTGCTTCCTCCCCACGCACGCTCTCTGCCCATCTCTCTGCCTGCTTGTGATCTCTCTGTCAAATAAATAAATAAAACCTTTAAAAAAAAAAGAATAGGTAAAATGATGTGTTTGCAGGGTGCTCAGGAGACCCCTCTGTAACGGGTGCTGTATCATAAAAAAACCGAAATCATAAAAATTCGCCAATAAACAGGTAACGTGCAAACATCCTTAGAAACGGAGTCTTCCCAGCGGATCCCTAGAGGAGGCCCCCCATTCACAGCAGCTACAGAAAGATCCGGCCCCAGGCACGAATGTGGTAGGAAGGGTTCAAAACCTGAGTGAAGACCACTGTAAAACTCTTGAGACAGACGGCAGTAGCCTGGAGCCAGGGAGGGGCGCGCCCTGTTCATGGCTGGGGGTCGCAGCCACGATGCCCGTTCTCGCCCCGGGCTAATGGGCAAAGTTCATGGGATTCCAATAAAGGTATGAATGCAGAGCCATTAGTGCCCTCAGGCTGGACGTGTGGAATCTAACACGGACACAGAAAAACAAGCATTCGTGGAGACCTAGAAACTCAGAAGACAAGGGGCGAGGAAAGGCGCACGGCCCACCAGACACTGGAGTGCCCAGAAAGCCCGTCCGGGTAGAGTCCGCGCATGTGACGGGAGGGTGCCGACGGCTCGGGAAGAAGCCCAGACCCGGATGGGCGTGTCGTCTGTGGCTAGGGCGGCATCTCCGACTGCCGGGTCGTGAGGGACGCCCGGCGACATGATCTGGGGACAGTCAGGCACCGTCGTGTGAAAGACAGCGTTGGCCGTCCGCCTCGCGCCACATGCAGCGCTCCGGGAGCAGGAGGGAGCTCGGTGCGGAAGCGGACGGTGCGCGTGTGGACAGAAACGCAGCCGAATACAGCCCGTGTGTGAGGCCAGGCTTGTCACAGAGGAACTGAAAACTCGGGTCCCACGAGAGAAAAGATGGCCGAGTCGAGCTCCAATAGGGAGATGCTGCAGCAGTGGAAACCTGCCCGAGCCGAACAGAACAAGGGGAACGGAGAGTCAGAGGCGGAAGGACCAACCGTGAGAAAAAGCTTTGCAACGTACCATGAATGTTTAAAAATCACGGAGAAGGAGACCAGTCTCCTGTAGGAAAACAGATGAAGGCAGGGGTGTGTGTCCCCGTGCACGCTCCCACACGTGACGGCCCTTCAGCGTCGCTGGGGTGCTGCTTCGCCCGTCACACTGGCGGAAGTGAGCTGTCAGCCGTGGCTGCGCGTCCTTGGCCGTGGCGGGGTAGACGGCCCATTTCCTCCGAGTGGGGGAGTTTCTGGTTCGTTCCCGGCCTTGCTCGCAGGCAGGGTCCTTTGACCTGGACTTGGGGCAGCGCAGCTGTGCGGGGACTAAGCTCACCGAGTCCGTGGGTTTTTGGGAACCTGCCAGACACCCTCTTAGCTCCGTCTCTGGCTCCTGTGGCTGCTCTGGGCTGTTCCCCATGCCTCATCCCTACACGGGGGTTGTTGAGTTTGGGGTGTCTGCTCTGTTGCCGTTTTTCCTGCGGTGTCTCTGTGCTCACATGGGAGTTCCCGTAGGCCTGGAAGGGGTCTGAGGCAGAGGGGTGCCCGGGGAGGAGGCAGGGCTCCGTCTGCGGGCTGTGTGGCCATGGCCCTACTGCACCAGCACGCGCCTCTCGATGCAACCCATCCTCGGCGAGGCGAGCTCTGTGCACGCGGCGCTGAGTCTGTCTTGGGGATTCGCAGTGAAGACGTCTGACGGAGAAGAGGAAGGACACGGAGAGGAGGACTGGGAGACCCGCAGAGCTTCCTGAAGGGCAGAATGTTTGCTCTGGGGTGTGCTGGAACCTTCCGTTCCTGAACCACAGGCCTGGCCCTCCCACTGCCCCCTTACAACAAACACCCTCTGTTGACAGGAGACCGTGTTCTCTGCCCCTGGGTTTTTGTTAAAGGCTGAATTGTTTTGATTGAAGACCTAATTGTGTAGCCCCCAGTACGGACCTAAGACCACACAGTCTTTCCTCCGCGTGGTGCCTCCTGCGCGGAGAACATGGCGTGGCAGGGGGTGACGCACACCGAGTACCGGTTCTGCTTCTGGTCCTCGTGTGCCCAGCGGGGCAGGAGCGGAGACCCAGGCCAAGGCCCCCAGGCAGTGCTCACTCACTCCGTGCCGGGTGGACAGGAGGGCCTGTGTCCGTCCTGCCGGCGGCTGGGGGCTCGCGAGGCGCTGGTTCTCACGTGGCGTGGGGAGCAGCTTTGCCTCAGGCAGGTGTCACCCTGCATGAGGAGACGGCGCCAGGTGCAGGAGTGGTCAGGGAGAGGGTCTCCCCGGCCCTTTCCACATCTCTGGCGTTGGGTTTGCGCACTCTGCCTCCCGAGATCCCCTGCCGTCCCCTTCCCCGACTGCCACGGGCCCCCTCCTTTGCCGACCACGGCCTGTTTTGGAGGAGGTGTTTGTGGCTGGGAGAAAGGCTCTTGCTTTCTGTGTTACATCTGGACGAATTTAGGTGCCTCGGGGGCCCGGCTGGGGAGAACGCACCTCCCCCTCCTCCGCTGTGGCTTTTAGGGACAATGAAGCGTTTCCGACAAGAGTGCGCACCTGAGCTCCCACTGTGCCGCTATTTACTCCGCCTGTCGCCACAGGCTGCCCCACGATGGCTGGGGTGTCCCGAGCCGTGCCCTGGCTACACGGCCTCGGTCCGGTCCTCGAGGCCTGCGGGGCAATGGAGGGACCCGAAGGGGCTCGTTTTCCCAGTGTTCGCAGCAGCAATGCCTACGACAGCCAGACTGTGTCTGTGTGTGCGCACACACGCACACGCGCACACATAGTGGAATATTACTCAGCCACCAAAAAAGAAAAAAAATCTTGCCATTTGCAACGACGCAGATGGAGCTGGGGGGTTGTGCTGAGGGAAGTCAGTCAGTCAGAGAAAGACAATTACCAGGTTCTCACTCATATGTGGGATTAAAAGAAACAGAACCGAGGAGCATAGAGGAAGGGGGAAACATGAAGCAACGTGAGATCCGAGAGCGAGACACGCCATGAAACTCTTAACTGCTGCAGACACACTGAGGGTTACGGAGGGAAGGTTCGGGGGGCTGGGGTCACGGGGGGACGGGCACTCAGGAGGGCACGGGATGGGGCGAGCACTGGGTGTCGTATGCAGCTGGGGACTGCCTGACCTCCACCCCCGCAGCTAATGAGGTTCTGGATGTCGGTGGGTCAGAGCAGGGACAGCGCGGGGGCAGGGAGCAAGTGGGCACAGGCCTGGGCGGTGTGTGCGGCCCGCCTGCTGGCCCCTCGCGCCTCCCCGGGCTCTTCTCTTCCCAAGCCGTGGGCTTCGTCACAGGACGTGCAGACGGCGCAGACAAGGGAGGGCGTCGAGAGCCGTGGTCTCCCCACGGGATAAGCTCCGTCCCCGGCTGGGAGGTGTCTGCGTGTACACACGTGCGTGTGTGCATGCGGGTGTCACCGGGCACGGGGGGCGTGGTCGGCCTCCCGCAGCCGCAGGGCGCGAGCTCTGCTGACCTACCCGCGGAACCGCCGCGGAACCGCAGACGCTGCTGCTGCCCAGGACGCACGGCGGTGGCGGTGGCGCTGGTGGCCTGGCGGTCCCCGGGGCTCGGCGTGCGCGTGTGAGCCGCTAATCTGCCCTGCTGCCCCCCGAGAGCGCGGGCGTGCCCGCTGCAGCGCCCCACAAGGGAGACCTTCCCGCTCTGGGAGCTGTTTCAGGGGCTGTGCGGAGTCCCCCGCTGTCCCCTCGGGACGCCGAGTTCTCGCGGTGCCTGTCCTCCCCTCCGTGCCGTGGGTGTCCTCCCGGTGCGGCCCTGGCCGTCCAGTGGAGGGTGAGCGGGTGACCGCGGTGTTTCCAGCCTCGCCGTGTGCCTTCTGGTGTCCGGGTTTGCTCCCGTTTTCGCTGCACACGATACAGACGCCAACACAAAGTAGTTTTAAGTAAAAACAGGGTTTTTACTCCCGAAACTTTCCTTTGGATTTCCCCGGTCATTGCAGGAATGAGCTCGTCAGTCTTGGGTTTTCGGCTCCCCTGTGAGAAGCTGGTCTCTCTGTTTCCTTCTGGCTTTACTAGGGTATCCGGGGAGAGCGGGGCGGAGCTGGCCGCCCCGTCCTGTCTCGGCTGGAAGCCGGATGTGCGCGTACACTTTACCCCCCAGCCCTTGCTCCAGAAAGCTCACACTTCTTTTATTTTTAACTTGAGCTTTCTGCTCTGCGAACTGAAGAGGAGCGCAAATTAGTTTGCTTTGTATTTATTTTTACTTGACCTTTTCACTTCTAAATTTTGAGAAGAAAATGTGAGATTCTCTTCCCCGCACAATTTTCTTCTGAAGGTGGTGAAGTTAGCCCCAGGGTGGCACGTCTCGCAGTTTCCATTCATGAATCGAACTTTCAAATGCTCCTCAATTTAGTCTATGAAATAATTTTAAGTCCCAGCTCGTTTGAGCACGGTACGCGCGAATCCCAAGGAGCGGCCGTGCTCCCAGCCAGCTGGCAGGCTTTCGAGACGCAGGGGCGTGGGGCGGTCGTTTTGTCCGAGAACCAGGTGAGGCGACACAGCAGAGAATTTGTTCACACTTTGCTGTTTATTCATTTTGTTTTCTTTAGGAACTGAGCTGAGCACTTGTCACTGGCGGGAACCCACTGGAATTCCAGGAGATCAACACCCCCCCCCCCCGCAGGAGCCCCTTGCGAAGAGCCCTAGCGTAGTGGAGCCCGTGCCCTCCCTCTCGGAAGATCTCCTGCTGCAGGAGCGGCTGGGCTGCGGGGCCTTTCGCCCTGCTAGGTGGTGTCAGGGCTCCCGTTATTCTGAGCAACGGAAGCGTGCGACGTAGTGGCAGAGGACACACCAGGAAAGGCACGGGGGAGAGGCGGTGGGCGGGCGGCACACGCCAGTCCCCGGGACACGTGCTTGTTTATTGTTAATATTTTAATTACTTTAAAGGGTAATAAGTAAACATATTCAATCAAGTCTCACGTACAGCGTTTCACAGCAGGTTCTTCTCACACCGCATGAGCGCGGGCGTGTGTCGACCTGCATCCTTCCGGTGGCAGCTTGCGGGTGTGTGGCTGAGGCCGCTGTGCCCACATCTGGCACCAGACGCCCTCGGCTTCCCACGTGCGTCCCCGGGCCACAGCCCAGAGGGGACGCCCGGGGGTCCCGCGTGTCTCGGCCACAGCCCTTGCTTCCTGCCCTGCTGCGGCAGCTGTGCTGGCGCTTGGCGGCGTAACCGCCCGGAGAGCAGCGCACGGAGCACGGAGTGTCCTCCACGAGCTGTCCCAGAGCACGCTCCCGCGGAGCTTCCGCCCAGGAGCAGCCGTGGGGCGCAGCCGGCCCACAGACGTCTGGGTGACAGGTGTCACCGGAGCTCCGGCCTGCAGCTCTGGGCCGTGGGTCTGCCTGCCTGCCTGTTGGTTGGTTTTAACTTTTTCCTATAAATACAGAATGCATCTTTGTGTCTGTTTCCCTTGGTTCAGGGCTGTAGGTGGGAGGCTGGGCTGGTGGGGGGTTTTCGCCGTCTGAGCTGGTCCTCTGCGCGCCGCGGCGTCCGTTCCCTCTCCTTCCGATGGCGGCTCTTCGTCCGTTACGAGCACCGCGCCCCACCGTTCCGACGCACTGTTTGTGCAGGAGCGCCCGTCTTCCTGGGCCTGGGCCTCCACGGGCGTACTTGGACGTCTGCGGCCGTTCCGTTTTCTCCACGCCCCCCCGGGGCATCGGCCACCCTCCAAGTCCCTACTGCTCCCGCCGCCGCCGTGAGGGCCTCCCTGCGGCTGTAGATTTCCGTCCCGGACGCCGATGAGACCAAGCACTTCTGTCCTGTGTTTAGTGATCGTGGGGGCTTCCTTCCTTCCCTCCCTCCCTTCTCTTCTTAAAGATCTTATTTATTTGAGAGAGAGAGAGAAAGAGAGAATGAGCAGGAGGGGCAGAGGGAGAGGGAGTCTTAAGGGGACTCCCCACTGAGCGCCGAGCCCGACACGGGGCTGGACCCATGACCTGAGATCGTGACCTGAGCTGGAATCCAGCTGGACCAGGTGCCCCTGGGCTCTCTGTTGGCTGCCGGGGAAAGGGCACAGCTCACACCTCTGCCCCCAGGGAAGAAAGTGGGGCTGGGGTCGGGGTCCCTGCCACAGCTTCTGTCAGGCCTACGTCTCTTCTTAAAAACACGCAAACTTTGTTTCCCTCGTGAGTTAAAGAAATTGGCTCACCCTTCCTGAGTTCTGTCTCCGCTGTCTTTCCTGGATTTGCCAGTTGTATTTAGTTTTAAGAAAGGCATGAATACTTGATAGCCTTGCTGTTCGTGGGGCCAGTTCCCTGGAGATACACGGAAGCTTCTGGCAGGGCCTCGCCTTCTCTGTGCTTCTGGGACTCCGTCTAGGGCCTCCTCCCACTCTCTGGGCTGCCTGGGCACGGGCCAGGCCCAGCTTGCAAGCCCTGATCTCAAGCTTATCTCCATGCACAGCTGCTCTGGGGGATTCTCCTTCTGTTCTCAGAGCCACAGGGTGGAGATAAGAGGTGAGGGGACCTGGGTCCCCAAATATCTCTTGCTTGGTCCGGCTGGTGTGAGGGGGAGTTGGGTAGCCAGCGGTCCTCTGCAGAGCCTCACTGTCCCCTCTGGTTTGGGTAACAGGCTTGTGTTAAAGTAGGTGGGCAGGCAGTTTCCTGCTGGGATGGTGCCAGCTTTTAAGAGCCAAGGGCCTGCGGTTAGGAATGACCACAGAGGGCACGGTGATCTGGATGTCCTAGGCCCATGGGGTCGTGATCCCAGAATTGCCATCCAGAGGCCCACAGGGTCACCAGGAGGCGGAAAGGGGTCCACTGGGTATTGTAAGGGGTCCTGTGTGTCCCCTGTGTAGCCACGCCCAGAGGGGGACGCTCAGGGGTCCCGTGTATTTTCTGGACCACAGCCAGATGGAGCCTATCGGGGCCGTGGGAAGATCTGGTGTTGGAGGCAGAATTTCTAAGTGTGTCTAAGTATTTCTCACGTCATCTCTTAATGTTTAGTTTTATTCATTCATGGAAAAGGGAATCTGTTCATCTTGCTGGAATCCCTTTCCATAGGGCTAGTTGGGGGAATAAAATGTGATAATAAAACTTAAAAATATTTTGTAAAATGTGGTTACTGATTTTGTTTTCAACTCTTTTTTTAAAGGGTCTTGGGAGGGCCTCTAGAACTCCAGTCTCCTCCGGCTAGTGTCCTTGATTCTGCCGAGGAAGGTGCAGGGACCGTGGCACGGGGGCGGCGGGCGGCCCGCAGGTCTCGCCTCTGCAGCTCCTGCCGGCCCGGCACGCTGAGCCCCCGAGAGGCCGTGCCCACGCGTCACCGTGTGAATGAGCTCCTCACGCCCGACTTGGTTGCGGCCCCGCCGGGCCTTCCTAGCCAAGGGCAAAGGGCAGGTTAGCTTAGCCCTTTATGAATCTGTCACAGACTTGCAGTTGGCCGTCCGCGCTGGCTGTTCTTCTGTAAGCGGCCGCCGTTGTGATTAGTCACGCACACACGCCGCGGAGGAGAAGGGCACTGTTTAGTCAGCTACAAGTACTTCTGAACAGCTGCCGCCGGCCTGGAGCCCTTCCATAACTCGAGGAAACCCGCCTGATCCCACACGGGTGCGGCGTCACGTTTCTGTCCCGCGAGCGTCGGTAGCAGACGCAGCCCGCGCACGGGTCAGGTACCCGCCTGTGGCACGAGCGCTCGCTTGTGCGGGGCCCGGGCCTGAGGGTGCGGCCAGGCAGTGCTGGCTCCTCCGTCCACGGTCAGCCCTGGGCGGGGGCCCGCGGGCCCGCACGGGTCACAGCAGAAGGAAGCAGAGCTGGTCAGGGACGTCAGGAGGACGCGGGGCTCTGCCCCGCCGGTGCCACGCGTGGGAGGTCTGCCCTGCCGGCCTTTTCCATGGGGCCGTGGCAGCCCTGGGGCACGTGTCAGGGCGGCGCTGGGTTCCGTCCCCGAGGTGTGCGGCCGCCCGCGGGCAGAGGGGCCCCTCCCTCCCTGGGAGAGCTCTGCGCCTGCAGGGTCTTCACGGAGGACGTGGGGCTGCAGCAGAACATCGTTTTAAAGCTTCGATGGCCCTGAAACAACCGGGAAACCGTTCACCGTCACTGAGTTTCTGGGGATCGGGCGAGTGTGTGAGCAGCTCAGCCTGATCGTTTCAGTCGTTGGCCGTGCCGCGTGCGGGGGGCACGGCTGCTAACCCTGGGTTCCGGGTGGGAAAGCGTGAGGCGCCGGGGGCTGGGGAACTGGGTTCTCGAGCAGACGGCCTCCCACGGTGCCCTCCCTCCGGGCGCGTAGGGCCCACTCTTGTGTGCGGAGGCTCGCCAGGGAGTGGGGCCTGGAGCTCCCACTCGGGCAGTGGCTCGTGGACACCCTTGCTGAGGGCATGGAGGGTAGTCCAAGCACCAGTCATCTGGTCATAGATGGTATCGGGGACTTAGTTCTGTTCTCTCTTCCCAGAAATGCAAAAATACATGGTTTTGCACAGTTGATCACACCTGTTCGTGGTCAGAAGGAGGTGACCCACTTTAGTCCTGCTCTCTGGCTGTGGGCCACGGACTGAGTGGTGCTTGGGGCCCTGTGGTCACGTAGGAAGCTCTGGTGCATGCTGTGTCCTCACTGGGCACTCAGGTGTCAGGGTCGTGGACAGCCTCCATGATGGCTCTGGGCGCTCCCCACCGGCAGAGCGAGGCCTGGGGCCCACGCAGAGTTCACAGGGGCTGGACGTTCCCACGTGTCTGTGACCTCTAGGGGCACACGTCTCGACTTCAGCGAGAGTCTGCCCCTTCTTCTGCATCCTCAGGCTTAGAACTTGACGCATTCACTGTGTAAGAGCGGGATTCGGTGTTTACTTGTCTCGGTTCTTGCAGAGCCACAGGCCCCTTCTGCTCGCGTCTCTAACGTGTCCGCGGTGGGGGCTTTGCTCTCACCGCCGTGCGTCCACTGTGTGTCCCGTGGCCCACCGCGCCAAGTCCCAGCGCCCTGGCCTTGCTCAGAGGGTCCAGCGTCTTGCCCGAGATCTGGGGCAAGGACGACCACCACATGAAACGGTAGGGACAAGGACAGGTGCTTTAGGGGCCTTATTTTATTTTCTGCAGAACCGGAAGCTGACGAGCCACGTGTTTGCTCATCAGTGACTGCCCGGATGGCGTCTCTGCGCCGGGAGCCTCGGGCCGCGTTTTTACCCTGGAAGCAGAGCCCTGTGCCCGAGGGTGGGCCCTGCGGCAAAGACAAGTGCTTCCCGGGACGTGGGGTCAGAAGGCCGCAGCTGGCTGTGTGGCCCCGTGGCCCCGTGGCACGGGGCTAGTTCCGGCTAATGACAGGACAGACTGGGAAGCAGCCGTGGCCGAGAGGAGGCCTCTGGGTGGACCCGAGCCTGCGCCCCCGGCAGCGTCCTGGATGAGCACTTGCTGCTTGGGAGTGTCTTTTAGGGCAGTTTGTAGGCTGCTTGAGAACGAGCTGCTCCCGAGAGCTGCGTGTACTTTGCAGAGGTGTAGACGGGACGAAGGGCTGTGTGAGCCCCCCTGCCCCACCGCAGGCGTTGGTGACGTGGCGCAGGTGAGTCTGTTTGCGTCTGTTTTCCTGGGCAAATACCTTCTTTATCCCCAAAGCTCCGCCGAGCGATGGCCGTCCCTGTTCAGGTCACCGGAACGGGGCGTGGCCCGGGTGGATGCAGATGACCTGCAGGCGCGTGGACCGGTGGTTTCTGCTTTCCCTTCCGCTGCGTGAGTAGAGATGGCCCGGCACGTGCGGTGCGGTGTGCTGCAGCCGCCGTGTGTGGTCGCCACACTGCTGGGTTTCTTGGCTTTCTTCCTCTGGGGACGGAGGGAGGGGCTGCGGCTCTGCTGGAGCGCCGGCTGACCCACGCTCGGCTCTGCCGCCGCCTGGGCCCGCTGCCCCGCCCGCTCCCACGGGGATGGCCTTCCGGCAGCGGGCTCGCCCGGTCACCCCATGCTCGGCGCTAGGCCGGCCGAAGGTGCTCCATGCGGGGGGCCCGTGGTGCCTGTGAACACCGGCTTCTGCCGTGCGTGGGCTCCCCGCTGCGCGCACGCTGGAGTCCCTCTATGGTGTACAAGGACTTCTGGTGTATAGCACTTGTGATGCGTGTGGGGTTTCTGCCCGTGTGGGCGTCCCTCACTGTACTGCCCGTCTTGAGCGCCCCGGATGGGCTGTGCAATGCTCTCTCCCTCGTCGTAGGGCCGATGCGCTTCATCTCTTTTCTTCCAGAGTGAAAAAAATTCTGACCTTAGAGGCACCTGGGTGGCTTCGTCGGTTGAATGTCTGACTCCTGATTCCGGACCTGATTTCGGCCCAGGTTGTGACCTGAGGGTTCTGGGATTGAGACCTGTGTCGGGCTCCGTGCTGTGTGTGGAGCCTGCTGGAGGTTCTTTCTCTCCTTCCCCCCCTTTCTCTCTCAAAACCATCCCGAGTTCATGTAACTGATTCAGCGCCCACACCTGCCTCTCACTGCAGAGGGCGTGTTGTCCGGTGCTGTAGCTGCCCCGCTGATGCGCTTTCATCGAACTGCTTCAGAACAGCTTGAGGTGAGACCGCGTGGTGTGAGAGCATACTCTCACCGCCAGTGCGCGTCCGTTCGGTTAAAGGTGCTTCTTTCCGTCCCCTCCTCCCAGGGGTGACCAGTCCCCAGGTGTGTCTGCCGCTCTCCCACTTGCGTTAGCTCACGCGGGCCGCGCGCCGAGTCTCACGGGTCTTGGTGTTCGTGAGTGACAGTTTTGGATTTGTTGTCTCTCTGTCTCCGTGCGGCTGCCTGTGTGTCTTCTGCAGCGTTAGTCTACCCGTGGTAACGGGGGACCACATCGGTAGGGCTGCGGCCGTGTGGGTGTCCCCGCAGAGCCGAGCGCTCTGACGGGAGAAGCAGAAGGTGTACTCTCTGCCCCAGGACTCTTGCCCAGGAAAAGAGCGTGTTTGACGGGAACCCCTGGTTCTTCTCACATTTCTGAGCTGCGTCGGGAGCCGCGGTCTCTCGCGTTGCGTCCATTTGCTTCTGGATTCGGTTTTGGTTTTGCTGGAGCGTGTCCGTAATCGTTTCTTTACGGCCTGCATGGCTGAGAGACCTGTTGGGTTCTTGTGTGCAGATCCTGTGTTCCCGCACTTGACGGATCCTTTGGCGAGGTCCAGAATTCCAGGTTCTGAAAATCTTCCCTTCAAACTCAGAGAACATCTCCTGTTCTTTTCCCTCGTCCGGTGTTGCCGAGGAGAAGGAGCCGCCAGCTGATTCTCGTTCTTCACAGGTCTGTGTCTTCCGCTCGCCCCTGCGCCTCTGGCGCTGATGCTCCGATGCGGGACCGCCCTGTGCTCCCATGAGGGACCGCCCTGTGCTCCGATGCGGGACCGCCCTGTGCTCTGATGCGGGACCGCCCTGTTCTCCCATCTGCTTCTCTTCCGAGACCTAATGGCCACGTTTGGATCCCCCCTTTGGAAAGCCCCAGACCATCTTTGCAGGGGACTCCTCCGGCTCAGCCTGGAAGTGAAAGGACTGTCCCGAGGCTCTTTCTCCTCGGAGCCCCGTCTCCGACTGTCTTGCACTGTGGTTCCCGCTGCTCCTTCAGGTCGACCGATTCTGTTGTCACGCCTTGACCACGTGCGGAGTTCCCGTGTCTGTCGCTCAGCTTCAGCACGTTTCATTCCTCGGAGGGTTCATTGCCAGGAAGTACCTTTTTTGCCATTTCAATGGGGTTTTGGGAGGAGAAGAAAGAAAATATGTACTTTCTCACCATTTTCAATAAAAAGCCTTTTAATCTTTTTTTTAAGGTTTTTTTTTTTTTTTTTTAAGAGAGCGAGTAGGGAGACTGCACACTCAGTACGGAGCCCAACATGGGGCTCCATCTCGCAACCCAAGACCATGACCTGAGCCGAAATCCAGTCGGAAGCCCCACTGACTGAGTCATTCAGCCCCAACCTTTTCAGATCACTCTTTTTTTTTTTTTTTTTAAGATTTTATTTATTTGACAGACAGAGATCACAAGCAGGCAGAGAGACAGGCAGAGAGAGGGGGGGAAGCAGGCTCCCCGCTGAGCAGAGAGCCCGATGCGGGACTCGATCGCAGGACCCTGAGATCATGACCTGAGCCGAAGGCAGCGGCTAAACCCACTGAGCCACCCAGGCGCCCTCAGATCACTCTTAATAGCAAGATTCCACACCTTGAATATCTGTAACAGTGGTGGTTTTTTTCTAGTGGAAAATTGCTCAACTTTATCAAAGAATTGGTTAGAGATGAAGCGAGCCAGCTCCAGGAACTCCGTCGGCAGCGTGTGTAAGTTCTTTATGAGAGACGTCGTACTTTCCACCTGTCACTTTAGAGAGTGTAAGGGCCGTCCGTCCGCGCCAGCCCAGCGGGGTGACCGTCCCGTTACCTGTAGCGTGGGGCGAGTCGGAGCTCGCACTCTGAGACCGAAGGTTGCCAGTGAATGGACTGTCACTGCCTTATCGAAATTGGGCAGGGGCTGGATTCTATACGTCTATTTTGAAACGAGGTTGGAGATGATTCATGACACCGAGAAGTTTAGTTATTAAAAAAATATGCGTTAAAAACCGGATGAAATTTTCATCACTGTGGACACAAATAACCCATATTACACCGAAGCGAACCAGTAAAGCAAAATTTACGTCATAGTGCTAGAAGCGGGAACAGGCGTCGGTGAAGCCCGTGGTCACTCAGGCGGTGAGGAATGGTGACCGCCGTCTGGAGTGCGCGCCTGTGGCCTTCTGCCGCTGTGTGTGGGAGCCGCACGGCTCGGAACTGAGCTGGGGGCCTGTAAGCGCTGGAGACACTTCCGGTTTAGGTTACGAACCCACTGTTAATGCCCCAACACCTCACTCGGTAGGTCACCATTGACGAGCCACCGCCGTGTGGGAAAAGAAGGGCCGTGAAGTGTTGCTGGTTCAGTGCCACAGAGGGGACTGGGTTTCGGTCCGTTCGGGGTCCTCCGAGAGGTCCTTCTGAGCGCCTGATTGAAGCTGTGGACGTTGTCGTTAGAAAGATGCACGTGGGCTTAGAAAACACACCGTTTTGTACACAATGTCGCCTTTTTCATGGATGTGAAGCCTTGAGGGATACCTGCTCCGGACCCGTGTGGGAAGCGGCTGTTTCTCTGCTCGAGGCCGTCACCCAGGCTGTGGCCTGCGCACGGGGAACGAGCAAAGGCCCTGCGGCTGGGGTGCACCGCCCCGCCCCCCGCCAAGCCCTCTGTCTCTGCTCCTGGTACCTTAAGGGGGACACGCGAGAATCTCAGGACACCCCCTCCCCTGAGCTGTCGCCAGCTCTGCTGCCCTCGCTCCTCCCGAGGGCAGGAACATGTAGCGATGTCTGTGTACTTGAGCTATTTTCATGATGGCCAAAAAAAAGTGTCTTCATTTTATCAGCTTCTTTTTTTCCCTCTGTTTTCAGTTTTTCACAGTTGGATCATATTTTTTGAGAAAAATGTCAGGTTCATTGTACTAAGGGAAATGTAGGAAAATACCAGTTTGGATCATTAAAGACCCTAAATTAAAGCTCTTAAAAAGAAGACGTAAAAGCTTTTACTTCAGTTTCAGAAAGTTAACACAGAAGCCTCCTGAAGAAAATGTCACGTCCCGCAGGCCACTCGCGTTTACCTCCTCCTTTCTTGTCGCTCCCTTTCTCGCGAAGCTCGCTTCCCTCCCGAATCGTATCCGTTAGGGATTCTCCCAGATTGCGGTCAGCGGGCGGCCGACATCCCGGCTGTGCTGTGCCGGGGAGACGTCATCATGCGCCTCGTTGGGAGAGGAGGTCGCGTGGGTCTGTCACCCCTGGCTCAGCCTTTCTGTCTGTCCAGCCGAGAGCTGGCCCTCCCCGCTGTCTGGGGCGCAGCCTCGCCTGCCACCGCGACGTTTCTGGGCTGCGCGTTGCCCGCTTGCCTGGACGTGGGGTTGGCCGGGCGCCTTGGCCCTGCCCCGCTCTCTGTCCCGCGCCTCGCAGGCTGCAGTCGGTCGCCTCCTCAGCTGCCGGTCCCGGCTCACTCAGCTTCTTGCGTCGGATGGATGCTAAAACCCACCGTCGAGCCTTTAATGTTAGTAATTTTAGTCTTTGATGTTTCTTATTGATAGGAAGTTTGTTCTTTCCTGAGTCTGACTGGTTCTTCTTCACTTTCCCGTATTCCGTCTGTTTTTGTGTTCAGAGAGAGCGCGCCTGGGACTGGGAGGGGTCGAGAGAGAGGGAGAGAGAACCTCAGGCGGGCTCCCCGCTGAGCACGGAGCCCGGGACACGGGGCTCGGTCCCTGACCCTGAGGTCACCACCGGAGCGGAAATCGGGAGTCGGACGCCGAGCCGACCGAGCCACGGGTGCCAGCCCCGGTTCTCTGTTCGTTACTACCCGGGTATCTCCCGCGTCGTGGGCTTGGCAGCTCCGCGCACCCGCTGGTCTGTGTCTTTTGTCTCTTGGAGATGCTGTTTGTCCTTCAGGCCTTGCTTCCTTGTGGGAGTCTCAATGTTGACTCTCAGCTGCTCGTTTTCCTTGGAAAACAAATTGTGTGAATTCTTCGAGGCCTCAGATGATGGTGCATTTTTCCAGAGACGGTTTTCCTTTGTTTCTGCCACGTGTCTGGGAACCGCTAGTTCAGGGAAAGCTTTTCTTCGGGTCCCTTTGGATATGTCTTGGGGCATCTGGGTGGTGTGATTTGGGGCTTGGGAGATTGGCTTATGACACACCTTGCCAGGGAGCTTCTGTTCACCAAAGAGAGGAGGCGTTGGCATCCCCTGGTTAAAAACTTAAATCTAGTATTACATAAGAGAGTGAGATCTATTTGAGAGATTTCTGTAAAATAGTAAAAGGTGGTTTTTACACAATTCATCTCCTTGCAGTGGATAATATTACACTAAATTTTAGTGTTTGATAAATAACCTGAATCATCTTAAAATTATAACGTCACTTAAATACAGACGTCCTATTTGTTTGGCTTTGAATTAAGAACGTGTGAAGCTTTTGTCGGACACGAGGGTGATGAGGGCAGCGGGGATGTCGCAGTCCACGGAGGCGCAGGTGCATGACGCCCGGGGAGGCCCGAGGCCACAGGTCCCTCCGGAAGCTTGGGTTTGCGGACTGTTCTAGACCTGGAAGTCTGTTGGGGGTCTTGGAGCTGCCCACCCGCCCGGGGCTGCAGTGCCCCCCGTGCTCGGCCGGACAGGTCCAGCCCCCGTCATAGGAGGCTTTCAGAACCCTCCTTCCGTCCACTCTCTTTTTCTTACTTGGCTTTGCCTTTGTGGAGAGCTTGTCGCCTGTCTTGCTTTTGTTCTTGCTGTAACCCAGCCCGAGTTTCTTACGGGAGCACCCTGTGTCCCCTGCGTGTGCGTGTGCGGACACGGGGGCGGGCCTCGGGCCGTGGCGCTCATGCTCCACGGCGGGCTGGGGCCTGAACTGCTTTTCTGTGGGTCGTGTTTGTTTGCTAGCAGTGATGAGGCAAAATCAGTCCTCATTTTTATGAAAAGTCACTCTGTAAAACAACGGGGGAACGTCGTAATAAAAGCAATGTGGCTGATCCTCTCTGTTGGTGTCGGGGATCTCTGGCACGACCCTATTAATCGTGGGAGACCAAGGCCTCGAGTCCCGCCTGTAAGAGGTGCTGACTCCTAATGATAGACTGTATGTGATTAAATAGAATGAAAAAAACAAAAAAACAAAGAGGTGTGGACTCCCGGGAGGCAGCCCTCCGCTTCCCGCTGCCCAAGTACACAGGCCAGCCTGCAGCGGGTGGCGTGGACCAGGACAGGAGGTCCCTGTGTGCGGCACTGCTGCCGCGCCTGCGTGCCCCCCCGTAGCACAGCCCCCTCTCCTGGCCTGTCGGCCTTTCTGGGTTGTTTTGACGTATGTGGCCAAAGGGTGGACAGTTGTCCTGAAGGGAGCAGGTGCCAAGGGCAGGGAGGGCTCAGAGCCCCCGCCACGTCCTTCTCGCTGTCCTTCCCTACCTGACATCCCGGTGGCTGAGGCCGTCCCCTCGGTGCCGTGACCCAGACGCTGGTCTTCCGGGCTGGAATGATGCGGGTGCCACCCGCTATGCCCAGGGTCACTCGCCTGCTTGACCTCAGTGCTCCCTCCCTCCTCCGTCTGTCCCTCTGTCTCTACCCGCATGTGCCTGTGTCTGGGGAGAGCAGAGCTCGCGCCTAGTGCCGGGAGCAGGGTCCCTCTGGGAGGGGTCACACATCAGCACAGTGGGGCTGGAGGGGAGAACTCTCTGGCCTGTTTAATGAGCTGTTTTAATGTTTGCAGCAAGCTTTAATGTCCCATAAAACATTAGATTACTCAGAGTTTAAAGAAATCATGTTTTCCCTCAGGTCACACAAATATTTTCAGTAATGTTTACTAATTCATTTCAGAAAATAAGAGGGACAGGTTTTAAAATATAAAGCAAAGTAGTTTTTTTTTAAAGTCAGCTTTTTGGAGGTGTAATTAATTTGCCAAAACGGCACATATTTTAACTTGTGCAGCTTGGGAAGTTTTGAGACGCCAAAGAGGTGGTTGGACAGTGAAGGTGGTAAACGTGCCGTGGCCGTTGGGGGTCCCCTGCCTCATCCTCTCCCCGCCCCGGCCACCGCCCCGCTCCTTGTTGTCACATAGATCCCTTTGCCTCTTCTAGAGTTTTATGTAAATAGGGTCGGACAGTGGGTACTTTTGTCTGGCTTGGTTCACTCCCCGTTACTGCTTCGAGATTCATCTGTGCCATATGTCCTGGTTCATTCTAAAGCAGTCCTTCTAACGAGGCGAAAGACGTTCTCACTTGCTAAGAAAACGGAACGTGCTGAATTCAGGAAGTAGAAGGGATGACAAAGTCCATCTGGCCGGTTTTGTTAAGACCAGAACGCCGGGAAGTGGAGGGAAGGGCACACGGGCTTCGTGGTCTACGTGGTGGTCGCAGTGTTGAGTCAAGGCCTCCGGACTGAGCGGATCCCACGCTCCGCACCGGGGAGAGGGCGTGTGTCCTCCGCCTGAGCTGGGCCCCGCTTGGGCCCGGAACACAGAACAGAACGTGCTCTGCAAACCACTTCCTAAGTGGAATTTAATTAATATTAAAAAATCTAGATTAAACCAGGACCTCTGGACTAGAGCACTGCTTCCTCTTACATTTCGCCTCCTCCCTAAAAGCACCAAGGAAAGGGGGGCCTGCGCCCTCCTCCTGGCCTCTGGATAACGCCGGGAGCCTGGCGGTGCGCCCACAGCCTGCGCTGCCCAGTGGGTTTGGTCCCCTGTGGCGGTGCTCTCGCCTCGGAAGTGCTCACTGGTTCCTCACCACGTGAAGACCTTACCTCTGCCCACGGTCCCTAACGCAGAACGGACTTGTTCCTTCGGAGATGTCAGGCAGCCGGGGCATCGTTGACGTCCGAGTATCGACGACTGTAGTTCACGTACTTTGAAGGTTTTTATAGTTGAAGACAACTGAGAAATGCCTCTCTTCTGAAGGTTCCTCTTTTCTTTTGATTTTCTCATGTTGGTTCTTGGAAATTCCATCACCCCTTTGACAGCGTCAGGGTCCCTGGAGCCGCCCGCTGGGGGCACTGGCCCCGCCGCCGTCCCTCTGTCCCTGGCTGCCCTCCCAGACTCCAGCCGTGGCCCCCGGAGCCAGGAGAGCCGTCCCTCTGGAGACAGGCCAGATGGCTTTCTTACCAAAGTGCGTGTGCAGTGCCTCTGCTGAGGGGCCGCCCCCGTCCTCCTCGGAAGCATCTCACAGGCCCTCTGTGCTCATCTCAGCTGAGGAACTGTGTCCTTCTGGGGCCTCTGGGCTCATGACTCCGGCCCCACCGTGGCCCCGCTCTCCGTGCCCACCGGCTTCCGGTCCTTCTCTTGGGGTACGGATTCTTAGGACGGACAAAGCACTTAATATGAAAGACGCTGTTGAAAATTAGGAAGAACTTGGCTTCTGTCTCTTAGCATCTTCCATTGGCTGCTTATTTCCTTCATTTGTCTTGAGCGTATCAAGCCTTTGTATCTTGAAATAATTGTCGTCTCTAGGCACGAGAGACCGAGTAGCCGCCGACCATCTGTTTAGCTGTGTGGTCTAGTTACGCGTCTATGAGATGGATGGTGAGAGTACTTGCTTTTTGGCAGAGGAAAGCCCTAATTTCCATGGTCTAATTAAATTATGAGGATAACTTTCACTTTAAAGGAAACGCAGTGGTTTTACTTAGTGCAGTTACTACCGGCACAGCAAGTCCCATTGAGTGCTGGGTGTTCCGTGTCTTTGAGCGGGACTAGTCCTGTCCTGCTGTCGGCGCTGGGCTGGGAAGCCCCGTGTGAGCCCTGTGTCATGGACAGCGCCGTGGCCCCGAGACTCCTCGTGGTAGCAGGGAGTTGGGCACCAGCTGGCGTGGAGACCCCTGCAGCTCGGCCCTGCTTTCAGGGAGCCCAGGAGCGGGCACTGGGAGAAGGCTCCAGAAAGGCGGTGGTGTGGGCTGAGCTGGGCTGTGGCCCTCGAGCGTTGCAGGAGCTGGAGGCCCCAGAGCAGCCACAGTGGTGGTCCCACACGACCTCCATGCCCTGTCCAGGTCCTCGGGCCACCCCAGGGCCCACTGTTTCTTGGGGTGGCTCCGAGCAGATTGAGGTTTTGGTAACTCATTCCTTGCCTGGAGGGCACATCTCCCTGTGCTTCTGCCTCCTGGGTTTCTCCCTTGAGACCTCTCCCTGCCTCACCAGCTTCCCCCCAGGCTGGTGGCGGCTGGCACCCATGGTGCCCTAGCTCCTACCTTCCCTGCTGCCGACAGTTGGCTGCTGCTGGTGTCGGCCAGTCACTTGCTGCACGTCAGTCACGGCACAGCCACCGCTTGGTTCCGTCGTGGTAGACCGTCCTCGGTGAGATTCTGGTGGTCACCGTTGGCCATTTCTGGGTCCCGTTGCCTGGGGGTTTCCTAGGGCACGTTCGTTGTGAGTTCCGTCGGTCCTGCAGGAGAGTGCGTGTGTGAAGGATGATTTTCCTCACGTGTTCCTGTCCCCGCACCCGGGAGCGGAGACACAGCAGACGCTGTAGGTCCGAGCCTCCCTCGTGCTGCTCGGGGGGGGCGTGTGTCCCTACGCGGTCAGCCTCCGTGTCACCTGCCGGTGGCGTCGCGGGTGCCCTCCGCGCCTCTCTCGGTTCGCTAGTGGGGCAGGTTACATTCGTTGGTTTTCGTCCACTGACTCGATGCTACACTCCCGGAGTGAACCCGTCCGGACCATATACCAGCCTTTCCGAAGGTTGTTGGATTGAGTTTGCGGATCTTTTCGTTAGGATTTTTACGTTTGCGTTCGTGGGTCAGTTTGGCTGATACTCTGAGCATGATTTCTGTGTCGATTCTTGTTCTTTGTAGTGGAGTCAGATTTTCTATTTCTTCCTCAGTCAGTTTTGATAACTTGTATTTTTCTTAGAACTTGCTCGTTATACCTAAGTTTACAAAATTTTTGAAATAAAGTTCCTAATGCCCTCTTACTATATTTTTAGTGTGAGACTTTGGCACGGTAATTCTGTCCTGGGGTCTCTTGCTGCCTGACACCCCCCCGCCCCCAAATAAAGCGCAGCTCGTGGCTGGAACAGCCCCCGTGCGGTTTCGGTGCGGACGCTGTGGGGCAGGAGGGGGGCAGGGTGCAGCGGGGACGGTTCGTCTGTGCTCCGCGGGCCTGGGACCTCCGCGGGGCGCCTCGGTGACAGGAAGTGGCCGTGTGTCTGCATCGCTGGTCCCCGCAGTCAGCATCTTGTCCATCTTGTCCGAGGAGGCTTCCTGAGTGACGTGGCGGGCACCTGCCTGGGTGGACGCGGGCCCATCCTCGGTGTAGACGCACAGCGGGGTGGGCTCAGCCGCAGAACCGGCTTCCTGCACGGGGAGTTCTCAGAGCAGCCCCAGAAGGCACGGGCCCAGCGCGCAGTGACCCCTCTGCGTCCACCCGACCCTCCGTGGTGGGCCTAGAGCCCGCTGAGCCTGTCAGGGACGCCTCGAAAGGACCGCTCCGCTCCGTGGCAGGGGTGCCCCATCAGGGTGGGCACCCGGCTCTCCACTACCGTTTCCGGGGCCTCCTCTCTCTCCTCTGTGTGTTGGGATTAGCCCGGCCAGTGTCCGTCTGTGTGTGGCTGCTAGTCTGTGTTATTAATGCAGGTTTAATGTCTTCCTTTTTCCCCCTCCCATTTTCTTTGGGCTTATTTTGCACTTATTTTGTTCTTCTGGGCTTATTTTTGTTCTGAGGTGGGGACTCATGATTTCCCCCCTTTTCTAAAAGTGTGAGTGTTAGGCTGTGCATTTCCCTCTGGTGT
The DNA here is from genome assembly GCF_020171115.1 of Neogale vison. Classification (NCBI taxonomy): domain Eukaryota; kingdom Metazoa; phylum Chordata; class Mammalia; order Carnivora; family Mustelidae; genus Neogale; species Neogale vison. The sequence goes on along the minus strand of NC_058096.1, from coordinate 1,310,322 downwards.
GCTGCCTTACTGCGCGCCACATGTTTCCATGTAGAATATCTTTGGTTTTTAGGTTTAAATATTTTCTGGTTTCTGCTGTGATTATTTCAACTGTGGATGCCTTAGAAGAACACCGCCTAACTCACAAACGCACGGAGGCCTCTCTGGTTATCTTTGCATGGGACGCTGTGCATGGTGCAGTGGGGGGCCGTGAGCTGACCCCCACCCGCGGGGCCCCACTGTTCGCTAGGCGCGTCCCGGCGCATCCGTCGGGACACAGGCCTCCGCATCCCTGCTCTGCAGTGTGTTCCTGGCGCTGCTCCCTGCTCTCTGTCAGCTGCCGTCTGCTACGGCCCCCATGACCACAGCCTTCTCCGTCTTTGCCTGCCTTCTGTCACGCCCCTGCTGTCCCTGGGCCCAGCCCTCCACGTCTGTGACTCCGTTCAGTCCTCGCGATGCCATATGTGGCACCGTCCTCCGCGTGACCGCCAGGACCTGGAGGCCGCCCCACTCCTGCAGCTGCGGAGCCAGACGGCATCCCAAGGCCACCCTCTTGCCGACTGAACCCACAGCTCTACAGTCCCCGGGGTGTGTGGCAGCTCCCACTGCCCCATTCCTGTTCGTCCTGCTGATGCTTTGCAATTGGCAGAAGCTATCCCCACGTGAGTCCGGCTCCCCCGGGGCAGCTGTGCTGGGCTGTCCTGGGCCTGGTCCCTCCGGCTGACATCAGGGCTCCGACTTCTGCCCTCACTCTGGGCCAGCGGGTCACAGCGTGGGCACTGGAACTGGCTTCTGTGAGCCGCGGCCGTGTTCTTCCTGCTGGTTCCCTTCTCTGTACCGTCAGACCTTGACTGGTGCGGTGACATCTGAATTCTTCCGCACATCGTCCTTCCTTGGACTGTGGAGGCTCCGGGTCCTGCTCTTGTTCCTTGTTGGGGGGGCGCCCTGTGTCTCCTGTACACCCTCCAGCCAGGGCAGGAGCTGATGGCCAGATTACCGAGCAGATGGGGGTGGCGTGGAGGATGGGGCGGGGGCCCGGCACTGCCTCTTCCTTTATTCTCCTCAGCCGGGAGTGGAGACAGGACCCGAGGCGCTCACGGCTCAGTGACAGTGTGCGCAGACCTCTGTGCTCGGCCCCGACGCCTCTGTGCCGGACGGGACGAGCCCAGGCTGCGAGGCCGTTGTCGTCAGTCACTGTCAGCCCGGCGACAGCAGCACGGGACGTGGGGACCGTGTCTGAGACCTGTCCTCACAGGCCTGCTGACATGTGTTACCGACGAACGGAGTCACAGCTGAGAGATGTGGGGCTTAGAAACGGGTCACTTCTGACCCTGGAGGCCCCACAGCCAGGGCACGTGGCCCCAGGAGGTTTGTGGTGACTGGACTAAATCTGCAGGTAGGGGCCCCTCCGCGTTCGGAGATGCACCTGTCTACACTCGCTGCCGGCCTCCCGGGCCCGCTCGGGGACTTACTCCCTCTTCCCTGTGGACACAGCTCTGCGCCGGGGAGGCCGCACTCCGGACTCTCCCCTCATGCGGATATCGGTTTGTTTCCCTAAAAGAAAGTGTCGACATTGCGTGTTTAGGCTTTGTCAGTACATAAGCGTGTTGACATGCTCCCTTTAATGAGCTGTGAGTTGAGAACATCTGTGCCGAGAGGAAGTGGCGTGGCGACGTTTCTGTGACACACGCGAGGCCCGTGTCTTCCAAGCCTAGGTGGGAAGGGTCGGGGAGGCCCGCGTCCGTGCGTTTCTGATGTCTGTACGCATGCTTGGGTGCGTGCCATGTGTGTGCATGTGGCCTTTTATCTTCCCGAAGATGACAGGTGCGCAGGGGGTTTCCCCGGAGGCCTCCCTCCGCAGCTCGTGGGTTGGCGCGCGTTTGCATCCGGACGCGGCCGGCGCGGGCGTGCACACCTGCCTCTCGTGAGCGTCGGGCGGAGGCGAGGCTCATGGCTGTGCACCTGCTGTAGGAACGCGCGGAGGACACCAGAAATGACTCAAGCTTCTATTTAGAATGAGGACTTTTAATTAACAGTGTTTATTATTAGAATTCTCATCTGAAGTGTTGAGCGGGTGAAGTGATTGGGTCTTTCTCTTGCACAGAGTGAAGTCTCTCCAGCCGGGCATGGCGAGCTCCGGGAGTGACTGAAGGAGACGGGTCCCTTGGCTCCGCCTGCACCCGGGCCGCACTGCCCAGGGTCCGAGCAAACACAGACGCTACACAAATCTAAAGGTAAGGTACAAACTTGCAAAATCCTGCTGATGTCTGATGGACTAAGAAACACCTTTTGCTTGATGTAAACTGATGAATTAAGGCTGTTTGCCTCTTCAAGTGTGTTTTCTTAGTAACTTACAGCCCAGATTGCTGGCCGGGCTCGTCATCTCCGGGGACTTCTTGCAGGGCCCGGCGCCGCTCGGGGTCGGTGCGCTGCTGCCCCCGCGTGGCCGTGTGGCCAAGAGCGGCCTCGGCGTCCTGGCCCCACCGGGTGCTGCCGCGCCTCCTGCCCGGCACCGAATTACGCTTGCTGGAAGCTTTTTACCGTATGTTAGTGCCTTTGAGGTGATTAAAGGAAAACTTATTTAGTACTTACTTGTTTGGTGACTATTATGTGATTCAGCATCTGCTTTTGAGAGAAACTGAGGCAAATTTAAAGTCCCGATGAAGTTAATCCTAAGATTAATTTGCGGCTGTGGAGTGACTAATTCGACGAAGTTGGGTTTCCAGCATCCAAGAGGACTTGTCGTGGGGAAGAAGCATGAGGAAGTCGCCGTGGAGGCTGCTGGACGCCCGTGCTGGCTCCCCGTTCCGCAGAGGCTGACAGGCGGCCGGCGACTCGGGCGACCGCCGCAGGAGTGGGCGCTGAGCTCGCGGTGGGCAGGGGGTGCCTGCCGTCTGGGGGGTGCGGGTGCACCCACGTCTGCCGGTCGTTTCGAAGTCTGGACGTGTGGGAGCGTGAGGGGACGCGCTCCCAGGGGAAGGGAAGGTTTGCTCTCTAACCGCCGGCCCCACCCCCAGCCCTTCTGGCCCAAGAGGCCTGAGATCGTGGAAGGGGAGAAGTTCCGGTTACTTCCGTCCGCCGCGCCGGTGGGGCGCCTTCAGCCCCAGCTCTTCCGTTAGCCGGATTAGGGGCATGAAATCAGCGTCCCTGTAGCTAGAGGGTGTGGACAGGTGGTGAGTGGCACCGAGCCGCTGAGTCTGCGGGAACCACCGTCCGTCCGTGTCGCTGGGGGCCGTGCAGTCGGCGACAACCTACATGTGGTGCCGAGGCAGCGAGCGCCACGGTCTCTGTGTCCCGTATGCCGGACGGCAGGTATTTCTGTCCCATGAAGCCTGCACTGGGGAAGGGAATTATTCGTGATCCGTAGAAATAAATTGTCCTTAAAGGCATAGGAGCAATACCGAGGCCTGAAGGAGGGCTGCGGAGCGCGTGCTGCAGAGCGAGGGGCCGAGCAGTGGGCCGCACAGTGACTCGGAGGCCTCCTTCCACGGGTGCTCCTCCGTGGCTGTTCCAGCTGCAGAGGAGAGAGGTCGTATTTCTCCCATAAAATGAAAGCTGATTTGGCAACACATAGTTTGACGTATGACACCTTTCCTTTTCCAGGGTGTTTTGGGAAGGAAAGTAAGCCCGAAAGCGTCTGGCCGGCCCGAGCCTTGCCTGGGTGTGCCACTGCCCCACAGCCCACCAGGCCCTGCGGCTTCCCCAGAAGCCCGGGGCGCCTGGCGGCCCCACAGCGCATGGCTTCATTTAGTTCCACGTGTGCTCGCTGCTTTTGCCTGCCTCGAAAAGATGGAGTTGTTTCTTGTGTCTTCTTTTCTAAAAATTTTAAAAGATTTTATTTATTTATTTGGCAGAGAGAGAGAGAGAGCACAAGCAGGCAGGCAGGGGTGCAGAGGGAGAGGGAGAAGCAGGCTTCCCGCTGAGCAGGGAGCCCGGCCACGATGACGCGGGGCTCGACCCCAGGACCCCGGGATCATGACCCGAGCTGCAGGCAGGCGCTCCACCGACGGAGCCCCCCAGGCACCCTGTTTCATGTATCTTACACGTGAGCGTCTGCCGCGGTTGGGGCAGCTGGGGTTTCGCCTGAGGACCACCTGAGCTCTCCCCGGGGGCTCCCCCACGAGAGGGGCTGGGGAGCCACGACGCTTGTGCTTTTCATCACCACCACACCCGGACACTTTTCTGGAACAAATATTTATGAACTCCCCCGTGGTACTCTGAGTGAGGATGACAGAAGGCGCTACTTTGTATCATTCTCATCCTGTAGTTTTAAAGAGGCATGTAGTGCCCACGCCCAGTACATAACACAGGCCCCTTGAGTCATCCAGTGCATGGCACCCGGTACTCGGGCTCAGCTGCGGGCCGGGGACACCGAGGTGTGCCCTGTGGGGCCGGCACCTGCGGCCGGTGGCTCACCTCCGGCTACACCTGCAGCCTGCGTGGTTCCGAAGGACGCCGGCCCGCTCTTGCCTGTCCCCATGTGGCTGTTCCGTGTTTTCATGGTCAGGTGTGCAAAGACCAGAGAAACGCCTCGTGCTTCAATGTAAGATCCAGTGGGAGTCTGGGCTGGGGGCTGGGGGGCTGCCTTCCCCACCGCGTCAGTCCTTCGGTGCAGGAGGCTTCTGTGTTTCTGGGACCGCCCTGCGTGTCCCGTGGCGCCCTCGCCTGCAGAGCGCCGGAAGCACCCAGCACGGTGGTAAGCGGCCAGCAGGAGGGTGTTCCCTGGGAGCCTTGGGCCCAGAGTCAGCGGCAGTACCGGGTGGTGTCCCGGACGGCTGTCCCATGGGGCTGTCCCGCAGGGCCTCCTGCACTGTGTCTCCAGCTCACGGTGGAGGCGGCAGCGGGCTCCCGGGAAGCAAGTGACGCGGGTGTCCACGTGACAGTAATCCAGGGGGCGTGTTCCACCAGTGAGGGCTGTTGCAGTGAAGGTTAATGCTGCAGTGGCACCGAGCTTTGGATTTTTTTTTTTTTTAAGATTTTATACATTTGTTTGACAGAGATCACAAGTAGGCAGAGAGGCAGGGTGGGGGTGGGGGTGGGGGGGAGAGGCAGGCTCGCCGCCCAGCAGAGAGCCCGACCTGGGACTTGATCCCAGGACCCTGGGACCATGACCCGAGCCGAAGGCAGCGGCCCAGTGAGCTACCCAGGCGCCCCGAGCTTTGGATCTTTATGGATCATGGCAATAGCTTGACCTTTTTTCCTTTAAAGTGGTCTCGTGTGTGAGGAACTGTTGGGCACAGATGACGCCTCCATTTAGAAGCGTTCCTGAACTTTCCCGGACAGTCTGGCTGTGAATGAGCTGTGATTCTCTTTTTCTGGCATTGGTCACTGTCCCCGAGAAGGTGTCTCTGTGGGTCTGGCCTGGTTCACGGGCCTTCGCCGGACAAGGTGTCGGTGTCTCTGCGGTGCTGCGAGCTCGGACCCACGGCAGTGGCTGCGGTGGGAGACACGTCCTGCCCAGAGTCCCGGCCTCGGGGATGCTCGTCCTGCCCAGAGTCCTGGCCTCGGGGATGCTCTTCCTGCCCCGCCGCTGGCACTCGTGGGCTCTTGTGCGGTGGAGCTGGGGAGCCGGAGTGGATGCGGCCCACCGGGGTGAAGCTCCGCATCGGGTCGCGGCCTTGGCTTGGATGGCCCCTGCGGGGCACCATGGCCCGCCCTGGGCATGTGGCGAGAGGCGGAGCTGCTTCCAGGGACCCGATGGCCCCTCAGACGGAGCTGAGCTTCCCGCATCCGGGCAAGGCCCGTGGGGAACGCGCGCCCCGGGGCAGGCGCTCCCGCCCAGTGTGGCGCGGTCCCAGGAGATGCAGGGCGCTTGGTGGGCGGCCGCTGGCCCTGCTCCGGCGTGTGAAGCCAGTGGGACGGCGCTTCAGCTGGCGGGAGGCGCTGTGGGCCGCGCGGGCTGTGAGGCTCCCGGCCCGGAGAAGACGGAGCTTTCTGTGGAGGCTCTTCCCAGGGCAGCGCTCGCAGGGACCCCGGTGTCCTGTGGGCCACATCACGCTGAACGGAGGGAAGGTGAGCGGATGGACTCTGGGCCCCTTGCCAGACCCGCGCCCACGGGCAGGTTCCAGCAGGTGCCGGGCGCCCCCACTGCAGCTGCGCGGAGAAAGCCGGCGCCGCGGGCCTCCGTCTGGGTTCTGGGATCTGGGGGCCGGAGCATGGGAGGACCAAGGGTGGCTTCCCTTCTGGACATCTCGAGGAGGGGGCAGGGGTCTCGTGCTCACTGCAGAGCTGCTTTAGAGGCCTGGGAGGGGGGCTGGGACCTAGCGGGACAGTGGTACCTGCTGCTGCCCTGACAAAAGTGGAGGCAAGAGGGAGGTGGCTTCCTGGGCTGCAGCGGAACCCGCTGGAAGGGTGCAGTGCTGTTTTCTGTGGGACGGGAGCACCGGGCAGGGGTACTGCTGAGCAGGGGCTCGTGGGGGCACTCCAGTCACCCAGTGCGTCTCTGACTGTGGGAGGGGGTGTGGTGGGGGTAGAGCGGAGGGAGAGGGTAGGAGTGTGGAAGGGCAGGGCAGGGCCTGGGTGGATGCCTGTCCCGCGGGGCTGACGCCGGGTCTGTGTTGTATCAGTTTTTATCCAAGTGATGCCTTCACAGGCAGGTCACCTAATTCAGGCTTTTGATGAAAATCGGCCATCCATAGCCTTCACTTTCCTCTGATGTTTTTTAAAAGTTGTAGATATTTATACCTCGGGGTTGGTCAGTGTTAGGACCCGCTGCCTGTGACAGAGCCGCAGTTCAAGGGGCCCCAGGAGCGAAGGCTGCCCCGCACAGCAGCCGTGCTCGGGCTCACAGGCTGGGTGAGGTCCCAGCTGTCCCGGCCCGACTCTGCTCTGTGTGTGGCCCGTCACGTGTGAGCTCACCTGCTGCTCTCCTACGGCGACAGGGCGTGCGCGGATGCCATCTCGAGGAGGTTCCCAGAAGCCTCCACGCCACACTTCTGTGCTCATCCCAGCAGACACGACTTCAGTCCCATGACACGACCAGTCCCGGGGGGCTGGGAGTGTCATTCTTGGTGACGCGCCACGTGGTGCTCTGCCTCAGAGGAAGGAGGGACTGGATGTTGGGAAGGCGGCAGTCCCTGCCGTACTTTCGTTTTTAAATGATAACTTGGCTGGTTTGTGATTTATGTATTTTAGACGTTATCTGTTGACATTCAGTTCAGATACCAGCAGCTTGAGCTCACGTCACCCTTTTTTTGCCCTTCTTTGTTGTGTTATTTGGGAATGCTTTTGGCTGAAAGTCCCAGAATGCATGCCCTACAGTGTCTTACAGAGTGGGGATTTATTCCTTCACTTCATAGTGAAGAATGCAAATGCAGGTTTTTGCTAGAGTTGGTTGATAGTGCAGCCGTGTCAGAGGTCTGGATCTGTGTCTCACTGGTTCTCCTAACCCTTCTCTCATGGTGCACTGTGGCTGCTGAAGCTCCAGCCATCACATTTGTAGTCAACGCAACAATAACTGGGAATGGTCAGGCAGCATGGCCCATGTCTGTCCTTTTCATCACGGCATTCCAGAAACCTCCATCATACTTTCATTTATAGCTTCTTGTCTAGCACTGTGTCCTGTGGCCAGCTGTTGTCCCAAGAGACCCTGAGAACACGAGTGTCTGACTCTTGTAGCACCCCTGGTGAAGGCGGGGAGCACGAGGCCAGGCAGCCCGGACTGGCAGCCACGCTCTTGTACTGCTTGTCCGAGGAAGCGGTTCTTTTTTTTTTTTTTTTTTTTTTAAAGATTTTATTTATTTATTTGACAGAGAGAAATCACAAGTAGGCAGAGAGGCAGGCAGAGAGAGAGAGGGGGGAAGCAGGCTCCCTGCTGAGCAGAGAGCCCGATGCGGGGCTCGATCCTAGGATCCTGGGATCATGACCTGAGCCGAAGGCAGCGGCTTAACCCACTGAGCCACCCAGGCGCCCCAAGGAAGCGGTTCTTAACCCTGGAGCTCCGGCTGCCTCCCAGCGGCCCGCTGCGTCAGGCGCGTGCAGACACCTGCCCTGCCCGTCACCTCCTTCTCACTCTGCTGCTCCGCAGGTCTGGGTCCCTCCCGCTTTCCTCCTTTTACATAATCAAAGCAGAAAACTGTATTTTCTGTCCTGTCACCAAGCGTCCATCCGTTTCCAGTTCGTAGGTGGTGTTTGTATTATGACGAGGAGTGAACGTTCGTTAGAGTCAAGTAAAACGTGTGTGGTCGCACCCCCCCTCCGCCCGCCCCGCGCCCTCGCTGCCGTGTGCACAGGAGAATGTTAACGTGACTCCTCTTCTCGCTCTCTCTGCTCACGGCGGACTGTGGTGCCACGCTGGAACATACCTTATCACTGGGTCGATTGTGCCTTTCCGGTGCACGTTTCCTTCTCCTGAAGCTCACGTCGCTGCGGCCGGAGGAACAAAGCGGGCAGGAGCGTGGCCCTGCCCGTGGCAGCCCTGCGTCCCCAGGCCCCCTGCTCGGCCTCCGCGCCCAGCCTCCTGGTCTGTGCGCCGGGGGTGGCGGGGGTGGCGGGGGTGCTGCGGCGGCCACGGGCACGGGGGGCCGGTCTGGGCACGGCTGCCCGTGGAGCGCGTGTCGTGTCCTCGTCGGGTGAGGACCCGCACGCTCCGTTACTGCCGAGCCTTGTCCGCTCGTTCTGTTCGCTGGAACACATTCCTTCCTTCTCCCTGAAATCTGCGTGTTTTCTGTCGTACCTCGAACCGAGACCGGATTTCTGTGCTCTTCAGCTGCACTAGCTGAGGTGGGATTTACACAGGACAAACGTCACCGGCTTCAAGCGCACAGTTTGCCGTGTTCTGACAAGTGTGTGTGGTTAGCACGGCCCCCGCTGCAGCCAAGACGTGGGCCCCGCCCCCCCGGGGTCTTGGGTGTTCATGGTCCCAGCGGGGCCTGGTCTGAGTGTGCATCCCGGGCGGGCGGCAGAGCCGGCTCCTGTGACCCCCGGAGTCGCCGGCCCCGCAGCGGACGACTCACCACTAGGCGGTGCTGTGGGGCCGCGCCGGGACGCCGAGCCGCGGCCGATCTCCGGTTTTCCAGGCATTTCCTCTGTGAACCCCGATGCTGGGCTCCTTCCGAAAAGCTTCTGCAGGGACGCCTGGGTGGCTCAGTGGGTTAAGCTGCTGCCTTCGGCTCAGGTTATGATCCCAGAGTCCTGGGATCGAGTCCCGCATCGGGCTCCTTGCTTGGCAGGGAGCCTGCTTCTCCCTCTGCCTCTGCTGCCTCTCTGTCTGCCTGTGCTCGCTCTCGCTTCTCTCTCTGTGACAAATAAATAAAATCTTAAAAAAAAAAAAAGCTTCTGCTTAATGGGTTTATTAGGACCATTTTTAGAGAACCCAGGAGGTCAGGGTACGGAGCATTTGTAACTGATTTGGTTCAGTGAGTGGTAGGATTTGTAAATTAGATTTTATCAGTTTATAAATTTAACAATGATTTATTGAGTCTGTGGAGGGGCCTGGAAGACACAATTTCATACATCTGTGCCAGTATTTAGAAAATCAGTACTTTGTACAGTTTACGTGTAACATGATGATGTGATTTTACTATTTTAGAATAGGCAAGATAAAATGCAAAAAAGCCTATACCACCAAGCTCTGAATGTGTGGCGGTAAAACCCAGCAGAGTTCGTTTTGAAGGTCTGATGGCTTCGTCCAGCGACCCCTGAAGGAGACCCGGGAGCCAGGGAGCCGCACAGATGAGAGACCGTCTGGGCAGGAGGGAGCAGGACAAGGACGCCAACCCAGGAGAGCCCGGGCTGGTTGGGCAAGGCCACGCTCCTTCAGGGGACTGTGGGGCCTGCCGGACAGATGACCTCCCTCGTGCCCGCCCAGTGACTCCTGATGGACACCGGGCTCCCGCTTCTAGAAGAGGCTGTAGATATGATTAGGTGACATGTCAGTTTGGTGACCTGGGGCTCAGGCTAAGTGTGTCCATTTGGGGGCCGGTTGTCTTGTTTTCAGTCATGCTGACAGGTTGCCGGTTTTGGTAAGAGAAGAGCGGCTTGTGGACGTGTGTTTCTGACGTGCACTGCAGAGTAATGTCAGTATTTGAGTTTTAAACTCTCCCTTCTGTGAACCCGGTCTTGCACCTACTGGACCTTTACTGGCCGAAGGTCAGTCCCGTTCCCACTCTGCCGTCCTGTCCTTCTGCACTGCTTGTTCTTCTCTGGGGGGGCAGCAGTGGGGACCGGGTCCTGGGGGGGCCGGCCTGGCCAGGCAACTGCCAACATCTGGGATGTCATCCAGGGGCAAAAAAGTCCTGACTCAGATTCTGCCCACAAGGCACAGAATTCTGGGATTCTAGATGGGGGGGGGGAGTCAAGTGTGTAGAGTTGCCTCTGGGCAGAGGGTTGGGGGTGACTGCTACAGAACCCCCCCTCAGTGTTGGTCCAGGGTGCACCCCACTCTGCAGGCTCAGGGTGATGGGCCGCTTCCTGCCCACCACGGGCCTCGTGGCTTAGAGGTGGCTGTGGGTCCTCAAGGGCCGTGTGCACCTGCGTCTGTGCAGACAGGCCATGAGGCCCGGGGCCGCCTGCCCCAGGACCCTGGACTTGGTAGTGGAGGTGCGACGGCGCGTGTCAGGGCCTCGGCAGACCCACCTGTTCTGTTTGAACAGTGTCTCAGAACTCAACTTCGGGGTCACATTGCCCTTCTCCTAGAACGTGGATGTCCCCCCTCACTGTCCTCTGGCCTGACTCTAGCTCCTCAGTAGTTAGATTCTCTTGGTCTAGACTCCCTTAGAATTCTTTATTCATGGGCTTCAGGGATGTTGCTGAGAAAAACATGAGTTTTCTTTGCTTTTTATCACCTTTTGCACACGCGGGGGCATCTTCCAGTGGCCGATTCGGACTTTTGTTTCTAGCTTCTTCCATCCTAACGAGTGTTGTCCTGGTTTGCGTGTTCTGGTCTGCGGACCCACAGGCTGTGTGGCTTTGGCTCATGCACTCCGTGGGCCCAGGCCTTCGCGTCTCTGATCCCCTTGTCATGGTTTCTTCTCCGTTGACTCTCGTTTGGGTTTGCAGTCGGACCGAGCACGCGTCCCTGCCCTGCTTGTCGTACTGAGGTGCGTGCTCCTTCCTTTCTCCACACGTGTCCGAGTTAGAAGCGGCCCGACGTCACCGCAAAGAGCCGAGGCCGGCCGGCGGTTTTCTGCCCGAGGCTGAGTAAAGTCACTTTGCCTTCTTTGAAGGACCAACCACTTCTACGTTATATTTCAAGACGTTTGTGTTTTGTTTTGTTTTTTTCATGCTCGGTAACGATAAGCGTTATTTTTAAAGGCTGCTTCAAAAACGCCTGCCTGTTTGAGCCACGGCTACGCATTGCATATGCCAGTTCAGTTTCAAATTTATGTTTAGGCTTGATCTTCAGTGTGTAGCTTGGGTTCAGAGCTCGCCCTGGCGGCCCTGGGCCTGCTGGATGGGAGTTCCTGTCGCCAGCATCCGTCCACGGGCCACCTGGGCCACCCACGGGCCGCCACCCGTGGCTGCTTCCTTAGCTCTAGGTTGCTTTAGGCTTCGGGAGCTAATTTTAGGGCCTTCAATTTAAGTGCCTTTTTTCCCCCTGCCAAATCCAACATCTGCTGTACTTATTTGAGAAATGTATGTTCTGATTTTCATTTAAAATTCCTTGATAGAGTTACTGTAAAAGAAAATGGAAAAAGCTTAATTGAATTTACGATCTTAATTGAGCGGAGGAATTTTGTGAGCAGACGTAAACTATACTTATCTCCATCTGTTTGAACCCATTTTCATATAGGAAATAAAGATGTGTTAATTTAAAGAAATATGTATGTGTTATTTTGACTTAAAGTTGTGAGGAATCGTAACATAGAAAGAAGTAGAATCGAGCAGTCATGGTTTTGCTTTAACTGGGCGGCACTGGAGTGAGGCGCTCGGGCCCCGGGTTCCAAGTGTCCTGGATTCTGAACCGTGTTCTGCTGCTTACACGGTGTGTGACCTTGGGTGAGCGGTTCTGCCCTGTGGCCGAAGGGCTCCTTTTTATAAAGCGGCAGTGCTGATGGAATGATAGCGGCCAGAGCTCGCTGGGCACCGTGTCCTGCACCGTCTTCTCTTGACCCCCCAGCGAGCCTGGGGCAGGTCCCATCACCGCCTTCTGTGTTGTACTGAGGAGTCTGAGGAACCAGGAGCGTAAGAACTTGCCCAAGGTTCCTGGGCTAGCAGGGGGTAGGGTGGGCCTTGGACCAGACAGATTTGCTTTGGGCTTTGTGCTGGTTACTGCTGGGCTGTAATCGTGGTCACACTGTACAGCTGTATGGACTGTGCACTGCACAGCTCCATTCCAAGACTTGCGTGACATCCTCGATGGCTGTAAAACAGATGGCGGCCGTTTCTAGGCTGCCCTTGCACAGGCACTTCAGAGGCTGGCATTTGTGAGGTGTAAGTGCGCTGACCCGTGTGTGGTATCTGGGAGGGGACAGTTCCTGGTAAAGTCGTCCTCCACACTGTGCCGTAGTGGCTGCTCCCTTGCAGGCTTCTGCCCATCCTTCCCGTCCCGTCACTGCCCGCGGTGGTGCCTTCGTGGCCCAGTCCTGGCTTCTCCTGGGCTCTATCTGTACTCGTGACCTGGCGTGTCAGCCACATGCACGTCTGTCGGCCTCGGACCCTGGGTCTACCCGCCGTCTCTTCCTGGGCATCTGCATTGTCTCTGACTTCAGACGGCAAACTGGACCCCTGGTTCTTCACCCCACCTGAAGCCTTCCCATCTCTCGAGACTCTCGGGCCACAAGCCCTGGCCATCCTGTGTCTTCTCTTCCCTTCTAGGCCACCTGTCTGCTGTCCCTTAGCATGTGTCCGGGTTGGTTATTTCTTGCCTCTGCCATCATGTGCCCTGAGCCATCGGGTGTGTCCGCACCGGTCTCCTGACAGGACCCCTGTGTTAGCCCTTGCCCTGCATCTGTTCTTCACCAGTGGCCAGAGGCTAGGACTAGGCTAAAGCTCCTGGGCAGAGGGACTGCCAGGTCCCTGCACTGGCCCAGAGTCCCTGGAGCTGGCCTTTGGACCTCCTGGTTTTCACCTCCGCCAGCCTGGCCTCCTGACTGTTCCTGGGCTGTGCCCGCTGCTGCCACGGAGCCTTTGCCTGTATTCCTCGACATCGTCTTCCAGGTGCCTCCTGCCAGTTCCTCGGACCGTCAGGTGTGTGCTTCTCTGCTGTCGTCCTCAAGACCCAGAGAGACTGCTGCCCTCCCGCGCCAGTCACCTTCTGGGGTGACACCTACTCCCTCTGACATACGAGGCCAGTCGATGGCTTGTGGGGCCCCTTGTCGCCTGTCTCTCTTCCCTCCATGAGCAGAAGCTGCTTTTGTTCCCTGGTGTGTCGCCAGCACCTGCTCAGGCCTGGCCCTCACTTAGCCGGTGCTCACTGTTCGTTGAAGGAATGGATATTTGCTGTTTTCATGCTAACAGATCGTTCTGAGGCACTTTAATATGAAGTAGTGCCACAGTTTCCCACGTGTTGATTCTGTGTGGTAATAACAGACTCATTTCACAGACTTCAGCGTTCTAATGGAATCAACTCCTTTTGCTCTTATAAGAGAAAAATAGTTCTTAAGAGTTTTTTTCATAAATTAATGTTCTAGGAACATTAAATTTCAGAGTCTTTACTCTGAGGACATGGATAAAAATAAAATTAATGAGGTACCAGGAACGTCAGATGCTACATAGTGTAGGGCTTTTTATGACATTCTCCTAGGATTCAGTACTGTTAACTCGCAAAGATGCGGCAGCTGAAGTCAGAAGCAGATGTACTCGTGGAATAGCGAGTTATAGCACGGTGGACATGGGGAGATGGAGAGGAGAAGGGAGCTGGGGGAAATCGGAGGGGGAGATGAACCATGAGACTGTGGACTCGGAGGAACTAACTGGGGGTTTTGGAGGGGCGGGGGGTGGGGAGTTGGGTGAGCCGGGTGGTGGGCATCAAGGAGGCTCGGATCGCATGGAGCACTGGGTGTGCTGCATACACAATCTTGGAACACACGTGAAAATTAAATTTAAAAAACAAAAGAAATGGATGTACTTTTACAGTTGCAGAAAAGATCTTCAAAGTATCTCTTTAAATTATGAACTGTCAGTTCGGTCATTGCCGAGACTGTATCTGGGCACTGAGTCACTGCCGTTCTGCTGGGAACTTCTTGATTCTCGTGAACGCAGGATTCTGTTTTTATGCTTTTCTTAAGTGATCGTAAAGGTAGAAAGAATTGGGAAGAAGGAAGAAACAACTGAGAGGCGCAGAGCCGGGACCTCACGTCGACTCTGGGAGCGTCCCCATGGGGCGTGTTCTCGGCAGCGGTGCAGGCCCCCGAGGCTGGGGCACCGTGGGCCTGGTCCTGCTCGTGGATTCTTGGCTTCTCTGACTTTCAGGAAAGCAGAAAACACAGCACTTGTCATGGCAGGAAGCTCTGCTGTGCGCTGGCTGGTGTCCTGTGAGGAGGGAACCGTGATGAGCGTGGGGCGGGCAGACTGGGCGACGGCTGCCTCATCGAGCGCGTCGTGAGCGCGCAGAGCGGGTGCCGGAGAAGGCCGCGCGGGGCGGTGGTCAGGGCCAGCTGGCCTTTCGTTTTATAGCCCGTATGTGCCCTTTAGTTAGAAGGAGATGAAGCAGACTTGGTTCTGTCCGACCGTGCTGGCCTCGAGAACGGTACTGCTGTCCCGCTTGTCCCCACGGGAGGGAAGTTGATGACGTCATGGGGAGGGGGGCCAGAGCCATCGAAAGATTGTACTACTCACGTTTTCCTGGAGGAGGAGCCGCGCCGCGCAGGGCCGTATGGGGAGCATTGGTCTTGGTCTGGAGGCAGAAAGGAGCGAGGGGAAGGCCTAGGTAGGCCAGAGTCTTCTTGGGGTTTCCATAGGCAGGGCAGGGCCGGGCACGGAGACCGCTTACGCCCGGCACTTTGAAGAACTATGGCAGGGTCTGGGCTCTGCGTGGCCTGGTGGCCTTGTCCCTGACCCCTGCGTGGCCTGGTGGCCTCGTCCCTGACCCTGGAATGATTCAGGGCAAGGGCAACCCTGGCTTGACGTGACCATTACAAGAGGAAGTGGGGGGGTCATGTGCGTAGGAGGATGCAGTCCTGGCTGAGCCCTGGCGGGGGGGCGTCTCTCCCTGCGTGCGGAAGGCTCCCATATGCTAGAGCATCAAGAGACATAAAATACAGGAGATAGGACTTTCCCCGTGACAAATGTGTGCCCACGAGACAAATACAGCCTCTGAGACAGCAGGTAGAGCAGCAGCCCCCGCGGAGAGCCCGGCGCAGCTGACCCAGGACACCAGGACACACAGACGTCCAGACGTCCAGACGTCCAGACGGTACCAGCAGAGGGTCTCCCGGCAAACCCGCCGCTGTGGCTTTCATCGCGTCAGCTCTCGTTTCCAAATTCATGTGTAAGGACGGCAGATCTCCTGGGCTTGGTTTGCTGCGTTGCCACTTGCTGGAGCCGGAGGAGCTGCACACGGGCTAGCGTTTTGGCAGCTGTGCCACTGGGCCTGGACGCACTGCCAGCCCCGTGCTTGCTGGGGCGTTCGGGTCAGGGCAGCCGGCCTCTCACGCCAGCCCCCGACTTCCCGGCTTTATGGTTTCAGGTCGCCCTGATTCATGCTCTGGGAACTTTAGATCTAGGAGTGTATGCGAGCTTTTCACTTTGCAAGTTTTTCTTTTTATGAATGGTGGTGTGTCGTGATGTGAAACATTGTTGTCTCCTTTAGGTCAGGGTTATGATGGAGATGGAGAAATTAAAATTTTCTCCTTTCCAGGGCGCAGAGAGGAAGCCTGTGCCAGTTTGTTCTGGCCCTGAGGTGGCTCACCAGGGCTGTGCCTGTGCCTGGGGCAGGGCAGGCCCCCACCGGGAGGGAGACCAGGTCCCAATGAAAACCCTGATGCAGAAAGAGAAAACATTGAAAATGGGAGTGTCTCTGATAGCGGGGGACACATTCCCTGTTTTTGCCTGATGTCTTTGAGCATTGTTTCCCCAGATGGTCTCGTCCTAAGGGATCTAGGCTCCAGACAGCTCCTTATCGCTTACCTCTTATAAAAACAGTCTGTTTGATTCGATCTGGGCTCTCCAAGACTCTGAGAGTGCTGAGCTCTTCCCGGGGTCACAGGGCTCCAGAAGTTCCAGCTTGCTTGCTTCAGCTCCCATCAGGAGACCCTGGGGCCAGGGCCCATAGCTGCGCCGACCCGCCTGCGCCGGTGTGCTCCGGCTCGTCCGCCGCGTCTCCAGCCCAGTTGCGCACGGCGCGTGACCACGTGCAGGGTTAGCCACCCAACTTGTTTCGGTGCGTGGCAAGGGAATAATTAACAAAGAAACTCATGGAGAAAATACCCAAACAGATTTTAAATACAGTAAGTAACTTCATATTTTAAAATAGGTCCAAAGAAATTTTCTTGTTTCGTATTTAAAATAATTGAAGAAAGTTTACGTTTTCCTTTTCGTGTTTTGTTTTCCTTTCCTTTTCGTGGTTTCCTCCGTGGTTTCTTGGTTCTCAGTCCCCTGGGTTGCTTTAGGATTCCTCCGTCGGGGATAGACTGCATCCGAACTCAGCGGAGGCTCCGAGCCCCCAAGTCCCGGGTGGCAGGCCGGCCAGGTGCACGGTGCCGGCGGGGGCTTCCCCCAAGGCAACGTGTCGCAGGAAGCAGTGACGCCTGTGGCGGCTGGCTGGAGAGAGGGAGGCTGTTGGATCTTGTTTTACCACAACCAGCTGTCGTGGGTATTTCAGGCCAGGCCTTTGCGGGCATGAGAAATGCGGAGCCGCAGGAGAGGGGGGACATCCCGGCCTGGTGGGCACCAGGCCCCCGCACTCCTGCCCGTGCGCTGGGCCCGCACGCTCCTCATGGGAGCCGTCTGGGCGTGGACACAGACAGTGCCCCGACCCGACGTCCTGGGGCCCCACACCTGCTCGCCTCGCCAGATTGCAGGCTGCCCTTTCCTCGTCCTGCCCCCGCTTCCTTCCCGCGGCTCCTCTCTGTCCCGGACCTTCCCCTGCTCCGAGTGCGGCTGGCCTGGAGGCCGGTGTCTCCGTGGCCCCCTCCCTCCCAAACCCAGCTCCCAAGCCGAGAGTTCTCTGCTTTGCTGAAGAATCTGCGCCATGTGTAGGGGAAGCCTTTGCCAGAAGCTTCTCCCCTGGTCCCAGCCCCAAGGCCGTGACCACCTCCATGAGTTTGCGAGCGACAGAAACATACGGCCTCCAAGTCCGAAACGCTGTCTGCTCTTTTATCCAAAGGATTCAAAATAAAACACATAATCAAGTTTAAAATATATAAAATTTAAGTAGATTTCTGTCAAAAATGCAAATTTTGCTAAACAACAAACCAAAACATTGTAATTTTTTCATGTTTTCAGAAAATGTCTTCACAACTATCTATTAAAAGTAAGTTACATAATATAAGTTACCGTCAATATCAAATTTTTAAGACAAAAGTATTTAAAGAAAGCTGGATTTTTAATTTAGTACTTTGAAAATTTAGTTAAATGGCAGGAATAATTTTATGAAGAATGACACTCATGGCGATTCTGGTCACCCCGAGCGGTCTGGGCTTCAGCGCACCGTGGGGAGAGGGACCGCTTCGTGGGGGAGAGCGCCCCTCTCTCAGGAGGGTGCCCTCCGCTTCGGCTGGGACCTGCACGAGCGTGTGTGCCTTTGGGGGACCGTGTAGGCAGGCGGCTGCTGGGGGGTCCTGGAAAGGGGCTTGGCTCTGCAAGAGAGAAGAGCTGGGCGACTTCATTGTCTTCCCTCTCAGCCAGTCTCCCCCACGGACGTCCTCCCCCGTCTGGGCTCCCCCGGCACAGTCCCTGATCGGCTGGCTTTCGGGTGCCGTGGTCTTTTGTTCCAAGGACACAGAGCTGTGATCTGGGATAGTGTCCCCCTGGGGCCTGATCCGTCTGTGTCGGACAGGAGGAGGTTGGGGCTGTGCGTTGTGCTGTGTCAGCCCTAAATGCTGGGTCCCGGACACAGTCCCCTGGGCGCAGGGGACGCCGTGAAGGTTCAGTGTCTGCCCGCCCGGGGTGCTGAGCCTGCGGCAGGGACAAGCTGTTCCCCAGCGGAGGAGACAGCAGCACGTGGGCCGTCTGGTGGGCACAGCAGGGAGGAGGAGTGGCCCTTGACCTGGGGCTCCTCTGGGCACCCACACGCTTCGCGGGCACTTCTGTGGGTCCTGCGGCGGCTGGCCGCCGAGCCTCTGCGCTGGGTGCGGTGGTAGCCCCGGGCTTTCCGCAGCTGTGTTTTGCACACTGTGCTCCTTCCCTGGTGGCTTCCCTCACTGCCGTGCGAGCTCTGTCTGTTTTCAAGGTGACAGAAGCCTGTCTAAGGCGAGACTTGGTGTGTTTCTGTGGGGATTCCTGTTCCCCTGGAAGGAGTCCCGGCACGTCTTTCACTCCTTCCCGTGGTGTTGTGTCCGGGAGTGCGCGGAAGGGTTAACTGTCACACGTCACTGCTGGGTGGTGTGCTCCGAAGGCATTGTGGTGTCCGGGAAGCCCTCATTCTGCAGTTTGAGCAATGAGCCTGGGACGGAGGAGGGGCTGCTTCTCCGAGCCGGTGGGGGGCCGGCCGCGGGTGCTGCCGCTCTGCGGGCCCGGTGGCCGGGGGCAGGGGCAAGGCTGGGGCCGGCCCGGGCTGGTTTCGCTCGTCGGTACGGCCTCCCTCATTGCCGGGACTTGGACCACGGGGACCTTCTTCAGCATCGCGGGGCGTCGCTGTAAACGGAGGCGGAAGAAGCGCTCTGAGAGGAAAGGTAACTCGTTTCGCTTTCATTCTAGAATGGGAAGTGCGGGACCTCGCACGCGACACGGAGACGCTTTCTGGGGCGCACGGCTTCCCGGGGAGCTTGTCTCCTGGGTGCCGGCTCCTTCCCAGCAGCCCTTCTGAAGTGCCTCTGCTTTCTGTGCTGGCTTTTATAGAATTTGGGGCTAGTTTAAATGCGAAGGTTTTAAAAGACCCAGATAGAAGTCATTTTAGCTCCAGGGTTTGGAGTATATTTTAAGGAAAGTATTTATGAAGCCTTAGACGGCTGTGGCTTTGGGTATCAAAGATCTTTCCTCCTGAGACGGTGCCTTGTGGTGCCTTCTGCTCTGCTGCCGTCCTTCATTCATAACTTTTCTAACCTGAAAACTGCTCTTCAAGCTGTGGAAATAAGGCTGTGGCAGCTGTTGTTAAAACTGCTTTTGAGGGGCACCTGGGTGGCTCAGTGGGTTAGGCGGCTGCCTTCGGCTCAGGTCATGATCCCAGCGTCCTGGGGTCGAGTCCTGCATCGGGCTCCTTGCTCGGCGGGCAGCCTCCTTCTCCCTCTGCCACTCTGTCTGCCTGGGCTCACTCTCCCTCTCTTTCTGACAAATAAAGAAATAAAATCTTTAAAAAACCCCAAAAAACAAAAAACTGCTTTTGACAACACAGAGAACAACTTCCTTGCATTCGACCCCGGGTAGTTTTTAGCCTCCAGTTCAACCTGATGTTTTAAGACATTGAAAATCTCTGTATCTTTCTTGACACCAGACCTAAACATTGTCCTTGGCTGTAAAGATCACACCGCACTGGCGTGGGGCGCGTCGTTGCCGTGACGGGTGTTGAGGGGGTGCCGTCCTCGTGTGCTCCGAGCCACCTGACAGTGTGTTTTCGGGGTAAAGAGGCTTCTGGCGAGGGAATCGCCTGCTGTCCAGGGAGCCTCTCTCTCCGGCCGTCTCCTTCCTGCCACCCACGGGTAGGGCCAGGACCCAGCTGTCACTGCCCCTTCACCCTGGGGCTGTTTTGTGGCAGAGACATCGGCCCTTCAGGGAGTGAGGTGAGCCGGTTTTCAGTGAGGCCTCCCCGGGAAGAGAAGAAGAAACCGATTTTGGAGCAGCGATCTGAGATGACAGCATCCTGCTGAGTCTACGGAGATGCGGAGATGGGTCCCGCAGAGCTCTGTGCCTGGGCGCAGTGAGGGCTTTGCGATCTGCCGACTTCGGGGGTGCCGTGCCTCCGTGTGCCTCCGGGACACACGGCGCCGTCCCGGGGGACGCGTGTCTTCAGTGTGGCTGTCACAGACCCTGCCTCAGGCTGCGGTGTTGCTCTTTGTTCCCGAGTTAAGCATCAGAAGCTGAATATCCTTAACTCGAGCCATGGAGAAGGGGGACAAAGACAAAAAGCAGAAACTGCAAGAACTTTTGATCAAATGCCCTAAATTTAGGCTGGCCGCTGTTTTTTCTATGGCCCTTCATCACTAAACATTTAGTTTGGGGAAAATACTGAAAACTACAGGAATAATGGTTTTGGGGGGGAACTTGCTGTAATTCAAACGGTTTGTGAAAATGCTTCCTTCATGCATTCTAGAACCACCTTCTTCAGTAGAACAGTCACCCCCAAATAGGCTGCGCCGTCAGCCGGCGTCCTGGGAGACCGAGCGCGCCACAGGGTACGGCACTGCAGCCGCGGGATCGGCCGAGCCGCGTTCGCCGGGCGCTCCTGTGGGCGCAGATTTGCTGTGACTGGCGCCGAGCGGCGGGTCGTGTGGTGGCCGCCCTTCTGCCGTTCAAAGTGATCGGTCTCGGCGCTGGGCGACCATCCGGCGAGGGTTGGACTCTGGGGTTCAGCTCAGGTCACGATCTCCGGGACCTGAGATCGAGCCCGTGTCAGGCTTCATGCCTGGTGGGAGGTCTAAATCCGCTGGAGACTGTCCCTCTGCCCTTTCTCCTGCTCCCGTGTGCTCGCTCGCTCTCGCTCTCTCAAAATAAATGAGTAAATCTTGAAAAAATAAAAACCAGTATTTTTAAGCTTGGCCATTCCATTTATACCACATGAACCAAGTTTTACAGGATGTACGGCATCGTCTCTTAGTATTACATAATTTTAAGATGTTCCGAATCATGTGTGTTGAATTTTTCCTAAGACTGGTATAAGGTGAGCTTTTTCAACATTTTTTTTAGAGAGGCAGGGGAGGGGCAGAGGGAGGGGCAGAGAGAACATCTCAAGCAGGCTCCAGGCCCAGCTTTTTCCAATGGAATTATTTTTTTGAGAACACCAGCAGCGGGTTACTTGTTGGCTTCAGGGATGCTAAGATTTCAGGGATTTTTCGTGGCTTCTCAATGACCCACGGAGTTACTACCTCCTCTAGGGCAGGGCATGGGCTGTTGACTGGGTGAGGCTCCGGTGGTTAGATGAGCCGTCAGAAGTTACGGCTGGAAGGGAACCACGTGCAGCTCAAGTGCTGACCAGGCCCCCCGTAAAGCAGATGCTGCTGGGACAGGCAGGTGCTGCGTACCACCCTCCCTGGGCCCTGGCCAGCCCTGTGACGGCATCTGCTGCCTTCTTTCCAGGGCTGGCACAGCTGCTGAGTAAAGACACGTTGGGGCGGGGGGTCGGGGGGGAGACCCAGAGCCCCTTCCCCCCATCATTGTGTGAACGAGCTCTGTGTTCCGGATCAAAGGCTTTCTCGGGGAGCCTTTTGTCTCAGGTGTGAGAACCCCCTACCTGGGCGCAGGCCATCTGACGACCCCTGTCACACGGGCCGCAGCTCTGCACCGTGCGGGTCTGGGGCTGGGCCCTCCCACGTCCCAGGGTGGAAGAGGAAGCGGGGTTTGGGCACCTTGTGTAGCCGCGGAGACGCAGACCCGTAGAGGTGTGCTTCCTGAGCACTGTTGGAGGACGGCACGGAGGTCTCCCTGCCCTCGGTCCTTCGCAGAGCGAGGAGATGCCGCCGGCTGTGGGCCGATGCCCGCGGGACCCGAGGAGCGAGCAGGTCCCTTCCCTCGCGGCAGCCCTGGCTTCACCTTGCTGGGAACGTGCCTCTCCATAAGGTGCAAAGCACTTGGCAGCTCGAGACGCAGGGTGGGAGGCATTTGTTCACCCGTCTGTCCGTCCAGCATCCGCCCATTCACCACTCGTCTACCCCGTCAGCCGTCCGTGTGCCCGTCGGGTGGTCCGTCTGCCCGTCCACCAGTCTGCTCACATGCTCGTCCCTCCATCCATCCGCCCATCTACCGTCCATCCGTCCGTCCATCTACTCACCCGTGACCCACCCACCTTCCCAAATGTTCATCCGTCCGTCCGTCTGTCGGTTCATCCATCCGTCTTCACACCTGTTCACTCATCCACCCGTTCATCACCGACCCACCCATCGTCTGCCCGTCCGTCCGTCCGTCGGCTCACCCGTCTGTCCCCGTCTGTCTGTCCGTCAGCCATCTTCCCACCTCAGCCATCCGTCGACCCACCCGTTCATCCGCCTGTTCATCCACGCGTCTCCTCACTCACCCCTCATCTCTCTGTGCGTCCCTCTGTCTGTCCATCCAACCTTCCTTCCTTCTCTCCATACCACCCACCCATCCGTCCGTCCGTCCGTCCGTCTGTCCATCCATCCGGCGGGCGCCCGTTAGAGCCTTGTGTGCTGGCGCTGGGGATTTGGGTACGCACAGGGCAGGTGTCGGAGCCAGGGCGGCGGTGGCAGAAGGACAGCCCGGTGTTAAGGCTTGGGGTCTGCTCTGGAATGGGCCATGGTGGATGACGAGGGCGGACGTGTGATGGAGGCTGCTCGGCTCTGTACCAGGGAGGAAGGGACGGACCTTCCAGTCTCCGGTCAGAGTGGCAGTCCCCGTGCCTGCCAGGGAAGGACACGTGGCAGGACCGCCACTGAGCCCCGCCCCCGCCAGTGAGCAGCAGTGATGTATCGAAGGCCCGGGTTTCCTGAACCTGCTGTGCCAGACGTCCGGAGTGTCTCATGGCCTTCACGCTGAGGGGCTTCCCAGCACACGAGGGGGCCCCACTCGCTGGAAGGGGCTGCTTCGGCTAGCGGAGACATTCGGAGATAGAGCCGCGCCGGGCTGGCGGCAGACACTGTAAAGGAAAACCCAGGGTAAGATATGTGAGGTTGTTCTCGGAATACTGTGGGACGGGCATGGGATCTCGACCGTGCGCCTTCCTCGCTTCGTTATTACTCTTCGTGCGCCTTCTTGTCTGCTTTTCCTTTGATTCCAGAAAATGAAGCGTATTTTTCAAATAACCAGGGTTTTAGTGAGGCTGTGGTAACAGAGCAGACAGGACTCCAAGTGCAGTGTGACTGTGTGTCCGTCTTGAAGGACAAAGAACGGTGGTAAGAACAGTGCTTTGGGAAGGTTTCTCTTCCCCTCCTCCTGGTTCTGAGCCGGAGATGTGACTTTGTGGTTCTGGAATCCGGCTTCAGCCAGGCGTGTGCCCTCCCTGAGGTTGTCTCGCCGCGTTGAGGAGCAGGAGAGGCAGCCAAGGGCGGGGGAGGGCTCGGAGGTCTGTGTGCGTGAGCGTGCACACACACGCACGTGCGCGTGAGGGGTGTGGCTGGAGGCACTGACCGTGGGACGGGCCAGCCCAGTGCTCAGACACAGCTGGCCCACTCAGGGACTCAGGCCTCTTTCCTTCTTTGACAGAAGGTTCCGGAGTCACCCTGGGGGTCACCGCCACCCTGGTCCTGCAGAGAAAGATGGGCAAGAACTCGGGCAAGCACTCAGGAGGCCACGTGGCCAGGCCTGGAAGCATAGCCACAGCATGGAGAGTGCGGCGGCGGCCCAGGGCGATACACCGTGTCTTTGCCCGCCACGTCACACGGCCCGCCCGGGGCAGGTAGCCTGGCACCACCGCCGGGGAGGTCTTGCCCGGCGCGCTTATGCCCGCTGGCCCAGCGTGTTCTGAGGGGGCCATCATCCCCCAGCCGCCGGCTCCGTCCCGGGGTTCTTGCTTGTCCTCTAGGGCCCCAGCTGACGTGGCGAGGGCAGTGTGAGAGCCGGCGACCGTCTGAAGGGTTTGCTGGGGGCCTCACCAGCCACAAAATCTAATCTTGGGCAAACTCGTTTCTGTGGGTCTGCGAGGAGTGGAATCGGCGCGTCTAGCATCGTGTGTGTAACGGCGATACTGAATGCAGTAGGTGCCTCGGACTTACGGCGTTGTTCAGGGTTTAGAATCCTTCGGTCCCTGTACTAGTGACATCATTTGACAGAGGCTCCTGGGGAGCTGGGCGGCCGGCCCAAGGTCGCTGAGCAGCCGTCCCCGCTGTGCCCCCAGGTAGCCAGAGTGGTCGCTCCTTCCCCGGCGGTCCCACGGCCCATCGGCTTGTCCTCTCCCGAGCAGGTCCTGTTCTGCCCGTAGCTCAGCTCTGCCCTGTCCCTCTGAGCTCTGACATGATGCTGAAGTCCGCGGGCGTCCGCTCTCTGCCGAGCACCAGCGGGAAGGGCATGTGTCTGTCGGCGGCGGCCGCGGGTCGTCCCTGCTGGCTTCGGATGGGGTCTGCCGCGTCCTGGCCCACTTTCAGAGTCTGTGGAGGAAGCCGCGCGCCCGTGTGTGTAGAAGGTCGGCCTAGAATAAAAATTCTGCTTTTCTCATTATAGAAGCAATGTTTATGGCAGGAATTAGGAAGTACAGACGCAGAATGAACTTTATAAAAAAGCAAAGGCAGTAATTCTTGTAACTAAATCTTTGACTATAAGGGTAAGTCTTAATAGTTTCCTCCAGTTGTTAGAACCGGGCTCCGAGGGCGAAGGCTCGTGGCGCTTGAGCCTTTGTGTCGTGTCGTTACGGTGGGAGCCCAGGGACGCCGACTGTGCCGTGGGCCCTCCCAGCAGCCCCTGGGAGGTCAGCACCCTCTCGCAGACCCCTCCCGACTCCGGTGCTCGAAGCATTTCTTACGGCCCCGGCTCGCTCCCGCCCAGTCTTGCTGAATCCTCGGAGGGTTCTGCTCTCGGGCCGCCAACATGGAGAAGGCCGGAGCCTCCTGCAGCAGGCGCGGCCTTGGCCTTTGTGGGGGACCGCTTCCCTGTAGCTCAGCCAGCCTGTGCCTTTCATGCTCCCTGACCGGTTGGCAGCGGACGTCTTCCTGGGCTCACGGCGAACGAGGCGGAACTGGAAAGCTTATGAGAGCCCGTCCACGTTTGTCCTTTTGTAAGCTCTGTTCTGTCGCGTACCTTTCCTTAAATCAGGTGTCCGTCCTCGCGTCACTGACTGTAGCAGGTCCCTGAGAGAGGGCCGGGGAGACGCGCGTCTGACTTTCAGGTAGGCTGGCACAGGGAGGTCACTGAGGCTTCAGGTCAGCTCATCGAAAAGGTGTTGCCTTCTGGCCCGGGGGCTCCGAGTGCCTGGGTGTGCAGGGAGATGCACGGCCACGTGTCCAGGGGACTCGGCTAGAGCGGGTGGAGAGGTCAGCTTTTCCGGGAGGCGCCGGCCCGCCGGAGCTGGCTGCCATACCCACCAGCTGCTGGCCGAGGGGCCGGGGCTGGGGAGCACAGGGGCTCGGCTGTCGGAACCCCAGAGCAAGTTGCCTCGGTGTTCTGTGTTTGCGGGCGCCGCAGTGTACCCACTCGCTTCCTCCGACGTGGCGGTGGTGCCGGGCGGTGTGGGCTCGCTGACCGTGGCCGCTTGCTGACCCAGCTGCTCCGCTCTGTGCGGCTTCCCCAGCGCTCAGCCTAGGGAACTGGTTACCTGGAAGGGGGAGAATCGAGAGTTCATGTGTCTAGAACCCGGGTTGGCAGGAAGTCTGTCTGGGTGGGCCTCCAACACCTAATGTTAGGGCTTTCATCACAAGGAAGAATGGGTTTTGTTGGCCGCTGGTGTCTTAGTTGGGGCTGGCGTCCGCCTGGCTCTGGTCTCACCCCCTCTGGCCTGGCGATCACTGAGGTGTCAGACGCGGAGTTCAGGGCTGCTCTGGGAAGGTCAAGTTGGGATGTGACTTTGAAAATACATTTCTTGGTTCCCCAGAGATTGCCAGTAATCGAGGTTTCTCCCGTCTGCCGTGGGACTTGTGGCACAGACAGAATCATCCCCTGCGTTTGTCGGCTGTTGTCGCGGTATCTGGTGTTTCGGTGACCGTCTGTCTCCCGTGGTGCGAGTCACCAGCAGCAGCCTCGGGCGCCGGCACGGGGACGAGCAGGAGGGGGAGGGCCTGGCCGTGCCGCCGCGTCCAGATGCTGCCGCGTCTGGATGCCGCCGGCGGGGCTCAGGGGCTCGCCGCGTGCAGGCCGCGGGCTGTGCGGGTCACAGCAGACCCTGGCCTGAGGCCGCAGAGCTGAAACTTGAAACAGGCACGGGGGCCGGTCACCCCAGCGAGTGGCGTCCTGCAGGCCACGAGCAAGTGGGTTCTGGGAAGCTTGTCCTCCCGCAAGGCCTTGACGGCCCATCTAAGAGCGAAGTCGTGGCTGCCGGGAAGACATTTCTCCTCTCACGCCCACGGGGACCACGCTGCAGCTGCTTCGGGTTTAAGGACTCGAGGGGCAAGGGGGTGTGTTTCATCGTAGACGCGTTTCACAGACAGCTGCTCAGAGAGCCACAGGCGGCCGTCGAGATGTGGTCCGAGGGCTGGGGACTCCCCAGGGGGACGCCCGTCCTCCACGGCAAGCAGCGCTTTGGCTGAGCGCCGCCCGACGGGGGGTCGCAAGCAGGGACCGTGGGCTCTGAGGCCTGGTGGGAGGGAGGGGTCTTCCCCGAGAGGAGCGCTCAGGGGGAGGTGCGGCCTCGTCGCGGTTGGGCAGCCAGAGCCCCGGCCGGGGCTTCCGAGGCCCGCGGCTCCCCTAGCTCCAGCTGTCGCGAGCCCAGGGCTGTGCCACCGTGGAGGGAAGAGCGCACCTGGGAGCGGAAGTCGGCGTGCCGGGGGCAGGCTCTTGGCCGTGTCAGGAAACCCGAGACAGTGGCCGCTTATTGGTGAGTGGAAGCCGGTAAGCAGATGCATGTTGGAACTCGGGGACTCTGATCTGGACATGGCTGTGCGCACCCTTACTGTCTGCTTTGTGTCCGCCGGCTTGTTGCTGGCCTGGTTTCTGCTCAGGGCACCCGGGCGGGGCAGCTCCTCTCCCGGTGCCACCACGCCGAGTCGGGCCCGGCTCAGCGGCTCGGGCTGTGTGGGCTCTAATGAGGTCTGGATTGTTAACAGTAGCTTCTCTGTCTTTGCACAAGTTGACATCTAGTTGGCACATTTCAGTAAAAATTATAAATTGGGAAAAATGGGTAGAATCCTGCGCCTTTCCTTCCGGCACAGATGACCACATGCCCTCATTAGAGCAGCGGCTCTGAAGGGAACGGAAGCTGGGATCAGCCAGCACCCCGTGCTCCTGTCCCACGGTCGGGGGGGGGGGGCTCCTGGGTGTGTGTGGTTCTCGGAGCACAGTGCAGCTTATTTTGGGGAAAACAGCTGTGGCAGCAAGTCGAGACTCTGGGCTGGGGGCAGGCGCTGGAGGCAGGGACACCTACGCAGCTGAGAGCCTGTGCAGGTTGTCTGAGCAGACGCAAGGCCTGTGTGGCGCAGACCCAGGGCTTCGGAGACGCAGCTGGAGCTGGAGGAGCTCGGCCTGGCTGTCGGGCCTGTCCCTGCAGGCACGGGCAGGGGCTGGGCAACCAGAGGCAAGGCGGTCCGGAGGCCCGGTGGGGGCGAGGGGGAGACTGGTGAGAAGCAGGGGAGGCCGCGCATCGTAAGCCTCAGTGAGTGGAGGGAGGTGGGGGGCGCCCTGGGTAGGACAGTGGCCGAACCTCCCACGAGGGGCAGCCTGCACTGACGGGGTGGAGGGAGTTGGGGGGAGCACGGCAGGCCCAGTGACCCAAGAGCACAGGGCCCCAGGCAGAAGAGTAGTTGGGAGAGCGCTGAGGAAGGCCCTAGGTCGGGCATAGTGCCAGCAGGGCCAGGGAGGTTCCCTGTGCCGGGGGAGGCGGCCTCCCGGCTCCTGGGGGCTGTGGGGAAGCCTGGGGGTGTGGTTCTAAGTGCCATGCTTGTGCGTGGGAGGACTTCCCGGTCACCTGGAGAAGAGGCCGGCTCCCGTGTGGGCGCGTGGCCACGTCATAGGCAGGTCGCACGGGGCCCGGCCCCAGATGCCTGGGGAGCATGGCCACACAGAGGCCGGGGGCTGGTGGCTTGGAGCTCCTTCTGCGCGCGTGCGGGAGCTGGTAGGGCAAGCGAGGGCACAGGCTCACACACACACTTGCACTGATGGGATCACTACCAGACCTGCAGCCCATCCAGAAGATGCCAGAGGCCCTGGCAGGTCTCCTGGGAGCCGGGTCTCCTGTGCCCCACCCTCCCCAGCGCTGTCCCTGCCAGCTCTGCGTCCGCGTGCCCCTGCGCTCAGCCTGCAGGTCCTTCCTGAGGGGGTCCGGACCCACAGCTCAGCACTGCGCCAGCTTCTGCATTCGTCAGATGGCGAAGGATGAGTTGTCTGTAGTGTTCGCTCCTGCTGGTTTGTGCACCAGCTGCTGGCGACCTGGACGCGCACACGAGCCCACTAACTCCACGTGCGCGCTTGCTGCCGGCCGCCCTCCCGGCCCTGGGCTCCGCCGGCTCAGTGGATGTGCTTCTCATCAGCATTCCCCACAGCATCGCGAGTGTCCGTGTGCATTGGTGCTGTCTTCAAAAACGAGGACTTCGTGTTTTAGAGCATGTTAGGTTCCTAGCGGAACGGGGGAGACCGCCCGTGTCTCTCTGCCCCCGGGGTGGTGTGTGTGTCACGGCGGATAAGGCTGCACTCACACACCATTACCACCTTTGCACACATGTGGGACAGTCGCAGCCACCCCTCCAGTGCCACACACCTTCTTTTCACGGCCTTAAAAAGCCTCTGTGGTCTACTCATTCATCCCCACCACCCTCCTCCCCCGCCCCTGCAACACGACCCGTCACGAGCCCCACAACAGTGCCTTCGCCAGAGAGTCCTGTCGCTGGGGTCACACGGGCCGCAGCCGTCTCAGACCGGCTCCTGTCACTCGGTGACACGCACTCACGGTCCCTCCAATGTCCCCTCATGGCGGGATGGCTCATGTCCTCTCGTGCACGGAGCCGCCGCCGCCCTCGTGTGCGGGTTTCCGTGGGGGCGTGTGTTCCCGCCCGCCGTGGGGGGACCTCAGGGAGTGCGGTCGCCGGGTCGGATGGGAAGAGCAGGTTTCGTCTTGGGAGAAACCACCAAACCTCCTTCCGAGGTGGCGGCACCGCCTGCTTTCCCCGCAGCCGTGACCGGGTGCTCCGGGCGCTCCCGTCCTCGCCAGACCGTGGCCGCTCGCGGAGGTGTGCAGGGGAGTCGCCGCTGTTTGAGTTTCATCCCCCGGCGACCTGGGACGTGGGGCAGCTTTACTCATTGGCCGTCTGTGTGTCTTCTCTGTTCAGGTCCTTTGTCTATTTCTAAAAGGTCATTTGTTTCATTGTTGAGTTTCCAGAGCTCTTTATATATTACAGATCACTGTCCTGTATCGGAGGTGTCGTTGGCAAATGCTTCCTCCCAGGCCGTGGCTTGTCTTCTCACTCTCCTGACACGGTCTTTCACAGAACACAGGTCGACGTGTTAACAAAGTCCAGCTCACCCGTCCTCTCTTTCTCGGATTGTGCCTTTGGTGCTGTGTGTGAAAAGTCACCCCCTCTGCAGGGTCCCCCAGGATTTCTCCCGTGTTGTCTTCTCGAAGTTTGATCGTTTCTCATTCTGCATTGAGTCTGCGATCCACGGTGAGTGAATCGTCAGGAGCGTGAGGTCTGTGTCTGGAATCACTTTTTGCGTGTGGACGTGCCGTTGTTCCTGCCCCACTTGTTAAAGACAAGGGTGGCCTTGTGCCTTGGGCAGTGTGTGTGTGGCTGTGTTTCTGGGCGCTCTGTGCTGTCCCATTGCTCTATTTGTCTGTTCCTTCTCCAAGGATATTATTTTGTTCATATAATGGTGAAAGCAAAATATAAATCATGAGGTTTATTCTCTAAAGGTGCTGGATTAAGTTGTTGAATTTCAGATTATTTTCTTTCAAATGATATAAGAATTATATATTACAGTTACTTTTGTTAAATAGTCAAATCATCACTTGGCATTTTTGCTATGGCTAAAAAATTAATCTAGACTTTAGCAAGTTGCTTGATTTGCAGTAAAGTATCAACACAAATCATCTCCATCTTAACATTTCTGTGTTTAAAAATTTGCTGTGTATGGCTGTTAAAGATAAAACCCGTAGCAGCTGCAAATAATAAGTAAAACTTTTCTTACAGCCATTCTGTTTTGAGAATAAAATGGATAAAACCTAGTAATAATTGCTAGTAATCTTAACCAAGTTTACTGCTTGTTTTAAATACTTTTTATTTTTTAAAAAGATTTTATTTATTTATTTGACAGAGATCACAAGTAGGCAGAGAGAGAGAGAGAGGGGGAAGCAGGCTCCCTGCTGGGCAGAGAGCCCGATGCGGGACTCGATTCCCGGACCCTGAGATCATGACCTGAGCCGAAGGCAGTGGCTTAACCCACTGAGGCACCCAGGCCCCCTTTAAACACTTTTTAATCTATACGTTTTTAGTGAATTCCTAATGATAGAATTTCCAGCAGCACGATAGAATATATTCAAGTTCTGACACATTTTCAGTACAAGTAAGTCATGTCTTTATATTTCATTCCAGAATATCTTTTTTCACTGAGGCAGAGGGAGGGCGTGAAAGGGTAGGGGTGAACGCAGCTTCACCGTCTTGCGAGAGGAGGCGCTGCCCGGCCACGCGGTCTTACAACATGAGCGTCTACGAAGGTGTGGATAATAGCGCGTCCACCTGGGGACGAGCACATGGCCGGCTGACTTGTGTTGTTAGAAGTCGGTTGTTGTGCGCGGGCACCCAGCGTCCAGTCCGGTTTGTCAGGAAGTGCCCGTCCCTGACGCGGGCCACCTCCCCGGCCTCGCCGCGGACTTCCGAGTGTGCTCGCTGCCGCCGCGGCTTCGCGGCCACCCCCCTGGCGGTCCGCCTGAACCGCGCGTGTCGTCCTGGGCGCTGGCGTTCCGTCAGGTCCAGCCCGGGAGGGCTAGCCCGGCCTCCTCGCTGCACGACTGTTCAGACTGTTCCTTTTTCCACATAAACTCTGGATCCCGCTCGCCTCGTGCTGCCAAACAAAGGGAGGCTGCACTTGTACCTGGACCCACTTCAACCCGGTCTTTGGATGCCAACTTGAAGGGTCTTTTCACACTTCAGTGCCCCCCAGTTTAGCTTACTTCCTGTGCATTAGGGAGATCATTTGAATATTGCTGTCAAAGAAAGCTATTCTTTAACTGGCCATTTTTGGAATTTTGTTCGAGATGCGGTTTTTTTACGGGGTTTTAATTCTTTCTTGTTTATCGTTCAGGCCATAAGAAGTGCTTTTGCGAATGAAAGAAAAATGGTTCTGTGAAATGCCCTGCAGTGCTTGCATTTATTATTTTGGTTTGTTTTATAACCTTCGGTACCAGAGTTGGCATCTGTAGGTGCTGGAAATGTTGGCTTCTGCTCCGCAGGAGATTTCTGGCGTCTGTTCCTAATATGCACGTACCTACTTACCACTGTGCATAGCCTGATTATTTTCTACTGTGAGACGTTTTCTGTGTCCGTTTTTAAAATTTTAGTATGTGGGAGCAGGTCAACGAGGTGAGCTCCCCAAGTCAGGTGAACTCCACGAGGGCCAAGCCTGTCCCGTGGCGCAGACTCACCCTCCCCATCACTGCACATGCCATCTTCCTGGCGCCGGACCTGCAGGGAAGCCGGCCCTCTCTGCGGACCAGTTATTGGTTAATGATCGCGTGTGCCTGTGTCTACATCTAACTTAACTTCTCATTTGGGATCACGACAGTTCACAGGCAGCGTTAGAAATAACACGAGAGCCCTGCTTGCTTTCCACAGAGCACTGTTACAACAAGGATGTTGACCTCCATACAGTCAAGATCCAGAACATTCTAGCGCTGCAGGGGTCCCTCCTGCTGCCCTTTTATAGCCACAGCCACCTCTTCCCGAGCCCTGGTGGCCCCGACCTGTTCTCCATCTGCAGTTTTCTCATTTCCGCAGTAGTGCGCATCGTGGGCTGCACACAGGTCCATACAACGGACCATGAGATCGGGGTTTTCCACGCATTCTCATTCTCTGGGAATCTACCCAGGTGGTTGTGTATCAACAGTCTGTTCCTTTTTATTGCCACACGGTGTTCCGTGCTGTGGATGGACCGTATTGTAGTGCATCGGTCAGCTGTTGAGGGGCCCCTGGGTTTTCCCAGTTTGGGGTTACTGTGAATCGAGCGGCTCTGAGCACGCACGTACGTATATAAAAATTTCTCAGGTCCTCTCTACCCCCAACGTGGGGCTTGAACTCACAACCCCGAGATCAAGAGTCACACGCTCCACAGAACCCACCAGGCGTCCCCCTGTACCCGTTCTCTATGTGACCATGTCTTCATTTCTCTGAATGAATGCGCATGTTCCGTCTTTAAGACACCACGAGACCGTTCTCCGGGGCGGCTGCACCTGCTAGGTTCCCGCCAGCCGAGTGTGGGACCCGCTTCTGCGCATCCTTGCCAGTGTGTGTGGGGGGTGGCCGCGGTTTTCCCTCGTAGCCGTCCTCACGGGTGTGTGCTGGAGCCGCATGTGGCCTGAGGCGCGTCTCCCTGGGGGCGATGGCGTCCGGCACCGTCTCAGGGGCTCATTGGCCGTCTGTGCGCCCTCGTTGGTGACATCGCTCTTCATGTCTTCTGCCCAGTTTCTGGTTGGCCTGTTTTATTGTCTGGCTTTGAGAATTTCTCGCGTAGGGTGTTGGTTGGCTATGTGGCTTCCAGAGATTTTCTCCATGTCTGTGGCTTGTCTTTTCATCTTTTCAGTAGGGTCTTAAGCAGAAGTGTTTCATTTCGATGAGGTCCCCTTTATCAGTCTTTCCTGTCACAGATCACGCTTTTGATCTGCAAAAGAGTCTGCAAAGTCTTTGCTTCGTCCTAGATCCGGAGGGTTTTCTCCTATGAATTTCCTAAAGGTGTTACGGTTTGTGTTTTACGTTGAAGCCCCTGGCCCGCTGCAGGTGGCCTGCCGTGTGGGGAGTGGGCGCACCGCTCCAGCGTACTTACTGACACGGCTGTCTGTCCTTTCCGCGCTGACCCACCCGGGTGTGCTGGCGAGAGCTTCTCCGTAGGTCCTTCCTCCTGCTCACCGTGACCTGCTTGTCTGTCCCACACCAATTCCACACCGTCCCGGGGACTCAAGCTGTCTAGTAAGTACGTTACGATGGCTGCTTGGAAGTCTTCCTCCAGCGAGTCTGACATCTCTGAACAGCATCTCCTGGTTGTATGTTTTCAGTCAGTGTGGGATCTTCGTGGCTGTCAGTATGAGGAATGATTTTTATTGAAACATGAACATACTATGTTACAGGACCTGAATCTTACCTAAACCTTGTGTGCTAGCTGACTTCCCTCACGCCGCTCTCCCTCCGGGGGGGTCCGGTTCCCCAACAGCTTGCAAGTTTGCTCCTCTTCTGTGGTTTCCTGACAGCCCCAGTGGGGATGAGATGGGCCCCTCAGCACCTCGGCGAGTGTACCCCTGACCCTGCACCATGGCCAGGACGAGTGGGGTCTTTCCACTCCGCCCGTTCCCCGTGGAGCCGGCAGCTCCCTATCTTGGACCTTGGCCGAAAGAACAGTTCTCGTTTTGTTTGTGTCTGTGCCCATCCCCAGTGTCGTCTGGGCTGCTTGGGCTCCCAGGCTGGTGATGCAGAAGCAGAGGCGGGGCCCTCCCTGCCGTGCTCTCCTTGGTCCCCGGCTAGTCGGCCTTCCTCCCTCCACCCTTCGGAGCCCTTCTGATGTTGGCTGTATTTGTAAGAGTTTGGGTTTCTCCGAAGTGCTTTGTGATGGTCGGTCTCACACCAGCTCTGTGCTTGCCTCTCTGCCACCCGCGTCCCGTCTTCAGGGTGCGCCCCAGCTGACCTGACCCCCAGGCTCCCGTTGGCACCTGTGTCCCCGTCGTCCTGCGAGGGACTCCCCAGAGCACCTGTGTCTCACTGAGGGCGTGTGGGACTTCTGCACTCGCGACTGTGTCTTCCCTCCCACTTTGGAACTCAGGGGAGTTACTTTTTCATTAAAACTTGCCATAATGGGAATATTAAAACACATGCAAATACAGAAGCGCATAAGAACACCCACGTGCCCATCGGCCGGCGTGAGCGTACCGGCCTTCAGCCCCGTGTCACCCACACAGCATCTGCGTTGCTCGTGCCGTGCCGTGTTAGTTTACAAGAACAAATCTCCGATGTTCTCATTTCATCTTGAAATACTGAAGTATGTGTCAGTAAAATTTAAGTACTATTTCCACACTGAAGATGACTAATAATTTCTTAATATAATCAGCTATTCAAATAATATTTTTTTTAAGTATTCACTTACTTCTTAGAGAGAGAGAGCGGGCTCAAGCGCGGTGGGGAGGGGCAGAAGGAGGAAGAGAGACTGCAGCAGACTCCCCGCTGAGCACGGAGCCTGACGCGGGACTCGACCCCACGGCCCTGAACTCACGACGTGCCGAAACCAAGAGTCAGATGCTTGACTGACTGCGCCACCCAGGTGTCTCAGTGCAGAACCCGGCTGATTTATGGAGGTTTTGTGCTATCCACAGTGTGATTTGCAAGTAGCACATTTTCAGAAACTGTATCTTGAAGTAATTAACTAATATAAAATAAAAATGCTTAAAAAATAAAATAAGATAAAATAATATAAAGTAAAAATGCTTTTAAAACTATGTAGAAGACTTTCTTAAAGGATCTTTTTTTAAAAGAAGATTTTATTTATTTGAGAGGAGGGAGGGTCAGAGGGAGAAGCAGACTCCCCGCTGAGCAGGGAGCCAGCCCGATGTGGGACTTGATTCTGGGACGCCAGGATCGTGACCTGAGCTGAAGGCAGATGCTTAACCAACTAAGCCACCCAGGTGCCCCAAGGATTCTTTAAAATTCTAAAATTCAAAAAAAAAAAAAAGATGCATTTATGTATTTGAGAGAGAGAACAGGGGCAGGGCAGGGGTAGGGGGACGAATCCCAAGCAGACCCCCCACGGAGCATGGACCCCCCCCCCACATGGGGCTCGATCTCACGACCCTGAGATCACAACTTGAGCCGAAACCAGGAGTCAGATGCTTAACCAACTGAGCCCCCCAGGTGCCCCTTGAATGAAGGATTCTGTATCGAAACTTATTTAACGTTTAGCCACAAATTTGGTGCATGTACATTGAGATTCAACAGCGTTAACAGATGATTGCTGTGAAGACTACATGCGTTTTAGAGAGACAGGAGATTTCTAACATGCAACGATTGGGCGCATTTTAGTCACCATTTTCCTAAAGGAACTGAATTGCCTCTCAGTGACTTACGGGATCAATTTTGCTCGTATACAAAGCAAATGTGGCTACGACATGTGCCATGCTCTCTTCCTGGCTCTCAGTGTGATGGGTCCGGATGATGTACATGTACGGATGATGCCTCAGTACAGTGTCTGGGAAGAGGAGACGGTTACGTTGTTAAGAGTTAGATCCTTGGAGTAATTGTTCTTGGAGGACTTCCTGTGCTTTCCCCGCCCACAGGATTAGAAGTTACAGGTTGCTCAGGGGTTAGATCCGGTTTGAATAGGCCTGTGCTCTTCAGCTGCATCCCCTTGAGACCCCTTCGGGGTGAAGAAGAGCAGCCCGGTGCGAGCCGCCCGGTGCAACCCCGGCGCTCCTGCTTGCGTCTGTAGTTTACGCCCTGGGCCAGAGCCCCGCGAGCAGCGAGCAAACGGCGGGGGGACCGGCGTGTACCTGGCGCGTCTTTGTTCGCGCTGTGGGAGAGCTCCCTCTGACCCATCCTTGTCCTCGCTGTCCCCTGGGACCCAGCCCCCGCCGCGGGGCCGCCCTCCTCGGAGTGGCCCCGGAGTCGTGGGGCGGTCCCTTCCTACCGGCGCCTCCTGACGGCGCAGCCCCGGGCGGCGGTCACTCGGTGTCCTTGACCATGCAGATGTCCCGTCCCGGGCCGCAGACCTAACCATCCTTGTTCGGGACTTTCTTCTTCAGCTTGTAGTAAAGGAGCACAGAGCAGGCTGGCGCCATCTGCTCACGTGACGGCACACTGAACAGTCTTTCCTTGCTGTCTTTCAGACAGAAACCACCTCCGCCGGTCAAGAAGCCCTCAGAAGGCCCTTGCCATGGACACAGAAGATGAAGAGAACACGAGTAAGACCCGGCCTATCGTGTGGCACCAAGTAGCTCGCTCTCCGTTCGAACCCTAGTGTTCTTGTCAGTCTTTCTAATGAGACTAATTTGGGAAAAGTGATTCTTTCCTCCAGTATTTCCTACACCAGTGACGGTGGCTGTTTGAAGTCTCTGATGTGTTCTCTACAGTAGGTGTTGGTACCTGGTGTGGGCATTTCCCTGCGGCCGTGTGTGGGACCGTCTGTCACTCTGGGCCACCGTGTGTGTCCCTGGAGGCAAATACAGGCCTCCGGATGCGCTGGCCACGGAGCTGCCCGTCTTCATCAGACATCACAGCCTGGTCTCCCACGGGCGGCCGGATTTTCTGTTCCAATCCAAAATACCCTTTGAGATTAATTTAAATACTTGCTCATCTAGGATAACACTACCCAGATTTTCCCTGTAAATACGATGGATTCTTCTCATGCTTTGAGGGAAGGGAGCTCTCATGAGGCTGCCGATCTCGTTTCCAGACTTCCGTGAGCCCTTGGGTGCTGTGGACCGGAGCTCACTGTTCGGCCTGTTCCGCGTCCCACGCTGTCCTCTCTGGAGCGCCGGCTGGCGAGCCTCAGGGGCGCACAGCTTCCCTCCCGCAGCGGTGTCCTCTGTGAGACGTTCCCTGAACGCCTGTCCTCTGTTTTATCTTTATTCCCAGATAGCCTGCGTTTGCGTAAGGTTTAAAGGCTCCCACAGAAGTTGGGAGCTTTTGGTGGGGAAATTACAGCAGAGCACATTTGGCGATACATGTACACAGTATTTTTTTCGGTATATGTACATGTGTACATTCTCACTTGTCTGTGTTCGGTGGCTCCCAAGGAAGACCTGCAGGTCGAAATGACGAGTGACCTTTTATTGAGAGTGGCCACCGTGAGTAGAGCGGAGGTCAGTCCAGCTCCCTGTGACTTCACCCAGAACCGGCCCGCTGAGGCCTTACCGTGGGCCTGCTGCCCCACAGGCTGCTCCACGGGCTCTGCAGTGGGGAATGTGCCACGGGCCGGGCCTCTGTTACACGAGCCGCACGGAAAGTGCTCTCTTGGGTGGTCGGGGGCGTGAGAAAGCGGGAGCAATTGCTTTTCAGCAGCGACACCCGAGCTCCGCCTCTCCTGCTTCCTGCAGGCTGCTGTCCCCATCAGTCCCTCCTCGGGAGGTCAGTTCCGCTCGCCGTGGCCACTTCTGCCCGTGCGCAACCCCACTTGGGGACATGTGAGCACCTGTCCCCCAAGCCTCCTTTTCTCGGGCCCGTGGGCTGTCCTCCACAGCGGCAGCCGTGGGTTTGGGTGGAAACATCGCGTGTGTGTGTGGACCCTGTGGTAACTCTCCAAGATAAAGGAGTGTTCTGAGTGCTTCTGCAGGAGACACGGATGCTGGTTCCCGAGCTGGAGGTGACGGGCAGCCCTAGATCTTCTGGGGCTTCAGAGACAACGAAAGAGCTTATCACGGTTGTGTTCACATCTGTGAAATAGAGCAGCACGCTCCGTGTGTTTCAGAGCTGGGACACTGGGGCCTCTTCTCCCTCTAATGTCGTTTTCCTTTACGTAGTAGCACTTCCGATCGGGCGGAAGCGGGGCCGTATCTGAGCCCCGAAGCAGATGACAGCCCGGAATCTGTGTGGTCTGTGGCCCCGGAAGCACCTTCTTCTGACAATCTCAAGTCTGTCTGTCGCGCCAGTACTGGCTGTGTCCGTGCGTGCGCGGCCGGCCTTTGTGTCCGAGGCTGTGTGTGTGATTGTGTGCTCACGTGCTCGCGCGGCCGTGGCCCGACCCTCGGGCTGGGCGCTCCTCTGGCACCAGCCCAGCTGCACGCGGTCGGGCGGCGCGTGTTTCTCTTACTCACTTGTGGATCTAAATTTTGTCTCACTCTGCCCCTTTAACCTTTGTTTCCTTTGAGCACCGAAAGGAGTAACCTAGCGAGCTTTTGCTGGAGGATGTTATAAATGAAAATTTAGTGTCCGTTCCGTCGGCTTTGTTAACTGGGAGAAGTGGTGTGTGCTGGGCCCCGGGGACTTGCCATTGTCGGGAGCCGTCTCCGCTCCCTCCTCTCGCCCTCGGTGGTTTCCAGGGCGTTAGTCTTTGCATCTCAGCTCTGGAAGCCCAAGAACTTGAACTTTGGGACTTGGTGGCCAGCAGCCCAGACTGTCTGTCCCGTTTAGCCTCCTGGCAGGCAGCCTATAAAAACGAACCTGGAAAACATGGGGTTTTTCTCCGTTGTTTTCTTTTTTAAGTCTTGATAAACTTACAGAGAAGAGTGAATACTTTCCTATTCCCCTTTTTGAAATTAAAATTATATTTATTTTGCCATGAACTTTAAGAGTTTTAAAATTATCCTTATTAATTGTAAACAGAAACTGTCCTTAAAAGGCAGAATAATCAAATTATTCTGTAAGTCCATCAAATATTTGTTTAAAAAAGAAGACAAAATCACTGGCTTTACTTAGAATGTTAGGAAGTTGTAGGCCGTTTGCAGTTTCAGTCTTACGTCTTTTTCTACATATTTTTTCCCTGTAGTGGAGTGTAGTAAGGGTTCGCAGGGGAACAGTCCCCACACAGCGTGGAAAGAGTGGAAGCACGTACTGGAAGTGCAGCCGCCCCCTCAGGGTCCCCCCAGTAGCCAGAGCGCTTCCCAGGACTCGAGAGGTGTCCCCTGAGATCGATTCAGGACTACATCAAGGCACGGCACCTGATGCGAATATTCAGAGCCTGAACGCTGATGAGCTCAGAATGCCTGCTTGAAGTCCTGTCCCCATGGGAAGCGCTGCTGTCCAGAGCCCGAGAGCCCAAGAGCCCCAGAGCAGGGACATCGGGGAGGAGGGGGTGTGTGTGCGCTGACGGGAGGTTTTCGGATTCGGTTACCATCCCGCACTTTGATAAGCTTGAACAGCGCATCTCTAGACACTCAGAATATTCTTGTAGGAGAAAGTGGTTTCCAAGATTCCCCTTTTAATGCAGAGCAGCTGGTGATCCAGACGAGCGGTGGGGGCGGGCGGTGGTCCGTGGGTGGCACAGGTGGCTGTCCGCACGCCCCGCGGGGAAGGAGGGATAAGCACACATCACTTACCCAGTTACAAAGAGAGACGAAGGAATCTATAAATTTTGCATTTACAAGATCCTACAACGAAGGCGTTGTAAGTTACTCTTTCTGGGCACCGCAGGTTCGAGCAGCACAGATGTTAAGGAAAGCTGCGGTCTGGACAGCGTGCCCCCCAAGGACGGCAGCGCGCCCGGGCCCGGCGAGGGCGCCCCGCTCTCCAACGGGGGCAGCGGTGGCGCCAGCCGGAAGCGGCCCCTGGAGGAGGGCAGCAACGGCCACGCCAAGTTCCGCCTGAAGAAGAGGAGGCGGCCGCCGGGGCCCGCGCTGCCGAAGAATGCCCTGATGCAGCTGAACGAGATCAAGCCCGGCCTGCAGTACGCGCTGCTCTCACAGACGGGCCCCGTGCACGCGCCCTTGTTCGTCATGTCCGTGGAAGTGAACGGGCAGGTGTTCGAGGGCTCCGGCCCCACCAAGAAGAAGGCCAAGCTGCACGCCGCCGAGAAGGCCCTGCGGTCTTTCGTGCAGTTCCCCAACGCCTCCGAGGCGCACCTGGCCATGGGGAGGACCCTGTCCACCAACACGGACTTCACGTCCGACCAGGCCGACTTCCCCGACACGCTCTTCAACGGCTTCGAGACCCCCGACCGGTCGGAGGTGCCCTTCTACCTGGGCTCCAACGGGGACGACTCCTTCAGCTCCAGCGGGGACCTGAGCTTGGCGGCGTCCCCGGCGCCCGCGAGCCTCGCACAGCCCCCCCTCCCCGGCCCCCCGCCGTTCCCGCCGCCGAGCGGCAAGAACCCCGTGATGATCCTGAACGAGCTGCGGCCCGGGCTGAAGTACGACTTCCTGTCGGAGAGCGGGGAGAGCCACGCCAAGAGCTTCGTCATGTCCGTGGTGGTGGACGGCCAGTTCTTCGAGGGCTCGGGCAGGAACAAGAAGCTCGCCAAGGCCCGGGCCGCGCAGTCCGCCCTGGCGACCATTTTTAACTTGCACTTGGATCAAACGCCGTCTCGCCAGCCCATCCCCAGCGAGGGCCTGCAGTTGCACCTGCCGCAGGTGAGGACGCGCGCCGCTGCCGGAAACGGTGGCCATGTCTTGACAGTGCTTTCAGACAGGGCTCCTCCTCCTGGTCCCTGTTGATGTCCCGTTGGAACGGCACCGGTAAGTCTGGCTCCGGGCATCCTGCCTGCCCGGGTGGCGCGTGCTGGGCGGCCTGTCCGGGACCAGGGCGTGCACCAGCATCCACCAGGGCAGCGCTGTCGGCGGCCTCCAGGCCGAGTCCTGCCCCGCGCCCCATGGCAGCCCGAGGCTCCCTTCCCCCCAGGCCTCCCTTGCAGGGACCCAGGTCCCGCAGCAGCCTGTGACAGGAGCAGCTCCGCGGTTTCCTGCGAAGTCTGCCCGGGGAACCCTGAGCACAGGAGAGAGGCCGGCCGGTCAGCTGCTGAGAGCCTAGCCTGGGTGGGAGTGGGCGTCTCCCAGCTCCAGCGGGGCTGACGGCTGAGGGGCCGGCCGGGGGGTGCTCCGTGACAGGCATGATCCCTCTCGGAGGGTGAGGGATGGAAGGGGACCCTCCAGTGGCTCTCACGGTGCTTGGGAATCTGTACCTGGAATGTCCTAGATGCGGTCCATGTGGGCCTCCCTGCTGCTTGGCCGGAGGTAGGCGTCCACTCTTGTTTGGGCTTGGACGGCCCCCCGTAAGACCAGGACAAAGACAGAATTTCAGGCGGGCTCATGGCTTGCACACAAAAGGGGAAGCTCGAAGTGGGGGATAGCAGGTGGCTGGCACTCTACACCCTAGAATCCTTTGTGTGTCGCTTCTCTTCGTGGAAATCCAGTTTTCTGGGTAAGGGTAAAAACTTTTTTTAGAGAGAAAATCGATTACCCTCCTCTGTTCCTTTTTGTTGAAGTAGTACCGAGGTTGAAGATGAATTGTGCACTGGTTTGAGGAGAGAATGAAGGGACTCAGATCAGTACACGGACCGCTTGTATTTCTCGTAGAAGAATCTGGAAGGTCGTGGCTTCTCTGGTGCCTTTGAACACAATTAGAGTAATTTCTCTATGCTGTTGCCCGAGGTGACCGGTACTGCTAGGGTTTAGAAGAAGAAACTATTCTGCCTAAAGCTGAGCCAAATACAGCATCATGTAAGAAGTAGTGTGTTCAGAGTGTCCCACGGGCAGTCAGTGAACCCGGTAATTGTCGCGGCCGGCATGACAAATTGACCAGGAACGTGAGGGTAAGAGGGTGGTGAAAATTAAGAGTCAAAGAGATGGGGCAGGAGGAGCACCGAGGGGGATGTCCCGTGGTGCCGAGTTTATTCAAGGCTGTGGGGCATTATATAGCTAACAGAAACAATCATAAGAAAAGTATCTAATTTTAGCTGATTGCTAAAGAGTTTGCAACAAGCACAGAAAATCCTCCAAGCTTTCCCATTACCTATTTCCCAAACACCAATAGCAGACCTTCTAGCGCCAGATGTGCTGGCTTCAAGGCCACTCAAGACACAGTTTATGGAAGCACAGCACAGTCTTACTGTGGTGTAGTCTACGGCCTGTGCAAGGCCAGCAAGGACCAGCCAAGAATTTCTGACCCCGGCCAGATCGTCTCTCGCTGACTAGCAAACGTGTGGGCAGTCACGTAGGCGAGCGTGCAACACACAGCACAGACCCTTTCCCAGTGCTGCTCGACTTCATGGACCTTAGCCTTTTGTTCGGCTATTCAGCCTTTAAAGGAGGCACAGTCAGGGCCTGGTTGGGTCCTCGTCTCAAGCCTTACCATGGCCTCCCACAGGTAGTACGTCCCACATTAACCTGTTACGAACGTTTGTCAGAAGGACGTCAGTCCACTTACTGTTTCACACGTCGATGGCACTAGTTCCCTGGAGATTTCCTGTTTTCAGGTCTGCTGTTTGCTGCGCGTGTTCCAGCTTGAGTTCGCGACTGTTCACGGTCTGCGGCCACCTGACTTCCCTTAGCATCAGAAGAGTCGCACGTGAGACGATTGGAGACCTGCCAAACGCTGCGAACCCCTGATGCCTGGGTTTTGCAGGGTGGAGGGTCCCGGCGTGGCAGGGAGGCAGGCAGGGGCCCTAGCCTGGCCCGGATTTCTGCGGGAGCAGAGACCAGAGCTCTGCTGGGGTCCACGTGGGGCCTCACCGGGGGGGCGTCTGGGAATCCCACCTAAGGGAGGGAGGAGGTAGGCAGCGGTCCTGTCAGCCCTGCCCCCGGCCGCTTGCCTGGGTTCTGCGAGCGTCCAAAGCTCATTTCTGAACCTTGTGGCCGCGGAGCCGTCTGTGCCCGTGTCTGCTCACTGGGCCCCCACCGTGGTGTCTCTGGAGCACACCCCCCGGGAGCTTT
This sequence comes from Neogale vison, assembly GCF_020171115.1. Lineage (NCBI taxonomy): Eukaryota > Metazoa > Chordata > Mammalia > Carnivora > Mustelidae > Neogale > Neogale vison. Next base: position 1,268,078 of record NC_058096.1, on the reverse strand, counting down.
CCTTGGAGGACCTGGGGCGGTCCCTGCAGAATCAGCCCTCGCAGCTTGGATTCTGGGCTCCGCCGTCTTTGCACGGGACGTCTCCAGGCCCGCCCTCGGGAGCGCTGAGCATCCACACCATTTGCCTGGAGTGGCCCTTGAGTCCCTGGTCATGGGACTTGTTGCCTTCATCGTGTCCATAGTGGCATTCCAGGGTTTAAACCCAGACGCCATGGTGCATGGAGGCGTGCAGAGCCCTCGGCCTTTAGTGGGTTCTGTGAGGGGCAGAAGCCGGCCGTCGGCCCCAGCCCAGCTTTGAGCCGTGGCCTCTCAGCACCTGGGGCTGTTGCAGAGACGCCTGGGGCTGGGGGGCGCGGGCGTGACTCTCCCGTATACGGTGCCCGCAGCACGTACAGAGACTCGCTCTCTTACCTGCAGTCTCTGAGGGGCTGGAGGAACAGTCCCGGTGCTGACCGTGCCCGCCTCTGACCAGTAAGTGTCCACACAAGGGCCTGACCTCCTCTGAGCATCTCTGAGCTCTGCGGTTTGGAGATTGCCCGGACCTTCCATGAAACGGAAGCTTTTCTTTTCTGTGGCTTATTCTTAGCCTCTCAAGACTTTTTCTCTTATGTAAATTGGAACACGTGGTCCTTCATCTTTGATCCCCTTCCCACCGTGTCGCCTGCCCCCACGCGTGTGGCACTGAGGCCTCTGCCTGGGGTGCGGGGGGGCTTGCTGCCCCCCGTTTTCTGTCCATGCTCCCCACCCCCGACTTGAGCACAGTCTTCTGGGGACTCTTTGGTACTTACTGGGGCAAAGGCAGGAGGAAGAAATCCTGGTGACTTTTGTTTTTTTCAAAGAAAGTCATCATTTAAGGGACACCTGGGTGGCTCAGTTGGTTAAGCTGCTGCCTTCAGCTCAGGTTCTAATCCCAGGGTCCTAGGATCGAGTCCCGCATCGGGCTCCTTGCTCAGTGGGGAGCCTGTTTCTCTCTCTACCTCTACCTGCCACCCTGCCTGCTTGTGTTCTCTCTCTCTCCCTGACAAATAAATAAATAATTTTTTTTAAAAAGTCATCATTTAGGATGATGGACGTTTCCGTCCATTTGGGGAGTGTTTTATCACAGGCCAAGCTGGGGACACCAGACATAGCTGTTTGATACTCACGGACCAGTGTGAGGTTGGAGGACACACTGCCCACATGCATGTCCCGTTGGGCTTCACTTCCCAGAAACACTTGTATCCAAGATCCGTTGTAAACCGTGAAGCAAGACCACGGCTGTGTTCGCTGCTGGGAAACGCAGCCTGCAGGGCAGGCCGACGGGTCTGGCGGTGGACCAGCCACCTGTCCCCCCTTCCCCAGGGAGCGTGGCCGTCAGTGCTGTCTGCGGGGGCTGGGTCTGTGGCGGGGGCCCTCGCAGGCCTCGCCGGCGCTGCTCCCAGGCCGTGCAGCAGGTGCCCCGGGCAGAGGCTAGCACAGCTGCGTGGCTCTTCTCCTGGGCGTTCATCACGCAGCCCCTTCTCTTGCCCTGATGTTGTGGGTCACACTCGGGGGAGTGTTCCCTGGCCCCGTCAGCCCCCGAGTGGACGGCCACCCCTCCTGCACTCAGGAAAAGGAGCATTTTCACTTCCTCCAAAAGCCCTGTCGCTCCCCGTGGCCTCGGAGGCTGGGAGAGCTGGGTGCAGAGCCGCGGAGGGTGTGAGGCGGGTGGCCGGGGGTGCTGCTCTGGCTGGGGCCTGCCTCAGCTTCTTCATCCGGGGGGGGGTGCTGGGGTATTGGGGTATTGGGAGGGCCAGAGGGGTGGCACAGGCTCTGGACTGTCCCTGTCCGTGAGACTCTCGAAGAATTCCACCCGGAGCCTCCAAAGCTCCTGGGGCCTGTGTTTCCAGGGAGTGTTTTAGAGGGAGAAAAAAGCCCGCCCGCCCATGCACAGACACGTGCCTGTTTGCCAGATTTGCAAAGAAGAGAAGCCGTCTGTAAGGCCACTCCGAAGGGACAGCCTTGTCGGTGTGCACGGGGCAGGGGCCAGTCCGCACCCCTGACTCCCTGCTGTGGTCCTCAGGTGCTAGCCGATGCCGTGGCCCGCCTGGTGCAGGATAAGTTCGGCGACCTGACGGACAACTTCTCCTCTCCGCACGCTCGCAGGAAAGTTCTAGCCGGCGTCGTCATGACCACAGGTAAAACTCTGTGCTGTGCTTCGCGCTGAAAAGAGAGAGGACGTGCTCTCTGGCCGCGACTGACCGTCTCTGTGACACTAACGGGGCTGTTTTCCTAGTTCTTCAGAATCTCCGCCACCTGCAAACAGGGGAACCGCACTTTCCAAACTTTTTTCTTATATGTTCATTGCTTTAACCTACGTTTTCTTATTTGGAGAAAGCGTGCTGCTGTATTAGCATCCGATTCCTATAATCCCATGTGAGCGGTTTTGACTGACTCTGGAAAAGTCCAGCAAAATGGCACCCCCCCCTTCCTGCTTCATTTGTCAGTGGGTTGCATCTGGCTTACCCAGGAGTGACCCTGATCGCTAGTTTTGTGGGGACAGGCAGCTCTAGGAAGAACAGGAAATGCACAGGTAAAAAGCACACTTCGGGTTGGCAGAAGGAGCCCTGTTAAATTTACCCAGAAGTTCCCACCAGCGCAAGGTACCCCTGAGTCCTTTCCTGCACCCCAGGGGTGAGGACGCTGAGCCCTGTCTGCCCGGGGACCACTCCCAGGGACAGGAGACCACAGTGGTGGCCCCAGCGGGGACCCCTGCTCCTGTGGGGCCCTCTGCCCTGGGGCATCCACTCGGCCCCACGCTGGCTGGCTGAGCCTGGAGGGCTGTGTGCGAAAAGCCCCCGAAGGCCGGAGAGCAAGTGAGTGAGCTGGGAACGCTTTGCCTGTCTCCACCTGCCGGTCAGGGAGGAATCCCCGTCCTCCCTGTGGGCGAACGCACTGTCCTTTCTTCCAGGGTAGCACTCTCTCCCATCGCGGGCCGGACGTGAGTCCGTGGTCCCAGTGTGGCCGAGGACACCTGAGCGCCGTTTTAGTGACGGCTTTTCCTCGCAGCACGTCCTCACCCTGGCGCAGCTGAGCGTGGGTCTGCGGTCGGAGGACGTGCTCTGGACGTTCCCTGGGGTCTAACTCTGCGGATAGATGCCCATGCTCTCCCGCCCCCTCCCTTTGCTGCTGTGTCGCGTGACAAAAGGGGGATGCTTCGGCTCCGGGGACGCTGTCTTCCCTGGGCGTGGCTCCGTGCCCCGGCCGGCAGCAGGAGTGAGCGGCCGCCGGGTCCTCCTGGGCAGCTCTTCTCGCTGTCCCGGAGGGGGCGGACTGGCTCCCGGGCCGTGGTGCCCTCGTCATGCATCTCCCTGGGGACCTCTTGCTCAGGGCCACCGTGTTCCCTTGCAGATAGTGCCACCCAGCCCGTGGCCTGTGGCCCTGGCATCAGATGGCGGTTCAGGTTGGGCTCCTGCTGGTTGAGCGACTTTGGGCGGCCGTTTGGCCCCGTGGGTCCTTATCTGCTAAGTGGAGACAGGCCGTGTGCCCGTGAGGGCACGTGTGGGAATGAAGCGGGGACCCTGCCCTGCGGGCCGGCGCTGTACCTGCTGCTCGGGGCGCGCCGTGCATGGAGCGGGCGGTGGGGGAGGTTACCACAGGGCGGTGTCCACTCTTGCCCCGTGTCTGCAGCGTGTGGTCTGTCCGCAGATGTCCCATCCGTGGCTGCGCTCCCAGGGCCGTTCCCAACACCCCACGGGCCACGTCCTCTCTTTCCCTCTTGTCCCTCTGGCGGCCGCAGGCCCTTCCCTGTAGCCTCCCGGCGCTTTGATGGACCAGTTAGTCGGCCTGTACCTGGGGCTGCCTGCCGGGAGCCGGCGGGGAACGTTCAGGAGACCGGCTGCCCCCGAGGAAACACCTTCCTTGGGGTTGGAGCCTGTAGACTCACGGGGAGGGAGGTTTGTGTCCAGAAGCGTCAGGCCAGGAGTCCTCGGGGCGGCCGGGGGGGCGCGGTCCAGAGCCTGCGTTTGCGCAGGTACCAGCCGGGGCAGGGCCTCTCCCCCCGGGAGCGCCGGCCGCGAGCGCCAGAGCCGGGAGGGGGCGAGGCACGAGGCGTCCTGTCTTGCTCGTTCTCCAGGCACCGACGTGAAAGACGCCAAGGTGGTAAGCGTGTCCACGGGGACAAAGTGCATCAACGGCGAGTACATGAGCGACCGCGGCCTCGCGCTCAACGACTGTCACGCGGAGATCATCGCGCGGCGGGCCCTGCTGCGCTTCCTCTACGCGCAGCTGGAGCTCTACCTGTCGTGAGTTCTGGCGCCGCCACACGAGACCGCGTTTGCTTTCGTGTACTGTGATTTTTTTAAAGACTTCATGGATTGATTTGACGGACAGAGACCACAAGCGGGCAGAGAGGCAGGCGGGGCGGGGGAGGGGAAGCAGGCTCCCGCGGAGCAGAGAGCCCGACGCGGGGCTCGATCCCAGGACCCTGAGACCGTGACCCGAGCGGAAGGCAGCGGCTTGAACCCTCGGAGCCCCCCAGGCGCCCCGAGGAAGCAGTTTTAAAAACCACGCCTCCCGTCAGAGTGTAGTGCAAAACCTTCATCGTTTCTGTAATCTCTGAAAAATTCTCACAACAGTGACCTTATTGGCAAGGATGAAGTTGGGTCCTGTTTTCCCATGATGCTCCAGCGTCCGAGTCCAGGGGTGACCACACACAGTGGGCCCACGTGTGCTCGCGGCCCACGCGGCCGTCGATCTGAGGTCTGTGCTGGGGCGGCGAGCTTCTGGGCGCAGCGGGAGCCGGAGCAGAGCCGAGCCGCCTGGGGCCCAGGGCCCGTCGTTCTAGTCCTGTCTGAGCGGCTTTTCTTTACCGAGCCGCGGCTTGCGTGCCGTCTGTCTGTCGGAGTTCTGAATGGGAAGAAGGGACGCTCGTGCCGTTCCGACGGCTTCTGTACTGGGTGGGCTCGGTCACTAGCTGTGTTCTTCTCCCCAACACGGAAACGTCCCGGTTCGAGCGACCCGTACCCTGTTGAAAGCAGTGGCCTCTGACCGTCGTCGTAAGTTACGACAGACAAAAATTTGGCTGTCCACGGCTGTAAAGTTCATGTTTGCAACTCTTCCTTCTAGTAACAAGGACGATCAAAAGCGATCCATCTTCCAGAAGTCGGAGCGTGGGGGGCTGAAGCTCAGGGACAGCGTGCAGTTCCACCTGTACATCAGCACATCTCCCTGCGGGGACGCCAGGATCTTCTCGCCGCACGAGCCCATCCTGGAAGGTACGGGGCTCGGCCAGCCGCGTCTCCGGGAGGCTCGGGTTATGGGGTGACAGCGGAGCAGACCTACATTAGTGTCCTTTTCTTCTTTTTCTTGAAACTTCTGGCTTCGAAAGTAGATCTGATGGGAATATATAAAAGCACGAGGTGGTGGTGGTGTTTTTTTTAAGGATTTTTTTTTTAAGATTTTATTTATTTATTTGACAGAGATCACAAGTAGGCAGAGAGAGAGGAGGAAGCAGGCTCCCCGCCGAGCAGAGAGCCCGATGCGGGACTCGATCCCAGGACCCCGAGATCATGACCTGAGCTGAAGGCACAGGCTTTAACCCAGTGAGCCCCCCATGCGCCCCCAGGCTTTTCTTTTCAAGGAATAATTGGATGAGGAAACCTGAGGGGTGCCCTACGTGCACTAGCGGGTCAGAGCGAGGCTGCTGAGTCAGACTCGTATTTAGATTTGGGCCGTCCGTGCTCCGCCTCGGGGCTTCGCACGAGCTGTGCTCTGCTGCGCGTACCTGCGTGCTGTGGCGGGCACGTCAGAAGCAGGCACACACGAGGGACCGGGGGTCCGTGCCGCTGTTGTGGAGGAACCTGTGTCCTCGTTCATCTCTTCTCCCGAGCGGAAGCACCTGCAGTTCAGCATCTGAGGTCCTCGTTCCCTCGATTACAGAGGAAACACGCCCGCTATGGGAAATTGCTGCGCGTTGTGCGGTGTAAGAAAACATTCTGGCCGCCCGGGTTCACGTAACCCAGAGATAGCACGTTGTGTGGTGTGGGTGTGCGTGCCCGCTCCCTCCCGCCGATTTCAGCATCTCTGGGATTTGTTTCTGAAAGTTTAAAGACGCAGGGAGAAGACACGACACTCAGACACCGTCACGTCACGTAGAGTCCCGCACGTTCGCATTTTGTCCCCTCTGCGCCAGCTCCTTTTTCACGAGGGAAACCAGTGCGGTGCGAACGGAGGCCTCTCTCCCTAGCCCCGGACAGACCAGCGTCCCGGATTCGGTCCGTGGCGCAGCCCGTCCTGCCGTTCTCTCTGCCGTGTTGCACGTCCGTGTCGGAGAGACGGACGCGGCACAGGGCTGTGAGCGGACGTCCGCCATCCAGGCGGCTGCCCGCGGGGACCCTCACCCGGCCTCCCTCTCCTAGAACCGGCGGACAGACACCCGAACCGCAAGGCCAGAGGACAGCTGCGGACGAAGATAGAGTCTGGCGAAGGCACGATCCCCGTGCGGCCCAGCGCGAGCCTGCAGACGTGGGACGGGGTGCTGCAGGGCGAGAGGCTGCTCACCATGTCCTGCAGCGACAAGATGGCGCGGTAAGGCCGGCCGCGGGCTCCCGGCTCCAGCCACCGCGCTCTCCGCGGGCCCGGGGCTCCTCCCCAGTGGGGATCGAGCTGGGCCCCGCGTGCCGCAGGCCCCGGGCCCCTCGCGCTGCTCCGCGTCTGGGTTCACACGTGCGGGTTCTGCGGAGTCCAGGGGCTGCAGACGGTGACTTTACACCCATCTGCCACTGTCTGAAGGGACAGTGTCCTCCTTTCTCCCGGCTGCCCCCCGGGCGGTCCTGCTTGCCGCTGACCTGCCACTTCGGGTTACGGAGCGCAGGTGTCCCTAGCGTCCGGGCGGGGGTGGCTCCGCGCGCGGCTGGGCTACCGCAGACACGCTGTTCGCCTTCGTGTGACGGATGTGTCTTCAGAAGCAGGTGTGTCCAGGCCGGGTGACCATGGGCTCAGATGCTGGCGTAGCTCCGGTACTCGCCGTTTTTAACAGATGTCTACTGGGAAGAAAAACAAAGTAACAGGGAGATGGCAGGGAGGGGACGGCGCAGAGCCCGTGAGGCTGAGATCTCGTCCGTCTTCCCGTCCCTGCTGTGCCGCCCACCGCGAGCGTGTCCCGTCTGCGCTTCCAGAGCGGCCGGCCCCGCGTGCGTGTGCACACAGCGCCCCGCTCAGGGGTCGGGGGGCCTCCCGGGCTGGTTTTCTTGAGTGGATCTTGTCAGGGAACTCACGGACATGGAGCCTGATTGCTCACACGCGGCCGCTGCCCCCCAAGCGCAGGTGCCCACATGCCCACCCTCACGCCTTTGCTTATCACGTGCCCTTCGTGTCTGCCCTCTGTTCACTTTCACGTCCACGCGCGCGCGCGTGTGTGTGTGTGTGCAGCCTTGAAAAACACGCGTCATGCTGGGGTATTTATGCGTCTGTTGTGATTTTTAGAGGTGGAATTGGGTTTGTATTTTTTTTAAGATTTTATTTATTTATCTGACGGAGATCACAGGTAGGCAGAGAGGCAGCAGAGGGAGAGGGGAAGCAGGCTCCCCGCTGAGCAGAGAACCCAATGCGGGACTCGATCCCAGGACCCTGAGATCATGACCTGAGCCGAAGGCAGAGGCTTTAACCCATGGAGCTCACCCGGGCGCCCCCGAAATTGGGTTTTAAATGCTGTCCTGCGTCTCACAGTTTCTCTCAAGCCAGTGTTCGGGGACTGTCCCCGATGCTGTAATAAGTAGTGGGCTGATTACTTCTCAGCTCTGCAAAGACCCTGTCGTCATCACGGACCGTGCCCTGTCCGTTCCCTCACCGACCAGACTTGGGTCTGCCCTGACTCTCCTCCATGGTTCAGCCTTGAGTTTCCGTGAGCGTAGCTCATTCTAGACCTTCGTCGTCCAGGATCTCTGCTGTACTCGTGGGGACCTTCTCAGATGATAGCAGACGTGCCCCAGAGCGCTCACGCGCTTCACACCTCCACCATCCGTCAGATAAGTCTCCTCCTTATCTGAAAACGGGTCTGCTGGGCGCAAGGGGCAGCAGCTTTCTCGTCACACTTGCCTGGCGATACCCTCTGCCCATTTGTCTTTGGGATCTCGTGCTTTTTCCCTCTTTGTCTATAGACGTGCCTCGTGTGGTTTGTACTGCTGTCCTTGACGGTTCCAGAACTTCCGTGTTGGGGCACGTGGGGGGCTCAGTGGGTTAAGCGACTGCCTTTGGCTCAGGTCAGATCCCGGAGTCCCGGAATCGAGTCCCACATGGGGCTCCCTGCTCCATGGAGAGTCCGCTGCTCCCTCTGACCTCTCCTCTCTCATGCTCTCTCTCTCTCTGTCTCTCTCTCTCTCAAATGGATAAATAAAACCTTTGGGGAAAAAACGGTTCCGTGTCTCCTCCAGTCCAGACTCCTGTCTTGTCCTGGTCCGTGCTGTGCTCTTACTGAACAGAAACCCTTCGCGTTGCTACTACCTGATTCATTAATGTTTCACCCTGCGATTTGCACTTTCAGGATCTTATTTAAGAAATTCCTTCTCAAATTAAGGACATAAAAATGTTCTCCCGTACTTTTTTCTGAGACTTTTATCATTTTACTTTCAAATTCAGGCCCATAACAAGTTTGTAGGGTAAGTAACAGTTTGGCTTTGTTATTTTAATACAGCGAATCTGTTTCCCGGATACTGTTTATTAAATGATTGGCCTCGTTTCCCTCGTTGACCTGTGGAGGCATTTCTCTTACATACGGAACTGTCTTACAGAGATGGATCCGTTCCTAGCCTCTCGAATCACTGTTGGCTCATAGTCCGGCGTGACGTACAGATCCCACGGTGTTTGCCCTTCTGGCATTGCGGTGTGTCTGAAGGCCTGATTGGGTATCGCTGTCGTTTTTGCTCTTCCGTCTTCCAAGTCTCTTGCAGCTTTTTATAAACCTCTGTTCTTCCGAGAATGTTTTAGAATCTGCTCAAGTGTCACCAGATGTCTTGCTCAGATTTTGTGTGGACTTGTGAAATTATGGGTGGAAATGGAAAGAATTAACATAAAGTTAAATCGATCCATCCAGGAATATTGGCTCCTTAAGAAGCGAACCATACAATTACCGTGTGACCCCGCGATTCCCCTTCTGGGTATTTGCCCCGAAGAACTGAGAGCCGGGTCCAAGAGCTCCTTGCTCGTGCACGCTCAGCACGGTCACTCACGCTCCAGTCAGCTCACAAGAACTACAAACATGGTGAGCTGTCTGTGAAGACCTTTCACCCATTTTTTAATAGGGTAGTTTGTTTTCTTTTGGGGTTTTAAGAGTTTTTTCCATATATTTTAAATAACAGTCCTTTATCAGACGTATCTTTTGCAGAATTTTCGGCGGCCTGTCTTCTCATGCTGTGGGTACTGTGTCTCACCGAAGTCTTCAGTTTTAAGGCAGTCCAGCCTGTCGCTGTTTCTTTCATGGGTTGTGCCTTTCTGGTGTTCTGAAAAGTCATCACCAGACCTAGGGTCGTCCAGATGGTCTCCTGAGCTCTTTTCTAGGAGTTTTCCAGTTTTACATTCTCCGTTTAGGTCTGTGACCCGCTGTGAGTGAATCGGGAGGGGCGTTAGGTCTGTGTCAGGGTCCGCGTTTGCGCGTGGCTGCTCGGTTGTTGGGCCCCACTGGCTGAGGACGCTCTCGTTGCCTCCTGGTGTTGCCTCTGTGTCCTCAGCAAGGATCGTTAACTGCATCTCTGCGGGTCTGTCCTTGGGCTCCGTTCTGTTGCTGGGACTCGTTTGTCGGCTGTTCTGCCGCACTAGTGTCGCACCGTTGGATTTTGAACCGAGTTCCGTTGTTTGGGGGAGGGGTCGGTCCCTCATGTCTAACAAGGAATCCTCAGCACCCGCTGGGTGTCCCGCGATTCGCCTGCGCTTCTGACCCGCCAGCTGTAAGTTGGGGGTCTCAAGGCCCTCCTCCTTGGGTCCGATTAACTTGCTGGAGCAGCTCGCAGATCTCAGAGAAACGTTTTCCTCATTAATCACCAGCTTATTAGAAAAGGATTAACTCAGAGCAGCCAGATGAAGAGACGCAGAGGGCAGGTCACAGGGAGAGGGTCGCATGAGGCCTCGGGAGGGAGCTTACCAGCCCTCTCCAGGGGCTCTGCTCTCCTCACATCCCCGAGTCCACCAACCTGGAAGCTTCAAGCTCTGTCCTTTGAGGGTTTTATGGAAGCTTCGTTACACAGGCACAATTCATTAAATCATTGGCCATTGGTGATTTAAAAAAATTTTTTTAAATTTCTTAAGTAATCTTTACACCCAACATTGGGTTCAAACTCATGACCCCAAGATCAGGAGGCACATGCTCTACCTGCTGAACCAGCCAGGCCTCAAATCATTGTCCACTGGTGCTTACCTCAGTGTCTAGCCCCTCTCTGCTCCTTGGAGATTGGGGGATGGGACTAGAGGTTCCTCCCTCGTCCTCAAGTGCTTTCTAAAACTTACCTCATTCACGTAGCAAAAGGCACCTCTAAGTGCTCTCCTCACTCGGGAAATCCCAAGGGTTTTTGGAGCCATGAGCCGGGAAGCAGGAATGGAGACCAAGTATATGTCAGGCCGGATGCAGTTCTCAGGAATCCGAGCATCACCGTTGCGTAGCTTTATAGTCAGTCATGAAGCCGCGGTCTTGGCTCAGCCTTGTTCCCCTCCTGTGCTGTCCGTGTTGGTTTTTCTGGGTCTTTTGCCTCCACTTGAACCTCAGAATCCGTTTGTCAGTACCTGCGGAATCCTTTGACTGAGACTCATCGCATCTGTGTGGAGTTGGGAGGAGCCGAGATCCGGACCGTGTTGGGTATACCTGTCCATGGACATGGGATACCTCTCCCGCTTCTCTCTCTGATTCTTTTATCAGAGTTTCGTCGTTTTCCTCACATAGATCTTGTATGTGTTTTGTTAGATTTATGCCTAAGTGTTTAATTGTTGATGTCAGTGATGTAAATGCATTTATGTGTTATAATTTCAAATTCCACTTGTTCCATGTTAGTCACACTGACTTCTGACCAAGGTGCAGTGTTAATTCAGTGTCGAAAAAGTCTTTTTATTTAACCAGTAGTGCTGGGAAAATTGGACATCTGGATGTAAAAGCAAACAAATGAACTTCATATCCTGCACCACATACAAAAGTTAACTCCAGATGGATCACAGACTGAGATGTGTGAAGTTGTAGAAGAAAGCAAGGGACGTGCAGTTGTGGTAGGCGCCTTCTTACACAATATACCAAAACACTCAACTTCGTCCGATTAAAATTATTTCTCTTGTATATTTTTAATTTTTAAGAAAGATTTTGTTTATTTATTTGACAGAGAGAGAAAGACAGCAAGAGAGGGAACACAAGCAAGAGGAGTGGGAAAGGGAGAAGCAGGTTCCCCGCTGAGCAGGGAGCCTGACGAGGGACTAGATCCCAGGACCCTGAGATCATGACCTGAGCCAAAGGCAGACGCTTAACCCACTGAGCCACCCAGGCGCCCCAAACTCTTTTAAACACACCATTGAAAGAAAAAGAAGTAAAGTCACTGACTGGGAGAAAATATTCACAAATCAAGTGTCTGATAAAGGGCCTGTTTGCATTATTAAAGTTTAGACCCTCAAAACTCAATATGGGGGAAAAGCAATTTTAAAATGGGCAAAATATTTGAATGGACACTTCATCAAAGAAGACGTCAAGCGGGCCATCAGCCCCATCCTCACTGGGAACGCATACGAGACACAAAACACACCCACCAGAACTCTGAGCGGATGCGGTGTGGACGGCGATGCCGGGGACCCGTGCCCTTAGCCACCGAGGGTGGTGTACGGACGGCACAACCACCCGTGCAGAGTTCAGCGGTGTCTTAAAAGTTAAAGATGTGCCTAGCGCACGTCCAGAGTCACACAGGCGCGTGCCTAGCGGCTGTCCTTGTCGTCAGAAGTGTGAACAACCCAGACGGCCGTCTGTAGGGAGGTAGATGAACGCGTGCTGGTGTGTCCGTGCCGTGGGCTGCTCCTTGGGGAAAGTAAGAGTGAACAGTGATGCCCTGTGCGCCTCGGCTGACGCTCAGAAGGATGATGCAAAGTGAGGGAAACCAGCAGGAGTGCGTGCCGGTTGGTTCCATTTACAGACCTCCTAGAGAGTGCGCACCAACCCCCCACGACAGAAAGCAGGCCGGGGTCGCCCAGGGAGGGGCCGGAGGTGGGGGGCAGCAGAGCAGGCATAGGACAAGGTCTGAGAGGGCTTTGGGGGTGAAGGTCTCAAGAGAACACACACAGATCCCTTCTTGGGACATCTGGGTGGCTCAGGCTTTCTTAAGGGTCCGACTCTCGATCTCAGCTCGGGTCTCGATCTCAGGGTCGTGGGTTCGAGCCCCGCGCTGGGCCCTGCGCTGGGCTTGGAGCTTGCTTCAAACAAGCAAGCACACACCTCTTACCCTGTGTGTGCCTTATCACGCGCGGTGTGTATGTCAGCCGCAGCTCCGTGACTCCCAGAAGGAACCACAGTGGAAATTAGAAAATGATTGTAAGCAATCACAGAAAGCCCCACAGCCGCTGAGTGACAAAGGAGCAAATCCCAATACATCGGAAGAAGGAAACAGTCAAGAAATGGTTTTGGAAGGCAACAGAGAAAGACTCCTAGGTCACGGGCGCCTGCCGGGAGCTCCAGCCTCTGCCCTCCCCGGGAGTGGGGGTGGGGGTGCGGGAGTGGGGCCGGGTGGCCCAGCCCTCCAGCCCCTGCACCAGCCTCCACCCTCTCGGGGTCACCTCAGCAGCATAGACTCAAGTAGGCTTGAAGGGAGCAGCACGGGCCGGGCGGCTGGAAGGCCGCTCAGAAATGCTGTGGCGGCCAGGGTGTTGCCAGCTGGCTGCGGGGCTGTCCCTGCCCCGAGGGACGGAGAGCATCCCGGGTGGCCCCTCTGGAAGGTGAGGGGCCCGTGTCCCTTACAGAGGGCCATCACCCTGTGCCACACACGTCCCTGTTAGGACAGAAGAACACAGGATCGGGGCAGTGGGCAGGCTGGGCGTGGGGAGGCAGGAGCAGCCCTGCAGCTGGGGGTCACCAGGTGCCGTCTCTCTGTCCGGTGGGGGCCTGTGATGAGAGGGTAGCCACGGGGCCCGGGGAGACGCAGGAGTCCTGTCCAGAAGGAGCGGGGGCTCTGTTCCCGTGACCATAGCCTCTGTGCCCTCAGCTGTGTGGAGGGAGGAGGGAGGAAGCAGGGATCCCCCATCTGAGGCGGGTGCCCTCCACTCTGCCGGGTGCGCAGACTCAGAGGCGGCCCAGGGTGGGGAGCAGGGCAGTAGGGCCGTGGAGAGGAGGGGAGCAGGGCAGTAGGGCCGTGGAGAGGAGGGGAGCAGGGCAGTAGGGCCGTGGAGAGGAGAGGCGACCCAGGGCCACGGAGCTCTGAGCCCTGGCCTCGGAGAAGTCATGTGCGCGGGGACGGGGTGCGGAGAGAGAGGCCGTTTTACCCGGACACCTGCGGGTTCTTCCTCGTGTAGCCAGCTCTCTGCTGCGGATCCTGGCGCCCTCAGGGGGGCTGAGCCGTCCCCAAGGCATACGTGGGTGGGCACACCTGGCCCGAGTCTTTGCAGAGGTGTGCTTGGCGACATTGGGAGCGCAGCTGCCTCTGCCCTCCCCGCCCTCCCCATGCTCTGTGAGGCGCGTTGGCAGAGCCCGTCTGCAGAAGTGCTGGCGTCCCACGTGTCCCCGCCCGGGGCCTCCACAGAGCCATCATGGCTGCTAGAATTCTTCACGGAGCATGTGTTCAGAATTACTGACTCGGCACAGACGCAGGGTTTTGCAGGATCACGCCTCAGGGTTTGCCCTGGGAAGCTGAGTCTCACTGGGAGACTGTCTAAACCGCCATAGAGGCTTGATTTACATAAGAAGGGGGCCCCTGTGGTTTTTGTTAGCGTGGAGCCATTTCACGCTTTTTCTTAGAAGATGGGAAAATCTGTGTTTGGACTTCCTTTCCAGGGGGTGGGAGGAACATGTGGACTGGGGTACATCCCTTCAGCGGGTTTTATTAGGGACGCGGTTCCGGTGCCCCGCGGTGCCCCGCGGTCTCAGTGAGGGAGACGAAGCCTGTGCGTCCCTCCTGGAGCTTGCACACTGCAGGTGGGAGTGGAGACAGATAATGAGGATTAGAGCCCCGGGGGGCGGGCTGGGGCGTTCACACCTGTGGCAGGTGGAAGCCTGCGGAGAGGGACTTCCTGCAGAGACCGAGAGGTGCAGGCCCTGTGGCCCGGAGGCTGCTGGGGACGGGCTCCAGGCTGGAGGGCCTGGGAGGAGTGGCCAGACGCCCCCTAACCCCTGGTGGCCCACACCCAGGAGGGGAAGGGCGGGGGAGGGAAAGCCAGGCCAGATGGGGTGGAGGGGCCTTTGAAATGCCCGTGATTTCCAGGGGGAAGATGGGAGTGTTGGAGGGTGTGTGCACAGGAGTGGCCTGTCCTGTCCTGTGTTCACAGGGTCCCACGGCGGCTCTCCTGGGACGGGCCACTGCGGGTGGGAGCCGTGGTCTCTGTGGGAGACAGCGGCGAAACAGGTGGGGCCCTGGGGCTTGAGATCTGTGGTCCAGCGGGGGCCACGGCAAGATGGGGCCTCCTGGTCCGTTCTGACGGGGCATCCCCCGCTCTGCTAGCCGCCCACCGTGACTCTGCAGCTCTGGCCCCAGCACGGAGCATGGGGCTGGGTGGGTCAGGAGTGTGGGCAGTGGGCCCTGTGCCACCACCGGTTGCCAGTGTTGACCCACTGGGCATGGCCCTCTGCTCCTTTCCACAAGGGCCGAGGGGGCCGCTGGACTCGGGCCCAAAGTACAAGCACGGTGCAGTCACAGTGGCCTTGCGGTGAGGGCAGTGCAGAGGGCGGAGAGGGACTCGGCACCCCAGCCCCACCCCCACAGCCTGCCCAGACCCTCAGCCCCGAACCTGAGCCCACGGGCCTCCCTTCCTGTCCCCGCTCAGTTCTGACTCGTGCTGCCGCCATGGCGGCCCCCAGCAGCCTCCCCCCGTGGCTCCTGCCTCCCAGAGCAGCATGGAGGGGAGTCGTCTCCAGAAATCTTCCCGTGAAATCACATGGTGCTACTGCCTTGCCCAGAGTCCTTCGTGGCTCCCTGAGGCTCTCGGGCTGCTCAGGTTGGCCCTGGCCTGTCTTCCCCTGGTCTTCTTCCCGCTGCCACTGCGGCCCTCCAGGGTCTGACTGGGTCCCTCCATCCACCTGGGGTCCCTCCTGGGCCTGAGCGTCAGGGCTGCCCTCGGGAGCCTTCCCTGAGGTCGGCACCCCGCGTCCTGTTCTCGGAATCCCGCTTTCCCTCCAGTTGCTCTCGCCTCCCTTAGGTTCTTGATCATGTGTCTGCCTTGTTCCTGCGTGGCCTCGGTCCAGACAGCCCCCCGGCCCCAGGAACACGGGGCGGGGCCTTCCCTGGCGCCGTGGCCTTGGCACCCAGCACCACGGGCTTCTTGCTGTCTGTGGGACTCAGGAAGGAGGGGGGCCTGCTGGGGAGCGGGCAGCTGCGCGGGAGCAGAAGGCCTAGGTTGCCGGCGACGGGAATGGCGCCATGACTCGTGACCCAGTGCGGTGGGGAGCTCGCCCTCCCCTCCCGTCCTAGCCTCCCCCCCCACGTCAAACCTTGTCACCAGGGAGCAGGAAGCAGCCAGTTTGAGGTTTTCAAGATCTCCTTTGCCATTGCTTTTAATGGAAGTAAGAAAAATGTATGTGCTCTTTTGGTTTTTCTCCCAGGAAATGTGGCTCATGGACCCCTTCCCAGCACTGAGCCTCAGGAACGCATCCCAGGAGGTAGAGTGGCCAGAGGCCATTGCACAGGCCCGAAGAAGCGCTGAGCAGGGTTCGCTCTGTGTCACTTCTGGGTGCTGCCTCTTCCCGGTTGTGCGGTCCGCTCGCCGGGAAGGACGTCAGTGTGCAGGTGCAGGGCCGCGCAGGGCTGTGGCATCCCCCGGCACGGAGCCCCTGCACTCACAGTGTGCCCCCTCTGCCCGCAGGTGGAACGTGGTGGGCGTGCAGGGGTCCCTGCTCAGCATCTTCGTGGAGCCCATCTACTTCTCGAGTATCATCCTGGGCAGCCTCTACCACGGCGACCACCTCTCCAGGGCCATGTACCAGCGGCTCTGCGGCATAGAGGACCTGCCCCCGCTCTACGTGCTCAACAAGCCCCTGCTCAGCGGCAAGTGCCTGCGCCGCGTGGCTTCGTCGGTGTCCGTGACCGTGACCCACCGGGCCGCGTCGGGCTCTCGCGGTCCTTGTTCCCGTGACCGTGACCGTGACCGGGCCGCGTCGGGCTCTCGTGGTCCTTGTTCCCGTGACCGTGACCGGGCTGCGTCGGGCTCTCACGCTCCGTGTTCCCATGACTGTGACCATGACCGGGCCACGTCGGGCTCTCACGCTCCTTGTTCCCGTGACCGTGACCGTGACCGGGCCACGCAGCTGCGTCGGTGTCCCATGATCGTGACCAGGCCGTGTCCGGCTCTCAGGCTCCATGTTCCCGTGACCGGCTGGGCCGCGTCGGGCTCTCGTGGTCCTTGTTCCCATGACCGTGACCGTGACCGGGCCGTGTCGGGCTCTCACGCTCCATGTTCCCGTGACCGTGACTGGGCCGCGTCGGGCTCTCGTGGTCCTTGTTCCCATGACTGTGACCGTGACTGGGCCGCGCAGCTGTGTCGGTGTCCCATGACCGTGACCGGGCCGTGTCCGGCTCTCAGGCTCCATGTTCCCATGACCGTGACCAGGCCGCGTCGGGGTCTCACCTGTGAAAACGCCGTAGGGAATCTCTTCTCGGTCAGAGCGGAGAGTGGGAGGCTGTCTCAGGGCCTCTGTGCCACTGAGAGGTCCTCGTCCCTCTCTTTACTGACCGAAAGCCGGGCCTCTAGATAAACTACAGCGCGGACTTGGCCCCCACCATCTGTCTCTGCCTGCTACATAGTCCCGTCCCGCGCCAGAGGGAGAGACTCAGGGACGCGAGAGCCTCCTGCAGAGGGAGGCCGGGATGCAGTTGTGCGCCCCCGGGACAGGCAGTGATGCGGCGGTGGCCGGCCCGGGCCTGTGGTCACTGACTTGTTTGCTGTGTTCCCTTTAGCAGCTCAGTGTGACCGGTGAGGGGAGTAGAGCTCTCGCGTGCAAGGGTCCTAACTTCTCAGTTCACCCCTCTTTAAGGGACACAATTGAGGTATTTTTATTCTTTTGAAAATATCGTTTTACTCACTTTTTTAACGCTCAGAACTAAAACCGTAGCCCCAAACTAGCACGCGTGTTGTGGCGTGGTGTGCACGCTCCTGGCTGCGGCACTGGCTGCCGGCTCGCCCTTCGCTGGGGGAGCAGCCCGGTGTTTGAGCTGAAGGCGCGTCTCTAGAGCACATAGGTTAGGCAAAATGGAGAAAACCAGTGGTTGTTTCTGATCACGTTTTATGGCTTCCTGACTTTAACCTTGATCTTTTATGGAAAAGTGCTGACTCTGCTAAACGTGATGGCGAGGCCCCCGGGTGTCTGCACGCATGGAGCCTGCCCCGGGGGAGAGGGCATCAGTATCCTGTCGCGGTCAGGACGCGCATTTCCCATGACGCAGAAAATCGCTTTCCCCGGGGCCTCCGCGGTCTGTTCCGTTTCAGCGGCCGGCCGTCTGCCACACCGGGCACAGGACGGGTGCTCGGGCGTGGCCTGACCAGCGCCGTGTCGGCCAGGACCGTGCCCGGGATCCTGTTGCCGAGGGGATGTTCTAAGACACTGGAAGGAAGCTCCTTTGTGACGGTCAGACTGTTCTTATCACAGCGTGTGTGAGGTGTGCACGTACTTGTGAAAAGGTGGTGCAAACAGCATTTGCGAGACGGAGACCGTGACGTCGCCCTGTGTGTCGCGTTACAGAGACCAAGTCTGTCACAAAGTGACTGTCTGCTCTTCGCTCTCTCCCGGCGTTGCTCCCGCTCCCGGGAGCTTTGGTGGACGGAGCCCGTGGGTGCCGAGGGCCTCCCGAGGGGCTGGGTGGCCGGCTGCTGGGCCTCATCGGCAGCTTGCACAGCCCGGGCTCCTGGTCTTCCCCGTGATGGGGTCAGGCCGGTGCCCGCACGACCCGTCGGTGAAATCCGAGGGCAGCCCTGGGGTTCGGGAGGCGCAGTGTTCCTCAGACGCTGGGACGCTGGGCAGCGTCACTGCCGGCAAAGTCCGTCTCAGAACGCAGACTCCTTGTGGCAGTTCACCTTGGGCGAGGCTGAATTCGGAGGCTGTGCTGCTGCTTTACCTCAGGTCTGTGCAGCAAGCAGCTCTGGAGACGTCGTCAGGCCCTGGCGTCCTGGCGTGGCTGGCAGGGGCAGCACGCGGGGGGCACCAGCACCACAGGAGGGGGCGCGGCCACCGCTCCGTGGGCCCACGGCCCGCCCTGCAGTCTGGGCTGACGACGTGGCAGGTGTGGTCCCGGACAGAAGGACTCGAGCACAGGGAGTCTAGAGCAGAGACTGTTGACGTCATACATTTGGGAGGTCACACTCCTGTGAGGTGGGCCCCATTGCCAAGCCCTGCAGGCTTGCTTGCGAGGGAAGCCTCGTGTTGAACAAGGGACCTGGACAGTGGAACAGCCGGGTGCTGGAGTTGTTGCCCTCGGGTCCTGTGCGTCGGGGTGTGCGTGCATTTGTTAAAGTTCCGGGGCGTTTGTCCTGCCCGCTCACCTCCCGTTGTCTCACAGAGGGTGCCTGGGTTCAGGGACATGGACGGCGTGGCAGCACCGAGGTCCACGGCATCCCGGGGAGAGACGGGGTGGCCGTCAGCGCCGCACAGGGAACGGCCTGTTCCGCAGAGACCAGAGCAGACCCAGGCGGACTTCAGCGGAAGGTGTCGCTCTGGGCTAGCATCCTTGGTGCCTCCAAGGACAGAGGAGACATTTTCCTCTCAGCACGGAAAGTAGATTTTTACAAGAAGAAAGCACTTCTCGGTGGTGAGCTCCTTCCATGGGGCCACGGGCCCATGACGCCTGCCCTGACGTCTCGGACGTGGAAGCCTCTTGAGCTCTTGGATCTTCTTTCCGGATTCATTTCCAGTCTGGCCCCTGCGAGCTGCAGAACACTTCTGGCTTCTGGCTCCCGTCGGTCTGCCCCCGAGTCTGAGCTTCTGTGCCGGTCCGGGCTGCCGTCCAGGTGCACGCAGAGACCTTGGGAAGAAAGTCCCATGGTCTGACCCTTCCCGAGGCCCTGGGGTCATGGCCGGCTGCGCCGTCAGCATGGACACAGGGCATGACCATTGGCAACGCCAGGAGCGAGTAGGTTCTCATGAATCCAGTCCGTGGGGGCCTCTGGGCCGCGCGGCAGAAAGAAAGCAGGGGCGCTGCTGGCCTGCCGGGTGAGACACGCGCACCTTCGCCAGTAGAAAGCCACGTCCCCATTCACCGTGGTTGGAGGAGCCCACGTCTGCCTTTCGCCCAGAGCACAAGAGAGGGCCTGTGAGACAGCGGGTGAGGGTGTTTTCCAGGCAGAAGCAGGCGCAAGGGGCTGGAACGGCCTTGGCCAGAGTTTCTGGACGGGAGCTCAGCCCCTGGTAGCAGCAAGTGCTCGCGTTGGATGACCCCAGGGCCTGCAGGGGACCCGGTGACGGCAGCTTCCAGTGGGAGGCCACCGAGACGACCTACCCGTGTCTTCTAAACTCTTAAGTCCGTGGATATGGTCTGCACGTTGTTGTTCAGAGATTCTCGCCACTGGGGTCTCCGGTGGTGAAGTACTCACTTACTTAATTGGTGTCGTTGAAGATTTCTCAAGGTAAGTTGTGATACGTGCCGGACTGCTGCTTTCTGCTTTCAGACCGGGTCCTGGGGCGCCCACGACCTGCCTCCCGTCTCCCCTCGGGACGGAGCTGCAGCCCCGGCCGCCCCGTGCCGCACGGACACGCAGCGGACAGCCGGCTGCTGGCCTCCTTCCTCCCGCGTCCAGAGTCGGAGCCCCTGTGTCACTCCCACAGCCTGCTGGCTGGTGGACACTTTAGAGCGCAGCGCACCCAGCCCGTACTGCCTCAGGAACGCAGAGTCCGGGGAGGATCCTGCCTGTGCCCCGGGTCTGCGTGGCGGGCTCTCCCCCAGCCCCGGCCGCCGGCGCCTTGCTCGTCTGTCGACCAGAGCGCCCGGGCTCTTCCCCGAAGTCCGTGCTTAAAACCCCAAGGCCCGGTTCCAAGAAGAAGTGTTGTTTGGCCAGAGGTGCTGGTGTGAAGGGTCGTGGCCAGGGTCAGGGGCCACCCAGGAAGACGAGGCGGTGTCCAGGCCAGGAGGAGCCTGAGCCTCACTGCCCCGCGGCTTCATTCACTTCCCTGTCCGCTCAGGAGTCCCCTTCCTTAACAAAAATCAGAATGACCACCTCGCGGGTGCTCTGCTGCCCGCGGATATGTCTGCAGACACAGGCCCAGGCTCGGGGGCATTGCTGCGGGAGGCCACACGCTCGGCGTCTGTACGGACGCCTTCGCAGGTCGTGGGCTGTTTGCAGAACACAAGCCGCCTCCACTGAGATCATAAACTCTACATTTTTCTGGTCAACCAACAAGTGGCGAACAGTTTCTGTAACGAGAACCCCTCTTGGCCCTAAATATCTGTCACCAACCATTCCAACCAGACGTCAGTTGGGAGGACCCGTCAGTGTGTGAGGAACCGTAGAGAACGGTCTGAGGAAGGGAAGGCCGCCGTCCCAGAGCCCCAGAGCTCTCAGCGGCTCACGGTGCTAGTCGTCAGGCTGTAGTCAGGCTCTGAGAGTTCAGATTCAGCACCCCTCATTCAACAGCGGCGGGGGCGGGGGCGCCCATTAGCAGCCGAGCTGCTCCTGCTTTCATTGGTTTCTGCACCACGGCCCATGATTGACTCATTACCCTAGTTCTCGCTCCGTGGCCCCAGGAAGACGTGGCCTCATTAGTGTCTGTCCCCACGGTGGAGGTGGCCCCGGGGACTCATAGACATACATACACTCTTGTGACCATTTGAGAGCTTTTCCGCCCCAGAAAAGGCATATGGTTTGCATTGAACCTTCAGGCTAGCTATTTCTTTTTGCCTTATTTTCTCCATTCTTGCTAAACATGGCACTTTATTTAGCTGAAAATATAAAAACGAGTTGTACTTTAAAGTCTTATTTTTCTCAGTTAACTCTAGTTTTAATATGTGAAATGTTGTAATTCTAAGGTTTAAGTATCATTAAAAATAATTTTTTATTTTGATCTTATTGTAAACAAGTAATGGAATTCTAAAGGAAGATAATATAAGCATTATCCATTTATTCGTGAAAGACTCAATTCCATTATGGTAGAGATTCCCCACCAATTGTTCCTAAACAGGTCCCCACCTCCACTCAGGACCCCCAGGAAACCCTCCCTGATTCTGTCTACTTGAAAGGCCGTGCCCTTTGATGAGCTCAGTGGCCTGGAGGAACCTGCATGCCAGGCGGGTGCCAGAGAGAGGACAGGTGTGTTAGTAACCCTGTCAAAGACCCAGAGACCCTGGCAAAACTCCGGAGCATAAGGTATGGGTTCCTGATAACAGAGAATCGGTAAAATGAGAAAAAGGTGGTATCAGGACTATGTTTAACTCCTAACGGTGCCTTGATGTCCCATAGTCTTGCGACATCTGTAGGGAGAGGCCACCTGTTTCCTCTGAGGGAGTCCACCCGTGGTGGGGCTACTCTGTAAGTGGTTAGTGTCCCCTGACCATCCCGGCAGCCAAGCAGTGACTGGGCTGGACCTCTGGAGTCCTGGTCTCGAAGGTGATGTGGGTCCTGGCTGGACGCGGCTTCCCTCTAGGCTCTCCGTCCAGTCACACACACAGGCAGGAAACAGGTGGAAGAAACCACGCCGGCTACCCAAAGTAATGAACCAGAATTTTTATTCACAAACATGAATGAATAACCATTATCATTTGAAGAAAATAAACAGCACAAACGTGAATGTTCTGTAGGAGAAGATCGAACAACTAAGAGAGACAATCCTAACTCAGGGAATAGAAGAGAATATAAAGAACAAACCTTGTGAGTAGACATCGAGGACTTTGTGAGTGTGGAAAGCAGGTATCAGTCTGAAGGTCTAGAAGGCCTTCAACAGATACACCAGTTACGTGTGTCATAGGCCGTGTTCTGTGTTGGGACGAGTAGTGAGCAGAACAAAACCCTCCCCAGACTGTCATTCTTGTGAGCGGAGGAAGGTACGGCAAGTGTGTCTCTGGAAATCGGAGCAGGAAAGTATTAAATGTAAAGAGTCAGGAGATGTGGAGAGCTAATCCGGTGTCCCTCTGGTGGCATTTCAGAAACAGAAAGCAGAGGAGGAGATGACAGAAGAAAATTTGGGGGTCCTGAAGAAAAGCACGAGTACGCAATGGAAAGAACGCACTGGGTAGTGAGCAGAATTAATTTTTAAAAAATCCAATCCTAGCACATCCTTACAAATTTCAGACCACTGGAGAGATAAAGAGAAGATGCTGAAAGCTTCCAAGTTAACTAGAGTAAGTATCAGGTTTATGTAACACTTACCAGGGACACTGGAAGCCAGCGCTGAAGAGAAAATGTTTTTTGTGGAATTTCTTATTTAACCAAATATTAAGCTTTAGGACAAAGTGATAATTTTCAGATATTCAAGGGTTCAGAGGGTTTCTTTCCTATATATATATTTTTTGAGGAAAAAAAAAGTAAAGATACTCTAGCAAAATGAAAAAGGCATCTAAGAAGGAGAGACATGTGAAATCCAAGAAAGGGTACTTTGTAAATCTAAGAATACAGTGAAATCGACAAGTTGTCAGCAAGACTAAAATGTAACAGTTCCATGTTAGAACGGAGAATCATATCAGAGAACTCTAAAAAGAATGTTTTTTTCTGAAAAAAGTGAATGCATTTTAACACAGCCTAAGAAACTATCGTAAGTATCGTAAATGGTCTTTGCAATAATGTGAAAGTGAATGTTTCTCAGTGAACAGTTAAAAAAAAAAAAGGAAAATGGAAACTCCAGGAAACACAAAGAGCTCTTTAGGCAAGGAAGGGTAAACTGCTATACTGTGGTGGCTAATATTATGTGTCACGTTGAGTTGCCCCAGGCACCCAGATCAGACATGGCTTTCGTCGGGAAGGTGTTTGCCAGGTGAAATTAGCATCTCCCCAGTGCAGGTGGACATCTTCTAGCCACTGAGGAGCAAAGAACGCACAAAACAGAGTGCACAGAAAGTGGAGGAGCGAGCAGTTGACTTCTTTTCTCCCCGCCTCACTGAGGGAGCCGGGGTGCCGCCTTCTTTTACCCCATCTGCCCTGGTCGTCCGGCCTTTGGGCTCAGACTGAGCACCACTGCCAGGTTTTAACCTAGCCCTGGCATGGTTTTGAGGACTTGGTGTGAGATGGGACAGAGTCCATTTCAAGTGGATGCTTGAAATGGTCTCCGTGAAGTCGTTTGGACTTAGTAACAGGACGGACACTGCCCTTCTCAAGTCTGTCACACTACTCAGCTCTGCCGGGCCTCACACAGTCACGGTCACAGGTAATTAAATCCAGACTCATTAACTGTACAAGTGACCTCCTCTTACTGCAGACCTCAAAACTCAAAGTTAGCTCTAAAAAGTGGATATTGAAACCAAAAGTCCTCAGCCACTGGGAGGTTAGACTCTCGTCAGTAATTCTTCAATCAGAGAAGAACCCAGTCCTTAAACGGGATGCCTAGAATACACACATCGAAAATGATGAGACAGAGCCACAGTTTCACTCGGCAGAATCGTGCATGGCCCCGAATGAATGAATGAAAAACAACGAGCTAAGCATTTGGCCCAGAACTGAGAAGGAAAACTACAGCAGAGCTAAATAAGACGCTGACTGCAGGAGGAGGGAAGAAAATCAGACAGACAGAAAGCAAAGGGGAGGGACGGAACAAGGAGCAAGATTAGACCATCAATAAAAGTAAAATGTGTTGATCTGAAAGAACCGGGGAAGTGATCTGCCACCATCAGAGAAAAGTCGTCATGTCAGACGAAACAAAAGTAATGGTAGGATTTGCTGCCGATATGGAGGCGGGCCGCAGAATTTTAAAATAATTCTTTATTCAACTCTAATATTGATAAATTTGGAAATCTCAACAGCAACAACAAAAGGACAAGCGAGTTGTAAATTGCCAACATGTACCCCAAAGGAAATGCAGAAATCTGGCAAAGGAAATTTCCAGCAAAGACTTCGAAAATAGTATCAACACATTACCTTCCAATACATTCAGAGTTTAATCAGTCTGCCAAAAAACACATCATTCCACCTCTGTATAAACTTTCCAGGTCATAGGAAAGAACAGTTGACCTAATTCCAAAACTGGACAGAGAGGCACGAATAAAAAGAAAATCACAGACAGCATCACCTACGACTAAAGATGCAAAACTCCTGAGTGAAATACTAGAAATCGAGTTTAGTGGCAGACCCAGAAGTCGAAGTGTAGCTTAGTTTTACAGCTGTCATACCGCTCGTCTGTGAGTGGACCGCAAGAGGCTCGGGGTCGGCGCGTCCCAGAAGCGAGCCCGCGGGGCACGCGCGCCCCTGTCCTCTCAAGCGCGGATGCGCGGGCCAAAGGGTGGGGATTAAAGTGGCGATTCTCATCTGGAAGGAAGAATTCTTGGCGGGGAGGGGATGTAAGAACCTTTGAGGGGTCTTCAGGAGTTCTGGTGGCCAAGGCCCCCCCGCACCCCCCCCCCCGCAAACCTACCCAGTCCGGGTCTCAGAGGCGGGACGCACGTGTGCTCACACTTCAAAGCTTCTGGGACAGAAGCTTCTGTCGGCTTAAGACTCTGTGGGTCGTAGCTTGATCTTTCCGGTTTGTGTAAATTTTTGAAATGTCCCGCAATGAGCAAGTGTCACTTTTTAATGAGAACAATATTTTTTCTTTTTAAATTACCTTGCAGTGTTCTTTCTCGGCTCCATTGAGGTATAATTGGCATAAACCGTGTATTTAAAAGATTCAGTTTGGTGAGTGAGGAACTCTGTTTGCCTGCAGCCCTCCCCGCAGGGCGGGTACCAAGCCCACCTACGCCCTCCCGGTTGCCCTTCCTGCATCCCGTCCCCAGGCAACCCGTGATCGGCACTCCGCCAGTGGGGATTGGTTTGCATTTTCTAGGATTTTACAAAAATCGTGTGATACGTACTGTGTCGTCTGGCGTATTTCATTCAGAATGACGGTTCTCGGATTGATCCGTTCGTGGAGTCTATCAGCAGGTCGTTACTTTCGTGGCTAAGTCATGATGGGTTGTGCGGACGGGCCACAGCTTGCGCGTCCGTCCGACCGCGGATGACATTTGGGGTGTGAGCAGTCTTTTACTGCTCCCAAGGAAGCGCCTAGAACGTTCGCTACACGCCATTGCACGGACATGCCTTGCCGCCCCTCTCCGGTGGGTACCGAGCGGTGTGAAGGGTCGGTCCGACGTCGGGCGCAGGTCGTGGTTCTCCGAGCGCCGCCACACCTTTCCGGAGGGGTTGTGCCCTTCACACGCCCACCGGGGCCGTGTGAGCCTCCGCGCCGAGTAAGGAGCCCTCCGGGTTTCCGACAGGGGTGGAGGGGGTCTCTGTGGGCGTTTAACTTGCATGTCCCCAACGACCGAGGAAGCCGACGTGTGCTCTCCTGCTCTCCGTGTGTTGTCTTCAGTGGACTGTTCACGGCTTTCCTCATTTCTTACTGAGTTGCTTGATCTCTTACCGAGTCTGAGGGTTCCTTACGTGTTCTGGATAGAAGATCTTTATCAGATACATGATTTGAAAATGTTTTTCTTTCCATTCTCTTAGCCGTGGCTTTCAGAGACCAAATAATTCTAGTTTTGGTAAAATCTTATTTATCAACTTTTCTTTGTTAAGTCATGTTTTTGACGTTCCATCTAAAAACTGTAGACCTAGTCAGTGTCACAGAGATTTTCTCCTCTGTTGTGTTCTTAGAAAATCCACAGCTCAGTGTTGCAACTTGGGACTCCCTCCCCTCCTGAGCCCACGTGTTCATTTCTTTAGCGTACCCCCGTCAACCCGGCACCGTCTGTGGAAAAGGTCATCCTTTCCCCACTGAATTCTTTTCCATCTTTATTAAAAATCCATTTGCAAACACACATGGAGGTCTGTTTCTGGATACTAGTATCTTCCATTGATCTTTTTGTCTTTTCTTTTAATCAGAGGGAGAAAATGAGCACAAGTCGCCGGCAGAGGGAGAAGCAGGCTCCCCGCTGAGCTAGGAGCCCGAGGTGGGCCTCAATTCCGGGATCTTACGATTGTGACCTGAGCCCAAGGCAGCTGCTCAACCTGCTGAGCCACTCAGGCGCCCCTACTGTCTTTTTTAAATAATTTAATTTAATTTAATTTAAATTCAGTTTAGTTAACATGCAGTGTATTATTAGCTCCGGAGGTGGAGGTCAGGGAGTCCCCAGCTGCGTGCAGCACCCAGTGCTGGTCCCATCAGTGCTCGTGCGCCCCTGAATGCCCCCCGAATGCCCGCCCCAGTCCCCCATCCCCCACCGCCCTCCCTCCAGCAGCCCTCTGATTCCTAGAGATAAGAGATTTGTCTTGTGGTGTGTTTCTCTCTCTGATTTCATCTTCTCTTATTTTACCCTTTTTCTCCTATGATTCTGTTTTGTTTCTTCAATCCCACATACGAGTGAGATCGTATAATTGTCTTTCTCTGACGGACTGACGTCGCTCAGCACAATCCCCCCCGGTTCTATCCACGCCGATGCCAAGGGCAGGACGTCTCCCTTTCTGATGGCCGAGTCACATTCCGTTGTGTAGACGAAGCCCGTCCTCTCTGTCCGTGCATCTGCCGATGGACGTCCGGGCTCTTCCCGCAGTCCGGCTGTCGTGGGCGTCGCTGCTGTGAACTCTGGGGGGCAGGGGCCCCTTCGGATCATAGGTAGCGCAGTTGCTGGGTCGTAGGGTAAAGGAACCTCCAGACTGTCTGTCTGTCTCGATAGCAGTATCACACTGTCATGATGACTAGGCTTGTAAGTTTTGAAATCAGGGAGAATTGGATCCCAACTTTCTACTTCCTTCCGAAGCGGTTTTGGCTACGTGGGCCCTTTCTGCATTTCATAGCGATTTTAAAGATTTTATTTATTTGAGAGCATGAGGGAGGTGGGAAGCAGAGGGAGAGGGACAAGAGCCCTTTGCTTGGCGCTGAGCGTGGAGCATGACGAGGGGCTGACACGGGGCTCGATCTCGTGACCCCGAAACCATGACCTGAGCCGAAATCAACATCTGGTGCTGAGTGACTGAGCCACACAGGTGTCCCCAGAGCAATTTCATAACCAGCTTCTCAGCTTTACATAAAACCCTGTTTGGATTTTGATTAAGTTTGCTTTGAACTTGCAGATCAGCTCAGGGAAAACTGACATCTTAAGGACTTTGAACCTTTTGGGGGCGAGCACAGACGCCCTCCACTCCGTTAGCCGCTCACGATTCTCAGCCGCGCTCTGCCCTTCTCACTGTGCGCATCTGACACGTCTTTTGTTGGGTTCATCTTTAAGAGTTTTGTGCTTTTGACGCTGCTTTAAATGTTATATTTCTGTTTCAGACTCCAGGTCATTTCTGATATAGAGAGATATTAGTTTCAATAGCTGTTTTGTGAATTTCATCGAATTTTCTTTGTAGATGGGCGAGATGTGTATGTTTCCGTCCTTCCTTGTGGTCAAGATGCCCGTGAGTTCTTCCCTCCCCTGTGGCGCCTCCAGGAGACCGTGGAGCCCGGCACCGAGCACACACGGGGTCTCGTGTGTGGTCACGGGGAGAGGGTCAGCCTCTCTCCGCTAAGTGTGGCCAGCTGTGGGGTGTCCAGATGCCTCTCTCCGCTTAAGGGGCCTTCGATTGCTAGTTTGCGAAGGGGTCTTTCATCAGGAATGGATGGTGGATTTTGTCAGGCATTTTTTTCTACTCTCAGTGGAGCTGATCATTTGGTTCTTTTTTAGTTTGTTAATGTTTCGTTCGGGATATGGTGACATTGAGTTATTTTAATAAACCTTGTGTTCCTGGGATAAACCTTGTATAGTCGTTATATATTAATCTTCTGAAATGTGCTATAATTTTGCTTAGAATGTTTGTATCTCTGGGACAGCGGCCTGTAGTGGTGTTGGTCTGTAGTTGTCTTTGAGTATCTGTCAGGTTTTTCGGCATCGAGGTAACACTGGCCTCATAAAATGAGCAGAGAACCATTTCCTCCTCTTCGGTTTTCTGGAAGAACTGGTTTAGAATCGATACCAGTTTTTTCTTAAACATTGGTAGAACTCACCAGTGTGAAACCATCTTGCCTGAGGTTTTCTCTGTGAGAAAGTGTCCACGTATTCATGATCTGTAACAGGACAGATACGGCGAATTGTGAGTCTGTTTTTGTTTTCTTCAGTGAACTTTGGTAATCCATGTCTCTCAGGAACATTTGTCTGTTGCTCCTAAGTTGTCAAATTTATTGGCTTGAAAGTGTTCATGACGTTCCTTTATTATTCTGGTAACACCTGAGCGTCTCCGGGGATGCCGCGCCTTTCCTTCCCGATTCCGCTGCTCTGTGTCTTCTCTTTCCTCATCCGTCTACCTAGAGGTCTGCCAGTTTCATTTTCCTCTAGAGAACCAGCTTTTGGTTTTATGGGTTTGGGGGGTTGTTTGTTTTTCAGTTTTCTGGCTTTTAAAAAACAATTTCTGGGCGCCTGGGTGGCTCAGTTGGTTAAGCGACTGCCATACATTTGGGTCAGGATCCTGCAGTCCGAGGATCGAGTCCCGCATCGGGCTCCCGGCTCCATGGGGAGTCGGCTTCTCCCTCTGACCTTCTCCTGTCTCAAGCTCTTTCTCTCTCTCTCTCAAATAAATAAATAAATAAATAATTATCTTTAAAAAAAAAATTTCTGCTCTGATCTATTTTTGCTTACTTTGAGTTGCTCTTTTTTTTTTTAGTTTTTAAGGTACTAGCTGATGCCATTGTTCTGAGACCTTTCTTTCTTTCATAACATTCACAAATTCTGACATGTGTTACTGCTTTCACTCCTTTCAAAACACTTTGTCCTGTGTGCTACGTACAAGTCTGCTCTTTAGTTTCAAAATATTCGGGGACTTTGCAGAGGTGATTTTGTGGTTCATTTCTAATTTAGTTTCATTTTCTAACTTGAGTCTATGTTTATTTTACAGACCAGGATGTGATGTTTGTTGGCGTTCCATGAAAACTTGAGAAGAGTGTATCCCTGCTACTTGTGAAGAGTGGTCTGTGAGCTGGTCGATTGTGCTGTGTGTGTCTTTTATGACTTTACTGATCTTCTGCTGGGTCTGTCAGTTACTGAGAGAAAAAGATGGAAAATCTCTTGACTATAATTGTGCTTTTGTGTATTTCTCAAGGTTTTTATCAGTTTTTACTTCTTGTACTTTGTAGTTCTGTAATTAGGATTGTGGGTTCCTTTTAATAAATTGGCCTCCTTTGTCATTATAAAATGATCTTTATCTCTGTTACTATTCTTTACTCTGAAACCTCTTTTGTTCGGCATTAGTAGATCCTCCTTTCTTTCAATTAATACTAGCATAGTGTATCTTTTAACACCCTTTGATTTTTAGATTGTTTTACATTTTTTTATATTTAAAATATGTTTCTTGTAGTCGGCATGTTTGGACCTGCTTTTTCCCTCTCCCCGACTGACAGCCTCTGCCTTTTCATTAGGGTGCTTAGGGCATTTACATTTATTGTGATATTGATATAGTGAGGTTTAAATCTGTCATCTTGGCACTTATTTTTTATTTGTTCTATATTATCTTTGTCCCTCCCTTACTCTTTTTTCTTTATATTAATTATGTCTTATGATTCCATTTTAACTCCTTCTTGACCTTTGGCTATACCTTTTTGTTTTGTTAATTTAATAATTGTTTTAGGGTTTTACAGCACACATGCTTAACTTATCACAGTCTTCCCTGAAGGGATACCATAGCACTTATGTATAAGAATCTTCCATTTCTCCTCTCCTGGTGTTTCTGATATTGTTGTACATTTAACATTTGCATATGGTAACAATCCCATACTATACTGTTACTTTTGTTTCAACAGTCAATTAGCTTTTTTTTTATTTTTTAATTTTAATTCCAGTATAGTTGATAAACAGTGTTATGTTGACAACAATTAGCTTTGAAAGAGGTTTGCCACTTCTGGTGCTCTTCATTCCCCTAACTAGACCCTCATCTCTCTCTGTTCCCCTGTTCCCCTGCCTGAAGGACTTCCTTTTACTTTTTTGTGGTGTGAGTCTTCTGGTGATGAATTCTTTCAGCTTCAGTGTGTCTGGAAAAGCCTTTAGTTTGCATTCCTTTTTAAAATATATATTTCTGGGCAAATATATTTTTGCTGAAATGGCAGTGTTTTCTTTTCTTCTCCTTTTAGCACTTTGAAGATGTTGCTCCCTGTCGTGCTGTGAGCTCTATTTGCAGTAAGAAATCTGCCGCCTCATCTTTGTCCCTCCGCGTGTAGTGCTGTTCCTCTGCCGGGCTTGACGTTTCCTCTGTGTACCGGCGTGGAGCAGCTGGTCACGGTGTGCTGGTGTCGCCTTCTGCACATTTCTCGTGCTTGGGCTTTATTGAGATTCTTAGATCTGTGCGTTTACTGATCTCAGAACATTTGTCTAATTTTTTCTTCATGTTTTCTGTACCCCCTTCTGCCTCCCCTCCTTCCGGAACTGAGTCACATGTATGTCAGGCTGACAGACTTGCCTAACAGTACACTGATTTGCTGGGTTTTCTTTCCCCCCCATCTCTTTCCTGTGTGTTTCATTTTGAATAGTTTCTGTTATTGTATCTTTAAGTTCACTCATCTTTTTTCTATTCTAGATCTTTTTGTGTGGTGGTTGATGACTTCAAGTGTGTACCTAAACTCTTCATGTCTCTATGTGACCATCGGGTATGTTCTCTGACCCTTTCGGGCAGTTCTTGCCCAGTGTTGAGCAGCGTGTGTGCTCTTATCTGCCCTCTGCTGACGCTCAGGGGACGCTCTGCAGCTCTCTGGCCTCTGCACCCTCCTGGCCACCGCCCGGCCACCTTAGTTTCCCGAGCTCTCCGTTCAGGGGGTCTGCAGGCTCTGCCTCAGCTCCTTCTTTCCACACTGCTGCCTAGACGCTGTCGGGACCGCAGCCTGGAGCACTCATGGGGTTCACCTCCTAGGTCTCCTGTCTCTCAGAAACCACTACCCTTCCTTGCCTAATGTCCAGGGTCTTGAAGGCTGGTATTTGATGTATTTTGTCTGGTTTGCTACTATTTTAGTAAGGAGGGTAAATCCAGCAGCTCTTACTCCGTCTCACCCAGAAATGAAAGTCTGACCCTATATTTAAATCAAGAATGCCCATTCTTGAACACCGGTCCTTTCTGTGTTCCCTTCCAAAATAGAGGTGTTTGCGTGTAGCCCTGATTGTGCGCCTGGTCGTCGGAGCCAGCCGCTCGCCCAGCACTGGTTTTGGGTGGGAGTTGGAACGACATCTCCAGGTCTTGGTCTGCGTTCCCTGGACAGCAGAGACTGAGGGAGAAGTTGAAGTGCTTTCCTTGGGAAGTGTGAGCTCCGAGCAGCAGGGTAGATGAGAGGGGAAGTCTGACGGGAAAGGTGGCTTTGACTGCAGGAGAAGCCGCCGCACGGCTGTGCCCACAGAGGGCTGCTCCTCTCCCGCGAGCCCTGACTGGGGGCCTGCGGGCTGTGTGGCACACCAGAACTGTGCTGTCCGCGGCCCGTCTGCTGTGGCCGGCCGGGGAGCTTGTGTATGGGGACCCACAGCCCTGTGATGGAGGGCATGTGACTTGGGGTGTCAGGTTGAGCCCTGCCGCCATCCCGCCCCAGGAAGGCTGGCCACACACATCGCATTTTCTGTCTCAGCAAGATCAGCATTTGTTTAAAGCCTTTAAAAAAACAGATTCTGGCCCTGTCTTCCTGATTCTTTTTGTACTGGGATAGAGCCGTAGGCAGGCCATGTGTCTTACTGCCGATGGCCCATGGGCTGCGGTTCCCCTTAATCTGGTCGGCTCTGGCCTCTCGAGTGGATGGACTGCGGCTTTTCATGGCCCTTCGCTTACTGACAGGACGGGGTTTTATCAAAATCTAACCAAAAGCTGTGAGTGGTAGCCCACCCAGAACCTTTAAAATTGTGTTTAATCTTGACAAATGGAAAAAGAAGCCGGTGCCGCAGGTACCAGGGGCCGCGTGAGCCATGCGGGGCCGCAGGACGGTGCCAGTGCCCTGTGCGACCGCCTGCTTCGCGAGAATGGGAGCTCGTCCCCGCGCTGAAGTTCAGGGACTGTCCGAGCCAGTGGGGTTTCTTTCTAGGAAGGCAATTTTGTTGAATCGATTTGTGATTTCAGTGGATTTTCCTGTGTTTCAAGTGGCTTCTTGAACTGTGCGGTGCGTCGGCGGAGCGGTGGGCCGCGCGCGGCTGCCCAGCGGTCACTGCCGCTCCGTCTCGTGGCTGCCTGTAGCGTTTCCAGGTGATCAAGTAAGAAACGTCTCTAGCCGGCTTGACCTGGTTTGCCTGGTATTTTCAACGCTTCCGTGTGACATTGCGTGTACACGCAGCCCTTGCACGCCTGGTGTGCCTCCGTCAGACACCTGGGCCTGTGGCACCAACGCGCGGTCAGGAACGCTCACACACACTCTTCAGAACAGCCAAGTGCTAGAACAACAACAGTGAGGAATCCTCCGGCAGCCTGTCCCCCGCGGGGTCCCAGGTGCAAAGGGGGGGCAGGCGGCAGCTCTGTCGCGGGGTGTGTGACTCACACACGTGACCTCGAGCGAAGGGTGTGGCGCACGGGAGTTTGTGTGTGTAAATGGCCCCACAAAGGTAAGGCTCCCAGCGGGCAGCCCCGGCCACGTGCTGGGGTCAGTGCCATGACCCGCGTGGGGCAGGACCGGTTGTGAGGCAGGCGAGCCCCCAGACACGTGGGCCCTGGCTGGTGACCGGCTGCTGGGGCGCTGGTGACGGGTGTGCGCCCTTTGTGAACAGTCCTGAGGCCGTGCCCTCGTGGTCTGTGACAGGTCAGCGAAGAGGCCTCTAGGAAGGAGAAGCGCTCACTGCCCGGGGGCCATCATGAGAGAGTGGCGACCACAATCCCGACTTCTTCCTCAGAAGCGGGTCACAAGGCGGCCCCCGGGGCGTTGCACGGGCTGCGGGAGGAGCCCAGGCACGCGGTGGGCTGGAGCTGGCACCGGCCGTGGCCGGCCTTGCGGTGAGGAGCAGAGGAGCCTGCGGGACAGGGCCGGGGCTCCCCGCGGCCTGAGTGCAGCCACGGGAGTACTCAGCCTCCCGGCCGAGGGCCCGCGGCAGCCGTCCCGGACACGGCGACTCGTAAGGAGGACTTTTCACCCTGCTCTGACACGGGGGCTGCTTTGCCTGAAGAACGGGGCTTCTCCACGATGAAGCTTTCCTGCTGGCCCACCTGCGGTGTTGGCTCTCTGTTCGGGGTGGGGGCTCACAGTGGCGCAGAGCAGAAATGGAGCGAAGGGCCCGGCGTGGGAGCCCCGTGGAGCTCGCCCGCGCCCCTGCTGTCAGGGAGCGGCCGGCTGCCCCGGCTGGGGCTGAGCTCCTCCTCCGCGTCCCTGCACCGGGCGGCTGCCGTCGGGGGTGTGTCCTGAAGACGCCCCCTGCGTGGGGGTGGTCTGTGTCCCCCCGAGGTGTGGACGCTCGCACCCGCGGCGCCGACGAGGGGAGGTGAGCGCTCCGCTCCGGGTCATCTGAGCGTCCTTTGAAAGTCTCTCCGCCCCAAGCGAGGCTCGGTTCGCTGGCGAGACCACGTCCGTGTGGTAAGAAAACGTATCTGCGCTGCTGAAGTCTGCTTCCGCGCACCTCGGGTGCATGTGTGCAAGGGGGTAGCCTGGCCGTGCCCCACCCCTGGCGTGTGGGGCGCTCGGGGCGTGAGCGTGAGGGCTGCCCCCACCCGCACAACCTTCGGGACCGACTCAGCCCCAGAAGGGGCTCGTGCGCCCGCGCTTGGAGCTATTGATCCCGAGGGCACTGAGAGGTGCTGTGAGGTCCGACAGGCTCTGGTGTCTGCGGGCCCGACCCACCTCCTGAGCACCGTCAAGGCCGCTCCTGGGTGGCAGCAGGTGGCACTGGGCAGGGGTGAGTGCGCCTGGGCCGCACACACCTCTGGGCGCGCCACGGGCTCCTGGTCCCTCACCCGTGTCTCTCCGCTCCAGGCATCAGCAACGCGGAAGCGCGGCAGCCGGGGAAGGCGCCCAACTTTAGCGTCAACTGGACGGTGGGCGACGCGGCCATCGAGGTCATCAACGCCACAACGGGGAAGGACGAGCTGGGCCGTGCGTCTCGCCTGTGTAAGCACGCCTTGTACTGTCGCTGGATGCGTGTGCACGGCAAGGTACCGGCCCCTCCTTCCCACAGCGCCCCCCCCCTGCAGCCACCCCACCCCACAGCCGCCCCCCCTGACGCCCCGCGCTGTCCGCACAGCCACTCCCCAGCCTTCCGGGGTCTTCTCCTCCAGCCTGAGCGTGTGGCCCCGGATCCCCCCAGTACAGCCTCCTCCGCAGCTCTCCCACCCGGAGGAGGGAGAGCCAGGGCTCCCGAAGCCCTTAGAAGGCTCTGGGCCTGTTTCCTGCTGGAGGGCGGAGTCCATTTCCCCAGATAAATTCTCCTCTGGTCGACGGGCATTTTCCTGGTTCCCCTTCGTCAGTCGTGGCGGGTGTTTGTTGCAAAGCGGGTGGTGCCCTCGGCATGGCCGTGTGGGCAAAAGCCACCAAGTTCGGGCCCTGGTCCTACAGGGCGGGCGTCTGGGCTGGGGGACTTGCTCCGCATTTACTCTCACGATCTGCACCAACACGAGTCAGGCGGCCGCGGGGGCAGCGCCTCCCAGTCCTCCACGTGACGAGGTGGCCGGTTGGTGCTGGGTCGTAAATGTCTGAACCACTCACCTGGGAATGAGAATCAACTCCCTGTGGGTTCAGAAGTGCCTGTTTAGAGCCTGGGGTCCGAAAACGCCTGTTTGGCCTAGACCCTGTGTGGGGAGAGTTCACAGACCGCCCCGGGGCTCTCGCTCCGCCCCTGTGATGCAGCCCTCGGAGGCCGGCGCCTTCCGGCAGGTGACGTCCCCCAGAAGCCTGCACGGGACCGAACACCGGATTTCGAATGTCTTACTGAGCTTTGGCTTCTGCTCTGGCTGCTTCCACACTTGTGCCTCTGTTTGAACTCTTCACAGGCTCCCTCCAGCCTGCTGCGCTCCAAGATCACGAAGCCCAACATGTACCACGACTCCAAGCTGGTGGCCAAGGAGTACCAGGCCGCCAAGGCGTGTCTGTTCAAAGCGTTCATCAAGGCGGGGCTGGGCGCCTGGGTGGAGAAGCCCACCGAGCAGGATCTGTTCTCTCTCACGCCCTGACCGGGGGGGCGTGGGGCAGAGGCTGCCCGCGCCGGCGCTGTCTCCAGAGCCTCACGTCCGAACTGGGGGCAGGGGTGTGGGGACGCGGGGTGCTGGGCGTCCAGCGCTGTCTCCGGAGCCTCACGTCCGAACTGGGGGCAGGGGTGTGGGGACGCGGGGTGCTGGGCAGGGAGGGTGTGGGGTCCAGCGTCTCCCTCTACGACATCGTTACCCCTGGAATGACCCAGTGACTACTTTCCGTCTCCGTTTACGTCTAGAAATTGAGTTCTACTGAGTAGGGCTTCCTTAAGGTTAGGAAAATAGAAATTACTTTGTGTGAAATTTTTGAATAAATAATTTATTCAGAGTTAGGAACGTGGTTTATAGGCCACGTTATTTTAATTGCAGAAGAGCATTTATCTGTGGAGAAGGTGAGGAAGTAGTGGCAGGAGGAGAAGCCTCGCAGCCGTGCCGCGGGCGGGTCCTCCCAGCGCAGGAGACCCCGCGGGAGGGGCCCGGCCCTGCGCTCCCCCGAGTCCCCCACGCAGTGACGGCGTGCGCCCGTGGGGACGCAGCCCCGATCCCCGGACCCTTCAGTCCCCTAGCAGCGTCTGCGCTCCTCCTGAAATCACATCATGGAAAAGGTGTGTTGGTTTACGTCTCAGTAACCAGAGATGAGACAGGGGCAGTGATCCTGGCCATTCTCGTGAGGTTCTCAACAGTGTCGCACTTTCAGGGACTAGGAGGAAGCCGTAGGGGCCAGTGCACAAAAGTCAGCCTGAAATCCCCCTCCCTGTCTCCGAATCCCACGGACGTGGGTGACTCTCCAGACATCTTCACAGGAAGGAAATAGAATTAATTAAGTAGATAGAGTCGTTCTTAGAAAATGCCAGTAAGGCGTATTTTTAAATTCTTCTTTCCAGCTTTATCAAAGACATGTTTGAGTCAGTATTCAGGCTGGAAGCTGGTGAGGCAGCATGCCGCGGGCGTCGTCCCCAGCACGGTCTGGACGTTGACGGTCACGGCAGGGAAGGGGTGCTGCTGGTGCCTGGGGTGGCCCAGGGGCGCTGCTGCACATTCCCCAGCCCCGCCCCCGGTGGCCCTGGGCTGAGCCAGCAGACAGTCAGGAGTGCGGGCAAGGGTCCTGGGGCACCTGGACCTGAGCTCAGAGATTTGCACCAATTGCCTTGTTGCTTCCACTCAGGATCAGACAGGAGCCCCGGGGGAGCGTCCTGCCCCTGCTGGATCAGGGCCGTTTACACGGAAGTGGGCAGGGGCTGCTGTGGAGGCTGTAGGCAGAGCCGGGAGACCCCACCTCACCTTGCCAGACTGTGAAAACGCAGAACAGGAGCAGGGCGGCCACGGTCCCCTCCGCCCAGGCCCCGCGTGCTCAGAGCTGGAGACTCGGACCAGAAGCGCCGTGCCTGCCCCTGTCGCCAGCGGTCCCTGGGGGGTGGGGGGTGGGGCTGGTGTGCTGCAGGGACCCGGGGGTGTGGCTTGGCTCAGGGGCCATGGCCTTCTCTCCGCTGTAGCAGGAAGGGTGTCAGCTGGTGTGGCCGCCCTCCCCAAGCAGGTGCTGCCGCGCACAGAACATCCGAGCGCTGCGTTTTTATTCTCTCGATAAATGGTATTTTTTCTAATGGGGATTGGGAGATGGACTTAGTTTTTAAAAAAAATACGTGGATTTTAATGAAAAGTTCAGTGGAAATATATTGCATTATACATACAAACACCACCCAGTATGTCTGACTTCCTCCGTCCCGCTAACCACGGAGGCGAGCGCGGCGTCCGCTCCCAGTGCGCGGCTGTCCTGTGTGCCGGGCCCGGCGGGCCCCCAGCTGTGCGTGTGTCCAGGCCCACAGGGGGGTCGGGAGGGAGGAAAGGAGCCCCGTCCGCCTGGGACCCCGGGTGGCTCCCGGGTCGACGGCGGGAGCAGAACAGAAGCGGGAACGTGAACTCCTCCAGGCGCCGGGTCCGGAGACTCGGCCCTTGAAAGGGTCCCTTCCGAGGCTCAGGGTGCACCACCCCGTCTCCCCAGGCGTCACTTGGCATAGCGTGCCCTTAGTCAGGATTGTAGAGACTTAGACCAATTGACACAGCCAAGAACTTGGGTGTTTGAGAAAAATCTTCAATTTTGAGGACATTTTGACCAGGGGGTTGGGAGGGTTCTCTTCTGTTTTGTTCGCTAAACCTATTAATTCCAGGAAGACACCGGCCGCGGGCCACTATCCTGCTAGAGGAAGGCCTGAGTCACAGCGGGGTCCCCGGCGGGGCTCCTCCTGCCGCCCGGGGTCAGCCCAGGCCGGGCGTGCCCTCTTCGCGGTCAGATGCCACAGAGCGCAGTTCTGATTCTGAATCAGAGTGTGCTTGACTCGTCTAATCAGAAGCAGTTACTTTATTTTAAAACGTACAAGCCAGCTCTCACCCGGCACTCACTTCCCTGGGATGTGTCTTGATTCCCGCCATCGTCCTGCCGCCCAGACGACAGGATCGCCGCTTTCCTTGGAGCAACGGTGTTTCCCGTGCTTTGTGCCGTGACGCTGGGGCGAGGCCGCTCTCCGGCCGACCCCGGGGCGGCTCAGTGACGCTGTGGGCGAGGGCTGCACGCCCTCCGCTTTTTCTCAAAACAGAAATATCAGATGTTTTTTATTTCTGAAACGTTTTACACCAAAATACAGGGTCAGCCCCAACCGTAAATTCGTACTAGCAAGAGAAGTAACATCGGCTGGTTTTCCCATTCCTAAAATCTACGAAGCTAGAGTCTCTCAAAAGATTCCTCGTTATCAAGCCCCACCTATGTGAGCGGGAAGGGCAGAGTATTTGTGACCATGCGCGTGTCCAGTGTTGTCTGTCCCTGTCCCTTGGCGTGTCCTGTGACCCCCTCTCCAGCCACGCGGCCCGTCACGTCCTTGGGGCCGGTGAGGCCGGGGTCTGGCTCAATCCAGACGTGTCGCTGTCCTCTGGGGCCGCTCGCTGTGCACGCGCTCACGATGCAGGGATGACCCCGAGCCCCAAGAACGTGTAGCGTGGCCCCGCCGTGGGCTGGCGGGACAGCAGGAGCCGACGCCCGTCCTTCCGGATGCCACCACCAGTGTTAAAGGCCGTCTGCGGAACGTGTGTCGAGTGAGCCTGGAAGCAGTTGGCTTCTCCAGATACTGGATGTGCTTTTACTTTGTTTTATTTTAGAATTGGGACACTTTTCTATGAATGTAATTCAGCCAAGAGCCCTGTCGCTAAGACCCAGGCCCCGGTGTCCTCTGTCCGTACACTGATGTATATACACCCGTGCAACCCGCATGAGCTCGCCCTCGCACCGAGACCAGCCGGAACCAAGCATGAGACGCTGTCCTGTAGACAGAGGACTGGACATGTTCTCAATAAAAGACACAGTGTTCCACCGCTGCCGTGTGGCTGGCGTTTCTCTCCTTCCTGGTTCCCCCCTCGGTCCCCCGCAGGTCTCACCTGGGTCCCCTCGCCGTCTGTCCTGATGAGTACGATTGGGAGGGGGGCGTGAGCACCGGCCGGAGCCGCCCGCTGGTCTTGTCCCCTGTGCGCTGCCCCAGCGCTCAGCACATTTACCCAACTCAGGACGGTTCCTCTGAGCCCCTGGGACCCGTGGGCTTCCCGAGCACGCGTCACGCCCCCTCCCACGTGGAAGCTGTGTAGAGGACCGTGAACGGCGGCCCCTGGGCGAGGTGCCACGGGTAAGGAGGGAGGACGACGTAGTCCTCGCTGACCTGCCAGGCTGTGTGAGGGCGGCCTGAGCGGGAAGACACAGAGCGTGGACGCCAGTGGGCCGCTGGGCGGGGGGACTGGGCGGTAGCAGGTGCAGGGAGACGGCCCAGCTGCTAAGTTACGGGGTGGGGGGGACTTTACTATTCAGGGCTCACGTTTCTGCAGGACGTTCATGATAAACCGGTGAAACCGGCTGCAGAGACCAATTACCAGAGATTGGTAATTAACAAATTAGGGAGCAGGTAATGAACGAATGCTCCAAACCCAGCATTCGCTAATTGCTCTGTTTTACCACCATTTGCATTTGGTGGCACAGAAATGCCGACGCTCTCCGTACACGCGTACCTGGGGCAGCCCCGTCCCCTGTGAATGATTGAGGATTTGGCGTGATTTTAATTCAGTTTTACTTTTTAAACCTTACCCATTTGTCTGATGTTCCTACAATTCAGAGAAAAATAACCAGGAAAATGTTTTTAAAAGTAAAAATCCCCACACAAATAAAACGCACTGTTGCCAAATAATTTGCTCTGTTTTGCGTCAATATGATTCTGTTATTTTCGTACAATAAAAGCAACATTGAATGTGTGGGGCTCCTGGGGGGCTGAGCTGGTTGAGTCTGACTCGGTATCTGTGCAGGTCGCGGGCTCAGGTCTGGGACCGAGCTCAGCAGGGAGCCTGCCTGCGAGTCTCTGTCTCTCCCTCCCCCTCAAACAAATCAGTCTTTTAAAAAAGTTAAATAAAATGAAAATATGTTACCTAAAAAGACACACTAAGCTTCTGAGAAAGGATGGGGACAGCAAGCCCCGTTCATGGTGGGGGGAGGGGAGGCTGCTGGCTGTGCCTCAGGGCACTCCCCTGATGGCCATGAGCCTGGGGACCTGTCAGCGTGTCCCCGCCCGCCCAGGTGCTGGTACCGCGAGGCCACCGCGCAGGCCACCCCGCAGGCCACCCCGCAGGCGGAGCTTCCCCGGGGGAAGGACGCTGGAAGTGCCGGCCTGCAGCCCCCACGGGAAGGGAAGGGGTGAGGGAAGGGGGTGGTCAGACGGAGCCGGACGCTGGCTCCGGGCGGGGCCGCGCTGGAGGGAGGAGCAGTTATTTAATAAGCTTTAATATTAGTGACATAATTAAATGTTTAAATAATTAAAACGAATATTTAGTAGGAGCAGAGGCAACTATCCAGCGAGCTCGCAGGCCGGAAGCTGTGGCAGGAGGAGCGGGACTCCGGAGCGGAGCTGAGTCAGCCGCTCGCTGGGCCCACAACCCCCCACGGAGAGCCCATGCCCGCCCCCCACGTCCCCGCTTCGCAGCGCCCAAGCCCCGTGGGACCTGCAGGCGCTGCGCGGCCCCCCATGACCCTGTGGGCAGCGCGGGTCCCGCAACAGCAGAGCAGCCCCAAAGCCCTGCCGGCGGCCACCCTTCGCGGCCCTGCGCACCGAGGCTCAGCGGAGACCCCAGCCGGCCGCTCTGTGGGGCGCACAGAGCTGTTGCTGTTCAGCTTTTGGGCTGGGCACCCACCACGGGTGCTCATACGCCGTGGGTTGGGGGTCGTGGGCACGTCCCCCGCAGCAGTCAGGGCCGTGCAAAGGCCCTGTGCCCTGTGGGGGGCCCCGTGCTTCCCCGCCTGCCTGATCCCACCGGCAAGGCCACAGCGTCCTGCGGGCTCCGGCGTGCCCCGAGTCTGCGCCCTCTTCCTGGGGCTCCCCACCTCTTCTCCCCCTCAGCACGCCGGGGTCACACCGAGCTCCGGAACACACTGTCAGAGCAGGCGGCCAACCCCCTCGGGGAGACGAGAAGTCTGAAAAGCACAACCAGGAATATCCAAATGGTCGGGATTGGGTTAGACTCGGTAAGGACGTGTTCCCATGGTTCAGAGCAGACCCCAGATTTTAAAGTGAACTTGGTAAAAGTTGTAAGAACGGACAAGAAAACAAGAATCGGAAACCACGAGCTGACGAGCGGGCGGAGTTGGCTGGTACGACGCAAGGGACAAAGACAAGGACGTCCCGAGACGTCTGGGGGCTGATGGCAACTGCCCACACCCGGCCGACCGGGTCACCCGGCCACACACTGACCTCCCCACGCAGGCGAGGGTCACGGCCGAGCGGCAGCAGGTGACCTGGGTGGGACTTTCCTTGCTTTAAGAGTTTATTTGTTTACTTGGCAGAGAGCGAACGAGGGGCGGGGGGAGCAGAGCCCCCGCTGAGCAGGGAGCCCGATGCGGGACTCCACCCGAGGACCTGGGATCGTGACCTGAGCCCGAGGCAGATGCGTAACTGACTGAGCCACCCAGGTGCCCCGAACAAAGACTTTTTAAAAATTCCATTTTTATGACATTCTAAGGGCTCATGGATTTGTTTTTACACCAACACAGGTAATGGACACAGAAAAAATAAAATGCCAGCGAATGTAAATTCCCCAAGTTTAAAAAAAACTAAGGAAACTATCAGGAAGGGTTTTCGGTTTGTTTAAGTCATCTGTACATCCAACGCGGGGCTCGATGACCCCACAGCAACGGAGCAGCCGGGCGCCCGGGAAGGTTCATCCGTGGGGCCCCCGACAGCGCCTCCCGACGTGCGTACTCCCGCTCCCCGTCCCCGGAACCAACGTCCAGCTCCCCGCGGGCTCTCTTCCTGACGCTTACGCTGCTTCATCCGTGCCCGGGACGCGGGGACAGCGGGCGGCCGTCCTGCCACTCGCCCACGCCGCCCGTGACGCAGACCCTGGACGAGCACGAACCGCTGCCGGCCCGCGGCCCCAGAGCCTTCCCACGAGGACCCGCCCTGGCGGCGGCTTCTGCGAGACGCTCGGGCGAGACCCGGGATCCCCGGACCCGCACTAGAGCGTGCGGGGGACAGTGGTCAGTGCGGGGTCCTGCGGCCGGCAGCGCGCCGCGCGCCAACGGCCAGACTGACTCGCTCGCCGCCGCGTGTGCGTCTCCCTCTCATCAGACACGAAGGAGACGCAGGTCCCGATGCGCGATCGCACTGGACGCACCCGGAGGGCCGCTGTAGACATGGTTTTTACACGTAGTTCGTTTCGCCGTTCGCTCCCGAGGTGGTGTAGTCAACAAACACACGGACACTCGGGTCTTGTGCTTCCCTCGTCGCTGGTCACCTGGCGCTGGCCGACGACTGACCTGAGTAGTGGATCCCGCACAAAGGGAAGCAGCGCGCAGCACTTTTGCTCTCCGTGGCCTGTTGTAACGTGGGTTTTGTGCCGGTGTTTACCGCCTCCGGGAACTTACTTCACAGCGTGTCTTCTACGGTTTCATTTCTCAGTGTTTTTCTTGTGGAATATCCTGGGGAAAGTATGTTCGTTCCCTTATTGCAACTGGAAAAGTGGGTCAGACCTTTCGTGACAGGAAATCAGTCTAATTTGGTTCGATGGTTTGACAGAAGAATGAGATCCGAGGCAGGACGTGGGCCATGAACAGAACGAACTCCCTCTTGGTGAAGCACATCAAGACAACGGAACGACAGAAGGCTTTTATTTTAAAATGCCGCGTTGGCATAAAGGCCATGAAATTATCACTGCAACGTCCGCAGCTCCCGTGGCTCGTCTAGGAGGAAGGAAACTAGGTAGTACTCGGGGGGCCACGGGCGAGCGACAGTCCCTGGATGTGTGGGCAGAGCTGCCCGTGCCCCGGGACTAACAGCGACGCTTTTACAGGCCGGGTGGTTCCCACCCTTTGCTTTCCAAACACCGTAACAAAAGCCTCGTGGGACCGACAGGTGGTAAATTATTACATAATTTCTACAAACGACTTTTCCTGACGACCTTCTGACTCCGGCAGTGTTATGTGGGGGCAGACGGTGGAGACAGGAGGTGGACGGTTCACGGTGGTCGGGGCGGGATATTAAACGTGGGTCCTGGGTCCTGGCCGTCACCTGTTGAGGGTCTCGCTGTCTCTGGGGTGTTCGGGCAGTAGAGGCAACGGGGGCGACGAAAACCCGAGCTGGCGACGGGGTGGGACTGTAGGCTAGAGCAGGGTGCAGGAGGTTCTGGATCAAGGAGCAGCAGGGACACGGGGTGGGGGTGGGGCCCACGAGCGCAGGGGTGCGTGAGCTGGGCGCATAGTGGGGCTGGAGCCACCATCGCTGGGTCGCAAGTGCCTCCACGTGAGGCAGGAGTGGAAGGGTTTACCTTGACACGTTAACATTTACAATAGGCCAGAAATCACCTTTTGTAAAAACTCAGAACTGAAAGATTAAGCTATAGAGTAAAAGTATTTAAAAGGCTGTAGGTTTTCCCAGCCTGGGAGCCAGCCCCAAGCCTTGGGTCTTCTCTCCCAGCCCCTCCCAGCCCAGCCTTGCACGCTGGGCGCCCTTCGCTCTGGCCCGTCGCAGAGACAGGGTCAGCCCACCCCCGGGGCTTCCAGCACGGCCTGCTGCGCCGGCCCTTGGTTCCCAGGCATGCAGGCCCCCTCCCTGGGCTGCCCTCGGGCAGAGGTTGGGGTCGGGGCCAGCGGGGTGTCCTGCTGTGTGTCCCGAGCCTCGTTCTGGGGAGAGAGCAGACCGCGTGTTTGGACAGAGCGCGACGGAGAAGGCTGCTTTGGAGCCGGACTGTTTCCAAGCGAGAGGCGGGCGGCCCTCCAGCCACTGTTTGTCTTTCTCCCTTTGCCCAGAACGAGTTGGCTTCCGTGACTGCCTGCGTCCCCCCGGGGGCACGGGGCCCGCTGCCGTCAGGGCTGACCCGTGCAAGGGAAACACCGTCTGCCCAGAGCCCAGAGCGTGTCGCGAAGCTTCTCCTGCTGAAGCTCGTGCCTGGGCCTGAAAGGGGCACAGCAGGGCGCGTCTCCGTCCTGGGGCTGGTCAGACCGCCTTGTTCTTACCTGTTCTCGGCAGAAAGGCCGACTGCAGGCTGAATGTTGTCGCCCGCCAGGCAGAGAGCGGCCGGCCCGTCCCTTCCGTCAGCCGTCTGGGGCCCGCGAGTGGCTTCCCGTCGGCGGCCGGCCACGGGCTGCGGGAGTCGGGAGTGAGCGAGCGCCGGACGGGCCGCGTCTGTTCA
Source organism: Neogale vison (assembly GCF_020171115.1). NCBI lineage: Eukaryota > Metazoa > Chordata > Mammalia > Carnivora > Mustelidae > Neogale > Neogale vison. Next base: position 1,224,071 of record NC_058096.1, on the reverse strand, counting down.
AACGGGAGCCGTCACGTGGCCAAAGCCGACTCCTGGTGACAGAGAGGTGGCCTGGCTCCTGACAACCAAAGGGACGAGGCTGCATTTCCAAATTCACTGTTGTCCCCGCTCGCTGCCCCGGCCTCCGTGCCCCTCCCACAGCAGAACCAAGGGGAAAGCGGGTGGGGTTCGCCACAGACGCTGGGCGCTGGGCCGGGCGGGCCGTGGATTAAAGAACGGAGGAATTCACGCGACTCCAGATCAAAATTCTCTGGGCGACGCGGTCACACGGCGCACAAGCGGCCGGCGCGTCTGCAGCCACAAGGAGCCGCCCGTTCTCCCTGCCTTGTCACGGCCTCGTCATGGCCTCTCCCAGCCCCCCAGTGGTCCTCCCGAGTCCCTTGGGGCTAGCCTGTGCCTGGACAAGCGGGGTGGAGGGGACACCACCAGGACCCAGGGCTCTTGAGAGGCCACGAGCTTCAGGGAAGGGGACAGTGTGGTGGGAAGAGAGGGACCTTCCAGAGGGACCTGCACCAGGGAAGCAGGTGGCACTGGAGGGACCTGGTCTGGGATCGGAGGCCTCGGGGGGAACCTCTAGACCCAGGATCCTGTCTGCCCCTCGGCCTGCCCTCGGGCAAACAGGGGCAGCGGCGGCCGACACCTCCCATATGTGCGGGTGGAGGGAAGGGGCAGGATGTCAGCGTGCAGTGGGGAGGAGGGGGCCGCAGAGCTGGGGCAGCGGATGGGAGCACGGGGCCCTGCGGGCGCTCGGAGGGCGGCTCCCCTTCCTGGGCGGGAGTGTGAGCTGGGGCAGGGGCGCCCGGGGGAGGCCGAGGCGGGCGGATGTCCCTGCAGCCCACACGGTCTTCAGAATCAGCGATGCAGAAATGACCCCTTCCGAGAGCCCGGGCAGCCTGGAGCTCCTCACAGGAGACCACGCACAGGTTTCGCCAGAAATGAGGCAGCACGTGGGTGAGACCGCGCGTTTTAAAAATATAAGGACAGAAGAAGCAAAAAGTGGACAAATGCCTAAACACATTTTCAGAAACGTAAAGTCTTGGAAACTTAGGCATGAAGATCTTTGGAGCTTCTGACAGTGCCGAGCAGGACGGGTGAGCCCAGGGACGTGGACGGTGCGGGGTCGAGGGACAGCCGTGAGCCCAGAAGCCAGTGAGGCCGAAATCACTGCTGCTGACACCCGCCGTCAACAGGCTGGGGTCCCAGATCCAGGCGTAGACAGTGGGGCTGCCACGCACCCGCTTCTCCAGAAGCCCGGGAGGGCCACGTCAAGAGGGCATCTTAGTGACATTAAGGAGGTCCCAGAGCCGTCGAAGCAGAGCCTGTGACTTTCAGACACAGGCATAACATGAGTAAAAACCCGACTGTGTCACTTCCAACAGCCGTGGACAGAGACGAGCCGCAGACCCTTGCCCCGAAGTCCTAGGTGTGCAGGAGAGGCAGCGAGGTGACCGCTTCTGCCCAGGGACCTAGGCAGCTACGGCGATGTCACTGTCCCCTTGCAACAAGAGCCGGCTGTCCCGGGCCCCTAGGAATGCTGCGGTCACAGGCCAACCAGGAGCCTGGGATCTGAAGAGACAGGCGCCTGCGGGGGACGGACATCAGGCCCAGCCTGCATCCCTCTTTCCACAAAGCTGCTGTCCCCGAGAACTGTGGTCCCCTGTCACCGTCGCTGCCGCCACCTGGACTCTGGCTGCTCCGTCCATGCGCCCCCAGGAAGCTGAGGGCCTAGGAGGGTGAGGTAGGGACCCTCATGGCCCAGCACGGCCCCAACAGGTTGGGGACCGTGGTGAGGGCCAGCTGGCTGGGCCAGGGTGGAAGCAGCCGTGGGGAGGGCCCCTGCCTGCAGCCGGTTTGTGCGCAAGAGTGTCGGCGGGCAGGGGCCGGGCGGAGGGGGGCAGAAGGCCTGGTCCTGCCTGTTCGGGGACACGCACAGATGACATCACTTCCCATCCCCCGCAGGCTCGTCCATGGCACAGCGAGGCCGAGGGGACATGGAGCCGTCCTGGTTCGTCCTGAAAAGACCTTTTAGTAGAAACAGAACCCGAGTCTGTGACGGGCTGTTTCACGTATGTCTAGGCCACACCGTTACCTCATGTGGCTTGAGGGCCCTGGCCGGCCAGCTGTGGGCACAGATGGCTCTGGAGCCCAGAGGAGTGTGCGTCAGGCCCGACCCCCGTTAGCACCTGGCTGGTGAGCCCACAGCCCGGCTCCAGCCAGCCCCTCCCTGCGGCCTCGGCCTGGGATCGGGACCGGGCGCCTTCATGGCCGGCCTCCTCCCCGCTCACCGAGTGCTCCGTCCTGCAGGTCCTGCTCCGGTCGGCCGTCCGTTGGGCTCAGGAGCCGGGCGTGGGCACAGGACTGGCAGGCAGGCCGACCAGGGTGCCTGTGGGGACGCGCGGCTGCCCATGCTGGGAGAGCTGCTGAGAATGTTCCGGGCCTCAGGGCAGAAGACACTGCTGTGCAGAAGGAGCAGCCCTCTGTCGCCACAAGCAGAGGGACGTTGGTCTCCAGTGACCCTGAATCTCCACTTGCCTCGTATTTTCTGGGAAGTCGGGACAGGGACCCCAGGTCACAGCGGTCGGCTCCAAAAAAGGCGAGCGAAGGCCACCAGAGCCGCAGGCCAGCACCAGAAAAAAGCCCAGAAGCCAGCTGCCTGGGCCACGTGCCCAAGGGTCTGAGCCCGGGAGTGACCGGTCGTCACCTTCAAATCTCCTGTGCTCTTGGCTCACTGTGGGAGCTCGTGAACTCCTGTTGCTCAGCAAATCAGCCCAAAACGTGGCCGCCACGCCAGCCTTCGTCCTCCAGAATTTGCGGGTGGGGACCCGAGTGTGCGCTGGGCCAGGGCTGCGTCACCTTGGTGTCCCCTGAGCTGGATCTGATTTCAGGCTCTCTCAGTGGGTGTCGGAGGAATTCCGGGCCTCGGCAGGACGCTGCGCCGGCTGTCCCACCACGGGGGCCTCTCAGGGGTGATTGGGGGCGGCTCCGGGGTGAGCAGGGGAGAAGCGGGGGGGGCAGGGACAGAGGGACAGAGGGACACAGGGACACAGGGAGAGACGGGGAGAGAGAGACGGGGCACTCGCATCATCAGAAATAAGAAGGAAGGAAACCCTTGTCCCCTGGGATCTCAGGTGCCCAGAAATTGGGCGTCTCTTCCCACTATCTGCTCTCGGCGTAGGCCGTCCCTCTAAGCGCTGCGTCTGGGGACGTTGTATCCACTCGACGCTCTGTGCCACCCCCGCCCCCGCGCGGTGCCGTGTCCCCTGCTGAGCAGCCCGTCCCAGCTGAACTGGCGTCACGTGGAGACTGCGCGCGTGTCCGGAGCCCTGGAGACGCTCTGGGGTCAAACCCAGTGTGGCCGAGCGTGCGGCCCCCGGGGTCTTTACGGGCCCAGAGCACCGATCTCTTCCCAGATGGCCGCAAGCTCCAAGCCCGAGGAAAGCCCGGGTGTTTCCTGCCTTCCTCCCAGGGGCGTGGGGGGCGGCTGGCGGGAAGGAGGGGGAGGGGCCGCCACGGGGGGAGCTGGCGGGTGTCGGGCCCGGAGAGCTGGGCCTCGGAAGCAGCAGGCGGGAGGACGGGTCAGTGGCCTTGCCCAACTCTGCCGGGACCAAGGCCCGGGCCTGCGGCTCACCTCCTGCGTGGGGGGTCCTACCGGGCCTGCTGTCCTCCCCAAGGGCCAGTGAGTGCCACAATAATGCTTCGTGAGTGTCCCCGTCCCAGTGGCCAGGCCAGGCGCTTCGTGGGGTCACAGGTGAAAGCCAGGCTCTGGTTACGTGGTCAGTAACCCCCCAGCCATGGGGCCGGGTTTAAAGACAGTGGGTCGGGCAGGGGCGAACGGCACAAAGGCGGAGAGGCTGGCCGGCGCGCCCCCTCTGGGCTTGTGACAAGTCTGGTAGAGTTGGCCGTCCCCTCGGCAGGGCTGGAGCGGGCCTGAGGGCAGGTGTGGGCGGACAGCAGCCCCGGGGGCTGTGCACCTGCTCTGCTGGTGGGAGCGCGGAGGCCCGTCCCAAACCGAAGTCTGGCCCAGCGCTGGGACGGGGGCTCCAGTCTTCCCTCCCAAGCAGGGACAGACCTGTCCCCGCCCTGCCGGGTCCCCCTCCCCCCGCAGGTCCCGGATTTGCCTCTGGAGTGTGCGGACTGGCAGAGACGTAAACCGCGCTGGCATACTCGAGGCTGACGCCCTGCGGCGTCCCGAGCGCCCCCGGCAGAGGCAGCCGGGGGCACAGTCCGGTGACATCGGGCAGTCGGCCCGAGACCCGTGCGTGTCCTGAGGCCGCCACAGCAGAGCCCACGGACGGAGGCCTGAAGCCCCAGCACGCAGCCGCGCTCCCGGAGGCCGCGGGGGACGGCCAAGCTGGGTTCCCGGAGGCCGCGGGGGGACGGCCAAGCTGGGCTCCCGGCGGCCGCGGCGTCTCTGAGGCCCCTGCCGGGTTGTGGCGTGGCCCTCTCTGCGGCTCCCGTGCTCTCCTCCCTGTGGGGGCCCCCAGACTGGATGCCCCCCAGGACGATGTCCTCCTGAGACCATCACTGAGGCTCACCTGCGAGGACATTTCACACATGAAGCGACATCCTGTGGTCCCAGGAGGAGGGACAGGAGCTTGGGGAGCGCGGCTGCGCCTGCCGTAGCCGGTGGGAACAGGCCCGGGGACGCCCGTCTGCTCCTGCTGTCCCACTGCACATGAACGTGAATATTGATTTGAACTGAATTCGGCGAAAGACACAAGGGGATTTTTTCCCTCCACCTGTGGCTCGAGTCCGTCCCGGCAGCCCTGGGGAGGCCGGGCGGGACCCAGGCCACCACCTGCCACCGGCTGCCTCCCTCCTGGACCCAGGACGCCAGCCCTGGGAGGGTCCTGGAGCCCATCTGTAAGCCATGGCTTTGGGCGGAGCCCATGTGCTCCTCGCTGGTGACTCGTGCTCCCCGCGCCAGGGGACGGCTGCCGCTACCGTCCAGCCCCCTCGCGGACATGTGTCTCTCTCCGTTAGTTTCCGCGGGGAGGGGTGCGCCCGGGTCAGGCACTGCGTCCCCAGGAGGTTGTTGGTGAAATGTCCCCGGCTGCAGCCTGGTGACTCTCCAACCCCGTGGGACAGGCCACCCGGCGGCCGCCCCAGCGCCCCTCTGCCCCGGGCGGTCCGGCCCCGCCTGCGGAGATGCCATCTCTGGTCGACGGCTCAGGCGCCTTCCTGGGCACTCTTGAACTGGGTCTTGAACTGGAGGTCGTGGAGGTTAGACCAGGCCCCAAGCACCATGTCCCAACCCTGGAACCTGAGAAGGTGACCTTGTGAGGAAAAGGGCCTTGGCAGCCCGAAGCTCGGGTGCAGAAGTGGCTTCTCCCGTGGCTTCTCCCGTGGCTTCTCCCGGGGGCCCCGATGCCTCCAGGGGGCCCTAAAGAGGGAGGCGATGGTGGGGGAGGGGTCAGGCGGGAGCAGGGGACAGGCCACATGGTCACCGAGACGGAGCCTGGGGTGAGGGCCGCAGCTCCCGCAGCTGGAGGACGGTCCTTCCCCGGGCCCCGAGGAGCCGCATGGTCGGGAGCAGAGGGCGCGCTTGGGAGGCTGCGGGATGTACCTGAGACGCTGGTCGGTGTTCTGTGGCCCTCTGGTGACCGTGGGCCTGGGGCGTGACCTCTCTCGGGCCAGCTCGCCTGCTCCACGCCGCCTCCTGACGCTTGGCTCCCTGTGGGCGGGCCGTCCTGCCCCCGGGTTCTGTCCTGCTCTGCTGCTCTCCCCAGCCTTCCGTGGGTGCAGCTCAGTGGGGGCACCGATGTCACTCACCCTTGCGTCCCCAGAGCCGACAGCCGGGCCCCCTTGCTAGAGCCTGAGCGGCTCCCCAGGGTCCTGGCAGGTGCAGGGCAAGGTCCGGAGTTTCATGGGAAGTGACCTTGGCCCAGGCCTGGGGGCGGGGCTTGGACTCACTGGATCCCCTTCCCCTCCCTGAGGGAGCTGAGGCTATGGGAGGCCCCGTAGCCCCCTGGGTCTGGGGGAGCACCATGGCCCCTTTTCCCACCTGAACGAGGCAACCTGCCCACTGGCATTTCTAATCTCTGAACGGAGGCCCTGGGCCAAGGCCGGGACCCCAGGTCCCCTTGGCTGGAGCCAGACCCCCCGGGGCCCCTCAGGGTGGCTTGGACGCCCCCGGGGGAGGGTGCCTCTCGCCTCCTCCCCGTCCATGCAGCCGTCCCCGGGGCTTCCGGGCCTTTCCGTGTGTGGCGCGGGGTCTTTGTAGGTGGTAGGACCCAAACAGGACCTGCACGCGAACATCGCCACGTCCCCAGAGCCCAGAGTGACGTGTTCACGGTCTCCTGCCCACGGGGCGGGGATGGGACGGGTGCAGGAATTGGGGTGAGGCCGGGCTGCCGAGCAGGGTTGGGGGGTGGGGCCTGGGGCTCGGAGGGCAGGCCGAGGGCAGGGGAGGGTTTGGAACGCCTCTTTCTGTCCCCCGAATGGAAGGGGCCGAGGGGTCTGCACCCCTTGATGTCCGCTGTGGAAGTTCCGAGCCCGCCTGGAGACGAGGAGGCCCGTTGCGTTCTGGGAGGATCTGAAGCGGTTCAAGGGAGGTTCGGGGGCTTGGGACTGGCCTGGGGTGCGGTGAGGGTTTCGGGGGCTCAAGGGCAGGTGTCAGGACAGTTCCTTCTGCAGGCCACGGGCGGGGCTCCACAGCTGTTCGATGAAGCCAGGCCTTGAGGTCCTGCTTCTGCTCCCCCAGCAGCGGGCGGCAGGGGCGGGCACCAGGGGCCCAGGTCAGAGCGGAGGCCGAGCCAGGGGGCCCCAGGGTGAGGACTGGACGGAGCTGGGAGACGCTGGCTCTGGCCGCGGGGCGGGGGCGCCCAGCACAAGGTGGTTCGGAGTCCCGGGGTGAGAGAGAGCTCGGCCACTGGTTCCACAGGGTCCCCGTCCTGGGGTCCCCCAGCCACTGGGCCACCAGGGTGGACGGGGCTCGGACTCCAATGCAAGGCCTGGGACGGCTTTAGAATGGGGAGGAGCTGCTGGACAGAGGTGCCTGTGAGGGGGTGGTCAGCCCAAGGTCAGAGGTCAGGGTCAAGAGGTTGCCCAGTCTGGAGACGATGGCCGGCAGAGACCTACAGCTGCCCAGGGAGGACCGGGCCTCCACGCTGGTGGGCATGTGGCCCTCCCGCCCTCCACCCCCACTGTGCCCCTGAGGCTGGCGCTCGCCCCCAGGACGCGGTGAGGAGACGGCCACTGGGCGCCAGTCTGCCAGGGGAGGATGCACCAGGGGGCCCAGAAGATGCCAGGCGCCAGGCTTCTCTGCTTGGGGGATGGGGTGGGGACAGCAGCATTGGCGTCAGGGGCCGTGTGGGGACCCAGGCTTCGCTCCGCAGCCGGAGCCGTGCTCCCTGCACTGGAGTCTCCGGCGTGAGGTGGGGAGCCATTCAGACCCCCGGGCCCAAGGGCCGGACAGGGCCCGTGTCTGAACAGCCAGTGTCCACGGAGACGGAAGTCCAAGGCTGGCCAGCGGTCAGTGGAGGGGCGTGGACAGCCTCGGGGTCCCAAACAGGGGAGAGGGTGAGCGAGCCAGGCCCGGGCTGCGGCTCGGAGGACAGCGACTGTCACATCTTCTGTGAGTGCCCTTGCGAGGTCAGCCGAGCGCCGCCCACTGCCGGGGCTGGGGGCCGAGAGGCGGGGCCCCCGGACCAGCAGCGGGGACGGCAGTGCAGAGCCCCGACGAGGCTCGGGACCCAGCGCAGACCCGACCGAGGGGGAACAGCAGGTCGAGCCCGGGCGGGAAGCTTGTGCTCTGCCTCCTCAGGAAGCACGGAGGCAGGCGGTGGGAGGTCAGAGGAAGAGAAGTGGGCTGGGGGGTCTCTGCAGGGGTGCAGAGCAGGTCCCTGAGAGCAAGGGAACCTGAAGAGCTCTGGTGCCTGAGGCCAGGGCTGTAGGGGGACGGAGGACCGGGAGAGGCCGCGGGCCTCCTGGGAAGGGGGGGCTGTGGTGACGTCACCCCACAGGTGCCCGGGGAGGAGGTGTGGGTGGGGCTGGCACCGGACAAGCTCAAAGCCCCTGACAAGGCCTGCGGGGGTGTGAAGGGTCAGGGGGTGGGCCAGGGTCAAGCAGTGCACGGGGCCATCACTAGTGTCCCCGCCCTGGGGAGATGGGGCTCAGCCACAGAGTGGAGGCAGCATCAGGGCGGGGCAGGGGAAGGAGTGGGGCTGTGCGGGCCTGGCAAGGATGGGTCCAGGCAGGACAGTGGGACCCAGGCCCTCCCCCGCTCTCTTGGCTCCTCACCCTGCCGTCTTGGGGTCCCGGGACACCTGGGGTTGGGGCCTGTGTTTCCAAGCTCACTGGGCCGTCCCGGCAGGAGCCCCGGGCAGGACGACAGGGGCCATCTCTGCAGTGCTGGGAGGAAGAAGGGGCCAGTGGGCATTTCCTGGAAGCCGCAGAGGTGGCCACTGACCCCCACGCTGTGGTGGACTCAGAGCCTGGCCCAGTGTGCTGAAGGAGGGGCTCTGCCACAAGGCCAGGCTCCTGCCCGCGGGCGCCGTCTGGGGGTGGGGGGCAGGGCCGTGCCGCTCCCGATCCTTCCTGGTTCTCCGAGCCCTGACAGGCGTCCTTGGCCGTCTGCCGCGGGGGGTCTGCGGGCCGGGTTAGAAACATATGTACGCACATGTACGGTGGGCCCTGGGGAAGCAGAGCGCCTCCTGGTGCCCTGAGCAGACTCAGAGCCTGGGGGGGACGTGGAGGTTCTGGACGGCCAACCCCCAACAGGGCCCTGGGGACGGCGGTCATCTGAGGATCCAGGGGCTTCTTCCTGTGCCCCGTGGGCCTGGGAGCCTCCGGCAAGAGCTCAGGTGTGTCCGGGGGGAGGGTCAGGTGTGCCTGGGGCAGGGTCAGGTGTGTCCTTGGTGAGCTCTCAGGGTGCCCTGGGGAAGCACTCAGGTGTGTGGCTCCCTGTGTCTCTCCTTCCTGGCACTCGGGCAGGTCAGGAAGGGCCTGCCTGTGGCCCAGCTGAGCCTGCCGTGGACGGTCCAGAAGCCGCTGTCACCAGCGCCCCTGCGGAGACGCGTGCGCATCTTCTGTCTGGCGTCTCAGCTTCCCTTCCTGCGTCTGCAGGCAGACCCGCTCCTCAGCTGGCCGGGGGCGCGACCTCCTGCCGCAAAATCCCGTGTCGGGGCAGCTCTCCAGGGGGAGACCCACTGCGCGGCGGGAGCACCCATGGCCTGGTCCCAACACGGTGGCCTGTCCCTAGAGCGGCAGTGAGTGGGCTGCAGCCGGGGGCAGGAGAGGCACAGCAGATGGCGGGGTGGGGGCCCTGGAGAGGCACAGGAAGGTGGGGGCGGCCTCCGGAGGGGCTTGGGCATGGCCGTCTGCTGGGAGCGTGGTGCCCCCCCTCCGCCCCCGACACCCAGCGCAGAGCCGCCGAGTCAGGCAGGGGAGGCTGGATCCGCTCCCTCTGCTCCCGGGCTCAGGGATTAAGACACAGATGCAGACAGAACGATGAGAAAGAGTGATCTCAGGAGGAAGGAAATGAGGCGTAAGGCACGACTTCCGTCCTGACGTCTCCCCAGCCTTTTTAGTGCCCGAATGCGGCGGGGACTGCAGACAAGGGTTTCCCAGATTACCGTGTGGGACTGGGGGCCGAGTCCTGGGGGGCAGAGCGGCTGTGCTCAGGTAGAGGGGGGTGGCTCCCCCCCCAACCTGGCCTGGGAGAGGCTGTACCCACACCTGGGGCTGGGCCCAGGGGTGACCTGGATCCAGCTGTGCCTGAAGGTGGCCACTCCTGGCCTCTGAGTGGTGCAGTTGTACTTGCTGACTGTGGAGCAGCTTTGGCGGGTCTCTGCCGTCTTGATGGATACACGGCCCCTGGCAGGAGCCCCGTTGGAGAGGGCCAGGCAGAGCTGCCACAGGCCTGGGCCAGCAGCTGTCCCACCTCCTCTGGGAGCTCTTCTGGGCCAGGACCCACCGGACCCACCCGCACCCTGGCTGACACCCACGCCCACCTCTTCAGGGAGGCCTCGGACCCTCGGTTGGGGAGTCCCTCCCCGAGCCCTGTGTCCCGCATGGAGGAGACGCCTTACTTTCTTGAAATCACCAAAACCCTCAGCGGCATTGACCCCGAGGGGCCCGTGGTCAGAGAGAGGCGCACAAGCAACAAAAGAAGAATTTCTGAAAGTCTGTCTTGAAATAACACCTTGAATTTCTTACGATTTACCTTTCTTTCCGGTGCGAAGGTCCACAGGACGGTCCGCGGCTTTTCTAGCGCTGGCCACAGAGCAGCGAGTGTCCACGGCCCGTGGCACTGCCTCCGGAACCAGGGCCCACAGAGACGTGCGCAGGCAGGAAGGTGCGGCTGGCCCGGCCGGGCGGAGGACATGGTCACTGCACAGGTCATGCCTCGCGCCTCTGGGGACGCGGCGCCAACCGTGCCCTCGCTCGCGTTCCTCTCCGTGACCCTCCAGATGCTCCCCGGCCCCCGCAGCAGCTCCGGCACAGGTGAGGACTCGAGCCCTTGCATGCCCCCGTGTCCGCACGCGCTGTCCCGCTCTGGCTGGAACAGGAAAGATGAAGAACAAGTGTCGCCGCGTGTCTCAGAAGCAGCTGGAGAAGGCGCCGTCCTCCAGGGAAGGGCTTGGCTCTCGGGACGCCTCTTCTCATTCGCTAGGTAGAGCCTCCAGGCCCCAGGAGAAGGGGCGCCCAGCCCGGGCCTCTTGGGGCAACAGTCTAGCTCTGATCATGTCCCCATCGGACCCCCTGGGCTTAGGACTTTGCCACCAGGGACCGACGGGCACCTGGTTCTGCTCCTCGTGCTCCCAGCTGGCCGACTGCGGGGGCTCCTTCTGGGCCCTGTCCTGCCACAGCTGGGACCCTCTCCACAGCTGGAAACCGCAGCACAGTGCTTCCCACCCCAGGCCCTTTGCCACTGGCCTCGGGGCCCCGTGACTGTGGGGCTCCTGCCTTCCTGTCCCGCACCGTGCCGAGCCCTGGCACCACTGTACTGGGCTGGAACCTGCTTTGTGTTTCTCCAACAAGCCAGACTTGAGCTGACCTCAGGGCCTTTGCACGAGCGCCTTCTCCTCTGGTGCCCTCCCACCCACTGGGGCCCAGCTCTCTCCTGTCAGGCGGACCTCCCGGTGCAGGTGCCTCAGTCCCCCTGCGGGAGTCCTCATGGACCTTAGATCCGCGGCCTCCAAGCACATTTTGCACGCAGCCCTAGAGTCAGGGTGGTCCTGCTCACCTGAATGCTGGTCCCTGACCACCGTCAAAGGACGGCTCTCACCGGCCCCATTTCCAGCACAGAGGACCCCGAGCTCTCGATTCCGTTGAACAGCATTCTGTGTCCACCCCAGGGAACGCTGCTCCTGGCGGCTGTCCCAGCCCCTGCCCGGTGTCCGGGCTGCTCCAGTGCGCAGGGTCACGGCGGGGCTGGTGCGCCCAGAGGGCATCTCAGGCTGAACACGGTACGTGCCGTCCGCGCACAAATGTGTGCCGACTTCACGTAGCAGCCCCGCTGTGAGTCAGCACACACGCCACCCAGACGCGGGCCCCGCCCACAGAAGCTGCGTGGACTGGAATGTTCCGTCAGTACGCTGCTAATTAAATGATGCTAACGCCCCGAACATGAAGGGGTTGATGGCCACTGGGGGAGCAAAGCCAACCCCCAAAGGCTACGGATGGCGCGATTCACTTCCGTTGTCCTCACAAGGTGACAGATGGCAGCGGCGGGGACTGGGGGGTGGCCGCCGGCCGTGGACGGGGCAGCAGAGGGGAGCCAGGAGGGGGCCCTTGAGAAGGGACTGTCTCGACTGTGGAGACTCACACGTGCACACACACGTGAAGACACGCACTGACACACACCCACGCCACACGTGGACAGGCGCACACGGGCACACACACATGGCAGTGCAGGCGGTGACCTGGGACCCATCACCGCGGGTGGCCGAGCCGGGCAGGGTGTCCGCAGGGGACACACGGGCTGGAGCTGTTACTGGACCCCGTGGGCGTCTACGGCGGTCTGGAAAACAGGGAGCGGAAACCATATCTCGTGGCCGCGTCTGCATGTGGTGGCCACGGCCTGACCTGCCCTTGGCCGTTCAAAGGCTGCTTGCCGCACATGTCCCTGATGGTGTCTTCAGGCACACGCTCGGCTCCCCCTGGAACGGGGCCCACGGGATAAGGCATCTGAGGGGACAGTGCCCCCGACGGGAGGGGTGGGACGGCGAGGTGGGGGGGGCGCAGCCGCGGACCCGTGACAGCTCTGCTCTGCTGGGGGTCCTCCTGAGCCCAGGCCGGGGGGGGGGGGCTCTGTCTGCACTCGGGTCGACGGTAGCGGCCCTGGCCTGCGTCCCACTCGGGCCACGCAGACTTCTGGGCAGCGCGTGGCTTCACTGTGGAGAGTGCGGCGGAAACCCTGTGACAGGAACGCTCCGTGGCAGGGACGGGACGTCTCAAGGCTCACCCAGGGGCTCTGACCGCTGCTCCTGCTTTGCCCACCAGGGAGCTCCCGACGGTTTACTGTGTTGTGCACACTTGAGCCTGCAGCCGGTGGGGGCGCCCCTGCTGCCAAGGTGAGCCGGGCTCCCCGGGCCGAGCAGAGGGGAGAGGGTGAGGGCGCCTGGCGGCCGGATGGGGTGTGCACAGACCACGGCTCCTGCCCGTGGACGCTGGCGGCCCCAGGGCCTGGGTCCAAGGGAGGCCCGGTTCAGGGAGGTGCCGTGTCCCCAGCGCCAAATGCTCCAGTGGGTACAGGGTTTCCCCAGGTCGCATGCCTGAGCCCCAGCCTGGGGGGCTAAGGTTGGGGGTCAAGGTCGCTCAGGAGAGTCGGTGGGGGGTACACACGAGGTGCACTGACCAGGCGCTCTGTCAGCCCCTTCCTGCCCCCGAGGCTCGACCCGCACAGAGGAGGGTCGCAGAGGCCGGGCCTGAGTCAGGCTTCCGGTCCCACAGTGGCCTTGGCCCTTTATTTTGCCCTGAGTGGCCTCAGTTTCCCCATCTGTAAATAGGGGAGAAGGTGACAGCGAGCAGACATACTCCATGGTCCACACTGTTCTGCCACTCTCCACAGCCAGCCTGTCCTGCCGGGGCAGGGGGGAAAGTGTGACAGGCTGAGGCAGGTCAGCCCCCGGCCCGGTGCGCGGCGGGGTGTGCAGAGTCAGGCCGGAGGCTGCCAGGAGTCAGGGTCTGTGGCCTACGGGGTCTGTGGCCGGCGGGGGGGCATGCCTGGGTCGCCAGGGTACCCGGCCCCTCTACGCTCGCTCAGTGCCCAGCCCACGGTCAGAGTCGACCCCGCATCCCCAGCCCTTCCAGCACAGTGGTCTGTGGCTCCGAGGTGCCCGGAAGCTTCCAGTTCTCCAGACTGGGGTCGGAGGCAAGGTCAGCCAGATCCCCAGGCCCAGCAGTAGCCTCTTCAAGTGCCCTCCGGTGCCCAGCACCCCACCAGCGCAGGCAGGGCAGCCGTGGTCTCCCCGCCCATGGCCCCTTGGGCCCTCAGCGACAGCCCCCGCGCCCAGGGCCCCAGTGGGGAGTTGGATGTGCTGCGGGAAACCGCCGACCTGCTCAAAGGGAACAGTCTTCGGGAGCGGGAGGCCCAGGCATCACAAGGGGCCCGTTGGCCGCCGCAGCCCCCTCTCCCACGGAGCAGCGCCGACACACAGACGCACACAAGTCCGCGAACACAGTCCTCGCCGCACACCTGCCGTCTGCCCCGTGGAGCACCGGCCTGGCTGCCCTGGCTGGGATGCCGAGCTGCCCCGTCGGGGGCACGGCCAGGCCCAGGGAGGCACTGGGTTTCTGCTGGGCTCCAGGCGTGTGCACGGCTCCCACGCTTCCACCCTCCCGCGTGCGGGGCTGACCCGGCCCGTCTCGGAGGTGGGCGCACAGGTCGGGGGGCAGGACCACAGCAGCTCCGCCGACCGGGGGCCTCCACCAGACCCGTCGCCCGATGGCCCACCTGCCGGGCCGAGGCCACCAAGGTGGACGGCTCCCGTGCTTCCTCCTTGTGCCCGCGCTACCCCTCCCCGCCCCATGTCCTCTGCCCCCCAGCCCCGCGGAGTCCTGCCCTCCCTGACGGCCCCGTCCCGTCACCTGGCCTGCAGCTGGGGGCTGTCCACCCCCTTCTCTGCTCAGTCCCTCCAGGGGGTCCCGGAAGACGCCTTCCACCCCTCCTCCCACGCTCCTCCTCCCGGGGGCCGGGCCGTGGTCACAGCAGCTCCGGCCACACAGCGGCTCAGGGACGTGGGGTCCCAGGGCCGCCCACAGCTGAGCCGCCCGCTAGCACGGACGTGCTGTGGGGAACACACCGGCACGGCCGGCCTTCCCGGTACCTGACCTGCTGCTCTCCCCGGGCCCCGCTCTTCCCAACAACAGCCGGGCAGCCGCCGTCCAGCGGACGGTGGGAGACGGTGTGCTCGCCGGCCCTGCCACCGCGGTCCCCAGGGAGGCCACACACGGAGCAGGACAAAGCACTGGTTCTCCTTGAGACAGACGGAGGACAAAGTCTGGACTGTTTGTGTCGCTTGCAGCTGGAGAAAATTCAAGGGCGTAAGAAGACGCTGTTTCTAGAATTCCGCTTTACTAGAAAATGTATTTTATTAATAGCATTTGAAGGTACAAATTAGCAGAGAATAAATACTTCATCATCTTCCCGCACACCACGGGGACACCACGGGAACCGAGCGTGGTTCGGGGCGGGTTTTCAAAGCTCGGGAAGAAAACACAGAAGCCGTCCCTGGGTCACCCGGGGAGTCTGTGCGAAGTTGGGGCTCCTGGTCAGAGGGGTGCGTGGTGGCCATGCCTGAGGCCCAGAAGGGGATTCTGGGCAGCGGCACGAGCCCTCCAGAGGCGGGAGTGACCGTCCTACTCGCCCCCTTGCCCCTCAGCACACTGCGCCCACCGCGAGGCAGGGCCCGGGGTGTCTGACCCCCGATGCCGCCCCACTCGCCGTGGCCTGCCCGCAGCCCCTCAGCCAGCCACGGGGTTCCTCTGTGCGTGGACCCAACAAAGCCCCAGAGCCCTGCTGAGGAACCTTCCAGCGCCCGAGCCGGGGAGCAGAGAGCCCCTCACGAGCCAACACAGGCCTCAGGCCCAGTTCTGCAAGGTGGGGGTTCGCCTTCCCGCCAACGCACAGGGCGCCTCCCGCGGGTCCAAGTGCAGGATGGGCAGGCTGAAACGCAGCAGGCCCGTGGGGATCCGGACGCCCTCCAGGAGCCCGAGCCCCCGCACCTCCTCACATCACACCGGCCCGGCCAGCAGCGGAGCCCTAGGCAGCCCACGGCGGGGGAAACACCGACAACGGGCGTGTGCCGTGGCTCACGTGGCTGTGGGCGGGGACCGTGACCCTGAAGCGATGGCGGGGCAGCCTTGCCTGCCTGCCGGGGCCAACGTGACCCCAAGGCCACACGGGCGCTGAGAGCAAGACGAGGCCACGTGTGCGGATGTCCCGGGCGCGGGGCCCACGAGGAGCCGGCGGCTCAGTAAGCCACCCTCCAGTGCGTGGGCTGCTCGCACGCCTCCTCCCGGTCCCCGCAGAACCGGTTGTACGTCGTCCGCGGGTCGAGCCCGAGGATCTCTCTCTCCTCGTGGATCCGAAAAGAGAACGTGGAGACCGAGGTTCCGATGAAGAACCTGCCAAGGAAGCAGAATCATGAGAGCCGCTCCCAGGGGCCCAGCAGCCACCGGCCTGACCTCTCACCCCGCAGCCCTGCGGCCAGGCCGGACGTGCGGGGAGCAGTGGCCACGGGTCCCACATGGGGGAGTTGAGAACGCGGCCAGCGCCCAGCAGTCTGGGGCTTGGGGGCGGGGTGCTGAGAGCCAGGCTGAGATCTGGGGACAGAGGTAGAAGAGGACCCCGGCCCCACGGCCTGCATGCACGGGCTCAGGGGCTCTGGGGACCCTACAGATGCGGAGAAACCAGTCCCCACACTCGAAGCGTGCTGGCCTCCTCCTGGGCCCGGTCCCCCCGCTCTCCCCCGGGGTGGGCCTGCCTCCCGCGACAACGACACACAGAGGGAGACCACAGCTGTGCTCCGCGGGACACGCGTGACGGGAGGCGTGGCCGGGCGCAGGGGAGCAGAGTCCCGGGTGGGGTCCCTACGGGGACGGGCGGGACCCAGTCCGATGGCGGTACCGGGGAGAACGCTGCGGGTGGGGAGCACAGCCTCGAGACGAAGCTGGGGGTCAGCCCAGTCCACACGGGACCAACCGCCACGGAGACGGACGGACCACGGCAGGGCCGACCGCGGGCAGAGGCACCTGGCGTGCGCGCAGATCCACTGGTCGATGATGGCCACGCCGCCGTCCCTGTACAGCTCCAGCTCCTCCCACGTGGGCTCGAACCTCACCATCTCCGGCAGCAGCTGCCTCAGCTGCTCGTGCTCTGCAGAGCGACGGAGAGATGGTCACCGGGGGCTCCGCGCGCACCGGGGGCTCCGCGGGCTCCGCGGCTCAGGTCCGAGGCTCCCGCACGAAACCCGGCGCTGCCTCCTGGCCATGCTGCGGGCTCGCAGGTGCACCTGGGCCCACCCGGGACGGGACGGGGGCCGGCAGACGGGGGCCGGCAGACCCGGAGCCGCGTACCCGCCCTGATGGCGTCCGTGGCCACGAACACCCTGTCCAGCTGGTGGGTGTTCATGAGGCTGCGAATCTTCTTCACGGCCCCATCCAGGCTGGGCACATCCTCTCTGTGGCCCCAGATGAAATCTTTTCTCCTCAGGTGAACCGCGAGGTACGGGCCCCCCCGCGCGGAGCCCAGCGTGACCTGGCAGAGGAGGACGGGGAGCGCTGAGTGTCAGGCGCCGCCAGCCCTCGGGACACCGCGAGCCCCCTCACGGCAGCGCCCGCCCACGGGCCCGTCTCGGCGAACTGGCGAATCACACACCCTCTATCCGAGCGCCATCAGGTAAACACGACTCTGGGAAAAACGTGCAAATTAGATGACCAAAACCACCTATTCCTGCATTTTCCCCAGAAATGCGATCCGCACGCCCCCGTAACCGCTGTGGGATCCCGCCGCTGCGCTGGAAGGCGCCCAGGGACCAGCGCCCGGAGGCTGGCGGGGACGCCTGTGACCCCGGAAGCGTCGCAGAACATCGCCCGCTCGGGACGGCAGCGTGTTACCCGCTGCGGTCAGGTGCAAACCCGACCCTCCAGTGACTTCTACGGACACCGACGACCCTGCGTCCGCCTGCGCCACCGTCACCGTCCCTGCTCTCTGCGGCTCCCGCGCCACCGGGCAGACGGCGCGGACCGGTCCGCTCTCACTCCCAGAGCGGCGCCTCCAGCTTGCCGAGGGGAAAGGGAGCCGAGCCTTCGCCCTGAGCTTGCGCGGGCACACGGGGACCCTCCCGAGGGGCGTCCGCAGCTACCCAGAGACTGGCTCGGTGACTGTGCGCCTGGGCGGGCGCCTTGCGTGAGCAGCGGGAGGCGCTACCTTCATCTTGGTCCAGTCCTCCTGGAAGGGGGTCCTGTCGGCCTCGTCCGTGGAGTTCAGGTACTTGCTTCGGAACTCGTCCCCCACGGCCCGCAGGTGCTTGGCAAACACCATGCTCCGCCGGGTCTGCGGGCGCAGAGAGCCGCTGCCGAGCGCCCCGCCCCGCCCCCGTCGTGCCCACCCCGCCCGGGAGCCCCGCAGCCCAGGCCGCCAACGGGCCCCCGACTGCGACAGGGAACCCCAGGACGCCGCCCCAGCACTCGTGGAGGTCGGACGCGGACGCGCTCCTCAGTCTGCTGGCGACAGCCCAGTGACCAGAACGCAGCCAGAACGATCCACCAGGACGGTCCCCACACGCAGGGACGGGCTCCCCACCGAAGGGAGCCACTGTCCTCACCACTAGCTCAGGGCCATGGTGCCCACGGGAGGCGCTGGCCCTGTGGGCAGCGATGACATAGGCCCCTCCGTGCTCCGGGAAGGACCCACTTGGGAGGCCCCCACGTCACGTGTCCAGGGAGCAGGGGTCTCTCGGGTCCTCCCGCCCAGCCGCCCACGGGAGCACCCCAACCCTCGGACAGGGCAGACCCCCCAAAGCACAAGCCAGCGGCCACGAGGAGGGGGCACGAAGCCCGATTCCGCAGGCTCCTGCCCGACCCACAGCACCAGGCACGCGCCCTGGGACGCAAACAAGCCGGTCACCCCCAGCAAGCGGCGGCGGGGCCAGAGCTCGCGGCAGGCTGCGTTTCTTGCAGCCATCGGAAGCAACAGCAACAGCCCCACCGTGAGAGCCGCCGACCAGCCGACCACGTGCCCCCGGCGGCCGTGCCCCCCCCGCCGCGCCCCCGTCTCAGATGTTCACAGATGCGCCGCGCCGTGTGGCGGGCCCCGGGGGGCACTCACGTTCCAGTACTCCTTCCCCCCGTAGTGGTCGTGCAGGAGGTTCTCGGCTCTGTCCAGCATCACCGACCTGTTTTGGAACGACACGGAGCGTCTCACGGCCGGTGCCGCTGCTACCGGCTGCCCCAGGTGCGCCGGGATCCGAGCTGAGCGCCTCCCGGGCGCACGCGGCCGTGCTGGGACCCCTCGGGGAGGAGGCTCCGCCCACACTTCCGGGGCGGGGGTGCAAGTTCTCCACGTCCGGGGACGGGGTCGTCCTCTCCTGTCCCAGCCACTGACCTGGGAGCAGCAAGGCCCCGGGACGACCCACACCAGACACAAAACAGGTGCAACGAGGCCGACGGTAAGACAGACGGCGCCGCGGGGGCCCAGCAGGAGCGCAGCCGCGTTCCTCTGCAAGGTTCTCTCCAGACTCGCGGCCGAGGGCCAAACCGCGCAGGACGACGCCTGCGTCCCATCTGCACGCAGCCCCCCGCGAGAACCCAGCTGTCCGTGCTGCTCGAGGCGCAGGCTCGCCCCCCTGCGAGAGCGCTCAACTGCTCCCCTGCAGAGCGAGGCCACGTCAGGCCCCGTCCAGGGCGACCAAACAGCCTGAAGCATCAGATTGGGCAGAGGGGACACACCAGCAGGGGCCATGTCCACTCAGACCTGGAGGACGCGGGGACACGTGTCTGGGAGAGGCGTGTGGCCTCCTACTCTGCCCTTGTCCCCGTGTCCCGAGTGGGACAGGGTGCCAGGGAGGGGATGGCGCGGGCAGGAGGCCGCGGCCACCCCTCTGACCACTCCGAAGTCCAGCTCCGAGGAGGCTGAGCGAGGGACCCACCTGCAGAGGCGAGCACGGGTGGGACCCGGGGTGACGTGGCTGGGGGCCGCGGTGGGCCACCTCCTCACCCCGGGTCAGCCACCCAGGCAATCACCGGGTCCGGTGAATGAGGAGGGTCAGATCGCTGCTCCCTTCCAGTCAGGCCTGAGCCCTCGCTGTCCCCTGCCCCCAGGACTGCACACCTGCCCGCCGCCCCCTCGGACGGGCCCCGTGCTATCCCGGTGTGACTGCGACTCCCCCGCCCACAAGCAGCAGAACGAGACGCCGGCCGTGGCTGCCCTCGCTGCAGAGACCCACGCGTGGGGACAGTCCCGAACCTGGTTCTCCCCAGGGACACGTGCGCCCTCCCCCTCCCTCAGCCCCACCTCACCGTGGCCCGAGTATGGGGTGCGGACGAGGTTTACCTCTCCCGTGCTTGCCACACAGGCCACAGCCAAGAGGGATCCCCACGCCAGCAGGACGACGCGCGCACACAGGCACACACACGCACGCACACACACGCGCTGCCTCGCCGGCCGGTGACCAACGGAGCCCGCGGCGCTCACCTGGCCGACGTGTTCCTCAGCAGCACCGGGGCCATGATGGAAGCCGACCCCTGGACGGACAGACACGAGACGTTGAGCGCTCTCGTTTCTTCGTAGCCCCAAAACCATCCCCTGGAAAACAAGAGCCTCCGTCAGCCTCTGCCCAGACGCGGACGGCTTCACCCCGACACGCCGGCCCCACTCTCGGGGAAGAGCGACCGCTCGGGACTCCGGCCAGTGATGCTCTCCTGAGATCCTGCGAAGAAACCACGACCCCCATCCGATTCCACGGGGTCGGGGGGCCGCTCGGGGAACTGCGGCCGGCAGAGCGCGCAGAGGGGCGGGAATGGGACGCAAACGGGGCCTCTTGGCCAGAGCCCGGGCAGTAACGGCCCCAGAACAGCCGCGCCCCGGCCACGACCTCCCGGAGCGCGGAGTTCCGAGCCCCCAGCCATTCGGAGGCTTTGTCCACGGGAGCTGCTGGGGGGACGGCCCGCCGCGGGCAGGTCTCCTGACGGCAAAGGGGTCCGGGCGAGCTGAGCACCGTGGCTGCCGCGGCCCCGCCCCGCCGCACCTGTAGTACTCGTGCTTGTCCGGCGAGTACAGCAGCGGGTCGAGGCACGGCCGCTCGTCCACCTTCTCTTCCCAGGTCCCCTCCTTCCACCCCTCCGCGTAGCTCTGCAGGACGTACACCTGGTCGATGAAGGGCCCGCCGGACTCTGGAACAGGCCAAGGACAACCGCGTGACGAGAACCAGAAACGGGTGCGGCACGAGAACCACCTTGTCCTTTAAGGCCCCTCCTTCCCGCGCACCGCGGAGAGCTCACGGACGCAGACGCGGGACGCAGCGGCATCAGGGCACGAGGTCCCAGAAGGCGGAGAGGCGCTGCCTGGGGCGGCGGAGCTCACGCTGCTGCTTGCTCTCAGGGGCTCCTCACCTGCCCCCGCTTCCAGCCGCTGGGCCTGCCCTCGCCACCCCACGCTCCCGGTCCTCACGACAGCCACGGGCCCCACGCGTGCTGTCCCCCACGCTGCCAGCACACGCTCCCCTCCCTGCAGGGACCAGCCTCGTGGGGACTGCTCCCTTCAGGGCTGACCCTGACCCCTCAGGAAGCCATTTAAATCCCAGGACACCAGCTAGCCACAGCCTCCCGCCCCACAGCCCGTTGCCCTTCCCGCTCTCATTTTCTCCGAGCCAGTCCTCGCCATCCGGGTCCTCCTCCCGGTCACCTGGCTTCCGCCTCCCCGCTCCCCACGGGAGCCCCAGGAGAGCAGGAGTCCGCGTCCGCCCTGCCACGGCACCCCCTCCCCTCGGAACCTGCTGGCCACGCGCACAGTGTTCACGAAGACGGGGGAGCGGAGCCCGGCCACAAGAGAGCCGCCCCGAGTGCAAGTCTGCTGTCTCCTCCACCCTCCCCCTCGCTTGGCTGCACTGCGGGTGGGGTCTGGTCCTGGAGCTCCAGAGGCCCCAGTCACAGGAAGGCCAAGAGGCCCGCTGCCCTGTTGCACGTGTCCCCGCAGCAGGTCCCAGGACAGGCTCCCTTCCCTCCCCCTCTGTAGAGGGAGACAGCTGGGCAGGTGGAGGCCAAGCGGGTCCGCCCGCCCGCGGCATGTCACCCAGGATGGCCGCCTTCTCTGCCCCAGCTGCTCTGGCCCCAGGCTTGAGGCTTCAGGAGCAGCAGGGAGGGGACGGGGCGCCCCACCCCACATAACCCGTGTCCCCCACTGAGCACCACCTCACGTGGTGGAGGCTCACACCCGTCCCTGTATCTGCCTGTCAAGAAACCCCCTGGCCACAGCCCTGTGCGGAGGTGAAGGGCTGTTTCCCGGGGAGGCTCCATGACCCGTGGCTGAGACAAGTCTGAGGCCGATGCCCAGACTCGGTCAGACCAGGCGCCCGGCAACGGCGCCCGTCATGGGTCCCAGAAGGATGCGCTCCACACGTGCTTCTTCCAAATCTCAGAGTTTGCTTCTTCCCCGTGAACGAAGGTTCTAACAGGTCCGTATCGTCCCATGCCTGCAGCCGTCTCGGGACTGACCCCGCCACGGGAACGGCCCAAAGGGACGGGGACTAAGGTGCCGTGAGAGCAGAATGTGGAAAACGCAGACGCGCAGTGGCGGCCAGAGCTCCGGGGGTCCTCCACATCGCGTCCTCGCCCCCTCGTCCCCCCTCGTCCCGGCTGAGGGGGCAGCAGAAGGGTGTCGCGGCCTTTTAAGCGTGTGTCTTCTGGAAACACAGGGCTGAACTCCGCACACCCTCGCCCTGAGAAGATCCTCGACTTCGCTCTCTGAAAAGTGGAGACTGAAAAGCAGGATTCAGGGGAACGAGACACACTATGACGAGAATCTTCGCCAGCAGCGCAGGGAGATGCCAGCAGGTCAGCGTCCCCTGGGGCACAGACAGCTGTCCCTTGGGGACACAGGGCCGTCTCTGCATGGGAGGCCGCCTGGCCCCTGCACGGGCAGCCTCCCCACCGCCGTGGGAGCACCCTGCGCGGGCTCACCCGCTGCCCCAGGCTTCAGAGGCAGGAGCCATGCGCTCGCAGACTTCGGATCTGCGTCCCTAGACCAGTTCTGGAAGGAGCAGGACGGCGGCGAACTGTGAGTGCGAAACGGCAGCGAGGCCCCGCGCACACAAGGGTCAGCGCGCCCGGCCGCACACAGCCGCTGACCGCCCGCGACCACGGCCTCACCTGCAATGAACTGCTCGTACTCGATGACCGGGATGTTTCTGTTGAGACTCGGAAGGTCGAAGAAGTCGGACCAGGGAATGCGCACCTGGTGGATGTCCGGGCTCTGCCAGTGGTAGAGGCGGCCCCACGGGGGCAGCACCAGCACCCACTCCTCGGTCTCCAGCAGCGTCTTCAGGAGGGAGGCCACGCGGATGTACACGTCCCTGCGGAGGTTGAAGCCCTCTGGGGGGTTGACGTCGTACAGGAGGTACCTGGGGGCGGCAGGAGAGCGGCGCTTGCGCAGTTCCGGGTGAGGAGGGGGCAGCGGCCAGCGCGCGGGCACAGCCCACCACTCACGGAGCCGGCGAGGGGCAGCAACCACCCGCCCTGCGACCGGCGGAGTCTGGGCCACAAGAGCCCGAGGACCGGCCCGCGGGGGCTCGTCCGGTCTCCCGCCGGCTCCACTCAGCGGTCACCGCAGAGCCCGCCCGTCTGCGGGATCCGGAGGGAGCCAGAGCCTCCACACGCGTCGGTTCACGCAGGACACCCGTGAGCAGCCGCTGCGCGGACGCGGGGACGCGTCCCCAGGTCTAGCGAAGACCGTCGCCGGCAGCGCCCGCTCTGTGCTCCGGCCCGCGCCCGCCGGCCCTGACACCGCGCGGCTCCCGGGCCCGCGCAGACCCCGCCGCGACCGAGGACGCGGGGACGTAACCCCCGCCCGCAGCCGCAGGGGCCCCGCGGACCATCCCGGGCCGTCAGCGCGCGGCGGGGGCCGCTCGGGCTGAGCCCCGGGAGCGGCTGGACCGCAGACACCCGTTTCCCGCCGCGGACGCTCCCGCGGGCAGAGGGGCGGCCCCGCGCGGACACGCCCAGGAGGTCGGGCCGGGCCCCGCGCCGGCCGCTCCACGTGACCCACAGCCGGCCTTCCGGGGCCTCCGGGACGCCGCAGCGGCCCCCGCCTAGCCCGGCTCGCGGCGCAGTTCCGACGGCGGGTGCGGGTGCGGGGGTGCGGGTGCGGGTGCGCGCCGTGGAGCCCGCCCCGCCCCGCCCCCGCGGCCCCGCGCTCTCACCGTCTGCGGGACGCCGCCCCCGACAGGATGTCGGCCGCCGACTGGCCGGGCCAGAACTCCTCGCCCGACCCCGAGGCCGGCGGCCAGGACGCCGCTTCCAGCAGCACCAGGAAGACGACGCCGAGCGCCGCCATGGCCACGGGCGGCCACGCACTTCCGGCGGCCGCGCCCCGCCCCGGAAGCGCCCCCGCCCGCCCTCCGCCGCGCGTCTCCTGAAGCCACGGCAACGCCACGCGTGCGTCTTGCGTCATTCCGAGGCCGGGCGTCTCCCGGAGCGGAAGTTTCTCGCGGGCGGCGCGGGGCGCGGGCCGGGCAGGTGCCGGGCCTGTGGTGCGGCGGGTCTAGGGGCGGGGCCCCGCGTCTGTGGGCGGAGCCAGAGGGCCGGGGCGGGGCCTGGGTGTGGGCGGAGCCAGGCGGGGCGGGGGCGGGGCCAACCTGGGAGCGGGGCCGCGCCGGGCGGAGCGCGACCGAGGTGGGCTCCCGCCGGTGTGCGCGGGGCGCGGGTCTCGGCCTCCGCGGGCGGCCGGCGGGGTTCGGGGCCGGCAAGCCGCAGGGCCGACCCGAGGCCCGCATAGCTGGCCAGGTACGGCCCCCGCGCCGCGGACCCGCCCGGCCCGGTGACCCGCAGAGCCGTTTCCGGGGGGACGAGGTGTCTCCCGCTGGGTGGGGGGTTCTCACTGTGGAAGACCGCGGTTCGGGGGCGGCACAGCGGCCCTCTGTGTCGACGGGCTCAGGACGCCGGAGCGGCTGGGGTGGGAGCTGCATCTGAGGAGCCGGACCTTGGGGTCAGCAGGCCAGCGGCTCCCGCGCCCCGTCCCTGGGCAGCCCGGGTCTGCACCGACCTGCGCGTGGGGCTGCGCGGCGGCTGCAGGGGTCCCGCAGGAAGCTCAGGGCGGTGCGGGGCAGCCTTGCTTCCGGGCCCCTCCGGCCACCCCTCGCTTTCCCGGCACCGCCCTCCCCTCCCCCCAGCAGCTCCCCGGGGACACTGTCTCTCTTGGAGGCGCTTAACTCCGCGTGGCTCCTGCCCGAGGGGGACCCTTTGGGTGACCGGAGCCTTCCTAGTTTCTGGCATGAAATGCATCCTGGGTCCCGAGCCGGGGGAGGGTGGCCTCAGCCTGTGCCCAGCAGTGTAGGGACCCGCGGGCGGGGGCAGCGAGGGGGGACGGAGTGGTGGACACGTGCACACCCCCGCTCCCTCCGGGCTTCTCCTCGCCTGCCGGAGCTCCTCTACTGTCCAGCGCGCAGACCAGGTGTTTGCCGGCTGCCCTCGGCCTGCAGAGCACACAAGGTCACCTCCGGGTTCTCTGCTCCAGGAGGGCCAGCAGCACGTCCCCCCGTCCCCCGACCTGCCCTTCAGCCCTCGTCCCTGGGGCTGGATTCTTGTTCTTCTCTGTCTCAGTAAAGCCGTCCCCAGACTATTCCCAGCACTGTCTGTCCTGACCTTTCAGCCGCAGAACAGAAAGGACAGAAGTGGGGGCCTGTGTGCTGCCCCCAACAACCCTGGCGCCTCCCACCATGCCGACTGCGCCCAGCCTGTTCCCCTGGTGTTGCCTCTACTATTTTAGAGTAAATGACGTTTTTGGCAATGACATCAACTTGTTCCACTTGAAGTATTTCTGTATGTATCTCTGAAAACTGGACATTTTCTCACAGCCACGATATCATTAATTCACAAAAAAATGTGCTATTTATGCTATAACATCAAGTGCGCTGTCCCATGCACGGGCCCCTCGTGGTTTCAGAACGCCCTTCATCTCGACAGGTTTGCTCAGATCAGGACCCCCCTTGGTTCTCCAGAGGAACACCGGTGGATCTGTGTGAGGAGATGGGTTATAGGGATGGGCTCAGTGGGCTGGGCAGGCCCGAGGCCCCAGGATCTCTGTCGGCAAGCGGGGGGCCCAGGGAGGCGGGTGGTGTTGGTCAGTCCAAGTCCAAAGGCCCGAGAACCGGGGGCTCCATTGTCTGAGCACAGGATGAAACGGGTGTCCCAGCTCAAGAAGGGGGAGAGAATTCACCCTTTCTTCCTCCTTTTGGTTCTACCCGGGCCCTCAGAGGGTTGGGTGAAGTCCACCCATCTGGGGAAGGGGATCTTTGGTCTGTCCACCAATTCAAACGCTAACGTCTTCCGGAAGCTTCCTCAGGGGCACACCCACAGATGGATGTTTTCCCAGCGCTCTGGGGGGACTTATCTGGACGAGCTGACTCAGAGAATGCGTCACCACAGGCTCCTTGTCTGAACCCGCCACCTGGACACCGGGTGGATCCTCCGCCTTCCCTCTCCCTCCTCCCCTCCCCCTCCTCCCGATCCTCCCCTCCTCCCTCCCCTTCCCTCTCCCGTAATCCAGAGGTTGCTGTTCAACCTCTGGATTATGGAAATGACCCAGGAGAGGTCTGTGAGTCTTTCTCAGAAAAAATAAGTCAGTAAGAAAAATAACCAAATTCCTTCTTCCCCTGCACAATGGGAGTCATACTGAAGGTTTCCTGCCCCAGTGTGAAGCCGGAGCTCACACCATCCTGTCCTCCCCCCCACTACCGCATCTGCCGGAGGGGACTTTGCCACAAGAGGGCAAGAGAGTCCTTTGACAGCAGGGATGGAGGCCCTGGGCAGAGGGAAGGGGCTGGGGAAAGGGCCGACCTGGAGCACACAGGGCCAGGCCCCGTTTCTTCTGCCCCCAAGAGCGGGGAGCTGCTCCCACCCAAGGTTCCCCCAAGGCTGAGCCGCAGGAGCCACCCCTGAGGGGGAGAAGGAGAGGGAAGCCCTTTGACCTGGGGTCCAGCAGGTGTGCTGTGTGAGTCCCGGGGTCTCGGGAGATCCCAGCCCTGAGGTGGCCGGGATGTGGAGGGCAGGCGGCTCTAAAGAAGAACCTAGAGATTCTTCGGGAAGCTGGGCTTCCAGGAGGAGGTCCTGCTAGAGCCAGGGAAAGAGTGGGGGGAAGGGGCAGCTTTAGGGCCACCTGGCCCCACCTTGGGTCCGCAGAAACAACCCCAGGGTGGGCAGGGAGGGGGTCGGGCCACGGGGGCTGCAGGAGGTAACTCACTGTGGCCGAGACCCCTCCGAGTCCTTCATCTGGAGAGGTGGGCGGCAGACGCTGCGGGGCTGGGGAGACAGTTGGGGGAAGTGGGTGTGGGTGTGGACGGGGCCGAGAAGCACGCTGAGGCGGGGGGGGGGCGCGCACACACCCCGGTTCACACTGTTTTCACACCAGGGACGCCCTGCTTTTCAGTGTTCAGAGTGAGTTACCGGGACCCGTGAGCAAGACGTGTCTGGACGGTGCGGAGCTCCCTATGTCCTTGCCTGTCACAATGTCCCGCCGCAGAGTCCTGCTTCTGTCCCCAGAAATGCATAGCAGAGCTGACTGCCAGGTGAGTCACCGCTGGTGAGAAGCCAGGGACTTCCGGTTAGGCCAGGAGCCACGAGAGCTTTTTAACAGGAGCCTCTTGGGCCTGCCTGCTAGGACTGCTCTCGAGGGACAGCCCCAGTGCTCTGGGGACCCAGGCCACCAAGTGACCAAGACGTGAAGGCATGCCGATTCCTGCGGTCGGCACGTGCGTCTGGCTTCCCTACGGGACCTGCCCACAGTGGGACCCACCGTCATCTCGGGTGGTGGCGGACCAGGACCTGCAGAAGGGCCAGTCCGGGGAGTCCCAGGGCTCCGCAGTGAAAGTGCTGCTCAGTGCTCCCGCCCTGCGACCTTGCAGGCCACCTCCCCCCGAGGCAGAACCACAGCCTTTCCCTGGACTTGTGTCCTGCTGCCTGGGAGACAACCCTGCCGCCTCACGTGGGGAAAGCCACCGACCCATCTCAGAACTAGGTCATGGGGGTGGGGAAGGCCTGCGGGGGGCACCGCTCGCAGGGATGCTGGCTCCGGGTGGCGGGGAGGACGCTGCCTGGCGGGTCCCCGGGGCTGGGTCCTGAGGCTGACCTGTGTGTGGGGCGCAGGGCCTCTCCCCTCTCCAGGCAACGAGGGGAAGCTAGACTCCCAGTGAAAAGTCAGCCCCTCACGGCCGGTCCACAGTTCAGGAAAACAACTTGGCCTGCCCCAAGGCAGGTGACTCAGGACGTCCTTTGCAGATGCCCTGGGTCCCTCCTTCGTGGCTCAGGGTACTCCAGCGCCTCGCGTGGGCCTTCCGGGTGGGCTTCCTGCTGGGGCTGAGCCGGGGAGCCACCGGGTCCCCGAGACGGTGGGAAGAGCCGTGAGTGTGCGCGGGTGGGGCCAGGACTCTGGGAATGGCCCACAGCCTTTCTGGAATCAAAACACTAGCAAATGTCAAAACGTGCGTAATTTGTTTTACCGAAACAGGCTGCTTATTTGTGTCTGGAAGGCTTGTGTCCAAGGATGCGTCTTGGCCCTTCTCAGAGGATCGCGTCAACGGAAACACACACAGATGGTGGGGGTCTGGGGGCTCGGGACGAAGGGCAGGACAGGAATTCATGCGGGCTGCAGGGAGACCCCACCCACGGAGCCCTGGGGGGACGACTCCACGTGACCCTTGCGCTCTCGGTTTGGGGCCCTGGATCCCGCCACGGTTGTGAGTTCTTCCAGACCTGCCCAGGGCAAACTTGGGGGCTGCGGTCAGATCCCGCCCGTGAGAACCTGGGAGAGGCTGGGTGTCCTTTATCCCATGGTCGGGCGGCCTAGTGCACTGGAGCTGGGGGGCCCGCCGCCCCAGCACCCAGGTGACCACAGACTCGGGCTCGTCCCCGCTGCTGTGCCCGTCACTGCTGTTGCAGGCCTCCCTCCGCCCAGAGGCTGTGGCTGATGCTGTCCTCTGCCACCCTGTGACCACCGGCAACCTCCAGCTCCTTCCCTCCCGTGGGCTTCCCTTCTCCGCCGGGGACGTCTCCGCCCCCCAGCCTCTTCTCTGCCCCTTTCAGAAGGTCCAGGCTCCTTTTGCTCAACAAGGTGGTGACAGACACACCACCACCGTGGGGGTGGGCCACGCATCCCTGGGCTCGGTGGGAGGCAGATCAGGCGAGTGGACAGAGCCCAGTGGGCTGTGAGGTTGTCCTTATCAGAGACACAGCGAGGGACGCAGCGTCTTTACTGGGCAAGGGGTCCCGTCCTTGCCAGCATGAAACGCCGCCATCGTCATCTGTGAAACAGTCTCTCTGTCTCTGGCCTTTGGGTCCTGACCCGCGGACCTACCTGCCAGCGTCGGCCCGGGACACAGTTCACTCCTCCGGACGGCGCTGTAGCCAGGCCCTTCCGCGCGTCCCTTCAAACACGCCTGCCTGCACGGCCGTCCCCGTGACGTCAGAAGCGGTGACGTCTCCCATCCCACAGGAATCTTCCTGGGACTGCGCAGGGAGTCTGGGCACAGTCGGGAACATTGCCACTGACGTGACACGGAGTTGCTCGGGAATGGGTCTCTCGACTTATTTAGAACTTTGGGGGAAGTTTTCTGGTTTTCTTCTCTGTCAGGTCTTCTCCTCCTGGGCTCATTCCTGGGCTTTATTGCCAGCGCAAATGGTGTGCTTTCCCCCATAAATGTTACCTATTGTTTTAATAAATTGTATTATTTTTCTATACTGACCTTAAAATTGGCCACTTGTAATTCTTGCTGTTTGCCATTGATTTGCCAATTGGGGTTTTCCTAGTCAAGCAGCCCTCGGAGTGTGCGATTAATGGTAGCTTATCTCTGCCTTCAGTGTTCGTGATCACGTGTATTTCCTTGTGTTACTACGCTTGTGAGGAGTCAGATGAAAAATCGGGCATCTTCCTGTTGTTCTCCTTGTTAAGGTTGCGTTTATGTGTTTAGCTCAGTGATAGGAAGCGGGAGAGCGTGCACGAGCGAGGGGAGGAGAGAGGGAGAAGGACCGGCAGGCTCCCCTCCGGGAACGGAGCCGGACGCGGGGCTCGATTCCCATGACCCTGAGATCACGACCTGAGCGGAAATCAGCCGTCGAGGCTCCACCGGCGCAGCCCCCAGGCGCCCCGTCTCTTGTTCCCGACTAGAACGTGAAGGGTTCTGATGTGGGGTCTGCAAACTCGGGCCCAGGGGTCAGATCCAGCCCACGTGGCCCCTTTTCCTAAATAAAGTTCTACCGGCACGCGGCCGCTCCCGTCATTAAGTGCAGCGTAACGGCTGCGTTCTGGCGGCGGCGGCCTTGAGTGGGCGGGAAGAGGCCCGCTGGCTTGAGAACCCGGAAAGCTTTGCTCTGACCTTGCACGCACGTTTGCTGACCCCAGTCTAGCATTAGCTCAACGTGTGTCAGGGCTGGGGACTTTCCCCACTCTTGTTTGCTCCCTAAAGTTCTCATGGCTGCGTGTGTCGAAATTCAGGATTCGATACCCAGTTTTCCCACACGCTTTTTGGGGAACCGACTGTCTTTTGAGATGGCGAGAGCTTTGCCTCTTTAATCTCTTACCGTAACGCGTCGTAGGGACGGATTTTGTGACGTTGAGTCCCGTTACGGTCCCGGGATGGACGGCACTTGCTCCTGCTGGCTTCCGTGCTGTTCGCCGCTGCTTTTATTCGGGTTCGTGCCTACTGCAAGTCTTGCGTCCCTCATACGGATGCCGTGTGTCCTAGCAGCGTGCACGTGTGTGTGAGTGTGAGTGTGAGTGTGTGAGTGTGTGTGTGAGCGTGTGTGTGAGTGTGAGTGTGATCCCACCACTGGGTTTCCACTAACTGTACGGACTGAACTGCGATGCTCCGTCTTCTGGGCTTGGGAGCGAGTCACTCTTGGTAACAACTGAAACGTGTCCAGCTCTTTCTACGCAAACGGTTGTATCCATTTCCTGTGAGTCTCTCCTCGACAAGCACACCCTGTGTATTAGCTACTGTTTCCACGTTCGCTGGACGGATGAGGAAACTGAGGCTCCCGGCATGTGCGTGGCCCGCCCGAGGCCACACGCCGCTGGCGAGGAGTGAAGGCGGACAACCCCCCGCCGAAGCTGCCGGCGCCTGGAGCCTCTTTAAGGTTAAACCTTCGACTGTTTTTTCCTGCTCCCAGGCCATTGGACTAATTAGATTTCCTGTTTCTACCCGAGTTGCTTTGTACTTGAAAAATGTATTTCCTGAGAAAATCATCCATGGAATCTAGCTTTTGAAATGTATTGCTAGGATCTGGAACACGATCGTTTCCCGAGATCCCCCCTTCTCTTTCCTCCTCGCTCCCTTTGTTCTGGGGTTCGCATGGGCCGCCGGAGTGGCCTCTGTCCCAGGGCAGCAGAGCGGCCGCGGCCGTGTGCTCTGTGGGACGTCAGCCGTCTTGCTTTGTGGCAGGGATTTGCCCAGAACTTGTTTTCATGCAGGCGATCGAGAACGTGTCGGACGGCCTGGAATATCATGGGCACAGACGACACAGATGCGTTTTCGAGATGAACCCAGGCACAGCTCCCGGACACAGAGTCTCGTTAATGCATAGATCGGGCTGGGAGGTGATTGTCAGTGGAGGCACATCACAAAGTCACATCCCAACACCCGCTCCAAATCTGGGAACGCGGAGTTTGGTGGCTGGTCAGCAAGGTCTCCAGTGCCTGGCGCTGGTGCGGTTTGCGGCCCTGAGCTCCAGTGCCTTGACGCTGCCGGGAGGTTACGGGGCTTCCGGGAGGAGCTGCGGGCACCGTGGAGGGAGGCGGGGAGGTAATCCGCGTGCTTCCCAGTTGGAACCTTCTACACGGCATAGTCCTGTCCCGGCAAGTTATTTCCAAAGGGGCTTAGAATCGAGCCCCAAATACCACCCGAGGCCATGGATGGGATGCTGGGAGCTTCACAGTTGACGGCGGTGGTGTCAGATGTGGACCGCCGAGCACACACCGAGTAAAGCCCGCGCGTGCGGAGTCCTGCCCCGAGCCCAGCTGGCCACGCGTGGCGGCTCTTCCAGCCTCTTCTGACTCCTTGGAGGTGGGCGCCCTCCTCCACGCTGGGGGTCCTTGGGCGTCAACCACAAGAGGGCTGCTGGGTCTCAGAGCAAACAGCCGGTGTGGGGGTGGCAGAGGAAGTCTGGGTCCCCCAAGCTCTCGCCCTCAGCACCTCTGTCTGTCTCTCCGCTCCCTCAGTCTCTGTCCCCAGCACCCACCCCGGTCCAGGGCCTCGCGCACAGGCTGCAGAGAGAGATGCACATTTTCTGAATATCACACGTTTCCGGGGGTTGAGGTCTGGAGCCTGAACTCCTCAGAGGTCTGGGTTCAGGCTGCATATAACACCGTTGGCACCCACTGACCTTCCACAGCCCCACAGCCTCTCGGAATGAGGACAGACTGGGTCTGGGAGAGAGTTCCCACAGCTGGCCAGTCCCTCCAACTCCCTGGAGCCGTTTGCAAACAGTCCCACAAAGCCTGCCGGGCTGGAATGTCCACCATCTAGCGGGGCCACGTCTGCAAACCACAGCTTCCTATGTCCAGCTCACAGAGTGGGAAAGCTGGAGGCTGAGAACCTCAGAAAACCCCTCTGGAAGCTCGCAGGCGCTTTGCGGGCAGCTGGGGGATAGTCAGCGCCTTGGGAACCTTCTCCGCCTGGATCGCGCCCCACCCCCAGCATCTAACCGCCCCCTCTGTCAGGCCCGGTCCCTCTGGCCACTGCCCTCACCTCCTCCCCGCCTTGCAGCTGCTGCCCCATCGAGAATCTCTGGACAGCTGGGGAGGACGGTGCCCCCGCCCCGTCCCAGACACCCCGACACCCCTGCCTCGGGTCCCGCATTTGCTGGCCTCCCTTGGCCCCAGCAGCTCACACGCTCTCCGGGGCTTCTCACCCTGAGCCTGGAGATCAAGAAGGCACTCCGCCCGCTCCCCTCTCCTCCACAGCTGGCCCTGACCATCCCCTCTGCTCACCAGCCTCGCTCCCAGCCCCACTGTCCCTCCCTGGACCGCCCTCCACGTCCATGTCTGAAATCTCCCGCGAGTTCACCCACTGCAAACGTGCTTGTTTCTGCCATTTTATTTGACTTGGGGGAGGGGCTCCTTCCTCCCCACAGCAACCTGGGACCCACGGGGCTCAGCCCCGGCACTGGGCCCACTACGCTCGCCAGCGTCTGCACCATCAGGGCAAACGCGACCTAACGGCTCCCACTGGGACCGTGAGCCAGAGACGAGGTTCAGTCCTGACCCACCTCTCTGCACAGCTCTAGGCCAGTTGTACCCCTTCCCCGGGAAGAGTTTTCTCTCCCTGATGCCAGGAGGTTGGACCAAGCCGGCCGGCCCCAGCCTGGAGCTGGAGGTTGGCGGGACGGCGCCCTGCTCCCTGTCTGGGGGACGTGGCTGCCCCAGCACGGAGAACAGTCTCCATCTACTCTTCTCTGGGACCTGCTGGTCCCAAGTGGCCTTTACGCCATCAGGATAAGGCATGAGTGTTGCCTGGTACTGGTCCCAACCCTCGGAGTCATGGGGTCAGACCAGCCCCCGGGGCCACGGTCCTTGCTCGGCTCTCTCAGCAGCCCCCAGAGCTGTGACCCCAGAGCTGTGACCCCGCGTGGCTGGGCAGCTCAGACTTCCCAGGAAGGCACAGCCTGGCAGCACCCAGCTCCCCATTTGGGCCACCGGAGGTCCCTGTGCCGCCTGGGGCCAAGGAGACGTGTGATGGGCGTGCGATGCGGCAGGACCCCGAGGTGGGGAGCTGGGATTTCCCCAGGAAGGCTAATGGGGCTAGCAGCCGTCACAATATTTACGCAGAGATGCTGGAGTTTTAAAGTCCGTGCCTACGACAGGATGGTCTGAGAAAGTGCTTCTCGGTGCTTTTAACCCAAATCTGAGCCACAGCAGCCGGCCTCCCCCTCAGAGGAAGTGCCTGAACCTTGGCCAGGAAACTGTGTCCCTGACCCTCACCCTGCACTGTGATGTGACCCTGGGGACTGTCCCCAAATGCTGGTCTCACACCCTGGAGTGGACAGGCCCCTCTGGCTGGTCTCGAGGGAAACAGTTATCACCCTGATCGGAGACAGACAGACAGACAGGGCCTGGCTGGCCAGAGCCAGATGTATCCTCTGCCGTCCAGAGGCGGGTGGGGAATCCATCAGCGTCTGCGGCACGGGGTCTGGAGGCTAGATGGTTTTTCCTGACATGCCCGTGATCCCAAAGCATCCCCAAAGCAGCTCATGTCCCTGGGACTGGCCAGCAGACGTGGGGGAAGCCGGCGGCTGTCTGCGCAGCGCCCCATGCCCAGCCGCAGGCCGGCCCCCAGGAACAGGAGATCCCAGGAAGAGGCCCGGAGAGAGGGCCGGGCCCAGCCTGCCAAGGCCTGACCCGTGAGCGGCTGCTGGCACCACGGGCAGTGGGCACAGGGCACCGGGCACGCCGCAGAGCTGCATGTCCAGGCGTGACTCTGACTCTGTGCTGGTCGCCGTGATGGGGGATCCCAGTGCGGCTCATCCCCATGTGGGGCCTCCCTGTGCTGTTCTTGGGGCACGGACGTGAAGTCCTGGGGCACCCCCACAGACGCTGGCATTGGGGGCGCACAGAGGTCCCATGTCAGCGTCCAGCCTGTGAGGCCGCATCTCGGGGGTTTGTTTCCTCCATGTCCCTGGCTTCCCTGAGCTCCTGAGAAGATCTGCCCATTGTCCAGCGCCGGGGAGGCTGCCGCAGCCACGGAGCAGTGGGGGGCTGTGCCCATCGATGAGGCGTGTTGCCCCAGAGCCCCCCAGGCCAGCTGAGGCCGCACTGCGTGGCAGACGGGGGTGGGGGGCTTGGGAGCAGGCCGGCGCAGGCCGGACAGTGTTGAAGGACAGCAGACACACTCGGACGATCCCGGGTCATCGCTGCGTCTAGAAGGTCCTGGGCTGAGCTGCGTGCCCAGGGCACGTGTGGAATCCTGACCCCTACCCTGAACACCATGGCTGTATTTGGAAACACGGTCCTGACAGAGGTGACTGCATCTGATGAGAGCACAGACGTGAGCCATCCCCAGCCTAAGGGCGTCCGTGTCCGAAGGGGAGACCAGGATGCAGACGGGCACAGAGGGGTCCCTTGGGGAGGAGAGGGCCTCGGGGACCCCCGCCAGCACCGCCGTGTGGGCTGTCCGGACATGCTGCTGCTGTTTGAGTCACTGGTCTGGGGCTCTGTTTCGGCCGCCCACGCTGACCAGCGCGGATGTCAAAGCTGGTTTTGCTAAGTGTCAGCCTTGACCCTCAGCCACTGTGCCTTCAGCCAAAACAGGCAGGAGCTGTGCGGCCACATCGCAGGGGCTCCTGGGCACCCGTCCTGCCATGGGGCCCACCAGGGGCCATGCCAAGCACTGGGCTCTCGTCTCAGTTTCCCTCTGAAGCCATCTCCGGTGGGCAGGCCGGAGAGGGTGACGTGTACTCACCCATTTCGTCATCTGAGCCTCGTCCCAAACACTATGGGTGGGAAACCGAGGCAGGCAGGGGCGGTAGGTCCTCCAAGGGGTAAAGCCAGTCCAGTGATCTGGCTCTCCTTAGCCAGAGGTGCTGGGAAACGTTTGTTGAAATAAGGCCTAAGTGAATAAACGTGTCACCAGGGTATGGCCTGGGTGGTGAAGCCGAGGGTCCACGGCGCCGGTTACCGGGCACGTGAGTCGTCCTCACGGCCTCTCCTGTGGGGTGTGGCCCCTGCTCCCCTCCGCCAGCGCCCCCAGCAGGCGCCCCACAGCCTGGGGGCCACCATCCACCCTCCGGGACGTGCTTCCGATGGCTGGACGTCACTGGGTCCCATGTGGTTCAGGACCTTTCCTTGTGGCCAGACCTTCCTTGGGGCCCACCTCACCGAGGAGGCCGGGGATGGGCTTTCTAGTGGGAAGCCATGGCTGAGCTCCCCGAAGACGGTGTGTTGAGAGCCTTGGGTCACCCCCAAACCTGGGGCCGTCTCTCTCCTCAGGGGGGCCTGGCTCCCAGCGCCGAGGTGCGCCCAGCCGGCCCTCACGACGTTCTCCTCCCAACCCTGCCGTCGGGCCCGTGGCCTCTCCCGTGGGCCGGGAGCGCCGTGGACCACGGTGCTCCTGTTCTAGTCGTTGCTGCCTCAGCCGTGGCAGCCGCAGGTGCTGTGGTCAGGGTCAGGGTCTGTCTGTGGAGGGAAGGGGGGCTCCCTCGCTGCGGGCGCTGCTTGGCCGGATGGTTTTACTGACCCTCCCACACACGTTGGTCCCCGAGTGTCCCCATGCACGGCTGGAACCCGCACCCACTTCTGCGTGGGCCTCGGGGACCGCTGCATCCAGAACCGCGAGGGTGCGCCATTGTTCTCCCCGCAGCTGGCCGTCGGCCTGCCCGGCCTTCTGGGTGCTGGTGGAAGACCCCGGAGGCCTGGGGCAGAGGCAGACGACAGTCTGTCAGGCATGGCTGGGACAACAGCCAGGGAGGGATTTCCCTGCGCTGTTCCCTGAGCACCACCCCGCAGGGGGCATGGACAGGCCAAGGGACTCGCGTGGGCAGGGCGGGCTGCGTCATACAGAGAAGCTGAGATCAGGGCTTCGGACTCCTGTGGAAGGGACAGTTTACCTGCTGCCCCGGACAACCTAAGGAGCCCGGTGTCACTCCCGGGCCATGCAGAGCCCAAGAGGCCCGTGGTGCTGAGCAGACGCCCACAGCGTGGCGGTGTGGACGGGGGCCTGGGCTCATGTCGGCCACGGCCCGGGCCCGTCTCTGTGGATGTGTCGGCTGCCTCGACGAACCGACGGCCTCTCCGACCCCTGGCCCGACCGTCCCATGCGGATCCGTGCAGCTAATCCCCTCCCCCATCGCCCCAACACGACCTGAGCAGACGCACACTTGGTGCCCGGCCTCACCTGCAGAATCAGGTCCAGGCTGAGCTCGAGACCTTTCCCGCCGCACACCCCCCATGTCTCCCGGGGCCACGGGCTCCTGGCTTCCCACAGCGCCCAGCCGCCCTGCTCTGCACCCGCAGCAAGGGGGGGCGGACGGCTTAGGAAAGAGCATCGATGTGGTTGGTACATCTCGGTTCCATCCCAGCCTCTCCAGGACTTTGAAGGGCTGGTGCCCCACCCCCACCCTTCTCCCAGAGCACCCCGTCTGAGGTCAGGGAGGAAGGTCGGGCAGGGCACCGTGGCCAGAGATGGAAACCCTGCGCAGGGCGTTTTAAGTTCTGCACTTTCTTGGGGAAAGCACCGGAATCTACCAAGACCGTGTTCTCAGCATCTGAGAGGTTGGGCGTGACCTGGTACAGAACCGTTTGCTTTCTTTTCTTTGCTTGTATTTTTTGGAAAAAGACTGTTTGTTGTTTTGGAAAACTCCAATAAGCAACTCTTGGAAATTCAAAACCGTGGACAAGCCCCACCCCCAGAGATGGCGGTGATAGGTCGGCGCGTCTCTCTAGCCTTGTCTGCAAGGGGACGCGTGGGCGTGTGTGCCTGTGTACGTAGGCACGCGTAGGTGTTTTACGTGCGCACACGTATGCATGTGCATGCGTGCGAGTACATGCCTGTGTGCACATCTGTGCGTGTGCACACGTGCGGCCACGTCCGCATCCAAAGCTGTGTGTCCCAGTGCTGAACGCGCTCACCGAAGACCCTAGTACGTCCCGTCATGTCTCGGGACGTGTCCCCCGCGTCCCCGTCTCCCCCAGCGATCTGTGAGAGCGCTTCCTTTTCTACAACTTGCAATCACGTTTCCACAGTTCCCCGCTTTTTACAAATGAAAAACAGGGTCCTTGAGCTCCCAGGGATGTTGGTTGGATTCATGGCCAGTATGTGACCATTCAAATCCAGGGTGAGAATTTGAACACATTTGTCGGTAAATTCCATTTATAGTGATTTTTGATATAGTGACACTTTATTTGTGCAGAGTCAACTGGATGACTTTTTGGTTTCCTTTTTGGTCTTCAGCTTAGAGACATGTTTTCCACCACAAAGAGGTTCATGATAATTATTTCCGTCCTGTGTCAGGTACACGGGACCCCTGGGTGTCGTTAAAAAGCATCTTTATTTTTACACTTCACTCCTCCTTGAGCATTGTTCCAAGAGGACTGTTTTCTCATGTCGCAGTTTGAAAACTTGGGCCAGGATCTGGAACTTTCCGGTCACTGTTAGTCCTGCGATTAATTCAAGATGCTTGTCTCATGCCGTCTGTCCCCAGGGAGCGCACATCCCGTCTAGGTGACAGACCCGCACCCGTCAGCCGCGTCCGCGGGCCCCTCGGCCCCCACTGTGCCGGCTCCCGGAGACACCAGCCGCGGAGTCACGTGTCAGACCGCACCGTCCCTCCGGGAGCCCGAGTCACAGCCTCGGGTCGGGTGGTGGACGTCCTCGAGGCTGGGGACATGAATCTCAGCCCCTGGTCATCTCCAGGGGTCCTTCCACGGAGCCCTCAGCCCCAGCCACGCCTTCCCCAGGGACAGAGGGACAGGGTGGGGGGAGCGGTCCCTGCGGGCTGGTGGCGGGGGGTCCATCCCCTGACCAGCCCAGGCCCCCAGCTGGGTGTTGGTGGGGGGTGGGGGGTTCGTCAGTGGGAGGGAGCAGGGGAGGGTCATGGCTGGGGTAAACTCGGTCAGCTCCCCCCTGTGCGAGGGCAGTGTGGCAGGTGTCTCTGGCCCCGAGGTCCCCGCGCCTCTTTCCTGTGCTCCTGCCCCCGTCTCTGGAGGCCCGGAGCGGGGTCCCGGCCGTGAGGCCCTGCGGCTCTGCTCTGCGAAGACGGGCAGGAGCGAGCTCGTCCAGACGGCAGAGGGGACACCTTTTTAAAAATATTATTTTTATTGCACAACAGTTTTCTTTTCTTAAAAGACTTTATTTATTTATTTTAGAGAGAGAGAAAACACCCGGGGGGGAGGGGCAGGGGGTGAGAAACTCCGCAGACCCCCTGCTGAGCCTGCGACCTGGGCATCAGGACTTGCGCGAAACCAAGCGAGAGTCGGACGCTCGGCCCACGGAGCCCCCGGGCGCCCCTCGAGTGCGGATCCTCTAATTCCCTCCTCTGTTGGCTGGAATTCTACCGTGAGGAAGCGCTTCCCCCGAGTCATGAACTGAGTTTTTCTCAGTCAAGAGAGACTCTTCGCTCCTCATTTCCCGCAAGGGACGGTCATCTGTTACTGTCCTTACTGACTTTCCTCCGGCGCTCCCATCTGCCCCCGGGAGCCGCCCCAGGCCCACTTCCGAGGCTTCTCCCCATGCACCTGCCGCCGGGCTCCTTCCTGCCGGCCCCCTCCCTGCCGGCCCCCTCCCTGCCGGCCCCCTCCCTGCCGGCCCCCAGCCCCCCGGAGCCCTGACATCCCCCGGAGCCTCCCTGCTACATGGGAGGGCGGGACGAGGCTCCTCTTGGAGAGTAAGGAGAACCGGGGACCCGAGGGCAGAGGTCCCTCGGAGGTGGGGGTGCTCTCCTACGCCTGGTGTCCTGCTGGCCGGGCAGCCCCCGTCAGGTCTCGGGCCGGCAGCGGAGGAGGGAGGGCTGGGGACCCACCGCACTCAGGGGGTTGCAGGGAACGGCAGCAGGCCACGCTCCCCGAGGCCATCGGGACGCCCACAGGGACCCCAGGCTGCCCTGCAGAGCCCTCACACGGCCTTTCCTCCTCAGACCAGGGGGCTTTGTGCCCGAGCAGATGGAAGTCACCCCCTCGTCACTGTTCCGTGGCTCTGAGCAAACCCTGGGGATCACCCTATGAACTGCTCCGCCAGGGAGAAAGTGGCCTTGGCCATAGCCAGCGTCCCCTGCTCCCCTGCAGGTTCAGGGACAGGTCTTGGTGTGACAGGAGGCCCCAGACGCTGATGTGACAAGCAGGGGAGCTCTTGTCCCCCAGGCCGGCCTGGCGGCCAGACAGCCGGTCCATTGAGCTGTGTGGAGCCGCCGCAGCCGCCGAGCGCACAAAGGGGCCTTGTCCTCGCCCGTCACGTGCTCCCGGCCCCTCCCGACTCTCTGGGGACAAGATTAGGTGTGGGAACTATTTCCCTTGGGGCTGCATTCGACATTTGCCATTCATTCCAGAGGAGGCGTCTGGACCAAGGGGGCCCCCTCAGCCTCCCTCAGCCTCCCTCAGCCCTGGCTCCCTGCAGAGGACTCGGGGCAGGCTGTCCCGACGCCCCTGATGACCTGAGCCCGGGCCAGAGCTCGGCCATGCCCTCGCCCTCGTCACCTTCCAGTTCCGCATGAGCACACGGGGCCTGGGGTAGGGCTCAGAGGGGAGAGATGGAGCTGGAGAAAGGTACAGAGACGCATGCACACACGTGCACAGACACACGGCGGCGCATGCATCCACACACGTGCACTGACACACGGCAGCGCACGCATGGCAGGACCACATGCACAGATACACACAAAGACGGAGTATTCCGTTTGGAGGGTGAGGGATGCACAATTCCTAAGGGTATTTACACACACACACACACACACACACACGGTGGCAATCTCAGGGAAATCAGGAGGCTTGATGGCATCACGCCCCTCTCAACACCGACTTCCTCATGGTTCTGCTCGGTGCGGGGGGGCACAGGGCCTGGAGCCGGTCCCCGCTCTCAGGACTGGGGTCGGAGCCACCGTCAGGCCAGCGGGACGGAATGTCTCCCAGTTGCCAGGACGAGGCAGGAGAGCCTGCGCTCCGGGAACTGCGGATTCCGACGCCGGCCCGGATAACCACGGGGCCTGGAGCGCGTCGCTGGAACCGTCCACTGAAACCACAATTACGCAGCCCCCGAGAGCCAGGCCCGCCTGTTTACAGCACGCCCGCCCGGGGAACGGAAAGAGGCTCTTGGAAACACTGCAGGGAAATTGCAAAACTGAGCTCTGCGGGACGGAGGGTCAGGTGGGGCCTCACATGCTGGACTAGGGCCTGGGGCTCTGCGGGCCTGGGGCTCTCAGGACCCCGAGACCTGCTGTCCCCTGCAGACCTCGCTGGCCGCCACTGCCGCCTGGCTTGGCGAGTTAACAGAGACGATGCTGGTGGGCAGGAATGGGCCACGGATCCCATCGGGCCCCCTCCTGCCGTCCTCGAGCAATGGCCCCCAGCACCCCCGCCCACTGGCTGAACGCCCTCCCCTCCCGGCTGCCTTCCCTTCTGTCGGTGCGGGGGGGCCGGGACTGCCGGCAGCAGGGAGGTCGGGCCATCATTCTTGCCCCCTGCCTGTGGAGGGCGGAGCAGCACAGCTCCTGTCCACGTTCAATCCCCGGAACACGCGACTGTGACCTTTGGAGGAAAAAGTGCCTTTGCAGATCTGGAGGAGTTAGGGTCTCGAGATGAGGGGATCGTCCCGGGGTCCCCGGTGGGCCCTGACCCCCACTGCGAGTGTCCTCGTGAGAGGGAAGAGTGCAGGACAGACACGGGGAGGGGACACAGGGACACGGGTCTGGAGGCCGGCAGAGGCAGCTTCCCCGGACCCTCCTGGCTCCCCGGGGAGCCGCTCGCTCTGTCTCAGCCACGGCCCCCGACAGCGTCTCACCCCAGCACCGGAGGGACGCTTTTGGTCAAACTTCTCCAAAACCAAGGGTGACCAGAGGAGGGAAATTAAGGCTTTGAGGGGAAACGTCACAAGACGCTTCAGTGAGAAAATTAATTGCTGATAGTCAGGGACGAGTTCTGAAATTTCCCGAAATACCTGGTTTTCCTGGACTTGAAGTTCTCCCGCACGGACCAGAAACTTAAAGCAAAACGACTGGGCATGGGCATCCAGGCGGCGTCTGCTCTGCTCTGGCCAGTGCCCAGGAGAGCCCAGGATCGGGAGCCCAGTCCAGACCCCAGGACCGACCCCGAGGCACCCACCTGACTTCTGCAGATGGGCCTCCTGGGCTTGGGGGGCCGGGCCCGGGACCCCGCCCCACAGTAGCTGCCTGAGTCCTGCCCGACCAGGAGAGAACACAGGGGGGCCAGTGACCCGGCTGAGGCCCAGTAACCACTCCAGGAGACCCAGCCGCTTCCTGCCATGGGGCTGCCGCCTTCTGGGTGTTCGGGACTCCCGGCCTTCCGGAAAGCCCCACGCCTGCAGGGCTGCCCGCTGTGAGCTGGGACAGCAGGGGCTGTCCCCAGCTGGAGGGAGCGCCACGTGCCCAAGCTTCGCTGGGTCATGGGACTACTCCAGGAAGAGTGTGCGGGCGCACACACGTGCATGCACACGCACACACCCACACGCGCACACACACGCGCACACACGCGCGCACACCAGCATGTTCACAGCAGGTGGAGGTGAGCGGGAAGGTCGCTCCTGGCTGAGTGAACACAGGTGTGCGGGGACCGCTGGCCGGGGTAGGGGCTGGCGCTGGCCGGACGCCTGCCTTTCCCAGAGCCGGAAGACAGAAGACTAAACACTTCTGTCCACTTCTCATTTCCTGAGAAGTCCTTTCTGCCAAGATGAGTAGCTGTGTATCAGCCGCTTGGCTGGCCACAGAAACCCGCCTGCTGCAGAGACGGGGCGCAGCTACCCAGCGGAGGGAGGGTCGGGACGGCTCCCCAGCACGGGCTCCTGCGCCGGCCCCCAGAGCCTGGGGTCACCAGAGAGCAGGGGGAGGCCTCCCAGTGTACCAGCACCGGCTCACACTTTCATCTGCACGGGCTCCCCTTGGGGTCGTAGACCCGGCCTCAGGGTCCAGACCGCACCAGCGGCCCTGCCGCCCACTCC
Source organism: Neogale vison (assembly GCF_020171115.1). Lineage (NCBI taxonomy): Eukaryota > Metazoa > Chordata > Mammalia > Carnivora > Mustelidae > Neogale > Neogale vison. Next base: position 1,182,267 of record NC_058096.1, on the reverse strand, counting down.
CCGCACCCCAGGGGCAGCAGGGGGGCAGGGGGACAGTGCATGGGCCCGCAGCCATGGACACTGCCGTTCCTAACCCATCTGCCGCTCGGGGTCCCTCTCCACACCGGGCTTCACCTTGTCCACTCAGAACTCTAGCCGTGTGTGGGCCCCCAGAGGAGGCTCTGCGTGACCCCTCCCTGTGCTTTCCTTTGATGGGGTGGGCGGGGGAGCAGAGGCTTAGAACTTCGAAGGATCGGTTCTCCCCACGCTGACACACATGTAAACGGCAATCTTAGGGGCCCTGGGGGGCTCAGTCGGTAACGCATCTACCTTTGGCTCAGGTCACGATCCCAGGGACTTGGTCCAGCCCCGCGTCGGACTCCCTGCTCAGTGCGGGGCCTGCATCACCCTCTCCCTCTGCCTGCCCCTCCCCCTGCTTGTGCTCGCATGCGCTCTCTGTGTCAAATAAATAAAATCTTTTTCTAAAAAGCAATCCTAACCAAATCCCCAAAGATTTTTGATGGAACCTGACAATTAGAAATAGTTAGCAAATAAGAAGAAACAAAAACAGTTTTAAAACACCGTTAAGAACAGCGACATGATAGTGAAGGAGAACAAAGGTGAGGACCGACACCCCCGACTTCAGGAGTCACCATGGAGCGACAGTGATCAAGACACTATGGTACTGGAGAAGGAACAGACGACGAGAGCAATGGGACAGCACAGAGCGCCCAGAAACACAGCCACACACACACTGCCCAAGGCACAAGGCCACCCGTGTCTTCAACAAGTGGGGCGGGAACAACGGCACGTCCACACGCAAAAAGTGATTCCAGACACAGACCTCACGCTCCTGACGATTCACTCACCGTGGATCGCAGACTCAATGCAGAATGCGAAACGATCAAACTTCGAGAAGACAACACAGGAGAAATCCTGGGGGACCCTGCAGAGGGGGTGACTTTTCACACACAGCACCAAAGGCACAATCCGAGAAAGAGAGGACGGGTGAGCTGGACTTTGTTAACACGTCAACCTGTGTTCTGTGAAAGACCGTGTCAGGAGAGTGAGAAGACAAGCCACGGCCTGGGAGGAAGCATTTGCCAACGACACCTCCGATACAGGACAGTGATCTGTAATATATAAAGAGCTCTGGAAACTCAACAATGAAACAAACGACCTTTTAGAAATAGACAAAGGACAAATAGACAAAGAGAAGACACACAGACGGCCAATGAGTAAAGCTGCCCCACGTCCCAGGTCGCCGGGGGATGAAACTCAAACAGCGGCGACTCCCCTGCACACCTCCGCGAGCGGCCACGGTCTGGCGAGGACGGGAGCGCCCGGAGCGCCCGGTCACGGCGCCGGGGAAAGCAGGCGGTGCCGCCACCTCGGAAGGAGGTTTGGTGGTTTCTCCCAAGACGAAACCTGCTCTTCCCATCCGACCCGGCGACCGCACTCCCTGAGGTCCCCCCACGGCGGGCGGGAACACACGCCCCCACGGAAACCCGCACACGAGGGCGGCGGCGGCTCCGTGCACGAGAGGACATGAGCCATCCCGCCATGAGGGGACATTGGAGGGACCGTGAGTGCGTGTCACCGAGTGACAGGAGCCGGTCTGAGACGGCTGCGGCCCGTGTGACCCCAGCGACAAGACTCTCTGGCGAAGGCACCGTCGTGGGGCTCGTGACGGGTCGTGTTGCAGGGGCGGGGGAGGAGGGTGGTGGGGATGAATGAGTAGACCACAGAGGCTGTTTAAGGCCGTGAAAAGAAGGTGTGTGGCACTGGAGGGGTGGCTGCGGCTGTCCCACATGTGTGCAAAGGTGGTAATGGTGTGTGAGTGCAGCCTTATCCGCCGTGACACACACACCACCCCGGGGGCAGAGAGACACGGGCGGTCTCCCCCGTTCCGCTAGGAACCTAACATGCTCTAAACAATAATCTATTACCAAAAAAAAGAAAAAAAAAGGGACGCCGGGTGGCTCAGTGGGTTGTCTCCGGCTCTAGATTTCAGCTCCGGTCATGGTCTCTGGGTCACGAGATCGAGCCCCGTATGGGGCTCAGCGCTCCACAGCGAGTCTGCCGGAAAGTCCCTCTCTGCCCCCACCTGCCCCCCTCAAAACAAAACACAGCAGAAGGAAGAAGGAAATTTGCCTTAATAGGCACGTGGACATGTAAGAAAAGCCGAGGAAATAAAAGAAGGTTTTCTGGCTGCAGGAGCAGAGAAACTTATCAGGGAACAGAAGTGAGGGCTCGGTGGGAACTGGTCCCCGGGTCGGGGGCATCTGAGACGGGAGGCAGCGGGACGGGCCGGGGGCGCACGGGGGGTCAGACCCACTCCTGCCTGCACCCACAAGCAGAAACACAAAAGTGTCAGATGAGCAGGAGAGAAGAGGCAAGGCTTGGTCTGGAGTGGCAGGACACAGCCGCACGGACACAAAGGAGGAGGTCGTTCAGTCGGAAGCAGGAGAAGTTAAACTTTTGATGACATCAGACCTATACCCAAAGGACAGGTGACAGACGGGAGGCTAGGCAACAGGAGGGCCCCCCCCGCCTGGCTGGGCCTGGGGAGCTTGCAGCACAGTGGGACCATGACCGCGGAGATGGGGCCGGATGGGCCGCCGCCTGCCGCCCCGGCCGCCCGTCCTCGCCTGTCCTCTGCGGCCCAGAGCGGGGTCTTCTGGGCTTTACCGCATACAGCGTCTGCAGTCTCTCAGCCCGCCCGGCTCCTTGTGCTTTATTTTTATTATAACTTTTGAAGATTTTTTAAAATTTATGTTAGAGAGAGAGTGCACACAGGTGAGACTCCCAAGCAGACTCCCCACGGAGCTCGGAGCTGGACGCGGGGCTCGATCCCACGGCCCTGAGGTCCCAACCAGAGCCAAAATGGAGAGTCAGGTGCTCAATTGATGGAGCCCCCGGGGCATCCCCCCACAGCCCCCGTCCTTGTGATCTTGAACGTCAAAGCATGCTTAGCTCCGGGGTGCAGATGGCGTGGGCCAGCGGCCTGTGGCGGAGCTGGGCTGGCCCCTGAGCTGCTCTGAGCTGCCCCTGCACCCCCTGGGACACGGCTGGAAAGGCTCAGCCGGCCTCCCCCAGAGCCAGGAGTGGGCGGGGCTGGCACAGGACCAAGGACGCGCCCTCCGGGTTCTGACGCGCCTCCCAGCAGGCGGTCCCGGGAAAATGCTGGTGCCGGTGCACGGACGTCCAGGGAACCCACCCAGGGTCCGCCCAGCGTGCTGGAACCCCGGCTCCTGCTCGAACGCAGGTGCCCGTGCAGCAGGCCTGGGGGCCGGGAGGCTGCAGTGCCCTGCCAGGCCCACCGGACGCCACAGCTTCCTCCAGGTGCCTTAAAACCGCACCCCAGAGCCCTGTCCCCTGCTGCTCTCCTGTGCGGCAGGCAGCTGGGAGTGGAAATGATTGTTGCTCGGTGGGGGAGGTGTTCTTGGACCCCAAGAACCTAATTTTGGGGAGAGGGGAGTGGGGAACCATCATGGAAGTGGGAGAAGTTCCGGCCACAGAGGCCAACAGCCACTGTCCTTGTCCGTGAGCTTGCCCTGCTTGGCGGGTGAGGATTTCTGTGGGTCCAGGAGGACCGTTAGGCCTGGATCCCACTGGGGTGCCCTTGGTGGGACTCTCCGCTGCGGAGCGGGACCCACGGTGGCTGGCTACATCCTCGGTCCAGACCGCCTACCCCGGGCCTCCCGATACCCCAGCTACAGAGGAGGTCACTGGAGGGGTCAGTTCTAGAAGTGGGGGCGGGGAACGTGGGGGTCCCCACGGCCCTGCAGAAGATGCCACCGCACTCGGGTGCTGTCACTGGGCTGATTTTGTAGGCTCAGCGAGCCCCCATCCCGTCAGGCTGGGGATATGCTGGGCCGGGGAACGCCCCCTGGATGGTCCCCTGGGGGGCCGCAGTGCCCCTTCCCCCCACTAAGAGCTCCAAGGTCCTTGCCTACAGGTGAACATTTTTCAAGTTTGAGATGGCAGCTGCTGTTCCCCCAACCGCAGGACATCTCCCATACCCGGATGTCTCCCCAAGGCCGGGTGCCCACCTCGATCTGTGGGAGCTTTCTCCTCACCCGACATGGCTACTGGGCCAGGCTGGGGGCCTGTCCTGGCTGCCCAAGGTCTCTCAGGGGCCCAGGTCCTGTGCTCGGTGCCCGGAGCCCCCTGCACCTGCCTTCGCTCCGTGGTCTAGCCTCATACCCAGATCCCGCCCATGGCGACTGCACCCAGCGAGCCCCGGGGCACCCACGATGGCTGACTGCCCTTTTGCCCATGCCACATCCCTGGGGGGGTCATAGCTGCGCCCTGGCCTGCTTGGGGGCTCCAGGGGGTTCACCATGGGGGCAGACCCTACACCTCCTCCCTGAGCTCCACCCTAGATCCCAACCAGGCTTGCCAGCGCACAGTGAGCCCACGCCCCCTGCCGAAGAGTAGAGGCCAGCCGGGGAGGAGGACGGGGCGGGGAGGCCGGTGTAGGGATGCGCGGCTCCCACGCCCACCCAAAGGTCACTACTACAGGGGTGCCCCCTGCACTTCCTCTCGGTGGGGATCCCCTCTCCCACACACCTGCCCAGAAAGCGTGTGCGTCCGGGGGTCTCAGCCCAAGCGGACCAGCAGTGGGAGGGAGGAGAGGCCGGTCCTTCCAGGGGGTTCCTCCCACAGGCAGGGTGCCGGGAGGGAGCAGGGCTGGGTCTGAGATGGGCCCTGCTAGATGGGGGCGGGGAGGCTCCCCTCTGGGCCGAGACCTCGGTCAGCCTGAGGGTTTTCAAAGGACAGCAGGCAGGGCCTGGGTGGCTGGTTATCGGGTCCCTCCCATCTTCACCTCTGCTCCCACCTCAGGCCCTCAGCCCTCAGCCCTCCTCGCTCGGACCTCACCCTGGCCCCCCCTCTCCCATCACCCTGTCCTCTCAGGCCTCACCCCTCCCCCCGTACCGCCCCCCACCCTCAGCCCTCTTTCCTGCATCTCTTTGGCACTGGACATGCTCTGGGACCCTCTGGGGTCCGCGTGCAGCCCCGACCATCTCCCGGGCCAGGCTCCGGAGTGTGGGGTCCCCCCTGGCCCACGGCTCAGTTGCTGTCCCATCTCGCGCGGCCATCTGGGCAGGGGCAGACACCCCGCACAGCCCCGGCCCTGGGCCGCCTTCCGTGGTGACTCACGGCGGAGTCAGGCCCGGGGCAGAGGGGCCAGATGCTGACCTGCCCCGGAGCAGGGCTGTCGCCCCGTAACGCCCCCACGGAGGAGCTCCCCCCTCCCGACGCTGCGACGAGAGCCCTGCATTTCTGAGGGTCGGTCCCATCGGCCTCCTGTCCTGTGGGCTTCATTTCACACGTTTCGTCCTGAGGATAAGCAGGCTTTGCCGGAGGCCGGGGGCGCTGAGGCGCTGTGGTCCTGCAGTGGGCGGCGCCGCCCCCTCCCTCCCCTCCCCTCCCGCGGCCACCAGGGCCCGGTTGGCCAGGAGGAAGGAAGCCGGCCTGAGTGTGGGCCTGACCAGCTCTGGCCTGGCCGCCCTGGCGCCCTCCTCGGGTCCCTGGCGCCGGCCCGTCCCGGGGCCGAGCGGGGAGGCTATTCTGGGCGCTCGTGCCGAGGCCCCGGGAGCTCCTTATAAGGCTCCCTCCGGCAGCCCGCTGCCGTCCGACCCGAGGACCGCCCGCCACCCCGGCCTGCTGCGGGACCCGGTGCACAGGCCCCTGCCCCGAGCCCACTTCTCCGTGGGGTCCGTCCCCCTCTGATGATGCTCTCTCTCCGCTGCAATGAATGTCACCAACAACAAGGCCTTGGGGTCTTGGGAGAGAAGCAGGGGCAGAGCGGCCTTTCCACATCCTTATATGATGAAGCTCCTGGGCGGACTGCGTCACCGTGGCTTGGGGCTCAGCCCTGGGATCCTGTGACCCCGGCTTATTTTTAGACACTCTTAGCGGAACACCTGGGTTGGGCTCAAAAAATACATGTATTTTAATAGTTTGAAAATATAACTTTACAGCAACTCCCTCCCTGGGGAGACAATGCCCGGCAGGCTGTTTCCGGAGGCTAGCGGGCCTGGGTTTCCTCTTCACCCAGCCGTCCGGCCACCGTGCGGCCCGGGCTCTCTCCCGACGCGGCCCCCGCAGGACACACTGCGCTGAGCCACCTCTGCTTGCGGCCCTCCCTTCAGACAAGCAGGTGCTGGAAACGGGAGGCCAGGACCAGGTTTTCACCAACTTCTCCCTGCGAGGGCTGTGGTCCGACCCCCGGCGCTAGGCACGGGGACCGTGGGCAGCACTTGGTGACGAATGAGAGGGTGAGGCAGTGGGCTGTCCTCTAAGCCCTGCGCCGAGGCTGGCCCGCGTCAGTTGGCTGGTGTCCAGTGGGGCTCTGCCGTGGCTGGGGGCAGGTGGGCCGTGCTCGCTGCCCAGGCACAGAACTTGACCCCCAGCCCAGCTCCCTTGCCTGCTGTGTGGGACAGACCCGGGACGCGGGTGGGGAAAGCGCGGGAGGCCTTGCATCCTTGCACCTTTGGGCGGAGTCCCTGGCCCAGCATCCTTGGCACCACTGGCAGCTCGTGGGGACGCGGCCTCTCCGAGCAGCCTCTCTCTGTGGCTGGGTGGGGACCGGCGGCGCAGGGCAGGGGCTGCGGTCTCTGAAGGCTGCACCGGCGACCGCCAGGCCACGTGGCTTGTACTGGGGTGAGCTTGGGAGCCCAGCTCGGCCCCAGGGCCAGTCCCTGCTCCGCTGTCCCCAACCCCACGAGGCCCATCTAGACGCCCTCGGTCGAGAGCACGTGTCACGTCTAACACGCATGATGCGTTCCCTGTCTGTGGCTCCTGCTGTCGTAGGAGGCAATCCCAGGCGGCTGGGGGCCTGGGAGTGTCCCACGGGGCCCGGCACACCCACGTGCCCTGGATGAGTGAGTGCCCCGTGCAGTCCAGGAGAGATCCCACGAGGAGGAAGTGCCCTGTGGCTCCACACTGGGTGTGTCCGTGAACAAGGACCTCACCAGCGCGTGCGGCTGTCCGGACGGAGCGCTGGCAGCTTGGGGCCGTGTCTGGGGGTTCTGGACGCCCACCCTCCCCTCCGGCGCCCTGACTCGCTCTCCAGGCCTCTCGGCGATGCAACTGCCCTGAAAGCTTGGTGCTCCGACAATCAGCCTCCCTCCCTCCCTCCCTCCCTCCCTCACGTGCGCTCAATGCCTGGACCCTGTCCCTCTGTCCTTAGCCTCTACGGCAAGTGGAGATAATCAGAGGCTCCGCTCCCCTGTGCGTCCGTGGGGTCCAAGCCCCTCAGCTGAATTCATGCTGTTCTTTTGAGATGACGTTTTTAAAAATTTCTTTAAATGCAATTAATTAACACGCAGCGTATTATTAGTTCCAGAAAGAGAGGTCAGGGAGTCCCAGCTGCACACAACACCCAGTGCTGGTCCCATCACGTGCCCCCTTGAATGCCCGCCCCACCCCATCCCCCCACCCCACCCCCCATCCAGCAACCCTGTTTGTCTTCTATGATTAAGAGTCTCATGGTTTGTCTCTCTCTGCTTTTATCTTGTTTTATTTTTCCCTCCCTCCCTCTATGCTCCTCTGTTTTGTTTCTAAAATTCCACATACGAGTGAGATCATGTGATAATCCAGACGGCCAACAGACACGTGAGAAAGGGCTCCACGTCCCTCGGCATCAGGGAAATACCCGTCAGAACCGCAGTGAGATCCCACCTCACACGGGTCAGAACGGCTAAAATCAACACGTCAGGGAACGACAGATGCTGGCGAGGTGCGGAGAAAGGGGGGCCTCCTGCACGGCTGGCGGGAACACAAGCTGGCGCCGCCGCTCTGGAAAACAGCACGGAGTGTCCTCGGAAAGTTGGAAATAGAGCTGCCCTACGACCAGCCATCGCACTAACGGGTATTTACCCCAAAGATGCAGATGGAGTGACCCGAAGGGGCCCCTGCCCCCAGTGTTCACAGCAGCGACGCCCACGACAGCCGGACTGCGGGAAGAGCCCGGACGTCCGTCGGCAGATGCACAGACAGAGAGGACGGGCTTCGTCGACACAACGGAATGTGACTCGGCCATCAGAAAGGGACACGTCTTGGGCGCCTGGGTGGCTCAGTCGGTTAAGCCTCTGCCTTCGGCTCAGGTCATGATCTCAGGGTCCTGGGATCGAGTCCCGCATCGGGCTCTCTGCTCAGCGGGGAACCTGCTTCGCTTCCTCCTCTCTCTGCTGCCTCTCTGCCTACTTGTGATCTGTCCGTCAAATAAATAAATAAAATCTTTAAAAAAAGAAAAAAGAAAGGGAGACTTCCTGCCGTAGGAGATGCCCTTTTAACGGCTGCTTTGTAGCGAGAGCAGACACGGTCACGGCCTGTCCCCGAAGGAGCCCCTCAGCCCGCAGCTCCCTGGTCAGGGTCCCTGCCCGCCGTCCTCAAGCCAGGCATTCAGCAGGTGCTCAGCAAGGATCTCAGCGGGAGCTGAGTAGAGGCCAGCCTTGGTGAGCAGCTGGCCACGCAGGTGTCTGGCCTCTCCAGGACGACCACTACGGGGAGCACAGCGTGAGGAGCCCCGAGCCTCAGGCAGACCCCGCCCCTGCCAGCAGGGAGGTGGTCTGAGCTGGGGGATCCCTCCCCAAGCCCATGACGTGTCCCAGCAGGGCCATGGCGGGGATCGAGGGTCCCAGGCTATCCACCCACATGCCCCATGTTGGCTGGGGTCCCTGGGGTTCCCGGTGCCTTCTCACCTGCTTCTGTAGGAACATTCCGTGTGTTCTCTTCCATGGCCATGGGCTTGGGCTGTGGTGCTGGGCGGGCAGTTCTCTTACCTGCTCCTACCCGGCCGGTCTCCAGGGTGATGTCCTCCCCCGTACCATCTGCCCTGTGCGTCCCCTTGCCAGAGACGGCGTGACCAGGGAGCCTGCCAGCGGGTGGCTAAGGGGTACTAATGTGGGTTTTGGGAGTCGGCCTGGCACTGGACAGGAAAGGCTCAGATCCCAGGGCCGGATTCCCCCGAGTGCCAGGTCTCAGAGAGTCAGAGGACACCAGCTTTGCAGGTTTCCTCCAAGTCGGGGGCGACCTGCCGAGGGCTTGAGCGTCTGCTTGCTCAGGGGAGGAGAAGGCAGGGAGGAGCGGGAGGGGCCGGTTGTGGCTCAGGAGAAAAGTGCTGGGGTCATGGGCCAGGGCAGTCAGATTTGGAAGGACTGGGAGATCCAGCACCATGGTTTCTGACGGATGGCTGGGGAGTGGACGGAGGGAGGGCGGCGTGTGGGTATAGTGGTCCCAATGCGTTGTGGTTCCCACGGGCTGTGAAGGGGCTGTAGACCCCCGTGAACTCGGGGCCCCATGAACTGTGCCTCCCCTTGCCATGGGCTGTAGTCCCTGTGAGCTGTGGTCCCCCGTGACTATGGTCCCTCCAGAGTCCTCCCAGGGGCTTGGTCTGGACTGCGGCCTCGCTCGGTCCTTCAGGTCCCGGAGCCCAAGCCTCCCCAGAACAGGTCCCGTCTTGAGATGCATGGCACGGAGCTGGCACAGCCCTCGCCCCAGGGGTCTCCGAGAGGCCCACCCGAGAGGGCCTGCTCCGGCGACCAGCTCAAGGCAGAGCTAAGATTAGATGAAGCCAACCCCCAGAGATGCCCAGTGGCCGTGGCCGTCCTTGTGGGCTATCTCTGAATCATCCGCTTGCGTCAACCAAGCTGGCCTGCCCCCAGGAGCCAGGAGGCCACGCTGACCTTGAACGGTGGAAGGAGCAGGGCTGGTGTTGAAAGGGGCTCTGTCCTCCACGGGGTCTCGGTCCCAGAACAGCACACAGGGGCTTTGTTCTCCAGCCCGGGCCCCGGAAGACCGCTCCTTCTGCTGGGGACCCGGGGGGGCGTCCTGGGGGAAGGGACGGGACTCTACAGGCTGTGGCGCAGGCCGACAGGCCCCTCCCAAATTCACTGCCCGAGTGTCTGCTCTCTTCACCCTTGCCGAGAGCCCGGCCAGGGGCCATGCCCGTCTGACCCCTGCCACCGCCCGCCATGGGCTGCGCCAGGGCCTCAGCGCCCAGAACCCTCGGGGACAGCTGGGAGCACCGCCAGTAGCCTCCGTGCCCTGGGTGGGGGGACCAGCGTGCTGATTTCTCTCAGACACTCTTCTCCTGCCTGGACCTCAGCATTCCCTCATTTTTCTTTGAGACAAAACATTGTGCTTTGTGATGAACGTGATGTTAAAGCCCTGGGCCCTGCCCATCGGGTCCTCGAGATGCTACAGCGGCCACGTTCAGAGTCCCAGGACCCCCATGACCCAACCCCGTTCCCTGGCGCCCCACCCCTCCCCCCACACTGGTATGATTCAGAACCTTCGCCCCAAGACCGTCTCTGAAGACGCCCCCTGGGGCAGGAGCGCCCTGCCCTCGGACATGTCCTGGTCTCTCTCCTCCCGGCACCCCTCTCCGGCTCACTGGCAGTGGCCGGTTCTGCAAGTGTCCACCCGGAGCTCTCCTTGTCCTTGCCAGCTGGGCAGACAAACAGCCTTCAGACCCCGGGGCGCGGGTCGGCTCTTCCAGGAACCCCCCTGACTGCCAGGGGGAATGAACCTTCCCCCTCCAGGTGCAGCGGGAGACCCGGGGTTTAGGAGCCCAGCTCCGCTGCACCATTTTCACCCGAGGAGTGCGGCCCCACTGCGGGCAGGTGCTGTGCTGCGGGCCAAGGACGGCCTGTAGGGGCAGGGACACGTGGCTCTGTCCCCACGGAGCAACCCAGGGAGGGACTCCATTACGTACTGCAGGTGGGGGCAGGGCAGGGCCCGCTGGGAGACAGACGCCACGCATGACCAGGCGATGGGCAGCGGGAGGACGTCCAGGTGAGACCCGGGGGCAGGGGTCCAGGGGAAGAATGAGTGGGAGGGGCGACTGCACCCGCAAATGTCCTAAGGCAGGAAGGAGGGGCTGTGGGAAGAAGGAAGTCTGTGAAAGGCTGGAGAGGAGCCAGAGCAGACTGCGGGCCAGGGTCCCCCGAGACCCCGGCGTGTGTCCTCAGCAGGGCAGGGAGCCCCTGTGGAGACCTGATTGGGGGGGGCAAGAGAGTCTTGGGTCCCGGTTGGGGTGCTGCCAACGCCGGGGTGAGTGGGGTTTGGACCAGCGTGCTGGGAGGCCGAGCTCATAAGCAGAGCTGATGCCGGGCAGGGAGGCGGGGGTCGGCCCTCCTGGGGCCTCCGGCTCTGGAAGTCGGGAGCCTGGGTGAAGACGGGTTGTTCGTTTTATGCATATCCTGTGGGGTGTGTAGGGCGAGCTACCTTCAGAGCCTGGGCTCTGCACGGTCCAGGCTGGGGAGGGGTACAGGGAAACCCTTGACCCACAGGGAGGGGGTGAGGCATGAGGTCCTGGGTTCCCAGACATGCAGGAAACCCCCGGCCCCAAGTCTGGGCTTCTTTGTGAAATGAAGGTAATCCTGCTGGAGGTTCTGGTCCTTTCAGGGAGGTGTGATTACGCGAGGGAAAGTTTCTGAAAGCCCTGGGGCACGTGGGCTCAGGGCAGGAGGTGAACCCGTCTTCCACCGTCCCTGACCCCATGCACAGGCCTGGGAGCCCGGCACGGCCGCGGCAGGTTCTTTCTGTGTCTGGGGCACTGAGCCCACGGGATCTGCGTGTCTCTGAGCCGCCAGCTCAGCGAGGTTCCCTTCCAGGTGGGTGCTGGGCACAGACGGGGCAGGCAGTGCAGACCGCCGGTGGGGGCCAAAGTCACGGAGGGTCAAATGTGGGGGACAGGATGCAACTTCAGAGAACGGGAAATGAAGAAAACCATGTCTTGCCCAAATACAGAGACCCCTCGATACAAAGACCGTGGCAGCGTGGAGAGCTCAGGGAGGCATTTTGCTGCTAGAAGGCGGTCCTGATGGACAGGGGAAAATCGCTCGCTGACCCGGGGCTTTTCCAGCAGCGGAGAAGAACCATCTCATTGTCCGGACGCCAGGGCCTAGGAGATGTTTTCAGGTACAACTGGCCAAGTTATGGCTCGAGGGTCTTTGAAATGCAGAGTCCCCTTGGATGGGTGTAGACACCTCAGTCCGCGGGTCTCACTTCCAAGTTACGGGCCCAGCTCAGCAAGAACGAGCCGGGTGCCCCCAGCACAGCTCATTTTCCTAAACGTGTGTTGTTGGAGAGACGGTGGATGTTTTGGTTCCAAAACAACATGAGCCTTCCAGGCAGGAGGCAAAGTTGGGGGGTTTCCCGTGCGCCCCTCAGCGGCTCCCTCGTGACCACGGGCGCCGTGCACAGCCCCTTAGGGGTCCAGAGCCCCTGCGCCCGGGAGGACTCGGCAGCCCTCCCCTGAGGCCCCGCTGTCCCCTGCTGACCCCAGTGCCCCCGCCCTCACCCCCGGGAGGTCTGCCTGCACGAGCACAGATCTGCGTGACCGCACACGCCCCGCCCCACGCACCCCTGCGCACTCCCCCGCCCCGACCCCTGCCCTGGGCCGTCCTGCTGGCTGTGATCGCACTGTAGCCGGGGTTGCCGGCGCTGTGTATGGCCGAGGGGCGGTGGGCGCCGTGGGCCGGGGGTGGTGGGGGGGACTGGCTCGGGCCCTCGTGGGGAAGGGCCGGGGGTCTCAGGCTCGCCGCTCCTCCAGGTGAAGTGGCTCTTGCCCGGGTGGGTTTGCGCGCAGCTGGGGCTTCCCTCTCTGCCACAGACCCCAGGCACGCAGTCCTGCAGCCTGACGTTGGCTGCGTGTCCGGTTCTGTACGAGACCGCAGAGCGCTCTGCCGGGTGCCCGCCCCCCCCACGGCCTCCCACACCCCTCACGCCCCCCCACTCTCCCCATGTACTCCCACCCACATTCCCCATCCAGCCAGCCCCCCACATTCTTCCCCCCACGCTCCCCCTCATTCCTCCCCATGTCCCCATCCACCCACGACCCCCACCATGTTACCACCCCCACACCCCTCCAACTCCCCACCCGGCCGGCCTTGCGGAGGAGCCAGTTTTGGAGGTACGCGGGTCTCGGGCTTGCCAGGGCCTCTGTCCTGGGGGTGCCCGACGGGTCAAGAACCAGCTCCAGCTCCTCCAGCCACACCAGCACTTGCTCTGTGAGCTTTGGGGCCGCACCCAGGAGAGCATCTGCTTCTCACAGCCACACCCGGGGATAGGGGACACTCTCTGATGTCCTAGCGCCCAGCCTCGGGCACTGGGAACCTGGTCACGGGTGCTCCTGCCCCATGGCCCCTGCAGCCCTCCCCCGCCTCAGTGGGCTGCTTGGGGGCGTAGGAGGTGGTCTGGGAGTCCCTCCCCGGCTGGCACGGCAGGACCACCCCTCCAGGACCCTCCCCATCTTCCCTGTGGGCCTGTGCCCTCGGGTGTGCTCGCCTTCTGCAGGGCACCCTGCCCTGGCCTTGGCAGTTGGGGGACAGTCTCCAGCTGACCCTTCCTGCCACCCGGCGTGGGAACCCTCCCCCGGGGCTCAGGGCCTGCCTCAGGGCCTGACTCCAGACCTCAGGTGCTCTGATGGGCTCAGAAAGCTCCAACTTTGCAGGGTGTACAGCCTTTTCTGGTTATATGAGTGGGAGCCAAGCTTCCTCAGCCGGGCTGGCGGGTCCGCTGTGATCCCTTGGAGACCCTGACCCCGGCCACAGGGGCCCTACATGGCCCCGCAACGGCCAGAGGTCAGCTGGGAAGCCTTTTCTCCCCGTGCTCCAGTTTCTCCCGGCGCTCCCTGGGGGCACTGAGGGAGGTGGGGGGCACCCTGGGACCGAGGGCCACAGGGCTGGGGGAGGCGGGTCCATTCCAGGGACCGCATGGGGAAGCCCGGGCTCCGGCTAGGTCGGATACTTCACTGCGGTGCGAGGGTTCTGCCGCAGAGGCACGTCCCCTCGGCCCTCTCTTCAGAGTCCTCCCAAGGAGCCCACCGAGGAGGGCACGGCTGCAAGGGCAGGAGGAGGGAGGCGTCCCTGAGACCAGGTTCCCAGCGCCCAGTCTCCCCCAGCACGGTACCGGTCGGTCCTCCCTCCTCTGCTCAGTAGAAAGCGCTTGTCCAGGCGTCCACAGACCTTCAGGCTTCTTCCAGGCCCAAGCTCCAGAGGACAGGTCCACCTTCTCCCCAGCGCTGTCCCTGTGCCCGAAGGGGCCTGCTGGTGGACGCCGAGCACACCCATGCCCCTCTGTTCTCTTCTAAACAGGGGTGCCTGGGGGAACGTGTCCCCGAGGACTCGCCTCTGACCTTACTCTGCCCTGAGTGTCTGGTCACGACAAAGACCCAGGGAAGACAAGGCCACAGGGCACAGGGGAGGAGACACGCAGGCCAGACTCGGAGAAAACAACCTTTCTTTGAGAAAGAAGACCATCTCTTCCACAAATGGTGCTGGCAACACTGGACAGCCACATGCAGAAGAACGAAACTGGGCCATTTCCTTACCCCACACACAAAGATAACCTCAAAACGGGTGGAAGACCTCAGGGTGAGACAGGAATCCATCCAAATCCGAGAGGACACAGGCAGCAACCTCTTCGACCTCAGCCACAGCAACTTCTTCTTAGGAACATCGCCAAAGGCAAGGGAAGCACGGGCAGAAATGAGCTATTGGGACGTCATCAAGATCAAAAGCTTCTGCACAGAAAAGGAAACAGTCAACAAACCCAAAAGACAACTGACAGAATGGGAGAAGATATTTGCAAACGACATATCAGATAAATGGCTAGTGTCTAAAATCTTTAAAAAGCTTATCAAACTCAACACCCAAAGAACAAATAATCCAATCAAGAAATGGGCAGAGGACATGAACAGGCATTTCTGCCAAGAAGACATCCAGACGGCCAACAGACACGTGAGAAAGGGCTCCACGTCCCTCGGCATCAGGGAAATACACATCAGAACCGCAGTGAGATCCCACCTCACACGGGTCAGAACGGCTAAAATCAACACGTCAGGGAACGACAGGTGCTGGCGAGGTGCGGAGAAAGGGGGGCCTCCTGCACGGCTGGCGGGAACACAAGCTGGCGCCGCCGCTCTGGAAAACAGCACGGAGCGTCCTCGGAAAGTTGAGAATAGAGCTGCCGGTCCTGGGCTGAGACCGGGCCTAGTCGGGAGGCACACGGGGCCAACAGCGGCTCTCACCCCTGTCCCACTCCGACCCGGACTGGCCGTGCCCCTGGGCCGTGGCTGGAAGTGTCCCGAGGCCAGCGTCTCCTTCAGCGGTTCCCGCGGTCAGCGCAGGCCGGGCTCGAAACGAGGGTGCAGGGCGGGGTCCCGGCCGGCAGCTGGGCCAGTGGGTGCAGAGAAACGGAAGCAAAGTGCATGACACACAGGCCCCAGCTGCCTGGGCCTGAGCCAGCAGCTCGGGGTGCGGGTCAAGCGTCCATCCCCCTGTCCCCACCATCACAAGAGCTGGGTCCTGCACTCACGCAGCTCACGGGACCCCCGCCACACGGACGTGCTGGGAGGATCTGAGCGTCAGCCTGGGGCCCTGTGCCCCCCTCGTTGCCGCGGCCGGAGCTGCTGTCCTACAGCTGGGAGCCGCCCCACTTGTCTTCTCGGGACAGCTGGCCCCTGTCGGCCAGAGGTGTGGGGACCCGGGGTCAGAGGCAGGCCCCTCCTGGACGCGTCTCACGCTCGAGGTCCCCACTGGCCCTGCATTGGGCTGGAAAGGAGGAGCCCACTGGACTCTCAGGTGTCTGGGAGACTGCAAACCCGCCCAGCTCCTGGAGAAGTGTCCTTGGCCCCAGTGTTCTCTGCCTGCACGGCTACGGGGCCGACCGCTCCCGAAGCTGGTGAGCCCGCATTCCCTGGGACGCTGCGCCAGCACAAGCTTCGAGGAGCAGGGCAGAGCCCTTCCTGCGGAGACCAGCGATCCGTCCTGTGTCCCAGGGAATTCCGGGAGCTGGCGTGGGGCAGGCGGACAGCACCGCCTTCCATTTCTCTCTGCATCTCCCTCGTAACTAAAGAGCCTGCCCATCGTCCAATAGGACAGCGTCTTTGGGGAGCGTCCTGAGACCCATAACAGGCCTGACTCCCCGTGTTTGTTCACACGGTCAGCGGACGAGCATTGCCACGTCCTGCAAGCTGGGGCCCAGGCAGGCACAGACCCCGGCTCTTAGCACGGCTGACCCTGTGGACCCCAGGCCGAGGCCCTGACTCTCGCCCACACAGCTGAGCTTTCACCGGAAGAGGTCAGCCCCCCCCCCCCGCCAGGCCAGGCCCCACCCTGAGCTTCCCTCCTCCCCGCTGCCCTCCGGCCTCCTCTCCAGCCCCAGGCCCCAGGTTTGCCCTGGCTGTTCCCCCAGGAAGCAGGCCCCCCACCTCACCTCTGACGGCGTTGGCTTCTGGGGCTCCCCTGGGACCCCATGACGACCCACGTGGACTCCCACCCAGCACCCACTTTGTTTTGCCCTCCAGGAGGAGGGTTCAGGGACCCTCCGAGCGCCCGATGCTGCTGGGGGGGGGTCGGTCCAGATACGGTGATGGTGAACGACCAGCCCTTGGCGCGTGGGACGGAGGGCGGAGTTGGGGCGGCTTTACACACGATTGTAGCATGTGTCCTCTCTTCCCTCCTGAGAGCACGCGGATGGATTTCGCTGTCTCAGCGGCTCGGCCGTGGATTCCATAACACGGGGCCTCTGGTGGGTCCGATTTTCATGGAACCCACCGCAAACGCCGGCACCCGAGCCCTCCTCCAGAGCAGACCGTCATCAGCCTTCACTGTGCGAAGCGTTTCCGGGGATCCAGGGCTTCTTGGGTTGTATTTGGGAGCTGATGGCCTCGGAGAGAGTCGTGCGTGGGGCTGTGGTTGGGAAGTTGCGGCCCGAGCTCGCCACACCGCTGCCCTCCGTGGCCTGGCTTCGGTCTCGGCTTCTCCTTAGTCTTTGTGTCGGCTGCGCTGTTCTTTCCTCAGATCTTCAAGGTCCATGCGCACTTGTTGGACGGCTCATAAAATACCTCCCGCCGCAGGCGACGGCGTCCCCCAGCAGTGACAGGGAACAGCCCTTCCGGTTGGGAAGAGTCTGGTTCACCTTGCGCCCCTCCCCCGCCCCCCCTCGACCCCCTGTCGGGGCTTTGCTGCCATGAATTCCCAGGCTCTGACTCCCCACCGTGAGGGTCACCCTGTCTGTGCTGGTTCTGTCTCCTCAGCTCCCATTTTTGGCCTTGTCACCGGCCCGGGACAGTCCACACGAGCCAGAAAGTGTCTCAGATTTGCTGACGCACCCGAGCTCTTGTCTGCCCGGAGGCAGGAGGGAAGGATGCTCCGGGGGGGGGGGGGTCCAGAGGTTCTGGGGCCCCGGGGGTCCTGTCTGGGCTCCCTGGGCCGAGCCCCGCTCAGGCCAGGATGCTCACAAGCCCCCACGTCTCCTGCTGTTCTTCCGATTCAGAGCCTGGGTGGGCCCAGGGCGCACTGTGGTCCTGATAGGCTGTGTGACCCCCCAGGGTTCCTCCCTCAGACCCCGCGATGCTCTGTGACCCCGGGATTTCCTTGGCTGGCTTCAGTTAGCGGCTGACACAGCGCTCGGAAATGCCGGCTGGGGACCCGCAGCGTTCTCCAGTTGGAGATACGTGTCTGGCATCTCCTGGCCCTTTGCTTGCCTGGGCAGGGCCTCGACCCTCCCCGCGCCCGCCCCCAGCTCAGCACAGAGGAATGAGTCTGCGCCCGCGAGGGAAGATTCCGGGAAGCGGACAAGGGCCTCCTGGGGCAGGGTTTAGGGGGCGGGACCTCGGGGAAGGAGCCCACCGCCCTCGGGCCAGATCCCTGTTCTTCTGGGCATGTACAGCACTCAGGGCCCCTCTGGCCACGGGGTCCAGGGGGTTGGCTGTCTCCCCGTGGTCCTGTGGTCCCTGTGGTCTGGATTTGCGGCCGCACAGCTCCCTGCTCCTGCGGGTCTCTGCGAACCTGCCTGGGAAACACCCAGTTTGCTCCCTACACGCGGGCATGGGGACCCGTGGACGAGGCCTGGCTGGCCCAGGGGCTCACCTTGTCCCGTCCCCACACTTGGGGTGGTCCCCACAGGGGTGACGGGCACTTCCCCACGCCCCTCCCGGCAGTGATCTGCTCCCACCTCCTGCACTCAGTGAGGAACCCCTCCTGGGACACCAAGTGCCCTCGGTCAGCCTTGAAACCTGTGCCGTGTCACCTTGGTTTCTCGACAAATTGCCCGGAGAGCGGTGAGTCAGCCTGCCTACCCCGAGGCACAACGTTTAGAAGGTCTGTGGTTTTCGCACCTGGGAGGGGGGAGAGGAGAAATCTCCCAGGTGTTTTCATGGTTCCAAAAAAGGAGCGCTTCGTGGCCACAGGTATGTCTGGAAACCCTGGCACCCGCACAGCACTTCTCGTGGAATTCGCCGGGAGTGTTCGTGCGGACAGAGGCGGCGAGCCGCTCCCCTTCCCGGACGCTGCAGGAGAGTCGGGAGCCAGAGCAGAGCTGAGATCCGGGGCTGGCGCGGGGAGGGCGGAGACCCCTCGGGGAGACACACGCTGTCCAGAGCCGCCCCCGGGGCCACGGGAGTGCATGGCCCGCAGCCCAGCGGACGGGGCCGGTGACGTGACCCCGGACAACCCCCGGAGCTCCGGCGGCCCACGCTGCTGCGGCTGGCCCACGGCCGTGAGGACAGGACGGGGTGTGTTGGTGGCAGCAGGCCACCGAGTGGGCCGCACACACTCGAGGTGTATCCTAGACAAGCCCGCCCGGTGCTCGGTGAGTTCCGGGCCTCGACGCCCAGTTGCAGGGAGGCCCACGGGTTTTTACACGGCGGGGCCCCGTGGTCTGGTTCTAGGTGGCGGGCACGTCCACCGACGGGGGTGGGACCAGGCCAAGGAGACTTGCCGGCTCTTTTCTCATGATGCTTTTAGGGAAAAGCCCGTGTGTTCGTCGCTCCCACTCTCCGAGCTAATCGGCCTTCCTCACGCAGCGGTCCTCCACGGCCACAAGCCACCGGATCCGTGTCCTCACCAAAGAGCCTGTTTGCAAGAGCCCCGTGCACGTAAACACGTGGAGACCCGCCTCACGGTCCCACTTTGTTTTGGCTTCGAGAAGGGCTGCCGTGGCCAGCGATGAGCCCAGAGGCGTGAGGTGAGGTCCCCTGGGCCCTGGGAGGCCACACGGGAAGTGAGTGACCAGGCAGGGGCCTCCCCAGCCCGGGTGGCCCCGGGCCTCACCTGTCCAGCCTCCAGGCCCGCGAGCTGCTCCCTCTGCTGTGACAGCCTCCCAGGAGCCGCTGTGACAGCGGCTGAGGGACGGGGACGTCCGGGGGGAGGAGTGTCGTGCTATTGTGAGACCCTCCGAGCTGCCACAAGTTCTTATTTACAAACTAAAGAAGGGGGACAGTTAGGTGCCTTCCAGGTCGTTTACAGATGTTTAATCAGGTAACGGAACCACCAGAAAATTACTAAAATGCCCACTTTTCTCATACCCAATAATAACTAAAAAACCTGATAAGAAATCCTCCAAATTTGACATTTAAAATTATTAATTTCGGGGCACCTGGGCGGCTTAGTCGTTAGGCGTCTGCCTTCGGCCTGAGTCATGATCTCAGGGTCCTGGGAAGGAGCCCCGCGTCAGAGCTCAGCGGGGAGCCTGCTTGTGTTTCTTCTCTTGCTGTCAAATAAATAAAATCTTTAAAAAATAAAATAAAATAGAATGATCGATACCATCACGAGGAAAACCGTCTAGGGCTTTTACTAAAGATGGGGCCTGTGGTCTGGCTCCCTTTAAACGTTGGATCGGTAGACTTTTTTTTTTTTTTAAAGATTTTATTTATTTATTTATTTGACAAAGAGAGATCACAAGTAGGCAGAAGGGCAGGCAGAGAGGAGGAAGCAGGCTCCCTGCTGAGCAGAGAGCCCGATGCGGGGCTCGATCCCAGGACCCTGAGACCATGACCTGAGCCGAAGGCAGCGGCTTAACCCACTGAGCCACCCAGGCGCCCGGTAGACTTTTGTGGTCAGAGCAGGAGGGGAGTGGAGAGACTGAGCTCCCGAGACCCTGCACAGCCCTCACCCGCCGCGGTACCGTCTCCGTCTCACGGAAGCGTGGAGGGCTCACCCCTCCGTGAGAATGTGGACGCGTCATGGTAAACCAGGTCCTGGCTTCCCGCAGCTTCGCCCTCGAGCCCGACCTCTGCAGACGCGACCCACGTGTCCTGGTCTGCTTCCTGCGTGTTAGGTGGGAAGCCAGTGGGGCCTTCCGGAGACTCGGCCGTGGGGCTGGTCGTCCTTGCTACGCTTTCCCTTCTGAAAACATGACCCTGAAGGAGATGTTTCCGAGCTGGCCACGGCTCTGCGCGGCGGGCTCACGGCCACGGGCGCGACATCTGACCTGTTCCAGGTGTGCCGCGGACTTGCGGACGAGTCGCTCTGAGCGTTTTTTCCCTCGGAGGGAGAGCCCGGGCCCGAACCAGAGTCTTCGAGGCTCTACGCAGTTTCACGGGAACGTTCAGTCTTCCGGACTGTGATCCCTCCCGTGTGGACACACGCGCCGCGCCCGTCCTCCCGCAGACCGAGCTGTGGGTCCCCTCTCTTCTCAGAAGGCACGGGCTTTGTTCGGACAAACCCGGGCCGGCGGGGGCCGGTGTGTGACACACGGAGCTCAGGTCCGTGCACCGCTCACACCTGCCTCACCTGGGGTCCCGCTGCCTGAGGTCTCGGGCGGTCCCAGGACGGGAAAGGGAGAGGGGCAGGGGCAGAGGGAGG
Organism: Neogale vison; assembly: GCF_020171115.1. Classification (NCBI taxonomy): domain Eukaryota; kingdom Metazoa; phylum Chordata; class Mammalia; order Carnivora; family Mustelidae; genus Neogale; species Neogale vison. The sequence goes on along the minus strand of NC_058096.1, from coordinate 1,161,679 downwards.
AAGCCGGAAAGTCGGGGATCTCCCTCTCATCCGGGCGAACCAACAGCCCCGTTACCCCTGGAAATTTCATTTTAGATCTTAAGACTTGGTGTTTTATACTAGTGTGAATACCAACATTATAACATGTGTAAAGTTTTCTAAATGGAATTTCCTATGTTGTTCTTGACATTCTTCGCCCCGCTGAAGCTCAGGCCGCTCACCGGGCGCGAGTGAACATTCTTCCGGAGCCTTTCCTTGCCCGGGTATCCGAGGCTGACACAGGAAACGTGTTTAGACACAGAAAGACTGTTTTACCCCTAATCGTCCCGGGCGTCGGAATGTTGGGAAACGGCCCCTCTCCTGGGGGCAGGCGCTTTCCTGCTCAGAGGGCCACGGGGTGTGACGCGGCTCAGACGCGGGAGGCTGGGGTCTGGTCCGGGGGTACGCCAGGGGCATCTCCCAGAGCTCGGCCACCGTGTGCTAGGCTCGCGGGGGGACCCGTGACCCGCCGGCACACAGGTGAGGGGACAGGCTCGGCGGAGCTCCCCCTGCCCCTCGACCAGGCCTGCGGGGCCGACACGCATCTCCGCGGGGGAGGAGGAGATGCGACGGGCGAGCCCTCCGGAGCCTGCGGCGTCGTCGCCCCGGACGCGAGCTGTTCACCTCTGACCCGTGCCCGGCCCGCACCCGAGACAAGGACGCACATGTTGATTAGCCGCACACGCGCTGCCCGCTCCAGCCCGGCCCGGCCCGGCCCCAGCGGCTCCCGGGCAGGCCCGGCCTCTCGCCTCAGGGACGTGTTTCTACCAAACCCTCCCCTACGATTCTGCGAACTTCACGACCAGCGTCGTGTGTGTGGGGAATCCAGACAGAGCCCCAGTGCACGCTGCCGGCCGACGCGACCTTCGAGGGCCCAGAACCGGGGGCGGACGCCGAGCGCCGCAGCTGGGCGGGGTGACCGCAGCTTCCGTGAGCAGCCCGAGAACACCGCACTTCACGCGGCGAAGCACACGGCGCGGGGATGATGCCTTTGTAACGCCGGTACCTGGAACTTACTTGAACTTACTTGAATTTAGTAAGAGCCCCGGGTGCAAAATAAATATGCGAAGCTCGGTTGTGCTTCCGCAGACCACAGCAAATAACGCGGGGAATAGGAGACGTTTGAAGTGACGTCATGTCCACAGCATCCGAGAAAAAAACCCGTAATAAGTCCAACAAAAAGTTCTAGAAACCCTAAAACATTTATTTAAGGTTAAGGAAGACCTAAACAAAGAGAGGGAAATGACATATTTGTGGGTTAAAAGACAAGTGTTACAAAGTCGTAAATCAGTCTGTAGAGACAACGGGATCCCAGCAAAGACCCCGGTGTGGGAAGGGGCCTGGGGAGGGACATTGCGCAGCTGATCCTAAAGGTCACACAGAAGTTCCAGGGCGTGGGAACTGACCGCGGGAAGGCTGCAGCGAGGGTCTACACCGGCAGGCGCTCAGAATTGAGACAATGCAGTGCTGCAGTGTCCAGATCCGTGACAAAGCGACCAAAGAAGCAGGACCAAGGGTCCGGAAGCAGATGCGTGTACGTGAGGCTTCGTAATAAACGTGGGTCACGGGACAAAAGAAAAGGAAAAAATCTCCTCAGTAAGTAACTCCAGGATAACTGCAAACCCACGTGGGAAAAAGGAAGCCGAGCTGTGGTTTACGCGACGCACAGAAGTCTATCCCCAGTCGGCCCGTGGCTGTGCACGTGAATGCTCAGACGCAGGCGCTTCTGGAAGGAAACAGGAGAGGATGTCCTGGTGCGGAGCCTGGAATCCCCTCCCTTAGAGGGTTTCGTTCATGGGAGGACTCCGAGCCGAAACCCCGAGCAGACAGAACAGAGTACAGACCTAGTCTGGGGGGCGGGTGTGCCCAAGGACCGAGTTACAGCGTCAGCGCACAGAGCCCACCGGCCGCAACCCCGGGGGTACCGACGAGGGCTGGTGTAGACAGGTAACGGGCGAGGGCGCGGCCCTTAGACACGCCGTCCCCGTACTGGGCAGAGGAAGAAACCCCCCTTGGACGGGGTTGGGAGGAGCGGAGAGAATGAGCCCGACTCGGCACCTCTGAGGACGCGGGGAAGGCAGGGAGCCCACCCGCGGCAGCCGGCCCACGCAGAGGAACGGAAATATGAGCTCCAGAGTGACGGTGCGGGGTGGGCGGAGGAGAAGGAGCTGGGCTCTGCTCAAGCCACGCCCACCGCTCCACATCCAGCTCTGGCCGACGGCAGAGGCTTCGGGGCTGTCCCGGTGTCTGCAAACTGGCCGGCAGGATGCTCGGCCACGGGCGGTCAGTCAGGTGGAGCTCAGACTTGGAGTCAGAGGAGGAAGTTGGGGTCTTCCCGGAGGAAGTGGGCTTCTTGCGGTCAGTCATTTCCTCAGCTGGTCCAGCCCACGACCTCTGGCCACAGTCCGTGCCCTGTACTGTGCCAGCCGCGGGGGGAGGCAGGATGACGGGGACGCGAGTTCCTGTCTGGGGACCCACCTGCTCACGGAGGGGCTAGCACCCACGCCACGGTTTACGGCACTACCCAGGCCGGAAACGCCACCTTCCCCAGCTGGCCCTCTGTTTGCATCCCGTATCCCTCGGGCTCAGCTCTGTCCCCGACTCGATCTCAGACAACCTGGCCCTGGGCCTGGTGAGGCCGTCCGCCTCTGCGCGTATGTTAAAGTGAGCAACATGGGGAAACTGAGTCTCCGCCAAGGCACGCGCCGGCTCATGGGGACGGACGGCCACGTCCAGACTCGCCCTGGGGCGCCGGCAGACGTGAGGCGCACCCCGTCAGCCTCCCCAGAAGCTTGGACTAGGGGCGGGGCCGTCCTCTCCTCCTTTCTGCTGCGCCGCCATGGGCCAATTATTTGACCTTGCTGGGCATTCACAGTCCTCATCTGCAAACTGGGGGTCACGGTGAGCCCAGGAACCTCCTCATGCAGGGTCTGCCCAGCACCCCTGGGTGTCTGCGGTCACCCGGACCCAAGTCCATGCGCTCTGACTTGTGAACGTGGGGTCCAGCAGCCAGGACCTCAGGCTCTGAGACACGGACCCCCGGGTCAGCAGCACACCCGGAGTCGGGCCCTGTCAGGATCCCTGCATCCCACAGGTCTCCGCATGTACGACGTACGTGTGTGCCCCTGTTCGTGTGCCCGTGTGCGTGGTGTGCACGCACACGTGGTGTGTGGCCATGTGTGTGTCGCTCTGGAGACCTTCCAGCTGTCGGGAGTGACCATCCTCGGGGGCCCTGCTGCCCTGGGGGAGAGCAGGAGACAGGCTGGCTTCCCCAGGCTGCTGCTGCTGCTGCGTGAGGCCTGCTGGCCCGGGGAAGACGCCGGAGGCCCCATCCCTGCTCATTCCTACGTCCCCCACACGAGAGCTCGAATTCACAGACGAGTGTGCACGGGCACAGCCTGTGACCACACACGTGCTCCACACACTCAGGTCTGTGCGCGTACACACGTCTGTAACATGTGCGTTCACACATTTACATCTGCATTCCGGAGACCCTGGACCCAGCTGGCCTGGGACGGCCCCGTTTGTAGCCTGAAAATCCTGTATGGGGGCGGGGGCCAAGGGGTCAGAGCTCTGGGCAGGCGGGGGCAGAGGGTGGCCCCGAACTGGACCAAGGTGGCTTTTCCAGGACACACGCCCCGGCCTGCCCGCTTCCCCGTGCACCACGTGTTTCAGAGAGGTTAGGGGCTGCTGTTATGTCGTAAGGGACTGGCCACTTCTTCCGGCCGGTTTCTGCCCCAGCAAAACCCAGGCGAGTCCGTGGGAGGCCAGGGAGTGAAGGGCCGGGGCTGGGTCACCCGTAGCTTGGTGACCCCCGCCCCCGCCAGGACAGGGCCTTGAGGAGCTCTGGCCTCTGAGCGCCCGCACGGGGTGTGTGGTCGCGGCGCCCACGCTGGGCGGGAAGCCTGTCTGCGGGGGCTGGGAGAGGCCGGGCTCACTCCCTGGGCCCAGGGCACTTCCGGCTGCCCCTGCCGCTCCCCCGTCTCTGACCAGGGTTTCTGTGGGGACGGCCTTGCTCCGGGCAGGGGCTCCCCACCCCTCCGCCCCTGCATCCAGCCTCAATGGCTTCACCTGGACGTGCTCCCTGTGGGCGCCGAGGCCCTGACATCGTTGCGACTTGGGCCGTGAGGCCGGGGACAGATGCCAGGGCACAAAGGTGAGGGGGAAACAGCGTGCAGGGGGCAGCCAAGGAGACTTGAGGGAGAGCCTGTCTGCCCCTGATTCCCCAGGACTTCCGGCCACACTGGGCCGCTGCTCGGAAGACAAGCCCCCAGATGCCACCGTCTGGTGAGGCCCCTGTCCCCGCTCTGGGTACACGGGGACTCCTGCAGCCAGGAGCCACTGTGTGGGGCAGTGACTCACTCTGGGGCATCTCGGGGAAGCTGAGTCCTCCTGAAGCCAGAAGAGACCAAGGAGACCCAGGCCCATGTCCACAGGGAGAGGGACCCCGCAGCCCCAACCTCCAGCGAGGTCTCACCCATCACGCTTCCCAGGACACGGGCCAAAGACACCAGGGGACCCAGTTTTGCGCGGTAGCTTCCCACGGAGCAGGGTCTGAGTCACGGAGGAGATGATAGAAGCAGGAGATCCAGGAGCACAGCGGCGGGAGGGAGCCGGTGACACGGGGACAATGGGGTGAGACCCATGGCCGGTGCTGGCTCATGACGTCACCCGGGGCACACGCCCTCAGCTTCGGCTGCGGCACGAGTCTGGACGCCCGCGGTGCCGGGACTGTACTGGTGGGACGGCAGCCTCGGGCGGCTCTGTCCGGCCTCGCACGCTGCCACGGGGGGCTGTGCCGCCAAAACGTACAAGAAACTCCGCAAACCCGGCTGAGGGACAGTTAAAGACCCTCCCACCTGGCATGCACTCGGCACACACCGGGGCCTCCAGAGCCTCGTGCATCTGAGGCCTGCAGACCCCGGGCCTCCCTGACTCCCCCAGCACCCCTGGCAGCAGAGCCTGGATTGCCCCGGGGTCCCTGGAGGATGGCCCCTGCCCCTCCCCAGGCCCTGGAGCTGGAGGGGAGGCGCCTGCTTCGGGGGTGTGCCCTGCCCGCACAGGGACCCTGGGGCTCATGCTGGGCCCAAGGTTTCTGGGGAAAGCAGGGTCCAGAAGCAGCATGCGTGACCCGCCCTTCCTGTGGGGGCGGGAGGGCTTATCTGCCCCTCCCAGGACCACTTCCTTCCTCGCACACTGCTGACCCCACCGTCCAAGCTTGGAAAATCTGAGCCGGGAACCGCCGCAGACCTCCTCTTGCCATCGGGAGGCTCACGCCCTGACCCTGCTCACTAGCATCTGGGACCCATTTCCTGCTGGGTCCGCGCCATGCGCCCCGGGCCCCGGCCAGCTGGCCCGTCCAGACCCCCGGCCAGCCCCTCGCCCATCAGCACGCACGGAAGCCTCCCAGGCCAGCTCTTGCCTTCTCTGCAGCGGCCTCCCACGTGCTGGGGCCTCCCAGGGCCTGAGACCCGGGGGCGGGGAGCGAGGAGAGGGGCCTTGCAGAAGATGCAGGAGCCCGTGCTGCTGGGGGTGCTCTTGGGGAAGAGGCCTGGTCGGCCCTCCTGGCTCCCGGCGGGGCGGCCGTCTTGATCCGGCGTGCACTCTCCGTCCCACTCAGGGCCCACGCACAGCTCGCCACCCCCCCTGGCCCCCCCGGCAGCGTCCCTCACTCTCAGCCTCAGCGCCCTGTCCTGCGCGCCAGGTGTCCCCTCGGCCGGCCCACACACGGGGCTTGCCCAGTGACCCCGGCGTGGGGTGGGGCAGGGCTGCATGGCCCCGAACCAGCCCGTGCTGGTGTCCCGCAGGAGGGCCAGGGTGTGGGGGGCGGGGCAGCGAAGGGGAAGCTCCTCCCACCCCGTGCCCTGTCTCCCCCGCGGGCCGGCTTCGTCCCCTGCGTCCTTCGTATGCTGTCCACATGCCCCAACACACACGGTCACACACACAAAGCTCTGAATAAAAGACAAATCGAGAAGGAAAGAAGGGGTGTGGACCTGCCGTCGGGAATGAGTGTGTGCCAGTAAACTCCACGGCTGTGGAGGCCGAATCCTGAAGGACGCGACCCAGCAGCACCGGCAGCCGTGACATCGGGAGTCCACGGGCCCCACGACTCTGTCAAGGTTGAATTTATCGTCCAAACTGCGGAGAGAACAGCACGGCGACATGTTTCCCTGGTGAGTCTTATCAACGACTTCGGGAAGAAATATTACTGATCTGGCAAAGTCCTTCAGAGATTAGGAGCCGGAGCGACGTCCAGTTCCGTTTGCGAGGCTGACGTCACCCCCGGAGCGGCTGGCGGGCGATAAGATAAGGAACCGATTAACATTCCCACCCCACCGCGCTCTGAGCGCTTGGAGACCGCGGCCTGCGGGCGCGAGGGGCTGAGCAGGCCGTGGGGCAGGCACCGGCCCGGAGAGCACAGGTCGGCCTCCTGCTTGAAAGCCGGTGTGTCAGCACCTGCAGGATGGCACCGATGGTCACCTCAGTAACGAGACGCCCACGGTCCAGCGGGACAGAAGGGCCAGGTGCTGGGAGGGTTCCACGTCCCGCTCGGGCTCGGGGGGAGCATCGTGGGGCCGACCAGGAACGGACTGCCGACCGTCCACGCTCCCGGACACGCACGCTGACGTGTTGACGGGTGCGGGACACGAGGGCCCCACCCACGTCCCTGGCCCAGGGGCGGCGGGGAAGGCCACGGGACAGAATGTAGAAAATTTATACATAGAGGCAGAAAGTTCCTCTCCATTCTTGCAACTTTACTTTTCTCCAGGTTTGTCCTTGTTGCAAAACAAAACACTAAAACGAAAGTATGAGGACCGCTAGGTCGGGGACAGAGTCACTGTTTCTGGCCAAGGGAAGTGACCGGATGTTCAAAGCCACCGTGCGCGGGGCTCCTGCAGATCTGCGGTCGGACGCGCTGAGGCTGCACATTTCCCGGCCGACCTTGGCTCCCCGGGGTTGCAACAGAGAAAGAATGTTCCTTCGGTGGTATTCCTTGATGAGCACCGCCGGGCGCGCCCAGAGCCGGACCCCGTCCGTTCCTGCTGGGACAGGAAGAGCACCGGCCGGCGGGACACCTGCGGCGGCACTGTGGGTGGCATGGGCGTGTCACCAGCCGCGGATGAGCTCTGTGCCCTGGGGCGGCCGCGGGCCGGGGGTCGAGAGTCCTGCTTGTCTCCTTCCGGACCCGGGAGGAGCGGTCAGGATCCCGGGGTCCTGTGGCCATGTCTGATCCGTCCTGCAGACGACAGCGCTGGTGTAACCGAGGCCTCCGGCGTGATCCGCCGACGGACGGTTCCACCTGCAGGGTAGGGGAGAGGGAGCCACGCCGCCTCGCGGTCCTGCAGCCCCTTGCCGGAGCCCCCGCCCCTGGGAGGGAGGGTGCGCTGTGCGTGCAGGACCCACGTGGGCAGCCGCAGCCTGGCCTAGGACGTCCGGGCGGGCTGAGTCCCCAGGCCGGTGTAGTCTTGGCTCGGGGCCGCTGCCGGCACAGACGCTCAGCCGGGCTCTCCCAGCTCCGTGCAGCGCGGCTCCTGCCCCAGGACGCGACCCATGCTGACGGTGTCCGTCTCGGGCTCTCGGGACCAGGGCCATGTGCGTCTCTCCCCCGAGTGAGGCAAGGACCCAGATTCACGGCCAGTCTGGGGACTGAGACGGGGCCGCAGGGTGGAGGCGGGATCCGCCGGCCCCGTTCAGCCGTGCTCCTGAGCACCGACGCACCGCTGGCCGCAGGGTACAGAGCCAGATCAGAGCCTCGTGCGGGGCTGGGACACGCTCATCACTAATCCTCACTTCCTACCAGTGTGGAGCCTCTCTGAGCCCCAGCCAGCACCCTCCACGAGCCGCTTCTGGGAGCCACCCACTCGCACCACGGCCACGCCGCGCCAGGCACCGTTACCCTCCCCGCGGACAGAGGGGGAGGCAGACGCAGGGAGGCCGCCCAGCTGGGAGGCCCAGAGTCGGGAATGGAGCGCTAATCCCCCGACCGCGCGGAAGGCTGCCAGGAGGGATCCGTGCAGGAGAGCCTGCCTGGGCTTCCGTCGGGGACCCCGGGACGGCCAGGGAGTGAGGAGCTCACGGCAGAGGGAGGGGCAGCGTCTGCACGTGCAAAGGGCCCTGGGGGCGGGGGACCATCTGGATTGCCCTCCAGCGGCCACGGGGTCCTTTCAAGAGGGCAGGGGAGGCCATGGGACAGCAGAAAGGAGGGGGTGATGTGGCCTCGAGCGACACGGCACCACATCCCCAAAGCTGCGGAGGCAGAAGTGGAGCCCGGTCCGGATCCCCAGGAGGAGCTGCCCCGCCCACACCAGGACGCCCCCCTCCGCCAGGCTGCTCTGGGCTTCCAGCCTCCGGGCCGTCCCGTGACAGCTGCCTGGTCAGGCGGCCACAGGCCACTGATACAAACATGGAAAGCAAACCCGCTGAGGATTTCAGAGGTAGGAAGGGCAAGTGTCACACAGAGTGTTAACCCCACGCATGCCACGTCCACGGCTACGAAGCTGTCAGCGGCCATCAGACAGGATGGAGGAGGCTCCGAGTCCCAGAGCCTCAGGGGACCATCGGGGGGGACCCTGCACAGGGCCAGGGCCGGGGACTCGCCCCACAGGGTTGAAGCAGGGAAGTGGAGGGAGCATCCCCAGACAGATGGACATCGGACCCCAGCAGGCTGCCCTGGGCAGGCCGAGGACACTGGGTGCCACTGACCGTGCTCAGGGATGGCCCAATGAGGCGTGAGTGCTGGGAGGGAGGAGGCGGGGCTCTGCTCGGCAGGAATCCGCTCTGTTCCCACCGCGGGTGCCCCGGGAACCCCGCGGTGTCTCAGGAGGCCGCAGGAGCGTTGGGCTCCCCGGCCGACTCTCCACGAGGTGCTGCGATGGGAACGGGATCCCCAAGGCCAGGACACACCCTCGCCTCTCACCGCGTGGGGCCAAGGCACTGGGGACTGAGGACGGACGCAAAAGGGGCCCCCTCCGTGTGGGGAGGGAGAGCTGCGTCGTCAGCTCTGGGTCCGGAGGCTGTCGGGACCAGCAGCCCGCTGGGTGCACCAGCTGCTGGAGCCAGAAGACGGGGCCGCGCCGGGTGCCCGGGGCCAGGGACAGTGGAGGGACACTGTCCTCTGGGGAAGCCACCAAACACAGAGCCGCTTCCAAGTGAAGCTGCAGACATTTCCTGGTCAACATATCTTTGAACTTATTTTTCCTTAAAAACACTGACCTGGTTCTGCGTCGAAGGCGGTCAGGACCTGCCACCCCAGAAGATGTCACTGTTATTTTGAGCCGAAGGTAGTAAGAAATAGCAAATACAGGAGGGCTGTCCGCCTCCCTCCTTTCTGCCCAAAAGTAGGGCAGAAATGTCCCTTTGGTAAAGAAAATGTGCCGTGTAACGTGTCCTCGGGAGACGACCCTGGCCTTGAGTCTGTGTGATGAGCCCTGCTGAACATCTTGGGCCCCACCCATGTCCCACTCACGTCACAGCCACCCCAGCCAGAGCCCCTTTCCTGGTATCTTCTCCACAATCACCTCCTTTATTAAAAGGCAGGAGCCCCTCTTCGGAGCCCCCACCACGTGTATATCGAGCAAACCTTTTCTCCCGTTAACTGGGCTTTTGTCATTTTAGTTAGCAGGTGTCAGGTACAGAACTCAAGAGGGTGGATGGAAGGTTTTCCCTCCCTGCCCTGCAATCTGCAGGGTGTTTACAGGGAAGCCCCGTACCCACACAGAGTTTGTATTACTTTGGAAGTCTGGGAAGCCCTCAAAATATTTTCTTTTCCTTTAAAAATCACTGTCGTGCTCTGAGACCAGGACGCAGGGCGACAAGGAAGGCCAGTGACTGCCCACGGTCCCTGTGGGTGTCCTGCAAGCTCATCTTGACCCCAGCCCCCACTTCTCAAAGATTAGGGGCCCCTTCATTACCCAGATCGAATCACGTCCTGTGTCGGGAAGTGCAGTGTGGACTTTTCCGGGAAATGATGTGATCGGGCTGAGCGGTGGGTGAGGGAGGCCACCTCAGCCCCCTCGGCTTCCTGAGACTCTCCCACACCTGGGGCCACATCCTGGGGGCAGGTGTTGTTGGATGTTGTCCACCTCGCTCTGTCACCAGGGCTCCCGTTACTCTTTGCTCCTGTAGGAGAATGTGGGCCGGAAAAGCCCCGAGCAGCCCTTCCCAAGCTCTCGGAGGCGGGGGGGGCAGCGGACACCCCTGTGACTCTGTCCTTGAGGGGCCTGAGTTCCTGCAGAGACCAGCCATGCCTGACACCCTGTGCCTTTCTGGGTCCTTCGCCTGCTGCTCCTACCAACCTCCCCCTGCTCAGGGCCCTGGGAGCTGCCTGGGGGGTTGCCCAGAACAAATTCCCTCCCTCTTGGGAAGAGACTCCCTACCGCTCCCAGAAGTTCTGGGTCCTTTGCAAGGATGTGTGCAAATCTCGCAGATGGCTACGTAAGCCTCTGGCCAGCCTCACGGCTCAGCAAAGCTCCCCCAGGCCCGGAGCCGGCTCTTTGAACTGTAATCTGCAGGGAGACAGCACCCCTCTCCTGGCGTCACCCGACTCCAAACAGAGCCGGGCTCCTTCGCGTCTGGGTTGCGCTAGCAAGCTGCCGGCCTACGCATCTCGCCGGCTTATAGCTCACGCACCGCAGAGCCATGTTCCTTCCCTTCCACTTTCATAGAGAGCTGTTCCACGTTGGGAAGACATTTGTTCTTCCTTCTGCTTCCCGGTAGAACCCTGGCGGGAGGTGGCCATCGGAGGAGAGAGGGACCGGGCACCCTGCCCCAGGTCCAGGGAGCCACTTACTCCCTTGCCCCTCGAGCCCAGGCTGAGCAGCTCCCGGCTGCTAATGCTGGCTACTGCAACAGTCCTTGTAAATCTCCTCCCTCCTGGATGTGTTGCCCTTGGCCAGGCACCCATCTCCGCCTTGAGGGGATTCATTCCTGGTAGTCAGGGACACCTCAGCAGATGGGAGCCACGACCGTCATGGGTTCCAAGGTCCTGTGGACAGCCATGCCTCTTCCCTCCCAGCCAGGTACACACTCTGCAAGGCTGGGCCTCACACTGTCCCCCCGCTGCCTGTGTGGCTCGCACACTGTGCCCAGGTGGCAGACCATAGGACCCCAGAGACCAGGACTGTACCCTGTGCCTCTCTTTCACTGAGGCAAGGGCATAGCCTGGTCTTGTTTGGTCCGTGTGGCCTCTCCACATGCTGGGGGGGAGCCGTTGAGACTAGGTGTCCCCTCGGTGGGGTAGACTGTCCCAGGCAAAGCTGGGCACCCAGGCCACGCCTGAATGTCCCCAGACCCTCCTACCTCAGGGGTCCCCCTCACTTCCCGAGGTCTTGGGGCAGAAGACGGAGGGGGAATCTCTCGCAGCAGAAGGACCACCCCGGAGCCTGGCCTTGGGAGCCAAGAGCGGTGTACTTGGCTTCTCACACGTGCTCACACGCACACACACGTGCTAACACGCACACACTCACACAACGCCCCCACCCCGCGCATCGGGTCTGGAATGAGTGACCAGCCAAGGTGTCCACTGGGCCCGATGTCGGGGAACAGGCCCAGAAGCCCCGGAGGGATCCGCCCGCGGAAGGAGGGCAGCAAGCCTGCCCTCGGCCGGAACTGGCAGTGAGAACGGAGTTCCCTGGGGACTCTGCAGATGTCGGGTGGGCTGGGGATTCCCACGGAACCGGGATGTGGGCCCAGAGCCAGACTGGCTGTCCGTCTCCGAGGGCAGGACGATGCGGCCATCTGGGCCCCACACCCGACGTAGGGGGGGCCCGAGCGGCACCATCCCGGCCAGGCCAGGCCGCGCACCTCTGACGCTCCTGTTCCCAGGCCCCCTGACCCGTCGGCCAGCACAGCTCTGGGCCCGGAGGGCTGCCAAGTACAGCTGACCTTCCTGACCCAACATCCGGCCCTCTGGCCAGGGCCTCCTGCTGTCCCCGGCCCACTGCTCTGCCCGGCGCATGGGCGCAGCTTTGCTGTGTAGCCGAGGACCCGGGGCGGGTGGGGCGAATCTGGCTTTTGTCGTCTGCGTGAACCCTTTCTCAACGAGCTGGCGGCACCACCAAGGTCCCTACTGACGTGTGATCCGCGGCGGGCCCCAGGGAGTCGCCGCAATCAGCAGGGAAGCGGCCGTGACAGGGCCTGCCTCAGCCCTCTCCCCCGCCTGCACTCCGGGCGCACGATGGCGTGGCAGGACAGACGTGCGCCTCCTAGACCGGCCCCTCCCCACCTCCGAGCCCACACCTGGCCTTCGGGCCCCAGGAAGGGACCCCACAGTGTGCGGCTCCTTCGTCCCAAGCGTCCCCACCTGAGCTGTGCGGAAGGGACACCGGCTTCTTCTGCGGGGTCAGACCCCCGAGCACCACAAGCACCTGACCCGTGAAGGGGGTGCAGGGCGGACGCCGGGCTTCCCCATCACCCCGCATCCTGAGCTCTTGGGATCCCGTGAAAATGCTCCCTGAACGCCGTCAGGATGAGAGCGAACAGACGGGTCCGTCCGCCTGAGACGCACCAGTGAGCCCGCAGGACCCAGGCGTGGGAGGGTCCCACGGAGGCCGTCTGGGGGCCCCACACCGCATCCCGTGGGGCTGGTCCTGCCCCGGGCACCCCTGCGGCCCCGGCCGGGGTGGTCTCTTCTGGTTCCTACTCGGTCTCTGTCGGGTCAGTTCTCTCTCCTGGGCACTCCCGGGGGTCTCCGCTCCGGGGCGAGCGGGGGGCTGCCCCTTGCTGACACTCGGCCCCTCTCCCCCTGCGTCTCTGCAGGCCAGGCTGGGGGCGGGAGGCTGTCCCCGTGTCTTCCCCTCCAGGGCTCTGGCGCTAACGCTGTGTCAGCTCCTCCGGGACTCGGAGCCCAGAGGGGCCGGGACGGCCCACGAAGCCTGGGACGGCTTCGAGGAGAAGGGGCGGTTGGGGACGCGGGGGAGACCGTGGGGTCTCAGCTCCCGTGGGAAGGGGCCCAGGAGGGAGCAGGTCACTGGGAAATACTTCTGCTGGCCCAGCGGGAGTCAAGCACCCCTGGGGACAGGCCCCTGGGGGCGGGGGCAGGGCGGGGGCGGGGCTCGGGTGGGCCGGCGGAGTCAGTCCCCCACGTGTGGTGACCTCACGCGTGCTCTGCTCTGTGGCGCGGGCGCAGGCACGTGTGGCCGGTCCCCGCAGGGAGCCCAGGGGGTGCGCCTTTGTGGCTCTTGAAGAACACGACAGGGTCAGGGTCTCCCGCCCGCTCCGCAGATGCCCTTCAGCCCCCCGCAGCCCTGGTCCTCACCCCGGGCCGGCAGCCAGGCCCTCCGCACCCGCGCTGCCCCTCAGCCTCCCTGCTTGGCCGCCAGCCGTCCTGGCGCTGCCCCCACCCCCTCCCTCGCGGCTTCTATCCCCGACCTTTCAGGCCTGGCTCCCCTCCCTGGGAACCAGGGCTGTGACACATGTCACTGCTCGTTAGTGGAAGGGCTGATGGGCTGATTCCATGCGGCGGCCCGTGTCCCTGAGACGCCCAGGGACGGTGTCGTGTCACGGGTCCCCGCGGAAGGGGAGCTGGAGCGGCCGCGGGGACTTGGGCCGCCTCCAGCTCATTGTTCGCGCCTCAGCTCCCACTTCCTCTGCTTCTACACGAGCCCGGGTTTGGGGCCTGTTTACCCCATCAGCGCCGCAGCAGCCGTGTGAGTCACGTTCTGGCCACGGCCGTCTGGACGCGTCTGCCAGAGACCACGGCCTCCCCCGCCGAGGCCGAGACCCTCGCTCTGCTTGGAACACGCGGACGAGACGCATCCACACGGCGGGGAGCTGCGACCCAGCAGAACCCGCGAGTGACTCACCAGCACTGAGTCAGCCGCTGTGACGCATGCGGGCTCTGGCCCCGAGCGGCCGCTCCGCACTGGGCACCGTGCGGGATGGCGCTGGCCGCCCCGGCTCCCGGCGGCTCCCGGCCCCGCGGGAAGAAGCTGGTGGTGGTCACGGTGTCCGGCGGAGGCCAGGGCTGGCTCGCGGGGTGACCCAGCACAGGTGTGAGGGCGGTCCCTTCCCGGTGTGGCCCCGCCCGCGCCCCCTGCGAGGGAGCCTCCCTATGCCGCTCTTCGTGTCCCTCGGCCCTCCCCTGGCATGTGGCCGTGCTGTCCCGCAGACGTGGTTGGCTCACGGGCAACGCCCACGGCGTGGAAGTCCCACAGCTGGGTCACCACCACGTACGTCCGATTTAGGGCGCTTGGGTCATGCCGCTGTGAGTCACCCGGAAAGTCTTGGGGGACCGTGTGTGCTGTGCCTCGGGGCCGCACCAGGGAGTGCAGACGCCGGGTATCGGGCACGAGAAGCTTGAACTGGAGCGAGCAGTGACCAGCGTTTCCCAGGGCGCCGTCCCCATCCGCGGGCCCCCCCGGCGGGGTGAGGGCTCCGGGTCCGCCGACACTGGGACTCGTTGGCCGTCTGGATTCAGCACCGGGTGGGACGGACTTCAGAGTTTCATCTGCCTTTCCCTGACGTGCCGCCGTGGAGGCCGTGAAGGGACGGGGTCCGTGGCCGTGCGGCTCGTGGCCGTGGACCCGACTCTCCTGGACTCACGGGAGCGACTTCCCCGTTCGCCATCCACGTCCCCCCCGCCCCCGCTCCGTGCCACAGTCTCTCTCGCTCCCCTCGTCCACGCAGATTTCTGGTCTAGTTTGTCTCCGTGATCACGACGCGACACCACGCCCGAGGTCACATTCCGAAATCTCTGTCCCCTACCTTCCCCTCCCCCCACCGGTGCTTTCCCAGGGTGGGAGGGGTCGAGGTTCTGTTCCCCGGTGACAGTCCCCTGCTCAGTGCGGGTGACGGGACCCCCCCCGCCGCGGACACCCCCCCGGGCACCCGCGCTCCCACCACCTCGGCGGGCGCTGTGTCTCTCCTAGACGCTGGCCGGGTTTGCTCAGATGCGTCCGTGCGCGAACAGCGGCAGACGTTTGTCTCTTCAAATCGGGCCTGGCGATCTTTGAGAGTTTTTGGCCGTTGATGTGATTTCTAGCAGCCGTCCCCCGCCCCGCGGCCTCCCTTTCCCGCCTGCTCTGGGCCTTCTCCTCCCGGCTGTCCTTCTGGCGGACAACGGTCCCTTCAGTTTCTCCGCGTCTCCTCGGCGAGCTCGCGGCACGGCCGGCGCTTCTTTCCCGCACGAGCTGACACTTCCACCTCCTCCCAGACGACCTGGGGAGCTTGACCTCTTGAATTGCATCTGTCCCCTGTGGCAGGTGGAAAGACGCCCCCAAAGGCAGCCACGTCCTAGTCCCTAGAGCCCACGACTGTTACGTGGCGTGGGCAAGAGGGTCGTGGGTGCCGCGAAGGTCACGAGTCCTCAAGAGCCGCGGTCGCCCCGGATGGCGCAGCTGGGCCCGTCTGAGCACGGGAGCCCCCGGGCCTCACCTCCTCCACTCTGGGCCTGGGAGGGGCTGCATGGGGGACCCAGGCATGGACCTCAGCCCTGCGGGGGCCCAGGTAACCGACTCCTGTTGCTTTAAGCCCCTGGCCTTGGGGTCCTTCCTTCTGCAGCAGCAGAAACTCCCTCCTCCCTCCCCTGGGTGTCTGCTCCGAGGGTGAATCCCGCACACACGGTAAACCAGCAGACGCTCTCCTGGCTGTCTGCGGTCCTCCCCCCACCATCCGCCCCGTCCGCTTCCGCTTCTGGGTCTCGGGGCGGCTCGGTCCTCATCGGGATGGCTCCCCTGGGGATGACCTGCCGTGCGTTTGTGGGGGACAAGGTCCCACTGCCGTGGTCGTCTGAGGACACCTCACTTTCGCCTTCATTTTTACAGGATGATTTGCTGCTCCGAGGTACTGGGGCAACAAGGCAAGTAACAATAGTATTGACTCAGAGTGAAATAAATGCCCACGAATGCGCTCGGATTCAAATAGTGATGGAAAATGTAAATGAAGGGAAGGGAGAAAGGGGCCACCGTTGCCTCCAGGATATTCCCGTCGATCAGTGCAGAAGGCGCGGGGGACATGGGGGTCGTGGTCCACGACGAGGATTGCCGCGGCCGAGACCCGCTGACGGACGTCGGGGGCAGGCAGGACGCTCGTGGAGCTCAAAGCAGCACGTGTCCCGGGGGCGCGAGCGAGCTCTGGGGCACAGGTCCGCGGACGCCGCTCTCTCCGGTGTGTGGACGCGACTGCGTCTGTGTGTTGGGGACACCACCCCCCTCACCCGGGCACCCAGGCTAACACCGGTCGCCCGGCTTGTGGACGCCCTGTACCCCCGCAGGCAGGCTGAGGGCGCTGCCCGGAAGCCGGAAGCCCGCTGCGATCGGGCACAGACGTCCAGCAGCCCGTCCAGGGCCCCCCACAGAACACCCGGCTGGTACTCTCCAGGCGTCAAGGTCATGAGAGGGGAGGCAGACACACTGCTCCCCACGGGGAGGCCCGGGCCCGACCGCGACGCAGCGCGTGGCCCTGGCTCAGGGAAGGACGTGAGCCGGACGCCCGTGGGAGCCCACCCGTCTGCGGGGAGGTTCCCAGCGTGTCTGCGCTTGTTCTTAGCCGTGACCGTTGTCCCTCCGACACTCGGGCGCCGGGAGGCACTCTTACAGCGGAGTCCAGAGTTGTCCCGCAAGAGGAAGTCCGACCCTGACGGCCCCGGGGGGAACTCGTTTGTCCTTGGCAACGTGAGGACGGTTTCCACTGCCTTCTGTCTGGCATCGCGTGCTCAGGAGAGTTAGCGGAGAGTCTTGCTTTTCTTTGAAAGAAGGAAGCCTTTTCTCTATCTTTTGGGGTTTTTCTCTTCATGTTTGGCTCGGACGTGTGTGGTGGGATTTCTTCCCATCTGCCTGATCTTCTCTGCTCAGGGACGTGCAGGGCTCGGCGGCTGGGGGCTCAGCCCACGGCACGGGCTCCCCCTCCTCCATCAGACTAGCCCAGGGAGGGTCTCACTGGCGGCAGAAGCGGCCGACGGACACGTCCAGCCTCCACGGGCCCCACGTGCGCTGACAACTACTGGCCAGAGAGTCACGTGGCCCAGCCGACCTCGTGCGAGGGACCCCAAGCCACGCAGTGGAGGTGGGGGTCCAGAGCTCACGGACGCCCTCCCGTCCCTCCGTGTGCCTGCTTCTCGCCCGAGCGATGCCCCGTCCTCTGCTGCCTATCGCAGACCTGAGGAGTCAGGGAGCACCAAACGGCAACTGTTCATTTTAGCTGGTTGGGGGCAGGGGCTGCCCTGGGCCCTTCCCCTCATAGCCCCCAGGGGAGCAGGTGTTACCAGATGCCCCCATTGCACAGAGGAGTCAGGTCACTTGGACACCCCAACCCCAGGCCTGCTCCCTCAGCCACCATAGCCTTCCACCGGCTTGGCAGATGCGAGCCCCTGCCCCGCAGGCCCTGTGTGGCCACACCCAAGCTGGCAACCGAGAAGGGGCACCCCCTCCATCAGGTCCAAGGGCAACACGCCCTTCTTTCCGCGTCCGCTGTCCCTTCTCAAACTCGGGCACTGAAGGTAACGTGGGACCTGCACCCCCACCGGGAAGCAGCCCCCTCGCCGGCCATGACCTGTGGGCCTGCAGGGCAGGGTCAGCAGGACCTGAGAAGAGGTGAGGCTCCCTCCGACACCCTGCCCCCCAGTTCCCTGTTCATTGTCTCCTCCTGGCCTGGGCCAGGCCTGGAGCACAGGCCTTGGGGCTGGGTTTGGCTGAGGACCCCCCACCAAGGGAGTCGCTCCTGTTGGATGAGGAACGTGGGGTTGGTGCTTGTGGGCAAGTGGGGAGTGAATGATGAGCCTCCAGGGGCCGGAGCCAGAGAAGCCGGGGGGCTCGGCGCGGGGGGCGGGGCACGGACAGGTGCTCCCAGCCCAGGGCCCAGCTCCCGCGGGATGAGGGCCTCTGTCAGTCCCAGGTCACGCCGTGGACCGTGACCCTCTGCTCCAGGCTCCAGGTCTCCTGCAGGCAGTTCAGCCCAGGGTGGGGGCACAGGGCCTTGGGGTGCAGGGTGGGAACGGGAGCACGACTAGGCGGCCTTGGAGGAATCGGAAGAAACCCAGCGGGGTGGCGCTGTCCCGGGGCGGGTGCCCCAGCCCCAGCCAGGGAGGGGAGAGGGGGACTGCCAGCACCACCCCAGCCGGAGGGACCCCCGGGAGTGGGATCCATCCAGAGGGGCCAGCACACCCACATCAGGAGCTTTGCCGGAGCAAAACAGAACAGTGACCCTGACACGGGGCCTCCGTCCTCCGGCGGGTGCAGCCCACTCCGGCCCTCAGGGGCACGGGCACCCGTCTCACAGCTCCGCGCCCTCCACCTCCAGGGGCATCGTGACAGCAAAGCCCCCAGGAGGGTCCCGGGACCCCACCCGACTACGGGCCGACGTGCACACAGGGCAGTGCAGGCGCCTCTGCTGCTGCGTTTCTTCCCTGGGGGAGAGAATGGGCAGCGGCTGCTCTGCGTGGAGTGTGTGTGAGTGTGAGTGTGAGCGTGTGAGTGTGAGAGTGTGTGAGTGTGTGCCGAATCCCCGCGCGGACCGTGCGCATCGGGGGCTGCCTCGTTCCGTCCCACTGCACAACCTGACGCCGCACGACCCCAGGTTCTCACAACGGCGCAGCGAGCGGGAAAGCAGAAGACGGGGGTGGAGGGCGTGTGTGTGCGAGAGTGTGCTCTCGTGTGTGCGTGCAGGCTTGCGAGTGTGTGTGTTCTCGCACACGTGCATGACCGTGTGCTCACATGCGAGTGCACTGGGCACACTTGTGCACCTGTATGAGAGAGTGTGCCCTGTGCAGTCGTGAGAGGATGTGTGCGCGTGTGCACACGCACGTGTGCGCTGGTGTGCGTGCGTGGGCAGGAGGCTGTGTGGCTGCCGCTGGCCCTCGGCGGAGGTGACCCGTCGGTGGGGGCGGAGCCTAGAGAACCGGAGCCCGGCTCTGGGGGGACGGGGGAGGGGCGCGGGGACAGGGGCTCACGAGCTGGTCTCCCACGTTTGGAGACAGAGCGGGGACGTCGGGCGCCGCGGGAGTGTGTCCAGCTTCCGTCCTCCGGGGGGAAGAGCAGAGGGAGGGGACCCCCGCCCCGGCGGCCGAAAAAGCTGGCGCTCAGAAGAAAGAACTGGAAACTCGCCCCGGTTCTGATGGGCCCGTGCGGAGGGAGGAAACGTCCCGAGATGTGAGACTTCCCTGGAAAACCCCACCTCAGGACCTCTGGGGCAGGAAGGAAGGGGCCTTTTCCTCCCTCCGTCAGTCGTACTCTTCCCTGCTTGTCAGTGAAAACATTTGCTTTGTGACAACAGAAAAGCCGCACTCCAGGGAATACTCCAAGAAGGGACTGTGAAGGCGAGCCCCCCGGCGGGCTGTGGCCGGAGGACGCCCGCCAACCCCAGATTCTCCTTTAAGACCCACAAGGAAAAAGCGATCTTCACCGGAGAACAAACACGTCAGCCCCAAAGCCAGACACCCAGAGTCCAACAAACCACGCGGGGAATCCCAAGCCAGTTTGCAGTCACACGCCCTCGGGCCCGGGGCACCAGGTCCAGGGTCCCCACGCTTCACCGGGCCCCTCTCTGCACCAGATCGGGCTGTGTCTGGGGCCCAGCAGCGCCCACAGGACAGCTCACAGAGAGGGCCCGACCCCCACCCCCCCAGGACCGTCTGGGGCCCTCCCGCCTGGCCCCCCGTGTGCGCCCACCCACAGCATCCCTCGGCATCGCCCGGAGCCGCAAAGCCCTCTCGGCCAGGACCCCACGACCTCTGTGTGCGGGGAGGCGCCAGGTCGCCCGCAGCAGGTGCTGGAGACACTAGTTTGCGGCCTTGACTTGGCCTCCCGCCCCCTGAGACCGGCCCCCACCGCTGTGGTCCCCACGCCCGCAACACCACCGTCCAGCCCCTTGGGCCCCACACACCCACGCCGAAGCCTCGCCTCTGACCCTGAGCCCCAGGTCTGCCGGGTCCCGACCTCCTAGTCGCCGGCACGTCCCTCCCCACATGCCCGACACCCGTGAGGGAGGTGAGCCGAGCGGACAGAGACACAGGGCCCCGAGACGCCGTGGGGAGCCAGAAGCGAGGGGCTGGGGGGCGGGGTCGCTTCGCAGCCACCAAGCCGCCACCACAGGCTCCCGCCACGGGCACGGTGCCCTCCAGGGGCTCCTCGTTCCTCTTCTGCTCTTTCTCTGTTTCTCCTTTGGGGACATTGGGCCCCACAGACCCCAGGCTCGATCCAGCCTAACATCTCCCTGAGTCTCCCGTCTGTCGGTCAGTCTGTCTGTCTGCGATCTCTCACGGTTCACCCCCACGCACACGCTCGCACACAGTCCTCTCTCCGACCTCCCCATGGCTCGGGAAGCAAGCGCAGGCTCCGTGGTGCCGCGGGCCGAGGACAGGGTCACGGCAGCCAGACGCGCCGGCCCTCGTACGCATTCTCAGACCTTCAGCCCCAGGGCCCGACCCCTGAGCTCCCGCTGCTCCTTGCCTCCTTCCACCAGACGCGTCAGTCTGGTCCCTTTCCCTCCGTGCTGCCTGCCTCTGCCTCCCTGGCCCGGCCCGGGGGCGCATTCGTGATCCGCGGCGGAGAGACGGGGAGCGGAAGTGGGCCCGGTGAGGGTGGGCACAGCGCAAGGAAACACGGAGAGTGCGGTGCCCAGTGGCCCGATGTCCGTCACACTGGGACTCCCTGCACAAGGACTCTGTCCGGGGGCCCAGGGTGGGGCTGGCTCCCTGTGCCACGGCTCGGTCCCGGGGACCCACGGTGGGGGCGCTCCCTGTGCCATGGCTCGGTCCTCGTCTTCCACATCAAGTTCACCCCCACAGGGGATCACACGGCCCTTTGCAAAGCCAGACCCCCAGCTGCTGCTCTGCAAGTGGAAATGGGGGTCCCCAGGGCTCCGAAAGGCGGGGCTCAGGAGGCTGCCAGTGTGGGGGACACCCAGGCATAGGAGCCACAGCGAACGTGGCCACAGGAGGGGCCGCTGGGGCTGTCCACGGCCAGGTGCCCAAGGGAGTGATGTGGCTCCGGAAATGGTCCGGTGTATCCCCCAGTTCCAGCGTCCCGTCTGCCGGACAAGTGCTGTCCCTGCTAAACCAGGACGGCGTGACCTGCTCTCTGCAGAAAGCGAGGTGTGGGGGCGTCCCTCCCGTGGGTCACTCAGCCCGCCCGCCCCCACACGCCCAGCCCCTGTGGGAGGGTCGGCTGTGACACTGCGCTTGTCATTGGTCCCTCCCTGGAAAGGGATGCAGGACAGACCCTTCGATGGCACCCCCGGGAGTGAATTCTGAAGAACCCCGTCAGCCACCAGCAGCGGGACTGAGCCGCTGCAGTAGGACGGTGGTATCTGAGCGACGCTTCATCGGTGCCTCCGCCTTCCCCGGAGCAGGGCCTCCCTGGGGCGCGGGTCCCTGCACCCCAGCAGAGAAGCTCTTACCTCACTGCACCGTCTTCGGGAGTGCTGCCCCGGTCCCGGGTCCACGGGTCTGGCCGCAGGGTCAGCCCTCGTCAGATGTACCAGGGCCCAGCCTTCCGGGGACCAGCCTCGCCGGGTCTTCAGGGCCACGTGACATTTGTCCACAGTAATCCGTCGAGGATCCTGGCCTGGGAGGGGTGCAGCCCCGCAGAGGGAGCGCGGGCCTCGGCCCCAGGCTGCTCTGCCCGCGGAGGTCTCGGCCCTCCTGCACGCCCGCGCTCTGTCCGGGAGGGCGGATAACCCGCTCGGAGCTCCGGCGAGGGTCACTAGGTGCGGTCTAGCCCAGCACATGGTGGAAATTGCAAGAACCAAAGCAGTGATTATCACGCCTTAGAAGCAACGCTTGTAGTTGAATTAAAACAAGAGGGGACAAGGCTTGGAGATCTCCACCACCGAACTGGAGGAGTCTGATTCTCTTACTCGACCCACAGCAGGGCCAACAGAAACATGGTTAACATGCGGACGTTCGGAAGCCCGGGTATGCTGGGTGAGGAGGAGCGGAGAGGTGCTGCCTTATTTCTGGGGTGGTCGGCTTATTTCTGGGCCCCGTCGCTTTCGATAAACGGCAGGTGTGGGGTGTTCAGGGGGACAAGGTGCCGTCCTGCCGTCCCAGGGTGGACACGTGTTGTCCGGATTATCTGCGCCCAGCTCCTGGTTCAGTGAGTTCTCTGGTTTCGTTTCCCATAACAAAATGTGCTTTCTTAGTGAAGACAAAAGGAAACGTATCTTCTGAAACACGCATGACTCCAAAAAGGAGGAAAACAGTGCCCTTATTCTCCAAGGGCCTGATACAAGGCCATAGGATTTCAGCTGAGCCCAAGAAGCCCTGCCTTGTGGGCGTCATGTGCTGGGGAGACCAGGACTGCCGGGCAGGAGCCTTCCCATCCCCCAGCCGCCAGCGCGTCCAACTCCAGCAGGAAACTGGGCCCTTGTCCGTTTCTTCCACGCCGAAGGCTTTCACTAGGACAACCCGTCACTTCCCTGCCCCCCGTGCGCTGCCTTCGAACCACGGATGTAGCCACGAAAGTCAGCAGAGAGGGGGTGGCAGTGGTAGTCCAGCGCCTGGGGACTGGACTAGACTCTGCCCCTTTACGTTTTTGGTGACGGTGACCAAGCCATGGTCATAGGACACAGTTTCCCAGTGTGCAGACCGGGCTGGCCCTCGTAGACCATTTCCAGGTCTGCCAGGGTGTGGGAACACTTCCCAGGCCACTCAGAGCTTGAGAAAGAGACACGGAAAGTGCTAGAGCCAGGAAAGGAGACGGGGACGGGGATGGGGATGGGGATGGGGACGGGGACGGGGACGGGGACGGGGACGGGGATGGGGTTGGGGATGGGGATGGGGATGGGGATGGGGTTGGGGACGGGGACGGGGACGGGGACGGGGTTGGGGATGGGGATGGGGATGGGGATGGGGACGGGGACGGGGACGGGGACGGGGTTGGGGATGGGGATGGGGATGGGGATGGAGATGGGGACGGGGACGGGGACGGGGACGGGGATGGGGATGAGGATGGGGACGGGGACGGGGATGGGGATGGGGATGAGGATGAGGTTGGAGTTGGGGACGGGGACGGGGTTGGGGATGGGGACGGGGACGGGGACGGGGACGGGGACGGGGTTGGGGATGGGGATGGGGTTGGGGATGGGGATGGGGATGGGGATGAGGTTGGGGTTGGGGTTGGGGTTGGGGTTGGAGATGAGACCAAGATAGAGAAGGGCCACGGATCAGGACTGGGCAGAGACAAAAGCAGCTTAAACCAGAGGAGCTGCCTCTGCCCCCAGCAGACCGTGGGCGTCCAGGGAGGCAGGATGGAGGAGAGCGGGTACGAGCCATTGGAACGTCGCTCCTTCTGGTTCAGGACGTCCCTGTGGGCACGGACGCCGTAGGCTGCTGTCCCAGCAGGGAGCTCCTCTGAACTGGGAAGCTGCAGCCTTTGTCCTCAGCCTCCCTGGGGCTGCAGCCACCTCAGGCCCGGGGGTCCGGGACACTCTCATTCCCGTCCCTGTCCCCATGCTCTTGAGGGACCCCTGGCCCGATGTGCCACCAGGGCGGGCAGTGCCTGGAGAAGCCCTGCCTGTCCCCGCAGGAGCCTGTGGACACACCATGATGCCTTGCCGGGGAGTGGTATTTCCGGATGGTTCTGTGGGCGTCGGGTATGAGGGTGAATGAGCGGACAGCCAGTCCGTGCCGAGTCAGACGCCCACAAACGGGCTGTGCGTGGTCTCTGCTCTTTCTCTACCAGTGGAAAGGACAGTTTTGTCTTAAACATTGGAAACAAACTTCGAGGGACTCTTTCCTGCACAGAAGCGAATGCCCTAGTTTTTGTCTCCTTCTGCATCGGTCACCGTGGACCCCGGCAGCCAGCCCGGTGGCGGGGGGATGGGGGGCCTGATCCCGTGATGCAGGAACAAGTTTGAAATGCACAGAAGGGATCTCCCAGGAGCGATCAGTTCCGTGAAAGCCAAATTCCAACACGGGCCCTGCTCCGGGCCCCCAGCGTCCCAGGGATCCCGGGTCACTCGAGGAACCCCGTCCTGTGGAGTCCTCCACCAGCACTGGTGTGGCTCTCTCTGAGAACGGGAACCCGGTCAGGCCCACCCCTCTCGGAAGGAATTCCGCAGCCGGCACCCCGGGCTGGGAGAGGCCGTGCGAGCTTCCCTGGGGGCCGGCGGGTGCGCACCGGGCTGGCCGCCTCGGTGGGCTCTCCCTGCAGGCTCACAGCAGGTGTGGGGCTGGGGAGACACCTGGGCCACTGTCACGGCTGCCCTCACAGGAAGGGGAGACAGTCAACGTTCCTGTCTTGGTCCCACAGGGCGGCTCTCGGAAGGACCCTGTAAGTCACAGGCAGCGGAGGACATTATCAGCACAAGCCGCGGAGGCACGGGGACCGTGGCTGCGCCCAGAGCCGGAGGGTCCTCGCAGACCGGCTCCGCGGAGGCCCCGCAGGCTCTCTCTCTCCCATCCAACTTTGCACTAAAATAACCCAACACTGTGACCCTGAAAAAGTCCCAACTATTTTTAAATTAGCTGTCCCAAGGGCAAGTGGCAAATGATTCGTGACAAATCTTCCTTCTGTCCCTCCTGACCCCACCCTCTGGAACCACGCAGCCTTGTTGGGGGAGGGGCTGACCGGGCCACCAGCAAGGTGTCGCCCGGGGGAGCATCGCCCCGCTCACGTGAGACAGCGGGCGGCGGAGGACCCCGAGGGCTCTCGCCCGGGGCCGACCGCGGACCCTGGATCCTCCGTGGGGCAGCGCGGAGCTGGGAGCCACGTCCGAGAACCCGAGGTCCGGCGCCCGTGAACAAGGGGCAGCGGCCACAGCATGGGGAGCCCTTCAGCCGCCCAGCCTCCCATCAGAAACCAGGAGGGTCCCAGCGGGAGCTGTAAGGTCGGGAGAAACATTCCGGCGCTTTCCCAGCATGTTGTGTGCATGTGATCGCTGACGGCTGCGTGCTCCTCCAAGGAAGGCAAGTTCTGTATTTGCGAATTGGCTGCGATGTCCGGGGACCCGCGCTGGGCTCCCTCTGGTGCTTCCCTGGTCATCCCTGGACGTGTGGGAGTGATGGGAGCTTGGTCCCCACGTGGCTCCCCGCAGAGGCCACACGGGCCACGCTCTGCCTCCCTGCTCCGGAGCGCCCCACCGTCTGCCTCCTGCCTGGCTCTCTGCGTTTTCACCGCCGGCTTCCTGTTCCAGGCGGCCCCCTGGCGCAGTGTGGAGGTGCCGTGGAGGGTCCGGAGGGCACCAAGGCAGTGAGGTGCGTCAAGACCACGTGCGCGTGGCAGAGGTGTGGGTCCCGTGTTGGTGGCTGAGTTCCGTGGCCGTGAGCTGACCACTCGTACTCAGTACTCAGTCTTCAGACGCACCGTCCACAGGCTGTCCCTTGGTCACACATGTGAGGCTCTGAGAGCCTGACCCCAGGCCCCCCAGGACTGACAGTCCTGTATTTGCTGAGTCAGTGTTGGAGACGACTTTCTGGAACGTGGCCCCGGACGACTGTGTCGAGTGTCCAGAGAACATCTCTGAGCCCCCACAGACCCCGGCCAGCAGGTCGACTCTTCATGAGCGTGGGGGTGTGTCCTCGCCGAGACGCAGACACCCAAGACGGGCCCACCGTGGCCACCACGGGCGCCTCCAAGCATACGTGGCCTCCCTGTTTGTGCCGGAACTTTCTACAGCAAAGACTGCCATGATCACCAAATCAGACACAGAGCACAGAGGGCACAGAGGGCAATGAAATGGGAAACGTACCCCTCTTGCAGGCCCAAAGGACGTGTGCACGCGTCAGATCATGGCTCTTGGGAACGCGGCATGTGTTCTGGGAACAGCGAGGGCTCTGAGCGGATGGGAACCCGCTGCAGTGACGGGGGCAGCCCTGCGTTGTGCCAGGAGCGGGCGGCCACATCGGACCACCGTCCACTGCCCTCCCCCTGTCTGCTGGACACTGTCCCTAGGCCCCAGGGAGGAGGGGCACTCAGGCCATAGCAGCTCCGGGCCTCCTGACCCTGGGCCAGCTGGGCCAGCCTCGTCCCCATCAAAGCACATCCGTCCTCCAAGCCCGGCCAGTTGTCCTTAAAAGGAGCCTCTCTGGAACCCCTGTCTTGGGAATCCCAAGCTGAGGCAGGAGGCAGGAATCCAGGCCCTAGCAACGTTGTCCTGTCCCCAGAGGCCTCCTCGGACACAGCTCACGGCTTTCTCTGGCTCTGAGGAATTCTGGGTCCTTCCTGGGTCCTTCCTGGGACAGCCCAGCTGAGACAGGCAGGATTGTTCCCAGACAGAGGAAGCCAGGGGCCCCGTTTCCATGCCCTGTCCTGCCTTGTAGCTGCGGGGAGCAGAGGAGGCATTGGAACCCAGGGAGTGTGCAAAAGCGTGCAAGCCGTCCCTGCCTGTCCTTGCCTTTGAAGCCACTGGGCACAGAGCGGGGTTCGCCAGAGTCCCGGGACGCGGGCGCTCCCCCCACCGCCGGCACATGCTGCCTGCTGGGCTTGTCTGTCACCTCGTGATCTTAAGCACTGTGACGAGTGCCCGGGCATTGGTGGGCGCACGTGTGGGGGCTCCTCCTCTGACCCCAGGTCCCGCTCCACACCCGCTTCCCAGCAGGGAGGCCCTCGGGCACACGGGCTTCTTTGCTACTCGCTGGTACTGCATAGTGTGCATTTTCTTACAAACAAGGTGTTTTCTGTTTTAGTTGGTTTTAGCCACAGAGAGATGGTGTCATGCTGTCTGTGACCTTGGAGTTTCTTTTCTTAACATGTGGCGTAGCTGTGGTGTGCCCGCATGGCCCCGTGCCGGGTGGCCCTGTCCCCGTGTGGCTGCCGGGACCCTGCGCGCTGCTCTAGCCCGGGGTTATCTCAGAGGGTCTCGCTTGGGTCGTTCTCGGGCTTTTGCTGCTGGGAACGCACGCGTGTCTCTGTTACGAGCAGGGATGTGGTCAGGAGTGGGTGCAGGGCCTGGGCTCAGACTCAGGGCCTTCCCTCCGGGCTGCGCCGGCTCGAGCTCCCCCAGGAGAGACGGGAGACCGTGGGGCGGACCCCAGCCCCGCGACTCAGCGTCCTCACCTCTGTGGGTCGCCTGCAAACCAACGGCCCGGAATGGACCTGCTTCCCAGCGCACGTGCACCGCTGAGTGTCTCACGGGCTTTGCACTTGCGTCTCCTGCGTGAAGTCGCTGCCTTGCTGTCCCGACAGCTCACTGGGGTGCTCGAGGCGCCCGAGGCCGGGCCCTCCTCTGGGTGTCGGGAACATCTTCCTGTCACCACGTGTCTCAACTTTCTTTAGGGTGTCCTTTGACTCGTTCTCCCCGTCCTGCTGTAGCAGCCCATGCCAGAGGCCCAGGGACAGCCTGCACCCCGGATCATGCCCCTCGGCCTTGGGTGGGTCCAGCCCCGGGGACACACCAGCAGGAGTGGGGACTGGGGGCAGTGAGTTTGGGTACCAACCCCCAGGTCCTCCTGCTGGTCACGGAGGTCAGTGAGACCCTCCGCCGAAGGCCACAGCTCCTGTAGGGTCAGCTCCCCAGAACTCCCTCGGGTTCCAACAGATGTGCCTCCCTGCTCCCTGCGGTCACCTGCCCCAGGTTGTGGGCATCCTACCAGATTCCTTAAACCCGGCCCACACCTTAATGAGAAATCTCTTTTAAAATTCTCTACAAAATCTCCATTCTGAGCATGCCCTCTATTTCTTGCCAGGACCCTCACCGGTACAATATCCAAACTTTGCACACCACATTTATGAAATCTTTTCAAACCTCAATTCCTAGAAGAGAGTCATGATTTTTCTACCTAGAATTTACTGTTTGTTTTTTTTACATTTGTCTCCTCAATTCATAAGGAGTTAGTTATATCTTTTTTCATATGAAGAGCAGTTTTTTGCAGTTCCATTAGCTGAGGGGTTTCTCCTTCCCATGGACACACCACGCCATCATGCAGACGAATCTTCCCAAATCCTCTATCCAGGCCTGGCACCCAGTTATCCGTCTCCGCAGTAACCGCATATCACCTCAATTACACAATTTCATGATGGTCCCATCATGGGGTAGGGAAGCTCCCGTCCCTCCTAACAAATGTCCTGTCTATTCCTGCTGATTTATTCTTCTGCGCACATTTGAGAACAATCCCAACATGTTTCGTGAAATACCTTTTTGGGATTTTGATGAAAAATGCATTAGGTCTAGGCATCAATTTGGCAGAATTGTCACCTTTGTAACGCGTGTCCCTATCCATGAATATGGTATGCCATTCTATTTATGTTTTCGTAAAATTTATCTTCACGAAACTTTGTAATTCCCACTGCAGAAATCTTACACATATTTTGTAAGATTCATTCTCAATATTTGATATTCTGTGACTCTACTGTAAATGCATTTTCTTTCTTTTCTGAGGATTGTTTGTAACTGGTGTGCAGAAATCCAGCTGACCATGTGTGTTAATCTTTTATCGAGTTACTTCACTGAGCTCCCTCTTGTTTATGTCTGTTTAACGTAAACAATTATAGCAACTGAAAATATGGCAGCTCAGCTTCTTTTTTCAGTCCTCGATGGTGTCACATCAAACAGGGTAGCTACAGGGAGGCAAGCCTCAAATTTATACAGAAGAACCTTTCTAGAAACAAAAGCAGCACAAAACAGAGGAGACAGCCTCCGTCAGTTCATGAAGGGAGCGTGAGTGAGGTTGGGGGG
Organism: Neogale vison; assembly: GCF_020171115.1. Taxonomy (NCBI): domain Eukaryota; kingdom Metazoa; phylum Chordata; class Mammalia; order Carnivora; family Mustelidae; genus Neogale; species Neogale vison. The sequence continues at coordinate 1,133,113 of NC_058096.1, read as the reverse complement.
TGCCATTTTCGTGGGAAGCAGGAAGCAGCCTGGGGCACAGGGCAAGGCAGGTCTAAATGATACCAAAGTAACTTCCAGCTTCCATATTTTGAGATCCCAGTGTACTCCTTCCCCCCAGGGGCCTTGGCCTGGTGGCAGTGGTTCTCCAAGTCCAATATCCAGAACCTGGAGGTGCTTGGGTTGGCCTGCTTACTGTCCAGCTCACAAGTTCCCAGTCTGCTCCAACTGGAGGCTGGGGTGGGGGTGGGGGTTCCTGTACCTCCCTGCACCCGGAGTCCTGTGGCCCAGCTCGAGACACACTCCGCATGGCTTGTGACACGGACCCGTCCCCCTCCGCTTGCAGCCTCAGCGTGGAGGCTGGGCAAAGTCCCAGCCAACCTGCCCTGCCCAGCAGCAGTTCCCCAGACCCACCCATCATCAGAACCACACAGGACCCCGTGGGATCACACACGACCACCCAGCTGGGCCTCGTCTCTGCAGATTCTGACCCCACGGGGTCTCAGAAGAGCCCAGGAACCTGTATGTCTAAAAGCAACAGCCTCGGGTGTTCTGATGGTTGGGATTGGATCTCCGCTTGGAATCACCTGTGCGGTCACCCAGTGGTGAGCTGATGGGCTCCAGGGGGGCCTTCCACCCCACTGACGGCTGAGGGAGGATTGGCGACACTGAGCCCATGGTTTAAGTGTGGCTCTGGCTTGCCTGTGAGAAGGTTTTTGGAGAGTTGGTGGAGGACTCCAGACAAGCTTGAGGAGAGACACACAGAGGAGTTCCGTAGGGGGCAGCCCCGTCGACAGCACAACTGTCCTCCTGGACACAACTTATCCATCTCATCCGACGGCTTTAGGACACGCATCTGCAGCCGAAAGGCTGGAGGTGGGGGACCCCCTCCATCAACCTCAGGAAGTCCTGATTGGCCAAGAAGGCTTCGGGTGGACCCTGACCTCCAGACTCAGGTCCCTGGAGGGCTCTCATCTGTCACCCTCAGTCCAAACATAATGCAAGCGTCAAGCAAACCTGAGCCCGTGCACCAAGAGCAAAGACATCAAGTCCAAAGTGCATGTGAAGAAAGGCAGTGCCCTCGGTAGACGTTGGTGCCTGGGAGGGATGTGAGCCTCTTCTGGGGTCCTGGTAACATTCTGTCCCCTGACCTCACCCACACGGGCATGTTTAAACACAAGTGTTTAGGTCTCTTTGGTGGGTCCCTGTCAGAATAAAACCCACACTTCTTCGCAGGAGCCACGAAATTCCATGAAACCTGGCTCTGTGTTGGTCTGCAGCCGGGCTTCTGTCCATCTGCCTCACATGGGGCCCGGCCCTCAGCAGGCATCCAGGACACGTGTGGTTTTAGTGGTTCCTGGGGTGAGTGTTAATCAGGAGTGGTAAGAAAGGCCGGCACGGAAGTGACTGTCCTAAAGGAGGGCGTTTATGCTCACAGGTCCCCAGAAATAGGAGGCAGTCCTCCCAGGGCCCCATGAGGAAGCACCAGGGTCCATGAGGAGGCAGAGTCCGTGAGGGGAAAATGTGGGCCAGAGTGTCACTGTGGTTTCTGTGGAAGGAACAGGTAAGGCAGGCAGGGTCTGCAGGCTTATGTTTGGCTAGTTAGAACAATGACTGCAGGCCCTAGGGCATAGGGGCAGTCGCCTCTGTCACCCTGCCCTGCTTAGGGCAGGACATGGTGGCCCAAAGAGAGAGACCCATTGAGGAGGTGGTAGGGGTGCGGGAGTGGTTGGTTTGCTCCCGGGGTGAGTTGTTTATCCTATCTGGAGCTGGCTAACTGTAGGAGGACCGTCCCTCCGGGGTCAGCAAGGCCCACGTGTCAAAGCATCAGACATACAGAGAATAAGGACACACGTAGTACACGTACACTCGAGGACGTCCCTCCACACGACAGCTCCTGTCCGGTGTCCCCTGGGCTGTGCAGACCAGGTGGAAGGCAGCTTACATCAGCTCAGGCCTGAGCGCGAGAATGTCCCCAGCGTCTCGTGCCTCTGTCCCGTCCTGACATGTTTCCTTCTCGCTGGAGGGTCTTCCCTCCCCAGACCGCCGCAGAGGACACGTGTTCTCAGAGCTCCAGATCAAGCACGACGCCTGGATGGAGACTTCCCCTCCTCTGCCAGGGAGAGGCTGCCCTTCTGCGTCTGCAGTGCCCACAGGACGATGCCCGAGGGCCCCCGGGGTCCTGGGCGGGTCCTGCGACAGGTCCTGGGCAACTTCTCTTACACGTGTCTCGGCTTCGACGGAGAGTCACACGGTCCCCTAGCTACTCATGGCTCCACCGTAACGGTCTGTTCCGAATCTGTTGGAGCTTCTCCCGTCAGGCCGCAGGTTCCCGGAGCTGCGGACTCAGTCCTCCTGTTTTACTGCCGGTCGCCGCGGCGGAGGTGACGTGACCTTCGCGGCTATTTGCCGAGAACGTTGAAATGCCGGACGTAACTCTCCAGAGTACCCCTCCCGTCCTCCCTGTGAGAGTAGGGGTGCGGCCTGCCGGATGGTGGGCTGGGAGGCAGGAGCAGAGGGACACTGCGGTGGGTGCGAGCCTGTGCCTCCCGAGGTTCCGGGTCCACACGTTGCAGTGTCACCGGCCGTACGTCGCGTTCCCCCGCGTGCCGTGGTATGTAATACGGGGGACGTTTCCCGCACGCCCGCACCTTCCCTCGAGGCTTCGGCACGTCCTGCCGTCCGTTTGCTGAGCGCCCCGTGACGCTTCTAGTCCGAGTTTCTCGGGTGGCGCGTGTGACCCATTCTGAGCCCATTCCGTGCGCCTCTCGGGGGGCGTGTGACCCGCTTCCTTATGACTCAGCCCCAGGAATGAGGTTACAGACTCAGAGGGGCTGGACATGCCTGGGCTCCTGACATATGTTACTAATCTGCTCCCGGAATAAAGGAGGAGGGAAGGAGAGAAGAGAGCAAGGGAGGGAGGGAGGAAGGACACAGAGAGCGAGGGAGGGAGGGAGGGAAGGACAGAGGAACCTGCCTTTGTCACCAGCACAAGGGGCCGTGGTCAGACACCCCAACGGCCAGGAAAGTGGACTCGGAGAGGCTCACGCCTTCCAGACACGGCTCGGCTAGCCACGGGCGCAGACGTCGCCCCAGGGCCCCCGCCGGCCCCCTGC